>NC_089250.1:219280102-220480102 GCF_963930625.1 Muntiacus reevesi | reverse complement strand
AGCCACTTGTGATATGTGGTCATACATCTAAAGTGAGGCCAGTAAGCATGTGCATTTTCCTCCAGTCACATTTAGCTTCAGGCACGGAGGTCCTGGCATGGAGCAAAAAGAGAGATGAGTTCTAACAGGGGTGAGGTTTACCATCACAACAACAGAGACGTGGGGCTGAAACTGAGAGGGAATGAGTGTTATTGTAGGGATGGACTGTGGAATCCAAGCTGGAGAAAGATGGGTGATAGTGTGTGAAGCTAGGGTTGGGGTTTTTGTGGGGGGTAGGGACTGTTTGTTGGGCGGTGTAGATTAGAAGGTCATTTTTCCATGGCTGAAATGTCTGAGGGTTATCACCTAGATATAGAAAATACTGTGGCTGTTAACAACATACAGATCTGAGGTGTAACTTTGGAAGAGGATGGCTGATGTGTGCTAGAGAAAAATCATTAGAAGATCACCATCCAGAGAGAAGAAAATATAACAAGAAAATATTGATATGTTATTTTTAGACTGCAGCTACTGAGAAGAAAAAAGGTGGGGTGGGAATGGATTCCTAACTTGAAAAAATTATTTTGACTAGTGATTCCTACCCAAATGCATTGTCTCTTTTCTTAGCAGTTTAGAGGTCTGTTCATGCAATTTGTTGCTAATAATGAACGGTTATTCTGAGCAGTGAGATATATGACATTTTTTTAAAGGAAGACAAGACATGGCTAATCTTAATAATAATCTGACAGCATATGACTCACGTTGACCATTTTTTCTTGCATGTGAGAGAAGAGACGAATTTAGAACAGGGTGGGAAATGCTATGGATTCCACAGCCTCTCTTGGCAATAATGCAAACTGCAGGGAGCGACCTTGAACTGATGTGCCATTAATAGTTGTGGTGATGGTGAATGTTTGTGGTATTGTGTAATTCCCATGTAATCTGTGGGGTTCACAAACATCTGGACACCCCATGGGGGCATGTTAGTCATGTGAATGACATCCAGTGTGCGAGTCTTTGTGGAGACATAAGGGAGGGGGTGTTGTGTGCTAAGCTGTAGGCAGACAATGTGGTCTCTTGTGGAACTGGCCCCAGTGAATCCCACTGGCTGTGCACACACTCCTTCATGAGGGGCCTTCACTCCCCTTTCCACCTAGAAATAGGGCTCAGTTCCCACGATTTGTTCTGAGTTGACCTGTGGCTTGTTTTGACTAACAAAGTGTGGTCTAAAGGACATGGTGCGACTGCTGAGCGTAGGCCTCAAGAGGCAATGACACTTCTGCTCTTGTTTTTCTGGAACATGGACGCCTCCACATAGAAGTCCAGGCTAGTGTTTCAAAGGGTGAGAGGCCCTACAGACAGCCGGCCCCGACAGCTGGACTTGTAAAGGAGGCTGCCCCTGTTAAGTCACTCACTGGCAGCTGCCGTATCCATGACCCAAACCAAGGCTGGTAGAACAGCCACCCTGCTGAGCTCAGCCCAAACTGGCAACCCCTGGAGCTATGAGCTGGGAGTGGACTATCGTTTTACACCTCTAAGTTCTCTGGTTGCTACACAACAATAGACAGTTGATGTAATGTAAGAATTACTAATAGCAGAAGCAAAGGGAGGGGGAGACTTAACATTTATTGAGTACCTACATGGTTGTTGAGTAACTCCTGAGAATATTATCTTGATTTTTGCCTGGCAACACCTCTGTAAGGCGGGATCACAGTTTTCCCCAGGGAGGATACTTAGTAACTGGTCCAAAGTTGCATGTCTAATGAGTAATGGAGCTTAGATAAAACATGCCCAAATCCCACTCTTGAAATATATCAGTTTCACAACTTCAACTCATAAAACATCTTCATAAATCTTGGCATACCTTTATACTATCTAAACTACTGTTTATTTAAGGGTATATTTTTTAATTGGCTCACATGAATAAGTAAACAAATAAATATATTTAAAGCAGAAACACTTTGTTACTAGGACAAATGGCCATGGCTAATATTAATTGTAGGCTTTCCCCAGCTAAGCTCTCTCCTGATTACTCTGTATGAATTAATGGCTTTAATCCTCAAAGCAACTCATTGAGGTTGGAGCTACTGACTTCATCATCCCCTTTCTACAGATGAGGAAAATGAGGCACGGGACTAGAGTTGCTCAATGTCACTGAAGAAGTAAGTGGCAAAGGCATCTTTTGTGCTTTTGCCATCTAGTAGGTGGAGACCAGGAATGCCATGCTAAACATCCAGTGATGCACAGTACAGCCTCTCCACCCCCAACAAAACTTATCCAGCCTGAGTGTCAACAATGCCAATGTTAACAAACCCTGTTTCTGCCTTTCTAAATAGTACACAGAACCAAGTATCACTTGCAGTGACTAGAAACTCTGCAAAAACCAAGAAGACTGAAGATTCTCTCTAGAAGCTGTTGCTTGCCAAGGCTAAGAGCTTTGGGATCTCTCTTTTTGTTGAAAAAGCGATTAGCAAAATGTTAGAGGGATGGTAAAGGCTAGCACCCTACAGAGACTTTCTCCTTGATATAATCAGAGGTTTATAAGAGACTTAAATTGGAATGAAATCTCCTCATGTGTTTCTAAGTTGTTTACACCATGTCTGTATACCCATCAAATCATGCCACAATCCACTGGCACATAGGCTGTCTTGGGAAATGTGACAAGTGGGCAAACTGTGCTTCTCCAGCTCATCACCTGTTTTGTAGATAAAGGTTTATTGGAGCATAGTCACACTCATTCATTTATGTATTGTGTATGGGTGCTTTTGTGCTACAAACAAAGGTGGCTTAATGGCTGCAGAGGCCATTGGCCTTCAAAGCCTAAAATATTTCCTCTCGGACCATTGGCCGGAAAACCTTGCTGCCCTGCCTAGAACTATGCTTGATTCATAGTAGGCACTCAGTAAATATTTGCCTCATCATTCAAGCCCAGGGAGACACCATCTGGGGCTAAAATCCTCTTTCTCCATTTCTCTTTCCTCCCTTTCCAGCAGCATTTCCCTTCATTATCTGTTAGTTTGTTTATTTCTTTTTGCATTTCCATGTTACTCATCACAAACGACAGCTCCATTCTTTAGAACAAACACTTTGTAGCTGAAACCGCGAGCTGCTCCATTGTAGGGCTCAGAGATATAAATGGGTCTCCCTCTGAGGCGATGGTGATGGATCACCAGCATCTAGGAGCCTGAGCCCTTCCCGTTCTCCTTGTAGCTGTTGGCATTCACCGCACTCTCTCAGCTCCAGCGCTAAGGGATATATAATAGACACGGGAAGACCTATAAAAGTAACATCTGAAACTGCTGCAGAGCTGAGTATTGATTTATTCATTACTATAAATTTTTTGTCATTACTATGCAATTGCTCTATCTCAGGAAGAATTGATAGATGTGGTTGGAAGCTGCAACCCACTGTGCAAAAACTTTTCCCCCCTTCTATAATTTCCCGTAACTCTTCTAAAGAATCATTATTCCTTATTACATGGCTCTGGCATGCCACCTATTTAGATAAATGTGTGAACAAGTGTGCAGTAAATATTCATAGTGGCCCATGTGTCAACGATATATGTCACTAATTAGATAATTTAGTGGTTCAAATAAATAAATAAGAAAATAGAAGCACACCCAGGAAAATAGTGAAATAAAACACAGACTCCTTGTAGGAATCTGGGAAAAAGGACAGCTTTTTGGGCTATAGTGTCATCTTCTGTGCTGGAGGCCAATCAAAATGTCACAGAGGATTGAATGAGGCTCTTTACACATGGGAGAAAGCTGGACCCACAAGGGCATGATCTGGTTGGGTCTTGTCAGCAAGTCACATACTCGTCACCTAGACTTGTCCACTCTGGAAGGTCTCAGGGGGTTTGGTGGCTGTTTTTCTCTTCCATCCTATTTGTTCTGTTGAGTCTGCTACTAATAATTCTATTAATACAAAGAGAACTAGTCTCAGAGTCTGAAGATGATGAGTTCAAGTCTGGCTCTAACGGGAAGTGGGTAAGTTCCTTATTCAACTCAGGCCTCAGTGTTCTTATCTGTAGAATGGGGATACTTTTAATTTTGATGATAATAACAATGATGGTGATGCACAAATGAGGTAATGGACATGAAAGCCCTTTGCAGAGTTCAGAGTTTCAAACAGACCTCAAAACAGGTTTTGTTTTGATTTTTAATAAGTAAAGTATCTCAAAGGAACTGGAGCAGGCAGATGGAGCAGCTATTCAGGGACTCAGGAAACGAGGAGCTACTGTTTATTGGGGCCTCTTTGTATCAGGCATTGAACGAGACCTCTTCTATGGGTTATCAACTGAAATCCAACTCTGTGAAGTAATGGATGTTTTTCACATTTTGCAGATGGGGAAACTGAGGATGAGAGACATTCCACGTAATTTGCCCAGGACCACAGACCTAGTAAGTGATACCTGACGCAAGTCTGTATCTCTTCAGCTTTCTCCCCACGTCCTATATACTACTAATGACATGCTGAGTTGCCTCCAGTTTCAAATTTAAATGACTTTTTTTTTTTTTTTAGAAATCAAAGACAAGACTATGTTGTACAGATAGCATGACTGCCTTGACCAAACTCAAAGAGTGATTATCCCCAGCTGAACATTTGTGTACTGCTGTAGAATTGCAGTTACCCCAAACCGTCAGTTTGATTAAGGGCTTCTATGGAGACCTCATGAGGCGGTGTTAAACAAAAGAAATTGCCTCTACTGAGTTCTGCAGTCTGGCCGACTAGCTCCTAATCCATGAATCTAGCCTCAGCCCTTTCCAGTGGGGTGTTAGAATCTGAGGGAGAAGGAGTCACTCCGTGAAACAACTAAAGCCAAGTCTTGCAGACATGTCTAAACTAGTGATGGCCTTGTCTGGGCATATTAATTGCTTAAATGTAGATAGAATGAATCTTGCACACCGCCATTAAGCAATCATACAGAAAGTGAATGTACTCATCTCAGCCCTAGGGCTGGCCAGGTTATCTGATCAAGGGGTCACCTTTCTGGTTTGGGTTTATCTAGTCATAACTGAGAACACTCATTCATTTAACAAATATTTAATTTGCACTTGCTGTGTGTTAGCAGCTATGGAAAAGACTGGGAATGCAAGTATGAATTAAACTTATGTGATTATACCTACTCATGAAACGCTGGTTAAGAGCTCCTGCTGTAATTGTTGAACAATAAAAATGTAGACGAATAGGTGGGTAAATGGAAGTGTCTTAATCATCTTGGCATTTTAAAGCTTCTTTCTGACCCTCAAGAAGGTTCTGAACCATTTATTAATATCACTATGACTGACTTTAGTACCAGAAGGAGTTTCCAATTCCAGACTCTTGTCTCTTGCTGACTTTCTGTCTTGTAGCCAAGTCCTTCCCAGCTGTTATTTTGGTTGCACTGTATGCATGGAATAGAATCAGGGTTCATCTCTACTTGACTCTTTGAACCTCCTTGGGATCCACCCAGTAACCAATTGAGGGCCCACAGGGGTGGAATTCTACAAGTTGGATAAATGAATAGATGCCAGTCAATGGGAGACTGGTGAGTGGATAGGGGAATAGGAATCATATTGTTCATCCTTGTTCTTCCAACATCAAAACCGTACCTGGTATATAATAGGTAATTATAAGTTTAAAATATTACAGGTTAATAGTGATAAGGGGGCTTCCCTGCTGGCTCAGAGGGTAAAGTGTTTGCCTGCAATGTGGGAGACCTGGGTTTGATCCCCAGGTCAGGAAGATCCCCTGGAGAAGGAAATGAGAAGGTGGTTAGGTGATTGAATAAACAAGCAGTTGGGTGACTGAGGAAGTGATGCATGGAGGGATACACATATGCCTGGATAAATGGTTACCCTACTGGATTGGTTATTGGGTCAATGGGTGCATAAAAGGAGGAACTGATACACAGTTGAGCAATTAAAAGAGGGAATATGGGTGGATGCCTGCATCAGTAAATGAGTGGGTGAGGGATGAAGAGCTGAATGGATGAGTGACTATATGGATGTATAGTTGCCTGGATGCAACTTGGGAGGATCAAGGGGTAAGTGCGAATGAAAACATGGATGGTGGGATGAATGCTTGGATTATAGCGTTAAAGCCTGTTGGGCGCTGAGAGAGGACAGGCTGATACTTAAACTCTGTCCCGATTATGGCCAAAGTAAACAATCCTTCTGGTTTAGGGGAATGAGGATGCTGGCTTTGGGAGGATTAAGGGCATCACACACAAGGGCATGGAAACTCTGACTGGCTGGCCAGAAGAGTGATAATGACTCGTGGTTTCCAAGCACTGTTTATAAAACAACCAAAGAGGCAATGAGTGTGTTTCTTGGGTTCCTTGAGGCCACAGTGAGGAAGGAGGCAACCTCAGCAGGGACAGCCTCATGTGAAAGGCTGGCCAGCACCGAGTGCATGACCGCTGGCCTGGAGGCTGCGGGCCCTCCGTGGCCACACGGCCTCCTTGTTACCTGCTTGCCTTTTTCTTTCTCGCTTCCTTTCTCTTTCTCCCTCCATCCCTCCTTCTTTCCTTCCTTCCTTTTCTGTTTCCTTGCTTTCTCATTATCAGACGTGGATGACCCAGGGCCAGGAAGAACCTTTTGGAAACTGCTGCATGCTTTGCCTTGAAGTGTGGAACTTCACCCAGGAGGCCCATCTACACTTCTGGTTGAGCCAGCTGGACGCTTTCCCTGCTCAGGGTGATTTACCTCATTTGTGTTCAGATTGACTGAGAGGAACTGTACTACAGGAGGGCGAGGAAAGAGCTTGGAGCCAAACAGAAACTATTGTCTAGTGACCTTGGAGAGTTTTCTTAACTCTCTAACTCTGCTTTATCTGATAAACACAATGAAGAAAGAGTGTAAAACTAAAACGCCTTATAAGAATTAAAAGAGATAATATGAAAAAAACAGTACTTGATTGGCACATTCTAGGTGTCTTATAAAAGTTATCACTTCTTTTTTATTGTTAATTGCTTGATCTCTCTTCTATAGTTAGGGCACACCTGCCCATATGAGACCTGGGTATAGGTGGGCTCACTCATCTGGTCTCTTGAAGACTTACAGAAAATAGTTTGGCAGCTTCTCAAAAAGTTAAACATGGAATTACCATATGATTCAGCAATTCCACTCTTAGGTACATCCCCCAAAGAACTGGAAGCCAGAACTCAAACAAAAACTTTTACACAAGTGTTTTATAGCAGCGTTGTTCACACTAGCAAAGGGGTGGAAATAACACAAATGTCCATGAACGGATGAGTGAATAAACAGAATGTGGTCTATCCAAATGATGGCACATTACTCATCCTTAAAAAGTAGCGAAATTCTGTGTTGAGCTCCCTGTATCACAGAGCAAATTCACACTGGCTCTCTATTTTGCACATGGAAGTGTATATGCTCCCATTGCTGCTCTCGCAATTCGTCCTGCCCTCTCCTTCCCACACTGTGTCTGCACGTCTGCTCTCTAAGAGGGGGGGACGTGAATACATGTGTCTGATCATGTTAATGTATGGCAGAAACCAGCACAATATCATAAAGCAATTATCCTCCAATAAAAATTTTTTTAAGTAGTGAAATTCTGATAACACTATACAACATAGATGAACCTTGGAAACACTATCCTAAATGAAGTAAGCCAGGCACCAAAGGACAGTTATTGGATGATGCACTTACATGTGGTGAATTCGTACAGACAGAAAGTAGACGAGAGGTTACCCGGGGGAGGGAGGAGTTACTGCTTCATGGGTACCCGAGCTCTGTTTGAGATTATGAAATGTTTTGGTAATGGATAGTGGTGTGGGTTGCATACATTTGTGAATGCAAGTATACAATTGTATACTTACAAACCATTAAAATGGCTGATTTTGTTGTGTCTATTTTAATCTAATTAAAAATCACCCCCCATCCCCACCCAAGAAAATCCTTAAAAAATAAAGCAACAACCATACCTGTGCCTGTGAGTTACAAAGGTGAAGACTCTGGTGCACCTCCATTCATGGGTCAGAGAGCCTGGCTAAGGTACTTAATCTCAAAATATAGCTAAACTATTCTAGCACAGGTTGGCTTTCCAGGATGGTAGGCAGGGGTGACCAGCATTAGTGGTCCTTTTTCTCATGTTCCTATAGGCACTGCTGTCTTATCATTAATCTCATTGGCTTCAATGAGATAATTAATTATTAACTGTCCCTTGGACCAACAAGCCCATCGAGGGCAGGATCCTGCCAGCTCCCAAGATAAGTTAGTTCTTGAGACAAGTTCCAATTATGCTCCGAGCTTTTCCTCACATAGCACTTGCATGTTATATAGTAATTGCTTGTGGAGTATCTCTCCTCCCCCGTAGACCTCACCATCTGTAAGGAAAGATACATGCTCACTGTTGGATGCCAGTAACACACACATAAGAGAGGCTCCAGATAAAATGTTTAAGAAAACGAATGCTAAACTTGGTCTTATTAAAAAAAAAAAAGTCCAGAGAGAGGTTTTGTTCACCATTGAATCCCCAGCTGCTAGCATGATGTCTGGAAGGAGAGGATTTAGTTGGGATTCTTTGATTGTAAGCAACAGAAGCCAACTCTGATGATCTGAAGCATAAAATGTGAGATGTGTTGAAAGACACTGGGCCGGTCACAGATTACAGGGAAGAGATGGACCGCCAAGACTTGGAAAGGCCAGTGGCCTCAAGTTCACAACCAGCCTTTTTAGCATAAAGACACTGGGAATGATTTAGCTGCCTTTGCTTTTGGACTGAGTGAGTGTACTCAAGGTTTACACTTCTGAAATTGAAAGAATGACTTCACTAAGGTCTTAGCAGAAGGAGGAGAATGGGCTCTGGACAGACAAAGCAAAAGGTATAACCCATGGTCAGGAGATGGCCAACGAAAGAAAATGCAAAAACTAAACTTGGAAATGTCCTGCCCAGTGACGATGGAAGGGGTAATGTTAGGACTGTTCTCACCCCTGCCCCCTGCCATCATCTCCGAGAAGCCTTGAAGACCGTCTTACCCCATCACCCTTCCTGTTCCCAGATACTCAGGAGCTTTGAAAAAGTGCCTGCATCAGGCTGAGGAGGCCACAGTTGAATGAAGCAAGACTTTTCTGGCCCAAACATAGAACGGCATACGTGGAAAACCCGAGCCCTGCTGGAATCCTGTTACAATATGTGAAGAGCCAGAGCCTCAATTATGGGTACTCTGAGGGCAGAATTTCAGACTTTGCTCTGGCTTTTGTCAGCTTAAGACTCTTAAGGTAGTTTACACAGAGATTTGTATGTCTGAATTTTTCCCTGGCAGGTTCTCATTATAACCTAGATAACACAAACCCCAAATATTTGTGGTTGGCAACAATGAGGAATGTTCAAGTTGTCTGACATCTTCTAACCATGTAGATCACCTCCCAGGATCAGCAGTCAGCCCTGAGACAAAGAGAGACAGAAGGATGGTGGGAAATGTTTCCATGGTTTGTGCAGTGTCTGAGTTTAAACTCCTCTAACACCTTTGATCTCTCTCTCATCTCATCTAAGCCACACACACACACACACAGACACCCCCCATACACCCCAAACCTTTTTGCCCTCCAAGGGGTTCTCTCAGAGCTAAGAAAGGACAATGCTGCTGTCTTATCACCTAATCTCGCGTCACTAACTAATGCCTTCCAACACTACAGAAGAGGCACGGGCCATTTCAGTTTGCTTTCCGCATTTTTTTTCCTTGGCAGTCTCCAAGCCATGGGTTATACCCTTTGCTTCCACAGCAAGCTGGTTTCAGATCTTCCAGAGTCGAGCAGAGCCACCAGACCACGTCGGTAAACAGAAGATTGTTTACATAAAAAATATAGATTTCCTTTAAGCACTTGGCTTAAGCCTTTAAGTCAGTCGTGTTTATGTTATTATTGTTTATGTTCCCAGAAGTCAGCAGGAGGATGGCCTTGCTGCAGTTTATGCGGTTTCATGATTCACACTTGATGAGGCAGCTATCTTGCAGGGTGGGGACGAGGCGGGGGTTAGGGCAGAGTCAGGAAAGCACAGAGAAGATTAGAACAAGCTCACTGGTGGGATCCATGGCCTTAACGTGATGGTCCAGTCAAGGGCCCAGGATTTCTGAGTCAGTCTTTCAAATTCCCAGACATGTTTATCAGTTTTGAGTTTCAAAATGGGCCCACCCAGAATAAAGCTCTGTTTGCACCTGATGTTTCATTTTGGCTGCGTTTTGGGGGATTCTCGATCTCTGAGCTCCTTCCCCAGCTGTCAGGCTGACACTGTGCTCGGCTCCTCCGCTGTCCCCTGGGTCCTGTAAGCACCCGGCAGTAACCCACGGGGCCAGCCTGCAGGTGGCCGCTGGCTGAGCATCTCCTCCGCACAAGAACTGCCCATCCTGACGCGCCTCTGGACTTTGGTGCGGGCGGGCGTTGGAGGAGGGACACCTGATCCCCAGGGCCATAGGTCTGCCAGCATGGACACTTGGTGGGTCATCCCCACGAGCTTTCACCCATGGCATGTCCAGCTCAGGGCCGTGTTAACGAGTTCAGAGCCAGATTTCCAAGACAGGATGAGCCCTAGTGAGAAAGAGGGCATACTCTCTTTTATGAGCTTTGAACAGAGTGGACAAGAACCTGCATTTTGGAGACATTCAGATTTTTTTGTTTGCTTGATTCTTTGTTGTTTGTTTTGATTTTAAGACCTCACTCTGCTTCTTGTTAGCCCCGTGGCTTTGGGTAAATTTCTTAACCTCTTTGTGCCTTGATTTCCTCACCTGTAATTGAGAAGGACTCTGTACCTCATAGGCTTCTGAGAGGATTAGATGAGATAATGAGTGGAAAGCGCTTGGCACAGCAAGTGGTGAATAGTAAACTCATAATGCCTAGTAGCAAGACATAAAAAGTATTCGTATTACTAAAGGCAGCTAGCAGGAAAACAGAGAGAACAGAGAGGCTTCTGAACCAGGAGGAGAATAGCCAGGAGGAATTTCCTGGGCCACGTTGCCCATGGAGGCGTGTGTGTGTGTGTGTGTGTGTGTGTGTGTGTGTGTGTGTTGTTTATGGCTTTCGTGTGAGATACTGGGAATATTTCAAGGAACTTCAAGTTGCCAACTCTCCTAGGAGTAGTTTGAGAACCAGAAGCCTTGGGGTATATGTCCAATTATGGATGCCTTGTCCTCTCAGAGCACAGAACCATTTAACCAATTTTTCTGGGCCCCATAAGCCCTGGACCCTTGGTATTTTGACGTGGAAGCTTTCTTTGATTAAACTTCTGGTCCGATGTCGCCACTAGATTTGGATTAGTGTTTGGGGGCAATGTCTATTATCAAAGTCGGCTAACTATAACCACCAGATCTCACCTCTGAAGCTAAACCATTTGTTCCATGATTCCTTTATCACAAATATTTGTTGAGTACCTACTATGTACCAGACTTCATACTTAGTGCTGAGGATATTATGGTGAGTAAAACACACAAAACTTTATCATCATGAACATAGATTCTAGTAAGGGAGACAGTTACAAATAATCATGAAATACAGAGTATAGCTTGCTATCAGCGCTATGCAGGAAAAGTATAAATTTCTATGAGAACATATGGGAAGGTACCTCAGCATCTGGGGTGAGGGTTGTCAGGAAGGTTTCTCTGTGGGAAGAATGTTTGGTTGAAAAATGAGAAGGAATTAGCAAGGCTAAATGGGCTGGAGGCAGACTGAGCAGAGCCCTAGGATGTTCTGGTTGCCGCCTGCTGTGTAACAAATTACCCCGAAATGGCAGTGGCTTCTCACAGCACTTTATGATTGCCTCTCCCAGTGCTGGGGTTGGCTGGGCTCAGCTGGGCGGAATTTTGCTTGGGTTGCACCCGGGTGTTGACTGGGACTGGATTGGACATCCAAGGCGGCCCCTCAGATAAGTGGCAACTGATGCTGGTTGTGGGTTAGGAGCTCAACTAGGCTTGTTGAATAGAACATCTCCATGTGGTCTCTGGGCTTCTCAGGGCATGGTGTCTGGGATCAGAGGGGGAGCATCCTGTGAGAGGTATCTGATGGGCCCAGGTAGAACCTGCAGGACTCTGTATGACCTGGCCTCAGTAATTCCCGAATGGTACTCTTGTCTCATTCTGAGGCAGTTCAAGAGAGTTGCCAAAGCCAGCCCAAGGGAAGGACTTCCCAAAGGACTAAAGGGAATCAGATTATACTTCCTGGTGGCAGGAAAGCATCAATATACATGGAGGAAGGAGCTCACTGGAGCCACCTCGGGAACAGGTTACCACATGTGGCTTTTGCCCTTGCTGTTCGTTCTGTCTGAAATGATCCTTCCCAAATATTCACATGATCTGCATTGTTTAGATCTCAGTTCAAAATATCTCCTCGTTTGAAAATAGCTCCTCCCGAAAGAGGGCTTCACTAACCTTTGTATCCAGTCACTTTCTCTACCATGACCCTGTTTAATTATTTTCACAGCGCTTATATGGCAAAATTATACTTTCATTGGATCACTTGCTTCAGTCTTCTCACAGTGATCCTTATCCTCATCTACCTATAAAGCATAAGCTCCATGAGGTCAGAGTCACCAGTGTGTCCCCTACCAAAGTGCCTTACACTTTTGAGTGGCTCTATTGAGTGAAGGATGAGGACCCAAAGCAAGAAGAAATGGCACATTCAGAGATCCTGAGGCAGAAAGGAAGCACGTGATCCAAGGCAACGGATAAAGCCACACACGTTGGCACACGGCGGCGAACGAGCGGCCACTTGCCAGGGGGCTCAGAGCAGGTCTTGCTTGTTCACATCCAAACTGATTCAGCCCTAACCCTGGCCACGATTTCTGAAATGCAAAACATGTACTTACTTTCTGATATGTAAGCACTCCCGTTTGAATGTTTCTGTGTGACCAAAATTATTTATTCCATGGATACTAGGAACCCACTGAACTTGGGCCATTTCTTACTCTTTCCAGATAAAACCAAAAGAACAAAGCAAAAACCAAACAATCAACCGAGCAATGGCCTGCTTATGTTCTGAAAAGTTTTGTTCTTTTCCAGGTAGATACCAGGACCTTGTTTCGTTTATTTCTTACAACATGTCTCTGAGGCTCATGTTTTCAAGCCCCCATTTGAGTGCAGAAGATGACCCCAAGAACCCGGGAAAGTTGCTCGAGGTGCTCCAGCCTGATCCTGGTAGAAGCTGGGTTCAAACAGAGGTCTGCTTTACGTCAGAGCTCTGCAGAGTTTTGGGTAATGGCCCAAGATGGAAGGAGAAAGAAATCAGGGAGATGAATGTCTAAACCAAACCCCAGAGTGATATATTTTCCCTGTGGCATTGAATTAACTTGCTGAGCCCCGTGATGAGTGGCCAGCTCTGATTATAAGGCAAGGATCTGATCCCTGCCTCAGTTATGACTGAATGACCACTAGTTAGGAATCATGGAAAGGTCCAGATGAAGGCATGGGATGAGGAGAAGGCTGCTGGCTGCCAGAGATGGAGGCAGAGGTCATTAGAAGTGACGGCACTTCAGCCAAACCCAAACCGAAGCCACCAGAACATCATGTACACAGCCAGGGCGAGGGGAGGGGGAGTGTGCTTGGGAAGCGTGTTGGCGATCCTTCTGCCGTTCGCGGGCCTCACTCTTGGTGAACAGGAGCGGGTGTGTAAGTCACACCGGAGAGCTTCTAGCTGGTTGTCACTTACTCTCTGGCTCCAGGGCCCTCCCTACTAAATCTGTCTGAACCATGGTGATTTCCATAATTTTGTGTGCTTGAATAGCCTCTCACTTGATATCTCAGTCCATTCTTGATCTATTTTTCTCTTTATTTTTGCTCCATATAGGGAAAACTTAAATACATTTTTTAAAAAGGAGACGGCTATAAAAACCTTCCTTAAACCAGACCATCTGTGTTGGTGGAAACTTTAGCCTTTTGTCTGGGAAAGGAAATTTCTTTTTCTTCTTTTCTCCTGTTCTTTGGGAAATCTATGGAATGGAAAAAAAAATACCTGCAAAGGAAAAAAAAAAAAAAAACAACTTTCAAAGGAGATCTGGAAATAACAGAAATTAAGATACCTATTGAACATTTCAACTCAAATATAAAGGGGGGATACATTGAAGAATTCATATTGGGCTTGGAGACTCACTTCTTACCTAGGTCATGTGTGGCTAAAGCTAAGATCAACTTCTCAGAATAAATTCTAGGTAGGTTTGGAAATGGAAAAGAAAAGAAGAGAAAAGTGGTGGGTGGGAGGGGAGAATGGGTTTAACTAATGCTGCCCATCATCAAAATTGGTGTACTTGGCCTCTGTCTTTTATTTTGACGCCCTTCAAGGTAACTAACTGTGACCTCAGCTGAACCCCCACCTGACAGATGATACCCAGAGCCTTTAGCCCCAGTTCTTGCTGGCCCCAGATCCTCTAGCTCCTTCTTGCTCCCATCATTGGCACTAAGGCTTACTCTGTCAATGGATCTACTAAGAATGGACTGCTGAGGTAACAAGAACCTCTCCACCCATGGGACCGACGAGTCAACAGCTGATGAAAGTCCAGTGGCTGCTCTCAGCGGTGATACTTTTGAACTCAGGCATGGATGGGAATTGAAGTGTCTCATTTTCTCGCATCTGTTTAAAAGCAAGCTATGGGTGGACTTCTCAGGTACGCTAGTGGTGAAGAACCCGCCTACCAATGCAGAAGACTTAAGAGGCACGGGTTCAATCCCCGGGTCAGGAAGATCCCCTGGAAGAGGCTGTGGCAACACACTCCAGTGTTCTTTCCTGGAGAATCTCATGGACAGAGGAGCTGGGCGGGTTATGGCCCATAGGGTCACAAAAAGAGGGATGTGATTGAAGCAACTTGGCATGCCAATTGGCATGCACGCATGGGTAAGGTGCGGTGATATTATGCCTGTTTTATAGAAGAGAAAATTGAGACTCAGGACTATTAACCTGTCTAAGGCCACCCGGTTCTTAAGTGGAAATGTGATTCTAGTCAAGGCCTCTCTGACTTCAGGGACTGAGTCCCTCAGTCACTTAAAATTGACCATAATGAACATCTATCTGGAGGGAAGATATAACTTTATTCATTCATTCATCCATTCACTGTGTAGTTATTTGAGAACTGCCGGTGAGGCTCACCAGCTGACTTCCAGGCCCCAGGCTGCAGAAATAACAGAATAATAACAGAAAATAAAAATAAATAACAAATAACAAGTGATAACCTCCACCCTCATGGAACTCGTGGTCTACCTGAGTCTTTGCCACTCAAACAGTGGTCCACAGATCTTCATCCCTGAGTGCTTTTTAGAAATGTGTGGTCTCAGGACTCACCCCAGAGTCCAAAATTAGAATGTTCATTTTAAGCTTGTCTCCAGGCCATTTGAGAATTCTAAAATTTGAGAAGATGAATAAAACCTAAGAGCAAGGCAGATGGAGCAGTGGAAAATGGAAAGTGGCCATCCAGGCAGTGGGCAGGCTGTGCGTAAAGCATGAGCTATCTGAACATGGTCAGGAAAAGTGGGTGATAAACCAGAGCAGGATAGGAAGAACAGGGAAAGAGAAGAAATATTTGAATACAGGCCAGATAACTTGGGTATGCGGGCATGTCTGCCTCTCACTGGCTGCCAGACCTCATCTAGCCTCAGTTTCCTCAACTGTAAAATGGGGATAATATTAGTATCTGTTTCACAAAGTTGCAGCAAAGAATGAGCCAGTCTCTCCAGAGACTGTGTCGTAGAGAACTTGGCATATGTCAAGTCCTAGGTGTATTGCTTATTGTTTTCATTATTATTGCTGTAAACTGGCTGCTCTGAGGATTTCCTAGGTGGGCACACTGCCCCCTCGAGGACCCTGCAGCCGAGTAAAAGGTGAAACAAGCACGTTAGCTGTACCGTTGAGACTGAAGGCAAATGCCCAAGATATTTTCTAAATCATCCTCAGAAAGGAGCCCAAGCATTACCTCCTCTTAAAACATTCCATGTATTTATTCTTACATTTTTATTAGTGTTAACAATGTCACATCTAATTACATAATTAACTATAGATAATGTCAGGAAAGAAAATAGCCAGTGTTTCTTGCACATCCATTACATGCACACAAGTACTGTGTAAAACCCTTCGCAAGCATTGCATGTTGTGTGCTCAGCCACTCCACTCAGTCATGTCCGACTCTTAGAGACACCATGGACTGTCGTCATCCACCAGGCTCCTCTGTCCATGGAGTTCTCCAGGCAAGAATACTGGAGTGGGTTGTTATTTCCTACTTCAGGGGATCTCCCAGCTCAGGGATCAAATCTGCATCTCTTGCCCTTCCTGCATTGGCAGGCAGATTCTTTAGCACTAGCATCACCTGGGAAGTGAAGCTTCACCTCAACTTAATTCTCTCAAATCCCTATGAATAATCTTACCTCCAGCTTCACAAATGGGGAAATTGAGACTTGGCAGATAGACAGGAAGTCCATCTGTGGATGTTGTCATATGGTGGAGGCACAGGCAGGGTGCTACAGGGCAAACATAGGAGGGGGCCGCCAAATGCACAGACCCTCCCCAAATTCTCTCCACCTACAGCTCAGGCGCCCGTCACCTCATGTGCCCAATTTTATCTCTGTAGTGAACCAGGTTCTAAAGATGTCCCCCACAAAAGATTCTCACCCCTGATCATTTATTAGAATGCTAATCTAGGAACTGCTGTGAAGAGGTTTTGCAGATATAATTAGAGTCCCAAGTCACCTTAACATAGGGAGATTATCCAGTTGGGCCTGACCCCATCAGATGAGCCCTTTGACAGCAGAGAGTTTTCTCTGGCTATCGGCAGAAGGGGAGTCAGAAAGTTTTAAAGCACTAGGAGGACTTGACGTGCTGTAACAGGCTTTGAAGATGAAAGAGACCACGTGATGAAGATCCCAGAGAGGCTTCTAGAAGCGGAGAGTGGTCCTACTAACGGCCAGGAGGGAAGCTACCCCTCAGCCCTGCCATAGAGAAGAACTGGATTCTGCCAATAAACAGAATGAATTTTGAAGGAGTCTCCTACCCCAAACCTCAGCGCCCCACCAGGCTGACACCTTGACTCTCACCTTGTGAGACCTGAAGCAGGAACTCCACTGAGCCCAAGTGGACTTCTCACTAGTGGAAACTGTCAGGTACGAAGAAGTGTCATTTTAAGCTGCCTAATGTGGGGAAGTTTGTTACTGCCATAGAAGGTGAACACAACCTCCAGCCATGAAAACATCACAGTATATCACACTGTTGGGTTTTCACTCTGCAACGCTTTCGGCTGTGTAATCAAAGGACGTTGTTTCACTTTCCTCTCAAACAAGTAAACGTAAAAGTGATCAAAGTATGTTTCTTGAAGGAAAGACTGGGTGGGGGCATAGGTTTTTCTTCTTTTGACATCATGCTTCCCTGACTCAAAGTTCAAATTCTTCCCTTAGTGGTTGTCTGACCTTGAGTTTTTCAATCAGTCTCTCCAGGCCTCACTGTTTCATCCATAGAATTGGGATAATCATAGGGCTGTTAGGAGGATTAAGTGATATAAGACTCATAAAGCGTTTGATTCACTGCCAAGCACACAGTGATCACTGGATAAGTGTTATCTGTACATGGGATCTTTACTTGGGTGGGTTAATGAATGAATACATCCATGAAGAAGGAGATAAGACCATTAACATCATCACCATTAACACAGCTCTCAAGTTTTGCAATCCAGGCCATGGTTTATGCTAGGTCAGATCAACACATCTTCCCGAATCTGTAAACCTGATGGATGCTTCTCAGAACAGATCCTGGAATACAGAGCCAGATCCTAAAAGAAAGATGGACAGCCCAATTGGAGACCCGGAGAGCCACGCGGCTCATCTGGGATGCCTCTGCAGGTGCTGGAACCATTAACCCTTCAGTCATCCAAACTGCTACCCCTGGGAGTAGGCTACCCACAGAGGGTCCACTGAATCACAAGACTGTCCCATTCCTTCAAACTGGTTGAGCCAGCAACTCCAGGTGGACAAAGTCAGATTTAACTCTAGCCTCGTTCCTGGCATCTGTTCATTTCAAGCCTCTCCAAGGAGCCAAAGGTGGAAATCTACCAACATGTTTCTGTTTTAACTGTGTATCACTCCATCTTTTTAATTTTTCTAAAGGACAGGCAATCTGGACCAACGTTGGTATGGCCTGTTGTTGTTTTAAAATCTACTGTGCTTTGTCAAAGAAACATGCATCTTAAAAGGAAGCAGTTTGTCACCGGAAGAAAAAACAAACATTTCAGTTCAAACCCCAGTCCGGCACACAAAGGTAACTGGATTTTATTAGACCTGGGTATAAGCTGACATCCTAAAATAAGCCACGTAGGGAAAGAGGGAGGGTTTCGTCTATGCCCAGACATTGACTAGAGTCTCTCGCAGTTTTCCCCCAACCAGCTCTTATTTGCAGAGGCCGTCATGCAGGCACCTCTTTCTACCTTTCTTCCCCAACGCCCCTATTCTCTGATGTTGGCAAGTTAGGAACGATCATGGCATGCTGTGGAGGAGGAAGCTGGAATACTTGTAAATAACCAGCGGATGCAAAGATTCAATTCAGCTGAAGGGAAAAGGAAGAATGCCGGGTGCGCGTGGTCCCTGCATGGGTGTGCATTCAGGGTCTGGAGCACAGAGGAGGGGACAAAAGCAGAGAGGGCTGGTCAGAACAATGGGCCGTCACAAACTGCCACGTTATGTAACGGGGTTATTTGAATTCACAATTGTGAAGGCCACAATTGTAGGGGAAGGCCTGTCCCCCCAGCCCCGCGGTGGGAGGGAAGCAGGCTCCTGTGCCCCCATCCAGGTGCCTCGGGAGCCGGCTCTGACCCTCGCAGAGAGGCCAGCAGCCGCCACTCAGGACAGGGCTGGGTTACTCCTGACGGCATGGAAGTGCCCGGTCACTGTGAGGCAGCGCCTTTGGATGTTGGCCACAGGAAAAGGCAATGAGCACAGCGCACACCTTTCCCCAAGCGGCAGTGGGCCACTTGAATGACCTGATTCTTTCCATTCGGTGTACGCTCCTTGAGCTCAAATGGTGTTCTCTAGAAACTGCCATTCCACAACAGGGTTAAGGTGTATGGACATGGATTTGCAGAAATTCATAACATCACAGGGAGTCCACGGAAGCTTCTTGGGAGAGCTGAGCTTTGAACACAGCCTGGCAGTGGCCAAGGTAAAAACATCCAGGGTCACTTTGAAGGCTGCTTTCTGTTTTGCTGACTTGTGTGGAGCACCTGATGAAATGGGCAGGAGTCATGAAAAGACAGGCTTTCCCTGGCCTCCTCCCAGGTTCACAGCGAGTGCCCTTGTCTGCCAGCCCTGAGCTGCAGTGATGCCCAAGAGTGCCTTTCCCACTCCCTAGTTCTAACTGTCCAGCTCCTCCAACCCTCAGACCTCACTGGTTTACACGCTGTCTTTCCTGGGCTCTGCGTGTTCAGTTCCTGTAACTCTTCCCTCACCCCACATGCCTGGTCAACTTGCAGCCCTGCCTTCTTCACGGGAGTGTGTCCTGCATGAGGGCTGAGGCTGGGTCTTTCCACTTCTTTATCTCTCACGTTCAGCTCTAAGGCCGTTTTATAAGAGTTTTTCCCCCCTGGATTCTGAGTGGTTGTAAAGAAGCCTTAGAATCAGTAAGCTCACTTGCAGATACAGGCTGAGTCCTTTCTTCCTTGCACTCAAGTGGTTGTGTTGCGGTTGTGCATGTAAGCTGGACGTGCAGAGTGCTGGCTCTGATTCTTCAGCAATCCTACCTGTCTGGGCAGTTTGTCAGTCTGGTGGAGCTGATTTTTGGTTCCTACTGGAGCGCTTTCCAGACAGGAAGGGGGAGCAAATGACTCGGAGATCCGCCCAGTCCCTGGGGTCTTCAGATGGAAACGGGGATGACGTTGATGGTGCTGATGATGTCGGTGATGATGTCGATCACTTGAATGGGTGTTTCTGGGTGCTTAAGACCTTTCCACTTCTTTTCTTGTTCACATCACAGAAGATAAACAGAAGATGGGTATGATAATTCTCATTTTTTCCTTCCTTGAAAAAAAACACTATTGAGGTATGATTCATGTGTAAAAAATTGTATGTATCTAACACATACAGCTCCATGTGTTTGGGGGAGAGTGGGCTTCCCTGATGGCTCAGTGGGTAAGGGTTTGCCTGCCATGTGGGAGACCTCAGTTCGATCCCTGGGTCAGGAAGTTCCCCTGGAGAAAAAGATGGCGACCCACTCTAGTACTCTTGCCTGGAAAATTTCATGGATGGAGGAGCCTCGTAAGCTACAGTCCATGGGATTGCAAAGAGTGCACCCGTGAACCCATTACCACCATCAAGGCCATAGACATACCCATCACGTCCCAAAGTTCCCTTCCATTTCCTATTACTATGTTATTATTATTGCATGAAATCCTAACATTTTCTACCCTCCTCAAAACTGTTGACTGTACGATTGAGTAGTGCCAGCTGTGAGCCCTATTCTGTAGAGCAGATCTCCAGAAATCATTGATCGTGCATAAAACTTACATAATGCCCCTCCCTCAAGCTCCTGGCAACCACCATTCTACTCTCTGCTTCTACAAGTCTGACTGCAAAAGTCACACATCCGAGGGGAGGCAAACACTGGTGCTGGAGCAGCCCCATTCCCGGGGTCCACATCCTTCTCATCACTGCTTCCTGTGGCAGCGCGTCTGTGAGCACTCGCACCCTTCTCTTCATGTGCTCACGTGTGCAGGACTTGCAGAACTGGGTGTGTTACGTGTGCCTGAGTGCACGTGGGTAGGTGTATTCCAGGGTGCGTGTGACCTTGTCTGTTCACAATAGAATGTCTACGTCTGCAACAGGTGTGTCTGTCTCTCTCTCAACTCGGAAAAAGCGTCAGAGTCCAGACAGGGCCATTATTAATATGATGAAAGCTTCCGCTGATGTGGGCACCCCACCCCGGGCCCCCCATCCTTGTCCACTTTGAAACAAGGAGACATTAGGTAGAGTCTGCCTTGGCTAGGGTATTCTTCCTCACCTCACCCCAAGCAGTGCTGCAAAGAGAGTTATAGATTTGGGGGAGGTAAACTTCCACCAGTGAAGACTTGCTTTTCAATGGGAAATTTACATTTCAATGCACCCTGTCATTTTTAATCTCAGGCACTTGGCACCATCACCTCCCAGGAGCAGACTATTCGCAGGGCTTACTTCCAGCCCTGCAACACCCAGGCTGCAGGAGCCCGGGTGGACTCTGGGGCCCAGAGGCATGTATGGGTGTGGATGGAGCAGCCTGGGGATGTATGCAAATTTCACTGTCAGGGGCAACTCTAATGTAGGCCGAGGATAGTGCCAAGGGGCATTTTGTGTTACCAGGCCAAGGGCGGTGTCCCTGGAGACAAGAATCCCCCTGGTAGGAGGTCGGTCGGAGTGCTGAGTGCCTTGTTCAGTCCCATTAAAGGTGGGAATGCATTGAAGGCAGCTGACAAGGTGAAGTTGCTGTTTGTCTCATAAAGACAAACAGTTGACAGTTCAAAGAGAGAAGCAGGCTCCCAATTCAGGGCACAGAAATCTGGCTGGGGTTTATTTTTCCTTCATTGTCAGAAAGTAAGCTGCTCACTCCAGGGCTTATTGTGTTTTGTTTTATTTCACATTATTTTATTTTGTTCAGATTTTCAAGGTAGCGATTACTGGCCACACCCTCATGGAGCCTAGTAAATAGGTACACGTTAGGTCTTTAACTGCGCATCTTGTTTGAGTCTGTATAAAATCTTCCTACATTTTCAAAAGTCCCTATCTGAATTAAAAGCTCACAGCCTCTCTTACAGCATCAAGCAATCTGAAAGGAGTTTTCTAATGTTTGCTGTGGGTCTAGAGTGTGAAAAGACTTTTTGTTTTACACAGAAAGACACTGAACTCAAGGTCTGGCAACATGCCCGAGGCCACTCAGTAAGTAGCCTTAAGAGAGCCAAGAACCTCAATGTGACAGGCAAAAATATCCAGTAAAAGTTTCAACTTGTAAACTTTGGCAGACCACTGGGTGATGTGAAGTGAACCATCTATCATGGAGGATCGTTTCAGAGAGTAGAGGGTCAGGAACAAGACTTGAGTCTTTATAAGTCTATCAGGTGAATGTTAGGTATGGAAAATAGTAAAGGCACAGAACAGTTGCTGATTTCTGAAATTCTGAAATAGTGCTTTTTCATTATATATTTAAATCTGGAGGCACGGTGGCCAGAAGGTATGAAGAAGGGATTTTTTTTTAAAAATTGTATTTACGTCACACAGATGTAACCCAGATTTCCTTCTAGTCTTTTTTCTGCTCGTGTGAGAAGAGTGATAGTGGAGTTGGAGGAGGGCTGAGGTCTCCGTGGTCTGTGGGGCAGTGGAATATGTTTTGATTTTAGCCACCCAGTTGGTGGTACCTTGTTACGGCAGCCCAGGAAACTTAATACAGTAGGATTCTTGTTTCTGTCCCTGTGTGAGCGCTGGACACCATTTTTGTTGGCTGGTTTTGTTTGACTTGGCTCTCGATACGCGTTTGGAACCCATGAGATGAGAGGATTCCTAGGGCTCAACAAAGTGTAAGAACAGCTGCTAGAATGGAGACTCGCTGCCTTGTGTGTGCTAACCCGTTCCTCTTCCTGGTTAAGTTGATGACAACATCCCCCGGACAAGCCTTCAGAGTCTCCATCACAATTTCTCTTTTCCCACTGCTGTGACCTTGGAGGCAACGGCTCTACGTGCCCAGAGGCAAGATGGAGAGGAGCCGTCCACTCCCCGCCAGACTGTGTGCTGGAGAAAGAAACTTCATTTGTGTACTGCTGGATTTGGGGCTTTATTTGTAACTTAGAAAATCCTACCCCCTATTCTGTTACCCCACCAGGGGTTGTTCCTGAAAGGTTCAAAGGAGAGTCAATGTTCATGGAGGTGAGAATACAGCATGGTTGACCCTGGCGGCACAGACCTCTTAAAAGAAGTCCACACTCTGAGACCCTTCTCCTCCTCAGGAGGAGCTTGCAGCTTGAAGAAAATGTCTTTAAACAAAGTGCAGTAATTATGGGCTTGGGCTCCAGAGTAAGAAATCCTGGAATTGAATGTATACTAGCTATATGGGCAAGTTCCCTATGTGCTCAGAACCTTAGTTTGCTTGTGTGTATCATAGGATGGTTGCAAGTATCTCTGGTTGAGAGGTTTCAAGCAAATGAGCTGTGTGCAAATGAGCTATGTGATGGTGATTGATAGCATCAATCCACTGATAAATTATTAAGCATGGTGCCTGGCACTGCATCAGTTTGATTGTGTGTGCGTGTGTGTGTGCGTGCACACTCAGTGATGTCTGACTCTTTGCAACCCCATAGACTGTAGCCCACCAGGCTCCTCTGTCCATGGGATTCTTCAGCAAGAATACTGGAGTGCGTTGCCATTTCCTATTCCAGGGGATCTTCCCGACCCAGGGATTAAACTGGTGTCTCTTAGCCTCCTGCATTGGCAGGTGGGTTCTTTACCACTAGCACCACCCAGGAAGGCCATCTGTTTGATTACTGTGCCCTTACTTTATCAGGAAGACTGCTGTCTTTGGTGGTCAGGGTGGGTTCTCTCACTGGTGGTTCATAACTTTTGTATCTCTGAACACCAGTGTATGTGTGCAGACCTATGAACTTCCTTCACAGTCAGCTGTCTCTCTCTCTCTCTCTTAAATTTTTGTTTTATAATGAAATGTAGTTGATTAGGGCTTCCCAAGAGGCATAGTGGTAAGGAATCTGCCTGCCAATGCAGGAGACACAAGAAACACGGGTTCGACCCTGGGTCAGGAAGATCCCCTGGAAAAGAAAATGGCAACTCATTCCAGAATTCTTGCCTAGAAAATTCCATGGACAGAGGAGCCTGGCAGCTTACAGTCCATAGGTCACAATGAGTTGGACACCACTGGGCAATTGAGTGCACACACACACACACACACACGCACACGCACACATGGTTGATTAACAATGTGATGACAGTTTCAAGTGTACACCAAAATGATTCAGCAGCACATATACAAGTATCTATTCTTTTTCAGACTCTGAGGTGTCTCTCTCTTAAAATGGATGGCATGAACTTTGCCTGTGGACTAGGACTACCATGCTTTGTCCTCCGGGAAGTGAAGGTTGGCTTTGCTATATCCTTAGGGACTTGAGCATGTGCTTTAGACTACATCTTAAGATAATGCCATTGCTTATTATATCCAAAAAAGCAATGTGTTTAAATAAAGCTCTTCTTAATTAAAAAGTGGGTGGGTGGGGATTTCTTGAGGAGGAAGTAAGAGAGAGTTCAGTTTAAATAATCAACATCTATGTTTAAAATGCTCTTCTTAAAGCTGTGATTTTCACCCTTGACTGTGTCCTATTTTTTGTACCTGGAACTAGAAAATCCCAGTTTCTGGAATGGGCCCCCAGCACTTGTGTTTTTTGATGACCCTGAAGTGATTCCAGTGGGCAGCCAAGTTGAGAAACCCTCCTTTGGAGAAAGCTTCATCAAAGATCCAAAGTAACAATTCTTAGCGTCTTAGGGATAATGTTGGCAGAAAGGAATTTTCCAAGGCCCATCTTTACAAAGGAATAGTGAGAGAATTACCACTCGCTCCATTTTTTTAGATATGGACACAGTGTCTCAGAGAGTTGAAAAATCTTTCCCTAGTTCACACAGTTAGGAAGCAGTGGGGTTAAAACTTGAACCTCGGTGTGTCTGCATATGAAGACTTTTGCAGGGCTGACAGTCCCTTATTCTGCTGATTCCTCTTAGAATGGCATAAGCGTACTTCTGGTCATGAACATCTGAATCAGTTTGGTACCTCTGATGGTAAACCAAGTCATAAAGTTCTAGGCAGCAACATTGTGTTAGAAAATTTTCAGTCCAGGAGTCAATGATTGGTCACAGGGAGGACAGTTAAGTTCCCTCACATTTTGTCCTGAAAATCTGATGCAGAGGCCAGCCTGTTAACTGCATGAAATCACAGATTAGAGGTGATTAAAATCAGTAAGAGTGAGAGAGAAGGTGTGTCTTTGGGTGGGGATTTTAAAAGACCAACTTCCTGAGTCACAGTCTCTGCAACGAAGGAACCTCCTCATGCAGCCAAATGGACCCTCTCACATTTCTAAATGTGCTATGATGCCCCAGCCTTTCAAAATGCCATCTCCTCATGGACCATTTCCCCCCAGAAGAACTCCTACTTTTCTTTCAGGAGTTTCATAGTTTTTGTTTGTTTGTTTGTTTTGCTTTCATGGTTAACCGTCCTCTCTGGAATGGTTCTTTTCACAATGTACGCCAAAGGTTGGTAGACCCAGCATCTCCTGCACTAGAGGGTGTTGCCCCGTAGGGCTGGTACCGATACATCACATTCACCTTGGTATCCCAGGGTCTAGATTCAAGAACACTGTCTGGCCCGTAGCAGGCACGCGACTTAAAGAAATGAACAAATGGTGAATCAATAGGGAGTTTGGTCCTTCTGAGTTAGGCCTAGGGATTTTAAGAACCGAGGAATCTCTGTGCCAGCCCTCCAACTGTGTTACAAATAAAAACACCAGTGCGATGCGTCCAGCCGTTTGCTGTTGCCCTCTGGTTCATTGCATCATGGGAGAGTCACTTCAGCTTGGAGCCCGAGCCCTGGCCGATGGAGGCATGTCATCCTCTGCTCCATTAAGAGGATCCCCCCTCCCCCAGTAATTACGGGGTAAATGACTTGTTAAATCCGAAGCCCTCACAGTACATCTCCCGACATGTAGTTCATATTCCTTGGGCGGGTTATCGCACTTTGGAGTGGTACATATTTTATAGAGAAGGGAGAGCTCTCCAATTAATAGTAATTGTGATCGAAGCGGTAATGCTCGTCTCCAGCCTCATTCCGCAGGAGGAGACTGGAAGGCCCACCTTAATTGCCACAAAGAGCTATGTCTATCCGCGGCAGTATATAAATAATAAATTAGAGGAAGGGAGAGCGCTGCAATTCTTATGGTCTTCGAGGAGGTACGGATATTTATGTAGTGCTGATTGCTAAAAAATCCTCTCCAAGTAATTATTAGTAAAAGCGGAATGTCTACATTTGTAAGGGAATTTTAATTAAGGGGAAGGTGACTCTCATTAAGGGGAAGAAGTAGCATGTGGGGATTAAAATGCAGGTCCCAGACGGCAGCGCCAGGCTCTGATTGGCCCTCCCTGCTGCCATTTGGACAAAGGTAGGAAACTCAACTCCCCTGGGTTCAATTTCCCTAGTTTTTAAATCAAGGGAAATAAAGCAGTTATAAGTGCCCGAGTTCCCACTGGATAAAAAGTCCCACAGTTGAAGGCTTCTGATCTCCCGACAGGGATGGGACGTGCAACCACTCTTCTGAGCCTTGCTCTGCATCATGCGAGTATCACCATCGCACAGTGACTTTAGATGAAATAAATGAGACCCAGTACGCAGGAGGACATGGGGCCATTTCCTGTATATTGCAGGTGCTAAGTAACACTGTGAGAACAACTTCTATTGGTTCAGTTTCCTAAAGGAAATGCAATGTAAATATTCTGGCTCTCATGATTCAGAAATAAGGAGGACATTTGATGCTTCTTGACCCCCCAAGCTGCTCACCATCTACAACAGAATGAAGCTCTCCCAATTCCTGGTCACTCTTCATTTCCTCAGTGGGTATAGTGGTTCTTAAACTATTTGTTTTTGTAGGAGCTAATATAGGCCATGCAGACTCCTCTAGAAAAATTGCACATATTTTGCAGAATTCCAGATATCTCATGAAGCCCTGTGTTGGCCATCCACATACCTTCAGTTGAGGACCCTTGGCCCAGAGGGCTGGGCTGTGGAGATTTCCAGAGTTTAGTGCAGGAAATGGAGAAGCAAATGACTCCAGGTGAGGAGTGGGTCCCTCTAGCCCTGCAGTAAAATAAGTTAATTTCAGACTTAGTCCAGCCCCTTCTGCACACACTAAAGAGGAAGCACTTATATTCTAGCGATGCATCTTTCGACAGATGGTCGGGGATTCTCATTCGGCCTGCAGGAAACACCGTTTAGCCTTGTCTCCCAATCGTCTCAACTACATATGGACACAGACGGTCAAGAAATAACAACATTTAAAGGGTCTGACCCTTAAAAGGGAGGAACAAATTCAAACAGAAGAGGTAATGTACAATGAAATAGACTTAACAGGAAATAGACAAGTTTGAATTTATCTAATTTCTCTTGACTGATTCAGAGGGACAACATAATATTAATACAAAGACAACTCTGTTAAAGATTTGAGTTCCCTAAAATACAATTTGCAGTTAGTTAAGGGACTGACTGGCAGAAACTGCACATTTAAGGCTGGATAAATACAGTAGAGCAGAGGTTGGAAAACTTTTTCTTAAAGGACTGGAAAGTAAGTATATACTGTTTTTTGGGCCACAAAATCCCCATCACAACTATTCAGTTTTGCCATCATATCTTGAAAGCAGCCACAGACAACAGGTGAATGAAGGAGTGTGGCTGTTTTCCAACCAAATTTTACTTGTGAACACTGAAAGTAGAATTTCATGTAATTTTCATGTCACAAAATATTCTTCTTTTTATTTTTTCTAACCACTTAAGAACCTTAAAGCCATTATTAGCTCATGAGTTATACAAAAATGTGTAATGGGCTGGTTGCCTGCAGGTCATAGCGTGTTGACCTCCAACACAGAAAATGAGGGTGAGTGATTTCTTAAAATCAACTGGAGATGGACAGTGGTGTAGAAATTAGGAGCAAGAAAAGAAAAGTAGAAGATAAATTCAGCTAACTTTTTTTTTCTCACTGAAGTTAAAAATGTGTACCACTCTATTTTTAAAATTCATTCATTCACTCATTCATTCACACTACCCTGAATAACTGGAAAATGAAGAGAGAAATTAACATTTGATCTATCAGTGTTAACATGTTCATAAACATGTTATTTGTATGCCTGACCTTCCTGCAGGGTGATCATGATCTCAGTTTTCAAGGTAAGGGACCTGATATAGGACAGGGAAAGTTGGTTAAGTGAGCCGGGCTACCAGTTGAGTCCCGGTGTGTCTGCTTCTGGAGCCCATTCACCTTCTACTTCACCATGTGAGGGTCTTAATGATTCTTGACCTGCTTTGGGCCCAATACTTTATATTCTGTGTGCCATTTATGATCTCATTATAGTTGCGAAAGTCAGCAGTTAAGAGGGAATTTCAATCCTGTCTAGCTGGTATATGGCAGAACCAGGAGTCAACATTAAGAAACTAAACTTACCAAAAGCACAAACAAACCCACCAGCCTTAGAAAGTTGATACCTAATGACGCAGATGGTTTTTCGTTCCGTAGAATTTAAGTCACAAGGTCATACAGAGGTGAGGGGGCCTTCTGTGAAAGTGGTAGTAGCCTGCAGACTTGGGTAGCTCTTCTTTGCAAGGAACTGTGATGAGAGCATCTCGCGTGCATGGCGGCAAACACCACTTCCGTCCCGGTTTTGCAGAAAGGAAACCAAGGCACAGAGAGGTTGAGAACTTAGGCTCTGGAATTACTTGTAGGTACTCATTATCTTGTTCATCATCACATCTCTCCTTTCGAATGTATTTTTCACACAGAAAGTGCTTTCCTCTGACTTGCAGTTATATTCCTAGAATTTCAAACAGTGCTGTATGTATTGATACTTCAAAAATATTTGTGAAATAACAGAATGAGGAAAGAAATGAATGAATGAGCAGATGAGTGAGTGAATTTACCCACTGTGACACAGTGAATAGGTCCCAGAACAGCGGTGGATGAATGCCCACCTCTCATTAACAACCTTCAGTTCCTGCAAAGAAACGTTAACAGGCGTGTGAAGAATTACTGACCATCAGAAATGAAGAGGATGGTGATCATGTCTGGATTTATAATAAGCTCTGTGAAAATAGTACGATTTATGAAAACCCGGTATCCACTTTCATGGCCATATCTGAGCTGCAAAGCCAAGTACTGTGCCCACGATTAGACAGAGCAGTGGTGTTTTCTAAACCACATCATGTTTTCTTAATGTGTTTTAAGCAAAGCAGCTCATCTAGGAAGCACTTCATAAATATTTGCTGTTAGGATTAGTACAGGGTACAAGAGGCGGTTTGTTGGTATGGCCAAGGGGGAAGACTTAGTAAAAGTGGCTGCAGACGTTTGTGTCTGAGCTGGGCATTCAGGGAGGAGAGGAGGGAAGAAAAAGGAAGGCAGGAGGGGGGCAGCGGGGAAGAACTGGTGATTTGAGCTGGCGGGTGGGTATACCAATAAGCATGTGGAAGCAGTCAAGGAATGTTCTAGTTTCTGAGACTCCATCAGTATATTCTTGTCGACAAGAGGGTATACCTACAACATTTCTATTGAGCTTGTGCTGGAGCTGGAAGGGCCTGGAGGCCTACAGAGCAGGCTGATGAAGTGCTCCTGGGAGATGGCCTGGCGGTCACACAGGAAAGGGCAGTGATTCGGTCGCACTGAGATCGGAGCCCCCGGCGGTCACCGAAGCACCACGGCAGCGGACATCCCCTGGGAGCCCCTGGGGTCTGCCGGGCGCAGGGCGTCCCGCGGGCCGTCCATAGGCTGTGGTGTGGGGAGGAGGCCTGGTGCCTGGCAGCTTTGGGCTGGTGTCTCCTCTAGGGGGGTTTCACCAGACCTCTCAGACAGTGGTGTGCACACACGCTCCACACACACACACATTCATGCAGTTGCTCTACACACTCTCGCATGCTCCTGCCTACTCACACACGTATACACACTCACATACACAACAGTCCCCAGAATACTCTTACACACATTCACATACTCATGCACACACAGACTCAAGTACACATAGCCACGCATGCACACGCCAAACACACAAAACTCAGAGAGACACAGACACTCAGCATACACACTCTCACGTGTAACTCTCCCTCCCCCACACACCCTCATGCATATACACCTTCACACATATACACTTTCACCTGTGCACAACCTCACAATCCACACATATATTTGATACTCACAATGACACACACACACGTGCCCACACACTTGTACGTAGGAATACTCACGTCTGTACCTGCTCACACGCACAGATATGCACAATCACTCATACACTCACCTGTGTGCCCGCTGACCCAGATGCACTCACACATGCTTGGACACACGTTCTTCTGAACATGGTGTCAGTCTCAAGCCTCAGAATTCACTGTACGGTCCCAGAGGGAACTTGTAAGCTGTGCGCCGTGAACACGACCCACACGTCTCTCACAGGAAGATTCCTGCTCACGCGAGTCAGTCCGACTCCACCAGGCTACCTGCCAGGTTCAGGCTGCCTCCCCTGCTAGAAAATTCTCGAAGAACCAGATTAGAGAGATTCAGGGCAAAGCTAGATAGGGTCAGGGGGAAGGGCCCTCTCTCTGCTCAATAACGTGGCCATTTGTGCAGCCGCTATTATTCAGCCGCCTTTGTATTATTCAGAAATCCATACATTGTGTTTGCCTTTTGTGTGCTGTGTCCAACAAGCCTCCCTTTGTCACTGTCACAAAGGCCAATCAACTCTGTGTGGCAAATAAGTTTCAGGGACTTCTGGGCATGATGACTAATTGTAACGCAGTCTATATCCTCGAGACCATAAGCTGATATGAGAAGACAATGGCAGAGAGGGAGCCCATTGAGATGAGAGAGTCCCCTGGTCCCTGCCGGGGGCCGAGATGGGCAACAAGGAGGCTATTGATGGCGGCCACCCCAGCTCAGACCCCGGCCGAGGGGGCGTGGGTGGCACGACCACATCGCTCGGCTCGAATGCTGCTTTTGTTTGCTTGGCAGTGAAAACTGGCACGTTAGAATTAGTTCTGTTTAGATTGCTCAGAAACTCAAGAGAAGAACATTTTTGAAAAGGAGAGAGTGAGGCCTTCCCAGCCCCCTCCCCAGCCCCATGAGTGAACCCAGGCAGTTCCCCGGCTACAGGACCATGACGTTGAGCTCAACCATGATGGATGTTAGAGAAATATGGAGGAGGAAGCTGAGGGGTGCCCATCTACCTTCCTCTCTCTGGAAACGATCCCTTCCACCTGGCTCCTCTCCACCAGGTCACTGGGGCACCTGCCCTCCAGTGATGACGATGTCATTGTCTCTGCCCAAGTCTCCGATGCTTAGCTCCTGGAGGAGAGTGGTCCTTCCTCCAGAGGCAAATAGCACTTGTTGACTCATTCGACAGGTGCCCCAGGAAGAGGGCTGGGAGACGCTGGTACAATCCTCACCCATATTCTCTCTCTCTTTTTTATAAATAATAGCCTTGATTTATTATTTTCTGATTTAAGAATGATTTCCATTTTGAAAAAAAATTTAGTAGCCATTAAAATGGCTTTTTCTTTCTGTCATAAAATGTCACTGAACAACTAACTTTGGCATACAGTGTTCAGTCAGACACGAGCAGGAACAACTTGGACCACCAGAAATTCTGAAAGCAAATCAATATTTTGGGTTTTATTCATTCTGATGCTACTTCTGACTAAAGTGGGTCCCTGACAAAATGACCACTATGACACTGCTTATAATTTGCTATTTTAGTTTTCTGTCCATCATTAGTCATTAGATTTGCTCCTGTCATTCATGGTGTAGAGACTGGAATAGACCTCACCTTCTTATCCTAGCTTATTTTTTAGCTGAAGTTCACGAAAGTTTTTATAAAAGGCAGTGGGCCTCAGAGCATAAGAAAATGTCAGAAGCTGCTACACCTATAACTTACTCACAGGAAGGCAAGTTTGTAACAGAGAAGCCTCCCAAACAAAACAGCAAGGCATTATCAAAACTCTACATTTATATCCATTTTAAGCAAACACCTTTAACAGCCTTACTAATTGTTAAACTGTGATTTTTTTACATTTTTAAGGTCGGCTTAAATTGTCCCTCCTAAAGGGTGTAATTTCCCTGCCCTGTTGGAGTGGACGTCCTGGTAGGAGAGGAAGAGGCCCCTGCGGACAGAGGGGACAGGTGTCCAGAGGGAGAGCGGGCGTGGGGACCAGGTGGGAAGAAGGACAGGAATGGACGGCCCTCCCAGAGCCCCGGAGGCCTCCCGGCAGGCGTGACTTTGAACTGGCCCCCAGAGCTGAGAAGCAGCCTGTGCAGAGAAGCCTCTGGGGGGCACCTCAGGAGGTGTGAAGGCTCTGGGCCTGGCTGTGCCAGGCGTGCGGAGGAGGTGGCCGGGCTGCAGCCTGCTGGTGGTGGGGGGTGGGAGGAGCTGAGCGGAGGGGGTGTGGCCAACTCGGGGGCGGGGCGGACTCCCCCTCCGCCCGCTGATGGACAGCAGTCCCTGGGTCGGAATTCCACTTCCGTTATCCCCTACTTCCTGTCTGCGTGGCCGTGGATGAGTCACTTAAACTCCCCGAGCCTTTTTTCACTTGTTTCTAAAACCGGTAAGCAATGGTTCCTTCCGAACAGCATTGATGACATCGTCCATAAAGACTAGCACAGTCGCCGGCATCTGTTCAACGTGAAGCGTAAACTCTGTCATCTAACGGTCGGAACTGCTACTATTATTATTATTAGTAAATGCGGGGATGGTGTTGTCTGGATCAAATACTCCTCTCAAGCCAGGCAAGATACAATCTAGAGCAGAAATCCATGGGGTTGGGGAGGCCTTTCTAAGTCCTCAGTGTTTGCCAAACTGTCTCTAGCGCGGGGTATAAGGGGATGTCAAAAGATTAAGGGAGGTCACAGACTAACAAGAGTAGGTTAAAAAGTCCCAAAAGATTCAATAAAACGTGTTAGGGGATGCACTGGATGCTGGGGAACGCTGAGGGAGGCACTGAAAGGGAACAGTCGGAAAGGGAATAGACTTGCCAGGATGAGAAGCCTGGATGGCATCGCTGACTCAGTGGGCATGAGTTTGAGCATGCTCCCGGAGATGGTGACAGACAGGGAAGCCTGGTGTGCTGCAGTCCAGGCAATCACAAGGAGCTGGACATGGCTGAGCAACTGAACGACTGCAGTGTTCCTTGGAGCAGGTGATAGTTGCCCAGAGCAGAAATTTCTAATGGGAATGAATCTGGCCGAGAAGAGGGGAACCCAGGCGGGCTCCAGGCCCTACACGTCCAAAGGCAGGAAGACGAGGGTGCCCTTGGCATTCCCGTGAACTCCCTGGCAGAATGGTCAGCTAGAATGTAAAGTGTGGAGATAGAGGAGATGAGGGCATGAGGTGGGCGTGGGGGTAACCGGGAAGCCCCCCTGCAAAGCCAGAAGGCAGAGGAGAGAGGCTGTGAAGGCAGTGTCAGTCACCCTCACCCTCACCTGGCCCAGACTTTGGTTACAACCTAATAAACTTCCCTTTTTGCTTAAGCTATTGTAACCCACCAGGCTCCTTTGTCCGTGGAATTCTCCAGGCAAGAATACTGGAGTGGGTTGCCATGTCCTTCTTCAGAGGATCTTCCCGACCCAGGGATTGAACCCTGGTCTCCCACATTGCAGGCAGATTCTTTACAGTCTGAGCCACCAGGGAAGCTGTGGTATTCAGAGTCTGAAATTGGGTTTTTCTTATTCCCACTTATGTGATCCTCACGCAATGGCGGGATAAGTGGATGGCTTTTCAGAGCAGAGCAGCAGGCGCCCGAAACTCCACTGTGACCCACTCAGGGCCACGGAGCCCTTGACTAGTGCTCCGAGGAGTCATCAGCCACCAGGCAAATCCAATTTTCAAAAATTAATTACACAGAATAACCTGTCAAATCGACGGGCACAGCCTTTGATTCTCTCTCTCTCTCTCTCTTGCATTTAAAAATTAGATCACATAACTCTCTCCCACCTTACTGCAATTTGTAACTGGCCTCCAGGGTCTCAAATCTTGCCCACTTATCAACCTCCCCACACCCTCTGCATCCCCCCTTTAGCCAAATGAATTGAATCATATGCAGAGCAAACCAGGTCTCTTTCTCTCTCTCTCCCAAGTGAGCTCAGGAAAAGGTGCAAAGGGTTTCTTGTAGATTATGAGGCTCTTGATAACCTGTGCCTTCCTCATCTCCAGCCTCATCTCTCAGTAAAGCTCTCCAGCCTCCGTTCCCCAGGCCCACTCAGTCACACTGAAATCATTTCCAGTTTCTAGAATGCATTCTGCTGTCATATCCAGACCCATGAACCCTGTTAACCATGATGGAGCTTCTACTGGAACTCTTGTCTTTCCCTCATCCTTTCCTTTACCTCTGCATGTCTCCCAGGTTTCTCCTTGGATGTCACTTTCTCTGGGGCATTAGAATCAGGAGCCCTTTCCGCAGATGCCTGAAAAACCATATCCTTCCCTCGCTGTGTGGCAAAGACACTAGATGACTTATATTTTCTTCTTGGGGTCACAGTTAGTCTTAATACACCAGCCTCTCTAGCAATTTGGTGGGTTGTGTGATGGACTTCTAGCAAGTGACAGAAGTGGTCAGCGTCAGTAACAAGCAGTAGACGGAATGTAGACCCTGTCCTTATCATTGTCTGTTCTAGTAAGGCAGGATAGTCAGCAAATAGGAAATCGAAGAAAATCTCAGCTGACAACCTGTGCGATAATGGGGGCTTCCCCACTGACTCAGTGGGTTAAGAGTCCACTTGCAGTGCAGGAGACACAAGAGATGCGGGTTGGATCCCTGGGTCAGGAAGATCCCCTGGAGGAGGAACTGGCAACACACTCCAGTGTTCTTGCCTGGGAGATCCCATGGATAGAGGAGCCTGAGAGGCTACAGTCCAAAGGGTCGTAAAGAGTCTGACACGACTGAGCAACTAGGCACATAAAAGGGACACAGCGTGGTGGAGTCCGTGTCAGTGGGTGTCAGGGGTCGGGGGGAGCCTGTAGCTGAGGTGGCCGGAGAAACCTCAGCCAGATTACAGCAAGAGAAGGAAGCGTGATGGGAGATCAGTGCCGGCCAGGGGTAAGCAAAGGCACGTTCACGGTAAGGCGACTTAAGGAATCTGAGTTTTATTTTGACTGCAGTCGAACATCTCTGGAATAGTGTCTTGGAAAATCGGATCTGATTTAAACTTTTCAGATACTCTGTGGAAACAGTAGGGAGGGGTTGATAGAAGAAGCTACTGTGGGAGGGAATCGGGGAGAGAGGATGGGAGCTTAAACCAGAGTAAGAAAGGGAAGACGTTAAAAAAAAATTGGATTCCAGATGTGTTCTGGACATAGAACCATCATGGTGGGGTGGCGAAAGGGAAAATAGGAATTAAGAGTGACTTTTATGATTTGGGGTCTGGCCACAGAGTGGACATAGAAAAAATTGCCAGAAGAATGATTTGGAGTTGGGGAATTAAGAGTTCTGTTTTGGACACATCCTGTTAGAAATTCTTAGTAAATCTCCAAGTGAAGAAGTCAGGGCTGACCTTGGTTGACTCCTCTGGGACTCAAAGTAGAAGACTGAGTTGGAGATATAAGTGAGAGAAGTGTCAGTGTTTATAGGCAGTATTTGAAAGCTGCAGTGTTTTCAGAAGTGACAGGTCAGCTATGTCAAATGCAGTTGAGTCATTGAGTGAAAGGAATTCAGATAACTGACCAGAGACCCTACCAAGATAATACCTTAATAATGTCTGCTTAGGTGGCATATGGAAAGGATGGAGGTTGAGGAAGTGGAAAACGTGGATATAAGATGGCTCTGGAGGAGTTTTAAACTTAAAAGGGATGAAGATTAGACTTCAGCAGAAGCGCATTGTGGAAGGTCTTTTTTTATTGTATTTAAGATGGGCCATAAATGAATGGATGAATGAATGAATGGGTCCATTTTGATGCCTTAGGAGAAGCCCGGAGCCAATTGCTTGGTGCTGTGTACACCCTGCAAGCAGTACTCTGCCCCCGTGGGCTCCACACAGTGCATTGTTTGGCGTTGGCTTATCAAAGACACAGTTCATTTCTCAAAAGCCCTCATGGAAAAACAGCCATAAATTTCCCTTTCAGGACTGGGGCTATTTCCAGGTGTTTCCTGGATGATCCAGGTGGATCTGTGAAAGTACTTCCCAGGGAGGCCTGGTACTTTCCTTCCCCAGCAGGCTAGGTTCTGAGAAATCCTGTTGCAGTTATCAGACATACAGTTTGTATTGAGTCTGCAAATAGGTAGCAGTCCACAGAGAGAGCTTTCAGTAGAAAAACCAGACTTGATGGCAGTATTCTTCCCAACAGCCTGCCTTAATTTTTTCCCTATAATTTTTTTTCCCTCATTCCTTAAATAAGGAAAAAAAAAAAAAAGAAGAAGAAGAGGAAAAGAAATTTGAGGAAGAAAAAACATGCAAATGAAAAAAACCTCTCTGTTTTTCAAATTAGCCTAAAGCAAGCAACATCAAATCAGGGCCCCTCTCCTGCAATCTATTATTTTGGTGTGGTGGTGAGCATTTCACTCCCCAGCACCTGAATAATGTTCTTTGAAGGCTGCTTCATCAATAAACCACTCTGGTGAAGTTTTGCATGCCTACAATAATGAATAACAATTAGAGGCATTTAAAAAGTAATATTTTTTCCTGCAATTTGGAAATTGATTTATGAATTTGGGGATCCTCCAACTTCATCAAATAAATGGTTTCTTCAATCGAGTTCTTTTGCCAGCTGAGAAAAGCCCCCTGAAGGCTGGCAAGCTTGTGGAACTTTCTTGCCAGTGTATTGATTTTGATAGAAAAGAAACTTGTGACATTTAACAAAATTTGACTATGTCCATGAAGAAAAACCAGAGTCATTTTCACCTAGGTAATTACTACATGGAAACCATTACTCAAGCAGTTTGGATTTCTCATCATTTGATCCCAGTTTTCTCAAGAGGATTTGTCTAAGGAGCTTCAGAATGTTTTATAAATATGTCTCAAAATTTTATGAAAGAGGATAGAGTCTATTCTGTCATCATTAGAAAGCAGTAGATGATTGACAAATAGGTGATATATGATAGGTAGGTAGGTATATCGATAGACAGTAGATAAACAGATGATACCACATTGCGAGAAAGCAGCACGCCTCTAGATCCGTGATTCTTTTTTTTCTTTTCTGGCTGCGCTGAGTCTTTGCTTCTGTGGGTGGGCTCTCTCTAGTTGCAGTGCATGGGCTTCTCATTGCGGGGCTCCCCGTGTTGCAGGGCACAGACTCTAGGGCCTGCAGGCCTCACTGGTTTCTGCACATGGGCTCAGTAGTTGGCACAGTTGTCCTGTGGCATGTGGCATCTTCCCAGACCAGGGATCAAACCGAGACCCCTGCTTGGCAGGTGGATTCTTAACCACTGGATCACCAGGGAAGTCCTTGGATCTATGATTCTTGGCATAAGAAATAAAATTGACTTTGTCTCAAAGTTCTCCTCTTCCCTTTCCATATTTTCCCACCATCAGCAAGCTACTTCCTTCCATGGTCCATCTTTCTTGAATGTTATCACGGCTCATGGCTGCATCATGTGCCCTCCTACAAAGTGAAATACATTAAGAAGAATTAGAGATGTGTCCAGATTTGGCTTCTCATATCTCTTCCAAAACTGAGCCCAAATACCTCCTCTGTCTGCTTAGACTTTCTTGATTCATTTTGACAAACTTGAATCATTTCATCACTATACAACTCCCGTGATCCTTTAACTTAGAAGGATAATTCAATCAACAAACCTTTATTGAGCATTCACAGTGCTCCAAGAACTGACATGTGCTTTAAGGATACAGAAATAGATCTAAAAGGATTCTCCATCTAGACTCTAGAGCAACAGAGAGAAAATGAAATAAATACAGTAATATAAAAATAAATGTCTGCCTCTTTTCCTTTTTACTTGATAGTCTCATGACGACAGAGAGTAAGTTCACTTATAATAAAAATACAGGACTTTTTTTTTTGGTATTTTGGCCTAGAGGTTGCCTCCCTGATACTATACCCACATCATCCTTCTGAATTGACTTGACTCTTTCAAATCAATGGTGTTAAACCACAAAGTCCACCAACATCTCAAGTGTGTTATGGAGAATAGCAGCTGCCAAGCAGCAAGTTGCAAGTCTGGGCTGATCCCTTGTACTTCGATGGATTGAGCTTTCTATAGTCTCTGTCCCTGTTGGGCTTTATGCGCCAAGGAAGGCCACAGGATTGATCTTTGTGCCGTGGGCAAGATTCTCACTAAAATAATATTCAAGTGCTCTCAAGTGCTCCCTTTTATCACTGAGAAGCAAAATATTTTAACAACCAAAAGTCCATCCTGTTCTTTGGAATTCTCTACTTCTGTGTTCCTTGCCTAGGTTATTCTTACAGAAGCAATATCTCAATTTTCAAGCTCCTGTTGCAGATTTCAGGTCTTTATTTTTACTCCCAGCATCAGTCTGCTTTATGATCTGGATATTGGGACACATGCTCCCAACAACTCTTGGATCATCTACAAGTGTTTGAAATGAACAAAGCTGAGGGAGCCACTTGTCTGACATCTAGAAGTTGCAGACCTGGGTCCCAGCTCTAGGCTGGGTGTTTACAACTGGGTGTATGAAATTGGGAAGGACCTGCGTTGTTGATTTAATCAGCATAGGGCGAGGCTGGCTGTGTGTTCCTTTACATGTTTCCTAGGTGATTTTAATACAGTGGATCCCAACCTTGTCTGTTTCAAATATCCCAATGTGCAATCTGCGCCCCGCTTTAATTAAATTGGCACTTCTGGAAGTAGAACCCAAGCACCAATATTTTTGAAAGCTCCCAAATGATTTCACTGAGCAGTCCAAATGGAAACCAGTGCCGCAGCCCTGCTGGTTATTAGCCATGTAATCTTAGTCCATAGCTTAACCTGACTAAGCCTCAGTCTACTAATCTGTTAATTGAGGATAATTATCATGCCTGTTTCAGAGGGTGTTATAAAGATTATGTGACATGATTTATGGAAAGAACTTCACAGTGTTTAGCACATAATAAATACTCGATAAATAAAACTATCACCATCTTAGTCAGCTTGGGCTGTCATAACAAAATACCATGGACTGGATAGCTGAAACAACAGAATCCTATTTTCTCACAGTCCTGGAGGCTGGCAGTGTAAGATCCAGGTTGGGTTCTGGAGAGGGCTCTCTTCCTGGCTTATAGACGGGCTCCTTCTTGCTGTGTCCTCACATGGCAGAGCTCCTTCTCCCTCCCACGTCCTCTGAGGCCACAGTCCCATCAAATTAAGACCCTACCCTTAGGACCTCATTTAACTTTATCTCCTAAAGACCTCAGCCTCAGATAAGTCACACTGGAGGTTGAGGCTTCAACATATGAGCTTTGAAGGGGGATACCGTTCAGTCCATAGCAATCCAATTATCCATTTCCAAAACTTTACCACTTGGGTGACTAAATGTCCAGATTCGCCCAGGATATTCCTGGTTTCAGTGTTTAAAATCCTTTATCCCAGGAAACCTCTGTTGCAGTGTACCCCATATCTAAGACAGAATCCATTGCTAACCTGGAATCTTCTCTTTCATCTACTTCCTATCTCTGATCGATCATCAAATCTAAGCAATTCTAATTTTTAAAAGCATAGGTTAGTTTTGCCTCCATATTCCTACTTTTACTGCTACCTCCATTGGTTATGCCTTCATTATCTCCCACCCAGAGCATTTCAGGTTTCCTCCCCGCCCTTCACTCTAAACCAAACCCAAGCACAAGTCAGAATCCCCTGAGGTCTTGTTAAAGCAGAGATCACCGTCTCTCTTTTCTTCCCTGAGATCTGACTGGGTAGGTCTGGAGCACTGAGAATTTGCACTTCTCACAGGTGATGCTGATGCTTTTGCTCCCCAACTTTTGGGTCCTGAAATGAGAGCCTGGGTGGTTTCTGCTCTGCCCGTCCACAGCCATTGGAGAGATGGAGCCCGCTGGAGATTCCAGAAGCGTGTGGGTCGTGCAGCAGCAGCGTTCCCATCCAGGGCCCCTTTGTGGGTTGCAGAATTCCATGTCAGCAGGAAAGCCCTGGCACCAAACAAGCCTATTATCAAGTGACCTGCTCAGCTGTGAACTCTCTTTATCCCATCCTCAATCCTGTTCCCAACAGTTACTCCTCACTTAAAATGCTGAGTCAGCTGCTCTTCACAAACGATTTAGGTTGGGACACCCCTGACTTGTGAATTGGACCGTGTTGTCGTTCACCGTGCTCAAGACCTCAAGATGTTCCAGACTCCTCACCAGCTCAAGGTAGTGAACAGTCTCTGAACAACTGGGAAATTGCTTCTCCTGAAAAATCTTCATCCAGTCTAAATATATTTATTAACATATTCATGCAGTCAGGATAAATTGTACATTCTCTGTATCCATTCATTCATCCTTTCTTTCATTTATTCAGTAAGTATTTGTCGTGCCTGCTATGTACCAGGATCAGCCATGTAGCAGTAATGAGATCATTCAGATTCAGATCTTCCAAATTCCATGATGTTTGGAGTCTAGGGAAATAAGTTCCTTGATGTCTGAAACAAGCAGAAACTCAACTGCCCTGATTCTGGTATTCTCTCTTATGTATAAAGCAAAACTTTCCCCCCTCTGCTCTTTGACCTCAGCATAAACAATCTGAGCAACCCCTAAAGTTTCTACCAGCTGCCATGTTCTTAAGATATGGATACACATGCTTCCCACATGCATGTATCTTCCATGTCTTATTAATCACCACTTCTTTGGTGAACCTTCCATCAGCTTATTGTATTGGATATTATTGTTACTTAATAAATTGTCCCTCACCTTCTCAGCTTAAAGTAGCACATATATCTCCAAGTTTCTCTGAAGTAAGAATCTCGGGGCAGCTGAGCTGGGCCTCTGCTTCCCGGTCTCACGTGGCTGCCATCAGGGTGTCAGATAAGGGTCTATAGTCTAATCTGAAGATGCAGCTGGAAGAGGATTCGTTCAAAACCTGCTGGCTGTGTGTTGGCAGTGTTCAGTGCCCCGTGGGCCGTTGGACTGAAGACCCCAGTTCTCCTCTGAGTGATGAGTGCCAGCCATGCCCTGTTCCTTGTCCTGTGGTTTCTCCCACATGGCAGCTTGCTTCACCAAGAAGGCAGTAGAGACAGTCTGCTAGCAAGATGGAAGTCACAGCTTTTCTAATCAAGTCCCAGGAATGACATCCCATCACCTCCGATCTGTTTTCTTTGTTTGAAATAGATCGGTAAGTCCAGTCCACATTCAAGGGAGAGAAGTGTGAATGTAAGGAGGCAGGGCTCCTAGTAGGAAGTTCGCCTGCCACACCCGCAGACGATCCTTCTCTTCCACGCTCTTGTAGCACCCCGTCCTCGACAGCGGTAAGCTCTGTGTTGTCATGTGCCATGTGCTCAGTTGTGGCCGACTCTTTGCAACCCCTTGGACTGTAGCCCACCAGGCTCCTCTGTCCATCGAATTTTCCAGCCAAGACTGCTGGAGTGGGTTGCCATTTCCTCCTCCAGGGGATCTTCCCCAGCCAGGGATTGAACCTTCATCTCCTGTGTCTCCTCCATTGCAGGCAGATTCTTCACCTGCTGAGCCACTGGAGAAGCCCTGTGCTTCATATGTCAGCAGGACTAAGTGTTAGACGTCAACCGGGCTAAGTCATGATGCTTGGGCAAACACCAATCCAAATGTCACTGTGTAGGTTTATTTTGTATGAGATCGATATTTAAATCAGTGATAATTTAATAATAATAATTAACATAGGTGACCCTAATGCAATCAGTTAAAGACCTGAAGAAATCAAAGCCTGAGGTCCCTCAAGGAAAAGGTTTTTGCTTTCAGATAACTTTTGTGTTCAAGCTGCAACAGCAACTCTTTCCTAGGTCTCCAGAGTATCGGCTTGCTCTGTAGATTTTGTACTTGTCAGCCCCACAATCTCAAGAGCTGAGCTCTTAGAGTAAATCTCAATCTCCCTCCCTCTCCCCCAAGATAGATAGATAGATAGATAGATAGATAGATCTACACATACACACACACACCCCCCATACACACAACCCTACTGATTCTGTTCGTCTAGAGTAGTATGACTAATAAAGCCTCTAACCGTATCGAATCAGTTATTTATTTATATATTTGTTTTCCCCACACACCTCAATGTTCCTTGAGCCTCTTTCTGTGTCTGTCTTGTTTCCTACCATCTTCCCTGTGGCCAGAGTGGACTTGACACTAAAAATGTAGTCAATGAAGGTAGAATTCACATATACACATGTATAGTCTTCAGGGTTCACTAAACATTTGAAACCTTAAGTGGCATTCATTTTGTACCAGTTAATTCCACTGGAAGTCACACTGTATATTTTAGCCCTGTATATATAGGTGTCATTAGAGTCTCTTCAAATTCTAGGAGACAGGGAGTGAGCCTGCCTAGCCCCAGGAAGCTGCCTGTCACCTCCGGGGAAAAGTGACACAAGCGAAAAGACACATCTGTTATATTAGATAGTATCCATTTCATCACTTCTTTGAAAACCCAAGGTTTGAGAGTGGATTCTCCTTATGGTAACGACTTCAAGCGTATTTCCAAGAGAGGAGTATGAAAGCCAGCTATAATTAACTTGGGGTGTAGCTTGGCAAGCGCTGGCTAATCGGCTTGAGGGCCCCCTCGCTGTCCCGATGAGTCAGCAGACGGCAGGCTGCCGGGCGGGCAGGCAGCCACCGCTCGGGACGGGCCTGGAGAGCGCCGCTGTCCGAGAGGCTGCCCTGTCTCAGCTGCTACGCCCTCGGAACCCGCTCCCCGCAAGGGTCCTCGCAGCATGACGGGCCAGAGACGGGAGTCCGAGCACCAGGCGCGTCTGTTAATATCTCCGCTGACCTGTCACCGCGGCAGGCGTGCGACTCGCGATGCTCAGGCCCGCTGCGGGCTTTAAGGTGTGAGGCTGAGCGGCGGGGACGCAGTGACCCGTGAGGCTGGGTGATTAGTGGCTTACTTAATGGGATAACAGCAACCTGAGAGCGCTTCCTAGGATCCATTCCCACTGATAAGGGCGTAACTGTGTGTGTATTGATTGCAGAGTTATCTGTACCATCTGTGGCTCTGGAAATGAATGGTTGGGCCTGTGTTTCCTCCAGAGTGAAATGCTAAGCGGCACTGAGTGGCCGTGTAGGAAGCCTGCACTGATAACTTTGTGTACCCCAGCCAGTACTGCAGTGTCTTCTCGGGTAGTCCTGGGACTGCCGGCCAAAAATGTGCAGGGACAGCTCATCCCAGAACCAGAAAATGTGGTCTCTTAGCCCAAAGCTCCACATGGTCCCCACCGTAGTGAGATTTCAAGGAAGAGTTCAAGGCCCATACCTTCAGCACAAAAAGGGCCTAAAATGCAAACTGTTAGCCACGTGTATCTGGCCAAAGATCTGTTTATGACCTGAGGGTGTTTCTGGGACAGTCATGGAAGCAGGGGACCTCTGCCTGGAACCTTCTGTAAGGACAGTGTCAGTGCCCCACACAAACCATCCATGAGCTGAGTACACAGGGGCCTTAGAACAGCCGGGTGGGTGTCCTGAGGATGAGGCGAAGAGAATGGAGACTCACAAGTTTTATGATGCTTGACAAAGGTCCTGGCTGGTTAGACAGCAGGGCTCCATGGGGCCACGTGAGCCCAGCATGGACGGGACACGCTGTAGATACCCTAAACCACAAATTGTGATTTCTGATACAGGGTCAAAGCAGTGAGAGGTGGGGCAAAGTATATACAAGTCTTACCACTAATATACTAAAAATGCATATAAATCATCGGGAACTTACTTTAGGGTCAGGGTTTGTGTTAATGACATCATGCATGCAGCGTGTGTCCACCCTGGCACCATGCCAATTAAGTATTGGTTCCTCTCCCTAGTTTAGTAAGCAAACCAAGTCTTGAGGTACTTGAGAAAAATGTTCAGGATTACACACGTACTCCATGGTAAACTTGGGATTGAACTCAGATTATTTCATAATAGGGTTCAAGCTTTATCACGCCATTGAGCTATTATAATGTTCTGGAGATGGGCAGCATTTTGTTCGTTGAGCTTCAACAGAAGTTCTTAGACATCATTTCTGTTAGATCCTTATTCATTTTTTGTTTGAATATTCTAGGAGTAGGAAGCTCAGTAATTCCTAGTAATTGAGCTCAGTAACTGAGCGAAGGTAAGGCTCAATTTACTGGGGAATGGAAGAAAATATTTTAAGTTCTTCTCCATGTTTTTATATATAAGCTACATTTTCTTCTCACTTCTTTCCATCCCACAGTTTCCATCGGAAATCTATAATGCTTTTTTAAAAATGCAGATATGCATCCTTTAGGAACTCAGATGTCTATTTTGCAAAAAATTGCCCTGAAAGGATTCTGAAGCATAACCCTACTTAAGAACTTCTTTACACCAGCAGGTTGGCAAACTATGATCAGCAAGCAAAATCTGGCTTCTTTTTCCTCTTTTTTTTTTTTTGTTGTTGAATCTGTTTTTGTAAATAAAGCTTTATTGGCCCATAGCCATGCCTGCTCACTGATGTCTTGTCTATGGCTTTAAAGGTATGATGGGCAGAATTGAGCAGTCCTGACAAAGACTAACTGGCCCACAGAAACAAAAATATCTACTATTTGGTTCTTTCCAGAACAAGCTTACTGCCCTTTGTTCTGAAACATATGAGTACCCATTAAAAAAAAATATCACCTGGAAAAATTGTTAAAAATGTTCAGTGAGCTGGGAGAAGAAATTTCAATGGCTTTGGCATAGTAGGTACGGTGTGCGAAAGCAGGTAAGAGCCTGGTACATTCATGAGACCGAAAGGCGTTCTGCGTTTCTGGAGCGAAGAGACGGGGTGAGGACGGGGGACACGTCACACAGGATCTGGGAGGCTTTGGAAGATGTCTGGACTATTTCCCATGTATTAGAACAGATGAAGGGTTTAAAGTAAGGGAAGTAATATGAACCCAGTTATATTTTAAAAGGATTACACCAGCTGCATGAAGTAGGGAGACGAGATTGGGGAGGGGCAGGAAGGGACACAGGATGACCAGTGCAGACCTCTGTCACCCAGCTGAATAACAATGGTGACTCGAACTAGGCTGTCCCAAGCCATATATCCTGGCGAGAAGTTCAACTGCATTTGATGGAAAGAATGGCACAACGTGACCTCTGGGCAGCAAGGAAATCTTCATAGAAGACGTTGAGCTTAAAAGATGGCAGGAGACCCAAGAAAAGTCAAGTGGTCTCTCTCTCTCTCACCACATTCTATTATAATTTAGGAAATGGTCTTTAAAAAAAAAAAATGGGGAATAGGCAATAATGCTTTGTAAAAATTCCTGAATTGATATTTCCTTTTTTTGGCAAAATAGCCACCATCGTATCAGAGTTACACTTGTACAGAGTTCAGCATTTTTTTTTTTCCTCCAACAACTTTGAGTTTTACTTTAGGAGTCTGCCATGTTGACTGTTTCATATTAATCTATCTCCAATAACAATTACAGATGGAATGTTTACTTTGCTTGATAACATTTATAGTTCTGGTTGGCTAATATTTGTTATTTTTTTTTCTTTAAACCCTATTATTAGGAAATGCTTGCACCGTTGAACTTTTGAGCATTTCATTTGATTCTGAAGCACGTTACGCTTCGTACTGTGGACCACAGGTGCTTACATGTGACCAATGTGCGTACATACACACATTCAGGAAAAGAGAATCTTTTCTGACAAAAATAATAGGAGGACTAGCCTCCATTCAACACCAGCAAATGCATTTTGTAACTGTCGTTACTGAACCTCTTGGGGGTGAGCTCTTTGTCGTGTGACACAGGGACATTCATGACCAAAGGGTTGAGTATGCCAGTGAGACTTACTTTGCTGATCTCTCTTCTTCCCCACTCTCTGGGGTCAGCTACCACCTCTGATGGTTTGATCCTGTATTCTAAACAGATGGCCAGGTAGGATACATGAAGGCCTTGTGCAAAGGAAATGTCATCCGTGACATAGTCTGAGCCCCATGAGCGATCAGTTTCAAGGGAGACGAGAGATACCATACCGGATGCTTTATTGATGTTCCACATCAATATAATTGGGGTGGTGGGGGGGAGTAAAACCTCTATTCATGGCAGAGCACCCGAGGAGTAATCCGTACATGGAGAAGGAGAAGTGACAGGGTGGGGACGGCAGGTGAGGCTGTGCGTTGATCTGGCTGGGCTCTGGGGAGTGGGGGCTCCCTGCTGAGCAGACCCCCGCATTGAAATGGGTGGAGGCGGCTCAGAGCCCCTCTTGGCAGCCATGGTGAGAAAGGAAAGGAAGGTTGGGGAAGGCCGAGCTGGAAGGCGCTCACTCCCTGTGAGAAAAGGGCGACTGGAAATGGCTCTCGTCCTGGCCAAAGGGCGCACCAGAAGGCAGCGGGGAGTGTCACAGCTGTGGCCAGGAAACACCTGGCTCAGCCAGGAAGCGGATGGGCTTTGGACACAGGCGCATCTGTGGTGATAGTAGGGTGGGATCCAAGAGTATGAAGAAGCTTCAACTTTGGGGCGAAAGATATAATTGAAAAAGTAAGAAGAGAAAAATACTTAATAACCCGTGTTCTTCTCCACCCACCCACTCACCCCCACCCCGCAATTCTTAACAAAGTCTTATTTTTTAATCATAGTTGGATCGGGTTTACACTGGGTATGTTAAGAACGCCGATTTAGAAGACTCAGGAGAACACATTTCCAGAGAGAAAGATTCAAGAAAGAAGCCAACCAAAGTCTTTTTGGAAGAGATATCTCAAACTCAGTTTTTCTGCAAAACTATTATCAGGGCCCACTTGGGAAATGGTAGATTAGATGCCTAATTAACACATGGCCCTGTGGTTATACGCGATGGCTACTCTCCAGTAGGAAAGAAAACATCTTCCAAATATTTTAAAGATTGCTGAGTCAGATAAGACTTTAAAAAAAGGATTAAACAACTCAAAGTCAGAGAAGCAAAATGGAAATTAACGATGAGGCGATTTGGACGCTTTCAAGTGCAGAGGAAGCAGCAAGATATCAAGGAGGCATCAGGGGCAATTTAATAAGTTAGGAGCCAGAAGCCCCCATCTGGGGAGGTTTGCAACTCCCACTAATTTGATTCACCCCTGACTGCACATCTCCCTATCTTACTCCTCCCACCCACCCCCCAAAACCCCCCACCTGTATTAGTGTTAGCCCTCAGGGCTAAGGAATGGAGTAGGGAAGAAATAAAGTGATGAAGGGTCTGAGAAATCAGTAAAAGGAAGGTTTCACATGTAGTAACAGCAGCTTCTTGGAAACTTACATCTTTGTAACTGTAATCTTTTGTAAGATTCAGGTGTGAATTTTGCTCAAGCTTGGGGGCAGAATGGTCCAAAACATCAACCATTACATGGAAACAACTCCAGGCTGCTAGTGGAGACATGGGAGAGAACTTCATGGGAATGAAATTGACCCAAACAGGACTTTGCCATTGGAGGAGAAAAGGAGAGAAAGTTGAGACAGGACACTTTTCCACTCTGAACTCAGAGAGGATCCAGTGAGGACAGGTTCTAGCACTTCCCTAGAAGCTAGCATGTCTCTGGATCAGCATCTCCCAGAGTTGGAACTGGATGTTTTGTTTTGGAGGCGATGGACAGTGTCATAGGTGAAAGTAAAATCCAGCCAGGACTGAGAACTCCTTTTTAAGTCATGAGCTCCTTGGTGAGAGGGCCTCTCTGGTTTTAATCTGAATCCTGCTAACTCAATTTAGTGCTCAGTCACTACTGGTTGACCTGAGTACCCCTTGTAGAGCCTTGCACACAGCCCAGCAGACACTTTACTGTGGCCATCTCTGGGAGGGACGCAGAGGGACATGCCCTGTCCTCACCTCCTGTGGGTCTCACGTCAACTGGAGGTGATGTGCCCCCCTGGGAAGACGCTCCTGTGTCAGAAGACTTAGCTTGGGTCAGATGGCAACAGTTCTCTTAGCCCTTTTCTTTTTCAGGCTCCCTCACTCAGTTCAGGGTCTGCTGGAAAAAAAAAAAAGTGCCTCCTGGTGCAGAATCAGCTTGATTTGTGTGGGAAAAGCCAAACGTAAGGGCCTCGGGTGAGGTCCAGATTGTCACATCAGATCCATCTGTCCCTCTTCACCAAGGCTGCATCCTGTGGGTACCACAGCCCAGGGCCTGGGAGGATGCTCGGGGGGCCGGGTGCCAAAGAGGCCAATAATTCTGTCAAGGGGTGGAGGAGATACAATGGGGCCCGAGGGCACGGAGCCAGCGGCAGGCCTCGCTCAGCACAGGGGCAGCCCGGCCCCGCTGGTTCTCCTGCTTCTCCTCACCAAGCCCTGGGGTCTCCCATGTTGCTGGTTTTGGTCAGTCTGTGCTTTGTTTTGTGAAGTGGACACAGGAAGATTGTGCGCTCCAGGAAGGGTTTGCACTGACGGGTCTGTCTGGGCATTAACGTCTGAACCAGTCCAGCCAGTTGGCACCCATCCAATCAGGGCTCTTTGGGAGGCAGGGTGGCAAGTGGTGAAGCCCTCAGGCTTTGAAATCGGGCTGACCCGGGTCACCACTTCCGTCCCTCCCCTGCTGGGCGGAGGGTCTAGGCGTGACCAGTCCTGACCAGTTTCTGGGAGCCGGTGCCGAGACTTATCTCCCTGCTCCAAAGTTGAGTCCTGTGTCCCTGGGCTCTCCTTCCTCCGAAGGAGGCATTGAGGTTTCACACCGGCTTTGACTCCTGCCTCCTGCCCTTGCTTACTGCATGACCTTGGGGTTAAAAAAAAATCTCTTCATCTCTATAGTCTCAATTTTCTCAAAAGGAAATAATATTACCTGTTGGAGGATTAAACTAGATAAAGTTAGTAAAGCATCTAGTGGGGTTTCTTCCCCAAGGTGAGCTTTTAATATATGCTAGCTGTCATCCTTTTTCTCTTAGCCGGGGCCATCTTACCGCCAGTATACACACGGTTTGATCACTTTGTTCAGGGCGTTGATCAGAAACTACTTTTTTTGAGTGAGGTCTTCTAGGATCGGTTATAAAACACTGAGTTTCACCCTTGCACCTTGCATTACCCCCATTCTTTCTTCTGGCTTATTTTCCTCTACTTTTCACAATCTTTGACTATTCTTTCGATTTATCTGTCTATGTATCTATTTATGTATTTTGGCCATCTGATGCAAAGAGCTGACTCACTGGAAAAGATCCTGATGCTGGGAAAGATTAAAGACAGGAGGAGAAGGCAGAGACAGAGGATGAGATGGTAGGATGGCATCACCGATTCAATGTACATGAGCTTGAGCAAACTCTGGGAGATAGTGAAGGACAGGGAAGCCTGACCTTGGGGTCGCCAATAGTCAGACACGACTGAGTGACTGAACAATGATCTATCTATGTATATATCCATCCACCTATCCATCCATCCATCAATCCATCCATCCATCTTACTTTCTAGCCATTCATCCATCCATCATCCATCTAGTTGGCTAGATAGTTATATCTATCTTGTCTGTATCCTCTTTCTAAAATATAAGCGCAAACGTGTCAGGCATTTTCATCTATTTTGCTAAACTGCTGTAACCACAGAATCTAGCTAGGTGCCTCGCACTTAGCAGAGACGCAATAAATATTGATGGCTTAGTGAATATTACTACTGTTGTTGTTATTATTTTGTAGGCTGGCACTCTGTGATAGCAACAGAAGACTTAGTTCACAGTCACTGATCTGAAAGCTAGCTGTGATAACAATGGGGTACCATCGGACCCACCTTCTGGGTGGAAGCACGCAGGCACTCATTCCTCCAGCTGCTGGGAGTATTGTTTCTACGCGAGTTGCCCTGGGCCTTCTTCAAAGTCATGACTTTTTCCTAAAGGCAGCTCATATCAAATGGCTTGTAGATGCACTTGTATAAAGGCCTGACCCACTTGCCCCGATTCAGGACAAGTCTCACGGGCAGTCCCAGATCGCTGAGAGGCTGGCTGAAGCCTCCCTTACGACTGCATGCTAGCCCAGCTTCTCCCTCTGCACAGCCCTGCTTCCTTCCCTCCCATGCATGTGTTAATCCTGAGAGTTTTGCCCCGATTAAGTTTCTGCTTTTGTAAATCTTCATCTCAGAATCTGCTCCCCACTGACCTGGGTTGGTAACCTGTTGTTACGATTTATGGAATCTTAGATTCTTTGCATGTGCAAATGCCCCAAATTCGCATTACACAGAGGATCATATGCTCATCATATGCTTTCTCAAAGGCAGTGCTTCTTTCTGACATAATACATGTGATGCCACACGACTTGTTTTACCTGAGATGAGATTATTTTGTTCACCCAGTGAATAGATGTTGAACATTTGCTGTGTGCCCAGCACCACACTAGGCTTGCTAACTGGGGAAGTTAGATCTGTTTCTAGGTGTTCCACTATGGTCCACCTTTTTCTGTGACAGGAGGGTTATATTCCATTCTCTTCATAATACTGGAAGTGGCACTCGTTAGCTATGATCCCAGGATGGGGCATGATCATCTATTCCATTTGGCTCCCTGGACCACCTTCTTCAGATCAACTCAGGAGTGTGACTCTGTCTAAATGTAGACACATATGCCATCAAATCTAAAAATAAGTTGGGTTATTCTAGGCATCTTTTTCTTCTTCTCTTTGTTTGTCTAATGTATCCTTGAGATTTGTCCAAGTTCATTCATTCAGGTCTCCTGCATTCTTCTGTGAGACTCAGTAGTGAAGCTGCCTAGTTTTTATTATTATTTATAACCTACACATAGTAATAATAAATAATTTATTTTATGAATAATAAATAAATAATAATTTAATTATTTAACAAATATGTATCAAGTGCTTCTAAAGCCAGTATACCTTTTGAACTCCAAAGAAGACCAATGGCATCTATAGAACCCATTTAAATGTACTATAGTACAGCCCTAAATTAAATATTTTTCTTCCCTACTTCCTTGATTCCTAGAAGAAAGGCTTCTCTAAAGACGTCAATAACCACTTGGTGTTCAGAAATTCTCATTCATCTCAGTAGGCTCCTTGGCTGTCGGTCCAGTGTATAGGGTCTTCTTTCTTTTTGTTACTGTTAACTCTTGGTTATAGTGGGCTTCCCCATTGGCTCAGAGGTGAAGAATCTGCCTGCAATGCAAAAGACACAGGAGATGCAGGTTCAATCCCTGGGTCGGGAGGATCCCCTGGAGGAGGGCATAGCAACCCACTCCAATATCGTTGCTTGGAGAATCCCATGGACTGAGGAGCCTGGAAGGCTACAGTCCATAGGATCACAAAGAGTCAGACATGACTGAAGCGACTGAGCATGCACACACGCTTGATCATATTATAACCGCTGGAAAGGGCTTAGCAATCTAGGTCCTCATTCCCCCAGTTCCATTCCTAACATTGTCCTCTGGGCACATCCCTGCTTGGAACAGCATCGTGTGGACTGATGCTCCCACCTGCCCAAGTAGTAATAGTTAAGCTTATTTGGTGGAGACAATAAGATAGGAAGAATGGAGATTCAGAGTCAAGCTTTTGGAATCTGTGTTTGAAATCTCCTCTAGTGTTGACTAGACGTGTTGCCTTGGGCAAAATATTCAATACAAACATATGAGCTTTGTTTGGCTTCTCCTGATTTGCATCATGAGTCTCAGGGCCAGAATTAGGGCCCTGAGGATTAGGGTTAGGCAAGTGAGGCATTTGTTGCAGCTGCAAAATTTAAGGGGGCACTAAAAAACCTTGTGATCAATGTAAATAATATATAAATACAATATTTAATGAAATTTAAAGGTAATGCAAAAAATCCATAAGGAAAAACAATTAAATAAAGACAGGATCTGACAGGACCAGGATTAGGGTAAGGCAAGAGAGCCTGAGTTATGCCAATACAAGGTGCCTCCTTAAATTTTGACCCTGAAGCTAAAACTTCTCTCAGTCACTCCAACACAGGTCCCTAACAGGCCTAATACCATTTACCTAATACCTAATACCATTCCTTGATAGATCTATTATGAAAGGACATCTTGATAATCAAGGTAAAGAATCTTACACAGCAACTCATACCCACTGAAGACATTCCTCTCCCCCATTCTCCCTGTCTTTGACCCCACCCCCCCTGCCCCCAATCTGCCTCCCCCAGGTGACACAAGGTGAGGTGAGCCCTCCACTCACTGAGGACTTAACAGTGCTGTGTTCAACTCATCAAACCACCTAAGCCCCAGAACATTCGTCCAGCCAACGGTTAGATGCCTCTAAGTGCTTTTCTTGCATATGGATCTCTCTCCTCTCTTAATACAATGTTGGCAGTCCATTTATTTACTCTCTGCAACAAAACCGCTGCAGTCCTAGGCTGGGACTGTCTCTGGCTCCACGAGACTTACCCAGACTTTGTCTAGATCTATGACTTGAAACCCTTCCCATCAGCCCCCCTCCCTTGCACCAACGGAGGCCTCGTGCACACTCATCACCTCCAATCCCATGCCAGGTTCTTGCTTTATGCGCACAATTTCAGATCCATTGGCCATTTGGGCAAGAAGCCTAATACAAGCTCTTAAGTATCTTCTTGGCACCACTTCCCTACCTGGTGCTGTTTCCAACCTCCTCCTCCCCCACAGCATTCTCCAGCCTCACTGACATAGAAGATGAAGGTTTTCTAAGCTTTCAACAGTCTGTTAGTCTTTTCGTGTTCCTTCATCATCACACAGCACTCCCAGACCCACCGATTCCTTCCTACAACTTCTGACCTTCCAATGCGTGATGATCTCAATGTGGGGGCGCAAGGCAGCCACACCATCTTCTTAATAAGCTTATGTAGCCATGTCAATCACACCTTATAATGCTCCAGAGTTTTCCTTTGTTGGACAAGAGAGAGTAGGTTAGAGTATACCAAAATCCTGGTGCCTTAACCCAGTGGAGGTTCACTTATTGCTCACACAAAGTCCACTGTGGGTCTAGGCAACCACTGAAGACAACTTTCCTCCAGTGTTGGTGGCCATGCCTTCCAACCGAAAGCTCCTTTGATTTTGAGGAGGAGAGGGAAAAAGGGAATTCAAGTGCGCCAGTTGTTAATTTTACCTTGGGAATGACAGCCTTCACGTCTGCCTGTAGACTACTGCCCAGAGCTGGTCACAGGGCTGCCCTTTGAGGCGGACGCAGAATCGAGCGTGAGTGGATAGAAGGAGAAGTGGCTGCCATTTTCTCTGCCACACTCTCCATCATCAGAATCAAAACAAAATTCCCCTGGCTTTCATCTGGTTATCTCCCTGCTGACTTATCTCTCCCCAGTTTCTACCTTCTGTTGTGAAATGCTGGTAATTCTCTAGGTGCATCATGAACTAGCATGCATCTATGCCTTTGCCAGGATCTTCCTTCTCAATGGATGCCGCCTCTCTCCTTGTCCACTTGACAACCTCCTATGATTCTTTAAAGACCAGTCTCTCAGAGGGCTCTCTTTTAGGGGTGATGAACTTTTCACGACATGAAGGAGATCGTGTTATTTTTATGCAGAGACTCCACCGCTATCCCTCATATCCCACAGGTGGTGTTGGAGCCTAACGTCTTCCCCATCATTAGTTTTAAGCCATACTTCACAGTGACCTTAATAAAAATTTAAAGACCATATAACATACATTATCCTGTAGGTGTGTTAATTAGTCTTATATATGACATCATCTCTGCTCCTGAGATTTTTTTATGGCCGTCATATATCTCAAAGGAAAGACTTAGCCATTCTTGACATAACTACATAAAATTCTGTTTTGTTTGCCAGGCACGACAAAGGAAATATATCTTCTGAAACATCACTATGTATTTTTAATAGCACAATAATTAGAGAACAATATTTGGAGAATATTATCTCTCTCAAATAAATATATAAACTTTCAATTATTAATTTTCATAATTAAAACTGATGTGTCATCATTTTCAATGATGCTTTAGTGTGTCATTTTAAAACATTTTTAATATTTTGAAGACTCTCTAAAATGCATGTATAAGTACAACTTTAAACATACATATAATGTCGTCAATTTTTGTCTTTAACTCACCATGCCAGTCCTCTGAAAAAGTCTGCCAGTCTTCCTGTTGTTCATTTGGTATATAGATTTAAGAAATACAGCTGAATCTTTCCAGCTTCTCTTAGCATCTAGCAGTTTATGACAGCAGCTCTTACTCTTCAAACCCGATTGAATTGTCTTGAAAGGAAGGCAATACAATAATCGAAAATTTAGAATATGTTTTGAAAAATCACTCAAGCATTATTTCAGATAGTCTGAGTAGTGTCTTTAGAAATGTGTGCATTTAACAACCACAGATTTAGTGTGTACTATGTCCAAAAAATAGGGTCATGTAAAATTAAAAATATATCATATTTTTCATCTGGTTCATATCAGTTTGATTGGTTTTTCTGGTTCCATTGTAAATTCCTCAAGGCAAAGAAAGAACTGTCTCTACCCTGTTGGCGTGAACCTTCTTGTAGCACCTTGAGTGTATTAAACATCATAATTTCCCGAAGGTATGCAGATAATTTAACCAATAGAATAAATGTACTTCTCCTACTTTCCATTGAGTATTTTAACATGTGGTCTTCATTATCCCAAGAGGTGATACAAACAGAATGCATAATTACATTCAAAAGGGTTTGGAGGAATGTATGGAAGTCAGAGAATGTCATATATTACCCTTAGGGATCACAGAAGTGATAGGAAGGATGGGTCGGTGGTGTCTTTGTTTGAATTCCTACTAGGCTGCAAGTTTCTTGATGGCAAAGAACCTGACAATTGGCATGAGTTTATTGATCTTGAAAATATTTATGGAGTGCCCACTATGTGTTCAACACTGACCTAAGTAAATAAATTCTTAATTACCATTTCTACTTCCTATAATTTATTCAAAGGAGTTAGAGTTATTTTTCTAGTGACGCTGACTACCTTGGCATGCTTTCATCTTCTCCTACCGGTGAAGTCAGTGGCACAAGACGGCAAGGAGCTAGCAGCCTGGGATGGGAATCCTGATTCTGATCCTGCCCAGGAATCAGGAGTCAGGCAGACAGCCCCAACAGGGAATGACCCTCACAAGTAGCAGCCTGTTTCATCCCATCAGATCCCCCATCCATAAATATTATCTGAAGTACATCTCTAGCAAACAGACGTTGCTGACTGACCCAACGAAAAAGCACGAGCAGGTGTCAGGGTGACCTCAAGTCTCCATCTCAACGTCATCCAGTATGTAAGACTTGCTCATAATATAATGCCTCTGTGGTAAGATAAAGAAGCATACAACTGTGTGTTTTTTTTTTTTTTTAGAGTATGGGCAGCCACTGGGCACAGAATACTAGAAAGGGGTCTTCTTAAAGTTGGTTTTGAAGTTCCAAAGAAATGCACTGTCTAGGCCATGCAACTATTGCTGGGGGCGAGATTTTAGTGTGCTTCCTGTTGCTTGGGAGTGCGGGGTGGAGGGGAGGGAATGGCAAGCAGGGGAAACAAAGTGTTAGAACTCGTTAATGAATTAAACCCTATCAGTTAATGGAAGAAAAGGTTTAGATTTGAGGACTAGTAAAGAAGCCCCAAAAGGTAAAGGCCCATAGTAATTAGTTTGAACGGTTTTTGTTGTTTGCGTTTTAGGTATCAGATCGATAAAGCAACATTAATAATTAAAGATCAGGATAAATATACCAATTCCAGATTAGAGCTTTGAGCTTTAAATTGCTTGTGCCAAAGACTTTTTTTAATAGACTCTAATCTTTCCAGATGGACTGGAGGGCTATAATGTGACTTCTTAAGCTATGGATTTGGTGAAAAATATGAGGTTCTTCTAGATGACGGCTGTGGAAAGGTCCCAAAGCAGGCATCCAGGCCAGGGTGGGGGGGCAGGGGAGTCTCTGGCAGGAAGGGGCAAGTATGTCTCATTTAAAGAGCTGTATCTCTCTTTTGTTCTCCTTCAGATTCAGCTTAGTGGCTTATAAAGCAATGGGGAGAAATAGAACTTTCTGTTTGTGGGCAGCTAGCTGGAATTCTGTCTTGAGAAGTCAAAGATTAGGAAAGGAAGAAGGAAAGATCTGATTAAGAATTGACTAGGAAAGTGCTTCTAGGGTTTAGATTCCTCAGGGTATTGGATGGACACAGGCGATGCAATGAAAAGGCAAATCTGACCAAGGACAGGTTATGACCTGCCAGGAGGGAATTAGGAAGTGGTGCTGGACGTTAGGATAGAGTGATGACTTTCCCCGAGGCTGGGGAATGGAGAATCGGAGACCAAGCGTGCCTAGCCTTTCACCCTTCATCCAAGGAGATGCGTAGGGATGTCATTCAGCAAGCAGCAGTGCCCTGGGGGGGAAAGACGGCATTCACTCCATGAGGTCGGTGCACTCAGGGACAGAATCCACATTTCCTGTGAAGCCTTCTGGATGGATTTCCTGAGGCGCTCTTCCCAGAGGGAAGGAAGTTGACTATGTCCACACTGGCCTGGCCTCAGGCCAGGAACATCTCATACTTAACAATAAAAGACACACCCACATCCACCACTACATCCTTTCCTTCCCATTCTTTCTGGCTCTCTTTCTGTTTAGTTCTCCCATTGTCTGGCTCTGTGTTTCGTGTTTTTTTAAATAGACTAATTTTTACATTTAAATTTTATTTTTTAAAGATATTTATTTTTATTGATGTGTAGTTGATTTACAATGTTAGTTTCAGGTGTATAACACAGTGATTCGATACTTTTATAGATTACACTCCATTGAAAGTCATTACAAAATGATGATTGTATTTCCCTGTACTGTACAATATGTCCTTGTTGTTTATTTATTTTATGCAGTATAGTTTGTATATCGTAGTCTCATACTCCAAGATTACCCTTCCCCCTTTCCCTCTCACTACCGGCAGCCATTAGTTTGTTTCTGTCTGGTTATATACATTCATTTATTCTTTATATTTTAGATTCCACATGTAAGTGATAACATGGAGTATTTGTGTTTGTCTGACTTATTTCACTAAGCATGATACTCTCTGGATTCATTCATGATGTTGTAATGGTAGAATTTCATTCTTTTTATGGCAGAGTAATATTCCATTACATATATACAAGTTCCATTACATGTATAATATTCCATTACATATGTATAATTACATGTATACATGTAATATTCCATTACATATGTATACATATATGTATAGATAGATAGATAGATATATGTCTCATCTTCTTTATCCATTCATCTGTTGATGGGCACTTAGGTTGGCTGTTGTAAATAAACCTGCTGTGAACATTGGGGTGCATGTTATCTTTTTGAATTAGGCACACGAAAAAAATGCTCAGCATCAGAGAAATGTAATCAAAACCACAATAAGTATCACCTCACACCTGTCATAATGGCTATCACCAAAAAGTTTATAAATAATGAGCATTGGTGAGCATGTGGAATAACAGGAACCCTCCTACACTGAAGGTTTGAATGCAAACTGGTGCAGTCACTATAGAAAATCATATGGAGGTTCTTAAAAAAATAAAAATAGAACTACCATACGATCCAGAAATTCCTCTGCTGGGAGTATATATCTGAAGAGAACAAAAACACTAATTCAAAATATTACTCTGCCATAAAAAGAATGAAATCCTACCGTTACAACATCATGGATGAATCCAGAGAGTATCATGCTTAGTGAATATCATGTGCATATGGGGGATATCATATGAGAATGGGGGGTGTTGACTTAACCTAACACCTTTATTCTTTCTACAGCATTCCTGGTGTATCATTGTCCATTGCCGTTTTGATGCCTCAAGTGATGCAGAGCTCGCTACCTCTCAAGACAGTAATTCCATTGCCGAAAATAGCCACTAGCATCTTTTCACCAATGTTGCCACCTTCGATTTTAATTGTGTTGCTTACTGTAGATACAGTTTCAGGATAGTGCTTATGTCTTTCTTCAACCTTTAGTTCCTTCAACTGTTCTCTTTCATATCATGGACTATCTTCCCTTTTCTGAATGTGATTCCCTCTTTTTCCTGAAACCCATTTAGGAACGTTTTTCTACACATTCTCCAGCATGTTGAAACACTCCTGAAAATGTAAAAGGCAAGCAGAGTTCTTGATCAACGCCTATTTCTGGAGTTTCCTGAGTTCAAACACAGGATTTGTTCATTTCAGTCACATTTTCAGATCTTGGGAAATTAATTTCGACTGAATTCATTGATCAGCAAAGGGAGTTTTTCTTCCTGTATGTGTCACACCCTCTAGTTTTTCTTGCAGAGAAATCCAAGCCCATCTTTTAAAAAAACACATGTTTCAGACTGCTAGTAAGTCTATTAAATTATACTATCATCTACCCTACATAACTGGTTCAAAATTGGTTTAATAATACATCATGTTTATTTTTCCCTCTAACCTTTATACAATTTGCTGTTAGGAAAATCATCTATTGCTACTCTTTTTTACTGCATAGGAGGAACCCACCTCCCCCTTATAAAAATCTCTCATGTAAGTGTTCATTTTAGCAGCTTCTACATTTATAAACAGATTCCCATTCCACAGGTATTTAATTCACCCATACAGTCCCCCCTCTTTGCTCAGTCTTATTTTTTGGAACTGAACCTACCCTGAGATTTTCAGTTCTGAAAGTATCATGGGTTACACCCTGCTTATGATAATTATACTGACATATTGATTAAATGCTATCACGGGCAAGAAACACTTGGCTGAGTGTTTTATATATGCTGTTTTATTTTCTCATGATAACAACCCTAAAAGGAAAATATCATTTCCCCCATTTGAAAGATAAGAAAAATGAGGATTATCAGGCTATGTAAACTTGTACATAAAGCGAAAGTGAAGAAAGTGAAAGTGAAAGTCACTCAGTCGTGTCCAACTCTTTGCAACCCCATGGACTAGACAGTCCATGGAATTCTCCAGGCAAGAATACTGGAGGCGGTAGCCTTTCCCTTCTCCAGGGGATCTTCCCAACCCAGGGATCAAACCCAGGTTTCCTGCATTGCAGGCGGATTCTTTACCAGCTGAGCCACATGGGAAGCCCACGGTCCTCCTTGTACATAAACCTAGAGTTGGACTGAAACAGCCCAATTCTAATTGTAGAATTGTAGTGAAAAGTCTAGCTTGCTCACCTGAACTTTCTTTTGGAGACTTCACTCCTGTCTGCAATGAACTCTCCCCTCCCTCCCATCTTCTCCCTCTCCTCCTTCCTTTCTTCCCCCTTCCCTCTCTTGATCCCTTCCTCGGCCGCCCCCTCTTTCATTCATCCTTCCTCTCCTCACCCTCTTCCTTTCTTTCTCACCATTTCTCTTATAATACTACTCATTTTATTCAAGTTTTCCCTCCCCTTTTCACTTCTCCTCTTTAAACTATACATGTGCCTTTTCCAACAAATGCTGAAGGGACCCAGCATTTCCAACAAGGCTGAAAGAGACTCAGAAATAGCTGTGCTAATCTACTTTCACCCCAGGTTCTTCACTTGCTCACTGTCTTCCTAGAAGGAGTTTGACAGACCACAGATGTGTTATTACTTTCCAGGCACAGGAGATATAAAAAACTAAAACACGGCTGCTATGTATTGAGCTGTACTATTTGCCTAGTTCTGTGCCAACCACTTTCCAAGCCTTTCTTCATGTTATGTTTTATTTTCAGTAATAATCCACCTAGATAGAGTGTTTTCTTCCCACTTAACAAAGCAAGCAAGCCGTGGTCGTAGGCTCCATATCCACATTTAGTAAATGGTAGAGCTGGGACTGACCCAGGCTCCATGTTCCAAATCGCCATTCTGCAAACCACTGCACCACTGTGGACCCCACAAAACTGTGCGATATCAAGAGGTGTTATGCATAATTTGGGAGCATTCTGGGTTAAATAAAATTCAGTTAGAATGCACTGGTAGTAAGTGCCAGTTCACAATTCAAGCCAGGAACCTTGTCTCCACCCTGGTTTTCATCCTATAATACTATACTACCTCTTCTGTGGTTTCCAGGGAAAAACTTGAAAATATATTTGAGCTTAAAAGTATACCATATGTAAGACTGTGTAGAACCCAAAGGCATTAATAACAATGCATACTTATGCTAAATGACATTGCAAATGTAAATGTCATGTGTCCATATTTCTTCTAAGGATAATTCATAACCAAACAGCGGGTACAAGCTTCAGTGGTGACGACAGCAGAACAATTCTTTATAACCAATTGCCACCTTTTTTAGTAATTAACATGCTCCATATAGATTGAAAGGTCATTTCTTATCCTCTTTTTCTAACAGTCTTTAATATTTACCAAATAGTGTTGCATTGTTGGAAATGTCACGGGCTGTACAGCACAGGGGTGATTCCACACAGTGATTCATGATGACTTAGTTCATTAAGAAAATTACAACTCATTTATTTGGTCACTATATCTCTTCTGCTCTCAAAGAATTCTCTTTGATTAAAAAAGTGAATTATGTTGACTTGTTTCTGTATTGTAGGTGGCTTTAATTAAAATAAAAAGATACTATGTCTTAGCCTTAAGTATTTCCTTTTCAATGACCATTAGAAGTTTCAGTAGAGGAATTGTGATGGCAAATGCAAAGCAATTCAGAGATGAATTCACTTTCCTTTTTTCCAACCACTAGAGTCTCATTACATGACATCTCCCTTAAACCTGTTTGTCTAACCTGGGAGCTGGGAGCCATCTGAGAAACCCACCTCTCTCTCTTCCCCACCGTTAACTCATCACAGTTTAAATCTGTCCCTTCTTTCCACTTTCATGACTACTACTGTAGCCCATGTCACTGCCACCAACTTAAGTCTCCCAACTCTTCCCCTTCCTCCAAATCCCTCCTTCTTCCTGGTTTGCACAGTAATCAGAGAAGTATTTTACACTATCTATGGTAAAAGGCTAGACATTTTTCCCCCAATTCACCATGGACCAGCATTCTTGTAAAATAGTAAAAAACAAAACAAAACAAAAAACCAACAATTAAAATGTGCTTAGATGTTGCAGCAGTCAAAAACACCATGAAAGTTTCTAAATGTTTATGTTCTATTTCTGCACACATTTTATTGTGGTCTGGTAACAAATTTTTGCAGTCTGACACTGATCTGAGGTTCACATTTCGAGTGTCACTGAACTAAAGAGATTTAAAAAACATATAAATGAGACCACACACACTCCTCCCTATTTCTGATTTCTTTTAAAAATTTAAAGTAAAAGAGTTAACATCACCTACATGGCTCAGGCCACTAGGCCTTTGTGCTTCCTCCTTATATGTCCTCCAGGCTTGCCATCCTCAGCCACATACTCCTTTCTGCCTGAAATGCTTTCCTCTCACTGCTCAATCTGGCTGTCTCTTACATTCTTCAGGTCTCATCTTCAATATTTCTTATGCAGAAAGATGCCACCTCCTCCTACTACCATTACCATTGCTAATTAAATTATCTGTTACTCCTTCCATTGAAAGATGGGGTCTATATCTACTCCCTTGGATCTAGGCAGGCTCTGTGACTGCTTATCCAATAGAATATGGTAGAAGGGATACTATGCCAGTTTCCAAGCTCAACATCTAACATGAACCACTTGCACTAGATGTCTCTTGGATTGGATGGTAGAAGAACACATTCACCTTGTAAAAAGTCTGACTGCTCAGAAACCTCCATGCTATGAGGAAGCCCAAGCTAGCCATATAGAGAAGGTTTGTTTAGAGACAGATGTCCATTAACACATCGGGGTGAAGAGTGAAGAAGCCTTCGGTCTACTCTAATCTCAGCTGACCCCTTCCTGTATCCATAGAAGGGATCCCAGGTGAAAACCTATCAGCTGAATTTGTCCATCCTAGATCCAGAATAGATAATAATGTACTATTATTATTATTAGACACTAAGTTTTGCTTGTTATGTAACAATAGACAGATGGAGGAGTTTCCCTGCTGTGTTCTTTGTTGGTATCTTGTTAGTTTTTCATTCATAGAATAAACATGGTGAACACTGATATGAGTTTGTCTTCGTTTAGATTTCCCTTGGAAACAGAACCTGAAGCAATGATTTCATTGCAGGTGATTCCTAGGTCAAATAAAAAGCGAATATTTCTTGGATGAAGTATCTATTTCTTTTCTTCTGCCCAATAAAATTGTCAGTACAAAATTGTCATGGTACTCAAAGAGCAGAGCAGTTTGTAGTTGCATTTTCCTTGTTTTTGTCCTTATCACCAGGGAGATGATCCCAGGAGGCCAGATGAACAGAACAGTGATGGATCCTCTGGGGTCCACTGAGTTTCCATCCTGCTGGGGACCCTCTGGAGACGTTGGAACTTGGTGCACAACTGTCCCACTGCCAGTGGGAGGGTTGCAAGAAAGCTGGGAGATGGATCAGCCAACTCTCACCATCCTTGGTTAAGAGTTGCTTTTAGCATGTTAGTTCTGTGGCACATTAAGTAAGGGATTCAGCAAATTCCTGAAGCTGGCGAATGGCCTCAGGGTGAGAGATGCAGGATATGCATTCAGAAAGCTCTGCGGAAGTCCGTGCAGTGGAAGGGGGGATGGGCAGGAGGCAGGTCTGTTTCATCCCCTGCTGTGCAGGTAGGGCCTGGTGCCTACAGGGCACGCGACAGATATTTGGTGAATAAGTAACGCAGTGGTAAAGGCCTTTCATTTTAGAAAGATTGTAGAATAATCTACACTCTAGATGGGTCAGATTTTGCTGTTGACCGTGGCAAGCCCACTCCTCTCTCTGGGCCTTCTTCCTCTGCATTTGTGATAAAGGGTTTGGGAGTCATCATTTCATGAGCCCTTCCAGCTACAGTATCCTATGGCTCATGACTAGAATATATGTAGCCTCATTAGGCCAAGAGCTCATATTCCAAGTTGAAGAAATTAGTTGGGTTTTTTCCCCTAGAAGTGGAGTGAATATTTAAACAAGAAAGTGTAATTAATGGAATAATGAGAATTGCATTGTGATCTTCTGTCCCTCTAAAATGGAAGGTTAATTATTGCATAAATTGGGCTACATATACACAATAGAATTATTTAACAACCATTAAAAACCAAGTTTATGAGGGCTGATTTATAATATAGAAATGTAAGCATATATGTATAAAGCATGTATGTGTGTGTGTGTGTGTGTGTGTATGTGTGTGTGTGAATATATATCTGGACAAAAAAGAGATCTGAGTTATCATTTTAGGTTGGTGGGCTAATGTGTGATTTTTATTTTCAGATTTAAACTTATTTATACCTTCCAAATTGTGAGAGATAGGTATGCATTATTTTTATGATCAGAATTTATATAGCAAATGTGCATGTAAATGTGTTTAAATGGTACAAAAAAAAAAGGGGGAAGGAAATGTAGTCAGGGAAGTATTAGAGGCCCCTCTGACCTCCCTCACTCACTCAGGGGAAGACTGAAGCACTGGCCTCGTGTAAACCTTGAAGTTACTTACACACAATGAATGAAGAGTCTGCATTTAATGTAATCCTAGTTACACATTCAGGCATTTTCATGAGACCTATATCTCTGTAAAACTCTTATATCCTCAGTATCTATCTATGTAATGGGTCTACCTATATTGAATTTGCATGATTATTGTAAAGATTAAAGAATTTTAATAATAAAAATATGGGTACATTTAAGGACAATTATGGTTTCATGAAACGTAATGAGAAGAAGGAAATAGAAAACTATTATTAATGGCAGAATACTTTACAGCACTTTCCTGGTGGCTCAGACAGTAAAGAATCTGCCTACAATGCAGGAATCCCAGGTTCGATCTCTAGGTGGGGAAGATCCCCTGGAGAAAGGAATGGCTACTTTAAATAGGGGATTAAGTTAAAAATGAGACTGTTAGGGTAGCCTGAGCTGACTAATACAGATAACATTAACTGATTGATTAATTTGTATTGTCAACACTTATATAGGCCAACACTTATATAGATCTACAGGGACAAGACAGTAGAGTGTGTCTTTGTCAGCTTTGGATGCTGTTACAAAATACAATACATGTGGCTTAAACATGTATTGGCTTAAACAGCAAACTTTTCTTCCTCATAGTTCTGAGGCTGTCAGACCAAGACCAAAGTTTTGGCACATTCAGTCATGGGTGAGGGCTCTCTTCCTGGCTTGCAGACAGCCTCCTTCTCGCTTCTCACAGCCTCCTTTCTCGCTTCCTGTTTTTATAAGACTAATCACATTTCTAAAGACCCATCCTCATGACCTCATCCAAACCTAATTAATTCCTGAGTCCCCACCCTCAAATGCCACCAGTTTGGGGTTTGGGGCTCCAGTGTATGCATTTTGGGCAAACACATTCCATCTATAACAAGGCACTAGGAATGGATCATGAAAAAGCCAGAGGAGGTTAGATTTTGGTTCTCCCTGGAAAGCAGTATGGGCTCAGAGCAAAACGGGAGTGCCTGCACATGAATGCATTTACCTAGTACCCACTTCACCCCAGACCCTGTCTGGATTGTTCCCTGCCCTGGATAGACCAAACAGAGGCAGGAAATCCACTTCTAACATCAGAGCAATGAGTTTATGTTAGAAAATATTTTCAGAGATGGTCACGTAAATCTCATGTGCTTTTTTTACCATGCACTGCTGACATGTTCCGTCTAGAAGTGGGGTCTATATTTCTTCCCCTGAGTCTCAGAGAGCCTACATGTGAAGCTTCATGATATCCGATAGTAGGGAAGTAAAATAGAAGATGGTGTTCACCTGGGACTCTCTCTTGGGACATGCCCCCTGGGCGCCCTGAGCCAACACACATACAGGCCAGCTCCCCTGAACTCACTGTGCCGGGCAGTCTGCAGAGACTGAACCGAGACGCACGGAGATGCCCAGGGAGCCCTCGCTACCCCAGCCCAGCACCAGAAGGGAGAGTGAAGCAGCCTTTGTGAAGGTCCTAATCTAGATCAGCACCCACCACAGCCGCACGGGAGAGCCCAGCTAGACTGCCTTGCCTCTCCTGAATCCCTGACTCCTAGAATCCATGAGAGGAGGAAATACATGAGTATTGTAGTCTTAAGCCAGTAAGTTTTGGCATGATGCATTCCACAGCTATAGGTTAATAATCAGCATTAGACAATGGGGAAGGTGTAACCTGACATATCACCGAGCCACCTCTAATTCCAAGTCTCTGCTTGCGTCAGCATCTCTCATTCATTACAACCAACATAGTACAACCGAAGGTTTCTCCGCAGGCAGGCAGGGTTCGGGGAGGAAGCCAGGGTCTCAGATAATACAGCTGCCCTCTCACCTCTGATGCTGTTTAAATGATGACTTATGTATGTGTATTGTGCCTTTCATTTCATTTTGCCCTGTGTATACACATTTCTCCAACCTCATTATTAACAATGACCAAGTAAAAATTAATCAATGGAATGAGAGCCAGCTCTTTCATTGATAACTGTGAAGGTGGACTTGGGACGAGGCCCCAGTAAAGCATACAGCTGCATGACACCTTTACATTTTTCTTTTGATATCTTTTCCCACCACTAATTCACAAATACAGACATACAATCTATTTAAGACAGTGCAGAAACCTCCTTTAGAGGAGGTAAACACAGACAATTGTTTGTTACTTAAAATTTACTGGAACTTGAAAAAAAATGTTCCTCCTTAGGACATTGGCTTCTTTTTGGATTGACTTGCCAAATTCCCTGAGTCGTTTGGCACAATGTGGGAATTAATATGTTGTCTCACTAATTCTCCATTTTCATCCGTAATAGCAGTTTCAGTAATTAAGAATATAGACTATTGAACTGATTTTGCCTAAACAGAAAAATCTAAGACAAATATCATAATATGATAAAGTGCCTAGAACATACATATTTTTTTGTGCATTTGTTGAGGTAGGTGATGTGTGTGTGTCTCCTACCATGTGGCAAGCATTGTACTAACCACTGGAGATGCTATGGTGGGAAAAAAAAAACAAGGCAAGGCACATGTGGTTCTCATCCTCATGAAATTTAGTCTAGTTGAAAATATAAACATTAACTGGATGAAAAATATCATAGTTGTTTTCTTGAGGCTACAGAACAGCCAGAAGTTTCTTGTATGACTGGTTGAAGAGTACATTAGAACAACCATACTTAGAAAATCCATTCAGCATTATCTACTAAAACCAGATGCTCTTGGGTATATACCCTGTTAAAATGTGTACACATTTTCACCGAGAAGAGTATATGAGGATGTTCCTAGCTGCGCTACTTGCCATAGCTCCAAAATTCAAGGGAGATAAAGATGTCCACCAACTGTTGTTGTTGCTGTTCAGTTGCTAAGTCATGTCTGACTTTTAGCAGCCCCAAGGACTGCAGCACACCAGACTCCTCTGTCCTCCACTATTTCCCAGAGTTTGCTCAAAATCATGTCCATTGAGTTGGTGATGCTATCTAACAATCTCATTCTCTGCTGCCCCCTTCCCCTTTTGCCTTCATTCTTTCCCAGGCTCGGGATCTTTTCCAGTGAGTTGGCTCTTTGTATCAGGTGGCCAAAGTATTGGAGCTTCAGCTTCAGTCCTTCCAATGAACATTCATTGGTTGATATCTTTTAGAATTGACTCGTTTGATCTGCTGTCCAAAGGACTCTCAAGAGTATTCTCCAGCACCACAATTTGAAAGCATCAATTCTTCAGTGCTCAGTCTTCTTTTGGAGCAGGAAATAGCAACCCACTTCAGTATTCTTGCCTGGGGAACCCCATGAAACGAGGAGCCTATGGGCTACAGTCCATGGGGACATGACTGACACATCTAACAAGCAGCAGCAGCAGCAGCAGCCTTCCCTACGGTCCAGCTCTCACACCCATACATGACCACGGGAGAGATCACAGCTTTGACTAGACAGGCCTTTGTCGGCAATGTGACGTCTCTGCTTTCTAATATGCTGTCTAGGTTGGTCATAACTTTCCTTCCAAGGAGAAGTGTCTTTTCATTTCATGGCTGCAGTCACCATCTACAGTGATTTTGGAGCCCAAGAAAATTAAATCTGTCACTGTTTCCATTGTTTCCCCATCAATTTGCCATGAAGTGATGGGACTGGATGCCATGAATGTTGAGTTTTAAGTCAGCTTTTTCACGCTCCTCTTTCACCCTCCTCAAGATGCTCTTTAGTTCCTCTTCACCTTCTGGCATTAGAGTGGTATCATCTGCATAGCTGAGGTAGAATGCAACAACAGAATGCATTAAAATTATGGTATATGTATATAATTGAATGCCATATAGCAATGAAAAAAATGGCCTGCAAACTATGCAGAACCATATGATGAATCTAATTTAGTAAAAAACTCCTTCTGTATCATTCTTATTTATACGAAGTAGAAAACTGAAAAGCTAATCTTTCCTGCTAGAAATAAGAATAGTGGTTCTGCTTGGTGAGGAAGTGACTGGAAATGGGCTTGGTGAGAGGTGGAGGGGGACAGGGACTTCTTGGTGCTATTCATGTTCTAATTTTTTGTCTAGGGGTTGCAACATGCATGGACTCATTTTTCTGTACGTATGTTATATAGTGTTGAAGAAAAATAGAACGATCAATAATTCCTATTGTTGGCAAGGATAATCCTAAGGCCTTGTGAAGGAAGTAGCAAACGCTTCATGGTCAAAATCTAGTTTACCCCTACAGCCCCTCTTCCTTCCCCTCCCTGCCAGCAGTTACCCAGCTGAACTAGCCCCCAGTTCTCAAGTGCAGCATGCCATCTTCTACTTTCTCTCTTCTATAAATGGGTTTTTCTTGCCTGGAATTCTCCATTTCTCTTCCCCACCTGTAGCGTCCCTTCTCATTGAATGCCCAGGCTCAGCTGCAGCATTAAATTGACCAGGAAATCAACCCAAATTGCTCTCTCCACTCATATATTCCACCTCAGCTGTGGTTCAGTTCCTGTGTTATATTTCTTATTTTGTTGTATTTGGAATCATCTATTTACATGTGTGATCACTCACCTCTCAACCTCTACAAACCCTAGACTGGAGTGACTCTAGAGAAGCTATCTTGTTTGACCCTTCATTAACTCCCAGAAGCCTGCTGGAGTAACTGGCGCACCGTATGTGCTCATAGATACTTGAATAACAGATGCTTGAGTGGGTCCTGGAATGGAACTGATGTGAGTCATGTGTACAACTCTGTTTCCCAATAAAGACAGGAACCTGGTGACCTGTCACTGGTAGAAAGAGCAATCCTATCATTGGTTATAGAGTCAGCCCTACCAGGAGATGGGATTTCTGGAGCATTCCAGAGGAATGGTGTCACCAGGTGGAATAATAATTGGGGGAGATTGGAGTTTTGAATAAAGAAATCTTTGAGCACACACCAAAAAAAGGCTTTTAAGTAAATGAATGTTAAAGGCAATTTCCACGCAATGTAAAAACACAATTATCTCCCTCGTAGCTGTTAAATTCATTTCAGTTCATTCATTCATTCACAGCTCTTTGTTGAGCAGTGACTATATTCCAGGTTCTCTACTAGGTGCTAGAGCTCACAAGTTATCTCAGTCACTGCCTATAAAGGGAGGGAAAACCTTCAAACCTACTAAGAAGTTGATCCAACTTGATTGTTGAGAATCAAGAATTGTCCGTACCATTTCACCTACTCTTGGTGTCTTTGGTATCAGGATTTTGTTTACATGGAACGTTTCTAAATAGTCTTCAAATCTCTGCCAAATTTCTTCCTGTATATATTCCATCAAATTTGTAAGCTGCTAATTAAAATAACCAAGGAAAAAGAAAAAGAGAGAGATTTTAATTAAAAGTTACTCTCCATCCAAGAAGACAAAGTATTTTGATTCTCTCCAGAAAAGGCTTTTAGCTTGCTACTGGGAAATGTTAATGTTGAGACTCTTGGTTCACATTCTCTCTGCCTAGCTGATAAATTCGGAATCAGGAGGGAAGTGTTGTGGTGATAAAATGTGGTCTATTTTATAACTTTAGTGTCTGTTACTGTCAAAAGTTCCTCTGCCACTTTGGGGACCTATTTTCTTTGAGTATTTAAATATCCTAGAAACCAGAATTCACCGAACAAGCTCCCGTTTACTTGCTTTTCCACTTTCCTAAGTGTTAACCACAACCATTCTGGTTGACAATGGTCCCGGGGAGAATTGGCATCTCCCCCCCCCCGGCCCGTGTGCACTGGCCTTGCGTACGTCACTGTACACGAGCCTCTCTCTCCATTTGACCGTGTGTGACGTTCATCTCCTTGCGTTGAGTCATCGAGTTGTGCATCCATCTGTCCTCCTTGACTATGAACTTGTGGAGTGCAGAGAGGATGCCCGTTCATCTTTGCATCCCTGACTCCTCATTCCCTGAATAGCACATTTTGAAGATTTTACGTTTATGAAATTAACAAATGAATGAGTGTCTTGTCTTTGGCTATTTTTCAAATTATTTTTCTAAATGTATGCATATGCTTTAACTAATCTGCATCATGCTTTCCCTTGAGTTTGTTCCTACTGAATTCTTTGATTCTAAATGGGCTTAGAGGTGTTTTGAAGCATTGGGTTGATAAAACATCCACACAGATTCTGGATGTTGATGCTGTAATTGTGTGAGGAAAGACACCCTAACAAGAGCTGACACAGCCTCCCCTGCCCACCCCCAAACAGAGAGCGGGAGGAAATGTGTGATGTCACCCCTGGGAACCCCACCTCCTGCTCAAGGAGGAAGTCTGTCTTTGAAAACTGGTGTGACTCTTGGATGATCAGCTGTCAGTTTTTTCTCACATTTATTCTGAATGAGCACAATCCATCCATCAGTGCTTAAAGAGTTTTCCAACAGTACATTGACCTTGAATGCGGCACATTGATTTTCAGTAACGTGCCGCAAATAGGGTCGTTACCGAGTCACCCAACAGTGGATGTGATTGGGAACAGATTTCTGAAATTCCAATAGGGTGCCACCTGCCCTGGATGATGGATCAGCCTACTGTAAACCATCAATCCTTGCCAGGGTCTTGAAAAGGGTGACACCTGTATGAAATTTATCATTATGTACACCATTGGGCCAAGCTTAAGACTATAAGTGGGCTTTGCCATGACGATGGGGCCTCTCGGGGAAACGGCCTGTTTTGTTTGCAGCAGCGTTATTTACTGAAATGCCTTCCTAAGAAGGAACCACTGGTGATGGTGACAAAGATGTAAGCACTATGGGGAATTACATCTGCAACAAAGATTGAGCGATAGATAAAAAGCCTGTGTCTTAAGCTGTTAGAGGTTAACACCCGATCAATTAAGGTGATTGTTTCTTAGATTGCATTGGACAAATGTACACACACAAAGGGGACATTAGCACAGCCAGAAGAGAAGAACAAAGAGAAATTAACTGGCACTAAACTTCAAATCAAACTGGAAAATGATTTCATGTTCTTTTGAAATGCTAAATTATCTTAATGAAGAGTTTTCTTCCAAAATGAAACTCCTATATCCTTTTTTTTTTAACTTCAGTGTAAGAAACCTTAACATAAAAATAAAAGGTTTTATCAAGAACTGGATAATTGTAGGGGCTATGCTAATTTTACAGAAATACAGATTTTGGAATCTATGCTTATTTTTTTGAGAAGTGACAGCGTGTTTTATTACTCTAAGTAAGGCTGGTTGTTATTTACTATCTGCTATGTGTAGCTACCACCCCAGGTACACCACAGGCATTACACTAACTTCCCAATAGCCTCCCCATGTAGATTTGATCTTCTCCCCAGTTTACAGATGAGGAAACAGAGGCCTTGAGGAAATGTTCAGGGTTATCCAGTTAATAGCAGGACTAAGATTGGAGGTCTGGTTTTCCTTCTGACTTCAGCCTCCACATCCTTTCCACACCGGCCTGCTGTCACTCACGCAGCATGAGAAACCAAGGCATGGGCATTCAAACATATCACCCTGTTGTAATGCTGCCCGTCTTAAGAGCAGCAAGTGAGAGCAGATTGCATCCTGACTCTTCCTACAAAAGGGTTAACAGACGTTGCTGGGTGTAGGTTGCAAAGCTGCTCCTTTGGGAGCTGCTAAGCTCCCCTAATTATCCCCTCCCTAATTATAAGCTGCTTGGGAGAGGGCAAGTGTTCGGAGGGTCTGAATATTATAATTGATGCTTATTAACCCAGCAGTCCTGTCTCCCTGGTTCAGATGCACTGGGTGGACATGACTCCCCCCAGGCCCAGGGGCTGAGGGCCAACCAGGCAAGCCGGCAGTGATGATGGGTGAGGGCTGCCACGGGCCGAAACTCAGCCCAGACCTCACAGAAAGGTTTGGAAAGTGCTCACCTGGCTTCTTTGGATAATTAGGTCCTGTGATGGTGGGGGATTCAACGTCTGCAACCAGAGTGAACTTGGGGAGACTCTACTTGTCCCTGAGTATCTTCTCTGCCTGGCTTACTTTCTGAAGGCACAGAAGTCTGGTTCCAAAATGTAGCATCCTTCATTCATTCATTCATTCATTCACCTCAGTCCTCTCCTCCTTTCCACAATCGAGTTTGGGTCTCCAGAGCACCCCGCATGCCTCTGGGTTACGAGGTTTTGTGTAGGTGTCTTCTTCGTCTTTTTCTCTTGAACATTTAGCATTGAGCTTTGTGTATATAAATGATCCTTGATGCATGTTCATTGGAAGACAGAGAAAGTAGCAGAAATAACCACCGTGGTCTAGAGCATATCCTGCTCCCATGCTTTGACCTCGGCTTCCTAGGTGGCTCGGTGGTAAAAGAATCTGCCTGCCAAGGCAGGAGATGCAAGAGATGTGGGTTCGATTCCTGGGTCAGGAAGATCACCTGGAGAAGGAAATGGCAACCCACTCCAGCATTCTTGCCTGGGAAACTCCATGGACTGAGGAGCCTGGCGAGCTATAGTCCATGGGGTCACAAAGAGTCGGACACGACTGAGTGACTGAGCGTGCATGCTTCTACCTCAGAGACATATGCAAGACCACGTGTCATCATCAAGGGAAGGCAAATCGCTTCTCTGTGATGGTGACATGAAGACGAGGAGGACATTCCTGGGTTTCTAGGCTCGTGTGGAGCACAGCGCAGCTGCCAAGATGGTTCATCTCTGTGCCTTGCATACAGTAGAAATTAAACAAGTATCCACTGAAAAGCACAATTGTTTGTCAAATAAATGGATGAATAAACATCTATTGAATGAATAACTATCTGAGAGTGAAGGCGTACTGTAAATAACTAAATATTTGCTGAATGAACAGACAACAGCTCTTCGGTGAATGATATGACTTGGCTGGGCGAAGTTTCCCACAGCGCTAAGAATTCAAGCTGAAATCACACAGCAGACGACTTTGAATCTCAACTTGTCAAGGCACTGTGTTCAAAGTGGCCAGAGAGCTAAACTCCCCAGCCACACAGTTGATTGAACCTCCTGTGTAGAAATCTGTCCTCAAAATTCCTAAAACTTCCTGACAATTCTAGTTTCTGTGTCTAAAGATAAACCTCCTACTCATTTTTGTGATTCATTTTCTCATTTTTGAATGATGAGAGAAATGGTATCCTGGGTGGCGGGCATACTGCGTATGTGTTCAAGGAATGAATGGGACCTCATAAACTTCTATTCCGGGAGCTATCAGTATTCACCAAGGAAACCAAGCACATGACAAATGTGATTAGAAACGACTGTTGAATAATGACAAATAAGTTCTAATAAAAACAGACACAATCCTAACAATTACTTGAAATGCAGATATTTATCAAACAGAGTGAGATTAAAAATGACCATATTGCATTAAAGAAATCGAACTGATGGAATTTTAAATATGCAGCTTGGCCCTTTCCCTCTGCTCATGCCTTCCTCCTCACCAGGCTCCTTGCAGTGAAATGGGGTGGGAGTGAATTCAAACAAAGAGCGCTCTAATGTGCAGTGAAGTATTCGCATTTTTGACCAGTGTTATCTAAAGCATTCAACACTGCAGAAAAATGAGACCACAGTATGGAGGAGAGCGGGGCAGATGACAGCCTCTCACCCCCCGATTGTGAGACACAATGGAGAGACCCACAGACAGCTGGGCATGCTCTGCGTGGTGAGAGGTGCCAGCCGGGCCCTTGGAAACATGTCCAAGGGGCGTGCGTGACTAAGGAAAATGTCCGGATAGATTGATCGATACAAACAGAACTAACCAGACACTGATGATTAGCAATGCTTTCTCTTTCTCCCCCTACCAATTTATTGATTATCTATTTTCATTTTAGGGATGTTGGAGAAATTCTGTGACTCTGGAGATAAGAATATTTAATAAAAAAATTCACCAATTATTTAGCTCCCTGTACAAGCAATGATCATCATATTTTAAAATATTGTCACTAATAATAATAAGAAGAAGCAGGATATGTATTCTTTTAATTGCCACTATGAGGTCTAACTTAATAATATGAAAAAAGAATCTTAAAAAGCTCTAAGATAATTAAACGGAATTGCTATCAAGTAGCATGTAGTGAATTATGTCTACATACCAGGTCCTTTGCTGAATACTTTCTGGATCCTGAAGCTTAAATAAGTTAGGGACTTCCTTAAAAAAAAAAGTTAAAAATACAAATTATGTATGAATGTAAGTATTTAGAATGAAAAGATTATAAATCACAGATTTTAAGACATTTTAAAATACTACCATGAACTTCCAGATGTTCAAGCTGGTTTTAGAAAAGGCAGAGGAACCAGAGATCAAATTGCCAACATCCGTTGGATTATCAAAAAAGCAAGAGAGTTCCAAAAAAACATCTATTTCTGCTTTATTGACTATGCCAAAGCCTTTGACTGTGTGGATCACCACAAATTGTGGAAAATTCTGAAAGAGATGGGAATACCAGACCACCTGACCTGCCTCATGAGAAACCTGTATGCAGGTCAGGAAGCAACAGTTAGAACTGGACATGGAACAACAGACTGGTTCCAAATAGGGAAAGGAGTACGTCAAGGCTGTATGTTGTCACCCTGTTTATTTAACTTCTATGCATAGTACATCATGAGAAATGCTGGGTTGGATGAAGCACAAGCTGGAATCAAGATTACTGGGAGAAATATCAATAACCTCAGATATGCAGATAACACAACCCTTATGGCAGAAAGCAAAGAAGATCTAAAGAGCCTCTTGATGAAAGTGAAAGAGGAGAGTGAAAAAGTTGGCTTACAGCTCAACATTCAGAAAACTAAGATCACAGCATCTGGTCCCATCAGTTGATGGCAAATAGATGGGGAAACAGTGGAAACAGTGACAGAGTTTATTTGGGGGGGCTCCAAAATCACTGCAGATGGTGACTGCAGCCATGAAATTAAAAGAGGCTTACTCCTTGGAAGAAAAGTTATGAGCAACCTAGACAGCATATTAAAAAGCAGAGATGTTACTTTGCAACAAAGGTCCATCTAGTCAAGGCTATGGTTTTTCCAGTAGTCAGGTATGGATGTGAGAGTTGGACTATAAAGAAAGCTGAGCACCATAGAATTGATGCTTTTGAACTGTGGTGTTGGAGAAGGCTCTTGAGAATCCCTTGGACTGCAAGGAGACCCAGCCAGTCCATCCTAAAAGAGATCAGTCCTGAGTGTTCATTTGAAGGACTGATGCTGAAGCTGAAACTCCCAATACTTTGGCCACCTGATGTGAAGAGCTGACTCATTTAAAAAGACCCTGATGCTGGGAAAGATTGAAGGCAGGAGGAGAAGGGGATGACAGAGGATGGTTTGGATGGCATCACTGACTCAATGGACATGAGTTTGAGTAAACTCTGGGAGTTGGTGATGGACAGGGGGGCCTGGCGTCCTGCAGTCCATGGCGTCACAAAGAGTCAGACACAACTGAGTGACTGAACTGAGCTGAACTGAATTGAAAATACTACAAACATTCATTACTCCCAGGGTCTTGGAAGGGGCCTGTGCAAAAGAAAAGCCTTGAGTACCTAGCTTCAATAGGTACTTGTGACACTACTTGGGATCATGTTATTTAATCCATTTCACAGTCCTACATAAGAGGTGTAACTGTTTTTGTCATGCTAGAGGTTAAGAGGCTATGACCCAAAAAGTTTAAGGCTCTGGACCAAGGACAGAGTCAGGATTTGAAATGGGCTCTGAGACCAGTGATGATGCTCCTCATCGGTATGTAATCCTGCCTCTGCCCAAGTCTGTGTCTCTGTGACCCCTCTAGTTGAAAGACAAAAAATACATTCTAGGAATTTCAGGACCTGGGTACATGGTGGTCAGTATCATGACAGGTCTCATACCCAGTTAAAAGTATGAGCACAAAGAAGGAAGGTAAGGTCAGAAGGACTAAAGAAAGGAGGGGGAGTAAGGGAGGGAGGAAGACAGCCAGGCCAGCTCCCTGCTTTGATTATTAGCAAAATAATTGTTTTTGCATTGTTTCAGGTAACAATGTACTAAAGTAGACTCGTGATTGCCTCTTCTTTTCGTCTCAATCCATCTTGAACCCATTATAACTAAGTGTTCCTGACCCCACATTTCAGTCCAGCTGTGGTTGTGGCAACTCATGGACTCCTTATTGCCCAATCCATGGACCATCTCCATTCCCCATCTCACTTGACCTACACCTATAATTTACAGTTGATTATTTCTTTCTTTGTCACTTGACCTCAGAAGTTCTCTCTTAAATCCTCCTCCTACATAACTAGTCACTCAGCCTCAGTATCCTTCACTGGATTTTTCTAGTCTCGATCATCTCTAAGCATCAGAATCACCCAGGGCTCAGTTATCAGTTCAACTCAGTCATCAGACCTCATTTATGCTCCATCTACCCCTTCTTCCCGGGTGATTGTTCTGTGGCTGGGAGGGTCTCTAGCCTAAGCATCTAGTCTGAGTCTCTATCCTCAGTCTCAAATTCAACTACATTTTCAGCATCCTGAGGTGTCTAATAAACATCACACACACAATACCTTTCAAAAAAAGCCAAGGTCACCCATCCAAACTTGCTCCTGCCTTATTCTCCTTCATTTCAAGGAATGATCATTTTATTTTCCAATTGTTCAGGTTAGGAAGTTAAGAGTCTTCTTTAGTTCCTTTCTTTTCCTACATCCATATTCAATCCATCAACAAACTATGTTAGTTCTTCCTCCCCATCCCAATAGAATATAAGCTTTTTGTCAGCAGGGCTTTTACTTTGTTTTATCTTCCCTCTAGTGCTTTGAATGGTGTGTACCGCAGAAGTTTTCAATCGTCGTGGCTGAATGGAAGTTGAAAGAAGGTGTGCTCCCCTAGACTGCAGCACCCCAACATCTGTGCTTGGCCTGGTCATATAGTTTCTTCTAGTACAACAGGATAGTGTCTGCTTTTACCCTCCTTAAAACAACTGATTATTATTTATTGTGCTTTTACTGCTTAATGATGTGCTTTCCATGTGAGATAAGACTCATGAGAATAGTGTGTGTGCCTTTTTGCTCACAATTTTACCCCCAGAGCCTCGTGGAGAGCCTGACGCATATCCAATATAGTCCTTCATTCACTCAAAGTGAGTTTGTTAAGCATCTATTTTGTTTGTGGCTCTCTGAAAAGCACGTAACTCAGAGATAAGAATTTATTTTCCTAAGAAGATATTTTATTCTATCAACAGAAGAATGATTGAAACAAAAAGTTGCATATGCATCAATGCAAGTGTGTAAAACACTGCATTTGTAGCCAAATAATTTAGGAGGGAGATACACACACGTCCCATAGGACCAGAGCAATCAGAAAGTTTCACTTAGGAAATGGCATAGAATGTAGGCCTTGAGGCATGAGGATCTGGATCGCACGAGTTCCTCAAGAGGATGGAGAGAAGGGGAAAAGAGGCACAAGCCGTTCAGGCAACTACCATGATACACAAAGGCTAGGAGTCACGCTGGCTGTGGCAGTTTGGTGTTGCAGGAGCCAGAGTGAGTGACGGGCATTGGCAGGAAGCTGGAGGTTAGTTTTCAAAGTGGCCCAGGTAGAAACTCATGAGAATTCCAGCATCTTCTTGACAGTCCCTCTCCAAAGCAAGTCATTCATTAGTTAACACGTTTTGCCTGGGCTGCCACCCTCCCAAGCTTCAGTCACAGCACAGGGGACCAGGGATCTTCATAGCATCAGTGCCAAACATGTTGCTGTACATTTTAAGGTCTTTGCGTCTTTTCCAACAATGATGAGAATAAAATTCTAACTTTTCCCTTGTACAGCAAGGTATGGTCTGGCCTGGCAAACTCTTTAATCTCATCTTATACCACTTTCCACTATTCCTGATGCTCAGATGCCTGGATTTTCTCAGCTCCTGAGACTTCTCCACCTCCTTCCAGCATGAAGGCTTTGCCCACACTGGGAAAGTGCTTCAACTGGCTCCTGCACGGATGGCATAGCTCATCTCAAGTCTTGAATCCTGAGAGCTCTTTCCAGATCTCTGACTGGCTCCACCCCTTTCTTGTCTTTCTTTAGTCCTCATTTGTTTCCTTCTTAGCTTTTGCCAGTTTATGAGTACCTTGTTTTTCTGGACTAGAAAGTAAACATCATGAGGTGAAGGATAGTTTCAGGGGTAAAACTCTCTCTTGTTCAACATGAGAGCCTTGTCATGAGTTGTCTTTACTACTTACTTATTGAAGAGATGATTGTTTAACTGAATGTATAAATGGGTAAATCCACCAGTAGTTTTGCCTCTCAGGTGCATAATAAAGTGTCACAGAATCAGGGATGGACAGTGATGGCCTTTTTTTTTTTTTCATGGATGAACAGGATATGCCTGTTCAACTGCAGGAGACAGGAGTCAAGGGGCAAAGAAGACTCTGGCAACAAGGATTTTGAGTGAGTGAAAGATGTATTATTCCCCATCGTCTTTGATCCATGTGTCTGTGTGACCCCAGCCCACGGTTCTCTTGCTGGTCATCCAAGTGGCAGTGTAATCCTACCTGGAAATGTCATTGCATAGATTGTCTCAGGTGTGGAACTGCTCACTCAGGAGATGTGGGGAGGATGGCTGAGGCCAAGGTCAGCAGACAAGCTGCCTGGCTAACTGGCTGCTTTGTGTGAGCTTCCTGTTTACCCTGAAGCTCTGTGTCCAGCCATTGTCCTTGCCCACTGGGTGGACTTCCATCTCCCTGCAGAAGAACACGGAAAACGGGGAAAGTAAAAAACACATTGTCCAAGCTTTGATGGCTGGAAGCAGCATGGAGACTTAGAAGGAGCACAAGCCTTGGGGAATCAGAGAGAAATGGCATGAGTTTTAGCCCTGCTGTTCATCAGGTGAGGTCTTGAGATTTTCCTTTATCTTTGAGCTTCCATTAACTCATTCATCTGAGGAGAACAATGGAAATGCTACAGAAGCTATATAAGCTTAAATGAAAAATACATGTGAAGGGTTTAGCACAATACTTGGTACCTAGTAAGCATGATAGCTTCTAGAAGTAGTAGCAGGAGGAGATTCAGTTCAGTCACTCAGTTATGTCCAACTTTTTGCGACCCCATGGGCTGCAGCACACCAGGCTTCCCTGTCTAGAACCAACTCCCAGAGCTTGGTCAAACCCTTGTCCATTGAGTTGGTGATGCCATCCAACCATCTCATCCTCTGTCATCCCCTTCTCCTCCCGCCTTCAATCTTTCCCAGCATCAGGGTCTTTTCCAATGAGTCAGTTCCTCGCATCAGGTGGCCAAAGTATTGGAGCTTCAGCTTCAGCACCAGTCCTTCCAATGAATATTCAGGACTGATTTCCTTTAGGATGGACTGATAGCAGGTTAGTGGTGGTAGTTGTATTGACAGGAGGGGGAGGAGAAGTTCTAACTGGATGGTGGTAGACATTGTAACATTAGGAGCAGTAAGAGGAGGAGGAACCATTACAGGGTGGTGTAGATGGTAGTTATCATAGCAGGCGTGTGCATGCTTGCATTCCTGGTTGCTCAGTAATGCCTGACTCTTTGCGACCCCATGGACTGTCGTCCATCAGGCTCCTCTGTCCATGGGATTTCCCAGGCAAAAGTACTGGAGCAGGTTGCTGTTTCCTCCTCCAGGGGATCTTCCCAACCCAGGGATCGAACCCAAGTTCCCTGCATTGCAGGCAGCTTCTTCACCATCTGAGCCAGCAGACCTGCCCCATTTACCCAGGTTCAAAAGGGAGAGATCATTCTCATATGATCAATGAGGAAACAAAGGTTATAGGATATGCAAAAACTCGATCAAGGTCACACAGCCAGGACCAGCAGAGCTGGAATTGCAATCCAGGCGCGTCTACCTCACCAGGGACTGTCAGACCCTCCAGCTGTCACATCTCCCTCTTCTGAAGGCCGTGCTGGGTTTCTGGCACAGAAGTCTCTGTATTCACTGTTCTCTTACTAACTCACGGGCAGTCCTTTGTTCTCTGCTAGACTATAAACTCCTCAAGAGAAGCCAGAGGATTTTCTTTGTGTCAAATATGGTGCCCACTAAAAAATAAATAAATAAAAAGTAAAATACTTTGCCGTTCAACTATCTTGCACATAGCAGACTTACTATGAAGTCATTTGTACAAATAACCAGAGGGAAATGGAGCCAGTATTTGGACACATATTTTTGCTAGAATGAAAACATACAGAGGGAAAACAGAGGTGAGTTCAGATTCAGTTCCACCTCATCTCATCCGAGAAACGAGACTAGCAAATTACATTGCCTCCCAGAGCCTCAGTTTCCATGTCCCTAAAACAGCTAAACTTCTCTCCCCACATTTAGGTCGTAGGAAATAACTTCAGTCTAGGGCAAACCTGGGTGCCTGGCAGTTGATAAGTGTCAGCGATGTCTCTGGTGGCTCAGATGGTAAAGAATCTGCCTGCAATGCAGGAGACCTGGGTTCGATCCCTGAGTCGGGAAGATGCCCTGGAGAAGGAAACGGCAACCACTCCAGCATTCTGGCCTGGAGAATTCCGTGGACAGCAGGGCCTGGCAGGCTAGCCACAAGCGAGTCAGACACAACTAACTGACAAACACACACACAGGCAGGGAGGTTGCCGGAGCTCTGGTCCCGCTGCGTGCTACTGTGTGAGCTCTGGCAGGCTCTGGACCACACTGCCTCAGTTTCCTCAGATGCCAGGATGACGAGACAGGACCTCAGAGGTGGAGGCCTTCCTGAATGAATTTCACACTTGTGGTGGGAGGGGGTGTCCAAGACACAACTAGTGCTTAATAACTTTTAGGAATTAGTGGCAATGATTGTCCATATTATGTAAGATGGTGTGAAAAAGAGTGAGACGAGGCAATATGATATACAAAAGAGAGGATATTTGAGGTGGAAAAGAAGAGTGAGTGCTGAAGAACTGATGCTTTCAAATCATGGTGCTGGAGAAGATTCTTGAGAGTCTCTTGGACTGCAAGGAGATCAAGCAAGCCAATCCTAAAAGAAATCAACCCTGAATATTCATTCGGTGTTAAGGCCGAAGCACCAATCCTTTGGCCACCTGATGTGAAGAGCTGACTCTTTGGAAAAGACCCGGATGCTGGGAAAGACTGAAGGCAAACGGAGAAGGAGGCTGCAGAGGATGAGTTGGTTAGAGCATCCCTGATTGAATGGACATAAATTTGAACAAGCTCCAGAAGATAGGGAAGGACAGAGGAGCCTGGCCTGCTGCAATCCATGGGGTAAGTAAAGAACCAGACAGGACTTAGCAACTGAACAACAACAACTTGAAGCAGAGGCTGTTTTTCTGGAAGGCCTGGGGGTACCAAGATTCCAGGAGTAAGCATAAACTGAATAACCATAGCAGTGAATAGAGGGGAGAGTGTGATTTTGTAGTGTGCTGGGGACAAATATATTGACAGTGCTGTCTGTCCACCTCAGAAAGCTGGAAGGAGAGGGGTGAGGCAGAAGCTGAAGGCCGCTCTTCTGATGCATCTGGGGTGACCAACCCCACATTCTGACATCGGCAGGTTCTCACATTTATATTCCACTTACTCTCCACATATTTTACTCTGCACACTGTGTACTGATTTGTCACTTTTTTAGGGTAAGATTATGTCTCTGAGTAAGCTGATTAGTGTTAGACTGATTGTTTTAAAATAACTCGAGCGGCATCTGAATTTATTTACATACATGATATTGCCTTCTATAAACACAGCTGTATGCAGAAAGAAAATTCAACGGTATTTTAGGAAGTTAAGCCAACAGTTTAGCTGTAATAAAGGCAGCCTTCTCGTTCTGGTTTCTCTTTATTTGTTTCTTTCTGGATTAAGTTTTTCCATGAGGGTTGGGCCTGAGCATTTCTGCCCAGAGGGGTCTTGGCTACCGAGGCAGTTTTGGCTCTGGTGGCTGTGGGGGACATAACTCACCAGCAAGGAGTGAGCATGTTTGAAGACTTGACTCTGCAGAAGAAAATGAGTTGATGGGTAGGCCTGGCACAGAGGGCTCCAGTGCCAACGTGGAAAGCTTCATGAGACATCATAAGTTTCCAACTTCTGTGTAGGGAAAGGCTTTTTGGATCTTGTTGATTCCATGTGAGTTAACTAAATACTATTCTGTGTGGCCAGGCTCTATGTTAGCTCTGGAGATGTTGGAATAAACAAATGAGATACAGATCCTACCCTCAGGAACCTCAAGGTCCACTGACAGAGTCAGGCAATCAGTAAGAACAATGACTTTACAGTTGCAAATATACAGCTGTACATCGGCTGTATTTTGGCTGTAGATACAGCCGAGTGCGGGAACACTTAAGGGGAGAGATGCACTTTGCTTGGATATGGGTGTGGGAAGGGGAGTGAGTGGAAAGGGAAGACTTCTTTGATGATGTGGTGTTTAATCTGAGAATTAAAGGGTAAAAATGAATCGGCTAATTGAAGTGGCAAGGAAAGAGCATCACCAGAAATAGGAAGGAGTCTGGCGTGTCCAAAGTAGCAGAGGGGGCCCAGGTGACTGTCCGGGGGAGAGTGAGCTGAGGCTACAGATGTGCATGTCAGAAGTCGTACCCGACAGACTCATGTGGGCCACGCTATGGATTTTCACTTTATCCTCCAAACAATGGGAATCCATCAATGGGTTTCAGCCATGGTGTGACAGGGGCAGATTGGTGTTTCAAAAAGATCAGTTGGGCTGCCAGGTGAGGATGGATTTGTCAGAGACCCAGCAATGCTTGTGGTCTATCAGTCAACTGGCTCCTGCAGAGATACAGGTAAGAGGGGAGAATCATTAAGACTAAGGAAGAGAGAAATAAATAGTCAGATTGAGATAGAGGTTGGGAGTGTAATCAATGGGGTTCATGTTGACTGGATGCGAGAAAAGAGAAATGTCAAGTCCAATTACTTCCTTTCTTCTTTTTTTGACCTGAGCGACAGTATAGTTAATGGTGCCATTAAGGAGATAGAACAGACAGGAGAGGACCAGCTTGGGGTGGAATAAGGCAACAAGAGCTCTCTTTGACCATATAAAATTTAAGATGACTGTAGACTTCTAGCAGGAAATAGTGAGAAGACAAAAGAGAGATTAGTCCAACTGTCTGAGGAAGGACTTGGGGCTAGAAATTTCATTTGGAGATAAAGTATGCAAAACCATACTAGTAGCTGAGATTACAAGGGGAAAAGCAAGGAGGGAAAAGAGAGGCTTATGAAGATTGAGCTGCTTGAAAACATCTCTGTCCATTTCAAGGCACTGCAGGTAGTTAGAAGTTCTGTCTGGGGGAGCAGATTTCTGAAATAACTTTTGGGTATTGTAGGGTGTGACCCAGAAAGCAAGCTGTGCACACAACACAGGGCACCAATTCAGAAAAGAGGGTTGACAACGTCCGTCCCCCGAAGTGTCATGACACAGGAAAACGCAGCATTAAACCTGCAAAGCGTTCATGTCTGCACTCCAACGTGGCCCAATTTTGAAATCCAGTACAGAAAGGGTGTATGAGGCACTGAAGCTTGATCACTTTTTCTTGGAATTTTGAGTGTAACACTTTATTCTCTTGATTATTTAAGCTCTAGTTATATTTTAACCCATGGCCACGAAGTCTTCTGGGTAGAGTGGAAACTTTCGTTAGTGTCCAAGGAAAGGGAAAGAAAAGCAAGAAGGAAAAAGCTGGTGGGAGGATCATTTTCCTCCATAAATGCCTCCATGTAGAAGTTATCCTGGTGGAATTGCTAACACATTTCAAGAGGCAGTTTGGTGGAAGTGGAATGCGCCTGAATTCCAGCTCTGTCGCTCAATAGCTGTGTTACCTGGAGTGAGTCACTTAACCTCCCCGTGTCTCCCGCATCTCATCTGTGAAACAGAAAACGATAGTACTTACTTCAAAGGTTGATGTAAATGTTATGGAGTTAATATAAAGATTTGACTAGAAATATTTCTGACTCATATAAATATCTCCTAAGTGTTAGTTAGTATCACTTTATACAGATGGTAGGAGCCTATGACCGAAAGGAAAAAACCTTGATTGTTTTCTATAATCCATCACTGATTAATTCTGTGGCTCAGGCACATACCTTAGACCATGTCATTCTAGGGAAAAAAGGATTTATTTTATCCAAAGCCTTAATGATTTTTTTTTGTTGTTGTTAATGGTACCATAAAATTGAAGTTCTGAAATTTGGGTAAAAAACTTTTTATGTGCAAAAAATGTTTATCACACCATTTGTGATGGAGAAATATGGTAAGCAACTTAAATTTCCAATAACTAGGAAATGATTAAATAAAAGTTGGCCCATAAAGTTGATGAAATATTAAATGATTAAAGTTACCTTATGTATACGGAGTTACTATATGCACACATGTATGTTATGTATTCAAAAATATTTTTGCTAGAAAATTCACAACTGGGTATGGAAAAGAGACAGTAATTGCATATTTTCTGCAATGCGTGTGTGCATGCTCATTTCAGTCATGTCCAACTGTTTGTGACCCCATGGACTATAGCCCACCAGGCTTCTCTGTCCATGGACTTTTCCAGACAAGAATACTGGAGTGAGTTGCCATTTCCTGCTCCAGGAGATCTTTTCAACCCAGAACTCAAACCTATGTGTCTTACGTGTCCTGCATTGGGAGGTGGATTCTATGGCACTAAGCCCCTCGGGAAGCCCAATGATTAAATGTTATTAGATAGTGGATTTATTTTTCATCTTTATATGTTTCTGTGTCAAATATAGCTACTATTTTATAACCAGCTATATTGAAATAAAATTTACATAAAATAAAATTTGCCACTTTGGGAGTATAATTGATGAACTCTGATAAATGTATCCAGTCATGTAAAACCATTTCTACAATCAAGATACAGGACATTTCCATCCCCCAAAGCTTCCTTAGACCCATTTGCAGTCACTTCCCTCCTCCTATCCCAGACCCTAAAAACCACAGGTTTACTTTTCATGAGTTTAATTTTTCTGTATCTATGAAAGTGAAAGTCGCTCAGTCGTGTCTGACTCTTTGCAACCCCATGGACTGTAGCCTGCCAGGCTCCTCTGTCCATGTATCTATAATTTTATATAAATGGAATCCTACCATAAGGCTTCCCTGGTGGCTCAGCAGTAAAGAATCCACTGCAAGAGACTCAGGTTCAATCCCTGAGTCAGGAAGATCCCCTGGAAAAGGAAATGGCAACCCATTCCAATATTCTTGCCTGAGAAATCCCATGGACAGAGGAACCTGGCAGGGTTACAATCCATGGGGTGGCAACTAAACCACAACAACAGTGCTGCCATATGTAGACTTTGAGCCTCACCACCTTCACTTAGCAAGCTTTGGAGATCCAACCACACTATTGAATGTATCAGTAATTTGTTCCTTTTTTTTTTTTTTAAACTAAAGAGTAATAGCCCATTGCATGGATATATCACAATCTAATCTATCTATTTACTGGTAGACAATCATTTAAGTTGTTTCTAATTAGGGGTTAAGTAAAGCTGGATCACTGTAGTACCATCTTTGTATAAACATGAATTTTCATTTAACTTTGGTAAACACCTAGGAGTGGGATTCTCAGATTGTAGGGTGTATATTTCACTTTATTAAAAACTGCCAAATGGTTTTCCAAAGTAGCTGTACCATTTCACATATCCATCAGCAAATGAAAGAGCGTTCCAGTTGCTCCACATTTTCACCAACAATTGGTAGTATCTGAGTTTTACATGTCAACCATTCTAGAGGATGTATACTTGTATCTCTTCTGGTTTTAATTTGCGTTTCCCTAGGAACAAATTATATGGAGCATATTTATCATTTGTGTCTCTCTTCTTTGGAGAAGTGTCTGTTAAAATATTTGCCAGTTTTTTAATAGAGCCGGTTGTCTTATTGTTCTTCAGCAAGACTTATTTTGATACTTTGATTACAACTGTTTAATCAGATATTCATTTTACAGATGTTTTCTCTCAGTCTTGTAGTTCTTCTAAACAGCGAAAATTTGATAAAGTTCAATCTATCACTATGTTTCTTTTATACTTCATGATTTTGGTATTCTTACCTATAAATTCAATTTTTTAAAAGAGATATAAGGGCATACAAGTTATCTGTTTCTTGAAGAAATTTGGTTGTTTGTGTCTTTCAAGAGATTTGCCTACTTTGTCTGTTCTCAGATGTGTTGAAATGAAGCTGTTCATGATATTCCTTTATTGTCATCTTAAGGTCTGCAGGGTCTTTTGTGACCTCTGTTTTGGGTGCTTGATATTTTTAACTTGTGTCTTCTCCCTTTCTATCTCCCTCCCTCTTTCCTCCTCTGTCTCTGACTTCTCATGTGCTTGTGAACACATGTGTGCATGTGTGTGCATGTTCAATCTGTCTAAAAGTTTACTACTTGTATAGATCTTTTCAAAGGACCTGCTTTCTGTTTCCTTGATTTTCCTGCTTGTTGTTCTGTTTTCATTGATGACTGTTCTTTATTTTTTTCCCTGCTTCAACTTCCTTTGTTTTAATTTGCTTTTCTTCTAATTTATCAAAGTAGAAACTAAGACCACTAACCTAATACCTTTTTCTAGTATAAATAATAATGATATAATTTTCCTTGTAAGTGCTGCTTTAGATGCATCTCACAGATTTTGATATCCTGCATTTTTATTTATTTCAAAATTTTATCTAATTTCTTTTACAATTTCTTCTTCAGTTACTAAATTAAATAGCTTTTAGTTTAATTTCAAATGTCTGGGAATTTTCACATATTCCTCTTTTATTGGTTGCTAATTTAATTCCATTATGCTCAAAGAATATGTTTTATATGATTTTAATAGTGTTAAATTAACTGAATCCTGTTTTATGGCCAAGAATATAATTTATCTTGTGAATATTCAATGTACATTTAAAAAGAATGTGTATTATGCTGTTAATGGGTATTCTATAAACGTCAAGTAGGTCAAATTGGTTGATAGTGTTGTTTGAGTCTTCTACATTCTTACTGATTTTCTGTCAACATGTTCTGTCATTTACTGAGGGAAGAGCCTAGAAGTCTCCAAATATAATTGTGCGCTTATCAATAACTCATTTCAGGTCTATCATATTTTGCTTCAAATCATTTGAAGCTCTCTATTAGGATTCTTATGTCTTCTTGGTGATTTGACTCCTCAACTGTAAGAAATATCTTCTTTATCCTTGTTAATATTTCTTTTTCTCAAGTCTACTTTTTCTGATGCTAATATAATCTCTCCAGCATTTTTTTTTTTTGACTGGTGTTTACTTGGTATATATTTTACCATCTTTTTACTTTAAACTATCTCTGCTTTTATATTTAGAGTTGGTTTCTTAGAGAAGCAGTTAATTGAGTGTGATGGCTAACTTTATGTGTCAACTTGACTAGACTATGGTACCAGTTGTTTGGTTAAACACCAGTCTAGAGGTTCCTATGGAGGTAATTTTCAGATGAGACTAACATTTAAATCAGTAGACTTCGACTGAAGCTGATTAACCTACTTAATGTGGGTGAGACTCATCCAGTCAGTTGAAGGACTTAGGAGCCTAAGGCCCCCCAAGGAAGAATTCTGCATCCAGATTGCCTTCAGACTCAGGATTCCAAAATCATTTTTTCCTTGCGTCTCCAGCTATTGACCTGCCCTGAACAGTTTGGACTTGCCAGCTCCACAATTATGTAAACCAATTCCTTAAAGTAAATCTCTCATGCTGCTGGTTCTGTTTCACTAAAGAACCCTGACTAATGCATTGCGCTTTGCTTTTTTTATACAATGTGATGATTTCTGACTTTAATTGAGGAGTTTGGACCATTTACATTTAATGTAATTATTGATATGGTTGAGTTTTCTATCATCTTGCTCTCAGTTTTATAGATAATCCTTCTGTCCATTCTATAATTTTTCCTTCTTTTCCTGTCTTCTTTTGAACCAAATGAGTATTTAAAATTTTTATTTTATCTCCATTATGGCTTATTGTTCTATTTCTTTGCCTCTCTTTAAATAGAAATCTGTACTTATTCTTTAGTCCAGTGTGAGATCGATCTTTCTATCTATCGATTTATATAAATGTTTGCAGCCTACCTTCAAATATTATGCCACTTTAGTTATAGCAGAAGACCCTTAGAATAGTATACATCTACTTCTTTTTTCCTAACTTTTATGATATTTGTGTCATATGTTTTATTTTTATATTGCTGTTTTCAGCCACTCAGTCATGTCCAACCTTTGTGACCCCATGGACTGCAGCACACCAGGCTTCCCTGTCCTTCACTATCTCTTGGAACTTGCTCAAACTCATTTCCTTTGAGTTGGTGATGCCATCCAACCATCTAATACTCTGTTGTTCTCTTCTCTTCCTGCCTTCAATCTTTCCCAGCATTAAGGTCTTTTCTAATGAGTTGGCTTTTTGCATCAAGTGGCCAAAATATTGGGGCTTCAGCTTCAATCCTTCCAATGAACATTCAGGACTGATTTCCTTTAGAATTGACTGGTTTGATCTCCTTGCAGTCCAAGGGACTCTCAAGAGTCTTCTCCAACACCACAGTTCAAAAGCATCAATTCTTCAGCGCTCAGTCTTCTTTATGGTCCAACTCTCATATCCATACATGACTACTAGAAAAACCATAACTTTGAATATACAAATCTTTGTTGGCAAAGCATTGTCTCTGCTTTTTAATATACTGTCTAGATTGGTCACAGCTTTTCTTCCAAGGAGCAAGCGTCTTTTAATTTCATGGCTGCAGTCACCATCTGCAGTGATTTTAGAGCACAAGAATAGTCTGTCACTATTTCTATTGTTTCCTCATCTTTTTGCCATGAAGGAGGTCGCCATTATTGCCATTTACTTTTGTAGATCTGCTAAATCCACAATAAATTGTTATTTTGCTTTAAGTAGTACATTACTTTTGAGAGAGTTTTTATAATGAGAGGGAAAACTTATGTTTAATATTTCAGCACTCTTCATTAATTTATTTAATTCCAAATTATCTCCTACCATTTTATTTTGCATAATTTTCAACAAGGAGTCTTCTGTCATTTTAATCTTTGTTCTTCTGGACATAATTTGTAATATTTCTCTGGATGCTTTTAAAATTTTCTTTTTATTTCTGTGTTTCAGCAATTTGACTTTGATGAAACTTGGTGTGGTTTTCTTTGGGTTTATTCTGCTGTGGTTTTTTGAACTTCTTAGATATGTGGGCTTATAGTTTTCATCAAGTTTGTAAAATTTTTAAACATTATTTTATGAAACATTTTTCTTCTCCTCTACCTCCTTCCTGAAACACATTTATTTATATGTTATTGATCCTGCTCATTTTGCAGTATTTCTTCTCTCCTGCTTTCATTTTGTTTACTTTCTGTTGCTGATCTGCAAGGTGGTTAATTTTTGATTCTGCAGTGTCTAATCTGTTAATCTCATTTGATGTATTTTTCAAGTAGTGTATATTTCATGTCTACACATTCCACTTGAGTCTTCTAAAAATATATTTCATTTCTGTATCATCATGCTCATATTTTCCTTTACCTGCTTGAACATACGGGATATGTTTATAATTGTCTTATAATGACTTTATTTCTAGTTCTGATTCTACTGATTGATTTTTCTCCTAGTATTTGGTCACATCTTCCTGCTTTTTTGTATGTCTGAAAATGTTTGACTTAAGGTGGGGCATTTTTAGCATATTGTTGATTGCGGATTTTGTTATATTTGTGACTCCCAGTTGTTTAGAATTAGTTGGATCCTTCTGAGGCTTGCTTTCAAGCTTTGTTATGCTGATCAGAATTTTATTTAGATCAACTTAAGGAAACAGCCTTCTGAAGATTCTACATAATGCCCCGTGTTTAGTCAAGTTTTTCTCATGGCTAGAGGAAAGACAGCTATTTTCTCTCTGTCCAAGTTCTAGGAATTTTCCTGTCTACTACTCTCACAGCTCATGACCTCTCACTCCTGAGCCAATTAGCACTCAGCCAAAGAGTCAAGGGCATCCCCATGCAGATCCCCCAGGCTCTTTCTCTTGCACCTCTCTTGCCATCTTACTTTGCCCCACAAATCTTTGTTGCCTTGGCTTTTCTGAATTCTGGCTTCTGTCTCATAAAATAGAGATATGGACTTATTTTTTATTCCAATGTCTTTCTGGCAACTAACAGTTTAATTATAAATCACAGACATCTTACAGTATAGGGGTATATGTTTTAATAGTGAAAATCAGGATATATGTGCATATGTGCATTATTGCTATCATGCCAGCTATACTAAAACATAGTATGAAATGATATCATGAGTGTTAATTGTGGTTGGCTTTAGATACTAGGACGACACAGCATATTTTTGGTCTTCTTTTTTTTTTTTAACTTTTGAGTTTTTCTAACATTGATGGCTCAGTGGTATAGAATCTGTCTGCCGATGCAGGAGATGCAGGTTCAGTCCCTGAGTTGCAAAGATGCCCTGGAGAATGAAATGGTAACCCACTCCAGTATTATTGTCTGGGAAATCCTATGGACAGAGGAGCCTGGTGGTCTATAGTCCAACTGGACATGACAGTGACTAAACAACAATGACAACATTTTATAATGGAAATTTAGAAATTGATTTTTTGTTAGAAAAATGGACTTTATTTTAAAATTATTTTAAATATAACTATATGCTAAGAAGGCAATTCTAGAATAGAAAGCTCTCATCTACCTAAACATTTTATGTACATGAATTTATATGCCTATGCCGATTATCTTTTTATGTGCCCCATCTTAGATTTGGCAGTTTCCCCTTACACTTTACTTATTTCCAAAATATAATTGGGACTTATAGTAAGCACAGAAACAATAAAATAATAAAATCATCAAGATGGAGATACAAGTTCAAAATAAAGGAAAGGAAATGAAATGAGTGGCAAGTACATGGGTTGAGTTGAGAATGGTAGGAGGGGCATGGAAAGGAAGCAAAGAAAACCTTGACTCATGGTAGCTTTGGAAATGGAACACGAAACTTATCTGTGAGCTTACTGGCCACCAAAATAAAGAGGGGGATTTGGAGCTCTCAGAGTTAAACTAAAAGCTAATTCTCCTACAGATGCCTTTTTCAATTTGTATTTTCTAGTTCTGACTTATAAAAGATTTTCATGTAAATGAGATCAAAGAAACACTCAACAGACAGAAGTGTTGTGCTCACCTCTTTGAGGACAAAAGAAAACGCCAGGCATAGACACTTTCCTTAATGGAACTGGGATTCAAGAGGGTAGGGAAGACATATGTATAAACCTGGGATAGTTTGAGACTACAAGACAGTGTGTCATTGATCTTAACTCAAAATCAAAAGCCTGCAGATTCCAGTTAAAGGTTGACCTTTGATTCTTAATGGATGGTGACGAGGGTTAAGTGCACGAGAAGGAAAAGGCATTGTAGGGGAAATGCAGAACAGAAGAAAGCCAGGAGGGAGGGGTGTGTGTGTGTGTGTGTGTGTGTGTGTGTGTGTGTTCTCATTTGTGTCCGACTCTTTTGCAATCCCCATGGGCTGTAGCCTGGTAGTAGCTCCTCTGTCCATGGGATTTCCCAGGCAAGAATACTGGAGTAGGTTGCCATTTCCTTCTCCAGGGGATCTTCCTGACCCAGGGATCAAACCCACGTCTCCTGCATTGGCAGGCGGATTCTTTACCGCTGAGCCACCTAGGAAGTCCAGGAGGGAGGAGAAGGCATTGCAAATGGCCTGGGAAGGTGCTGAGTGTGACTACTGGGCTCAGGAAGGATATAGAAATAAACATACTGCCTCTCCAGTGAGAGATTACTTCATTCAAGTGACACCGGTAGTCACGTGTGTCATGGAGGAGGAAGCGTTGACCGTAGAACACAAGCGCTCGGTTTCAATCCTATCTTGGCTAAATCAAAGGGAATAAAGTAAAGAAATGCAATGTCACACACCTTGAGCTTCTAATAAGGCTAAATGAAGTTCCATATTTTAATAGATATTATGCACCAAGTTCCGTTGTATGTATTGAGGTAGTCTGTTCCATTTTAAAAGAATGAAATATGGCTATCTGCAGCAACGTGGATGGGCAGATGGACATAGAGGTTATTGTCCTGCGTGAAGCAAGTCAGACAGAGAAACATAATAGAATATGGTATCTTTTATATGTGGAATCTAAAAAAAAAAAATACGAATGAGCTTATTTACAAAACAGAACTATATCCACAAACATAGAAAACAAACTTAGGTTACCAAACAGGAAGGTGGGGAAGGAGTAAATTAGCAGTTTGAGATTAACATAAACACACTACTATATATAAAATAGACAACCAACAAGTTTTGTTGAAAGGGCTAGGAAGACAGCAGAACAGAGGAAATTTTTATCAACAGTCTGGCCTTAATTTGAACCTGAGTTTGAGAGTCTACAGGTAGAAGATTGAGGGCCTGGAACTTTCATCTTGCTGGGGTGTGTGTGTGTGTGTGTGTGTGTGTGAGAGTGTGTGTGTGTGTGTGTGTCTGTGTGTTATTTCTTTTATGTCGAGTCCTCTGGATAAAGAAGCAGGCTGCTCTGGGATTGAGTAAGAGAAACCATAAACTCCTTTCAACAGCCATGACCAATATTGACCCTCGTATTAGCCAGGGTCCAGTCAGGAAAACACAAACCACGCTGTTTCAGCTGCAATATTCGATCAAACACCTTGGTTACACAGGCACTGGAAGACTTAAAAGGCAAACATGGAAACACTGAGGTCACACAGCAATAATCCCTGTGGGAAGTGGCTGCCATACCCGGGGCCGGGGAACAAAGAGTAGGTGTCAGGATCCATGAGCTCAGACGACAGGGGGCCTGGTGGACCAGGGACCCAGACCTCCCAGGGGCAGCTGACTCCCAGCTCTGGCTCCGGGGAGGGACCCGGGGAGCTGGGGCTCAAATGTCTGAGCAAGCGGTGTTGCCCGTGGGTGCTCACGTCTCTAAGAACACGCAGTGAGCCCACTTCTGGGAGTTTGTAAGATGCTAGAGACCAGAGTCAACCAACGGGGGCGGTAGGGAGGAAAGACCATTCACAAGGTGAAGGGAGGCTGAGAAGCCAGCAAGTCAAGAAGGTAGCAGGTTCCTTCCCCTGCCATCACCCTGCGGGCTGCCTCCAGCGCCACCCTGCTGGCAGATCCTAAAACCACAGGTCAAAGCGGTGCAGAGCGCCAGCACTGGCTGCACGGAGCGGGGTGGAGAACCTGCTGGTGTGAAGGAGACAGAGCTTCATAACCAGGCTCCTTCTGGGATCTCACACAGGCCTGCCCATGGAGGTGCTCTCCCGCTGCATGAAAACAAGAGGCAACAGGCTTTTTCTCGAGGAACGGCTATACAGGCTGGGTGCCGAGATGAACACACACACAGTTTCTTTCTTTCTCTCTCTTCCCATCAACCCAAGAGATGAGTGTTACTAGTTCCATCTTACAAGTGGAAGATCTGAAGCCCAAAGAGTTTATGCAACTTTCGAAGGGTCACAAAGCTAGTTGGTGGAAGGGATAAAAAGCAAACTGAAAACTCAGTGACTCCAACACAATTCCCTTTCACTCACACGAACCTGACTTAAACACCTACCATGCAATTACATCTTCCCCGCTAATGAGTGCGTTCCATGAGGCCTGGGCCACCTAAGACTTGCCTGAAGGTGCATTCATTCCAGTAACTGGCATCGGTACACAGACCTTCTCTAAATAATCGTTGAATAAACCAATGAATATGTTTAAGTCCCTTTAACCTTCTTTTGGTGTAACAGGAGAAGGTCCAAATATAAAATTTGATGCCCAACATAGGTTACTGATAGGTAATCCACCTGAATGTCTAAAATCTATTTTAGCGCCCCTCCAAGGAAAGCAAATGCTTCTGAAGCCCAGAGGCGAACACGTGACACTAAATGCCCCTCTTTCCTTCTTTTGAGGGACAGTGTGTAGTTTTAAAATGTGGCAAATGTGAATACATGTGCGATCCTTGAATTAACTGTCCCATTAAGCTCAGGTCCCTTCCTGCCCCTCCCCCGGCCCCTCCCCACGCCGGGCACAGCCTATCATTAGCGGCTATCTGGAATCGACAGGAGAGTAATTTGAACTCCGGTTCCCAAGGGCCTATTCTTTTACTTCCTGCTGTAGGAATACGGGGCGTATTGATTAGATATCAGACTGTAATGGGCTTCCAATCTCTCTTCCTTAAGATATATGATGGAGATGACAGGAAACAGATACCGCTACTACTTGTAAATAGTCTGGTTGAACAAGATGGTTCGTAACCATTTCGGTGCCGGTGGTCCTCACCACCGGGAAGAAGCCCCTTTAGCTCTCTTTCCACAGTAACTTCTTGGAAAGGGAAGACCTAGAACGTCCTTGTGGGGCTAGAGCCACTGTTGTTCCAAGGTTGTCCTCGGCTCTGGAAACTCTGAGGGAAGGAAGACCTCCCTTCAGAGTGAACGCTTGGGAGTTGTCCTGATTGAGTGGGTAACCATTCCCTTCTCCAGGGGGATCTTCCCTGACCCAGGGATCGAACCCCAGTCTCTCCTGCATTGCAGGCAGATTCTTTCCCAACTGAGCCACCGGGGAAGCCCGCTCAGATGCAAACCTAGCAGCATCTCCAGCCGGCCTACCCCCACGTGACAGCTGTGAGGGGGGATAGTTGGAGGCTGAGCTGAGGCCAGGGCTCAGGCTGCTCCCCTTATGAGCAAGACCTGAAGGCAGTCACTTTGTGAGGACTCAGTCTCCTCATCCGTAAAATGGGAAACCTGCCCATCCCCAGCCCTGCTGCAAAGATCAAGTACAACGGTGCCTTCAGAGGCGCTAAGACAGAGCCTGGCGCCCACTTCATTCTTCCTTCCCGCACCCCTGCCTGCCCCTGGAAATAGAAGCTTCCCCATGCTGGAATCGTGATTGTCTGTCCCTCGGGTTGAGGCAGAGGCAGCCACGCCCAGCGCATCTCCTCGTGTGGCACGTCCCCTACCCCCAAAGAGCACACAGTAGGGCCATTTGTAGGCAAAGGGACCCCAAGTCCCAAACCGGGCTGAGCTTTGTCAACACTGGAGTGAATCCCGGTTCGACAGTGCCAACGGCAGCCTGGGCGCTGATAACTGCCTGTTTGAAGTCGGCCTCGGAGTGCTTTGTGGGTTTTGCCCGCTTCCTGCACTAGGCTGGTGATGTTCGCGTTCTCAGGACCCTGACTCACCGCTTGCTAGCTGCAGAGGTAGGTTTGGAGCTGAGGGCTGCCATCTTCCTCCTCCCGGTGAAAGCACACACCGGGGAGAAGCATCGCGCCACCCTCCCGGATCTAGGTTTGATTTTGCAAAGAAGAGGGTATCTTCTACTGGATCATCCGTTTCCTCCCCTTTTCTTATCACAGCAAAGATGACTCAAACAAATTGAATTCTGGTTCCAGGATGATTCCAAAGGATGACTGTAAATTTTTAAGGGGGAATACAATGTGAGTTTATACATTTTTAATTATGCCAGGCCTGCCGCTCATACTCATTTATTACTAGTGGTATCAGCCACTTATCAGGCTGCTTCTCTAATCTTTGCCCTGCAAACAGATGTGACCTCTGGTCAAGTAAGATTAATGAAGAATTAAAAATGGCTACATGCTGGGGTCTGATGGAAAAAGAGGGAACAAAATGCCAAGAACCCCAGTGAATCCTGGATTCTACACCAGCCTTTCTGGGCTTCTGCTTCTGTGGGTGAAGATGAACTCCAGTGGACCCAACCTCCTCTCTGCTAACATTTCCCCGATTCTCCTTCCTCCCCTGCCCCCATCACAGTCAGGAGATCAATAAAACCAGCCTTGAGAGAGGAAGGAACCGATCTTGAGGCTGGTATCAGATACCATATCTCCGCAGCCCGTGGAGGAGGGCCAGCAAGCGTGAGTGACCTGCCTGCATGTTCCAGAAACACCGAATTCATATTATTGGCTTAATCAGCATTGTCCCTCCAAGAGGTTGCTCTTAATCAGCCCGGAGATGATTAGAGAAAAGAACTGTGACTGTTACCTTCAATACAGAGACTCTGGCCAAGAAAGAAGCAGAGAACTACAAAATGATGGGCGCCATCGACCCAGTGCTCAGTTTAGACCAGGCCCCATGCTCAGTTCCTGAGGTGCAGTATCTCATTTCAGCCTTGTAACAACTCTTTGAAGACAGTCTGATTATTCCCATTCTGCAGATGAGGATAACTGAGACTTGAGGTTGGGAAGCTTGTCCTCATTTGCACCACTGGTCATTCACACACAGACGTCTGCCTGACCTGTCCCCGGCACCCCAAACCCCAAAGTGAAGGCTGACTCTGAGTCCCCATCATGTCACGCTACCTGCTCTCTAGCAGCAGGATAAAGGAGGAGGTACAAAGAGGTCATTTCATCCAGACGCTCATTTTTCAGACAAGGAGACACAGCTCTGAGATGGAAAGTGACTTGCCCAAGGTCACACGGCAGAGCCCTGACTCCTGATTCTGCACTGTCAGCACCAGGCTCTTGGCAAAGATAAAACACACTTGTCTGCTATGCCCACATCACTCCCTTAGACGTTAGCAGGAAATATACAATTCCTCGATGGCATGGAACTACAAGGGTCAGAAAAATGGGAAGACAGAAGTTTGAGATAATACAAGTGATATTCACAGGTCATTTTATTTATTCAACAAATTTTTATTCAGCACCTATATATATAAAGGGCTTCCCTGGTGTGGTAAAGAATTCACCTGCCAACACAGGAGATGTGGGTTCAATCCCTGGGTCTGGTAGATCCCCTGGAAGAGGGCATGGCTACCCACTCCAGTATTCTTGCCTGGAAAATTTCATGGACAGAGGAGCCTGGAGGGCTACAGTCCATAGGGTCACAGTCAGACCTGACTTAGGGACTAAACAACAACAACAAATACATATAAAGCACAGTTTAGGTGCTGAAGTTTTGGCAATGAAAAATAGGTTTATACTCAAAGGTTGCTTGTGTGTTTGCTTTGTGTGTTTTCTTTCTTTCAAGTACTTATACTAGGGATGAATTTGAGCTTATAAGTAAAATGGGATAAACAGATTTTTTAATTAATAAAAATTGCAACTACCTGGTAAATTAAGGTATCAAAATATACATTTGCTTGAGAATTTATCTTGCTCACCCAATATGCTTTTTACAGTATTGAAGTAATCAAGTTTTTTTTTTTTAAATTCACTAGTTGTGAAAGTAAATAAAAAGCAGACTAAAGTAAAAGCACTTCTAAATTGGATGTTATTACCTAGGAGTAAAATGCTGAGTATTTTAGAAAGAAGGAATAATGACACGACCCTTTGCTGAGGACTTATCCCAGACGGGAGATTCCACAGACATTACCTCATCCAATCCTCTGGAAACTCTTGCAGGGTACTATTATCTCCACTTTACAGGTGGAAAAGAGTAACAGTCTCATGAAGACCAGACAGCAAAGAAATACTCAAATTCATTGCAGAGCTGATATTTTAGGTAAGACACCAACCCCTGCTTACTTACAAGAGGATTGTTAGGGTTATATGATAATGATAACATTTCAGTGATAAAATAATAATCGTATGTTAAGCATTTGCAATGTCTCAAGTATCCTGCTAAGCACATTTCAGACATTCTCCTGTTTGATCCTCGCAAGCCCAGGAGGGAAGTACTACTATTATTGGCTCCATTTTACAGAAAAGAAAACTAAAGCACAGAGATGGTAGGTAACCTGTCCAGGGTCACACAGCTAGGACATGATAGAGCCGGGAATGGAATCCAGGAAGCACAGCTCCAGCCCTACACTCTTAACCATTATGATATTACTTGTCTTTGCAGTAAGAGAAAAATACAGGGCGGCATGGATAAGTGTAGGGTCCCTGAAATTCGGTTTTAGGGGATAGATCAAAAGATTCCAGAAGGGTGGACGAGGGAAAAAAGCTAAACATCAGAGAACAGTGAAATCAAGAATTCTATAAATATCATATCACAATTATCACTTACTTCAATCAATGCAAATGTGGTTTAAATGGGAAACAGTTGCTTCAGGTTGCTTTTCCACTTAGGAATTGGATGAACTGTTATCCTTCCACACCTATTGTGTTATGTATTTCTTTCTTTAAGACAGAACACACAGAGAGGTCTGTGCTGAAAGCTCTAATGTTCATAGAGTTGTGGACTTCTGATTTTCCCTAATGAACTTCTTTCCCAGTAAGGCCATTCCTAGGGGTGAAGGACCCTTGCTCGTTACAGTAAACTTGCCTAGCTTTTTGGTGTGCATGCAGTCAGTCAGCTGTGTCCGACTCTTTGCAACCCTTGAACTGTAGCCCACCAAGAAACCGGGTCTACCTATTCAGTGGGTGAAGAATCCGCCTGCAATGCAGGAGACACAGGTGACGCGGATTCAATCCCCTGGTCAGGAAGATCCCCTGGAGGAGGAAACGGCAACCCACTCCAGTATTCTTGTCTGGGAAATCCCACGGACAGAGGGGCCTGATGGGCTACATGGGTTCCAAAGAGTGGGACACGACCGAGCAACTGAACATGCAGGCGTGGGATCAGCAAAGTTCCTTCCGCTGACACTGGGCATGCTTTCTTCACACTGGGAACTGCTGACTGGCTTCCCCCATCAGTCTTCCTTCATAGTTTCCCAGGGGCTTCTAGAAGGCTCTGAATGCCCTACTCCACTGTTTATACTTCAGGGCACGGGAATGTGTAGTTGTATGGATATGGGGCTTTTTCCTTTGCTGCTCTGTTCATCTGACTCATAAATAATTCTCCAGGTCACCCTTAGCCAACATGAGCATCTTGTCCTCATAACAAGCAGTTCATACAAATATCATTCCTAACCCACGGGTGAGGGTCATCCGATAAGTACAAGGTCAGAAAAGGGCTGGCAGTTATTAAACTCCTATCTGCTGCCAGGTACTTTACATACATTATCTCATTTAACTGTCATAAAAACCCTGAGAAATTGGCGTTACTTCCTCCATTTTATAGGTGAGGAAACTGAGTCCTCTGGTTTACCAAAGGTTGTAAAATGGGCTTAATATTAATGATTTCAGCTAGCATGCATTACTTTCTTGCTATACACCAGAAAGCACCTCTACTATTCTCCAATTGTTAGTTCATTCGGTTCCACAATAACCCTGAGAGGAAAGTAAAATTGTTATCCCTGTTTCATAGCTGAAAATACCGAAGCGCAGAGATGTCAAGCAACTTTTCTAAAGTCGCATAGCTATGAAGCAGTTTGAAACCAGGAAGTATGATTTCTGAGCCTGTGCTCTTAAGACAAAATGAACAGCTACCAACTCTCCCAAGAAATCAAAGAATGAGGTTCTGAGACCTCCATTTTAGGTACAAACATAAGGGAATAGCTCTGGGCAATTGTTAGTCATGAGATTTTTAGAGTCAGACAGTAGTAACTGGAGGCCTGGATCTGCTGCTTCCAGCAATATGGTCTTGAGCTTAATCACACCTGCCTTCCAGGCAAAGCTGCCAGGAACAGGAGTGAGAACTTAGTAAACGGAAAAGTGCAACTGTAACGGAGGTCCAAGTACTGGTAGAACCACAGAAAACCTACGAAGGATCCTGCTTTTAAAGAGGAATCAGCTCCTCAGGGTAGGACCACAGCTTCATGGACAGGGTCTCCACTTTTAATTTCTCACCAGAGCCCCTACTTTGAAAAACAAAGAAAAAAACAAACAAAAACAAAAAAGCCTCACCAACAATTAGCTTTGCATTCTTCTTTCATTGGATTTGCTTTTTAAAAATGAAGATAGCACAGAAATGGGTAAAAGAGAAAGTTTCCACCTGTTTAGCAGAGAGATTTTAAAGGCATATGTACTGTCGTTACTGCTCTGCACTTGCTTGTCTCAGGAGCATATCATGGACATTCTCTCATGTCAGGACGTGTGGGGCTCCTTGTTTTTTTTTGTAGCTACAGCAATCCTACTATGTGGAGGTTTCATCACTTATTTTTTTTTATTCCTCTATTTATAGACATATAGTATGTTTCCTGCTAGTTTTAGTTGTTACAGCTGAAAAAAAGCACTTATATTTACCCGTGTATTTTTGTACAGTTGCTTTTTATCAATTGCTTAAAATGAAATAAACCACATATCTTTCATCTGACTTATAGAGAAAACAATTGAGCAATTCTGTTAGGTGTATAATTTTCACAGATGGGGAAAGATTCTCTGCTTTTCTCCCTCTGCCCCGATTGACCCCTCCCGGCCCCCCAGAACTCTGTCTTTATGTAGCAGGACCACCAAGGCAATAGCTAGATCATTATATTAGCTTTGTCTTTAGAACCAGCTCTTTGGACTTGGTCTACTGTCTTACTCACAGTAAAAACTGACTTATGACCAAATTTTTTTTTTTTTTTTTTTTTACTGTCTGAGTCATGGACTCTCTTTTGCTATCAGGATCATGGTGAAAATTCTACAGCATCACCTGTGTGATTTGGGTCACACAACCACATTTTCCTAGTGAGTGAAACTTACAGGACAGAGATATCCCCTCCGTCACCTCCTAAAAAACCAAAGGGATGCTCAGAAAATAGTCTTTATCTCCTCACTAAAACCCAGCGTGGATGCTAGTTGCCTCTAATATCCCACAGATTTATTTCTATTTCCCTCCCTTTTTTAAGAAGAATGACTGGAACGTTGACTTCAGTCCCCAAGCCTGGATCATCAGACTGCAAAGCTCTTCTTACAGTGAGCTCAATGTGAGTGTGAATGTCTTAAATCAATTCTGCTTTTTCTGGTTTCTAGCCCCAACTTGTCAGATTGCTTGTGACTCTTGGGGGTGGTTTGGCATCTGTATAAATCTGGCTCTGTGCTCTGGAAGCCACTTGGCATTAACATGAAGACTACATGGAAACTAATATAATATTTATGTCAAATGGACTTCAAGTAAAAAACAGAATTGCTTATTTCCTAGAAAACTCTATCTATGTGTATGTATATGCACATGCCTACATAAATGTAGATACGTATTTGGATTTATACTATTGTTTATTTTTTGGTTCCTTCCCCACCTCAGCAGCCAGCCTCACACTAGCTGGGAACTGACAATTCTTTTTGGAGAACTAAGCAAATCTTTCAAAACAGTTTTCAAGTCTTGTAACAGCACGTTTGTGCTGCTACAGCTAAGGACCTGTCAGGCCTCCAGCGTGTACCTTGATTTCAGCTCAGCAAAATGGAGCACAATATCCATTTTTTGCATGAAATTGCCTGTGTTCTGCATGGGAGTCAATACTTCTTCAGCACCCTCTGCACTTAGCAGGCTGCAGTTGGTTTTTCCTTGAGTTAGGAAATTGGGTCCAGAGGAAGAGGTGCTTTCTTGCCTCATGCTGGAAAAGCCATCCCCGGGGAAACAGAATTCAAACTGAGAACCATGAATTCTTACTTAGAATGATTTTTTCTCGAAAAATTTCCTTGAGAGAGCCTACAGTTGGTGGGGGTACAATCAAATGTTTATGCTCAGTCAATATTCTTGAAAGCCTAAATTGCTGAGAACCCTGATGGTATGAACTTATTTCATGCAAACAAATAAGCCAGCAAAAAGCATGACTATCAAAGAGGCCCTTTCTGTGCGATGGAATAGTATCAAGCGCCTCCAAACCCTTAATTTCACTTATTGGGATCAATCCTGAGGAAATAAGCCTTTATCTACATTTCCAAGCACATGTAAGGAAATTGTCATCAAAACATTGTTGAAAAGGGTGGGAAAAATTGGAAGAAAAAAATATCTAATCATAGGAAAATAGCTAGATAAATATCGCCCATCAAATAGTGGAACATTTTGCAGCTATTAACCGGAGCTTACAAAAGGAGTTTACAAAAATGTCATGGCAAACTCAGTTTTATTGAAGTATTGCAGACATACAGACAATAGCATAAATCATAAGCGTACAGTTCAATGAACACACAGATACAGCTGGTTTTGTTGTTGTTCAGTTGCTAAGTCATCTCTGACTCTTTGCAACTCCATGGACTACCACACGCCAGGTTTCTCTGTCCTTCACTATCTCCTGGAGTTTGCTCAAATTCATGTCCACCAGCGATATGATACGCCTGGTACCTGGATGCAAAAAACATTCCTGGCACCTCAAAGCCTGCCTTGTGCCCCGATTCTGGCCATTGCTTCCTCCCAGGGTAACCCCTTCTAACACTTCAGGTCAGTTTTGACTGGCTTTGAACTTGGTACATGGAGGCATATCTAGTGTTCTCATTTGTCCCTGGCTGCTCCCACTGAATGTTTTGTAAGATTCATGCCAGATGTTATGCAGAGTTGTAGCTTCCTCGTCTCCTTCCCATTGTGTTAATATACTGCAATTACCTATCTACTCCACTGAGGGTAAATATTTGGGAGGTTTCCAGTTTTATCCACTGTGTGTAGTGTGGCCGTAATTTTTGTATGGGCTCCTATTAGTGATCATATGCATACAGGTCTGTTGGGCCTGTACCTAGAAGTAGAATTGCTGAGTTACTGGCTCTATATGCTGGGTCACTGGGTCATGGACTTCCCTGGTGGCTCAAAGGTTAAAACGTCTGCCTGCAATGTGGGAGATCTGGGTTCAATCCCCGGGTTGGGAAGATCCCCTGGAGAAGGAAATGGCAACCCACGCCAGTACTCTTACCTGCAAAATTCCATGGATGGAGGAGCCTGGTAAGCTAAGTCCATGGAATCTCAAAGAGTTGAACACGACTGAGCAACTTCACTTGGCTCTATATATATTCAGTTTTAGCAGAGACCACCAAACAGTTTTGCATAGGACTGCGCTAACGCGCTAATTTTATTTTCTCCAAGCAGTGTATGAAAGCTCCAGTTGCTCCAAATAGTCACCAGTTTAGTGTTATGTGCCAATTTTTTTTTTTTTTAATTTGGAAAACACGCAGCCAAATGAAAAAGACCTGGAAGGAGATAATCCAACCTGTTAAGAGTCAGTAACTTTGTGCAGATGATGGGATTTTGTTTCAAATATTTCTATCATTTTCCCCTAACATTTTCTTATTCTTTGTAATGAAGTACTTCCTACAGGTAGACCTCAGAGATATAGCAGGTCCATTGTCAGACCACCACAATCAAGGTGACTCACACGGAAGTCTGAGTTTCCCATTGCATTGCATATAAAACTTGTGTTTAAATGTATAGAACAAGAAATATAGCCAATATTTTGAAATAACGCTGTATGGAGTACCATCTATTAAAATATCAGATCACTATTTTACTACTGAAACTAACATACTGTTTTAAGTCGACTATACTTTCACTTAAAAACTTTTAAAAAGTTATGTTTACATTATATTGTAATCTACTAAGTGTGCAGCAGCTTTATGACTAAAACAAACAATGGACTTACTTAAAAATTCTTTATTGCTAAAAAAAATGCTAGCCGTCATCCAAGGCTTCTGTGAATGAATCATAATCTTTCTCTACTAATAGCATCAAAAGATCACTGATCACAGATCATCATAACAAATATAATGATAGTGAAAAGGCTTGAGATGTTGTGAGAATTACCAAAATGTGACGGAGAGACACGTAGTGGACAAATGCTGTTAGCAAAATGGTGCCAACACAGACCTAGGAATTCACTTTTGTGAATGCAAGGAGAAACTTAAGACACTTGTTCAATCCAAGTTTTTCTTGATGCCAAGCCATCCCATTTCCGTTGCCTTTCAGAAGACGAGAAAATCAGAGAATATGTCCAGAAATCAGATGCTAAGAAAACCAGCCTCTCCTCGTCCCTGCCGATATTTTTATCATAACCACAATGAAAAGTTCACAACAGCCATCACAAAAGCTTAAATTCAAGGAATAATCAATTATGACTCCATTTAGCAAGAGAAATCATAAAAGGAATAGACCCACATGCTTTTGAAACATGAGTCAGAGAGGAAGCGAAAAGGCCAATGTGTTTTTAAGAAACTTTGGAAAGAAGGGTACATAGGAAGCATGCTCTTGCCAGAAAGAAAAATCCCTTTGAAAGTCTCTGCCTCCTGCAGGTGTCTCCTTCAAAACCACATCTGACACGGGTCTGATTTCCCTGCTCGATAGCATCATCATTAAACAGTCACACATCACAAGTAGCATGTTTATCATTTTAACATTCCTTCCAAGATTGAGTCTGCATTATGGATTGTGAAAACATAGATCTTGTTGCTTGGGAGGGGGCATGGAGGTCTATCAGTGTTCCAGAATATGAATTTTTAATACCATTTGAAAGACAGATTACAGATACTCAGAGGTTTTAACCCTCTATGACCATTTTCATACCCAAAACAAATAAGTTTCATTAGGCAGCTCTCAGCTCTCCTTAATGATGGAAACTGAGAGAAGCCCATAGAAGTCCTTCAGAAAAGGAGCAAGTGTTTAGCTCAGGGCACTGGTCCTATGGCCAGACGACAACAGTTTCCTCCCCAAGCCTCTGCTTGACATCAGGAATCACAGAATGTACGATATTTGTCAAAACGGATGTGGGATTAAATCTGGCTGTTGCCTCCTCCTAGCCATTTAATTTTGGCCAAGCTACTTACTATTTTTCTGAGCCTCGGCCATCTGGGCGATGGTAATACCATTTCTGAGTTATAGGGAATATTAAATTGAAATAATGTAGATAAAGCACCAGATACATGGTCACAATTGTTTTAATTGAGGTAGTAATATTCATAATGGTGTCTGGCTTTTGTCCCAGGATGAAGAGTTTGCTAGTGGTAGGACAGGGAGGGAGAATTTTCAAGGACAGAGGATCCATTCCTTCACTAACCTGCTAGATGACCACTTTTCTGTCTCCAAAGACCTCTGTGAAAACGCATACTAAAATGATGATGTTCAGGGTAGCCATGAGGGTGCAAAGAACAGAGGAGGGTGGTGGATCTACCAGTAGGTTGAACATTATAGTCAAAATAACCACTTACAGTCATTAAGGTAACTAACACCAACTGTATCCCAATTGACATCAAGCTACATGGTAAACACTTTTCATGTGTTACCTCATTCAGTCCTCATGGCAGACTTGGGAGACTGGTACTACTAAAGTTCTTTCTGTTTCAGTACAAGGTTTTCTAACTTCAACACTGTGGACATTTGGGGCCAGATAATTCTTTGCTGGAGAGTGGTCTTGTGCGTTGTAGGGTGTTTAGCAGGATCCCTGGCCTTGACCCGCTAGATGACTGTAGGACCCACCCCACTTCCGCTAGCCAATTAAAACAACCAATAATGGCCCCAGGGTGATCAGACGTCCCTTAGGGGGGCAGTCACCCTGGGCTGAGAATCGCTGGGTGAGTCAATGAATCCAATGAAGTCATGAAGTTCAGAGACTTGCCCCAGATCACCTGGCAAGCAAGTGTCAGAGCCAGGATCAGAAATCAGGCGGCGAGTTTCCTAATCCTCACCTGTGGAAACCAGAACTGCTCTGTCTCCTAGGCCCAGAATATAGCTAAAGAAAGCTCTGTGTCAGGGGGTGATTTGAGTGGTGGGAGGAGCCTTTGTGGCAAAGCCTCTGCTGTGAGGAGTGACCATCTGACCCTCTGGCCACATCTGAGGGGACGTTTCCCTGCTGAAGCTCTGCCTGCGTCTAGCATCACCACCTGTGCACAGAAGCTGAAAATTGTTTCTGGGGAATGTCTCCCTCGGCCAGTTCCTGGCATTTAAGGAAAAAAAAAATGACATTTGGCCCCAAACCATTATCTCCTTATTAATATGATTTGGCAGTGAATGTCTTTTGGCTTAAAAAAAAAAAAAAAAAAGAAGTCTACTTTCAGAAAAAGAGAGTTGCCTTTACCAAGCAATCCAAATGACTAGCCGAAGTTCAAAATGGAAATTAAATGAGAACATTTTGATGATGCTCAAATATGTGTCTGGTATCCCAAGGGGATGAATTTCACTTAAATAAGTGATCTCTGGAGCGATTTGCTAAAAACAGTTCCTCTTATTCCTAGAGTCCCATCTCTGTAGCTTAGCTGGGTCTATCATAGGCAAGTGACGAAGCCCATCACTGTCCTGGCGTACGCTGCTGTCATAATCCAACTTGCTCACAGGTGCCTTCCAGCCACCACATGCATTCATGTTCATCTCAACCCCTATCTGTAGTGGCTGTTTAGATGTGTTACTCCTATCCTCATTCCCATGCATGTGGAAACTGAGGCTCGGGGAGGCTGAAGTCCAGCAGTCAACACCTGGCAAAGAGTCAAGTCCTTTAATCCCAAAAGGGTAGATAGGTGATGGGTGCCTGGTTGGGAGCAGGCTTTGGGAAAGGTGCGAGTCCGGCTTTGGAGGCCAGTTCTGTCTGGGCCTGTGACCATGGGGCCATGTGACCGGCATCGGAGCTGAGCCTCCAGAAGGGCCAGGAGCGATGGCCCAGCTAACAACACTCAAGTGACAGGTTAGGTAGCCCCAGCCTGGATGTACCCAGTGCTACATGTGGATGTGTGGGTCTGTCTGCAATGCCCCACAGCCCGAGGCAGTGCCAACACACACGTGTGCGTGTGGGTGCATACAAAGGGTGAGAACACAAGAGCACGGGTGACACAAACCTCTCACGGGTCAGCACAAGTCAAAGTGGGGGCAGAGAGACAGGCCCCAGGCAGGTCCCCAGCAGGCTCCACTTGTGTCTCTAACCACCGCCCCAGCCTACCTTCTGCCCACCTCCTCGCCGCCTCCCCTCGGTCCATAGGAGGTCAGTGGGCTCTTCTTAGGATAACTTCTTCCTGCACGGCCTCTAGCTCAGAGTTTCTCCCCATCCTTTACTGCTGCAAACTCTTCTGGTCCACAGTGAATGAGACCCTGCTCCTGACACCATGGAACAGGAGAGCCAGGAGGTCAGAGGCTGAGGGCATTTCAGACCCCAGCTGGGCCATTGGCATGTGGAAAGGGAGGGGAGAGAAAAACCAGAGGCTAAGCCACATCGCCAAGGCTGACACACGACACCTGCCACTCACAGACCACGTGACTGTGCGTGAGTCAGTTACACTGCCGTGGAACAAGTATTTCCCAAAGACGGCCACCTCCTAAACTCCAGAGCCTGTGAATGTGTGACCTTAAGTGGCAAGAGGGGACTTGGATTGCAGACTGAGTTGAGAAAGGTTGCTAACCAGCTGACCTTAAAGCAATGAGTTTATTCTGGATTATCTAGGTGGGCCTTGTGTTATCACAAAAGTCCTTAAAATTGCAGGCAAGGTAGAAAAGGAGTCCGTACCAAAGCAATGCCATATGAGAAACACTGGACTTTCTGGGGCGGGATTTGGAGAGGGAAGGAGCCAACGTCAAGAAACGCAGGTGGCCTCTGGAAGCCAGAGTGATCAAGCACATGGATTCTTGCCTAGAGCCTCCAGAAAGGGGTGTCCCCTGCTGACACCTTGATTTTAGGCCCTGTGAGGACCCATGCCGGACATAAGATAATACCCTTGTGTTGCTTTAAACCATTAAGTTCACAGTAATTTACTACAGCAGCATTAGATGCAAATACACAGTCTAAGCCTTGATTTCACCATCTATAAAATGGGGGCAGAAACGAACAGCACAGACCCTGCAGTGATGAATAAACGCGATAGTACCTGTGAAGCTCATGGAGGACCACCCAGCTAAAAGGGTAACTTCCAGTGCTTGTCAGATGTACAGTGGTCATTGAGCAAAGGAACAGACGAACAAAATGAATGAATGGATAGATGTGATGGAGGCAAGAAGCAAGAAAGCGGGGATCCAGGGTCGTGTGCAAGGATCAAAGTATTTGCATATTTAAGGTTGAGTGTGTAAACACTTAGGTCCTTGCTCTTTGCCGTTCTCTGCAGAAGCTTCAAGACTATGGTACCCAGGCCCTTCCTGGATTTTGACCCTGACATTCTCTGTTAATCTGTTTCAGGTGTGGTTGGTCAGCATTCTCTCTGCTACCACACCAGTCCCCTCCAGAAACTGATAGATGCAAACCCCCCTGGATCTCTCGGGCCAAGAAACAGTGATAATAATAGTAATAATAATAAGGGCTTCCTAGGTGGGGCAAGGGTAAAGAATCCACCCACCAATGCAGGAGACACAGGTTTGATCCCTGGATCAGGGAGATCCCCTGGAGGAGGAAATGGCTACCCACTCCAGTTTTCTTGTCTGTGAAAGCCCATTGACAGAGGAGCCTGGTGGGCTAGAATCCTCGGTGTCACAAAGAGTCAGGTATGACTGAGCACACACAAAATAATAAGAAGAATACAAGAATTAAAATCAACAATGATTCTGTGAGAACAGCGGATGGTGGTATTTCACAATATCAGTTTGGTCACAGCATGAAGTGATAGAGCAGCCTCCTTGCTATTCCCTCAAAGTCCTGTGCTTTCCACCCTCCACTTTTGCCTGTGGAAAACAATCCACGCTGATAAAACCTTGTTTCTAGTGAAAATTTTTTTCCCTTCCTTTTTCCCCCTTGTTTCACAGTTCTCCTGTCCCAGGCCGTTAGACATCTAACCTATAACAGAACAGCCTGCTCTGTCTTCACTCCCCAGCATTTTCTAAATATTCACATTCCTCAAATGCCAGCCCCTTCCTTATTTTCTCAATTCTGTATTTGTTTACCCTCAAAAGCTCCTTTGTAGCTGCCCACATGGATCTGGGAAAATGTGGAGGCCAGCCGTCTTTCTTGGGCGGCCCGGGGCCCATCAAGAGACCCGTGTTTCCATTTCTCCACCTCAGGGGCACTTTCCTGACAGAACCGACGGCGAGGTCCCTGTGGACCCAGCCCTTCAAATACAAACGGTCCTCTGAGGATAAGTGCACGTTCCCCATAATCTCGGGTGGATTTTTAAACCCCTGGTTCCACGTTTTGCAAGTAGGAGCTCCACGTTTCAGCCTGATCCACATCACACAGATCTCAGAGCCCAGGGTATTTAAAAACCAGGGCACCCTGACTGTGAACTGCGCCCTTGAAGGTGGCAGCCCCTGCCCACAGATTTTAAGGTCATGAGAAAACCAGTGACCTCCCCGGGACCCCCACCTTGCCCTCCACCTGGTCTGGGGACCCCTGCAGAAGAAGAGCAGGGAGAGCACTGGAAAAGAGTGAATTGGGGGCCCGGTGCCCCTGCCGAGTTCACCCTGGAAAAGGATTAGGAGGAAAGATGTTTCTTTGGTCAACAAGAAGCAATTCTTGTCTCCAGCATGGTCTACTGCAGGACTTGCGGTCCTGGAGTTGGGGTCTAGTGTCACTTCTTGTTTGGGGAGAGAGCCATTTCCTTGCTTCACACTCTTTACTGCCTCCCTGATGCTTATAAAAAGCTCCAACTGCCCCTGAGAACCTTCTGGAATCCTGCTTCAGTCTGCTCCTCTGCTGCACCCACTTAGTGACACACAGTCACCTTTCAGCCATCCTGCGCTGTTAGTGAGTCCCAGCTCTCCCCGCTTCCCAGACTTCAGTGCCCCTGACCAGCTCCTGTCCCCGCCTGGGTCATGCTTAATCACCCTTCAAACCTCCACGCAGGGGTCATTTCCCCAATTACATTTGAGGTCTGTCCTAACTGATTGATAGGTAGGGCATAGGAGATCCCAGCATTTTGCACCTGCCAACTCATTTACTCTTTACCACCCCATGAAGCAGTTAAGACTATAAACCCATTTTACAGTTTGGGAAACCAACTCCAGAGAGCTTAAGTAACTGTCCATGATCACAGAGCTGACAAGAGGCAGAGCTGGGACAAGCAGCCCAGGTCTGGTGTTAGCCTGTGCTCCGCACTCAGGGAGATCTGGATTTTCATGGCTGTGTAACCTTGAACTGCTTACTTAACTGACTATGAACTTCACTTATCTCATCTAAAAAAAAAATGGGATTACAAAGAGAATCTATGAAAAGGTAATAATGGTCAGGATAGCTAAAAACATAATGTGTCCTAGACACCTACCATGGAGTAAACAGTCAGTTAAGACCTGGTAACTTTAATGCTTCCCTCGCAGCCCTGATGGCAGCAGACTGAGTCGTGGCCTGAACCCCCCACGCAGGGCAGGAACCTCAGAGGTGCCTAATTCAGAGCTCAGCAGACCTTTGGAATTTAGTAACAGAGGAGTGAATGATTGCATCTAGCCTCACACACTTATCACACCAGGCCCATCATGAGCACTCAATTAATATTAATCATAATTATCACCATCATAAATTAATAATAATTGTTATCCCTGCTTTCTGAGGTCGTGTAGCGTAACTGCAGGTCCAGTGGCGGGACTTCCACTTTATCATCTGTAGTGAGTGAAGGACAGTCACAGTCTCCTAGCTGATTCAGAAGAAATGCTGCAAACTTGGCAGCTATACCCTCTGAAGGTGGAGAGCAGGAGTCCGAATCTTATCACACGATGAACTGAAATCCCCGTGGTTGTTCAAAACAGGCGACCAGGGGACAGTGGAAAAGTCAAACGAGGTCGAATCCAAAACAGCCCAATCATTTACCCGCGATGAGAATCACTGACCACAGGGCCGGGGTCAATATTAGGGCAAGTTACATATCAATGTGGGTCATTAGTTTCTGTTCTTCCCAGTTCTGGGAGAGCAGATTGGCCCTGGGCCAGCCCAGGGGAGGGGGCAGCCAGCCGGTGGACTCTAACCATGAAAAACAAGATGCTAGGAGGTTTTATGTTCCTAGAGCTTAAAGGTCAAACCGAGCTGTGGTTACAATGTCCATATGCTTTCCGGATACGCCGTCCATGGGGATGAAGGATGGCCAGTTTGCGGGAAGGAGTCGGGAAGCCGAGTCCTCTGATGACCGCGGGGACAGGAGTGCTGCTCTCCGTTGTCCGGGAGGGCTCTGGGAAAATGGCAAATGCCGTGTCGAGGGGCTGAGCCAGGGCCGGGGGAATTAAGGAGGAATATTGTCCTTCTTGTTGCTAATTGTCATAGTTCACTCCTTCATGGAGCCCATCCTGGGGACTGTGCCGTGGGACTTCACATGTGCTTCACTTAGCGCTCAGGGGCAGGGCGAGGGGGATCATTCCCACAATTACACAAATATGCTCTGTTGGTAATGCAGGAGACCCCGGTTTGATTCCTGGGTCGGGAAGATCCGCTGGAGAAGGGATAGGCTACCCATTCCAGTATTCTTGGGCTTCCCTGGTGGCTCAGCTGGTAAAGAATCTGCCTGCAATGCTGGAGACCTGGGTTCGATTCCTGGGTTGGGAAGATCCCCTGGAGAAGGGAAAGGCTACCTACTCCAGTATGCTGGCCTGGAGAATTCCATGGACTGTATAGTCTGTGGGGTCGCAAAGAGTCAGACATGACTGAGCGACTTTCACATCACACAAATAAGGAAACTGGGAAGTTTGGGATTGCCCAAACTGATCATCGAGCAAGTGGCAGGGAAGGGATTTCCAGTCTAATGCCACATGCCTCCAAACTCAGCCATTTGATGGATGTGGGGAGCTGCTCACTCCAAACCCATCCCCTCTTTTGTCTTCACTTAGAGGACCCTGATTCCATCCAGAGCAACCACGTGTGCCCCATACCCCGGGAGATGCTGGCTCTCCCAGAATCCCCTGCAGCTGGGATAGCCAAGGACAGGGCCGCTGGGAACGCCCCTGGGAGTGGCTTGTCCTTTTAGGCACCAGCTCACTGTACCGGAAGGAGGGGGCAGGCTCATCTCCCCCTTCTCCTCCTGCCTCATGTGGGTTCTTGAGCCTGGAGGGAGGGAAGCCTTCTTTTTACAGTTTTATTGAGGTTTAATTGACAAAAAGTGTATATATATAAGGTGTACACTTTAGGGATTTGACAGGTGTATGCATTCTCAAATGATCCCCACAACCAAGCTAACTAACACAGACACATCTACACATAGCTACCTGTGTGTGTGTGTGTGTAAAACATTTAAGATCTATTCTTAAATGTCAAGTATTTTCAAGTATACAGTGCCATGTTATTAACTAGAGTCGCCAGGCTATGTGTTAGAGCCCCAGAACTTACCTTGTAACTGAAAATTTGTACAATGGATGCTAACACACACACAGTGGACTGTTATTCAGCCTTAAAAAGGACACCTTGTCATACGCAACAACGTGAATGAACCTGGAGGACCTCGGGCTCCAGGCGCGCTAAGCCGCTCCAGTCGTGTCCGACTCTGCGACTCTATGGACCACAGCCCACCAGGCTCCTCTGTCCACGGAGATCTCCAGGCAAGAATACTGGAGTGGTTCGCCACTGTGTGAAGTGAAAAAAGCCAGACAGAGCCGGGCAAACCCCGCGAGATCTCACTTGTATGTGGAATCTGAAAAGGAGGCGGGAGCTGCCTCATGCACAGGAGGCTTCTAGTGCTCTTGAGGGAAACACAGAGACCATCTCAGCGGCCTCGGAACTGGGGTCATTTTCCAGCTGAAGTTACACCTACCGCCAGGCCCCTGGGCCTTCTCGTCAATGTAACAAGCCAAGCAGGCAGCCATGCGCTTCCTGGCTGGGGCTCCCGAGTCCCCCAGCAGGAGATGATGTGCCCCAGAGGCGCGTCTCCATCACTGCCTTCAGGGAAGGAACGGAAGAAGACAGAGAACGAATGGAAAACGGACGAAAGTTGCCCCATCTGAACAGCTGGCGCCTGGCTGGGTGACATCCACGCCCCTTGAGCCTTGTTCTGCTCCACCCTCTCCCTCCCTGGGACTGGGGACCGGGCCCTGCCCCCATGACCCTCGGAGCCACCGCAAGGCCTTGCGCCCGGCCCTCTAATTGCCCTTATCCTGGACTAATTAGCTTTTAATAAGCAGCAGCCCCAGCACCCAAACTGCAACAATGAAGCAACCTCATCCCCACTTCAAAGATGAAGAAACTCAGTTGAAGATGTTACCAGTGGTGATAATGAAGGACCGCACATGCCTCCCTGGAGCGAATGCTGCAGTGAACTCGGAGCCGCCCAGCCGTCCAGTTGCAGGCCTGCCTGAGGCTTTGTAATCAGCCATCTCCGAGGCCCTTGACGCTGTCGGAATTAACACAGGCATAGTTCCTTTCAACGGGAGCCAGGTGGCAAGTATCTAGATGGAGGCTGTAAGGCGGCCCCAACACTCTTCTCTGCCAGGTGTGAGTTCTTGGGGTTGGGAAACTCTGCAAAGCGCTGGGTGGGGGCCCCCTGTGGCCTTGCCATGGGGCGCTGGACTGGGGCAGGTGGTAAACGGGCCATCACTGTCACACAGAACCTCCCACACTTGGGGACCTTCCCGTGGAGAACAGCTTTGTCACCTGCATGTTCATCCTCACCACTAATTCTGTCCTTCCTCTTCCGAGAAGGCTTCCCAGACTGCTTTCTCTACTCCACCAGCTCCAAACAGCCCATAATCTCTTATGGAAATGACCTGTTATATGTACTGTGCAGTCCACAAGGACGGGTACACACTGGCTTGTACACATTGTACATACACAATATATTCTCCTAATGTAAACTCAGTAAATATCAGGAGGGGGGGGCATTAATTTGAAGAACTTACCCAAGTCACATTTTCTTATTTTTACCCTTTACTTTCATTCCCCTCCCCATTGATTATATACAGAGGGGGAGGAGTTCATTTTCCCTGTTTGCCAGTTTTAAAAAAAGGCAAAATATAAGCATTTCTTCCTTTAAAGCCTGGTTCCCTTTCCCATGTGAGAAAGTCAATGATTAATAACTAGGTTGTTGGACTTTCAGACACCATGTTGTCTCATCATTATTTTTCCCCAGGTCAGCACCTATTCACCACACTGTCTGCTCTGAGCTAATAGAAAAATGCTAGAGAAAAATATAAAAACAAATTTCATACACCAGTTCAGCTCTTCTGATCCTTAGAACTTGGGCTGGAACGCAGACTTCAAAAATCCGTAGCAGCCCTGCTGTAGTTAGAGGCGGTTCTGCAAAATGACCCAGAGACCACTTCCCTGAGTCAGATCTCATATCTCAAGTCAGGGAAGGGCAGAAGTGTGTGCACTGAGATGTCTGGGGATGCTTGCTGGAGGCAGGCAGTCTCGTGGACAGGATAAAGGATGCTTTTTGGGGTTGGACACTAGAGACTTCTGCTTCATTTACCCATCACTGGGGACAATGCTGGCAAGAGTCCTGCCTGTAGGGATCTTTTAGTTTGGTTTGGGAAACAGGTAATTTAAACCCACAAGCTTTACACAATTTGGAATATGCAGAAGAGAAACAGAAAGGGCTCGGGGATATTGAACCCAGCCAGGGCAGTTCAGACATTGCTTCCTGGAGAAAGGGACTCCCAGGTAAAAAACCAAGTTATCCAGGGAACAGAAGGGAGTATAAAGGGATGTGGAATCATGACCCTCGACAAGAGCAGACGCGAAACCCTGAGGAAGGGGTTTCTGACAACCGGTACTTGGAGTGTGAGATGCAAAGTGGCGATTGTCTAAAGGTGTGAGTCTAAAGTCTCAGATTTGAGCTATTGAAGGCCAGCCATGAGCTGTGGAAGAGGCAGTGGCCATGTATGAATACACTTGTCTTGCCCTCATTTAATCAGTGACATTTTGGAGGGATTTGAAGGGGAAGCCCAGGAGAGGGACAAGGCAGTGAGCTGCAGGTACCCCAACTCTGCCCCATCCCTCTGCCCTGGACAGGGTAGAATTTTCCCATGACCAGGCCAAAAAAGGGATCCCACAGTCTATATACACTGTCCATTTCAGATAGAGAAAACTGCTAAGACAAATGTCGGAAGAGTAAATAACACGGTAAAGGCCGATTATCAGCCATTTAATCTGTATTAAAGGTTTTACAAGCAATTGTAGTTTCTTTATGGAAAAATATGAAGCCACCGCTTTGGTATATGCACTAACTGTGCATTTATACACACACACACACACACACACATACACACACACACCCCTCTGTGCCAAGCTAAATGTGTATTCCAGATGGCAGTTTATTTCTAAACGCCACATGAAGATAAGCTTCGACATGCATGCGTGTGTGTATAGAAAGTTCTGTGATCCTGGTTGATCTTAGATATGCACACATTGAGAAACACACCAGAGAGTTACTAAGAAGAGCCTAATTTTAGTTAATACTCACCCTAATCCCACAAGGGCGGTGTCATTACCTCATGTGTTGTGGGGATTAGATCAGATCATACATGAGAAGCTCACTGCCTGATACATACTATACTTTCTGTAAATAGTAGCTGCTAATATAATTATTACTTGTGGGCATGCTACTCCCTTTTATCTCCCTACCTCTTGGTAGCCGTGTGAACTGGGGCGGTTCTTTCTGTTTTACTAAGTTTCAGGCCCCTCATCTGTAAAATGGAAAGAATTAATGGCTAGATTAGTTCAGAGGGTTCAAAGCATTTCTCATTTTGGCTGAAGAGTCTTGTGTCCAAACAAAACTATATGTGAGGCTGATTCAAAGTGGAGTTTTTCTGGCTGTTTTGCATAAACTCTTAGATCTTTTTGTTTGTTTGTTTTTTGAAGTCTCAGACTGTTCTACATCATATCTCAGAGCTTTAGTTCCTTCTGAAAAATGAAGCTATTTATACAACGGACCTGATGGGGTGGTAGCCACAAGGAAGTGAAATGGTGCGTGTCAAGTGTTTGAGGTCTTACAAAGTGCCCACGTCCACCTTGATTTTATTCTCCCCTTCCCATCTCTCCTGTCTGGGGAGGCCTAGCTCCCACCCCCTGCTGTGATCCCAGATTCTTCTCTGAGGGAGCAGGTCCTTGGAGCCAACCCAGAGCCACTGGAGGGATGCCCTCAGTCATTCTCTCTGCCTGGGGTGGAGCAAGGGTCCTGATTGATAGCCAGGCCCCCAGCAGGCAGAGGGAAAGCACGTGCTCAGAAGTATTCAGAGCTCCTGTAGGATGGAGCGTCAGGCTCCGAGAAGCCTACGGATCAATGAGCTTCACAATATTCCCCATCTGTTCCTACCTGAGATCACTCCCACTGTGCGAGTATTAGCAATGGCAAGATGGGGGTGCTTTCAGGGGAGTTGCCAGGGTGGAGGAGACAGAAGCTCTCAAGGTTCTTCTTATCAGCATTTTTAGAACCCGGGGGTGGGAGGGGGGAGCCTTTTCCTGCCCCAGAAACTCAATTTATTGAGCTGAGTCAAATTACTGTACATCCTGACAGAAGCCTCATTGCCATTGATCAGTCCTGAAGCCCTCCTCTGTGTTGCATCACCGTTTCAAGAAAGAGCATGTTCTCAGAAATATGTGTGATCTGGCAACGACCCCCGGGCTGCATCCTGCCCAGTGGAGAGAGAGGCATTCTGGGAGGCTGGCAGTCGACGGGCCGGAGACACACCTGGGCGCCGAGGGTGGCTCCCACTCGCTGCTCTCGCCGCGGTGCACCAGGCTCAAGGAGCCAGGTGTGGGCTTCAGTGTGCCAGAGACGAGGAAGGAAGGGGTGAGGCAGAGCTTGGTCATGCGCCTCTGATTTTAAAATGGAGAACATCAACTTCTTAGCACCAGTTTGGATTTTGTAAATATTCTGCAGGCTTAAGCCATTGTTTGATGTATGTTGAATATTGTCACTTAATGACATTTAATGGTGGGTGTGTAGTACGTGTGTGTAGGGGTGTGTGTGTATAATTTGTGTATATTCAAATTTATGTACACAAAACCTTGTACATAAGTGTTCATAGCGGAGCAGTATTCACAATTGTCAAAAGATAGAAACAATCCAAATGTCCATCAGGGAAAGAATAAGCAAAATCAAATCAAATCAAAAGAAAAAGAGCCTACGTCTTCTTGCATGCACTCCTCCCCTTCACTCAGTCATAGCGGACTCTTTGCGACCCTGTGGACTACAGTCTGCCAGGCTCCTCTGTCCATTGAGTTTTCCAGGCAAGAGTACTAGGGTGAGTTGCCATTTCCCATTCCAGGGGATCTTCCTGTCCCGGGAATTGAACTGCATCTCCTGTGTCTCCTTTATTAGCAAATGGATTCTTTCCAGCTGCACCACAGTCGGAAGCCGCCTACATCTTCTTAGTGGGAACAAGTGAACGGACTTCAGTGTAAGGGCAGTTAATTGCATACCAAAAAGTGAAAACGAACAAAAGATAGAAAAAGAGTATCAAAACAATCTAGAACGTCTCTGTTCTAGAGAATCCAATAATTTGCAAGCAGATTACTTGTGTGGCCCGCTAGGTCGTTGGTTGACATAATTAGTTAATTCCTGGGAAGGGTTATGTGTGTCTTCTTTATTAATTGACATTTTCCTTTAACAAGGAACATAAGGACCAGGAAAAATTGTCATTATCCGAGAGTAATGGGTTTTCTTTTGAGAAGCCCATGTGTTTAACGAGGATAGCATCTTTCATCCTGCAACATTCCAAAGGTATTTAGAAACTTTATGGGGCTTGAAATGGAGCCACCTCTGGCACGAAACCCAGGAACACCTCTCGCCATTTGAGGACAGGATGTGCGGAATGCCAACCGAAACTACCCAGAGCACATAATTACCAGTTGGAATTATCAATTACTGACTGGAACTGGTCCAGGCCCCAGGCTCAACTCTTGTGACAAACATCAGGGGTTATTTAAAGACCACACATGATTTGACATCTTTGCTCTGGCCTCTACACCCTCTCAGACCCCAGAGGAGAGAGTATATTAAATAGATTAAGTCTCCCCCAGTGGCTGACTCATGAGAGAGGGGCCTCAGAATTAGGCACATTTCCATGATTTCCTGGTCTTGGTTGCAAGCAGTGAGCTTTGAAGAGTCAAGGGCTCTAAGTGCTGTTGTTGTTGTTCTGTTGCTAAGTGGCATCTGACTCTTTGTGACCCCAAGGCCTGCAGCACGCTAGAGTTCCCCATCCTTTACTATCTCCTGGAGTTTGCTCAAATTCACGTCCATTGAGTTGGTGATGTCATCCAACCGTCTTATCCTCTCTTGTCCCCTTCTCCTCCTGCCCTCAATCTTTCCCAGCATCAAACTCTATTCCAATGAGCTGGCTCTTCACATCTGGCGCCAAAATACTGGAGCTAAGTGCTAAGTGCAGTGTCTTTTATCTGCTCTGGTCCAGGACGCCAGCACATAACAACAGGCAGGTGCCCAGAATTATCTAGAAGTATCTTCATGCAGACAGATGTAGGGAGGCTGAAGGGTAACTTTACCAACTTGAGAATTACAAAGTGTAAGCACGGGTGTGGAACTCAAACTTGTGGTCCACGTGTGAACATGCTCCTGAGTGTAATCAGAAATCCCCATGGCTTGGGGATGCATTTGTGAATTCATATGTGGCCGTGCAGATGTGTCTTTGAGTTTGCCGTTTTTTTTGGTTTTATTTATTTATTCCATAACAATAAGCTAATGACAGACAGCAGCACAGACCAGAGCAAGGTAAACAAGAGTCTGTCCTCTGCAGCGTCCAGTCAATGAACAGATAAAGCAAGGAGTCAGGCAGCTATGGCTCCGTGTGATGGAAGTGCAAAGCAGGTGGTTGCAAGTGAGTTGACCCATGTGAACACCTCTGGTTGCCTGTGCTCACATAAGGATGCGTAACTTTGCATTTATGGAGTGCTTGGAAAATAGCAGAAGTTTGCCAGATGGCTGCAAGCTGGGGACACTGGGTCACTTTATGGTGAAGTGAGGGTCATCAGTGGACCCTTGGGGATGTGCCCTTGGTGATGGGAGGGGCAGAGTGACACTAAGCCCTTGAACTGCCAGACCTGTGGCCACAGTAACTGCTCTCTGTCCCTCTCCAGCTGCACCAGCCTGGCTGTGGGTCTCCTGTCAGAACAGAGGAAGGGGCGTGTTTGTTCCTGCAAGTCAGGCTGTGCTACGTAAAGGGCTGGTATGTTGTGAACGCATGTATGTGTGTGTATTTCCTTGTCTGGTTCTCAGATGACATTTTGGATCTCAAAGATCGTTATAAATCCACCAGAACTGTGGGAATATAAGGTTTTTGCAGCCCATCACAGCTAGGTTGCTGTGCCTCATTCTGATTTTTATTAAGTGGATCATGGGGGGAAAGAGGAAAGAAGGGAAGTGAAGCACACTTATTTTATGCCACGTGGCTCTAAACCAAGCAGCTTTTCGTCTGGTGTCTCCTTTTGACCTGAAAACTTCCCCAAGGAGGGCTCAGGGTGCCCAGTGTCAGCGGAAGAAGCCAGGCTGGCCTGGCCACTCATGTTCAGTGTATTTGTGCCAGCTTCCTTTCTCCTCGTCACCTGGATTTCTGGTCATCATGTCTGAAGTTCAGGGCCTTTCTCACCTGGAGCTCTGAAACTGGACACATAACACAGAAAATGATTGAAGTGACTTTTTTTTCCACTCTCCCAAAATGATACGTACCTAGAACATCTCTGGGGGCTTCCCAGGTGGTGCTGGTACTAGTGGTGTAATGAACCTGCCTGCCAGAGCTGGAGACATTAGAGACATGTGCTCGGTCCCTGGGTCAGGAAGATCCCCCGGAGGATGAAGTGGCAACCCACTGCAGTATTCTGGCCTGGACAATCCCATGGACAGAGGAGCCTGGCGGGCTCCATAGGGGTGCTACAGGCCATGGGGTCACAAAGAGTCAGACCTGCCTTAGCAACTGAGCACGCACGCACAGAACTTCTCCAGATGCAGAGAAGCCTGTTCATTACCCAGAACCATCCTAGAGGCAGAGAAGTCCATTCATCACAGCGAGTGCATGGCTTAGAGCCTAATTCCCTTGTAAAACCCCAACTTTTCCAGAGGTTTCTAGAGTGAAGTTCTCCAGCAGTGCTTCAGACAAACCCGTCTCCTTCTGAAAAGCCTTCTGTGACTCATGGACTTCCCGTGGCTATATCCTTTGGGTGTCCTACTAATGCTACATTTTCAGAGGTCCCTTCTTAAAACAGAGGTCCTTATTCCCATCAGTCTCTGCCTCCTAGTTCTTTGCTTCCCAGTAGTTGTTAAAAACATTTAAAATCTTCAACTGTTTACTTGTTTATCACCAGTCTCCTCGTCCTAGTAAACTCCATGATAAAAACTCCTAGGTAAACTCCATGAGAGGCAAGGTTAATCTTTCTTGTTCACATCTGAATCATCACCAGCATTTAAATCTCAGTGCATAGTCTGTTCTCAATAAATACTGGTGGGGTTGATGAATTATCAATTCATATGAAGATTTACCAAGTCCTAGTTAAATCTTGAATATACACAATTAAGTGGTTTTCAATTTCATGTGTGTGCAGGCACACACACATACACATCCCAGAAACAGTTGTTTCTTGATTTTTTTCGCTCCTTATCATGGACTTCCTGAACTTAGCACACGCTTCCCAAAAGGTAGGGTCATAAATGTTCACCCTGGTTTATCTCTGACTGCTGACCACGTTAGCCTGAAGCTGCCCATGCGGTTTTGAGGGCAGGGCGGCTGTCTTCTGGATGGGCAAGAGGATGCCCACAGGTGGGCGGGAAGGGATGCAGGAGCAGGCGATGGAACGGAGACAGACACCCTCCCGCCCACTCATGGTACTGAAAGAATGATGGGAGAATCTCCCGATATCGATCGCATCTGCTCGGCTAAGAAAATTGACGAGTTTGTCACAGTGGTTCTGTGGCTCGGCAGGAGAAGTGAATGGGAGGATTCGGGAGGGGCACGCAGGGGCAGCTCTGGAGGGAGCGGGCTGTGGGACAGCGGGGTTTTCCAAGGCGGCGGGGCCTGCCCAGACACGCGGCTCCCCGCCCCAGGCCCAGGCACGCACCTGAGCAGCCCACCTGAGATGACATTGGACCTTGCTGAGCCCTGAGGGGCCAGAGCTGCCCCACAGGCCTAGCATCACGGGGCAGTCTGATTTCACGGTCATTCATCAGGTGGTGGTGTTCTGATTTCAGTCAATGCTAACGCGCGTATGCCGACAACAGCCACTTGTGAACACCTAAAAAATTACAATGTCTGTAGGGTGCACGTCTCTATTCATACACAGCACATCTGTATCTATATATCTCCTCTAACAATAGCTAATTTAAAAATAGAACTATTATACAATGCTGTGTTAGTTTCAGGTGTAGAGCAAGGTGATTCAGTTACATGTACATATATGTGTGTGTGTGTATATGTATATGTTTGTATGTTCTTTTTCAGACTCTTTTCCATTACAGGTTATTACATGATATTGCATATAATTTCCTCTGCTATACAGTAGTAATATATATTTTATGTATGGTAGTGTGTGTATAGTAAGCCTAAGTCCCTAACTTGTCCCTCCTTTTCTCTCCTCACTTGTTCGCGTTCGCGTATTCCATTGTATTTATATACTGCATATGTGTCTGTGTGCTCAATCATGTCTGACTCTTTGCGACCCTCTGGATTGTAGCCTATCAGCTCCTCTGTCCTTGGAATTTTCCAGACAAGAATACCAAAGTGGGCTGCCATTTCCTACTCCAGGGGATCTTCCTGACCCAGGGATCATACCTGCATCTCTTGCTTCTCCTGCATTTTAGGCAGATTCTTTACCACTGCGCCTGCCACCTGGGAAGCCCTCTCCTTTTAATAAAATCAATCAATTATTTTAATGGAGAGAAAGCAAATAGAATGGGGTTATTCTTATTTTGGCATTGCTGTATTTTTAGTCTCTAACAATGATATGAAAAGCAAATAAAACCATGAATAGAAGGGAAGTTGGAAAGGAACACACGTATAGAAAATTATGAGCATACAACTGAGAGTAGGATAAGGAATAAGAATATTTTAACCCTGAGCAATTGCTCCAATACTGAACATATATTAATTTGAATGCCTGAAAACAATATTTACCTGGAAAAGCAATAAAGTAATAAGGCATGTGTGCATGCTCAGTCGCTCAGTTATGTCTGATTCTTTGTGGCCGCATGGGCTCCTCTGTCCATAAGATTACCCAGCAAGGATACAAGAATGGCTTGCCATTTCCTTCTCCAAGGGCATGGTGGATATTAAAATGTTATTTTGAATATAAATGTGTAATTTTGAATATGTTAAAATATAATTGGATCAAGTGAAAAAGTAAGACATGACTGCATTACAAATTTTTGATTATAAAAATACTATAAGAACATTAAAAATCATTTCAAGAAAAAAAATACCACCGACTGGCGGTGGGGTATTCAAGAAGCTTTTGATCCACATATAAGCAATATGTTAATATCAAATGATGAAGCTATTTGGAGTCACTTATGATTATAAAAATAAAAATGTATACAGTTAAGCACAGTTAACTTAAAAATATTAAAAATTATAAAGAAGACACTTTGTAACATCCACAAGTACATTACACAAAGATGATCACAATGAAGCTTTCCTTCCAGACTGGGTTTCATGTATTTATATTGAGAGAGGTCCCAATGATGTAAATTCTGAACCATAGGATTTGTGTAGTAAGTATTCCAGTCCCCTCCATTTGTACTATACAGTGGTAATTTTCAGTTCTTCTGATTATTTAGTTTTCATGGTTATCTATAACTTGACTATATAGTCAAATTTGATAGTGCGTTACTATCAGAACATTGTTTTCAGATTTTTGCTGTTTGTGTATATACCGAAGCAGCGAGTGGGGTTTGTATACACAGTTGGCTGTGATTACTCTCCATAGTAATGTTCTGTAAGGTCAGAACAAACACTGAAATCGCTGACACTGAACCACTGCTCCTAGGGGAAGCACAGGGCTAGGTTCCTACCAACCTCTGGCCATAACATTTTCATCAACTGATCAACACATGACCTTGTTTGATGTGTTTCTGGTTAAAGACAAAGACACTTTATTTAACACCTATTGTTGATTTCATTAACAATGAACTCATGCCCAACAGTACTCTATCTCATGCCTGAATGAAGCTTATCTAACGCCTCTGTTTTCTCCATAAGACCCGTCACAGCGTGCTTTGCTCTTAGGTACACTGCACAGAGCTTCAGCAGTGTAACTGGGGGCCCATTTAAACAGAAAAATCACCAAGAAAAAGCACAAAAACGTGGAAGACATGGCACTAAATAGACTATGAAAAGGACACTGTCTACAGCATGAGAGGTGAAAGAAGAATGTCATCTCTTCTGACCTCAGTTGGAATCACATGTATCAGGCAGTCTGACTCTTTTGCTTCTCTGCTGTCTGCCCACGAATATACAAAAACCCTGCAAGTATTGATCTTGGAGTTACACATACATTTCAGCAAAAAGGCGAATTCACAAATACAAAATCTGAATAACAAGGATCAATTCTACATCTTTGGGGCTATCACTGCATACATCCTTGGGTTGAACACAAAATGAAGTCCAACACTTGCTTTCTTTGGGAAGGCTGGAAAGGAAGCATTTAATAGCCATCCAACCAGATAAAGATGGAGAAGGTCTGGCCTGGGGCATTTTATCTAGAAGATGACTTCTACCATGACTTCCATGGTAAACTTCCACCATGACTGTCTTCCAAGACCTCCTTAGCCATCTCCTCTGGATTCCAGGCCCACGTGTGCTGCTGCTGCTTCCAGTAACTGGGTCTGTTTCTCAGGCTGAGCCTTGCTTTTTCCACCTATAGATGGGATAACCTTAGAACATACCTCAAACGGTTGTTGTAAGAAATGATTGAGATAAAGCAGGTGACAGGGTCCCTACAGGGTCCTGGTTGAATTCAATAAAACTATGGCAACAAGGGAAGGGAAAACTTCAAGGTTAATTTTCTTTTGAGTAAAACGGAGAAGTTGGAAATTCAGTTCTCCTGAAGGCTGGATTCTTGCCTGTTAGGAAAGTCCCCACATTTTATCATTCAACACAGCCCAAGGGGATCTATAATTAAGATTTCTACTTCACAATCCAGGGAGCTTTCGACCACCTGAAAAAGGACAAGAATCCATAGTTACCACATAAGGATCAAAAGTTACCAAAAGGTCCCCATTCTGGCTCAAAGTCAGTCTCATTATCAGTTGGCTTCAACATAAATGTGAGGTCTTAGATTTTTTTTCTCAGGTCGCTAAGTCATATATTCTCTTTGTCCTCAGCAATGCGTTATCTAAAAAACCAGCTGAAAACAGTATTGTGATCCAGTGAAAACATGGTTGGATTCTAAGTTGTACTGACCCACATTTGGCTTCCTAGGCCTGTTTCTTACACAGTGTGACTTTTAGGCAATTAAATTATCCCTCTGAGTTTTTCACTTTCCCTTCTGAAAAACAGGCATGATGATGCATCATTTGTATTTTTGTCTAGCTGTTTGTCAAGCTATTTTTAGAAGACCTAGCCTGGGTCCCTCACACCCCCTAGGCACCAAATAGCCATAGTCATCGTGCAATATCAGAAGTCACTCTTATTCTGATTATTATGAACACCCCTGTAGCTTTCTGTGTATCAATTCACATTTCCGTTTTGCTTCCTCTTTTTCGATCTCCCCGCTCCCCAACCCGATAGAAAAGGAGACTAACTGTATAGCAAGACAGAATCTTTACTTGGAATCTGAACCTTCAGCAAGAAGCGAAATGTATCAGTGTGTGAGTTAAGGCTTTGCATTGACCTCCACTTCCTTGAAATCTATTTCAAAAATCCTGAGGGAAGCAAGACTCTGATAGGATGACGGTGGAGGAATGACCTGGAGTGGTTATAAAATAAAGACTGTTCCAGAACCAAGCTGGAATCTAAAAGAAAGGAAGATAGAATTCCTCCCTGCTTTCTTCCCAAAGCCAAGGAAGCTGCTCAACATAATTATTTTTAAAAATTCCCATTGCAAATTCTTATAACTTAATATAGTATTTCAAATACTCTGTTTAAAGCAAGGTTGAGAGGTTGTTTTTTTTTACCTTAAAGAGATAAGAGGTTTATCTTTTGCTAGTTAATAATTTAATAATTCCAAATGTGAGTTTGATAATTTAATGTTTTAAAAATGAGATATTTAAAAAGAAACATATTTATATGTGTGTATCCATGCATTTATGCACTTACATGGATACATGTGTGTGTGCACATAGACACTTTTGCTCAGAGAAACATAAAGATTCATCTGAGGGAAGTTACCAAGTTGCCATTGGCTCTAGGGCTACTTGGAGGTGATGCCAAAGGATGTTCAAAGTACTGCACAATTACACTCATCTCACATGCTAGCAAAGTAATGCTCAAAATTCTCCAAGCTAGTCTTCAACAGTACATGAAACGAGAACTTCCAGATGTTCAAACTGGATTTAGAAAAGGCAGAGGAACCAGAGATCAAATTGCCAACATCTGTTGGATCATAGAAAAAGCAAGAGAATTCCAAAAAAAGCATCTACCTCTGTTTTATTGACTATGCCAAAGTCTTTGACTGTCTGGATCACAACAAACTGTAGAAAATTCTCCAAGAGATGGGAATACCAGACCACCTTACCTGCCTCCTAAGAAATCTGTATGCAGGTCAAGAAGAAACAGTTAGAACCAGACATGGAACAACAGAATGGTTCCAAATTGGGAAAAGAGTACATCAAGGCTGTATACTGTCACCCTGCTTATTTAATTTATATGCAGAGAACACTATGAGAAAGGCTGGACTGGAGGAAGCACAAGCTGGAATCAAGATTGCTGGGAAAAAATATCAATAACCTCAGATAGGCAGATGACACTACCCTTAGGGCAGAAAGCAAAGAGGAACTTTGAACATCTTGATGAAAGTGAAAGAAGAGAGTGAAAAAACTGGCTTAAAACTCAATATTCAAAAAATGGAGATCGTGGCATCTGGTTGCATCACTTCATGGAAAATAGATGGGGAAACAATGGAAACAGTGAGAGACTTTATTTTCTTGGGCTCCAAAATCACTGCAGACGGTGACTGCAGCCATGAAATTAAAAGACGCTTGCTCCTTGGAAGAAAAGCTGTGACCAACCTAGACAGTATATTAAAAAGCAGAATCATTACTTTGCCAACAAAGGTCTGTCTAGTCAAAGCTATGGTTTTTCCAGTAGTCATGTATGGATGCGAGAGTTGGATCATAAATAAGGCTGAGCACTGAAGAATTGATGCCTTTGAACTGTGGTGTTGGAGAAGACTCTTGAGAGTCCCTTGGACTGCAAGGAGATCCAACCAGTCCATCCTAAAGGAAATCAGTCCTGAATATTCATTGGGAGGACTGATGCTGAAGCTGAAACTCCAATACTTTGGCCACCTGATGTGAAGAACTGATTCATCAGAAAAGACCCTGGTGCTGAGAAAGATTGAGGGCAGGAGGAGAAGGGGATGACAGAGGATGAGATGGTTGGATGGCATCGCCGATTCCATGGACATGAGTTTGAGCAAGGTCTGGGAGTTGGTGATGGACAGGGAAGCCTGGCATGCTGCAGTCCATGGGGTCACAGAGTCAGACACGAGTGAGCGACTGAACTGAACTGGGGCTACTTGATGATAAAGTGATTGGTTTATTTCTTTATGTGTGCAGGGTTTTGTTGTTGTTAAGAAGAATGGAAGAATTGAATCGACTGCAATTGATTCAGTTCTTACAACTGCATCTGGATTTATTGTTTTCTCAAGATAAAAAGTTAGCAAAGGGGAGAAGGGGCGGGAAAGGCAGGAGCGGAGGCGGGGAAGAAAGGAGAGTTCCACCATGCCTCTCCTGTGATTCGGGATCCACAGCGACCACCGTCACAGTGGATTCTAATGCTCCGTCCTCGCCGTTGTTCACTTGACCACCTCTCCATGTGGGCTTCTATCTATACAAGGGCCGAGATGATATTTTATAAATCTTTGTAACCCCAGCACCTAGGATGGTGCCTGTCATCCAGGAGGCATTCGGTACATGTACACCAAGGGAACCAAACTTCGTCTTATGTATTTCCTCCAGTAGATATGGCGCTACACTCTGTTGGGATGTGAGTGTTACTGGCTTTATTTCCCCGTCTGTGGTCTCAGGGATCCTGGTCCATGGCTTGCGTGACACAGGCCCCTCAGTTGTAACCATGCAGCACATCCACCCGGGGCCCGGACCAGAGACGGAGGGAACAGGCAGCACGTAACCTGGACACGAGCGTGTTGCCGAGGCCCAGGTGTGGCTGGTTCTAAGGCACACTCGGGGTGGAGGACCCCGGTCCCGGAAGGAGCTGGAACTCCACTCTGAGTAAATAGGATGGGTGCAGGGCTCCTTCAAAGGGCTCTGCAGACAGTCAGACAGCAGGCGTGAGCAAGTGCGTTTGGAATGGGGTCTTAGGGGATTACCCTGGCTCCGGGGGTACTGGCAGGGGCCGGGGTAGAGTCGGCGGTCAAGCCCTGGGCGGGGCGGGGGCCTGCATCTGGGCTTAGGGGAACCAGATGGCTTAGCGCAGGAGGGTTCAGATCTTCACTCCTCACCTTGTGCATCGGGGAAGCCTGTCTGCACTATTGAGGGAGGTTCTGTCTCAGGCCGCCTGGGGCCTGGCGGGAGGCTCCACGAGGGAGCAGAGAAGGGCTGCCTTGCTGCTGGCTGGGGCGCCCCTGGGTAGGGCAGGATAGAGAGGAAAGAAGGGGAATTTTTTTAAAAGGCAGAGAGAAAAACAGAATAAGAAGGGAAAGAGTTTTGCAAGCTTAGAAAGTGAAGGGTCTGGAGCAGCTGTGGATCTGGGAGCAAGGGATGAAGGAAAAGACATCTTCTGAGGACTGCTTATTAATTAGATTCTCTTTGGTCTTCAGAAGACAAAAAGAAAGATCCTCTTTTCTTCCTTTTTAGTTTTTCTTGACTGCTGGACTAGGCTTCTTTGAAATGAGATTTCCTGAAATACTGTGCTGCATGGAACCCCAGCGTGCGTGTGTGTGTCTAAGAGTGTCTCTCTGTGTGTTTTTGTGCATATCTCTTATCTGTGTGTCTGTGTCTAAGTGTGTTCGTACATGAGTGTGTCTGCTTTTGTATCTATCTGTGTGTGTAAGCGTATGTGTGTGTGTGTATTGATCTAGGCAGCAAATTCAGACTGGGCTCGGTCTGGACCCACACTGCTGAGATTCACACCACAACACTGGCCCTCCTACCGCTGTGTCTTCATAGGGGTGCTCACTCCTCCTGTGGCTCAGTCTACTCATCAGTAAAATGGGTTCGTCAGAGTCCCTGCTTCATGGGGTTGCTGCAAGGATTAACTAGGGGACACCCGGCGCACAGCAAGCACCCACCCGTGTACATGTCAGGCATTAGCACGTGCCCACAGTCAGCACCTCTGCGGCACAGATGGGGGTCTTCCCCAGCACCCTCTCCCTTTAGGGACCCTCTTTTCTGGGAACTGAGGGGCTTTCTAGGACCCAAGGTGGTTCAGTTTAAAACTGAGGCAGTCCCAGGCCTACAGAAGCAAGGTGGCCACCCTATGGATCGTTGTCCATCCTGAGTCCCAATCCTATCAAGGTCTGTGTACAGCAGACTCTTGAGTGCCATTGGTTCTCCAAGCCAAGAAATGGCCCGACTCTGGGGAGGATCACTTAACTTCCTGGGGCTCTTGTTGTCCCAGTGTATCTGGGCCAACCCATTGCCTCATGCCTTCCCAGAAACAGGCATGGTTAGGGTGGCGGGGTGGGTGGGCTGGGAAGGGAAGAGGGGCCAGGGACCTGCAGGGGGTGGTGACTCAGTTCTGAGTCTGGGGGCTTTGTCACGACAGGCTCAGCTTTCCCAGGAACACCCCGCCCCACGCCGTGAGTCAGGATCAGGTTGGGTGAGGCGCTCCCCGACTCAGAACTGGGCCTCCCGACACTTCCCGGGAGGGCCAGCCAAGCCCCCTCCCCGCCCGGTCACCTCGCTGGGGGCCTGGGCCCCGTCATGGGCAGAAGAGCCTTTGCCCTTTCCCATGAGTCGTGGGCAGAGGGGCCTCCCTCCCCTGCTTCTGGGGGGACCGTCCCAAGTTCGGTTATTTCCCAGCCAAAACTCTTCTAAGCGAAAGTGTGATTGGAAAGCTTCCAGGCTCAGCTCCCCCGGGGTAAAGAAATGATATCTTTAGAATGACTTTTATCACTGCTACCATTTCCCGTTATTTACCCATCCTTCCCCAAGGACGGGTATGCCAAGCTCTTTATATTCTTTATATCAACCCTTGAAATAGTCATGGGAGATATCTAGTATTAACCACACCTACTATTTATATTATTAGTACATGATGGAGCTAAGAATTTGGGGAGTTCCACAACACCGGCAAAGTCGCAAGGCTGCGCCTGGCAAACCCCGATCTCCCTGTTCCTTCTCACCCCCTCCCAAGCCCAGCCCCGTCAGCCCCACCCCACCTGCAACATACGCTTGACAGATGCTGTGTCCCGGGTTTTACCCAGAAAGAAATGTGGAGAGCTGAACAAGAAATGAGATTCAGAGGCAATAGGGAAAGAAAGGAATCCAAAGGTGCAAACAATGCTTTCAAATTTTGTCCATGAACTAGTAGTCTTTGCCCCCTTGTTCCCTCTCAGGTTTTTTTTTCTCACGGTAACTTAGAGACCATCTTCAGTTTAAACACCCACTTACCTCTCGACGTCCTTAGGCTCACGAGTGCTGCGAAGGGTTCCTTGCAGGCTCCTTGGAGACGTCTGCCAAATGCCACTCAACCCTTCATCTCTTTGCAACTCTGTCCATTCAGTATTGTGACTGTATTTAAACCACATGCTTCTTGATTAAAAAATCCGAATAGTACTGTATTGCACATTTTAAAAGTTTCTAAGAGAGTAGATCTCAACATTTCTCATCCTAAGGGAAAAAAATAAAAATGTTTTGGTAATGATGTGTGGTGACAGATGTTAACTAGATTTATCGTAGTGATTCTTTCACAGTGTATGCGTGCTAAGTCACTTCAGTGTCTGACTCTTTACAACCCTATAGACTGTAGCCTGGAGAAGGCGATGGCACCCCACTCCAGTACTCTTACCTGGAAATCCCATGGACGGAGGAGCCTGGTAGGCTGCAGTCCATGGGGTTGCTAAGAGTCGGACACGACTGAGCAACTTCACTTTCACTTTTCACTTTCATGCATTGGAGGAGGAAATGGCAACCCAGTCCAGTGTTCTTGCCTGCAGAATCCCAGGGATGGGGGAGCCTGGTGGGCTGCCGTCTATGGGGTAGCACAGAGTTGGACACAACTGAAGCGACTTAGCAGCAGCAGCAGCAGACTGTAGCCCACCAGGCTCCTCTGTCCATGAGAGCCTCCTGGCAAGAATACCAGAGTAGATTGCCATGCCCTCTTCCAGGGGATCTTCCCAACTCAGGAACTGAACCCACATCTCTTACATCTCCTGCCTTGACAGGCAGGTTCTTTATCACTAGTGCCACCTGAGCAGCCCTATTTGCAATGTATACAAATGTCGATTATCATATCCTGTACCTGAAACTGATAAAATAGTCTGTGTCAAATATTCCTCAATTAAAAAAAAAAATCTGGTTGTGTTACTGGTTTGCAAAATGTCTGAATTCCTTCTACTGCCTCCCTGGGCCCCTTCTCTTTCGGGTCTCTTTGCTCACTGTTTCTGGAACTTTCCAGCCCTGTCTGGTGTTGTGCCTTTCCCTCTGGCAAGCCCATCTTCACCCTCCATCTCTCCCTCATTCCCCATGACCCAACTGCCTGGTCACCTCCCTCAAACGCCTTCCCTGAACCCCCCGACCCTGGCTGTGGCTGCCCCAGCACCTTGCAGGAGCTTGCACACAGCTCCCAGCCTGCATGTCTGCTGGGGTTGCCGAATAGGAAGGCGAATTAGAATTCTCGGAGATCCTGGGGAAAAAAAAAAGAGATTCCTAGGGCCCGCCTCTGGCCATTTGGATTCCATAAATCCAGACTGGGGGCCAAGGGTCTGTATTTTCAAACACAGGCTCCAAGAGATTTTGATGAGAGTCTTCCTGGGCCATACTTTTAAGAAACTACACGTTATTGGAATTATTTCTTTCCGTCTCCATCGGCTGCCGACCTGCACCTACCCAGCCCTCTCAGATCAAGAGCTCTCAGGAAAAAGAAAAATCTGCTTTCACCCCCGTGGTGCTGGTGCTCAGCCCAAGTACTGGGCTACGACAGACGTTTCATAGATGTGGTGACTGATCTGTGTGGTTATTCTGTTTGTAATTGCTTTTAGGCACCTACTGTGTACACAACTTTGTTCCAGGGAAACTGAGAAAAGCAACAAAAAATCAAAAGAGATAAAAACCCCTACCCTCGTGGCTGAAGCAGTGGATGTGTGAATTAGGGAGACTGGATGCTGAATTCCAGCAGGCACATACATATGAGAACTGCTGTTTGCCTCTCTTCTGGCATCTTCTGGGCACTGTTATCAGACCTCAGGCTAAATAAGAGATAAGGAATGCAGGAAAATAATGGCTCCTGCTTCTTTTCCTACCAAGGAGGTAACTGAAGGTCAGAGAGGTTGGGACTGCTGTGAATGACAAGACCACTCGCCGCAGAGTCTGGACTCAGGCTGGCCTGTTCCATTTCTAGCACCAAGATCTTGGTCGTCTCCCCGGGATTCATCTCGGTCTTGCTGCAATGATCATTCACCTGTCAGGTGACCTTACTCAGCAGAGGCTGCAGACCTGGCTCTGAGCCTCTTGGGAGCTGAGCCAATGGGTTACCTGGGAAACTCACCTGTAGACTACCTGGGCACTGTGATTTCACTGAGCCAGAGAGTTGAGGGTGTCCTGGCACAACCCTGCTTCATGAGAGGAGGCGTGTCGTCATCCTTCATGCTTTCATTAAGAGGACTGAGAGCAGAAGAGGCTGAAATGGCTTCATGTTGGCACAAAAAATCAGAGATTAACAGTAAACCTTGAAAATAGAGAAGCATCTGATTTGGGCTTTTCCATCAACAAGCCCAATAACCTAGAGGAAACTATTAACATACAAATAGACAGTCTTCCCATTAAAACAGCAGCCTACGGTTCTGGAAAAGACCTCTTCATGCAGAAAGCAATTACGACGGGAAATCGAGTCCGATTCAGGCCCATTTGCAGCAAGCTTGGAAAATCAAAACGTAACCACTCATAATCGTGTAGACAACCCTGCTGTTGGGGGAGGGGTGGCCAGTGCTTTATCATTATTGCTATTATTATTTCACTTTGAAAGAATTCAATAAGTTCCAAATCTTACTGACTTTCAACCTTGGCTCAGAGAGTGCACAGGGCAGACACGTATATCCGTATGCAGAAAAAAATAATCAGCCCATGCATAAATAAATGGGTTTTTGGTCAGATTACCAGAGGTTAATAGGGTGGCTTAGCTGAGATGCCACCAAGCCGAGAATTTCTAAATAAGGACATATCCGCATGGTGTGTCTGGACCGTCAGAAAGTCCCATGCTTCAGCCCTAGACACCCATCATTTTAACACTGCCAGCCCCTCAGAGGCATAGTTGAGTCCAGAGATGAGAGTCAAGACCTAAAGCAGTTGGGAAGCTCCAGGTGAGGACAAAATCATTCTAGAAAGCATGAATGTTCTCTTCCAAGCGGTTGTAGAAAAGGTAGCAGACAGGGATGCTAAAACAAGATAACTGGCCTGCCACTCGGATACCCTCTTGGAAAAAGCACGAGGCTGGTGACGTCACCCAGGGTGACCAGTCCGGAGACTTGCTCTGCCCGCTTGTATCACAGGCCATTCTTCCATGACTACACACTTTATTCTCATCGGGGTTCATTTCTGTGCTGGGTGTCCAGTCCACCACCTCTAGCTACCTTTCAGAGGGAAAACTGGCTCTTAGCATGTGCTCGAAGTTCCCCCCCAGCTGTAGGCCCTGCCTTTGTCTCTAGCAGGGTTTGAGGCTCTTACACCACCTCCCTGTGCCCCAGATGAGCAGGCCGTGGGTAGACAGACCTCCCCTTGTTCCAGGCGATAGCACAGGCCCTTCTCTGCCTGGAAAGCTCTCTGCCCCTACCTGCCCATCGCCTGCCTCCCCTACAGCACAGTTAACGCCTGGCTGTGTACACTCATGTCATCTGGTTCCTTGCCTTCAGCGCTTGTATCTACATTTATCTGCTTACTCAAGGTAATTATTTGATACATACCAGCGACCACCCAACCCAAACTAAGATTCATTTGATGGTAGAGCTCACATCACCAGAAACCTGAGAAAATGTCTGATCTAAGAATGAACTCAGCTTAGACCATCATGGAGTTGGGCTGCTAAGACCATTTTCAACATTTGGATGGATTAGTATGTGGCAGAATTGGAATATAAAACTCACGTCCTTTCTATGTCATCCCGTTTCCTCCCTGTAGCTACGTGACAACATACAGGCTTTTTCTTTCCTCCCCCCACTGATAATTAACTTTGAAATAAATGTTTAGGCATAAAAAATGAATCTTGACCAGTTGAGGAATCGGTAATATGCTTAGCTTCTTTTTTAACATTCATTCGTTTTTGGCTGTCCCTGGTCTTCGTGACTGTGCTCAGACTTTCTCTAGTCGTGGAAAGAGGAGGCCACTCTCTAGATGAATGGGCTTCCTATTTCAGTGGCTTCTCTTGTCTCAGGATCCAAAATGTTCCACAGCTCAGTCAACATGCCCTCCCAAGAGGACATCTCTGGTTCACAAAGGTAAAGAGGAGTTTTAATCAGTTAGTAGTAGACACTGGAAAGAAGAGGAAACAAGGTCATGTTTTTATTGAGCTATTGAGATTTTCTACATATGAGCTTGAGTCTTTAGTATTTGCAAGGGAGCAAATTTTAGGTAAGATTGTGAGGAATCATCCTGCTCTTCAAGTTAGAAGAGATCTTGTTGTCCCCAGTCCCTGAACATCTAAGTTATCCCTTGTGTAAAACACTCAATAAAGATTGTCTCATATGATTTTTAACTGTGTGCTTGTATTAACCACCCTTCCTCTCATGAATGCCAAGTTCCTAATGGCAGAGGATGACTCTCTTGGTATTCTCCAAGAATCTGGACTTTAGAAAGAGTCCTACGCGTGTTTGGATGGATATCAATGGATAGGTGGATAAGTGAATAGATAGAAGTCACCACATTTAGAAAGACCAGAGAACAACTGACTTGGCACAAGAGAAAAGAATAAGATCATAAATATATTTCGGTCTATCCCACCTTTGGTAGTTTTGAAAATGTGTTCACGAATGCTTTGATACGCTTCCTTTCAACCAGCAGAGCCTAGTTTTCCCTGTGTGTGTGCTGGAGTAAGTGATTCACTTTTAATTAATAGGATGAAGTAGAAGTGACGATGGGTTTCTGCTGGGTCATAAAAGGGCACTGCAGCTTTTGTCTTGATCCCTCTCTTGGGTGACTTGCTCTCGAGGAAGCCAGCTGCCATGTTGGGAGGGCACTCAAGCAGTCCTGCGTAGAGACACTGGCGGTGAGAAACTCAGGTCTCCTTCCAACGGGCATGGGAGTGAGCTGTCTTGGAAGCAGAATCTCCAGCCCTTGCCAAGCTTCAGATGATGGCAGCCTCGGCCCACAGCTTACCTGTAACCTCTTGAGAGATCCTGAGCCTGAAGAAGCCAGTTAAGTTGTTCTCAAATTGCTTATCCACAGAAACTATGTGAGAGAAAACATCTGCCATTTCAAACTACTGCCTTGGGGGTAATATGTTATTCAGTAATAGGTAACTGAGACCCTACCCCACTCTGGAGATCTTCTTCCACCAAGCTAGGCCTCTAATGACAAATTGTCCATTATTGGAATAAACCAGGTTACAGAACGCACCTAAAGTCAACCATCGCCCTTTTTCTATATCTCCAGTCACACCGTGTTTTTGTCAGAATTAGAGATTCAATTTGTACAGAACTCTTTTCCGTTCTTCATTTATTTTTTAATATAGAATAATAAGGCTAACTGCTCATATTTGAAGGCAAACAAATCTAGGTGCATTTCCTTTTTTTTTGCTACTTATTATATAGTGAGCTGTTGGGGATGTATTTATCTCTTGGTGATCAGATGCTTCACAGTGGAACAGGGAGGGTAAAAGTACTTACTGCATAGAATTGCACAATCCAGTGGCACCAGGGTTTCATCATGCTCCATTTAGATAATGTATGTAAAACATTTAGCATAGTAGCTACTACCTATTAAGGATAGAAATAATAGTAACTATTACATGACTGCAGCCTTGAAATTAAAAGATACTTGATCCTTGGAAGAAAAGCAATGATAAACTTAGGCAGTGTATTAAAAAGCAGAGACATCACTTTGCCAACAAAGGTCCATATTAGTCAAAGCTATGATTTTTTCAGTAGTCATGTACAAATGTGAGAGTTGTACCATAAAGAAGGCTGAGAACCAAAGAACTGATGATTTCAAACTGTGGTGCTGGAGAAGATTTTTGAGAGTCCCTTGGACAGTGAGGAGATCCAACCAGTCCATCCTAAAGAAAATCAACCCTGAATATTCTTTGGAAGGACTGATGTTGAAATTGAAGCTCCAATACTTTGGCCACCAATATGAAGAGACGAACCATTAGAAAAGACCCTGATACTGGGAAAGATTGAGGGTAAGAGAAGAAGGGGATGACAGAGGATGAGATGGTTGGATGGTATCACTGACTCAATGGACATGAGTTTGAGGGAACTCTGGGAGATGGTGAAGGACAGGGAAGCGTGGTGTGCTGCAGTCCAAGGCTGCAGAGTCAGACACAACTTAGTGACTGAGCAACAGCAAATCTTTAATAATAATTATCCAAAATCCTCACATGAGCAAATGGGAAATTTCTTTAATTCCAAAGGATGGTCCGTTTTGAACTTAATGCTGGGAGACAACATGTTGTAACAGTTGAGTGTTTTGAAAACATGGTTCATGGCCTTCCTGCATCAGAATGATCTGAAGTATTTGTTAGAAATGAAGATTTTTAAAACCAATTTCAGGTCCATTAAGTTAGTATCTCAGGGGTGGGAGTAAAGTAGAGAGGAAAGAATGGGAATCTGTGTCTTTAACAAGCTCCCCTAGCTTGATTCCAGTGTTCAGGAAAGCTCTAGAATCACTGAGGAATGAAGAGTCATCTCAGAACTCGAGGACCTGGGGTGCAGGTCTGACCTCTGACATTTACCAGCCACAGTGTGTTAACCTTTGCAGTGCCCCAGTTCTTGTCTATGAAAAGGAAGTACTTATCTGCTTTCTCTGCCTTCTAGAGCAATTGTAAAGATTGGTTGAGATAATAAAAACATCAACTGACTTCTATCTCGTGTGTATACAGTTTACAAAGTGATTGCATCACCTTATCTCATTGAAACTCAGGATGGTCCCATGAAGTTACTTTTCTTCCCCGCTGATGGAGACTGAAGCTAAGTTGAGGCTACATGACTTGTCCAGGTTGCAGAGTTACTGCACAAACCCAGGTATGGATCACAGATACTGAAGTGAACTAAAATCAAGGCTCTAGGGCAATGTACTATTTTCAAGCATCACTTTAGCTTAGACTGTCACCTTGGTTATTTATGGTACCGAAACTAGAGAAGAGGAACTTAGTAAGAAAGCATCTATGTTCTAATTGTCCAGATTGTAATTATACATGTAAAGAGCAATAATTAGTTGAAAACAAAAACTGTGAGGTCATTGAGATACACTTCCTTAGCCACAACATTAGAGGCTGCCAGTCTTGGTGTGTCAAATATTTCTAACTCACACCACTGAATTCACTCATCTTAAATTACAAACCCGATTAACTTGATTCATTTGCTTTTTCTGAGTCATTATTTTGTTTCTTCTGCATAGATTTAGGCAAGAGAAAAATATCTGGAAAATCACCTGTGTTCCTTTCAGGCTCTATGAATAAAAGAAAAGGATTCCATTGGATGATTTATGTAGTTCTCTTAATAAAATTAAGTGTCTGTTCAGTATACTCTGTGAAATGGCTGGATAGGTTTCACTGAGTTTGGAGGGTATGTCTGGGATGGTCCAACTCAGAATATAGGATGAGTTGTGTAAAGGATCTGCCTCCAATGCAGGAGCTGGAGGGAGACAAGGGGTTTGATCCCTAGATCAGAAAGATCCCCCACTCCAGTATTCTGGTCTGAAGAATCCCATGGACAGAGGAGCCTGGTGGGCTACAGTCCATGGGGTTGCAAAGAGTTAGTCACGACTGCAGAGACAGCATGCATGCGTGTGTATAAATAAATCAATCTTTGGGTGTCGGAGATGGGTACTCTTCCTAAAGACATCACACATCCTCCAGAGTAGTGGAAAAAGAAGCAGTCTCTGTGGCCAGGAAAGGCAAGCCTTATGTATTAGATTTTTTGAGCAGGGGAAAATAAAGTGCTTTCAAATTGGAGCCAAAGTCTGAAGTCACATGGTTGGACACTGAACTGTCAATGCTGACTTCGGATGTGGTCACTTTACCAAACCCTTGCCTGTCCCCTCTCACCTCTAGACAAGTCTGGCATGTGTTGTATAAGAGAATATGGATATCTTGTAGTCCTAGATAAACACAACGTACATTTTATGTGGCTATAAAGCCTCATAAAGTTCATACTGGACATGGGTGAAGGTCAAAGGGGCTCTGACACCCTATCTTTGACTCCTGGCAAGGAGAATGGGTTTCCCTCACTCCCTACCTCACTCCCTTCCTTCAAGTTAACAGGATGGGCTCAATGAAGCTTCATGCAAGATATACTTATTTTCCAGGCTGGTTCACAACAAATACTATCAAAGTTAAAAAAAAAAAAAAATAGTGGGCTTCCAACCAAGGTTGAGCTGTGTAGATGTTGATGGGATAGAAAGTATGAGATAAGCTGTTTCCTACCACAGGAAGCTTCTGCTACTCACTGTGGGCTCACGGTTGACAGAAGGAAAACTTTTTAAAAAAAATATTAAATACATAGATAGATAGGGTTTGAAATGCTACAAAACTGTGTTTTCCTAATGCAATCACACTGGAACTCGCAGGTAACCTGGTCAGAGGCGAGAAGGATGCTCCAGAGGGATTCAGTTTTTAATCTCACTAAGAGTTTCAGCCACCAGCATGCAGGCTTCATCTACTTGAAAACATGAAAGATTAGAATTTGGAAGTTAAGATTTGCCATGCAGTAAACTATATAACAACTTCTTGGTTTATCGCCTCCCCCACTCCTACCCCCACACAAGCTCCAAGGGGGCAACCAAAGCCATTTTTTCAAATGGATCAATGTCTGGAATATTGGCTCCTCTTTCTGAAGAACTCATTTTTGAGCTTGTTTGCCCAACACTGTGGTTCAAATTCATTTCACCCTTCAGGGATTTGTGGGCATGTTGACAGATTCAATGACAGAAATGGAGTTCTATCGGAAAGGGTGTTAGTCGGGAAGCAAAGGCCCCGAGGGATAGTTTGGTAATGGGCTATGAAGACTTCTTTCCTAGGTCACTGGCTCAAGCCCAGAACCTGCTTGGCAGTGATTGAAAATCGTTACCACTTGACAGCTGCCTGACAGGTGGCCGGTAACTTGCTGGTACCCTAATCCTGCAACCCCTTCTAGGCAGAGCACGACAGAAGGGAAACCAGGATTACTTGAAAACCCAGGAGCTCAAGTACCAGTTTTCTTCCTCAACATCTTGTCATTTACTGGGTTAACTATTTTTATCAGTTTAACAGATTATGGCCCACCAAAAGATCCTCATGCTTACCCCTTAACAGTGTTGAAACTTTATTAAAACCGGGTTGGGGGGAATGGAACATAAGGAACAATGACTGGTGAGAAAGTGTCTGCATCTGACCTGTGTGTGTATGGCTGGGTCCCTTAGCTGTCCACCTGAATCTATCACAACAGTGTTAAGCAACTGTACCCCAATACAAAATAAAAAGTTAAAAATATGGGGGGGGGAGGAGTTATTGCATCCGTTGATCAGCTGCTAATGACTGAGCTAGACCATGTAAACACATTTACTTAAAAAAGACCAAAACATCATAAAAGGCCAGAACTAGCATCAGGAAAACAGGCAGGGACAAACCCCAAATAGAGGTTGACTGCAGGAAGAAATTTGGCAGATTTCCACCTGAAGGGCCCTTAAGAGACACGCAAGGCAGAGAGCCATGTAAGACCCACGATGGGCAGGTTGGCGCCATGTTAATTTCAGCATGGCCATTCTCAGCTGGAGCCCAGTCACAAGAGCTCATCTCGGCAGGAGTCCATCCTTAATGCAGGCTGAGCCCAAGTAATGAGAACTTGATTCTTAGTCAAGGGATTTCTTTCTTCCAATGGGCTTAAGCCAAAACCTTTAAAATTATTTTAATGTCATTTTTCTTTTTAATGGGTCATGTAAGTACTAGGAAAATTATAGCATTAAAAGGGTGGCTTCAGACTTTCTTTTTCTCTTTGTATAATTGCCTTTTAGAGGGTAGAACTTTTAACTCATCCTGAACATTTCCCTTTGATACCATCAGAGGCAAGCCTCATATTCGGAGGCAAGTTCCTCATAGTTTCCTCTAGAAAGACCCCCAAGACACTCACTAGTTTGAGCTCAACATGTGTTCATTCCCCATAGGTGATAAGCCACGGGATTTCCAGAGAGGTGGCAAGATTTATCCACCGCTGTTGACAAAAAGAGAGAGTGTAGTACAGCCACAAAAGAGATAAATGACTAAATCCCATGGCTGATTATTTTACAAGCAACACCATGAGCTGCTTGTCTAAATGAGCATCGCACCCTTCAAAGCACACCTGTATGAGATGGATGATGTGACGTGTGGTCACTGCCTGTTGTCTGGCTGCAACAATATCACACACAACTCCCCAAATATGAGTGGTTACAACCACGAGCTTGCTGCTTTTCTTGTTGCCAGGTCTGATGTTGGCTGTGGCTCAACTGCCCTTGACCATTTTTGGACCCAGGCTGCAGAGGCAACACATGGTGAATGTTCTTCCCATCGTGGGGGGCAGCAGCTCAAGAAAGGTGAGTGGAAACACCCAGAACCTCTTATAGCATCAGCGTGAGTTGGAACATGATTATGTCTGATCTCATTCTATTTATTGTGTGAAAAGTGATCAGGGGATGATGGATTGGGGAGAGGGGACATCTGTTGATCATGAATTCAATCAACCATAGTCACATAACTTAAAAATCATGACATTTAAAACAGTATGGGTGATACTGTTTTTTTGACTTAGTGCATGTTTATGGAGCATCTACTCATCTACTCATTACAGGAACATGTTACTGTATTGAGATGAGCACGATACATCCATTAAATCATATCATGCTTGTAACAAAACTCTGAGGCAGGTACTTACTCCTGTTTTACAGATGAGTCGATGGTAGCCTGATGCCGTAAAGTACCGTGCCTTGGTTCTAGTACTAGAAAGTCATAGAACCAGCCCTGGAGCTCGAGTGTGCCAGCCCTGAGCCGGTGCTCTTCAGCCTGGCTCTGTGCCCAGGACCGGGGCCAAGAGAGGAGGGCAGCGGCCCCCACGTGCAGAGCGACAGTTGTCTGGGAGTGTCACATGGAGAGACAGGGTTCTCTTGCAGAAATGAGTTGAGCATATTTGGCAGGTTCTGGTGGTTGATCACATTTGATAATCCCAGTTGCAGTCTGAAGTGAGCTGGGACTTTAAGCTAGTGAGGTTGACTGTATGTGCCTTATAGGCTGGTTCAGGAGGAGCTACTGAAGTGTACTTCCACTTCATCATCATCTGCCTCCAGTCGAGGCTGGGAAGACCTCTACACAGTGGCTCAGGCATTATTAAGTCTAGAGAGAAACACAGTACACTATACCAACATAATGAGTATACTGCATAATATAGTATACTATACCAACATAATGAGTACAAAGGGACGTTCACTAATATTCAATATGTCTGATAACTTTTAAGCACCTAGTAGATACTGTACTGGGCTTCCCTGGTGGCTTACTCAGTAAAGAATCCACCTGCACTGCTGGAGACCTAGGCTGGTAAGATCCCCTGAAGGAGGGCATGGCAGCCCACGCCAGTATTCTTCCCTGGAGAATCCCCATGAACAAGAGGAGCCTGGTGGGCTACAGTCCATGGGCTCGCAAAGAGTTGGACAAGACTGAACGACTAAACACAAGCACAAGATACTGAACTATGTACAGGAAGCTAAAGACAAAACCAGAGATGGTCCCTGCCCTCATGGAGATTATGGTCTAGAGGACAAGACAGACTTTTGTTAGACAGTCACGTCCATGGATGTATAATTACAAAATGGGATGCTTTTATTTTTTATTTTGAAAGAAGGGGCCAAAGTTTCAAGAGAGGGTAGGTCAAAGATGAGGAAGGCTTCCACAAGAAGTGATGGGAATTTAAAGGAGAGAGCCTAGAGGCTAAAAATGTGTGTGTGTGTGTGTGTTAGTGGAGTGTGAGGTCGGAAGCAGTCTAGATGGAAGAGGAGTGTGTGCCCAGACCTTGGGTGGGATGAAAGAAGGGCAATGTCACAGTCCAGTGAGGCTTCTGTAAAGGGCTTACACCTTGAATTTCCTGTTGGCTGGCATGCAGCTCCCTCTGAAAGGGTCAGTGGTGTGTTAATCCCCCTCATCTACAGCCAAATTCAAAGAGAAGAGATGTCACCTCTAGTGGGATCTTCCTCAGAGCCTGGGCAGTATCTATCTTGCAAAGGGGAGCATTGTTCATCTATGAGAAATCAACTTCCCACTGGTCCAGAGAGCCCTGAGATATAGCTGAGGATCAGAGCTTGCATAGGGTAGAGGCTGCAGTACTATAACCAGAGTTTGCCATCAACTGGGGCATCAACACATGCTTACCGAGGCTTCATGATGTCACAGAAGCATAGAAGAGAGATAAGATAGACACAACCCTTCTATTAAAGAGTGCATGGTCTGCAAGAGAACATACCCACAAGCACAGAAGTGTGAGTGATAGATGGGGATGATGATCCAGAGTGGTGGCCAGCACAGGGGAGAGGCCCCTTGGATTCTGGATGTCAGAGAGCTTCTGGGAGGAGTTGAGGGTTGAGAACACTCTTGGACAATTAATAGGGGTCCACCACCCAAAGAAGGGCCACTGGTAGCTCCCTGAGAGGGAACAGTAAGTGCCAAGTCATGGGCAGGTGCAAAATACAACAACAATTCCACAATGTTTTTTAGGATACAGGGATTCCCTGATAGCTCAGACAGTAAAGACTACACCTGCAATGCTGGAGACCTGGGTTCGATCCCTGGGTTGGGAAGATCCCCTGGAGAAGGAAAAGGTTACCCACTCCAGTATTCTGGCCTGGAGAATTCCATGGACACTATAGTCCATGGGGTTGCAAAGAGTCAGATACGACTGAACGAATTTCACTTTAGGGTACAAGGAGCACTTAGCCTTCAGAGTCAACATCCCACCTGGAAGAAGGTCTTTGATTCAGTCTCCTCCTTGGTCCATTATAGTGTGTTTGCTTCATGGGTTTTTCCCAGAATTATTGAGATATAATTGACATGTAAGATTGCATAGGTATACTGTGTACAATGTGATGATTTGATATATGTATATATTTCAAAATGTTTACCTCAATCAGATTAGTTCACATCTCCTCTCCTCACATAATTACCATTTTTGTTGTCGTTTCTGTTATGCTGAGACTATAGTTAACTCTGGTCACCTTGCTATAATTAGATCCCCAGAACTTATTCACCTTATAGCTGAAAGTTTGTGGCCTTTGACCGACATATTCCCATTTCCCTCTATTCACAGCCCCTGCCAGGCAGCCACATTTCTACTCTGATTCTGTGAGTTTGATATTTTCAGGTTTCACATATAAGTGAGATCATACAGTATTTGTCCTTCTCTGACTTACTTCACTTAGCCTGCTGCACCTGGGCTTTCTGCTTCCAAACTCCTCCTGTATGGCCTCCCTAGAGTGCCATGAGGATCCCTGCCAAAACTCCCATCTGGATGCTGGGCGTCTCTGGGTTTGGGGCTGCAGGCCTGGTAGGAGTTGGGGTTTCTGCAATCACTGGATGGTTTGGGGGCTGCAGTGCTCCTGAGCCCCGGAGCACACGTGCACGCCACACGGCACCAAGAGACGCGACGGGGCAGGTGCTCAGGTTCCTCTTCCCAGCTCTCAGCTCACAGCTACCAGCTCCAGGGAGACTTCAGTCATCCGGGAGCCACCTCTGCCCCCTTTGATGTTCACGACAGGCTTTTCTTCACTTTGTCTCTGTTTTACATACGTACTCTCCTGCCAGACTGGGAAATTGTGCAGGGCTCTTGTCTGGCAGATCTGGGGAACAGGATAAGGTAGTGTTTACGGCAGAGCTTTGAAGCCGGCACACTTCTGCCACCTCTCCACAGATAGGTCGTCATACACACTGTACCCTGAGTTCCTTCTCTCAAAACATCGTTTAGTCTCTGTAGGAAGTGCCCTTGGAATTTTGATAGGGCTTGAATTAACTCTGTAGATCACTTTGGGCGGTAAGGGCGTTGTAACAATATTGTCTTTCTGTCCATAAACAAGGAACGTCTTTCCGTTTGTGTCTGTCTTCTTTAATTTCCTTCCTCAATACTTTGTTGTTTTCAGTATATGTCTTCACTTCCTTAGCTAAGTTTATTTCTAAGTATTTTATTCTTTCTGATGCTCTGGAAATTGAGATTGTTTTCATCATTTCCTTATCAGGTAGTTTGTAATTAGCATATAGACTCACAACTGATTTTTCAGTGGTGACTTTGTATTTGGCTTTACTGAATTGATTAGGCCTAGTAGTTTTTCTGTGGAGGCTTTAGAGTTTTGAAAAGGAGGTCTAAACTTCACATGGAACCCTAGTAATTTCTCCAAATTATCCTATACATTTAGCAAAGTGTGAATTTAAAAATCTCAAGAGGGGATCACCAAAGTTGAGAAAATTATTCTAAAATTTATTGGGAAAACTAAAGTACTGAGAAAGCATTTTAAATCAAGTGGAACGGATGGATGACTCAGTAAAAGTAATAGCATATTGACATCCAAATGGGGAGGGAGACTAATTCCAATCTCTGCTTCACATATCATTCAATAATGAATTTCAGTTGGATTAAATATCTTAATTTGAAATGCAAAATTTAACATGCCCTATACAAAATAGGAGACTAACTTTACGACCTAAGAGTAGGAAAAGAATTTCTTTTTAAAAAAAATGCTAGAAGTTTATCTCTACAATTTTTTACAAAAAATATTGCAAAAGACTGAAAGTATTCCTAGTCCTAAAAGCAAAGTTTTCTCAAATCTGAGGATAGCCTTTTCCTAGCTGTTTGTTTTTCAGAGTCAAAGTTGGACTATGAATTGCTCAGAGTCCTCATTTTTTCCCCCATAATGAAATGTAGCTGTGGCACTTACTGTTAAAAATATCTTACTGGAATCAGGGATCAGTAGTCAGTGTAAGCTAACTAGGAAACGGTGGTTCGGGAGGTTTTTTGTGACTCTGTTTTCACACATTCTGGTTGTTTTTCAGAGATGCTTCAGTGAGCTGCCTATGGAGAGGTGCCTTCTTGGCTGGGGAGGCTTGAGTTGGTCTGTCTTACTCTAATGTTGCAAGGCTTCTGTGCCTTGCACATAAAAGCAGGAGTAGAGTGATAAGTAAACAACCAGTAAGAACCATGATAGAACAATGTTTTAAAATAAAATGCACAGTTAAAACTATGGACCCACAGAAGATTACAACTGCATACAGAAAATTCACATATACAGGGAAAAGATTTTTTTCATTTTTAAAAATTGAAGTATAATTAATTTACAATATCCTGTTAGTCTGTTAGTTTCAGATGTACAGCACAGTGGTTAGTTATATATATATATATACACACACACACACACACACACACACACGCCTGAAATATTCTTTGGAAGGACTGATGCTGAAGTTGAAACTCCAACACTTTGGCCACCTGATGCAAAGAACTGACTCACTGGAAAAGACCTTGATGCTGGGAAAGATTGAAGGCAGGAGGAGAAGGGGGCGACAGAGGATGAGATGGTTGGATGGCATCACTGACTCAATGGACATGAGTTTGAGTAAACTCCGGGAGTTACTGATAGACAGGGAGGCCTGGCCTGCTGCAGTTCATAGGGTCGCAAAGAGTCAGACATGACAGCAACTGAAGTGAACTGAACTGATACACATTCATACATATATTTTTTTTTCTCTTTCAGATCTAGGAAAAGATTTCTTAAACAAGATGTACAAAGCAACATCCTTAAATGAAATTCTTAAAATCGAAGACTTTTCAACAAACTGGTAATTTATATAATCCACAATACTAAGAGAAATATTATTTTATATTATATATAAATATACAAATAATCCTGGCATATTAATAAATAAAAGCTGTACAATCCATTGCAGGGTTGAGGAAATGGCCAAATGATAAATAAAATCAAAGAAGAGGAAATCTAAACATTTGACAAAACATGCCCATCATTTCCCTCGTTAACTTACAATAACTTCTTGGTCATTTACCAAACAGTGGTGTCTGTCTCTAGACTCTTTTGTTTCTTAGGTCCACTGGCCCACCAAACAGAGTGGTTTCTGCCACTTCATCCCTATGGCTTGGTCCAAATCTGTGCTATCCAATAGAGTAGTCATTATCACCCATCACTATTTAAATTTAAGTAAAATTCAATTCCTTGGTCACATTAGCCACATAACCAGTGCTCAGTAGCCATATGTGGCCAATGGCTGCCACGTTGAACAGAGTAGGTATAGAATATTTCCATGATTATGAAAGCTCTGCTAGACATTGTTGCTTAAACTTATGTAAGGTTCAGTATCATTAAAATAGGGTGAGTCTCCTTTCATTCTTCCTTATCTTTAAAATTGCTTTGGCTCTTACTTTTCCAAATAAATTTGAAGTCAAGTAATCAAAGAAATGTAAATTTAAACAACAAAGATGCACCAGTCTGTGGCAACTTCAATCAAAGCATTACCTCTATGAAAATGGGAACTCTGAACACAGTGGAAGAACACGAGATTAGCAGGTTGAAAAAGGAGTGTGTGTGTATGTTTGTGTGTGTATAGGTATAATGCAATGACACAATTTGGGCAAATTTTACAAGAACCCCTTTGAATAGAATAAGCTATTCTATTTATTGTTAATTGATCATAATTAGAGCTAATCTTGATTAAGCATCTATCTTTTTTCCAGGCTCTGTTCCAGGCATTTTAAATCTATTAACGTTTGACGATTGCACACAAGATTAATTTATGATCATCTCCCTTATTTGACTGAAGCACAGAAAAGTTAAGCAATTTGCCCCAGGTTACCCAGCTAGTTGGTGCAGAGTTGGAGCTCGTAGCCAGGGTGTCTGGCTTCCAAGTCTGCATTCAAAACCACGGTGCTGTTCTGGAATCAGACCAAATGACACTCAGCAGACGTGTGTGGGAATGCATCCAGAGAGGGAGAGAATGGAAATGGGAGGTAGGGCTTCGCCTTCTGTATAATGTGTTAGGGAGAGAGGGGGTGGTGGGGAGACAGATAGGAGTATGGCAGATCTGAAGGAAAGAGAAGAGAAAGCGTTAACCTCAGTCAAATTAGGTCAGTGGGTACTCGGTGTCATCATTTGCTTTTTGAGTGTATATTTTTTAATTAATAAAGTAAAAAAAAAAAAGGGTATATTGTGAGATGAAGAAAGTCTCTGAGGACTTGTTTACAAAGTCTGCTAACTAGACTTCTCTGTTGTTAAGAGTCATCCCTTGCTGGTTTGTAGGGTGAGATGTGACAGCTGAAAGGCTTTTGAGGGGCCCCTGAGAAGGACACAGACCCAGGGGACAGGAGTGTCAGCTGGGGGAGATCCTTGGGGCAGAGGGAGGAGGGGGAAAGGGAAGCTGGACCAACATTACTATTTTCTTTTGGAATGTAGAGGGAGCGTGGGGTGGGGGGTGGGGAACACGCAAGACTAGCCTCAGAGAGACCACGGTGTGCATGTGATGATGGGCTGCCCAGGCGGGTAAAGTGATACTCCAGTTACAGACACAAAGCATCTCTCCTTGGCACCCGGTAGGCCCTGCCCACGGCAGCCAGTGCCGTCAGCCGGTATGGCCCCGCGAGTCCAGGGCCCCAGCTCCACACCCGCGTCACCTGACGCAGAGCTCTCGCCCCGGTGTCCGAGGCCCAGAGCCTCCTTGGCCGTCTCGCTGATGCCAGCTCACGTGTGGGGCTTTTTGCACAACCGCTGTTTGGGAGCAGGCGGGGAGGAGTGGCAAGAAGGGACCGAGGCGGCAGGTCTGGGGCAGCTACCCCGCGTGACTGCCAGACACCCGCCGAGCCGGCAGAAGGGCACGGGGCAGGGGGGTGAAGGAGGTGCTGGGGGGCGGCCTCCCCTCCACCCTTGCCCTGCGGCCGGTCTGCCCCAGCGCACCGAGCCCCTCCACCCCTGATCCATGGCTTCTTTCCAGCGAGGGCATCAGTCCTGACGGACCAGCAGGTTCTTAGGAAGCAAGTGCCCAGCGAGGCCCAGGCCGGCTCTGACCCTGCTGCGGCCCCTCCTCAGGCACAGAACGAGTTTCCCAGATCCTGGGACCGTGGCCGGCCTGCCAGCTTCCACGCCAGCAGCAGCCCTCGGGCTGCCCCGCACCATCCAGCCGTGGGGCGGCCGGTTGTTTCCACACAGGCCGGCACACTGGTTTCCAAGCCAAAAAGCTTCAGAGGAGAACGAGAAAATGCTGGGGTTTAGGGGATCTTGCAACTCAAGGAAGCCCCGTGAGCCCCGCTGATGAACGCGCACGGGTGAACACTTCCCCATCACATGCTGGCGGGGCTCCCGGGCCAGCTGAGAGGTGAGAGGACCTGTCCCAGCTCCTCCCCACGCCCCTGCACCCCGCCTGGAGGTGCGGACTCACGGAGGGGCCGGGGTAGACCGGCGGTGAAGAAGGGCTTCCGGGGGGAACCAGGCCTGTGAGCCACCATTTGCAGGCCGGTCCTCGGGGGTGGTTTCCTGAGCTCCCTTGCTTTTATCAGAGTGAAAACCTCTGAGGACTTCTGAAATTAGGACTAAAAACATACTTACCTGGCTAGTTTCCCTCATTGGTTCTACTGGGGACAACGACATGCTATTTTCCTATTTCTCAAAATACTCTGCCTATTATCAATTCAGTCATGGATTGTTGACATAAGTTTGTTTTAAATATATTTACTATTAATGAAATTGTCATAGATATGTACATATATGTTTTTTAAATTTTTCTCCTCAAAACTAAATGCATAAACAAGTAAATGATATATAGCTCATTTGTTAATTAGTGCTATAGAATATATATGTGTATATATATTTGTATGCACACACACATTTGCGTGTGCGTGTATATATATATATAGGAGAAGGCAATGGCACCCCACTCCAGTACTCTTGCCTGGAAAATCCCATGGATGGAGGGGCCTGGTAGGCTGCAGTCCATGGGGTTGCTAAGAGTCGGACACGACTGAGCGATTTCACTTTCACTTTTCACTTTCATGCATTGGAGAAGGAAATGACAACCCACTCCAGTGTTCTTGCCTGGAGAATCCCAGGGACGGCGGAGCCTGGAGGGCTGCCGTCTATGGGGTCGCACAGAGTTGGACATGACTGAAGTGACTTACCAACAGCAGCAGTATATATATATATATGCATGCTGGTGGTGGTTTAGTCGCTCAGTTGTGTCCATTTCTAACCTAGACAGCATATTAAAAAGCAGATACATTACTTTACCAACAAATGTCCGTCTAGTCAAGGCTATGGTTTTTCCAGTAGTCATGTATGGATGTGAGTTGGACTGTAAAGAATGCTGAGTGCCTAAGAACTGATGCTTTTCAACTGTGGTGTTGGAGAAGATTCTTGAGAGTCCCTTGGACTGCAAGGAGATCCAACCAGTCCATCCTAAAGGAAATCAGTCCTGAATATTCACTGGAAGGACTGATGTTGAAGCTGAAACTCCAATACTTTGGCCACCTGATGTGAAGAACTAACTTATTGGAAAAGACCCTGATGCTGGGAAAGGTTGAAGGTGGGAGGAGAAGGGGACGATAGAGGATGAGATGGTTGGATGGCATCACCAACTTGATGAACATCAGTTTGAGCAAGGTCTGGGAGTTGGTGATGAACAGGAAAGCCTGGTGTGCTGCAGTGAATGGAGTCGCAAAGAGTCAGACGTGACTGAGCAACTGAACTGAACTGAATTTGCGACCCCATGGACTGTGGCTCTGAGCAGACAGACTTGAGTCCCACAGTTTGCTCCAACACGTCTTAGCTCTGCGACCTTAGGCAAGTCAAGAACCTTTCTGAACTCACTTTGGCTTCATGGCGGGGAGTGGAGGGGGAACCTTATGTAGAATGGTTCTAAGGGCTTCATCTCTGGAACCAGATTATCTGGGTCTGAATCCCAGGCCCATGAGTGATTCTTCTCTTTGTGCCTCAGTTTTCCCAGCTGCCAATGGGAATCGGATTAGTTCCTACCTCATAGTGATGCTGTGAGGATGAAACAAGCTCTAACAAGAAGTTAGGGAATATCAAGAGCTTAAAGGGCTGCTTGAAACAGAGTTATTAAAATGACTCTAAAGCAGGAATCATAGTAAGATCCACCGTAGAGGGCTGTGGTGAGGTAGAGATGGGGTACCTCAAGCAGGATACCCCTAAAGCAGGGATATCCCACCCTGACACCCAAGCGCTGCATTGACATGGCAGCCACGGGAGCTGGCATTTTGCCTCCAGCTGCCTGCCCACTCCCAGGGCCCAAACCCCGCTCCCCGAGGCTCTTCAGCACAGGGACGGGGGTATGATCCCGGGCAGATGAAGAGTGGAGGCTATGCCGCAGCCTGAAGTTGCCAGGGCCGCATGCGCCACACCCCGAGAGGCCCGGCTCTGGCTACGTCCGGGCCAGGACCGTTTTGCTGCACCACCTCCAGCTGCCAGATGTTGTTCTAACCAGAGCTCTCTGATCTGCTGCCAGGCCTTGGGCAATGGAGGCGAGGTGTGCTGGGATCCAGGCGAGGCCCCCCCACCCGGGGTGAGGGCCTGCTGTCCCCGCAGCGGTGCCAGCCCAGAGCCAGGGGGCATGTCCCGGGGGACGGGGCCGCCTGAGCCTCACAGCCAGGAAGGCAGAAGACAATTCACAGCCATAGGGGGCTTCCCACCCAGGGGGCACTCACCCCCAACCGCGGGCCCACAAGCGCATTCGGCCGACTGAGAACACTCACGGCCTCATGGTACAGAGAAGGGAGGGCAAAGGAGTAAAAAGGAAGTCGAGGAGAAAAAGAAGAGAGGCCAAGAGACATGGGAAGAGAGGCAGGGACACGCGCTGGGCAAGCGTGGGCTCGGGAGCCGGTGTCATGGCCTTTTCAAACCGGGGACCTCCCTCCGACTGGGCCCACAGGGCAGATTGTGGGAAAAGACCCACTTAGAAGCGGCTCCTTCCAGAAAAACCCAGGGTGGCAGCACTTTCCATCACGTTAAGTCTTTCTCCAAGAAATACAGGGTTTTCATCATCTCTGCCAACCCTTGCAGCCTCCAATTCCCCAGTCTGTCCCTATGAAGGGAGGGGGGCCAAGAGTGTCCACCACCCTCCCCATTCCCAAGCCACTTGTGTCTCCTTGGCCTGCTCCAAGGATCCAAGGGGATGTTGCCAGATACATCCAGGGTCTAGGCCTCTTGGGGACTTCCCCTCTGCCGAGAACAGCTAACCACGGGGATGCTTGCCCAGAGCACAGGGGAGGAAAGTCGTTGGGACACACTTAAGTCAAAAAAGTACATGTTGTTTATCTGAAATTCAAATTTAACTGGGTTTTTTGTATTTTTACTGGCTAAATTTGGCCACCCCAGACAGGCAGCACCAACCTGAATTCAGTGGTTGAAATGGGGAGTATGTGTGTTAAATCACTTCAGTATAGTCTGACTCTTTGCAACCTATGGATTGTGGCCCTCCAGGCTCCTCCGTCCATGGGAGTTTCCAAGCAAGAATACCGGAGTGGGTTGCCATTTCCTACTCCCGGGGATCTTCCCAACCCAGGGATTGAACATGAATCTCTTGCGTCTCCTGCATTGGCAGGCGGGCTCTTTATCAGGAGAGAACAAGTATTTCAGACTCCCACCCCATCACACGGATCATAAGAAGGTCCGCCCGCTCGGCAGAGCTGGAGTTGGACCACCCAGCCAAACAGTCAGGTGATTTTTATTCTCTGGTGAGAAAGGGACAAAGAGAGGAAATTGAACTCTTGCTTAAGCTGATGCTAGGTCAGGCATTCACTGAAGACCAAGTGTATCCACCCCAGATCTGTGCTGGCCATTTGCCGACATCGTTTCACTGAAGGTTGATGACCATCTAAGGAGCAGTACCTGTGTTTTTGTCTCTACATGGCAGACTCCCTCCGTATCAGCACAAAAGCTGAGCCTGCCGGAGCCCTGGCCGCAGGCTATAGGGCTAAACTTGATGCTGGCTGACTCTGCTAGGGGCTGCAAGTCCTGCCCTTCTCTCTCTGTACCTTTATGCTGTCCCTGTTCCCAAAATGAGCCCCCATTGTGCCTGCTCCCTCAGATGAGTCTGAATCCAAAGGCAAACATGGGAGGTGATAAGGGAGAAGACCTTAGTCCAAGAGGCTCAGGTGGGAAAGTGTGGGTTGGTGACACCCGGCCCTGAGTCAGAATCCCAGCTCTGTCATTGCCTATGTGACGCGGCGCAAGCGACGTGCGACTGTTTGTGCTTCCGTTTCATTTGCTAAATAATTGGGATAATAATACACACAGCATCGGTAGTTAGGATTTAATGAGAGAAGGCAGGAGAAGCAGGTACCCATCAATTGAGCTATTATCTCCCTCAAAGGATGGTTGGAGAGGAATAAAAGGGATGCGAAGTGAAGAGTTGTAGTAGATGCTTCATAAATGGTAATTATGACCATTGTTACCAACCCCCTTCGGGAATGGGTTGTGCGTTTCCCAAAAGCCTCTCAAAACTCCTGTTCTTATCGCAGAGCACTGGATAAATGACTCCTTTGATAAACTAGCTTTTCACCTGGGGAAACTGGTTTGTTTATCCTACCCAGGTTCAGATGACTGAAAATCAATGTGATTTGACAGCTGTGGAAAATAGCGAACTGCACATACAGACCGATGAGCCGCAGAGCGCATTGGTGCTGCTACAGAGCGACCCCGCCACCCGCTGCCTGTTTGGGCCGCCAGCCTGGCCCCCATCAACCGCTGGTAGGAGCAGAGGTCTCGCTGCCTCCCTGATGCCTCCGCCTCCTCTGTGGCCTGCAGGAGCACCCGGGAGCCCAGGTGCTGGGGCCCTGGCCTTGCAAACTTGCGCCTCACACCTGCAAGGTGAGGAGCGTTCTCTGCTGCCTCACAACAAGGTTAGCGGCTACTGGCAAGGCAGGGCCGCTGGGATCTGAGAGCTGCGGCTGCTCCTGAGATCGGGGAAGGCAAAAGGTCAATGCATCCCCTACCTCTTCCCAGAGAACTGAGGGCTTCATTCTTGACCCCTCCTGCCTCACTCACCACCCCAAGCCCCTACTTCCAGATCCCCATACTATTCCTGTATTCCCGTCAGTCCATCTGTGCAGCCCTTGGAATGACACACTCTCGGAGGCCACAAGGCCCAGGGCAGTCACCTAGTGTGACTCAGGAGGGCCTCAGCCAGAGTCATTGTCAAGTGGGGGGAATAAACCAGCGTTAGCGCTTCCTGCTGAGAACCAAGGGGCACGTGAAAGTGAAAGGGCTTTCTTTGGGGCTGGGCTTGCCTTCAGAGGAAGGTTTCAGGGAATCCGCCGTGCTCTGGGACTCTGGGAATGCTCTCCGTGTAAAAGTGGGGGTGTTATTCACTGGCCTTCTCCTCCTTCTGGCTGTTTTTCTATGCGTCCTGACTTTCTTCTACTTGCTACAGGGGAGGGTAGAATTGTCACTGGGTCAGCGCCGCTGGAGACCATTCTCTCTGAGTTCTTAACATAAGTAACCCAGGAACCGAACTGAGGAATCCGGCTACTTAGTGTCCTCCCTACGATCTTGTTTTAAATTAGCTGCTGAGTCATCGTTAATCATTACAAAATAAATAAATCCTATGGCTGCTTTCCCCACCACACCAAGTTGCCCTAGGAAGAAATAGCGTCTTCTTTAGACCATACCTGCCCCTAAAGACATCCATCTTTACTTTAATATTCTCTGTCCCACTACCCCTGCCCCCCCTGGTCTTCATATGTCTTGAACTACTGTCCTGATCAGCAAGTCACATGGCCTGTAGGTTATTATCTGTTTCAGCTGCTCTGCAAGACACTTGCCTGTTTCTCCAACTACAGCCCACGTGGAATCCTGTCTACCACTTGGCCTTTATTTTAAGCCAGATCTAAAGACACCATTCCAGAGAAGGCAATGGCACCCCACTCCAGTACTCTTGCCTGGAAAATCCCATGGACGGAGGAGCCTGGTAGGCTGCAGTCCATGGGGTCGCAACGAGTCGGACATGGCTGAGCGACATCACTTTCACTTTTCACTTTTCTGCATTGGAGAAGGAAATGGCAGCCCACTCCAGTGTTCTTGCCTGGAGAATCCCAGGGATGGGGTCGCACAGAGTCGGACACGACTGAAGTGACTTAGCAGTAGCAGTAGCAAAGACACCATTCAAGTTTGGTGAACATCCATCTACCCAGTTTCACCTGCACAAAAAAAGAGGCTTGTGTTATTTCAGAGATAAATGTGACCATCTCCAGCCTGGAGGAAAGACAACCATGACAAGTTCCATAATTGTGTTCCAGGAGGGTGCCAGATACTTGTGATACATTGACAATAGTATCAAGCAGTGAAAACGGACTGTGTGTTAAATGTCTTACATGTTTAATCACCAATACAGCCAACAAAGGTTAGGTACGATTATCATCTCACCTTACAGATGAGGCAAGTGAGGCTAGAAGAGACAAAGTCATTGCTCAGAACCAAGGGCTAATGAGAGCCAGGATTCAAAGCAAGTCCTTTAGAACACTTTCTACCAGCCCTGCTAATTAACTCACAGTGCGTTTGTGAGGACTAAAGGCCCTTGAGCTGTGTACTGGAGCTGCCCTTGTTTTGCAAGGGAGGCGCAAGCTCTGGGAGCCTTGGGTATGATGAGTTGACTGAGGAGCAATGAAAGGTGTTCTCCAGCCTCATCATCCAGGAGGGGTCTGGGAGCCGCCACACCCCAGCCTCGAGGCGGTTGAAGAACACTCAACCTGTGATTGTGCCCGAGATTGTTTAATTAATTGCAAGGCTCACCTGTCACCTCATCTGCCTTCGTGAAGTGTGTCTTTCATCTTGGATCTCCAAAGCGGGTGTAAAAGCTGTAATTAGTCATAATGATTGTTGTTGTTGTTTAATAGTTACCTGCTATAATGTCCCTTTGAGAGTCCCTTGGACTGCAAGGAGACCCAACCAGTCCATCCTAAAGGAGATCAGTTCTGGGCGTTCATTGGAAGGACTGATGCTGAGGCTGAAACTCCAATACTTTGGCCACCTCATGCAAAGAGTTGACTCATTGAAAAAGACCCTGAGGCTGAGAGGGATTGGGGGCAGGAGGAGAAGGGGACGACAGAGGATGAGATGGCTGTATGGCATCACCGACTTGATGGACATGAGTTTGAGTAAATGCCGGGAGTTGGTGATGGACAGGGAGGCCTGGCATGCTGCGGTTCATGGGGTCACAGAGAGTCGGACACGACTGAGTGACTGAACTAATTAACTAATAATGTCCCTTGACAGGTGAAGGTGCTGGGGCTTTGGGTCAGAGAGAGATGCTAAACGTGGAGACCCAAGACGCGAACAAGCCAAGGTCCTCCATTCCTGGGAAGCTTTTTGGAAGGCTTAGCCATGCCTTGAAACAAAGAACTGCCCTGGCCTTACAAGCCCGTTTTTTCTTGCCTTGGGGGCAGTTCACATTCCTTTCTGGATGGAGGAGAGTGGTCGCTTTCCCTGGCATTTTAAAACAGGTGTAAATAGTCCAACAAAGGTCCGTCTAGTCAAGGCTATGGTTTTTCCAGTGGTCATGTATGGATGTGAGAGTTGGACTATAAAGAAAGCTGAGCACTGAAGAATTGATGCATTTGAACTGTGGTGTTGGAGAAGACTCTTGAGAGTCCCTTGGACAGCAAGGAGATCCAACCAGCCCATCCTAAAGGAAATCAGTCCTGAATATTCATTGGAAGGACTGATGCTGAGCTGAAATTCCAATACTTTTGGCCACCTGATGAGAAGCTGACTCATTTGAAAAGACCCTGGTGGTGGGAAAGATTGAGGGCAGGAGGAGAAGGGACGACAGAGGATGAGATGGTTGGATGGCATCACCAACGCAATAGACATGGGTTTGGGTGGACTCTGGGAGCTGGTGATGGACAGGGAGGCCTGGCGTGCTGCAATTCATGGTGTCGCAAAGAGTCAGACACTACTGAGCGACTGAACTGAAAGAGTCCATTCCATTATGAAGGCAAAGAGGGGTTAAGGCCCAGGATACTCCTGCAGCACACCTCAACCCCCGTTTGCTCACTGGTAACACAGACAGGAGTCATGATAATTCTAGGTCACAGCGGTCTTGTACCCTTGTCTGAGGTGGTCCATCAGGTGTGAGCACTTGAGAAAACAGAGAAGCTCAGGAAAACAACAGTCATTATACCCACCAGCACTGGAGACAGGAGGCATGGTACACGGGGCCACGTGGGAAAGACACCAGGGTGGTCAGGAGGCAGAAGCGGGGTGAACTCTGAAGCTCTGGCCTTTATTGGGGTGTCGAGGGCAGGCAGGAAAGGGCAGAGGGAACAGCCTGGGACTGGCTCTGGGCCGATAAAGGGCCAATAAAGGCAGAGGAACGTTGCCTCCAGGGATGTCTGCATCAGATGGAGGGGGGAGGGGTGTGGAGTTTTTAGTTTTCACGTTAAAGGTGAACTGCGTCCTTTGCTACCTCTAAGAGTTCGCAGGTCCAGGGAGGGACAGTCTCTTCCCAGCCAGAAGGGTTTTTATTAAGATTTCAAAGCATCATAATATAGAAAATTATATAATAGGACAATTTGTATGTGTGTGTGTGCACGCACACATGCCGGAAGAGGTAGATTGAGATTTGGGACGAGGGTGGCAAGAAACTTTCTTGCATTTCTAAAAAAGAGGCAAAAATGAAGAGAAGATAAACTCATTTACCTCCTCTTGGAAAAGTTCATAAGATCCTCTCAGTGAGAATTTCTTCTCTTCCTCCCTTTCCATGGCCTCCCCTGACTGTGTGTGTGAGTCTAGGACAATCTGAGATGGGGAAGCACCATGGGTCATTAGAAGATGCTTTGTTTAGGTGTAGAGATTCCTTGCTGTTCACCTATGTTCCTGCCCTTTCATCTCATACTGATGAGTCCAGAATGTGCCTCTAGTTCTATTTCTTTGAATGCCCTAATCCTGAAAATCTCTCTTGTAATGACCCCTTTTGGATTTTCAAGCCCAAAGTTGTCATTAGTAAATGGACGGGCCTGGTTTCAAACCAACGGCTTCCCTCTTCTCAAACTTCCCCACTATGTCAGAATGAGAGAGATGATCCTTGGCTGAACAGCCGTTTTTCAGGAACTTCTGAAGTGCAAACTCACCTTTGGAAAATAAATTCTGCCTAGGAAACAAGGGGGCCTCTTTGGAGCAGAATAATGAGAAGCATTTAATAATTACATGGCTCATCATGGGATCAAATCTACAGACTCTTAGCCCCCCTCCAATTAAAAAACTCTCATTTATATGCATCAGGAAACATGTATGAGAATGTCATTTAGTCATATTTCTAAAAGCAAAACACCTACACCAAAACCAGCTAACTGAAAATTACCCCCTTAACCTTCAACAGGAGAATAAATAAAGGGACCAGAACACTAGACAATAGGGAAAATAAGTGCACTACATACAGGTACAGGCAACAACCTGGAAGAATCACAGAAACATAAGTTGAGAGGAAAAGCCAAGTAAGATAATACAGAACAGAGTGGCATTTTTCACAAAGCTTACAAGCACTGCACCGCCCCCCGAACCAACCACACACACAGTTGAGAAATATCTACACAAGTATAACTTTAAAGAAAAGTCAGAGAATGATAAACAAAATTTAGGATATGGATACTTGATAAGGGAAAGAGAGGGGCCTTGGGAAGGAAGATTCATCAGTATTGTTTTACGGTTCTTAAGACATTGCTTTACAGGCACTTTACACTCAACATCATGACTGACATATAGATGACATGTGTAGGTAATTCTGTATGTCCTCAAATGCATATTTCAGGAGACAGCTTCCTAATGCAAACAGCTCAGAGGCAAACCATTTCATTCAGGGACAGTAGATAAACATGAACTTCAAGAAAAATACAAGGAATGTGGTGTGTAGGTTGTGGGAGGGGGCCCCAGAAAGAACTCTGGAAAAGAGGAAGGTAGAGGAAAAGGCTGGAAGCAAAAGCTGGGAGAATAAAGGTCTGTGCTTCCTGGTTTTATTTCTCCTCTCTCAAGATCCTCTCAGTTTCTGATTATGCCCTGGTTCTCATACCCTCTAAGACATGTTTTAAGGCCCCACAGACAAGAGATGCCCTTCCCGGAATGGACGGCTCTCCCAGTTTCACTCTGGCGAATATATAGGCTAGAGAGGGAAGAGAACTGAGATTCAAACTTCACCCCCCACAGGGCTCACGTTCACTCTAAAAGTGTGGCCAATGGAAGTCTCCAGGCCTCCCAGTGATGGGGGAGACGTGAATAAAATATAGATGAGATCACACTGTAAGCTGCAAGATGCTGGGCTTTTATCGAGGCCTCTGAGGCGGGCCGCACCTGGGGTCGGGACCAGTTTGCTCTGCCCATCAAGCTCCTGGCCTCAGTTTTCTCCCCTGTTTCACACAGACGGTCCTTGCCGTATTTAGGAATGCCTTCTCAGCTTGGGAAGTCAGAGTCTGAAAGAGTTTAAAAGAGGGAGAAATAGTTTTATTTCCACCCCACCCGCCAAACATTACAAGTGAAACTGTAACACAAAATATCCTAGTGAAAAGCGAGAAGTAAATGATCTGGGTATCACAAAGACCATCATTCAGTGTCTCCAAACGCTTGTGTTTGGATTATAGACTTAACAGATTATAGTTGATTCATAATGTCGTGTCGGTTTCAGGTAAACGGCAATGTGATTCAGTTAAATGCGTGTGTGCTCAGTTGCTCAGTAGTGTCTGACTCTTCACAACCCCATAGACTATAGCCCACCAGGCTCTTCTGTCCATGGGATTTTCCAATTAAGAATACTGAAGTGGGTTGCCATTTCCTTCTCCAGAGGATCTTCCCAACTCAGGGATCGAACCTGGGTCTCCTGCATCTCCTGCATTGGCAGGTGGATTCTTTACCACTGCACCACCTCTTCATTCTTTTTTAGATTCTTTTCTCATATAGGTTATCACAGAATATTGAGTAGAGTTCCCTGCATTATACAGTGTATTGTTGTTGGTTATCTATTTTATATATATTAGTGTGTGTATGTTCATCCCAAGCTCCTAATTTATCCCTCCTCTCCAGGGACTTAGTGTTATTTTGAATGTGTATAAGAATTAGACACCCAGGGAAGAACCTTAATGATAATAAGCCATTCCCTTCTTCAGGGGATCTTCCCAACTCAGGGATCAAACTTGTGTCTCCTGCTTTGCAGGCAGATTCTTTACCATCTGAGCCACAAAGGAAGCCCCAGTGATAATAACACTAAAACAATAATAGTAATACTGGCAGCCATTTCTTGGTTACCTTGAGGATATACTGCACATACACTGGTGGCCTCCTGTCCATCACCCTGTTTATTTCGGAGCACGAATTTGAGGTCAACACCATCATCCGCTGACAGGCACTGAAAAGGGAAGCAACTGTGCCCAAGAATATGGAACAGTTAGAAAAAGTCTGTGCTGGAATTTGAACCTCAGTCAGCCTGGCTATGAAACCACTCATGGTATATCCAGATTCTGATACATTATTTTCCAAAGATTTAACAGCCAGGAGACTGTAACAGCCAAACTGGGAATAACTCTATTTTGTGAAGGGCTTCAATTTATTTAACACACTCACCTACTCAGAGCAATCCATTACCAAGTGTTTGAGAGCGCCTGCCTCCCGCTCCAGCCTTGAAGAGGGAGGCCAATGTCTGCATCTCGGTGAAGCCGGGGGTGGGGTGGGGGAGGCGGTGGAAGGAAAAAGCCAGTCCGCTCTGGTCCTGTTTGCCAAGTCTCAGGCTCCCTCCAAAACTCAGAAGTTGTCATTCTTGGCGAAGAGCAACTGGCTCGATTGGAGTGGATTTCTCATCGGCTGCCTGGGCCCCCAGTTTCTCCGGGCAACCTGTTGGGCAAGCGGGCACAGCCCTCTGTCCAGGCCTGGGATGACCACAGCACACAGCACCAGGTCCACGGTGCAGTTCTGAAACTCGGGGCCTGTCGTGGGGGCCTTGCTAATGAGAAAGCCAGGCCCAGAGAGCGGGACCGTAGTTGATTAAAAAAAGAGTCTGACAGTGACTGCCTGGTCCAGAGTCCCTGCCACTGACCACCTAGCACGGTGTATCTCAAGCAGGGCTTTCCCACCAGGGGAGACGGCCTCTGCCCCAGGTCACCCAGTACCACCTGGTGACCTCTTCGCTCGTCACTGCTGGGGAAGGAGCTGCTCCTGGCGTCCGGGGTGGGGAGAGCCCCAGGGTGCTGCTAAACAGCCCACAGCGCCCACGACGGCCCCCTCCCCAGCAAAGAATCTTTCCATCCCAATGTCAGCAGTGCCAAGGTTAAGAAAACTCATGCCAAGTTTGGCATTAAGGAAACAGAGGTGGGAGAGAGCCAAGCCCACTGTAGGACAGTGACCCTCTCCCTAACCACCTGCCAGCCTTCTACCGGCCCAGGCTCTGGCCACCCTGCCATGAGTAGCTCTTGTGTCTTCTCCTCCAGCCCGAGGTCCCCAACACCCAGAGCCAGCAGAGAACACCATGTTCCTGCTCGAGTCTCTCTCAGAGGAACTGGTGAGGGTTTAAGGAGCTGGCAAGGGGCAGGGAGCCAAGGCGTGGGGGCAGCAATGGGAGCCGAGGGCAGGGGTGCTTTCCCTGCAGATGCCTCAGTGATCACAGAGGGGCTGGCATCCTTGGGGGAAACCTCGCTTCCTGAGAATCACTTCTGCATGTGCAAAGGGTGCGCGGACTCGTCTGGCAAGGGTTAAGCGCGTATCTTCTCTTGCTGGCCGGTCTCCCAGGCGAGGCGAAGGCCGCCCCATCTCACATGGACATGAAAGACAGACTGTGCAGATGGAAAACAGCTGTATGCCGAGTGAATGGGCCACATGGCCGCGGTGCCACGCCGAGGTTTTGCTCCATCGGTGCCCTTTTGTTTGACTTTGGAGGAGCAGCACAAATAAATACAGTAGGTTCTGTTTAAACAAAGAACTCTAATCAATAGAGGTTTGTATAGCTTATGACCTTCCACCATAAACAGAAATTTGAGGTAAAAAATCCACAAATCCCAGATCAATTACCAGATTATTTACCCTTTTGCACTGCTAATGTTCCAATCTGCCTTGCATACTAAATAGCCAGGAAAGAAAAGGAGTTTTGTTGCCGGGGAGGAGGGCGGACCCTGTGGATTTATTCGTTGTGGCAATCACAGCGTATGCCATACGTTTTCTATATAAATCCGGCTGCAGCGATTGTGCAAATTGGCTAAGACAAATTTTAAATTCCAGGACTTTTCAGTCAATGTTACCAGTAGCTTTTTCTTTTTCTTTTCCTTTTTTTTTTTTTTTTTTTCTGAAGGGGCTTTAACCATCTGCCACAAAAACTGTTATTGCACTGTGGTTTGCTGTAAATGAAAGTACATATGTTAGGGGCTTCGGTCCTTATGCTGGTTCTTGGCAGCTCTGAAGCCTTGAGGAAAGCCCCTGCCCTGGGTTTCCTGGACTCAGTTTCCCCAGGTGTAGACATGGGCTTGGGTGGAAGAATCACTCACCAGCTCTGTGCCATGGGCAGACAGTTTAATCTCTTGAAGCCTCTGTTTTCTTATCTGTGAAATGGTGAGGGGGGCGGAATTACTGTTTCCCTCCTGGAGTTGCGGTGAGAATGAAATAGCATGCAGTGCATTAAAGCGCAGCCCGGCACACAGCAAGTGGCACTCTATGGGCGGGAGTCACTGTAACTGTCATCATCGCAATTATTCTGGGTTCCTTCTCTGATGTCCCAAGTTTCAACAGAGCTGCAATATTTTGGCCTGAATTCTCTGAGTCAAGGGCTCGGGGAAAGGCTGGAAATGAAGAACTAGGGACTCAGGGAGAGGAGTGGATGGGACCACTAGGAGGAGAGGAGAAGCATCGTCCTAACAAGTCACGCTGGCCACCCCAGCACCCAAAGGTGTTGGATGCTCAACTCTCCACCCACAGAAATCTTCTGGCTTCGATGTTTGTTCATCAGAACCTGAAGAAGTGTTCCTTGCAACGAAATGGCCTGAGTGTCCCGCCCCCGCCTCCACCATGGTAATCCTCTAGGAGATGCTGGCTTCGGCAAACAGGATTCCCACCCCATCTGCTAAAGTAGAAGTCCCTCCCAGGAGAACTGGGGACCTGTGTCCATCATGCTCACCTCATCACCCCCCAACCCTGTGAGGGACCCAGCGTTAGGTCAGTACACGCTGGCTGGGTCCTCAGAAATGCCCGGGAACCTCTCCCTTTCCTGCTCCCCTGGATCATGGGTCTTCACCTTTCCCTGTTAAGCCCAGCCCCTCTTTTTTACTCCTTGACTCTGGCCTCCCAAGCCACCAGTCACAGAGAAGATGTTAGGACTTACACTGTTCTCCATGTTTTTCTTTTTTCCACCCGTAATGTAGGAATGACAGAGAAAGCAATCTGTACCCAGAGCTGTGTTGAGAGCTTGACATATACAGACTCACAAACTCACATAGCAACACCAGTGGGTCTGCAGTTTATAAACAGAGAGAGAGTTGGGGAGGTAATTCACAGGCTGCCACATGGCCCATGAGACTCTAAACAAGGTCTGCCTGACTCCTCTCTACCAGACCCGTGGTTCTCAAATCTAAGCAGCGTCAGAATTACTACACCATGGCTCCATTTTCTAAATTTCTGCATAGTCAATGGAAGACCTAAGTTCTAGGATCATTTTTGTTCTTGCGTTTTGCTGAGAGAACCAACTTGCTTTGGAATCATCTGTGTCCTACCCTTCATCCTCAAGCATTCTACAGAAGCTGAACCAAAAGGGAAATTCTCATTCACCAAATTTTGTGAAATTTAGTTCCAATTAAGGAATGGGAGATGGAAGAGCAGGCTGAAAGTGGAGAAAATTTTTCCAAATTAACCAAGAGGTCTAATGAGAGCAGAGATTGGCTGTCTTTTTTAAAAGGAAAAGCAGTTTCTCAAGTTGTAATTATTCTTCGTATTATAAAACGTGGAAAGTAACGGGGTGGGGAAGGAGGTCTAGAAACTTGCATTCCTTAGTAATGAACTACATAAGCAGTAAAAGCCTGAGTTAGAGTATTTTTTCCAAACTTTTACTCAATAAATATTCTGTCTCCAAAGTATCACAAATTCCAAATTAGCAGCATGTGGATTCATGAAATCCATTCATTTCTCCATTCATGCATCCCACAAACATTTATTGAAGCCTCTGCTCTGCGCCAGGCGTCTGCTGGGTGCTGGAGGGACACGGTGGGCGTGTGCAATTCTGAGACATTGGTTTGAGAGAAATAATATACAGGCTATTTCCTTGAGGGACGGGAGGAGATAAAGAGTATAGAGGAGACATGTTTGCCTTTGTGGGTGGGTGCAGAAGTTGGGGGAAAGACCTTCCAGACAAAGAGCCTAGCCCACACAGATAAAAGCCATTTGTAGATTTTTTTAATTTATTTTTTTATTGAAGTATTGTTGATCTACAATGTTGTGTTAATTACTGCCATACAGCAAAGTGACTTGATTATACATATAAATACATTTTCCTTCATATTCTTTTCCGTTATGGTTTATCACAGGATATTGAATCTGGTTCCCTGTAGATTTGGATGGTGATCCTTCTAGATGCTCTCACAGGCCATTGCATCTGTCCCCCAGTTGCCATGCTGACATCTAAGGGCTGAAAAGTTGTCCCCATTCTCGGCCACCTGGAGGCCCTCTTACCAAGGTTACACCATCCTCCCTACATCCCTCCCCACCCCCCCACCCTGGGAACTGCCCACTGACCTACTGATTGACACAGGGCTACTGTGGGGTAAAGGTCTACCACCAGCTGAATCAAGTCTCTGCTGAAATTCTGATTCTGGAGCTTCTGCTGGGGTTGAGCTAGAACCAGACTCCTGCTACCTCCTTGCTTAGCTCTTTCTCTTGCCCTATCTTGTTCCCTCATACCCTCCCTCCTTCAACAAGTCACGTGCTTCAACCCTGTCTCAGGCTCTGCTTCTGGGGAGCTTGATCTCAGAAGAAATTATAGTGACTAATTGGGATCTTGAAACACATATACATGCCTGTGTAAATGGCTCTGACATCTACTAGTTGTAGGATTCTTGATAAGTGACTCAGCCTTCACTCGTACTGCTAATAGAAGCCCAGTGAATCCAAGAGGGAAATTCCCCAACTCCCATCTTTGCCCCCTTGCCTTTTAAGGAGTACCATCAGGTATATGCACGTGTGCATATCTAAACATGCACACACACTCACGCGTTCATAGACGCATGCCAGGCTAAGCAAAAGTAGCAACCCTGGGCTTGAGACCTGCCACATAGATAATTTCTCCCGAAAGACCTAAGAGTTAGTCTCTGATAGGGCATCCTCAACCTGATCTGGTATTCTGTAACTCCCAAAAGTTTTCCTCTGGGCCTTCAGTCAAGGCCCACTCTCACAGATTTCTAAAACTCATCTATATCATTTTGAATGCTTTTAGGATTAAGCAATGGGAAAATGCATTGTTTTATATATCACATATTGTCCAGAAGTAGGGCAGATTCCATTGACTCAGGGGTCACTGGTGTCAACAAGGACTTGGATAATTCTTCCTTTCTTCTGCTCTTCTCTCACCAGCGTGGGCAACAGGAGCACCATACTTCCTTGTTCCCAGTTGCAGGCTATAGTCCTTCCTTCCATCTGATTGGTCTGTCTGGGGTCAAATGTTTGCCCTGACCAATAACAGCAACAACATGAAAATGCCATGCTCTGATTGGCTTGAGCTAATCAAGACCCACCCCTAGAGCTGGGAATAGGATGAAAGTTGTATAGCATGCTTGGACTCCAGAGCTAGGATGTTAATTCCAATTGTGCCTGTGCCACTTAGTAGCTGTGTGACTTTGGGCATGTTATTGATTTCTCTGTCCCTCAGTTTCCTGATCTGACAGATAATAATATGCCCACTCCATTGGGTGGTTATGAGGGTTGAATAAATCAATAAATGCCAGGCTCTTTGGCAGTCTTGGTGCATGATGAGTGCAAGTTTTTATCATATTATGTTGTATCTGAGCAAATTCAGGGTACAGTTAGGAAAGACAAATGGGGGTGGCAGACATTAGGTGCATAACCTTCCATGTATCTCTCTGCCCAAAGTCCATGTTCTGACTCCTTGACTGTGTTCAGCTCAGCATCCTGAGTTGAAGCATCCTGGCTAGGTGGGTAAGGTCTCAAAACCACTGTGTTTCTGAAATAGTTCTTGGCTTTCAAAGTACCTCCCAAGCATTTGGAAATTGTAGCTCCGAGCGCTCCTCTTAGTAATACCATCTCTTACCTAAGCCCCACCCGAAGCCCATCATTAAACAACTTCTGAGTTTGGGCAGAGTTGTCAGCTACAGGAGACGCTACCTCACAAGGGAAGGTGGGACCCACCTGTCTGCCCGTCTCACAGGCTGCACCACCATGGAGAGGTTGCCCTGAGTAGGCCTGGTTTGCTTCCAGAAGCAGTGAGAAAGCAGACAGAGCTAATCATATCATGCCCTTTCCAGGCCGACAAGACCGGGGCCCTCACACTGTGAAGCCACAAGGACAGGAATGAGAGTCAGGCCAGAGGAGATGAGACGGGGGAAAGTCTAGGGGTGAATGTAGTGATAACAGCATCAAGAGAAAGTAGAAATACCTCCCATCAGGGCTGTTTATCAATGTTCACTTTAGTTAACAGTCTGCACTAACCCTAAAGTTGGAGTTAGTACATAGGAACGACTGGATGGGTTTTAGAAGATCAGTGAATCCTCTTATTTATACACAGGTGTGTGTGGGGGCCTGGCTGGCTGAACTTTTCCAGTGGGAAAGGCTTCAGCTTCTAATGAAGTCTCAGAAAGGTTGCAATCCACCGAACTGGAATAAACTCCCCAAATCATGAAATTAATCACTTGTTCATTTTCCAATGGCTTCTGACCTCCAAAGGGATTTGTTAGCAAGTTATCTCTCTCAGATCCAGTAATTGATGAAACTGAGGCGGGGGTCCTGGGGGTGCTTAGAACCCTAGTGTATCCTGCCGGGGCCCTGGGCTCAACCCCGCCCTGCCTGAGCCGCCAACAAGGAGTCAGAGCAGCTCATTACCAGGCTTAAACAAGATTCACTGGGCTTCCCTGGTGGCTCAGACATGAATCTGCCTGAAATGCAGCAGACCCGGGTTTGATCCCTGGGTTGGGAAGATCCCCTGGAGAAGGGGATATACCAATCCAGTATTCTTGCCTGGAGAATCCCATGGACAGAGGAGCCTAGAGAACTACAGTCCATGGGTCACAAGGAGACGGACACGACTGATCAAGTAACACACAGAAGCACACATGATTTGATACGTTGCACAAGAATGAAATTAATTAGCAGAATGTTGAATTCCATGGCTATACAGAGCTCCACTGCTTACTCAGCAAGGCTCAAAATCCTAGCCTTGAGTCTCTTGGGGAAGCTGTTCAAGGACGACCTGGGCTGCAAACAGTTCCTCACAGTTCACGACCAGATACATGTAGAGTTGGAAGGTCTGTATTTAGGAACAACAATTTGACAGTAATTTTATCTGCTTGACTTACTAGCTTAAAAAATGGGGCTTGCATTTTGTATGTCTTGTTCCTTCATTTCTTTTTTTGATCATTCATTCTTGTGGTAGTTTATATAACTCTAATTCTGAAATAAATATAAAAACTTTTGAAAAATTGCTCTTCACGTAGAGTTTGAGAAGCACTGACCCAGACAGTCTTTGCCAGGTTCCTCTCCTTGCATCTCAGCTCCCCACTCCCAAGACATCTGTTGGGCTGAGGTGTGGGATCCATGGATGGATGAAGTCGAAGCAAAAATCCAAATGTGACATTTCTTCAAGGGCTCCTGTGACCTGAAAATTCATGGCATTTTTCACTTCATTCCACAAAAGATCCACATTAGTGGATCTATTTTATATTAAATTATTTTATATTAATATATAAAAGTTGGTTGCTGTCTGTCATTCGTTTTCCAGTTGTCAAGGAAAATTTTAGCTGCAAGATGCACAGTAAGATTTTGTTTGTTCGTGCCTTGGAAGAAAGACTCATGTTTTGCACGTGGCTTTGCGTGTCCTGTGAAACACGCTAATGCTCCCCTGGGAAGTAGCAACTTTTGTCATTTTGAGAAGCAGCTTTGCAGCAGATATTCAACAACATTAAGGTCTCAATTTCAGATTTAAAAGCAATTGAGTTGCTCCCAGTTGAGTGGGAGAGGGTTTTTGGGTTTGTTTGCAAAAAGCAAATTTATGTTCAATAATTTTATACAAAGGTGGTTTTCCGTGTAGTGTGAGTCTAAGCACACTCCTACATAGTGTTTACTCTGTGTTAGGGAATGTTCTACGTACTTAATCCACATCAGCTCATATAATGCTTTGAGATAGGTGCTTTTAATAATATCATCTCCATCTCATAGATGCAATACTGATGCACAGGAGGCTAAGTCACTGCCCAAGGTCACATGCCTGGGAGATAACAGAACTCAGATTTCTACTTAGGTAGCCTGGGGCCAAAGACTTGCTCTCAATGTATGCACTGGACTGTGCCTCCCAAAGCCCTCCAAATGGGACTACTTAGGGGCTGTATTGATGCAATAAAGCTACAACCACATGGAGAATATTACTCCTGCATTTGACTCAGGACCAAAGAATTAGAGGGAAGCCAAAGTCCTACACAAATCTACATGAGAAGGCCATGAGAGTCAATTGACGGACTGTGAAACTGGTAAATAGGCTGACTAAACAGAGTAACACTGTGCTAAGCATTCTGCCACCTACGTGATAGTCTGAAGTTGGGCCAGTGTGGAGAAGAATTGTGTTTGGGGTTGTCCAGTTGAATGCATCCTGGCTAGAGCAATTTGCTGGAAAACCAGGGACAGTTTTACAGCCCCAAGGACACCCCATCAATTCCACTAACTCTTTGGCCACGCCTGACTGTGTCATGGCTCTGAAGATGCAGCCTTTGTGAATTATCCACACTCCAGCCCACATCAGCATTCGATTTGGTGTTTCAAGTATCCCATTTGGTTTTGAAATTAGTTGAAGAGGGTGCTATTTAGGGGCCATGTGAAAAAAAAAAAAAAAAACTATATAATCTGTCTTATGCTTATGGAAAAAAAAATCGCTGTGTTCTGATTAACTGCACGTGACGCTGAAATATATCCCTGTGAAAATGACCTCCATTTGCAGTCTGATTTTGATTTGCAGGCTGTGGAATTAAATTCCACCTCACTGGTTTTATGTTTCTGCCATCGTTTGTCCATTCACTCACCAAACATTTATTGAGCACCAACTGTAGCCAGGCCCAGTGCTAGGTTCTCAGGGAGAGCCACAGAAGGAGAGTGTTACCGGATGGATAAGCCCTGATCTCTATGTTTGAGGAGTTCAGCTTTTTCAGGAAGACAGACAAGTGGATGATAGCAGTGCAGGAAACAGTCACGCCCAAGCCTATTAAAGATCCCAAATTAATTCATTTTCTAATTGCTTGGTTACTTTGGTTATTATAAGTACCCAGTTGTATATAGAGTTCATAATTGAGTTATTGTGTGTACGTGTGTGTGTTAGTCACTCAGTCCTGTCTGGCTCTTGGCGACCCCATGGACTGTAGCTCTCCAGGCCCCTATGTTCATGGGATTCTCCAGGCAAGAATACTAGAGCGGGTTGCCATTCCCTTCTCCAGGGGATCTTCCCTACCTGTGGATCGAACCCAGGTCCTCCTCTTTGGCAGGTAGATTCTTGACAATTAGAGGCACCAAGGAAACCCCAACTGAGTTTTTATTTACTATTTATTTACGGCTACGTTTGAAAACATCAACTGGATGCCTACAAGGCTAAATTCAGGATGAATAGATGTGGGAGCTTCTGTCTACTTGATTCATTCATGTCCAAGTAAACCCAACAGAGGACAAGAAGTGTTTCCCTAACACACCTGCATCGATTCTAGCAATAGCTATGTCTCCATCTTCCCCAGGCTTCACAAAGCACCTCCACATCCATCCCTCAACTACTTCATGAAAACAAAGCCTGAAAATCGGTGTTATCGTCTAGAGACAGGTAGGAGGCTTCCCCAGGGCCACCCGGCTAGCTGATGGCAGAACAGGGTCTCTAACCCAGGTCTTCTCATTCCATACACTGTCCTGCCACTCTGTTTACTTATTGAACATCCATCACACATTTGGCTTTGGATGCACTGTGTGATCGACCAGCATAATTTCATTATCCGGATACTGAGTTATCTGGGTCACCTGGCCTGTCATTTTATGACTATAGGTAGCTGGCCATTCTGTATCCAAGAAGGACACCTCCTGCTGCAGTAGCATTCATGAGGAACCCAGGTGGGACAGCAGCGGATGAGGTGGTTAGATAATATCACCCACCCAGTAGAGGTGAATCTGAGCAAACTCTGGGAGATCATGAAGGACAGAGAAGCCAGGCATGCTGCAGTCCATGGGGCCACAGAGTCAGACACGGCTTAGTGACTAATCAACAAGCAGGTGGGACACATAGAATCTTTCAGAGACAGGTCTTGACAGCTCGCTCCATTCACCTTCCTGGCCTCTAAACCCTTAATTTTTCCTTCACAGTTTGAAGGAATTGCTCTCTGTAAAAATCTTCAGGATGGTCATTAAAAAACACAGACTATTTTTTGGTGGGGGGAGTTGACTCAAATGGGAAACACAACTCAGCTTTTTGAAAGTCAAAGTGGCCTTTGTGTTTAGAAATTAACTTTTTACAGCACCCCAGGGGGTAGTTATTACTCATTGGATACTTTTAGGAATTTAAATGCGATCGATTAATTGATGGTAAAAAATTATATTATGTAAATGCAAATTCAGAATTGAGTTTAGTGTTCGCAGTGGCCTGAAAACATTTTAAAAGGCCAGGTGAGGCCTGAGGAAATTGGAAATTTTAGTCCTTGCTATTAAAAAAGAAAAAAATAAAAGAATGAAAGAAAGAAAAAGAAAGTTTGCAACAAACTTGGTAATGAAGGCCCGAATGTTGTTTCTTTCTTTTTTGATAATGTTATCACAATCTGTTATCACAATCTAACTGCACCATAGAAAATCTAATGTAAGGATTCAGATGAGCTTTTGTTCTACCCTTTTTGTTAGAAATTCTGCCCTACATGTCTTATCAAGCTTATAAAGCTCATAAACACTGGTACCCCAAACAATTTAGGAAGATAGAAAGGCAAAAACTGAAAGAGAGGAAGAAAAAAAAATAGGAATGGTGATAAAATGAAATTGAAGAGAGTAACACAATAGAAACGGGAGCCATTAATTTTTATAGCTGATTCAGCTACTAATATTTTATGAGGTTTAGAAATATGAGTATAAAGAAAGCATCCTCATATCTTCCTTGTTCTCTTTCTGGTGTTGTTTTAATTCAAAGATAAGCCTATCGTATTTGTACCTCGAATATGGCCTTATTACAGTTAAACACCCGTATGGTAGAAAACATTCTGTTCATTGGAACTTTTCCAAATCATTGTCCTTTTGTTTTTGTTTAGCCTGGTTTTCCACTTTTCCTGACAGAAATTCAAGGACCGCTTCACCGGCCATTTCTTTTCCTTGCCCATTTCTTTCTATCCTTCTTTCTTTTTTCCTTTTAGCTTATCAGAGCTCATTTCCAGTTAAATCGCAGCAGGGTTTGTGTTTACTAGCTTTCCTGGACTGGACTGCCTGCAATGTCTCCATTTAAATGTAGATTTTGACTTTACACTGGGGAGGAGGTGCGAGCCTTTCTGCAGTAGAATTAACATCAAGGTGAAAATATGAGCTTGAGAAAGAGGCCTTGTTTCCTTAAGTAGGGCTGTGTGGGACCAGTTCGGATATTCTGAGTCATTTATTTACAAGTTGCCTTGTACTCCACAGGGGAAAACATTGCCCAAGTCAGATCAATATATTTATTGAGGCCACAACACCAAAGTTTAGGTTAAGAAAATCAAATGTTGGGGTAGCACAGAGCCTGGTATAGATACCGACGTGAAAGGCAGGGAGGGGGTACTCTACTCATGACCTTTCGGAATCAATGATAAAATATGATTGAAAGGGCATGTTTAAGAACCGTTCACATCTCTTTTCAGAGTTCAGAACCCATGCGCACTGTGAAGACATGGAATAATGTATGTGCTGTAAATAAAGCTTTCTCACATGTGAAACATGCTGCAGTTTTGGATCATACTCCTACTCTACATATCCCATATACAGTTTTTAAATTTTAGCTGAACTATAATGATATCTAAGAAGTTCATTTAAAAGTTTTTAAAAAAATCATGATTTTGCCCTTTCCTGCCCCATTTTAAAGATAGGCCATTAAGAAGCAAAATTAAATACCCATGCTCACATCTAGATAACTTATACAGGGTTTTTCCATTTGTTTTTCTTAGCTGTTTATGAGACAATCTTGCTCCTAACCAACACTGCCTGAGAGCCTTTTATATCATCCAAATGATTCCATGGGAAAAGTAAGCAACTTAGTCAAGAGCTCTTCAGATATCTCGTCCCAGTGAGCCCTTAAGGGTACCTGTACTTGTAAAATTATATATCTTGATTTAGTTTACCAAAAACTGGTACTCTACCTCTCCTAATGCCTTAAATGGAACCCTGATCATACCACAGGGATATGGTATGATACTTAACCCACCACAGTATATGAGCTGTGTGATTTTGATCGAGTAACCCAAGCTCTCTGTGCCCTGTTTTGCTCATCTATAAACTGGGAGTAGCAGGAGTATTTATACCCTGAGTTATTTGGGGGATTTATCCACTTAATGCTTATAAAGGTCTTAGAATAGTACCTGGCATGAATACAGCTCAACAAATGTTGGGAAGTCACACACACACACACACACACACACACACACACACACACATACATGTGTGCATGCCTGTGTGTGTATGTTCTCTCCTGGAGGCTTCTGGAGCCAGAGAGAGAGGGACAAAGGAGTAGTTGTAGACTAAAGTCAAGTATTGTTTATTTCCTAGAGACCTTGATATAAGGAGAACTGGGGGGAAAAGGCCTTCCACGAGCTATAGGCCAGAGATAAGAAAATGGTTAGGGAATAATGTGAAAACCAGCAGACTCCAGCAGAAATGAGAGAGGGGGAGACAAAAGTAGGTATTTTAGTGAAGATCCCTGGATGCCTGACTTGGCTCAGAGGCTCAGGATCTCCAGAGAAACTCAGGGCTGAAAAGTTCAGCTTCCCTTCCCACTTTGACTGTCAGACCAAGGCAACCATTGTTTGCACCTCATCTGGTCTAAATAGTCAGTTTACAAATGGGTGTTGTTCAGCATCATGTGTTATAGATGCTTTATATTTATTTAAGAACTCAGTTTCAAGGAATGTTTTCCAGACATGCGGTTCACCGCAGCGGACTGCTGTTGATATTCTGATCCCATGAGCATTATAATATGTTTAAAAATTGCGACACTTTAAAAACCAGATGTTCTACATAAGCTGCGCACGGGGGAGGGGGAGGGAGGGAAGAAAGAGGAAGAAGCAGGGCGGCGGATCTGTCACTTGGCGTGACACCCAGTCCCTCTTGCTCACTGAAAATTCACATCACACCGAAGCAAACCCCAAAAGTTTCTTCTGGATTTTCTTCTGCAGAACAGGTTAAAGGCAAATTGCTTTAACAGGAAGGGAAGTTCTTTCCCCAAGACAAGCAAGAAAGCTGCAGCTGAAGCCTGAAGGTCAAGCCCTGGCATGGCTGTGGCCTGAGGTTCTTTGTCGCGGCTGTTTTCTGGGACACACAGCGCGTGCGTGCACGCCACTGGTTCCCGGCCCTTCTGAGGTTCCATGTGGACTGATCGGCTTTAAAGCAGCCTCCACCTTCATTTGAAAGCGTTCCTTTGGGTAGAAGCAGGCCTTGTATGATGTGTGGGTGGGGCTATGTGTAAGCGTGGTGCGGTCTTGTGGTTAAACGTGGAGCTTCTGGGGTCACTTTACTGGGGTTCACCTCCCAGTCCATCACTTGCTGAGCACACGGGTCGAGATCCTTTATCTAAGGCTCCGTCTATCCCTCCATAAAACAGAGACCACAGTGGAACCTATCTAATGAGGAAGTCTAACGAGGAAGACGAAGCATTTAGCACACTGCTTTGTCTGTGATAAACACTCAATACATGTTAGATACTTTACATGGAAGCCTTTTTTTTTTTTTTCAATTCAAAGTATTTATGATGAACTTGCTCTGAGAGAAAATTTGGCCACTCTCCAACCTCCCCTGAGATAATTAGATAATTTAGGGTGTCTCAAGTGAGTCTTGGAAATGACTAGTCCACACAGTTGGAAATGATCCGTTTGGGGAGAAGTGGAGGGGCAGTGTCCGTGATGGAAAGACCGCATAGCCAGACGGCCCAGGTCTCGGGGGGCCCTGCACCTCCCGAACTATGTGGCCTCATCGGGAGCCTCCGGCTCCTGGGCCCCAGTTTTCCAGCTGGATCCTTGACAACACCTTCTCTCTTCAGAGGGAGACATGAGGCTAAAAGGAGTCAATTTAGGGTAAGTGCCTTGCACACAGGAGGCACTCAATCCGTGTTTATTTCTTTTATTCCATCATCCATATGGATGCTAAAGACATGTTTTTATGTATTTATCAAATGGCCTCCATCCAAGTGCAGAATTTATCTGTTTCCCTCACACAGGCTTCCCTGATGGCTCAGTGGTAAAGAACCTGCCTGCCAAAGCAGGTTCAACCCCTGGGTCTGGAAGATCCCCTGGAGTATGAAATAGCAACCCACTCCAGTATTCTTGCTGGCATAATCCCATGGATAGAGGAGCCTGGTGGGCTACAGTCCATGGGGTCATAAAGAGTCAGACATGGCAGCGAGTAAACAACAGTTCCTCAGACATCTTCTCTGCTAAAAACCAACCCATCAACTAAGCATCCATCCATTCAACCAACAACACAAATACAAGCAAAAGTAATAAACAAACATGTCAGAGCAAATGAAAGTAAATCTTTAATACTATTCATTGACCTCTGTAGACAGCCCATGGCCTGACCCCTGCTTCCCTCTAGTCCGACTCTTGTCATTTCACCCCGTCCCCTCCTTTCACCAGCCACCCTGAAATGAATCACTTCTTCTCAAGCATCTCCATTTCTGTCACCTTTGCCTTCCCTATCACATTTTTGTCCCACACCCTCTTCAGTCCTCCAATTTCAGCCTGGACCATTTCTAGAAAGACTTCTCCATGGTGTACCCCACAATTTGTGCTCTTTTAACACTTAAGACTTCCATCCGAGCTTCAAGTTCCTCGAGTTATCCTTTCCTAAGCAGTTGTCTTTCTTATTTGACTGTAAGATTTTTGCAGGACAGGAGTGGGGTCCTATCCACCATGTTGTCTCAGCCCAATGCTGTTCCCAGAGAACTGAATACATACTTGGTGGATGAATGAATAAGTGAATGCATGGACGAATGCCAGGATGGATGGGTGGGTGGATGTGATGGATGGATGAATGGATGGATGGGTGCATCACCTGGGACTGGAATGGTAGGTCTCTGGCCTAGCTCCTAGCACATCTTTGGTAGGTTGGTTCAGAGATTCAGCAGCTGAATGTGGCCCATAATATCAACAGTCACAAAGAGTTGATTGTGAGGTCAGACCTTCCCTAGGTGCTAGCTGGACTTTATCTCCAGTGAGTTCTACGCACCCCTCAATGTAGCCTGCGCGGCTCTGGCAGATCAGCTCTACCGACTTCTTCAGATCACCTCCTCACCCTCGCTGTCTCTTCCTCTGGGCCGCACACTTGCTGTTGTTATCTTAGCTTCTCTGCATCCTTGAGGTCCCTTTGCCTGCAGTCGCTTAGAGGTATTTTGCTCCCATGTTCGCCTGCCGGACTCCCCCTCATCCTCTTGGGATGGGCATCAGTGTAGCTCCTTTAAGTGAGTTTTCATAATGTGTTCCTCCCCTCCCCCCAGCCTCTAAACTGGGTAAGACCCCTCTGTGATTTGTGCTGCGGCTCCTGCTCCTGCTCCACATAGCACTTACCACAATTCTAATTATGCAGGAACTGATGTGATTATTGGTTTAACGTCTGTCTGCCTAACCACAGTGTAAGCTTGCGGAGCGCATTCACTGGTGTAACCTCAGGGCATTGCTGGGGCCTGACGGAGTGACTATTCTTTAGAAATAACCATGTCCTTGACATCAACATTGAGGGAGCAGGGGTTCACGAATCCCAAAAAATTGCTTGCAAACTGCAGAACTGCTTTTCGGTTGGCACGAAGTAGGGTCTTCATACCAGTGGTTTACAGCATGTGCCCATTCTGATTAGTTAGATCTGATTGGCTAATTATGAAGGTGGTCGATATTTCAGGTGTTATATCGGGTTTTCACAAAGGTTCATAGCGGACCCCTGTCCTCCCAAAGGAAGTTAGGAGCTACTGCTCTGGGGTCTGAAAGTAGACCGTTTCGTGGAAGGTTCTCGTCAACCCTCAGGATCTCTGCCACGATCCCAGGCAACGCCTTGGTCTGTGTCTTCCATCTGTGCCTGCTTTGTGTGTGTTCCCCAACACAAGGTCCCTAAGAGCTGTATGTCACACACGAGGGATATTCCAGGTTTCTTGAAGTCATCGGCAACTCATCTGTGTGGAATAAGTGGCTCACCAAGAAAGACACACATGTAACAGAACAACATGCGTAACAGTTTCTCTCCTCTGAGGAAGACACTCCCCAACAGTGTCCGGGGAGACGCAGACTTCAGCGACCCACAAGGCAGACGGGCGAGCACCTCCTCCAGGCCTCCCCAGGGCGTCAGGAGGAGGAGAAAGAGCACGGGCTGAGTGGCTATCCCTTCCTAAAGGGAGGATGTGCCGCCCCAGCCCTGCCCGATGCCCCCTCACACATGCCGGAGAAAAGGGTTAATGGTTATAAGATGCCGCGTGCCGTTAGCCTGAGACAGGTCGCATGCCAAGGGCTAGCTGGGCACTCTGGACTTACCATTTACTTAAATCCTCACAGTCACCCCAGGAGCCCAGTACTCATCCCCATGAGTGTATGATCAGAGACTTGCAGAAGTTAAGTAGCTTTCCAAGGTTATTTATGTCACAAGTGACTAAAGTGCGATTCATCCTGGAGTCTGGGTCAAGGTTGATCCCTAAACTACCAAACACTGTGTCAAGGGCGCAAAGAGGTCGCCTATGCTGGCCGAGTTACGTAATCACTGGACAAGTATGTGCCGTGTATCTACTGTTTGCTTCGTGCCGATCAAGATGGTGGGCGTAGAGTTGTGAGCGAGTCCCCCTCGCCCCCTGACCTCCCTCTGGACTGTGGTCTGGAGGAAATGAACTTGAAGCATGTATTTACACTGGAAGAGTTGTAGGATGGGGGAGTACAAGAGGTGTGAAGCCAAAGGCCAGCCCGGGATACCAGACACTCAGTCAATAAGCAGGCACACCCCGGAGGTGCTATGGATTGATCTTTTCAACAGAAGAAAAGGAAGCCCCTGAAATCAGTGAAGGTGGTGGAAGGGCCTTCCACTACACAGTAAGCTCCATCAGGACAAAGCTGGGTTTAGATTCATTTATTTCTACAACATCTTTGGTGCAAAGCGTAAGACCTGGCATGTATTTTACAAACTCATTCAATACTTGTGAATGAATGGATGGAGGTATGGATGGAGGTCATAGATGTTTGACGGACATGCAGTATGAGCCTGGAAAGTTCTTATCTTGATGGACAATGAATAAGTTGTGAAAACAGAGAGGGAAATAAGAGTTTCCCATGGCACCGGGACAATATGACACTGAATCGAAGGTCTTCTGAGATGTTGGTGCCACCAGTCATCCAACCAAGGACCCGAGTGAGAGGGAGGAGGTGAGAGAGAGGCCATCAGTTACCACACAGATGGAAGAGGACAATCTGTAGACCCATCGTGGTTTAGCAACTTCCTCAAAATCGAGACACACACACAGGAGATTAGGTGGGAAGGCCTGGCTTGAAATGTTTGCCATACTAATAATTAAGGAAAAAGCCTCCAGGGTCCACTGAGTGGTTGAGCCTAGCTACCATTTGGTGTTTAACTTCAGCTTGTAGGTTAAAATGTTGTTACAACACTCACAACACCCAGCTAAAAACAAGAGTTGCTGACATTCTTATACAGGAAATGAAACTAGCAACATATGATAATATGTAACAATATATATCAGTATGCAATAAATGAGTAGTTTAAACAATAACACCTTTAGATGGAGGGAATTTCTTGTGAAACAATGACCCCAGAAGATTTAACAGAGACAGCAGGACTTAAAAAATACCAGGAGTAGCAGTTGTAGTAAGTAAATGAAGTAGTAACAGCTGCAACACCACCAGCAGTAATAGTGAAACAAAGAGACACTACTATTGTTTAAACCTCTGGTAAGTAGCAGACCTGAGATATTTGATATATGCCATATGTGTGTATGTGTGTGTGTGAGTCTAGACAAACAGAAAAGGAAAGAGAGAGATCTTATTTAATTCTCACAAAATCTATGATATAGAAGCAACCTAAATGTTCATTGATAGAGAAATGGATATACATGTGGTACATATACATTGATACAATGGAATGTTCAGTTCAGTCACTCAGTCGTGTCAGACTCTTTGTGACCCCATGGACTGCAGCACACCAGGCCTCCCTGTCCATCACCAACTCCCGGCATTTACTCAAACTCATGTCCATTGAGTCAGTGATGCCATCCATCTCATCCTCTGTCATCCCCTTCTCCTCCTGCCCTCAATCTTTTCCATCATCAGGGTCTTTTCCAGTGAGTCAGTTCGTCACATCAGGTGGCCAAAGTATTGGAGTTTCAGCTTCAGCATCAGTCCTTCCAATGAATAGTCAGGACTGATTTCCTTTAGGATGGACTGGTTGGATCTCCTTGCAGTTCAAGGGTCTCTCAAGACTCTTCTCAAACACTACAGTTCAAAGGCATCAATTCTTCGGTGCTCAGCTTTCTTTATAGTCCAACTCTCACATTTATACATGACCACTGGAAAAACCATAGCTTTGACTAGATGGAACTCTGTTGGCAAAGTAACGTCTCTGCTTAATATGCTGTCTAGGTTGGCCATAGCTTTTCTTCCAAGGAGTAAGCGTCTTTTAATTTCATGGCTTCAGTCACCATCTGCAGTGATTTTGGAGCCCCCCAAAATAAAATCTAACACTTCTTCCACTGTTTCCCCATCTATTTGTCATGAAATGATGGGACGAGATGCCATGATCTTAGTTTTCTGAATGTTGGGTTTAAAGCCAATTTTTTCACTCTCCTCTTTTACTTTCATCAAGAGGGACTGTAGTTCTTCTTCACTTTCTGTCATAAGGTTGGTGTCATCTGCATATCTGAGGTTATTGATATTTCTCTTGGCAATCTTAATTCCAGCTTGTGCTTCTTCCAGCCCAGTGTTCCTCATGATGTACTCTGCATAGAAGTTAAATAAGCAGGGTGACAACATACAGTCTTGACGTACACCTTTCCCTATTTGGAACCAGTCTGTTGTTCCATGTCCAGTTCTAACTGTTGCTTCCTGACCTGCATACAGGTTTCTCAAGAGGCAGGTATGGTGGTCTGGTATTTTCTCAGATGGCCTGGTATGCCCATCTCTTTCAGAATTTTCCAGTTTGTTGTGATCCACACAGTCAAAGGCTTTGGCATGGTCAAGAAAGCAGTTGATGTTTTTCTGGAACTCTCTTGCTTTTTTGATGATCCAACGGATGTTGGCAATTTGATCTCTGGTTCCTCTGCCTTTTCTAAATCCAGCTTGAACATCTGGAAGTTCATTGTTCATGTACTGTTGAAGCCTGACTTGGAGAATTTTGAGCATTAGTTTATTAGTGTGTTAGATGAGTGCAGTTGTACAGTAGTTTGAAAAATATTACTTAGCCATTAAAAAAGAATGAAATAATGTCATTTGCAGCCACATGGATGGACCTAGAGATTATCATATTAAGTGAAGTAAGTCAGACAGAGAAAGACAAATGTCATATGATGCACTTATATGTGGAATCTAAAAACAATGAACTTATTTACAGAAATAGACTCACAGATATAGAAAGCAAATTACAGTTACCAAAGGGGAAAGAGGTGCAGGGACAAATTGGGAATTATCTGTAATATAGTAGTATATTGGTACACACTGTTTCCAAATTGGGAAAGGAGTATATTAAGGCTGTATGTTGTCACCCTGCTTATTTGACTTACATGCAGAGTACATCATGTGAAATGCTGGGCTAGATGAAGCACAAGCTGAAATTAAGATTGCCAGGAGAAATATCAATAACCTCAGATATGCAGATGACATCACCATTATGGCAGAAAGTGAAGAAGAACTAAAGAGCCTCTTGATGAAAGTGAAAAAGGAGCATGAAAAAGCTGATTTGAAACTCAGCTTTCAAAAAACTAAGATCATGGCTTCTGGTCCCATCACTTCATGGCAAATAGATGGAGAAACAATGGAAACAGTGACAGACTTTATTTTTGGGCTCCAAAACCACTGTAGATGGTGACTGTAGCCATGAAATTAAAAGACATTTGCTCCTTGGAAGAGAAGTTATGACCAACCTAGACAGCATATTAAAAAGCAGAGACGTTACTTTGCCAACAGAGTTCCATCTAGTCAAAGCTATGGTTTTTCCAGTGGTCATGTATAAATGTGAGAGTTGGACTATAAAGAAAGCTGAGCACTGAAGAATTGATGCCTTTGAACTGTGGTGCTGGAGAAGAGTCTTGAGAGACCCTTGAACTGCAAGGAGATCCAACCAGTCCATCCTAAAGGAAATCAGTCCTAACTATTCATTGGAAGGACTGATGCCAAAGCTGAAACTCCAATACTTTGGCCACCTGATGATAGCAACACAATGTGAAGAACTGACTCTTTAAAAAAATACCCTGATGCTGGGGAAGATTGAAGGCAAGAGGAGAAGGGGAAGACAGAGGATGAGATGGTTGGATGGCATCACCGACTCGATGGACATGAGTCTGAGCAAGCTCAGGGAGTTGGTGATGGACAGGGAGGCCTGGCTTGCTTTGAGACCATGGGGTCTCAAAGAGTCGGACACAACTGAGTGACTGAACTGAATATAGTAGTATAGGTATATATTAAACAGATAACAAAGACCTACTTAATAGCATGGGGAACTATGTTCAATATCTTGTAATATTGGATACAATATTATTCCATTGTTATAATTATTCCATTATTATATTCAATTGCTTCATGAATATAATGGAAAATAATCTGAAATATATATCACTCCACTCAAACCTTGTAAATCAACTATACTTCTTATATACAAGTAGACCTATTGTATACAGTTGCAACAATTACGATTATTTTCCCCCTTTGACTAATGTGGAAATGGAAGCATGATGAGACTAGGGGTCTTGCCAAAGGTTACCCAGCTAGTGAGCAGCGAGACGCAGCTTGAACCGCTTTCTGTGCAGTACCGAAGCCTGTGACCTTTCTACTGAATGCTATTGCTTTGACACATGCCAGTGTTTTTGAAACTCAGAGGAAAAGGAAAGCTTCTGGCAGCTCAGCGGAGGCAGAGGAAGGTTGGAGCCTGGAAAGGTTGATGGGGTCACGGGATATCTCAGTTCCAAAAGATGGGGTCTAGGCTCTATCCTCTTGACGACATGGAGCCCCTAACCCCTTCAGAGCAGCAGCATAATTTGTGAAGAATTATTTCTTGGACTGGAATATTGGGAGAGGATGGAGCAGGCAGGCCAGCCAGAAGGCTGTTGCAATAACTTTCCCGAGGAGTCCCAGACTTGGCTTGCTATCCCGACGTGAAGAAATGCGTGTATTTGCCCAAGTCACTGGTGCCGGCTCCCCATCAAGACATCAAAGGTCAGCATCCGCTCAAGTCTGCGGCCCACCCTTGCTCACGACACTTTAGACCACTGGTCTTTCAGTCATTCATGTGGGCTCCACTCTTGCCCAACTCAAGAGCATCACACATGCTACCTTTGTTCCCGCGAAACAATCTCTGTGTTCTTCAGAGGGCTGATTCCAATCCATCTTACACAACCTTTCAGCCTCCACGTCACGCCCGCTCCCTCCTGGGAAATCTCCCTGGTCCTTCAGAGAGCCTGGTTGGCTCCCCGCCGTGTGTCCCCATAACACCATGGCTTTCACGTTCACCTCAGCTATCGTGATGTTATTAATTAATTCAGTAAGGGCGCAGTGACTTGATTCACCTCTCTCATTCCCCCCTGAGCTGAAGCTTTATGATGTCAAGGACAGCCCCTTATCCGTGCTGAACACAGTACCTGGCCCACAGTCAGCACAAATAAATATTTTGTGAAGGACGGTGGGGGAGGATTCAGGATGTTCAGCCTGAAAGTGCAGGGTAGGATGAAGTGGGTTTTGATGAAGTGAAGCAAAAGGAGGAGGAGGTCGAGGGCTGGAGCCTGGCCTTGTACTCCACAGCTAACTATGGCCAGAGGCCATTCTCAACAGCAGGAAGCAGAGATTAGCAATTAATTGACCCACTAAATTAAACCAGCTCCAGGAAGGGGAGGCAGTAACACCCACAGCTTGTGGCCCCACAGGACACCTCTGACCACGGCTGCAGTTCTGTTCATGTGCTTGGGTCCCTTGCCCATCATGACTGAGGTGGCCATTCCTGTCAAAAGTTCCATCTTTGTGGGGTAGGAAGCGTCCTCATGTATAGGTTAAAGTTCATGTGGAACAGCCAGATTCTCCCTCAATGTCCAAATTAAAAAAACACTCGAATCCAATGGAGAAGAGCTTTATTTCTCGAATTCTTGCATGATAGGAATTATCTGTCCATTGCCTTTAATTCTGAATGATAGTTTGACTGGATATAAATTTTAGGGTAGCATTTTCTTCCCCTGTGGGTGTCTTATACATTGCTCCCACTGTCTTCTGATATGGAATTATCACAAATAAGTTCTGGAATCAGTCTAGTTTTTTCCCCTTCATACATAATTTAACTGGATTGTCATACAATTTCCACTTTCTTTTTGCAGCTTGAGAATTATGCAAGAATATATCTCAGTATAAATTAATTTCTATCAGTTTTTCCTAGGAAGTTTTATGCTCTCTTAAATTATATCCTCAATTTTTTTTTTCTGTTTTGTTTATATTATTGCATCTTTGTTTGAAGCATAACAGTTGTGTTTAGGTTTAATCTCCTTTGTTTTCCAGTGCTACTTATTTTTTATCCTTAATGCCTTCTAACTCTTTAAACCTGTAAAATCACATACTGTTTTATTTCAGGGAAGCATTCTTGAATTATATCATTGAATATGTCTTCTTCTCATTGTCTAGTGTAGATGTATCATTTATACCTAACACACACCACTTATGTCAAATCTCCTTTATATCTGTATCCCATTGCTACTGTTTTCTGTCGAATCCCTTTTAACTCTTGCCATTGGTTAAATTTAATTTTAATCATGGTCTTAAGTCTGTCTTGCTGTCCCTAATGACTTGTCAACAGTTCTGCCTCGAGTGACTTTCAAAGGTCCTGGTTTCCGTGATGGTTTTGCGTTCCTGGTTCACAGCTTTCCTGAGTCTGGCCATATCATGTCTCCTCTGCTTCTGTTGTCTTAGCATTTATTCCTGGAGCCTGCTGTGGTCTCACTTCATAGAGGTCATGGTGTGGTTAATCTCTTGGAACCGTCAGCTGTGTACGCAATTTTCACTGCCAGGTTCCCCTGAGATAACCTTCTCCCCGGACCACAGTTCTTGAGGACAGTCTAGCGCAGGGTGCAGGCGTCCTGATCTGTCACTCGGGGAATGGAGAGTTTGCAGGATTTAGGAGGAAGTAATAAGCACACTGGCAGAGTCAGGCCTGTATTAGGTCTATTTACCACATCAGAGGTTCTAGAATCTTCCTCAAAAAATTCACCGTGGCCCAGCAGCATCAGCATCTGCAGAGGGTTGCTAGAAATGCAGAGTCTCAGGCTCCATCCCGGACCGGCCGAGTCCCAATCTGCACTTTAACAGCATCCCCACGTGACTTATGTGCACGTCACATTCATGAAGGGCTATGAAGACCTCCCGAGAAAGGCCCGCTTCCTGGGACACCATCCACTCCTGTGCTGGTCTCTTAAAATGTTGGACTTCACCTACACTCCATGAAGAATGCCTTAGGAAGACAGCTCACAGCTTGAGAAAAAACGCCCACAACTGTCTTGGAAACTCCAGAGTTGGTTAATATTTTTTTTAAATGTGAGTCTTTGTCAGTTAAGATGTACTGCTCGTTGGAGGGGGAGAATGGCTGCCTGAGCGAACATACTGATCAATAATTCAAATTTAGAAGTCCCATTTTTAACGCTCACACCATAACAAAATCACGGCAGGACCCAAGTTGTAATTATTACAAACTTTACCTATCAGAGATTCCACTCTGATTCGTGTGTAGCCAGCAAAAGAGAAAGATGAGGAAAACCACTCTGCTTCTCTTAAGAGAGAGCACTTCTTCGAGACATGACCAATGGTTTGTATTATTCCCACGGGCATCTTTCACTGTGGGCTGTATCAAAGTTTGAAAGAGGATGTACCAGGTCTCCGTTAATGAAGATGGAGACACTGGGTGGAGAGTAGTAGAATATAAACTCCACAAACACAACAAATTGTTTCCTGAAGACCCAAATCTATCTAATGCTGTGAATGTGGTTTTGAGGCACTCAACTCTCTTGGGTTGTGATTTGTTTTCAGAGAGGACAGTTGATGAGAACATAGTCTTCCTGAGCACTGTGAGAAATGTGAGTTACATGGAAGGGAGTGCTTGCTCCCAGCACAGGGCAGAAATCAATGAGGGGATTGTTGACAAGCGTCTCTGAGCATCTCTGCTTCAGAAATGTCTCCATCACATAATGGATGGCTGTGTGCTACCCAAGGATATTTTCTCTGGAGGCTGAAGAATGCAGTTGATGACCTTCAGAGGCAGTTACCAGTATTTCTGGGCTGTAGCTGTGTGACAGAGCCCAGATATTTTGGAAATAAAATAAGAAGTGTAAACCTGTGGTTTGATGTTAGCGGCACGATATTTAAGGGTATCGATTCCACTGACTTCACAATTCCTTTCACTGGAAATAGAGAAAACTTCTGTGAAGGTAGGGTGCCCAGAGACAGCTTGCGGTTCACTGCTTCCAAATCTTCAATCCCGCTTCTCTTTCTTCATTTACGCTGTATGAGGAACCCAGCTACCCTGTGTCCCCATCTTTGCATCATCTCCCTTCTGAAAACGTCTGCACTGCTCGGATCAACATAATTAATTCTTTTAACAGACCTGAAGGTGGATCCCGTAATTATCCCTATTTTACAGATAAGAGAAATGAGGCTCAGAGAAGCTAAGATACTCTCCTTGCTTCTAAGGGCCAGAAGTTGAACCCAAGCTGTCTAACTTCAAGTTCAGTACTCTTAACCACTAACTATTTGAAGTCTCTGAGCTAACAGTGTTAAAAATCAGGCACTCTCCTAAGTTTTTATGTAGATAATAATAGAATATGCACAATACAAGAGTTCTAAGGAGGCGTCGAGTGGAGCTAGGATCAACTTTGAGGTAGACCAGATATGCAATGAGTGGAGTCCACTGTTTTTCAATAAATTTTCATGGTGACAGTGAAATAGTATACATATACCAGCCATATGTATATATCATAAATATATATATATATATCATATATGTATGAGATGATTTTTTATTTATATATACATATGAGATGGTTATATAATATAAATGAGATGGTTGGATGGCATCACTGACTCAATGGACATGAGTTTGAGCAAGTTCCAGGAGATAGCAAAGGACAGGGGAGCCTGGTGTGCTGCAGTCCTTGGAGTTGCAAACGGTTGGCCATGACTTAGCAACTGAACAACAACAAATATATAGTGAGAAAGGCTTTGTCTGCAAGCAACAGAATGCCTGACTCCAGGAACTTAAATAAACTTTTACTTTTAGTTGTCTCCTCTTATGTGAAATCTAGTGGTAGCAAGTTCCTGGCATTAGTATAATACAATGGTTCTCAACCAGGGATGATTCTGCTACCCTCCCCTCCACCTCCAGTGGGCATTTGCAGTGTCTGGATACATTTTGGGTTGTGATCATTGGGAGACGCTAATGTTTATTTTGAAGTATAATTGATTTCTACTATTGTGTTAACTTCAGGTGTAGAGCAAAGTGAATCCATTATACATATATAAATGTATACATGTTCTTTTTCAGATGCTTTTTCCTTATAGGTTATTACAAAATATTGAGTACAGTTCCCTGTGCTATACAGTAGGTCCCTGGGAGACATATTTTTGATTGTTACCTGGCATCCAGTGGGCAAAAAGGCCAGGTATGCCACTCAACATTTCACAATGAACAGTACAGCCCCCTGCAACAAAGATTGATCTGGCCCCAAATATCAATAGTCCTGAGGATATAAAAGCTGGATCTAGTACTAAATGATAATCAAGGCCCATCTCTGCATTTTACTTGGCCTTTGCCTCATGGCCTCAAAGTGGCTGCTGAATTACATCCCTCATTTGAGACAGAAAGATGGGGGATAGGGGGAAAGATGGCTGGCATAGCAGTGCCTTTTCCATTTATCATAAAAAGAAATGCCTTCCCAGAACCCTGAGAGGACTGCCATTTCCATGTGACCAGCTAGAACTGCAACTGTATAAAGGCTCAGGGATGGACAGTGTCTTATATGGAACTGGGTCCATGTCATTGCTATGGACGTCAGTCCATTGTTATCTTAGGGCCTGATAACGAAGAAGGAGAGTACCAGGCAAACCTCACTGAGTATGTGCTACATGAGAGGGATATCTTGAGCTGATTCTCTTTATAAATGCAGATAGTTCTGTTCAATCAGTCCTGTAGAGACCATAACAGTGCAGTGATTGCACCCTTTTTATTGGTGTTAAACTAAGCAGCCTCCTTAGCCTGCCAGTGCCTCTATTTAAAGGGCTAGCCCCATATCCCCAAAGCAAATGTTTTTAAAACTGCTTTTTCCATTGATAAATCGTCTGAGCAGAGACAGATTGAATTATTTATCTGGACTCTGAAAATCAGTATGGGCTATTCTCAATGCGGCTATGGTCCAACTTTAGAAAATGTATTTGTGGAGCCATAAATAACAATATTAGTCCCAGACTCCTTCTCTTGCTGTGTGATTCATTCATTCAACAGATATGCAGGGGGCTCTGATTATGAGTGTTTGGCTAAGGATAACACTACTGACATGGTAAAATTTCCAGAGTGTAAGCTCCCCAAGGGAAAGCATCATGTCGTCCTTGGCCAGCGTGATGTCCATAGAGCCTCGCTCACTGAACGGCTTGTGAATTTCAGTATATTTATTAAATGAATGAAAGCACGCAGTGTTATCTTCACGGGGATTATATTCCAGTTGGTGGTGGTGGGGGTTGTGGAAACTAAGCAGGCAATTATGATATATAGCACAGCAGTATCAGATCTTCAGAACAGTCCTTGTTCCAGCTTTGGGAGAACCAGGGAAGATTTCCAGAAGGAACAACTAACTAAGCTGAAACCTGAAAGATGAAGAGGGGTAAAGGTTAGTGGATCTGTGTTGCATCCGCTGGGTACCCACTCACCCCAGAGCACCTCCTTCCTTGAGCATACATGTAATTCTTTTGTTAAGAAGATAAACGACTTAATATGTTTAAACTTCCCCTAAGTTCTAACAATTTGAGAATCTCTTATCTTAAGTTCAGTATTTCTGGCTTGAGCCAAGGAGATGTCTTGTCTTCTTGCGGGCTCTCTGCGTACCAGAGAGAGAGGGGAAGAGAAAAGAAATAGCGGACACTCGCGGTGCCCTTGGATGCTCTGCAGAGGCTTCCTTGGGGGGCCGATCAGGGGGTCTCTGGCTGCCAGCAAATGTGTTTCCATTTTGTCGGCCTCCCCCTCTCCCGCCTCAGCCTTCCCAGCCTCAGCGTCCCAGCACACCGTTGTCCCAGAAGTGGCACCTTCTCCCGGCTCCACCGCCCAAGATGGGAGGCGGCCCAGACGCCTTACACATCCCCCTTGGGGGGCTCCTCTGGCGTCCTGGGCTGGGGCGGCCTCTCTCGTGCTTCCGTGTGGGAAGGAGACCTAGTCCTCTCCAGATGGAGGAGAAGCGTGCCCAGGATGAGGAGGACTCCGTCGCCGGGGTTGGAGTCCCGGTGGGAAAGACTCCCGACTCAGCTCCAGCTCTGTCTCACTCGGAAAGGCGATGTCGACCATCCTCACCGCATCTGTCCATGCTTCTGTCCGTGCGCTTTAGGGCCGTTCCACCCTGACTTTGAGCCTGTCTGTGGCTCTTTGTTATCCCGGGTGCCCTTATGTTCACACATCCGTTTGCCTGACGTCCAATCCAGCGCTTAAACGATGTCGTTGTTGAACACGGGGTCCCACAAGACAACACGGCAGCCCGTTCCTGCTGATGAGTGTTAGGTGCGGGAAGGGAAGACCATCCACGTAATAGCGCGGTTGTGATCAAGAGCAGGAGAGACGGGGCAGGTGCTTGGGTGACGATGTGCGATAGGCACCTAGCGAGGCTCCAGCACAGTGAGCAAATCAGGCGGGGGCCCCCTCAAGAAGCAAGGGGTGAGCTGCGGACAGAAAGATAACCACACAGACCATGGCTCATGTGTCCTGTGTCTCCAAAAGCTGGGTGGGAGGCCTGGAACAAAAAGATGCGTGTTAAGGGGGATGCATGAGTGGCGTCTCCTGCTGCGGTGACTCCCTGGTCCTGCTTCTCTCCACCCCCGGCTCACTGCTTGCGCCCTTTCCCCTTCTCCTCTCCCCTCCTCCTCCCCCCGACGGCAGCCTCCCCTGGCCCCTCGCCTCGGCTGCTCTAGTGCTGCACGCTGCTAATCACACGCAGGATCACGTGGTTTTCCTGCGCAAATCCTCCCCGGCTTCCCCACTTTCCTTCCCTGCTGAGTCCTCTGTTTCCATGTCTTAGCTCTTTCCGCGAGTGGCTGGACTTGCCACACTCACGCTCTCCCACGCGCCTTTGAACCTGCTGTTCTCTCTACCCCAGTACCCTTTCCATTTTTCCTCGCCCGGCGGGCCCCCGGGCATACTTCCAGAGCTCATATATAGACCTCCCATCTTGGTATGCTTTTCCCAGCTCACCTGGGTGGGCTCCCTTACAGGCTGTACCATGATGGTTGATGAGCCTGGCTTCCCCCGTAGCCCGTGGGAGTCTTCCTCATGAATGGGGATGTTATTTTATGCATCTTTGTTTCCCCAGCACTGTGTCCAAAATACAGTAGGGACTCAATAAAATGTTTCTGACAGGATAGGGCATTTTCACAGCCTCCTAGAAATATTCACTGTTAAGACCCCAAATTAATAGGTTTTTTGTCTTCTAAAAAGGATAGCTACCATCACCAGCAAATCTTGCAGTTGTTTATTGAACAGTTTTTTTGTTGTTGTTTTTAATGAGTAGCATCAGAAGGACAGCCTTTGGCCTTTGTTTATACTGTACATACTTTACTTCAAAAATGAATCAGCAGCTTAGCAACGTTGGGGCCAGGGTGCCTTGCCCAGAGAAGATCTTCCAGGGGCCTTTGAGGAAACCAGGACACACGGACACATTTCAAGAGCTGCTTATAGATATTCTTTTTCCAGAAAAGTATCTGGAGCCAAAGGCTCTTGCCAAAGGTTTTCCTCTCCAGCCATCCGCTGGGAACCTGAGGTCACAGGGAACAAATCGGGTTTTCTTTTTGAGAAGGTGACTGTGCGTCAGTGGAACTAAGCAAGCCCGCTCCACCCTCACCTGATGAGCTTGACTCCACAGGCCCAGAGCCAATATCACCTGTAAACCCTCCAGTGAATCGGGGCGTTTTCTTAACTGGCCTCTGAGAAATGGAAGGCATGCATGGGGCTGCGCTCAGTAGCTCTGTGATCACTTTACAGGGTCGATTTATCACTGCCACTTGTACTTCCTGTGGCAGAGCGCTTACTGCTGAGCCGAGTGCTCTAATGAACTTAGACTTTACAATAGCTACAGGACGCCTGGCGGTGTCATCTCAGAAGACACCACCCCATTCATCAAGTTAATACTAAGGTTCCGTGAACACCGTATTCTGGGGTTAGAGGATCTTTCAAAGCCTGGGGTGACTCAACAAAAATATCATTGATAATTTATGTAATTGACCAGGCATGACACATCATTTGCCCAAAGTTCCCAGGAAGACAGTGAAGAAGTTGTTGCTTTGTTTCTGATTTCAAACCCATGCTGGCCTCATCAAAGAATTATTTGTAAACAGGATTGCTGCCCATTTCGAACGGCAGCTCAAAGGTTTTTTCAAAACACGTTTTAGTCAAATTGGAAAGAAAGAAATGAGGCTTACTTGATGTTAAGGGGCAAATTTTCCTTATTGTTTTGCCTCCCCTCCCAGAGACTGAAACACTTAAACACTTAAAGAGAATCTTGAACACTGGAGTGATGGTTTCCATCCACCTCCAAGAATTCAGCCTGTCCAATTCTGCTGGCGATAATGTTAATAATATATCTTTTAAAAGTTGCAAGCATGAATTATTTGCAGCCCAAGTTTGATGGTGATAGCATGCATCATACATTAGTTCTCCAAGCTGAATTATGCAGGGCTTATGCAGCATGGGTCGATAGAATTTGGATTTCTCCGAATCTTTGGCACTTTACTCTCTCACCAAGAAGACAGTCCCTCTGAGAGGGGAGTTCCTTGGTGACACCAGGCGAGGTTGGTTACCTCACTGGATGCACAAGAAACAGCGATGTCTCCGCATTTCAGGATCACACCTTCTGCATCCAGACGGCAGTTAGTAACTAATTGATGAGAATTTGTCTTCCAGGTGCATTTCTAGAACACTCACTCCACTTGCTGCATAGGCAGGAAACGTTCAAATGGAAAAGAGGACATGAGACAGCACACTTTTTGCCCAAACCAAAGCACATCAAAAGGGTACCAGGTAGTGAAGCGGAGAGGGTTCACCTTGTAAGGCACCTCTGAAGTCACCCCCGAAATAACAGGTCTTTCCAGCCCCTTGCCTTTCTCCTCTTCTTTTCTCCCCTCTTGATTCATCTCTACATCACCTGACTCTTGGTCTACATTAATAGACCATTCTCCCAGACTCTTGCTAGATTTTTCCACTGCTAAATGCTTAGAATAATGCCTACTCCATAGTAAGCTCTCAGACAATACCTATCAAATGACCTGAATGTTTGGGGGGTGGGGGGGCAGGGGGCATGATCCCATGTGTGTCCTCACTTCTGGATGTGCTGACTCTGTCCACCTTTCCCCAAAGAGAGCTGGATTGGTTCACCCCAGCACTGCTGTGTTATCTGGGCACAGCTCTCTGACCTGGCTATCGCACAGGCCACCTTTGGGTGTGAGACCCTTTCTTGGCTTGTCTAATCATCTGTGGCCTGATGGGTGAGGCTCATTCATGAGGTGACAACTTCTGTGTAAGGACTGACCTTGGGTGATGGTGTGCAGGCAGAGCGGTGTGCATGTGAACCTTCTGGACACCCCATCAGGACTCCAGCAAACATGCCCTAATCATCTGTTTTGTGCTCAGCAGTGCGCCAGTTCTTATAGATATGGATAGCTGGAGTGAATGCTTGAAAGATGCCTCCTAGGCAGGAAGGAAGGATTAGAAAGGAACTCAGGGAAACTTTTGGGGGTGATGGATAGTGTCTTGATTATGGAAGAGGTTTTGTAGGTATGCACAAGTGTCAAGATATCAAATTGTGCACTGTAAATATATGCAGCTTATTGTATATCAATTGCATCTCCATAAAGCTGCTAAAAAATAAGTAAAAAAGATGTCCTGCAAATGATGAAGCCATTGTTTCCAAGGCTTGGCCATTCATTGGAATCTCTAGTTGGGACAGGTGCTTTTATACCTCTCCCGTTCCATAGCATTTGTCTGAACCTGAGATGAGAAAGATCTTGATCTGAAGCAATTACAAGTGTGTTGGAAGGATGGGCCAAAACAGATGCTGTTTGATTTAATAGGGAACGATGTGAAACTCCTCTGTGACTCAAAAGCTAATGACACAGGGATGGGTTTAGGGAAAAACATCTTCCCAGGAAAGTACATGAGGGTGTTCAACTGACAGCAGATTTAACAGTGCGCTGTGATTGCCAAAAAGTGAACAAAAGTAAAATTTTAGGATGCCTTATCCAGAAGAAGGAAGGAGATTGTTCTCCGAATTCTTAGCTAGAATATTGCATTTGTGTCCAGTAGAGCTCACTGTCATAGGGTCATTTGGATAGGATTTTTAGGGGATACAAATCTGGATGTAAAAAGATTTAAGGTAATGTAGCATGAGGAACAGCAGAAGGAGCTGAGAATGTCTAAGCCAAAGAGTACCTTCAATGATTTGCCAACTACAGGGGAATGAAACTCGGCAAGTTCCAGGCATTCTGCAAAACACACATCACATGCTAAGTTTAAATCTGTGAGTCTGTAGGGAGGGGATGGAGGCTTGCCAGCTTCACCAAATTTGTCAACTCTCCACCTTCTAGGGACATGTTAGAACTGAATTTTAAAATTGAGCATAGCCATGTCATATTCCTTGGCCAGTGAAGTGCATGCAAATGATACATAAAAGTTCTAGGTGGAAGCACATGTCAATATAGACCCATCAGCTGGATCACTGGGTGAAGACAGGACAGGGGAGACCCTGGTCCTACCCACAGTGAGCATGAGCAAGAATGGAAACTTTGTTATTTAAAGCTCGGGAGACTTTTGGAGCTGTTTGTTACTGCAGCAAGCAAAACATGCCCTGATTGATACAGATTGTCATTAATTAGTATTTTCATATTTCAAATGAGGAAGTAATTTGCACAATATCCTATATCCAGGATGGAGCTAGGATGTGAATTCTGATGAGGTTGCCCCCAAATCACACACACTTCATCGCCCTCATACCCACAGGGGTTAAATCTCATGAGTAATATTTGAGCAGAAGAAAGACTAAACTGAAAGTTAAAAGAGACCTCATTTTCAGCTCAGTGTAAGAGATCTCAACCACAGTTATCTGACAATAGAAGGGGCTGCTCGGGAGGATTTTATCTCCCCATCTCGCAAAGTGTTGAAGCAGAAGTTTATCAGCTACCTTTCTAGGATGTGGTGGTAAAAATTCAAGCACCAGATGCTTGAGCCGAGAGACTTTAGTTTCCTTCCCGCCCCGGAGATCCTAGGAGACTAGTGCCTTTTAAGTGGTAGATATGCCCAGAGGGCAGTTGATAAACATGAGCTGAGTGCAATAAAACATTCTCAATCAGAGAGGGGAAAGGAAGGCTCCCTCCTCCTCAGCATCTAGGTAACTGGTAAATTAAATCAATGATGCCAGCCAGTGCACCCTGTAGAAGTTCAGAGGACCCAGCTGAATCCTCAAATATTAATTACAGGAAATGATTTGTCTGCTTTCAGTGGTAATGCAGACCATACCCTGGGGTCAGTCTTTATTCTCTAAGATCCACCCCAAAGCAAAATACATTTTTATCTTTATATCTTGTCCACGACCCACCCCTACCTCCATCCCCACCCAAACCCAGGTTAATAAATGCTGGCATTTTGTTGTGACCAAGGATTCTCTCTGCATTTTAAATCTCGCCTTCCTTCGGTAAGACACTAAGGCCCCAGCTCCCCCAGCCTGAGTCTCAGCCACATAAATCATAGAGCAAGGAGATTTTTATGCAAAATAAAGCTCTTTCCACGCTTTTCCCCTTGCAATGATTACATGATTTTCCCCTGAAACTGAGCAATATATGTTTCATAAATAGATCCCTCTCTCTGTAAGCAAACCTTGGAAATGAATTATTTGTTTGGTTTGCATTTTGTTTTTCACTGTGGCAGCTACCAGAAGCCACTTCTCCCAGGCCAGAGCAAAGGGGGGTGGGGGAGGGAGGGAGGAAAGGGAAGGGCTGAGAAGCTCAGAGCCCATCCTCTTCACTGGGACCCCCTCTTTTCCAGTGGCGCATGGCCTCTTAGAACCTAGAGCACGGGGTGCCCAGAAAGCCTTGAAAAGGGTCCATCCCTAATCCCAGAGCGGGTGGTTCTCAAATTCTCAGTGAGGGGGAAAAAAAAGAACAGTAGAAAGAAATAAAATGATGTGTTTTAACACCTGAAATTCATAGCCCTTCTCAGCATATATTTATTCTTAGTAACCTCATGTCCCTTCTGATGAAACCAGAGAAAGTTCAATATTTGAAAGAAGTGACCATTCTCTGCTGCAGGTATAGAACGGTGGGAAGTTAGAGGCACTCTGCAGGTTGATGCCACGTTGAACACAATCAGCTGAAAAAAAAACGGGCACCAGTGATCCCTTTGAAAGAAAGGGCACATTTAATGCCAGGGTTGTGCGTGCTCGACTGAAATAACTTCTGAAAGTTGTGTATTTATTCCCCGCTTCACAGAGATCCTCTGCAGTTCAGAAGGTCTCCCCCACCCCACCCCCACCACGGAGCTGGGGCTGGACCCGGGGTCTCCGGCTCTGGCTTGTCATGTCCACTGGCCACGTGAGAGCCAGGGCTCCCAGCCCAGTGCCTCTAAAGAGACCAAATCATTTGATTTCCCAGGACAAAGGGGCCTCATCGGAGTGGACACAGCCCAGCAGGGAAGTCCTGACATCACACAAAAGAGAGACAACCTCATTATTCTGGAATGTGAGGGGTGGGGGTGACGAGAGGGAGAGCAGAGTTGAAATGCGGTTTTGTGCTATACCTGACTCGAACGAGTTTCCAAGCCTCACTGAGAACGCGGTAAATGATTTCAGCTCTCTGTGGCACGCGGACGCTTGGTGTGAACGTGCACCAACATGTGTCCACTTCACACGAGCCTTCAGTCTCTTAGGGAGGTCACACAGCCTAGTGGCTTCAGAGCAGGGCCTGGTGCTCCTGTAATCCTGTAAACAGGGGCCTGTTTAAGCTTGACACTTCCTTCTCCTGCTTGTTACCTGTAAGACACTTTGCATGAGGACCCCTCTGAACTTCCGGCAACTCATCTGCAAAATGGGATCCAAGCTCATAGTCGTCAGGCTTTGAACAGTTTCTGGCTCCGAGTAGGTGATGTTTGACTCATTGTGATCACACTACCATCATCATTATGACGGAAGGTTTCCTGAGTATTTCAATGGGGCACCCTCTTGCTGCTGTAGGGACCTCATCATGAAAATCCACGTACATTCGAAAGTGCAAAGATCCCAGACATCATAATCAAGTGTCCGGTGTTGAAAACTTGAGTTCTCTACATTCAAATATGTGTGTGTGTGTTGAAATTGACTTGAGTCTTAGTTTTTCTATTAACAAAATATTAATGACAGTGTCTAGGATCAGGTGGGGTGTAAGCAAACAGGGCCACCTGTGTAAAGGTGAGTCCCATCCCGGACACGCGGCGTGGTCTGCACGGTAGCACCATCAAGCCTTTCCGTGAACTCAGATTTGCATCCTGTGACTTGACAAGACTTCGAGAGTGTGGGGAGCGATTACAGGAGCAGCATGAGCTCCCCTGCTCTTCCTGTTGAGGGGTCCCTTGGAACAGGGACCGAACTACCATCTCTAAAATCTCCACCCTCTAACTCTTCATCCTTCACTGCAGCCACCTCTGACTGTTGCATATAGGCCTCTGTCCCCTCAGCTCCTGGACCACAAGCTCATAGGAGCAGCTAAATGGTCTTTGCCACTTTCTCACACTCAGCCTATAGAAAACAAGCCATGTGAATGCCCAGGAATCCTTCATCAGGTGCTTACTGAATGAATGAATAATACAATGCCGCCTTCCCCCACCATTTAACACTGTGAGAGGTATTCTGCTTGCTAATTTAATACCATGTCTTTCTGGGCAGCACCTATGTGCGGGTTTACTTCCTGCCATGTCCCCAGGTTGAACACAGTTCCTGGCATACCCTAGATGCTCAGTAAATGTTTGTTTGGTGAATGAATGAAGGAAGGAAGAAATGAGTAAGCCATGGAGAAACTCGGTGAATATTTGATGTGTCAAGCTAAATAAAACATTTGCCATCTGATGACTTGGGCAAATTAGGGTAGAGGCATCAGTTCATTAAGTCTGTGGCAAAGCACCAGTCATTGAACTGGTCTCTTTACAAAATATGATTTGAGGACTGTAATAAGCCCAGCATGATGCATGCATGAGATAGAACTTAGTTGTACGCTTTCCAAAATGATTCCATCCATCAATGTTCCATCCTGGTTTGAAGGGCCTTTTCTTTAAAGTCTTCTTCACTCCTCATCTCTATACCTCACCCCTGCTCAGGGACAGACCTGCCAATGACAGCATCCTTTTTTTGTAACTTTTTTCAAAGTTAAAACAAAGCATGAAATGGCACATGATTCACTGCAGAGACACAAGGCTTTATCTTACAAAGTGGAGGAAGCACAAGGGACTCACAGAATAAATGCTGGGACATAACCACATATTGGCAAGGATTGGAAAGGAACCCTCATGCGATGATGGTAGAATATAAATTGGTAAAAGTATTTTGGAAATCTGTTTGCAGTTTCTACTAAAAACTAATCACACACCAACCCTATTACTCAGGAATTCTATCCCTAGGAATATTATCCACTAAAACCCAGGGCGTACATCCAAAGAAGACATACACACAAATGTTTCTAGATGACTTACTCATCTTGGTCAAGTGATAAATAGACGCAGTTTCTCCATCCAGTGGAATATGATAGAGCAGTTTACTACTGCTCCAACAATACTGCCCATTTCACTGTAGTCTGGAAGAATCTCAGATATTCTGTTGAGGAAACCAGGCAAAAAGAGGACCTACTGTATAAATCTATTTGTAGAAAGCTAAAAATAAAAAGCCAAACCAATCAATGATGAGGGAAGTATGAATAGTGGGTGGGTAGGAAGGAGGCCTAATGAGGAAGGGGTATCAGAGAGCCTTCCGGAGGGAGGGCTGGAAACACTTTACATCTTGATCTCAGTTGAGGACACGTAGGTTACCTTTATCATCAAATCAGATACTTAGGATTTCATGCTCTGCTGTAGGTATATTGTTCCTCATTTAAAGTATTTACTTGCAACAAATATTAGGATTCTCTCACAATACCAAGATTGCTAGACTTCTTTATTCATTGGTATGCTCATCTTCTTATTTCTTTTGAAATATCAATACGTGGCTTTGAATAGATTTCCCAGGTATTACTTTAATCGTTTAGTTGCCCTGATGGTTGTAACGTGGACCTCTCAGGTCAGAGGACAGATGCTCTAGAGCTTGAACTCAGAAACTGTGTGACCCAGATTCACATTCTGGCTTTGCTGTGGATTGATTAGCCATGTGACCTTGAGCACCTTATCCTAAACTTCTTAGTCTTGGTCTCTCTATCTAGGAACTGAAAACAGTATCTGTATTCATAAGGATTAGAGAATATATGGGAAAGGGGCTAGCTTGGCACAGAGTAGAGGGCGTCTAGTCTTTGTTCTTAGAAGTAGTGGATGGGTCATTGTAAATGTTGTTGTTGTCATTGATACTGTTCAGTTGCTAAGCCATGCATGACTCTTTGCAACCCCACGGACTGTAGCACGCCAGGCTGCTCTGAGCCACACGATGGGTCGCAGTGAAGAGTTCCGGCAAAACGTGGTCCACTGGAGGAAGTGGCGCTAGTAGTAAAAGAGCCTGCCTGTCACTGCGGCAAATGTAAGAGACATGGGTTCAATTCCTGGGTTGGGAAGATCCCCTGGAGGAGGGCATGACAACGCATTTTAGTATTCTTGCCTGGAGAATCCTATGGACAGAGGAGCCTGGTGGGCCACAGTCCATGGGGTCGCAAAGAGTCAGACATGACTGAAGAGACTTGGCACAGAGGAGGAAATGGCAACCCATTCCAGGATTCCCGCCCGGAGAACCCCATGGGCGGTATTACACAAGTACTGAAAGCGTAACTGGAGGCCCGTTGGCTGGGGCACGTGTAACCTCTCGTGCTGGGTGTTGAGCATCACAGGGAGGGGTGTGGGTGCCCCAAACGGTAATGACACTGCCGTCGTGTCCCTTCAGAATGGAAACCTCCGAGCTTGACTTGGAAGAAAGGAGGACAACGGCCTGCAAGACACGTGCTCCTGGATCTGGAACACCGCCTGCTTAGGCCCTGATGTTTATCCACGTTCCTGGTGTCACCAGAGCCCAAAGTAAAGCCAGATGTGCCATGCCCCAGTCTGAACCCCAGACTGTGGTTCCGCGGGCAGATGGCTCCAGAATTCCCCACAAGGCTCCCCTCTGTGGGCAGTGTGTGATGAGTGTGTAAAAAAGGAAACCAGAGGTTCAACCTGGGTGGAATCCATGTCTGGTTAGATCATTTACGTTCATAATTACTTTCTGTCACCACACTGGAGCGTGTCTGGTTGCTCACAATGGGAAAAGTGATTTGCTGCGGCGTCCACACGGAGAAGGGAGTGTGACTCACGGGTTCAGGCCCGGCTTCGGGAACGCCGTGTGGCCAAGTCCCTGCCTGGGCTGATTCAGTTGGTGGCTGCCAGGCCTTCCTGGCAAGGCGTCCAAAGCTCAGAGGCAGGAAAGACTGTGCACTCAATCAGGACACAGAAGATAGGCCAGTATTTCTCCCAGCAGGTCTTACCATCGTCCGCGGCAATGGAAGCTGTCCCTGGAGCAGCACCCACTGTGTGCCGAGCACTTTATGTGTCGTGTGTCTCTGTGACCTCCCACAGTGTCTGTCTGGATACAGTCATCTCTGTTATAGAGATGACGACATGAAGGGCTATAGGGAGGAAGTCAAGCTTGTAAGTGACAGAGCCAGAAATCCAATTCTTTCATGCCTGTCTGGACTTTCCTATTGGAACCTGCTTCCTGTTGGCCATGACCAAGCCCTATACTCAGGATTCCCTCAAGAATGACCACAGTGCTCTCCTCAAAGGACCGGTGTCTGAATCAGGCCAGTTATCCCAGTTCTATATGCCAGCTCTCAGTCCCTAACCCGGGCTTCCCTGGTGGCTCAGAGCTCCTGCCAAGCAGGAGATGTGGGTTCAGTCCCTGGGTTGGGAAGATCCCCTGGAGAAGGAAATGGCAACCCATTCCAGTAGTCTTGCCTGGGAAATCCCATGGACAGAGGAGCCTGATGGGCTACAGTCCATGGGGTTGCAAAAGATTCGGATACAACTTAGCAACCAAACAACAACAATGATTCCCCATCCAAACATCACATCCATTTGGGAAGGACTGAAAGTTGAGGGTAGCCCCTTGCTTTTTTCAATGCAGTTGACCACAAGAAGAGCAATGCTCAGGAAATCTTGGAGTCAGAATAACTCAGCCTTTTCAGGTTAAATTTCACACATACTTTTATTCCTAGAAGATTCCAAGAAGAAAATAAGAGATGTGAAACTTCATATTGGCTCCACCAAAACACACGTACACATCCCAAGTGCACACTGGTTGGAGATTGATGATAGAGGCAAATAAATCAAAGAAGCTACTCTTGGCTCCCATGATTCACATGTAAGATATATTCAGTGTACTACAGTCATTGGTTTTATTGTCATTCCATAAAAGATACGCATTAGTTTTCATCTCCTGTGGATGCTCTGAGAGACTTCTTTCAAGGATTCAGCTTCTAAACAAGACTTAAACCCCCCACAAGAGTCCCACAGAGGGGAGATCCCACCTTTGCCCATGAGCTGCTAGTTCTCTTGGACCAAGTGGATGCTCACTTCGCCCTTGGGATCTTGGGAGCAGGGTGTCTTCCAATCACAGGACAGAATCAAGCTTTTGATCATAGTACAGGACAGTAGACAAAAGAGACCAACACACACAGGCATTTGCACTAAAGGAACTCACTCCTCTCTGTCTGTCTGTCTGGAGCTACTAGGAGCCATTGTGCCTGGCAGAGGCAGGGGTGTTCACCACCAGGCGGTCTCCAGGTGAGTGGATGTGCAGTTAAAGACAGGCAATTCGCTTGTATTGATCGCTGTGGTTGCCGGCAGTTCCAGCAACTGTACATCGGGAGACACTTGGAGTGGAACAAATGGCAAGCTTGGGTGCATTGCCGTCACATCGCCCAGATTTACATCTGCTTAGAATAATTTTAGCTCAACACATTTCTCGTCACTGAAACTGAACAGGAGCTGTCACATGTAATTCGCGCTAGGGCTAGGCGGGACTCTGTTTCCTATTTTCCAGCAGCCAGAGACCCGCACCTCAGGACTCATCTGGGTGATTCTGGAAAAGATGAAGTCGTTGCAGATTTCATCACCGGGAGGGCCTGCCATGTCTTGTAAGTCACTTGATATTTACGTAGATCAGGCTTCGAAAATGAACTCCCAGGAAATACGTACTGGACACTAAATGTGTAGCCCCAGAGAAGAAAATGCTTCATGTTAGGGAAAGAACAGAGGTCGTGTTTGTCAAAGCGTGCTCCATAGGGGCTGAGATCTGCATTCCTTCCATGAAAAGAGGGGTCTATCATCAAACAATGGATGCATATTAGAGCCCCGTCTCAGAGGTTCCCAAAATGTATCAGCAGACAGACAGTTCTAAAGTCCAGCAGTGATGAAACCTCTGTCTTAGGGTTTTTCTGTAAGTTTTGCCCATGGCAACTTTTTTCTCAGGGGATACCTGTTACCTGGAATGACTTCTAGGAAACAGTTGGCCAATGCAAGAGCTTCCGTTATCGCAGAGACCCAGGAAAAACATTCCCTCTCAGGTTGCAAGTCCTCAGAGATAGCTCCCCAGCAAGAGTCCTGCTGAAAAGATTCGAGCTGGCAAGAATTCTTTCACACTGGTCAGATTTCCAGGGGAGGAGAGAAGAGGCTGGGGAAATCACCCTCCAAAATATAAGAAGCTTTTGACATTCTGTCATGGCCGTTTGCCTTAGTCCACTTAGAAAGCTAAAGTGAAAATACCACCACCTGGGTGGCTTAAATAACACACATTTACTTCTCACAATTTTGGAGGCTTAGGAAGCCCAAGATTACGGCACTAGCGTATTTACTGGCCGGTGAGGAACCCACTGGCTCGTTGATAAACGGCCCCCTTTTCCCTGTGTCCTTACGTGGTGGAAGGGGCGAGGGAGCTCTCGGGGGTCTGCCTGGCTCTCCCTCCCTCCCTCCCTTCCTTTTCTCTCCCTTCGTTTCTTTCTACTGAAGTGTAGTTGAGCAACAGTGTCATGTTACTTTCAGGTGTATAGCAGAGTGATTCAGTTGTATATATTTTACACATATGCATATTATTTTTCATATTCTTTTACATTATAAGTTGCTATAAGATATTGACTCTATTTCCCTGTGCTATGCAGCAGGTCCTTCTTATCTCTTTTATATACAGTAGTTTATATCTGTTAATCCCAAACTCTTTAATTTATCCCCCACCCCCTGCCATCCCCTTTGGTAACCATAAATTTGTTTTCTATGTCTGTAAGTCTATTTCGTAAATAAGTTCATTTGTATCATTTTTTTAAGATTCCACATACAAGTGATGTCATAGGGTATTTGTCTTTCTCTTTCTGACTTATTTTACTTGGTGTGATAGTCTCTAGGTCCATCCATACTGCTGCAAATGGTTTTATTTCATTTTTTTATGGCTGAAATATATATATGTATTTGTATATATATATATGTATATGTACATACGTATGTGTGTGTGTGTGTGTATATATAAATATATATATAAAATAAATAGTGCTGCCATCAACATTGGGGTTCATATATCTTTTTGAATTAGATTTTTCATCTTTTCTGGATACCTGACCAGGAGTTGGATTGTTGGATCACATGTTAGTTCTATTTTCAGTTTCTTAGGGAAACTCCAGCCTGTTTTTCATAGCGGCTGTACCAATATACATTCCCGCCTGCAGTGGAAGAAGTTTCTTTGGGATCTCTTTTATAAGGGCAATAATCCCATTTGTAAAGTCTCCACCCAGCTGGCCAAATCTCTCCCCAAAGGCTCCATCTCCTAATGCTATCACCAGGGGACTAGGTTTCCCGTATGAATTTTAGAAGGAGACACACAGTCAGTCTATAATACCATCCAAGTTAATATCTTAGAAACAAAGTCAAAACTCTAGGTAGGAGGCCATGACCCTAATAACATCCTAAACGGGACCTGGCTTCCTGACCTGGGCTCCGGAGTCTTTAGAATAAAGTCTAAATCCTTCACAACAGTGGTGTGGCCTCAGGAAACTTTCTTAACTTCCTCCAGCCTCACGATCTTAATCTTTAAAATGAGGACAGTATAATAATAACAGTAGCATCTGCTTGTGTGAATCTCGTGAGGTTAAAATGAGGCTATAGCTGCAAACCCTGGGCCTGTTAGAAGCATTTGATAACTGCTAGCTATTAGAATTAGTTGTTTTTTTCCTTTTTATTCTCCAGTCTTCCCATAGTGATGAGCTCTGAAACCATGTAAGTAATGACACAGTGATGTCATTCCAAGGCAAGGAGGGAGGAGGCAGACGGATCGAGGGGAGGGGAACCCCAGGACAGAAAGCTGGTGGGGGCAGCCCCAGAAAAGAAAGAAAGGGGTGGGCCCGGTGCCTGATGGAGAGAGAAGACCAGAAGCAGCCTCCTCGGCGTCTCACAGCCTCACTAGAAAGGAGAGGAGATGACTGCCACCAAAACAAACTTGTCAGACACGTCCACGAGTGCCGATGAGCGGCTGTGGGGTGCTGTGCGTACTTTCAGGGAGAGATAGACCCAGCTTGGCGCTTCCGTCGCTTCCTTTTCCTCTTGCAATTCCAGTTTAAGAGTTTTTTTTCTTTCAATAAAACTTTGCTGCCATCTGGGCCTACAGGTTTCTCAGGTATAGGCGGGTTACACGTTGACACGTGTTAACATGTTACACAGGAGCTCATCCTGCAAGCCTGGAAAAGCGAGTGCTTACCACCTGCTCAGAATCCACGCCGGCATGCATGGATGTGGCTCTGGAAGACAAAGTCAGAGCTTGACTGTTTGTTAGTTTCCTTGGGATGCCTTGACAAATGACCCCAAATGTGGTGCCTTAAAACAAGAGCTGAAATCAGTGTTGGCAGGCCATGCTCTGTCTGAAGGCTCTAGGGGCAAATCCTTCTTACCTATTCCAGCCTCTAGGGCTAGTGACCTTCTTGGACTTGTGGCAGCATAAACCCCAATCTCTGCCTCCCCTGTGTGGGTGTCTGTGCTCTCCACTGTGTTCAGAGTGTGGATGTAGGCCCGTCTTCATCAAGTGTGAGCTCGTCTTGAGACTCTAAATGAATGTCATTGCTGTTGTTTAGTCACTAAGTCATGCCTGACTCTTTGAGACCCCATGGACTGTCGCCCACAAGGCTCCTCCATCCATGGGATTTTCCAGGCAAGAGTACTGGAGTGGGTTGCCATTCCCTTCTCCAGGGGATCTTCCTGACCCAAGGCTCCAACCCACAGCACCTGCTTGGCAGGTGGATTCCTTACACTGTGCCACCTGTTCAGTTCAGTTCAGTTGCTCAGTCATGTCTGACTCTTTAGGACCCCATGGACTGTAGCACGCCAGGCTTCCCTGTCCATCATCAACTCCTGGAGCCACCTGGGGAGTCCCTACATGAATTACGTCTGCAAATACCCTATTTCCAAATAAGATTTCATTCTAAGATTCCAAGTAGACAGAAATTGGCTAGGGTGGGACCCAAGGATGAGGGGGCAGGCAGCTAGTATCCAACCCACTGCAGTGGGGGGGGCCTGAGGTCAGAGTTGTAGGGGGAGGGGGGTGACGGGCCGAAAGACAGGATTAAATCAGGTCCAGTCACTTGGCTGGGAAAAGAATTATTGATACTAATAAATGGAGGCAATGAGGTGGTCTTTGTGCTAAGTGCCTCCACATATTATCTCACAGAATCCTCATGAGGATGAGTGGGGTGGTGTGAGTGCTGTTGTCAGCCCTGCTTTGCAGGTGAGGAAGCCAAGGTTCAACAATGCCATGGAATTTGGCCACGTCCACAGAACTAATTATCAGTGGAGTCAGCTCTTGAGTGCAGGCTTCCCAGGTGGCACAGTGTTTTAGGCTTTATGGGCCATGAGGTCTCTGTTACAAGTACTCAGCTCCACCATTGTCCTTTGAAAACAGCCAGAGATGATACGTGAACAAGTTGGGGAGGCTGTTCTCCAATGAAGCTTTACTTATATTCATCATGAGCTGGATTTGGCTCAATTTTGATAATGATAATTTAACTCTATTCCAGGTCTTTAAGACAATCTATTTTTTAAATTGAATCCATTCAATAACACTATGAAGATAGTACTGTCAGGTTCATTTTACGAATAAGGAAACTAAAACCACACCGATTGTGGAAATTCCCATAAGTCTTCAGTGGCAGAAGTGGCATTTGAATCCAGGTCTGAGTGACTTCCAAGTTCCTTCCCTTAAGCAGGAACTCTTAAGCTTCAGACCTCAGCTCTTCTCAAACTTAAATCTGCCAGGGCTTTTGCATTTTAGCAAACATACCCAGGTGACCTTGATATAGGTGGATCTTGGGAAAGACACTCTGGAGAGTAAGTTACACTCCATTCTATGGTCACCTCTGAAGTAGGGTGACCAGTTGTCTCAGTCTACACCCAGCAAGTCCCACACTTTGGGGAACCTGGGGCAGCTGGTCACTCAGATCCACACCTTCCCAACAGTGCCTGGCAGGTGGTAGACACTTGAAAAATCCTCAAGGAAAGAATGAATGAATGAACCCAGCTCTCAGTGGAAGCCCCAGTTGATTGGCAGGGCTCCCCCGCAGCAAGAGGTCCAAGGGACTCTTCAAGGCCTAACTCAGAGGGACAGCTCCTCCTGCTCCCCCGTGGAGCTAGTCACAGCCCCGGAAAAACTGATGCCTCATCGTGTTCCCATTTGTGCTGACGTGTTCAGACGCCACTCGTCCTTAATGCAAGAAGAAAGGAGAAGGAAACGAGAGTAAATCTCTGCTGTCATGATTACTCTTTCTGCCTTTCCACTGCCCTTTCCCCAAACTCTCAACCCTCCCCTACCCTCCTGCAGAGACCTGGCCCCAAGCGGTGGGGGTGGCAGAAAGGTCCCTGATGTTGGGAGGCTCTGCCTGTCCAGACTTCGCCTGGGATCCACTGGTGACCCTCTTTGGCAAGTCAGTGACCCTCTAGAACCTGAGAAACAGCCTTGTAAAGCTGGGGGTGGGGCGATGGTCGAACTCTTTCCTGCGTATCTCATAAGGTCAGCTTGAGGCGCTCATGTGTGGACAAGACTATGCCAAACCGGCACAGCTCAGACAATAAAACATATAGTTACCATCAACACCCACCCATTTGTCATCCACCTTCCCAGGGGTTGTCTTAAAGTCCTGTGCAGAGCCAAGGAGGACCCCAGGCTTTTGGACTCTCACAAGTTCAGAACTTTTGGTCTGTAGGGGAGACAGGCGTGCAACAAATAATCACATACAGGGGGATGTAATTACAGTCACAAGCATTGTTGACATAGCCTCCAAAAAAGAGGACTTTGTCAGACCATGTAATAGGGAAACTGGCCCGGTCTTGGGGTTGCTGGAAGATTTCCCAGAGGCCCAGAGGTAGTGTTGGAGTTAGCCAGACGAGGAAAGGGAGGAACAGCATGCTAAGACAAGGGAACAGCTTAGGTGAACAAATGTACAAAGGGCAGCCAAGTCTCTAACCGCACTGTCTTCTCTTTCTCTTTGCACTTGCCTCTTTTCCTCCTTCATTTCCTTCTAATATTTTTCTTGTTTTTCTTCTCATGCAGTGAATATACAGTGACCTCTTTGCTGCTGTCGTTGCATAGATACCGCCCCCAGACTAGAGAACTGGCTCCCAGTTCCCAGAAGCGCCGTGTGCTTTCCTTCCGTTGACCCCCAAGATGTGCCCCAACAGTGGTCAGATTGAGTGGCCCATGAAAAATCACAAAACCCCAAGGCACACCTCATCCTATTGCAAATCACTCCAGGCCTCGAGTCCTGGTTCTGACCTTGCACCAGCTCCCAGGCCCTCGGTGGGCTCCTGGGGGCCTTGAGGTCTTCAGATGGGCATTGAGGCCACAGTGGAATCCATTCACCTTGCAGATTTCGTAGAGTTTGGAAGGCTTTTCCCTAGAGGTAGAAACAAGTGGCATCTTCTAGGAGAAACGGACCTCTTTTCACGTTGTTCACCCTGATTTGTGCCCCATTAAACCAAACCTTCGGAGTCAGCTTCTGGTACGAGCCTCAGGACTCTTCTAACTGTATCCTTTCCATGAAGACGCTGCCATTGTCAATCACCGGGCACCGTGGATTTGACGCCCTGGTATTGGAGTACGGGCTTTGCAGCTATTTATTTACCAACAGGGAAACAGAACAGTGGTTCCATTTGCTACTCTTAAATTTGTCATCAGTCCTTCTGTGTGGTGTAAAATTTTTAGTCATCTTCAACAGCTCTCAGAAATGAGCATTCCAAATATATTCGCGTACTGTACAAAGATATGCTGATACCACTCCTCGCAATTTTCGCAAGAGACGATGGGAAATAGTCGATCTAACTGGTGGGAAATGAATCTTGGGAAGAAAACAAAAATCTGGGACCTTCGTAAAGCTCAGAAAAATCTCAAGAATTGCAAATGTGCCTCCGGCACCTAGGAAAAGGGCCTAGGTTAATCACTGCAGATGGCAAGGGAAGGGAAAGGAGTGTTTCCCAGTACCGTGAGGACAGTCAGGGGTCAAAGGACATTGTCTCTGCACGGTGGTCACACCAGTGGTTGGCCAGTGGGCCCACCAAGCCTTCCATCCACATCCACTCCCTGCGGCTTACACCCTTCTGGCTCTTCCACCAAAATTAAGGGAAATGGCCTGACACTGGCTGCAGAATTAGAGTCGTGAAAACCCAAGCAATCTGGAAGTCCCCAAACCTTTCTGCCCAGCGGGAGAAGCTTCCTGAAAACAAACAGGAAATGGAGCATAGTTTCCCAAGCGTTTCTCCACCACCCCAGGCCAAAGGAATGGGCCCCAGCTTATGGGAGCTGACCTAGTCCATCTCTTCCAGCTTAGCGTGCTAAAACCCCTTATTGGCAGCGTGAAATTGGCCGCGGTGGGCCTATGTCCACCAGGAAAGCTGGCAACTGCTACAAATCAGACTTCAGTTTTTCCCGGGGCATCAATTTGCCAGCACACGGGATGCCTAATATCCATATCATTATTTATTCTCTATCCTCAGATTGCATATCTATCTACTCATTCATGCAACCTATGTTTATTGAGCCCTTATGAAGTGTCAGCATTCTGGAGTGGGAAATCCAGTCCCCATTTCATCTGTGTGAACACCACTCAGAGAAGTGAGCTGACCTGCCCAGGAGCATGGAGTGCCGTTCCTGCCAGGCACTGAGGGTTCAGAGTGAAAAAGACAGACAAGGTCTCTGCCCTCAGGGAGTTTACATGCCTTCCATTTAAAAACCTGCACGTACGATAAAATTCTTCATTCATTTTCCATTTTTGTAAATGACTCAAAAGCATGTAAAACTGCCTATCAGAGCTTTAATCGGTTGAAAGAAGCAATGTGTTCACAACTAACTAATGTCCTCTCCCCAAAAGCAAAGATATTTTATATGACTTTGTGGAGAAGAGATGTTTCTTATTGCAAGTTTGATTTCCATTGGTATGATTAATTATCAAAAGGTATCCTAGATAAATCCCTGGATTGGGAATTCCAGTTCCCATTTTATATATATATATGAGAAATCTAAAGAGGTGAGCTGGCAGAGGGAAGGTTTCTCCTTCAGGAATTGGGATCAGCACAGAGCTTGATGCCGAGACCCCACCCCAATGGTACGTGGGTGCTGTATAAGAAAGCACTTTGCAGATGCCAGCACTGACTGCCATGAGCATTAGATGTTAGCATCAGATTACTATGACGTGTAAGTGCACAAGCCTATGACACCAAATGCAATTGTAGACTTTCCTTCCCAGGAGAAGAAACCTATGTTACCTTTCTAGGGATTTTACCCCTGTCTCAGACCTCCGAGTGTAGACTCCTGGGGCAGTGGGATGAGCAGAGGGGAGAAGGGGGTTGGAGAGCTGTTATTTTTGGTGAGCGCCACACTCTGCAGAGCCTGGGATGATAAGAAGAAGAAGATTTCATCAGCTTCCCGATTCCAGCCATCAGGCCGGAGCCAAATCAGGGCCATCACGAGACCCTGAACCAGAGATGAGCAACAGCTGCTGGAAACCCAGGCTCCTCTCCCCATCCACACAGTAAGCTGCCCTTCCCAGCAAAACAAAATGTTCCTGTTCATTATTATTTATTTATTTTTTTGTTTTAAGAGAGTCATGCAAGGCGTTAGAGTGGTGCTGAAGCTGGTTGTGTTCAGAAACTCCAAAAATGATAACAAATGTTTTTTATTTTATTTCATTTTCTTTTCCAAACCATATGGACTTGCCAGCTCCATGCATCACCGCTTGTTTATTCTAACCCAGCTGTCGGCACTCTGATAATGCTATAGGATCGTTCAAGTGCAGACTGCCAAACCACAGGATATGGAAATCATCTCCCAGATTGAAAGGGAAAAAAAGGGGAGAGAAAACCCCACTTCACGGCAGATTCCAGCCATGAACTTCTGCAAGGAAGGGGGTCGGAAAAATGGGTGCGGGATCCTATAAATAGGTTTAAAACTCAGGATTGTTTTAACCAGGAGAACGTGTGACTTGTCTGGTTAAACACAACTAGTATTTGACCTTTCCAAAGGTACAATTTGTGTTTCATTGCCAAGTGCAACTTGTTGTTTTCTTCTCATAGTTACTAAACTTTGATTCAAAAGTCAGCCACAAGAACACAGTTTGGAAACTCGATTCCCTATAGGTTTTAGGCGTTTTCGTAAATGTATTTATTTGTTAGGACCATGAAAAGATAAACCACTCATGACAGGGGTAACCAGCCAAAGACACATATCTCGGTCTGCTGTCCTAGAATCACCCTAAACTTGTATTAGAGTCACTTGACCAAGTCTGGCCCCTGCATTCTATGCAAAGAAGAATAAATTAAGCAGAGGACCTAACCACAAAGAAGAGTCCTCCAGTCTGGAGGACGCAGGCTCCATGAGAACTAGCTGCTTGACCTAGACTCGGCCTCCAGGGAACAGAGTCCTACATGCTGGAACTTCCTTTGTTGTCCGTATATTCTGCCACAAACAGCCGGGAAGAGGGTTAAGAAGGAACAGGAAGACAGGTCATAGGTGAAGCCTTGCTCAGCTCAAGGCACAGGCATTGTCTCAGTGAATCCCCACCAGACCTCAGTGAAGTGGGTGAAATTAATCTCATTTTACAAGACACAGGAACTGAGGCCCAGCACAGGGAAGCAACCTGTACAAGGCTATTGTGGGTTGGCCGTATCCCCCAAAGAGATGCTGAAGCCTTAGCCCCTGGTACCTGTGAACGTGACCTTGTTTGGAAAATGGTCTTTGAAGGTGTAATAAAATGCAAATTCAGATAAGGTCATACTGGAGTAGAGCGGGCCCTTCATCTAAGGTGACTGGTGTCCTTATAAGAAAGGGAGAAGAGACATGGAGACAGACACACACAGAGACTAATGCCACGTGAAAACACAGCCATGCGCAGAAAGGAGACAACGTAATGAAGCCATGTGACAGGGGAGGCAGACACTTTGCGGAAAGCCAAGGACTGCCCCGCTGGCAATATAGTAGAAGCTAAGAGAAAAGCATGGAACAGACTCTGCATAGAGTCCCTCAGAGAAAGCAGGACCCGGCCAACACCTTGGTTTCAGGCTTCCAGTCTCCAGAGCTATGAGAGGAGACATAGCTGTTGTTTCGAGCCACTTAGCTTGCAGTAATTGGTTATGGCAGCCTCAGGGGGCTAATACAAGGGTTAAAATGGTTGGGACATACTTTACAATGGCTGGATATCCTTTACCTAAAGTGATAAGGAGAAACACGCTCCGTGCAGGAATTCCGACACATTTCAAAGAATTCCAGAGATAAATGGGAAACACATGACAGGAAATGAAGAACTGGGGAACTCCCTCCACGGCCCATATTCTACCAGGTGCTGAGGCTTCAGGGATGGTTCAGCTGTGGTCCCTGCCCTGGAGAGTAGGGATCCAGGGATGCTGGCGTCATCATCCCGACCCAACGGGTGGATGAGGTCCTTAATGCTGCTGCTGCTGCTACATAGCTTCAGTTGTGTCCAAATCTGTGCGACCCCATAGACGGCAGCCCACCAGGCTCCTCCATCCCTGGGATTCTCCAGGCAAGAACACTGGAGTGGGTTGCCATTTCCTTTTCCAATGCATGAAAGTGAAGTTGCTCAGTCATGTCCGACTCTTTGCGACCCCATGGATTGCAGCCTACCAGGCTCCTCCGTCCATGGGATTCTCCAGGCAAGAGTACTGGAGTGGGTTGCCATTGCCTTCTCCGGAGGTCCTCAATAATGGAGATGGAGTTATCAGGGAGATCTTGAGCAGTTGGATGCCAAATCCCAGCACAGGCAGGCACTGGAGACATCTTCTTAGAATGCAGATGCTTAAAGCTGTGCTTGGTGGCTCTGTGGGATTAGATCTGGTGACAGGAAGGGGTAGCAATTGAGCAACTCCATGTAAGGACTTCTGGCAGCAATGGCCACACTAGGGAGGTCGGGGGCCCTAAGGAGAGAGGCTCGCTGGTGCCAAAGCCATGTGTTGGCCAGAAGGGGAAGGCGTGAAACTTCCCCAGCAGCCCTGGAATGGCACGGTGATCAGTTTCTTGGGGCTCTGGTAGCTGCGGGTTTTTACAGACAGACAGGCACGATGCCCGAGCTGGTTCTGAGTGATTGATCTAGCAGGAGAGGAGCTTGAGAGCCGACGTCTGTGCCCAGACACATCCTTGGGCCCTGGTTCTCTCAGATGAGTTTATTTCTCTGGAACCAGTCAAGCCAGTTCAGAGGCTGGAGAACTACTGTCATTTAGCCAAACCCGTGGGCTTTTGAGCTGTGATATATCTCTCTGCCCTTCTCTCAAGGGACATGACATCATCTCGGCACAGACACTCAGGTAATGTTCCCCATCAACTCATTTGGCAAGAAAAGTCCTACCAAGGAGAAACCCCCACCCCAGTCAGTCTCAGGGCCTCTGGGTAGTGGAGTTTAGGAGTGAAGAACCCACATGAAAGATGCTTGGGCTGCTTCTAAGTCTTAACCTTCACTGAGCAAAAGTGGCAAATAGTTTATTCCTCACTGCTTGTTACAATTCTGATTTCTGCCTGGGTATAAAGCTTTACAGCAGTTAATGTGATTGCTTATATCTCCATGTTTATTAAGCGTCTATTTTTTTGTCATTTTATTGAGTGTCTATTTATGCCAGACACTAGGTTCAACTTTTACAAAATTTTGAACATCTGTACCTTATCTTATTTAATCCCAATGGCATCGAGTCTTGTTATCCTCATTTTATAGATGAGACTGAGGCTCAGAGAAGTTCAGGAACTTGTACAAGTGGACCAGTTGGTGGGTGACAGAGTACAGGCCTCCATTGCTGGTGCCTTGATTCCAACCCTGTATTTTGACCCACTATGTTACCTTTTCAAAAAATTCAAAGATGAGAAATGTCCTTTATTTTCTGGACCATTAAAGAACAGGCTCACGGTCTGCCCACTTATTGGCTTAGAGAGGAAGCAACTCCTCTCAAAACACCATGCTCCTCTGAACCTTGTTAACTTACAGATTCTTCCGGGAATTTTCGTATTGTCAAATGTGCTCACACACACACACACACACACACACACACACACACACACACACACACACACACACACACACACAACTGAGCCCCTAGCAACATCCTCCCCCTTGGAAAGGGTCCCAGAAACAGCATGAAATCAAGGTTGCCAATCTTTTAACCCCTTGATCTAACAAAAAAATCCTCATAATGTGTTTCAGGTGGTGATATTGCAGATATCTCTTGCACTATGTAGTAATGGCTTTGCTGAAAAGTTGTGTGTAATTAATTATTGGTGAATCTGATGTGATTTAAAATTCACTGGCAGAACTTCTCTTGAAAGTAGTTCCACTGCGTCTTGGTTTATGAAATGAATAATCTTCTCGTCCATTTACAAATTGTGATTTTTTTTTCTTGAAAACATAATTATAGAAAAGTTGTGAGTCCCATCTGCTAAAGGGTTGATGACTTCCTTCACCTCCTCAGAAGCATCTCTGAGTTAAGGTTTATCAATTCCAAAACATTAGGAGACAGAAACCTAAATTTCTATTAAGCGTTAAAATAAGCTCTTTAAAAGAAGTTATCTTCCATTAGGTATATGAGTCTCATGTAGTTCCTTCTAGAGCTAACATCAAAAAAAGATGTCCTTTTCACCATAGGGGATTGGAATGCAAACATAGGAAGTCAGGAGATACCTGGAGTAACAGGCAAGTTTGGCCTTGGAGTAGAAACTAAAGCAGGGCAAAGGCTAACAGAGTTTTATCAAGAGAACACACTGGTCATAGCAAACACCCTTTCTCAACAAAACAAGAGATGACTCTACACATGTATGTCACCAGATAGTCAATACTGAGATCAGATTGATTATATTCTTTGCAATTGAAAATGGAGAAGCTCTATAAAGTCAGCAAAAACAAGACCTGGAGCTGACTGTGGCTCAGATCATGAATTCCTTATTGCAAAATTCAAGCTTAAATTGAAGAAAGTAGGGAAAACCATTATGTCATTCAGGTATGAGCTAAATCAAATCCCTTATGATTGTACAGTGGAGGTGATGAATAGATTCAAGGGATTAGATCTGGTGGGCAGAGTGCCTAGAGGACTATGGACAGGGGTTTGTAATGTTGTGCAGGAGGCAGTGACCAAAACCATCCCAAAGAAAAAGAAATACAAGAAGGCAAAATGGTTGTCTGAGAAGGCTTTACACATAGCTGATGGAAGAAGAGAAGCAAAAGGCAAGGGAGAAAGGGAACGATATACCCAACTGAATGCAGAGTTCCAGAGAATAGCAAGGAGAGACAAGAAAGCCGTCTTAAATGGACAACGCAAAGAAATAGAAGAAAACCTTAGAATGGGAAAGACTAAAGATCTCTTTAAGAAAATGGAAGATATCTCTATTTCAAGCAAGGATGGGCACAATAAAGGACAGAAATGGTAAGCACTTAACAGAAGCAGAAGAGATTAAGAAGAGGTGGCAAGAATACACACAAGAACTATATGGAAAATGTCTTAATGACCCAGATAACCAAGATGGTATGGTCACTCACCTAGAGCCAAATATCCTGGAGTGTGAAGTCAAGCAGGCCTTAGGAAGCATCACCATGAACAAAGCTAGTGGAGGTGATGGAATTCCAGCTGAGCTATTTCAAATCCTAAAAGATGATGCTGTTGAAGTGCTGTAGTCAGTATGTCAACAAATTTGGAAAACTCAGCAATGGCCACGGGACTGGAAAAGGTCAGTTTTCATTCTAGTCCTAAAGAAACGCAATCCCAAAGAATGTTCAAACCACCATACAATTGCGCTTATTTCACATGGTAGTAAGATAATGCTCAAAATCCTTCAAGCTAGGCTTTGGCAGTACGTGAACTTAGAACTTCCAGATGTACAAGCTGAATTTAGAAAAGGCAGAGGAACTAGTGATCTAATTGCCAACATTCATTGGGTCATAGATCATTGGACCATAGAGAATTCCAGAAAAGCATCTACTTCTTCATTGACTACACTAAAAGCCTTTGACTGTGTGGGTCACAATCAACTGTGGAAAATTCTTAAAGAGATGAGAATACCAGAACACCTTAGCTGTCTCCTGAGAAACCTGTATGCAGGTCAAGAAGGAACAGTTAGAAACGGACATGGGAAAATTGACTGGCTCAAAATTGGGAAAGGAGTACAAGGCTACATATTGTGACCCTGATTATTTAACTTCTATGCAGAGTACATCATGCGAAATTCTGGGCTGGATGAATCACAAGCTGGAATCAAGATTGCTGGGAGAAATATCAACAGCCTCAGATATGCAGGTGATGCCACCCTTATGGCAGAAAGTGAAGAGAAACTAAAGAGCCTCTTAATAAGGATGAAAGAGGAGAATGAAACAGCCAGCTTAAAACACAACATTCATAAAACAAAGATCATGGCATCTGATCCCATCACTTCATGACAAATTGATTGGGAAAAAGTGGAAAGAGTGGCAGATTTTATTTTCTTGGGTTCCAAAATCATTGCAGACAATGACTGCAACCATGAAATTAAAAGATGTTTGCTCCTTGGAAGAAAAGTTATAACAAACCTAGACAGTGTATTAAAAAGCAGAAACATCACTTTACTTACAAAAGTTCATATAGTCAAAGCTATGGGTTTTCCAATAGTTATGTACAGATATGAGAGTAGGTCCATAAAGAAGGCTGAGTGCCAAAGAAATAATGCTTTCAAATTGTGATGCTGGAGAAGACTCTTGAGAGTCCCTTGGAATGCAAGGAGATCAAACCAGTCAATCCTAAAGGAAATAAGTCCTGAATATTCATCGGAAGGACTAATGCTGAAGCTGAACCACCAATATTTTTGGCCACCTGATGCAAAAAGCCAATTCATTGGAAAAGACCCTGATGCTGGGAAAGACTGAGGGCTGGAGGAAAAGTGGGTGACAGAGGATGAGACGGTTTGATGGCATCACTGACTAAATGGATATGAATTTGAGCAAACTTCCTGAGATAGCGAAGGACAGGGAAGCCTGGTGCTGCAGTCCATGGGGTTGCAAAGAGTCAGACATGGTGGAGCAACTGAACAATGGGATCTCTAGCCCAACTATCAATGCAGTGGTGATAAACACTTCCTGCTGGGGCCATGTGGTGATATCTTTTTGGTTCCTATCCCATTGCCAACCTCAGCCATGGAATCTCTGGCTGAGAACACTGCCCTTCACAGGCCGAGGGAGCAGCCAGTGGTATTTAGGATGATATGGTTATTTACGAGCACAAGCCTTGAAGTCAGAGGGGTCAGGAGTTACATCCTGAACCTGACCCTACTGGATGCCCTTGACTTTGATAAGTCATTAAACTCTTAAGTATCAGCTGCCTCACCTAGACAGTGGAGAAATGAGAACCTACCTCTCAGGAACAGTTGAAGTTTAAATGAAACAATATATTTAAAATGCTGTGGTTAGCGCCTAGCATATAACAAGTGTTCATTAATATTTCCCGGTTATTTCTTCTTGGCTTAAACTTATCAAGTATAATCCAGCAAAACCCTTGCTAAGGGTCATTCCTCTCATCCAGCTTCACAAAGATTCTGAAGAACAAAGTGACTTCAGATGACACTCCCAGTCAAAGAGGCCCCAAATGAAGATGCTGAGACCTCTCGAATAAGCAGAGGGACAAGGAAAGTTACAGTACCTAGAGATGAGATCTAGAAAAATAAGAAAATTAGGCTCTGCTTAAATTACCTTTACCCAGCATTAATCACTATGAATGCAGCAGGAGATCTATTTTTGTACCAACATTAGAGGTCAAAGCCAGTGGAGATTTGGAATTTTTTTTTCCTCCTTCTCAAATTACTCAGGACTCAAAGTAGAGAAGATGACCTGTTGGTTTGCTGACTGGAGATTTTTGGCAAAGTCATGAGGCCCTGACTTTTCTCTCCCCAGGACAGAGTAAGGCAATGCTTTGTCAACCACCTGGCTGATGTCATTGCTACTTCCTAATAATGTAGTCGGCAGTGTAGGCCAAGGGCTCCTCCTATACGATCTTCTCTGGCTCCTGAATTTCCAATACAGGCTGTCTCCATTGATCAGATATAATCGAATAATGGCTGAAATTCTGCTTCTCCATGGGCCCTATAGACCATTTCTTTATGACATGACCAAATTGGCCATAGCGCATTCAATTTGTTTTAATGGCCAACACAGAGGCAATTAAGCGGATTGACGGAGCAGCGATCCAAATTGTCCATTAAGAAGGTGGCCAGAATAACTGGACCAAAGTCTTGTATCCCCCCACCATCCACTTATTTTGGGATGTCTAGACTTGACTGAGCCTTTAATTTTTTTAATTCTTAAAACTCCCATTAACTAGTTCTGTTTGATGTTGACGCTACAGTTCTTTAGAAGGAAGCAAAGCAGGTTTGGAAAAGAAAGAGGGATTTTTTTTTTTTTTTTTTGGATGATCTCGACTCTTCTGATCTGAGTGAGGTAATAGGAAGTAAGCACCTCATTCAAGTTCTGAAGATTTACAAGGGTATGAGAAATGAAGTGCATTGGTGCCGATTGCTACTAATATGCATTTTATGAGGAGGAATTTATCTTCCCACATTAGCAGCCCCCAAGGTTATGATCTGTCTCTTTAATATGTACCTACTTTTGAACAACTGATGATTGACTTCATCTGGTCCTATTTTGCTAATTCAATCTGCAAAGGAAAACTACTCTTGCCGGAATTTTAAAGATGAAAAATGCACCCATTATATTATCAAATACAATTGATCTTAGAGCACGTGTGTGTTTAGATAAATGCATCTGATTCCTGTGTGAAAATTTAAGCAACACTGCATACAGGAAGCCTCATTTTGTAGGGAGAAATAGAGTGTGTCTGCTAAGGTGTTTTCACTGAGAAGTCTGCAGTAGAGGGGCTAGTTTGCCAACAGAAAGAGGCAAAGATCATCAGAAGCAATCTGATCTCTCTCAGCTTTCATGTTGAGAGTATTTCATGTCCCTGTTTTCTGTTTCAACTGGCACTTTTCCTTTAAATATTTGTCATCAATGTCATCGGGCAAAATCAAAAGCGAGAGCAAATTAATAAATCCATCTCAACTTCTTTCCACCATTTGTTCAAATTAGTAGTATCTAAAATGGATCTTGTGTTTTTGGCTCTCAAAACACATTTTCACGAGGGTCTCACTTTGACAAGATGAGGGATACTTCTAAGATAGATATGGCTAACTCCATGTGACCGATAAGGGAAGCACAGAAAAATGAGCAACTTCCCATAATGATGGCTATTGGTGGCAAACAGAAGAACCAGGGCTGCTGGTTTGGAGCCTGGGGTTTGCCCTCAAGATAGACCTGGGTCTCCTGGCTGGGAGCCAGTATCCAGTAGATAGTAAGGAGTGGCCTGTAGTCATGACGACACATGGACATCTCTGGACAGGCCATCTCTGCCACCCCACCCCCAATGTCTTAAGTCCCCTGAGCCCAGGAAATGTTCTTAGAGGCAACAACTGTCAAGGTTAAAAGTGAAGAATCTGGATTTGAATCCAGTCCTGCTATGTACTTGTCATGTCTCAGAGTCCTTGTTTTCCTTGCCTACAGATTAAGTGTAACAATAGTTTCCACTTCACAGTTGCTCTGTTTTCTCTCCTGACTGACTTTCTCTCCTGTTGACCAGTATATACTGATCAGACCACCATACCATGAATACCTGGCACTCAGTAAATATTTGCTGAATGAATGGATGAGAATAACAAATATCAAGTTCCTGGTATATAGTTATAAACACTCAATACATGTTCACTATTCCTAACAATAGTTTTAGTAATGGATCAGAAGGGATTCCCTGGTGGCTCACATGGTAAGAGTCCGCCTGCAGTGCAGAGGACCTGGGTTCAATCCCTGGGCTGGCAAGATGCCCTGGAGGAGGGAACAGATACCCACTCCAGTATTCTCACCTGGAGCATTCCATGGACAGAGGAGCCAGGTGGGCTATAGGCTATGGATCAGAAAGATAAAGACTCACTTTTGTGTCTCTAAATGAGCTAGATAATATTGCTCTCCTCAAGTTATGGGATACTTTAGAAAATTCTGTGCAGAAAGCCTGGCATGGTATCTACTCTCAGTGTTTCTGTGACCATTATTATTATTGTTAATATTATCACCATTATTTCAAAGTTCTGGAATTCCTCCAAGACTTTGCATACCAGCAGAATGGAAAAGGTTATTAGCATCCCCACCTGCTCACCATATGGCAGAAGTCTGACCTACAGCACAGTAACTAGCCTATGTAGGAAATATTCCTATTCCTGACGTGCAGATGATGGAGACTGGGGTTTGGACCTGGACAAGGTCATAGTTCTGGGACTTGGATGCCATTCTCTTCTTTCCTCAAGTCTCACATTTTTTTCAGACCATGTGTCACCCTACTAGTGGCTATTGCCTGTCACCACATTGAAGCACATTGTTCTCCAGGCATGAATGAGAGAGGGAACTCTGGGGTGATCACTGTTAAGACAGTTCCATCAGTTTAACTCCCCCATCAGTTTGAGGAAAAAGCAAGGACTCTTCTTTTTTTCATGGAAAGTCATTTTATATTAAATATAATAGTGTGTATACATCAATCCCAAATTCCCAATCTATCCCTCCCCCACTACCCTTCCACACCTGGTAACTAACCATCAGTTCACTCTCTAAGTCTGTGAGTCTATTTGTAAATAAGTTCATTTGTATCATTTTTTTAGGTTCTGCATATAGGTGATATCACATATTTATCTTCCTCTGTCCAACTTTCTTCATTTGGTATGATAATCTCCAGATCTATCCATGTTACTGCAAATGGCATAATTTCATTTGTTTTAATGACTGAGTAATATTCCATTGGGTATATATATCTACCACATCTTTATCCATTCATCTGTCTAGAGACATTCAGGTTGCTTCCATGTTTTGGCTATTGTGAACAAAGCTGCTATGAACACTGGGGTACCATGTTTTCCTCTGGATATATGCCCAAGAGTGGGATTGCTGGATTATATGGGAGCTCTATTTTTAGATTTTTTAAAGGAAACCCCATACTGTTCTCCATGGTGGCTGCCCCAATTTACATTTCCAACAATGTTGCAGGAGGGTTCCCTTTATGCCACACCCTCCCCAGCATTTATTGTTTGCGGATTTTTTGATGATGACCATTCTGACTGGTGTGAGGTGATAGTTCATTGTAGTTTTGATTTGCAGTTCTCTAATAATGAGTGATGTTGAGCATCTTTTCATTTACTTCTTGGCTGTCTGTATGTCTTCTTTGGAGAAGTGTTTCTTTAGGTCTTCTGCCCATTTTTAAATTGGGTTGTTTGCTGTTTTGACACTGAGCTGTATGAGCTGTTTGTATTAATAAATTTTGGAAGGATTCTTGGCTAAATACCTGGCATATAGCAGGAACTCAGTAATTATCTATCGAATGGGTAGATGAGCACCTCCTCAGACAAAAAGAGGGTCAGAGGGACAGTGTTCTCAAGTTCTGCTCAAAGTCCCAGAGGCTCCCTGGGAAACTTGAGCACAGTGGCTCTGTTCTGATATCACTGTCATAAACGCTTTCAGGACACATCTCCTATTTTCCCTCAGTTTAGAGAGAAAATGTAGTTTTGTGACCCTGGGTTAGCGCCCCCTGCCCAGCTTCCTCAGGGTCTGTTCAGTAGAGGCCTGGTGGTTCCCATTTGCAGAGTCTATGGCAAATTTCCTAGTACCTGTGAACCACAGACCACCTTATCAACCCTTCTCTTCTCTTATGGTGGCACAGTTAACCAGATGATAAGGCTCTTTAAAACAAAAGAAAACCCTAAAAATATATTGATTTTCTACAGAGCCATAAATATTAAATGTATCATTCCAAACTGGAGAGGGGACTCATTTAGAAGGGACCCATAAATCTACAACCATCTCTGTGCAATGACATTTAAAAAAAAAAAAAAAGGCATCACAAAAAATTATATATATGGAAGCTTGTCTATCATTAAATTACTCAGTTTGAATTTCCACTAATAAAATAAAAGGACTTGTTACTATATTAGGCAAGTCACTCCCATTATTAATTTGTTAGATAAATGGCTTCTATATCTTGGAACTTTAAATGAAATGGAATTCACTAATCCTAATTGCTTTGCCTTCTACCGGAATTTTTTCCCATTAGTTCAGCATGTTTTTTTTTTTCTTCCTCTTTTCCACTTGAAGAGAGGAGCCTTCTTCAACTTAAAGCCTTAGGGTATACTTCGTGGGTTTATTAATTATCAGGTATTCATTCAGAGGGGTTAATTAAGCAATAACTTTCTGTTGACTGTGGTATACAAAGAATAAAAGGCTTGACTTTGCCTGCTGATTAAGCTGCTAGTGACCCTGCCTTCATTTTCCTCCCTGTGGTTAGGGGAAATAAAAATCTTTGACCAGTTCTGGTCTTGAGTTCCAAAGCCACTCAGGAGGCCAGTTAAAAACAGTTCATATTTACAACTCAAGCCACCTTGAGATCATCCAAAAAAAAAGAGAAGCAATTCCCACTTTTGGGGGGAAAATTTGGTGCTTCTCTAATAATCACTCTTCTGTCTTCTCAGCCCAAACTTCAATATTTACATTTTTCCTTTTTTTTTTCCAGCCAGTTGCTCAAGATGCCTTTCTTTTCCTATGGCTTCAAAAGGTCTGCAGCATGCTTTTGAGCAGTGGAAGATAAAGAATGAGTTTCTACCCCTTCCCTAGGGAGTTTAGTGGAATCAAAATAAATCACCGTGGTAAGTCCAAACCAGGCGGGAGTGGTGGGAATTTGGGGTTTTTTTCTCTTGATCATTTTCATCTCAGAGTACAACTGCTCAGGTCCATGTTCAATAGTTGTGGTTCCCAAAAGTAAAGTTGGGATGGAAGCAGGACGTATGTGCAGGGATGATGGGTGTTTTTTCTGTGTTCTTCGGTCACGCGTCTCCACTCCAGAACTGGGTTGGAGAAACTGAGGACAGAGGCCACGCTTGCTGATGCACTGAATTGCTGGAAAGCTGCTTATCAGACGGCTGTTATTGCCAGGTTCTATGTTTTGAGTTAGCACCTGCCTTCAGGAAACTTACAGTCTCCTGGAGAAGTCAGGGAGGCTGCGCCACTACTTTGTAGCGCTGCAGCTTTGATCTCTAGATCTTACGGTCTTGATCTGTAAGAGGATAAGAGATGAAGAGCAGGGGCGAGATATATTAATAAATCCCACAAGACCGAGAGGAAGGGTCTAGAGGCACGGGGCTCACATAAGAGATCACCGGCACACAGACCTGGGGTCCTTCCCCTGAGCACGCAGCCCTCTCTTTAGAGGCCTCATCCCCAGCCTCTGGGGAAAAGCAAGCCTCAATTCAGCATTTAGCAGAACAAAGGAGAAACAATTGTGACCCAGAGACTACAAATGTTTTTCTTAAGCAACCACAAGGGACAGCCTCTTTGGTGAGCGCATTTACCAGATGGCCGGGGCTAGTCAGCTGCTTCCAATCAAATCTTGCACCACTGAGTCGGTGTATCCCACACACTCAGCAAGATTCTGCTGAGTGGAGGAATTAAAAAAAAAAAAAACACTTATTTTGTTCTATACCTAGAAAGTGTGCTCTTGGGGTTTTTGGGGACAGAATCCAAAACCAACAAGACCTTATCAGAGGAGAGCAATGGAAAATGACCAGGCACCCTGTCCTGGGGCATAAGTTTGTTTTCAGTTTATGGTATTGGGGTAAAGGCAAGCGGACAAACTGGTTCTTCCAGTCGGGGCAGGAGGGGGGGATGGGGGATACTTGGGGGAGATGGAGAAGAAAGATTGTGAAAGAGAGAAATGAGGACATTTGCAAGGTCACAGGGAGCTAAAGTTAAATTAATATTTTGCAGATTATCATTTATCTTGCCTTATCTTTAGTCTTTAAAAAAAAGACTAAACTCATTCTGTCATATAAATGTCATGTAAGTGAATGTCAATATATGTACTTGATTATTGATATCAATAAATATCAATTATTGATATCAATAAATCAGTATTCCCGATAGGAACTTTGGAAAACATGCTATAGTGGAAATTTTAAAATATATCATCCATACCCAACCTGTCTCAACATGAATGGTTTCCTTTTAAAGAACCTGCTGGAATGACTATTTTTCTGGGAAGATGAGGGGGCAGGCAAGAAATGAGATACTTTCTAGTGCTTGTTGAATGTGAGGAGGATTTTTGGTCCTCACACCTTCCAGTACATACACACACACACACAGACACACACACACACACACAGACACACACACACACACACACAGAAATGCAGCTAGCTCCCCAGTTGGAAATGCTCCCTACAACAAACAAAAATAGTCCACCCTCTCTCCCTCTGAATCTGAATGACTTTTTTCAACTTCTTTGTAGAAACAGGAAGTCCCTTTGGGAACTGGAACAATGCTTACTGAACTGGACACCCCCAAACAGCACCGCCCCCCTCCACACCCCGTGAACAGGGCAATGCAAAAATGCCCAAGTCTGCTGGAGAGCTTCAGTGTCTTGCTGGTCTGAGTACCCAGTCTGTCCCGGAGCCACCAGGCTTGTTCACACCTGCTTAATCGTTCCAAGACAGAGCAGGCAGATGGGCTCCTGTAAGACACTTATGAAAAAGGCAAGGTGAGACTCTGCTATGCAGAGAAGAGTTCTTTATGTGCCCCACCCTGAACCATCCCAGACAGCAGAGGTGTCAGGGGACAGACTGGAGTTTTGGTGTGGTTTGTACTCAGTAAAATGCTCAGATTATGTCTTCTCCTCCTCTCCCCCCACCCCACTCCCACCACACCAAATCACACAAACAGAAAAGTGAGGCCCAACAATCCTCTTATAAATGCAAGCAAAAAGAATCCTTACATTAGCCACCTCTGATCAGCCAGGGCTCTCTCAAGGCCTGAGATTAAAGCTCTGTAAGATTCCATTTCTGCGTTTCTGAAGTGGGGCAGAATACTAGCTCACAGGGCAGTGGGAGGTGTAAAGAGATGAAGAGATGCAAGTTTGCAAGACCCCCGGCATGTGGGCCCCCATCCCCAGTAGGAGCTTCCCTCCACTGTCTTCTTTCTAGTTTGCACCACCCTGATCCAGCAACACTCTTCTGATAAAACACAGTTTGGCAGGCTGTGAAATTGTTAATGTCTGGATTTGGATGATGGTGAAGGAGAAAATTAAATTGCATGCATCTGAAGTAAAACCAGCAGCTCAGGAATTATCTGGCAAAGGGAAGCTTGATCTGGAAAACTGCTCCCCAGTTTTCATGACTTCCCAGCATGAACGCACCCACCAGAAAGGGGTCAGTGTTCAGGAGATGCTGTGGTTGAATGTGACTTGGTGATGGGAGGCCTGGAGGATGAACCCTGAACCTTCTGAGGAAAGAAGGGGGCTGGGGGCCAGGAAAGGCAGGAAAACACCTCTCTTTCCTGGAACTGCAGCGGAACGCAGCCCTCCAAACCCCAGCAACTTCTCTTTGCCCAGAGGTGACTTTGGAATCTGTGTCTTCCTGCAGCCACTGGTTAACGGTTAGAAATATGTCCATAAAATGTGGTCAGAAAGCTATAATTTTCCCTCTGGAAGATTGCCCCATTGTGGAGAGATTTTGCTTGTTTGTTTGTTTGTTTTAATTCTTGTACAAGGCTAAAAATAGCATGGGACTCATTGTTGACAAGGGTAGCTAAGGGTTTCTAAATCAGGATGTCAATGGATTTTGCTACCATTATGTGTAGGCTGTCTCTGAGAAAGAAGCAGTATGATGAAAAGGACCGGGATGCAAATATACAATCCTGTTTATTTTATTTTAATTCAGTCAAGACTTTCCTCCATCATTTAAGCTGCCAAAAGCCATTTTAAACACTATAGGGTCCCGATGTGTCTGTGTTATTATTCACCCAGGGGTCTCAAGTCCCTTTACTAGTATGATTCCTGAGTCTACAATAGATGGCTAGCATGTATGGAATGGGAAGATGAAGGAATGATTGCATCAAGGATGACAGAATTAACTCTAAGTGGTCCCAAGGCTCTGGCTATTTCTTTCTCTCTTTAACGGTTATTTCTTTCGCCACTCAACGTTCCATCTTCTAGAAAAATGCTCAGATGATGCCAGGTGAGACTGGATTGCGTAATCTCTAGACTAGCACTGGCTCCTCTTCCCACCTCCTCTTCTTGAGCTTGCTCCTCCATCCCTCACTTGTAGGAGTGTTTTCAAAGTCCTCTGACAGTAACAATCACCTGGGATGCTCACTCAACGCACCGCTTCCCAAGTCCTTTCTGCGGATCTCCAACTCAGTTGCATATTATATTCAACAGGGGAGCTTTTAAAGCTGCTGATGACCAAGCTGTCTTCCAGACCAATTCCATCAGAAACTCGGGGTATAGGATTCAGGCATCAGCAGCTTTAAAGCTCCCCAAGTGATTCCTGTGTGCTACCAAGTGTGAGCACCACCATCAAGTCAGGGATTCAGCAGGTCTGCTCTGGGACCCTGGAGACTGTGCAAGTGCCCCAGGTGATTCTCAGCATCATGGACAGATTTTTTGGAATTATCTCTACAGTTTGAGAACCAGATCAAGCACTGTTTCTGAAACTGTGTCAATTTCTCCTAAGACCAGTCAGTTGAAAGCTATCTGCGTACAGTTGAATGGACCAGTGGTAAACACCTTACCTAAGTTCTCTCACCTAAGATAGTGGAAAGGGGAGTCACTGGGCTGCGGGTGGGGTCCTTTGTAAGAAAATATGAAGTAGATTTTTGATGGGATGATCCTGTCTATGCCATTACATGTGAAGCCGGGGGAAGGAGGGAACAGACACACCTAGAGAAAGAAGCCATAAAAAAGGAAGAGAGGGCCACCCTGGTGGAAACTTTCTTTCTGCTCCTGATTTCTGATTCCCATGAGGCTCAGATGCTTGTTCTACCCACAGGTTCATTCATTATTCCTTAATTCTGTACACATCCTGCATGTTTTTATACTGTTGTTTAGTCGCTAAGCCATGTCCAACTCTTTGTGACCCCACGGACTGTAACCTGCTAGGCTTCTCTGTCACATGGGATTCTCCAAGCAATATGTTGGAGTGGGTTGCCATTTCCTTCTCCAAGGAATCTTCCCAACCCAGGTCTTCTGCATAGACAGGTGGATTTTTTTTTTTTTACTGCTGATCCACTAGGGAAGTCCATGTTTCTACATAATTCTTTATTGTTTTCTGGATTAAGTAGGTTTTTCTTTCGTAGCAATTCAGATATAATCGAGATGGGACACATTCACCATTCTTCCCAGAGCCAAGTGAACAGTGGTGTCTGTCCTGGGATCCACGTTTCCTAATCGAAATTTTTTTTTTCTTTTGAAGTCAGGCTTGTGGCATTATAATTTATCAACGACAAAATTAACCTTTTGTGTTCCATTATGTGAATTTTGACAAATATGACAGTTATATAGCCACCTTTATAGTCACAGTATAGAATGTTTCCATCACTCCAAAAACGCTCCCGATGCCCTCTTTGTGACCTCGGCGTCTGACATCCACAGATGTGTTGTCTGTTCTTATAGTTTCACAGCTTTTTCTTTTCCATCATGTCATGATTGGAACCATACAGTTAGTTTATTCTGAGACTGGCTTCTTTCACTTAACAGTGCATTTCTTACTAACCCACAGTATTGCAGGTATTAGATGTGGGTTTTTTTATTGTCCAGTTGTATTTCATTGTATGGGTATACCATAATTTGTTTATCCATCCACCAGTTAAATGACATTTGAATAGTTTGGTTTTTTCTGGATTTTGGTGATTATGAATAAATCCACTATAAACATTGGTATTGAGGTTTTTGTGTGAAAGTATACTTTCATTCCTCTTGGGTAAACAGCCAGGGATGGAATTACTGGCTAATATATAAGTGTATGTTTACATTTATAGAAAGTGTCAAACTACTTTCCAATATGACTGTACCATTTTGTATTTCCATGAGCACTGCATGAGAATTCCGGTTGTTCTTAACTCTTGTCAGCACTTGGTGTTGCCACTTTGATTTTTTAAAGTTATTTCAGCCATTTTAATAGGTAGTGATGTCTCATTGTGCTTTTAATGTGGATTTCCCTAATGACTAATAATGCTAAGCATCTTTTCAAGTATTTATTCATCATCTCTATCTTCCTTAGTGAAGTGTCTCTTAAAATATCTTGCCCATTTTTTTATTGGATTGTTTTCTTATTGTGGAGTTTTATAGGCTCTTGATAGAAATCCTTCATCAGGCATTTATTTTGCAAATATTTTCTCACAGCTTTTGGCTGGTTTAATGCATTTTCACTGTGTCCTCTGAAGTGCAGAAATCATTCATTTTGATGAAGTCCAATTTACGAATTTTTTAAAAGTGGATTGTATTTGTTGCATTGTATCAAAGAGATTTTTGCCCAACCTAGGATTTTCTGTGATGCCATGGTTTCTCTTAGCTTTTCTTCCAATATTTTACAGTTTTAGCTAATTTAGTTTATAATGGTACAGGATGTAGACCAGTGTTCATTTATTTTACATATAGTTGTCCAATTAGCATGTGTTGAAAAGATTATCCTCACTATTGACTTATTATTTATACTTTTTCTTGAGCTGTTTTGGAGCCGCTCTAGAGTTTAATGCATGTATTTTAAAATTATTGCAGTTCACCTGCAAATGACATTTTAACCCTACATGTACAATGAAAGTATCTTCCAACAGTCGACTTGCAGGTCTTTTCTGAGGTAGGCCTGCGCACCTGGGCCTCACAGGTGTCTTCCCTGGCTGTCTCCAGGCCTCTGCCCCACGCCGGGACGGGTCACGCGGGGGAGCAGTTTGCGGCCCTCCCGCAGCAGGGGCTCTCGATTGGAATGAACTCTTTCATCGCCCTCCCCAGATGTAGAGGATGGTATCTTTTATTCTTCCCCAAGCCTTGATGAGTCTTTACCTGTGCCCTGGATGCTGCAGGGTTTGCTGGGCCTCTCAGGTAGCTTAAGGATTTTGATCAGTAGGAGGAAAGGCGTCCTGCCCGCCCCACCTTCCCCGCCGCCCATAGTGGCAGTGGGTCCTCCCCCCCAGGGATGCATCACCCAAGGAGGCTCACTCTGCTCTACTGCTTGTCCCCAGCCTTACTTGTGAGCATCTGGTGGACCAAATTGGAAACGCTACTAGTGAGTGACAGCTCCCAGTGTGTCTGTGGGTCCTAGAGGTCTCCTATCCTCCTGCTGGCCTAGACTCTAACTCTGGCAGTTTATTTAAAACATTAAGGTACCTCCTGGGGTTGACTCTTCCCTTGGCCTGCCATGTGGAAAACTGTACTCCAATCCCAATTCTCCCATCCCTTGGAGAGGCCTTTCTTTACTGGGAAATTGGGCTACTTGGTGACCCTCTAACTTCAACTCTCTCACAGGTTCAAGAAAAGCTAGTTCATCTGGATTTTTCTTATTGTTAAGGTGGGAGTAATACTCTGTTCAGCTTTCTATCCCCAAGGCAGAAGTGGAAACTTCTGTTTACACAAAGATGCTAAACTTCCGGAAATACTCCCTTCCTTCTTAGACACATACAGGATACAGGCCAGATCAACAAGTTGCTTCAGTGTTCAGTTTATCACTGAACAGCTAATCCAATCTAGACAGTCCTTCTGAGTTATATACGTAAGTATTGATTGATTAAACCTTATGAACTATTTATTGATATACAGACACACTAATCTCATTTTTAATCATTTCTTCCAACATGTTTCTAGGCAGACAGTTTTAGTTTGGAATTCTTTTAATGCTGTTTTCATGCTGTGTTTCTTTCCTTTTTAAAATATGGTAAAATAATTTAGTACTTGTATTACTTTCTTACATCTTTGATAACAGACTGCTACAAACTAGTTGGCCTAAAACAACAGATATTTACTCTTGTACAGTTCTGGAGACCGGGAGTCTGAAACTGAGGTGTGGGCAGGATAGGCTGCTTTTGGAGGATTCACGTTCCATGCCTCCCTCCGAGCCGCTGGTCGATGCCCGAAGTCCCTGATGCTCTTTGGTTTGGAGATGCATCACTCCATTTTCTGCTTCCATCTCTTTTTGTTCAATTGAAGTACACCTGGTTTACAGTGTTTCAGGTATACACAAAGTGATTCAGTTTGATTCCCATATAAATGTGATTTAGTTTGATTCATATTCTCTTTCCGATTGTTTTCCATTATAGGTTATTATATAATGTTGAATGTAGTTCCCTGTGCTATACAGTAGGTCCCTGTTGTTTATCTGTTTTATATACAGTAGTTCAATTCAGTTCAGTTCAGTCGCTCAGTCATGTCCGACTCTTTGTGACCCCATGAATCGCAGCACGCCAGGCCTCCCTGTCCATCACAAACTCCCAGAGTTTACTCAAACTCATGTCCATCGAGTCGGTGATGCCATCCAGCCATCTCATCCTCTGTCGTCCCCTTCTCTGCCTGCCCCCAATCCCTACAGTAGTAGATATCTGTTAATCACGAATTCCCAATTCATTTCTCCCTTCCTTTCCCCTCTGGTAACCATACATTTGTTTCTATTTTGTAAATAAGTTCATTTGTATCATTTTTTTTTAGATTCTACATATAAGTGATATCATATGATATTTGTCTTTCCTCTGACTTAGTTCACTTAGTGTGATGATCTCTAGATTCATCCATTTGCTGTGAATGGCATGGTATCTTTTTCATGGCTCAATAGTATTCCTCGTGTGTGTGTGTGTGTGTGTGTGTGTGTGTGTGTGTGTGTGTAATATCTTCTTATCCATCCCTCTGCCAATGGACACTTAGACTGTGACCCCATCTTCACGTCACCATCTTTATGTATCCTCTCCTTTTATAAGGACATCTATCATCGGATTAGGGCTCACCTTAAATCCAGGAACATCTCATCTTGAGGTTCTCATTTATATCTTTGAAGACTGTCTTCCAAATAAAGTCACTTTCACAGATTCGGGGGTTGGGAATCAGTTATATCTTGTGGGGTCCCTACAGTTCTATTGATCTGTTTACCAGGTCACACAAGTATTGTTTTCATAGTTGTAACTTTTGCATCCACTGAGTCTCCATTGACTGGTGAGAAGAAGCCTTGGGGAAGTCTTTGTCATTACAATAGCTGCCAGTATTTGCCAGTTTCACTTATAATCAAATGATTTAATCAGTGAAGCCATTTGCTCTTTTTTTTTCCCTGAAAAACCCACCAAGAAAATCATTAGACATATTTTGGTTGGACTGAGAATTTTAGTAGATTTGTAGTTTCAAAGTAAATGGGGCACAGCATCACCAGAAAGCCCACACAAAATAGAGACAAACCTGAATTAAGAGTAACTAATAACCCAGAGTTAGTTTATGTTGACCACAACAGACAAATTCTGTTTGGCAGGTATAGACTAATTTCTCTAGTTTATATTGTCATTAATACGAACTGCCATGGAGCCATAATGACCTGAATAGTTCAGTTCTGCTATTCAGGGATTAAAAAGAAGTGAGTTCATATCTCGGCTAATCCATTTACAAGGTGTGGAACCCTCAGCAAGTTATACCATGAGTCTGGGACTCATTTTTCCCATCGGTTACATAAAAATAATATTACCTATGTTCTCTCAATGTTGTCCTGAAGATTCAGTTAAATGAGACCATGTAGGCAAAGCAGGGACAAGTTCCAAGCCTAATAAATGTTAGTTACCCTCCCCTTTGACCCCATATTGCTGTTCATCAAATTAACCTTTCCCCACACGAGCTGATTATGTAATGCTTTATGGCATTTTTCTGCTCACCCAGAAATGAAAGCAAGAAAGAAGCCTGGAATGGAAGTCAGGAGAAGTGGACTCTAACCCACTTAGACCTCTACTGCCCAGCTCTTTAGCCTGCAGGTCTGGGCTTAGTTCCCTGGGCCTCAGTTTCCTTCACCACAAAATAAACACAGGTCTCCAAAATTATCAGCCATCTCAGTGGCCCTTACAACCCAGACTGCACGCAATTTACATCCTGGTTGCCAAAATCAATGTCAGGGATACATGCACACTTTCTTCTCATTTATCCCAGACTTTCACACCATCGGTGATTCACCCATAATCTCCTAACTTGGAGAGTAAAGTCAGCACAATCGGGAGAATAAAGACCAGGCCTCTCTTTTCTCCAGGAAAGAGGACTTGGATTTGGGGGTAAAAACATGCAGGACTGTGTGGGTTTTCTGCCAGGCCCCACGGATAGTGTATTCAAGGTTTGTCTCCTCCCAGAGGACCTGGCGCCACCCCATCCTCCGTCTCACACAGACCAGCATTTACCGCCTTTCCAAAACCTCCCAAGTATGTATTTCATAAAAGCAGGGCCTGGTTCAAATCCCTTGTAATGTCTGCAAAGGAAAGGAACAGAGTCAATAATCAGGGCTGTGTCTGTGTGTCGTAAATTCCCCAATCCCCTATTCCCTCTTCCAGCAAGCACACGCAGGCGCACGCACACACACATAAACACAGCCATAAATATATACACTCCCATTTAATAGACTGGGGACTCAAATTACAGTTACAGTGTAATAAAACTGACTAATCTGCAGGGTGTGTGCAGAAGCATGTGTGTGAGAGAGAGAGAGAGAGAGAAAGAGAGAGAGGGAGACACTTGTAAGTCTTCTTTACTTAAGGTCTAAATTCCCCCAGTGTGTTTCCTCTGGGACGCTGAAATAAGCTGTCTTCACAGAACTGTCCTAGAAGCTTCTTATCCCTGGAGGCACAGCTGGTTACCTAATTCGCAGGCCCAGTGCAAAATAAAAACACAGGGGCCAGTCTTTAAATCTTTAAGAATTTCGAAACAGCAACAACAGAGCCTGAAACCCAGTGTGAGATGAGACCTTCTCATTGCCAAGACCTCAGGCAACTGTGCAGGTCACACCCTGGTTTGGTAGCAGACAGGGACTCGGGGGACAGATCCCCACACCCTGTACCGTTTTTCTTTAGGGTATCTTACAGGGGTGCATGCTCCTGGAGGTGTGTGATGTCAATGAACCGGAGTGATCTTTGCCTGGGTTTGAGTCCTGCTAGACCACATACCAAGGGTGCCTGCTTGGACACTTTCGTTGCTCGTTTTGAACTTCAACTTCCCACCTCTCACATGGAGACAGGGCGATTCATTTTCCAGAATTACAAGGAGCATTAAAAGCAGCAAGACATATAAAAACCGCGAGGACAAAGCCTGGCACACAATAGATATTCAAAGGGCCCTTCCTTTGGGCACAGACCTTGCAGATCTGTTCAAACAACAACCGCACTATTAAAAGCGAAGCTATTGTAACTCAAGTTTGCCAAGGGCCGCTGGTGATGGGGACCCAGTGGGATTTGAAAGCCCGACCAACCGTTTTCAAGGTCCTTCGCTTTTTACCACGAATGAGGTTTTCTCCCTTGGGAGTGGGAAGGGATGACCTTCGAAAAGGCGTCGAGGTGGGGGGACTCAGGCAAGCGTCGACTAAAGGTGAAGACGAGCTGCAAGGGGAAAGGGGGAGGGGAGGGAGAGAAAGAAGAAAAAGTTCGCGCTGAAGTCTGAAGAGCGCCTGAGTTTGTTTTCCTGCCTGGGACAGGGAACTGTCTGCCCGCCAGGTTCCTGGAGCGCGGCCCGCGGCTCCCATTGGTCGGCACGCGGCTGTTGCTACGCGGATGGACCAATGGCGCACTAGGGCCGTGCTGGCTCCGCCCTCCCCCAGGCTGACTTTCCCCCCTCCGGCCTTTTTTTTTTTTTTTTTTTTTTTTCTTCCCCCCAGAGGAGGGCCCGGCGCTGAGTTGGGGGCGAGCCCGGGCGGGGCTGCCGCCTCCTTGCACCGCGCCCCGGGAGGTTGGTTCACCTGTCCGGCTCGTTCCTCTTCTCCGAGCTCCCTCGCCCTCCTGCCTTTGCACCGCCCGGGGCAACGGCGCGGGGCGCGCGGGCTGTTTTATTGCATTTATTTATTTATTTATCCCTCCCGGAGCCCGTGCGCGTTTTATGTTTTAATAACTTTATCAACTCGGCGAACTTGCGCGAGGGCACGGGCGTTTTCTCTCGCCCTCCCTCCTCCTCCCCTCACCCCGCCCCCAACCAATCTCTAACTGGCCTCTGGGTCCCTTCCAAAAGATAAATGCCCCCCCCCACCCCCCACCCCGAAAGTCCTCCCCATCCCCACCCGCACCCCATACAAACACTGGTTCAGGAGCACTTTGGCATTGCTGAACAGTTTCCTTGCCACAAAGCAGGTCCTCGGTTTAGAAATTTTTCAGGAGGGAAAGTGCCTGGATAAGAGGGAAAGAGAATTGAGGTGTAGACAGCACTGGGTACTTTGGATACCTCGGGTTAATAATAACATCAGTAGTAGTAATAATAGCTGTCATTTGCCTTACTCAGACACTGTGTCAGACGCTGTGCTTCTGCTGCTAAGCAGTTGCCATAATTTAAAGCTTGATGTAGATGGGTAAACTGAGGCACTCAGCAGTGGAGCCCTTGGCTCCCAGTGGCCAGACAGAAGCAGGACTTGAAGCCGAGAGTGTCCCTGGCTCCAGCTGTTGCATAACCCTAAGCCAGCCTCTGATGTATGGGGGATCCTGGGTCCCCCATCTAGGCATGCCCCACCCCTGCCACGTAGAGCAAGCCTGTGAAGGCATTGCTCTGACACGTGACTGCGCTTGCATCAACCCACCTGCATGCTGGGAGTCACTAGTTCCCAGGATTAGGAAGAACCCTCCAGTTCAGCATGGGTAACAAAACGTGTTTGTCTTACCAAGTTTTCTTTCTCTTTGTTTTCAAGGGGCTTCCTTCCAGTTCTACTTCTTACAGCTTCACCACTAGCGTGGTCAACGTGGCAGGCAAAATTAACCCCGCTAAAGGTGAGGACATTGAGCGCAGAGAGGCCGTGTGCCTGGCCAAGGTCACACAGTAACCCCCTGGCAGACCCCAGGCTGGCGGGGAGACTTCCCCTGCTCTCCAGGCACCCTCGCTAGGTTCTCTACTGGACAAGGGTGCCATGGCGTATAAATTTAAAACAACAGCAAAACTTGAGGATTGAGAATGCAGGAGAAAAAATGTTGGTGAGAAATGAACTCAGGCCTCTTTTTTTGTGTGTGTGCAAACCGTCTGGAAAGTGGGCCCTCAGCCGGGAGCAGGATTGACTGGTGGAGGAGCGTCTGCTGGCAAGGCTGCTTTCTACCTGGCAGAAGACTGCCCACCACCCTAGCCCTTGTTCTGAGCCTGGCACACCTCGGGGAAGCATGTCTCTACTCAGTCTGCTGTTGCCTAAGAGGCTGAGCAGAAAGGCCTCAACTAGCCTTCCATCTTCCCTTCGCCGGCCGTGCCCCCTCTTCCCCTAACACAGCAGAAGCCAACCAGGGGTTTTTCTCGTCTGGTGGCTTAAAGGAGGTGTGTTTGAACTTTACCCAGTGTTACCCAACCCCCGAGAGCCAGTCCAGCTCCACCTATCCCCAGAAACTCCCTGGGTCCCAGAAAGATAGGACTGTCTCCTTCCTTAAATCCCCCTGGCTTAAGAAGCCTTGCCAAAACCCTGCTCATAATCTTTCGCCGTAAAGTTTATCTTCGAAAACTTTTCTGTAAAACCTATGGAAAAATAAAAATCAGGGTTGGGGCTGAGCAGATTGCTATGTTTGTAGAGGTTGATATGGCCCTGGTGGCCCACTGTAACTCTTTCCGCAGCCCAGGATTTGAGAGAATGTTTGCAGAGCCGCTTGCTTCCCTCCTGAGTGCTAACCTGAATCCCTCCGGTTGCAACCTCTGCTCCCTCCCAAGCCTCGCAGGGTAGTGAGACACCAAGCCACATGGTGCTATGTCTTGCCTGCTTTCAGTGCTCTTTGTAGCCAAGAGCCACGCAGATGTCTTTTCTCCTTCCGCCAGCATTTCCTTGGAGGGTGCTCTGCCCCTGTGGCGGGCACTGGGGATTCCCACCCCCACGTTTTGCCATCTAGTGAGAAAAACAGTGTTACCTAAACCCCATCACAAACCCAAAGTTACACTGTTATCGTGTTACAAGGGAGATGTACATATGTGACACCGCCACAGAGTATAAAAGAACTTAGTCATTTAGAGCAATCAAGGCAGCCTTCACAGAGGAGGTGATGTTTGAGCTGAGGCTTCATGAATGGACATAGCGTAGAGGCTAGGGCGAGGGTGGGTAGGAAGAAGAACCAGCACACACACGTGTCTTCTGTGGTGTCTGATATCCCTATATCATTTAGCAGGTCCTCTTACAGTCCAGTCCACTCTCCATGGGTGGGAAATTACTTTTTTATGAGACTGGTTAAAATAAGCTTCTCTCAGAATATGGGTCTTTCTCCTAAGTCAAGAAATTGAGACTACACGTTAAGGCCTAGTCTTGCTAGGTGGGTGTACAGGTCATCAAAGTGATAAAATCAACACATTGTTCACTGCTTCCCTAAACCAGGGACCAGGGGTAGCCCTGGAATCCTACCAATCTCTGCCTTGGCCTGGTGTAGTTAGTGTTATTAAGAAATATTAAACTTTCAGTGTCCCAGAACTGAAAGTGCTCACCTTCAGATGCCTCCATAATTTATGAAATGCTGAGTGGGAGCCTGGGGTTTCCTAAGTGTGACCCACTGGGAACCCATGCAACCACACTAGGAGATAGACTGTTCAACCCCTCTTTGCAGATGAGTGAAAAAAGGCCTCGAAAACCCTTGGGTCCTGACTCCCAGTGTGTGACATGGATGCGGAAGAGGAGAAAGTCCCCTTTGAGAGCTCAGAGAGTGAGGGTTTTACATCATAGGTTTACAAAAGGTCAGATGTGGACCGCATTTGAGAGCAGCTTTCTTTCTTTTTTTTTCAATTCTTATCCAGTGTTTGATCTACAGATAAGATACTCCTATACATTTTGCAAGTTCACTTTAAGATGACCTGCACTGATACCTGTTTTCACTAACTGGAAGAAATCTGAAGAGGACTTTTGCTCTTAGGAGGACAGGTAATTGCTTCTCCAGTCTACAGTGTTTCTACTTAAAAATATTTTTGGAGATATGCTCTACTTTCTGGGGGAAACCTGTGTAACACCACTAACATGTCCAGCCTGGACCTCAGTCTCTCCTCTAATAAGGAATTCACGGCCTTTTGGATAAAGCCAGGTTAACTTTCAGATCTTTGATGATTCAAAAAGTGCCTCTGTCTCAAGACCTCCGATTGGCCAAGCAGAAAGCCTGACCTTCTCAGCAAAGATCCTCAGTGAAGGCTTGAACCGAGTTGGTGAGTAGAAAGAATCAGGTGTACTACCAGCGAGCACCTTACTTGGAGATGATAGCAGTCCCATGGATAAAGGCAGAACCCAGAGTACCTTCATAGAGTTCCTAATCCAAGTGTCTAAGAGCCTTGGAGGGGCTACATTCCCATCATTCTGTAAGACCTCTCTTACCTTCTAGGAATTTGAATTATGATGTTAAAGAGTTGAGTCAATCATACTTCTCGGTGATCTCCCCATGGAAACCCTTGTAGACCTACCATGAAAGTGAGGCTCTGGGGTCACCTTTCCAGACTCTGTTGGTTGGTGGTGCAAGGTCATGGAGCTGCCATTTTCAGATGCCTGGAGCCAGCTTCCCAAGTGCATGGGCTTCGTGTACTTGGCTTCTTGTTTGTTACCTCTGCAGTTGGGTGCTTCCCTGATGGATATGAAGTAGCTGGAGCCTCTTCTAAGTGTCAGTGACAGTGGTCTCCTCAAATAGAGCCTTTCTTAGTTCATCCATCCATCTTTCTATCCGTTCAGCAAGCATTTGCTGAGTCCCTACTGTGGGCTACACCCCAAGGAGGAAGTTAGCAGTGCAGTCCTATGCCTGCTTTCAGGACGTTTACCATCTAGTAGACAGAAGAAGACACTGCATAAAGGACCAGGAGTGAAATGTCAGATTCCTAGGGTTATTATGCAAGATCCGATTTCCCTTCAAGAAATTCCCTCTGGCTCCTGTGGATGGAACAGGGGACAGAGGAGAGGCATGGCTGTCCGTCAGCTGCTCCCTCCACTGGTATTCAGTCGCCTTCTTTGTGAATTTCCTGCAAGCACTGCACTGCCCTGAAGCTCCTCTCGCTCTTTCCTGGTGGCTGACCTGCCTTCAGACCTCTAGAGTGGAAGCTCCAGGGAGCAGGGAGCTTTCTCTAGTTTGCTCACTGCTGAGCCTCCTGTACCAACAGAATCCCTGAAACCAAAAGACGCCCTGTCCTGGTTGTTGAGCCAATGAGTGCCTTTTGCCCGAAACCTGAGTGAGGCAGGATGCTAGAAGCACAGAGGGAGAGGGTGAGCAGGGGCTCCAGTGGCTCTTTGTCATTCAAAGAGGCTCCAGGCGGCTCCCCAGGAATCCTTGAAGGCTTTGGAAAGAAGACTCTTCTTTGATTTCATTCTTTAATTACTGGTTAACAGTTAACGTGGATTCCCCTGGTGGCTCAGATAGCAAAGAATCTGCCTGCAGGGTGGGAGACCAGTTCAATCCCCTGGTCAGAAAGATCCCCTGGAGGAGAGAATGGCTACCCTCTCCAGTATTCTTGCCTGGGAAATCCCATGGACAGAGGAGCCTGGCGGGCCACAGTCCATCAATCGGACACAACTGAGCGACTAACACTTTTAACAGTTAAATCCAAGTTCAGAGTTAACTTCTTGAATTTGCAACGCAAGAACTTTTATTTTTCCTTTTCTCCCCCACCTCTCTCTTCCCAGAAGTGGGTGCCTAGCCTGAAACTCGTGTGCTTAGCAGTTGGCTGTGGAAAGCACATGGGAATAATCTCTCACCTTGATCAAGGAGAGGAGAAATGGAAAACTTGATCCCCAGGTGGCTTCATAGGAACGGAAAAAAAAAAAAAAAAATGGAGATGCTGGCAGGGTCCAGTGCTTATAATATTTTCCTTTTTTAAAACAATCATTATGTTTGTGCTAGCAGCATGCTTGGTAATCACTTCTGAGCATGATTCTCTCCATCAGCATGGCATTCTATCCGTTTTGAGGAAGCAGTTGAGGTCAAGAGTTGGTAAGGGCCTCCTTGTTGAGGCACAGCTAGCTCAGACCCTGGCAAGGACCAATGTGCAGAGAGTCCCTGTTGCCCTTGGTAACATCTCCTCTGAAGATTGCATCTCTGATGTAGTAAATTGCAAAGGGGAAGACCTGCACTTTGGAGGGGTTTGACCCACAAACAGAAAAGCAGCGTCTTCCTGTGCTGCCTGGGCTGGAGGGGAGGCTGAGAGAGTCTAGCATCCGCCCCTTCTCTGCAGCATGGCGCTGGCGATTAGGGACATTGTCGCTCACCCCCATGTCTCAGACAAGGAGGGGGCGGTTGGATGTCACCGGAGGAGACGGAAGATGGATAGCCCTGGATGTTTCTCTGTCCTATTGATGCAGACACACCCGTCTCTCTGTCTCACTGCCGGCATCACCTTCAATTTGGCCAGATGGACATCATGGGGGAAGTTTCGTCTGGACCAGGAATCTTAAAGCACTAACAAAAAGAGCTGGCTCTTGGGAGAAATGAGGATGGGGCCATTAGAAGTTGGGAGCTGGGGCCATTAGGAAGCAGCCAGGCTATGTTGATGCACAGGGGGATTTCTGCTCGATAATGGGAAATGTGAACACAGGTTAGTGCTGTGATTACAGTCTCCTGGAGGGGTCCCCAAGAGGCCCAGAATAGATTAAGACTCACTCAAGCAAAGGTTGGGGGAAGGGAGGAAAGTCACCTCTTCAGCTCCTGGCCCATGTAGTCAGAGGCATTCTCCTCCACCTCGAAGATGGCAAGTGTCCTTTCAAAGGTCACACCAGGGAGTGGCACTTGCATATGGTATCCTGAGACCTGGAAGGCCTGGACCCTCGAGGCAGGGTGGGTGGCAAGTTAAGTGCATGCCCGGAACAGAACTCTTGAGAGAGTTTAGGAAAGACTTTGCTACACCCTGTTTCTGGGGGACAGTTTGGCAACATCCATCAAGAACCTCAGAAAACACTCAAAAATACACAAATTTATTCTGGAAAAGCACTCAGATATCCACACAACAGCTTACAGGTAAGAAATAGCATCAGCATGATATTTGTACTGGGAAGAATAGGAAATCATCTCAATGACCAACAGCAGAGAAAATAGCTGAATCAATTACAGTGCCTCCCTCCAATGGCACTCAGCAAGGCTTCAACTGTGAAGTCATGTTAATGACATGGGAGAATGACTGTGGCCTGTTAGGTTAAAAAAGTGCAGATTACACTAAGAAAGCAGGTAGAATGTGATCACAATTCAGTAGAGGAAAAAGGTCTGAAAGAAAATGGGCCAAACTGTCAGCAGTGGTTATCTCTGTGTAGTAGGATTCTGGGTGATGTTTTATATTCTTTTCATAGTGCTCAAAGTTTTCAAAAATATCTATACATTGTGTGTGCTAGGTCACTCAGTCATGTCCAATTCTTTGCAAGCCTATGAACCATTGACTGCCATGCTCCTCCATCCATGGGATTCTCCAGGCAAGAATACTGGAGTGGGTTACCATGACCTCCTCATCTACACACTAATATGTATGAATATGTATAACTAACATGCAGACCACGCTCCCTTCCTTATCTTTCTTACTCTGCTTTATTCTTCTCCACGCTGATGTTTGCCAACATCTTATGTACTCAGTTGTTTATTTCTTACATGTCACTGGTGCTCCATCCTCTTGAATATAAGCTTCCCAAGGGCAGAACTTTGCCTTGTTCAGAAATCTAAACCCCTTCCCTCCCTGGCACACAGCCTTAGAATTCCAAAAATATCCACTGAAGAAATTGATATGCTCTTTTGATAATCATAAAAAATGAAATGTTATTAAAATATAAAGAAGAAAAGTTTTCATTGCAGAGAATATGCTCCCCCCTTCCCCCATTTTCACGACTGTGATAAAATCAAACCAGGGTACAGGACGTATTAAGCTTATGTTCTGTCATGGCAGTTGATCAGTTGTAGCCACTGATTGAGTCCCAGATGGGAAAGAGTAGTAAGAGACAGCCCACCAGTAGAAAGGTGACTTCAGTGACCCTTGAGTAGATGGTTTGAACCGTGGGACTCAGCCCTCAGGACTCACATTCCCTGCGAAGGTCAATGTGCATAGGCTTGGTGAATTTGGCCATTCCATTTATAATGTCCACTTTTTCTCCTGAATAACTGTTGTTTCAGTCATGAGTGCATCATGCATTTCACCAAGAAGGCACACGACGTACTGAAAAGATCTCAGTATACATATTGGTTTAGAATCCTGACCCCACACTTCTTAGCTGTATGCCCTTACTCAAAATACTTAAACCTTCCTAATCTATAGTTCCCTTACCTGCAAAATAATCCTACTCTACAAGGTTATTCTGTGCATATGATTTGAGATCACATAGTGCTAAGCATATATGGCTTCCCCCAAATTCACACCATCCTCCAATGCAAAAAATCTGGTTTTCTAAAAATGAGCTCAGTTATAATGACATACAACAAATATCAGTTTCCACACTCATGAAAATTAGAGCCTAATGTCCTCTCACTTGAGCTGTGAATTCCTCTGTCCCATAGTGGTCTGCAGGCCACTGACATCCCAACCACCTGTGTGCGTATGAGTGCGTGCTCAGTCATGTCCAACTCTTTGCGACTGCTTAGACTGTAGCCCTCCAGGCTCCTCTGTCCATGGAGTTTCCCAGGCAAGAATAGTGAAGTGGGTTGCCATTTCCATTTCCTGAGGATCTTCCCGACCCAGGGGTCGACAACCCGGGTCTCCTGAAGGGTTTGTTAAACTAGGGCAGTGGTTAACAATACAGATTCCCTGTCCCCATTGGACTTTGTGTCACAAACGTCTAGGTATGAATCTTTGAGAGTCTCCAGTCTTAAAGGATCACCAGGTGATTCTCAAGCACTTTCAAATGTGAGATCCTGTGCAACTCATGTTTCTAAGAACATGCAGAAGAGCCTATAGCCTTTTTAAAGTCAAAGCACGAAGTTTGTGTTCTTTCTCCTCTTCCAGGGTTCTCCTTGTCATAAGGGCAACATCTCAGAGCCCGGCCTGGCGAAAGAATAGAGACGCTTGCCATGTAGAGTATGCACTCCCTCCAAGTACTGTTCAGTGACACAGCCCTGACATGCCAAGCCTGTGTCTGCAGGGCTGTGGTTAACCACACTATAGTCCCGAATGCCCGGTTCTTCATGAGGATTCCTAGGGTCTTTTTCAATTTGCACAGATGACCTAATGGAAATCTGAATCAGAGAAAGAAAAGATCTGTGTCCGTTCTCACACCTCCCCACAAATTAACACCCCCTCACTTCTCCTTATTTCTCCCTTCCAGTTCTTGAATGCTTAAGTTTTACATATTCATAATCGTTACACTGATATGTTTCCAAGATACAACTCTTTTCATTTCATGATCAATATCTTCCCCACTCTCCCTTTTCTGCCGTTCCTCCTACACCGAAGAATTTCTTTCTCTCTAGTAATTAATTCTTAACCTTTCTGTGAGGCTTCGCCACTCTCAAAGCATTTTCATGCCCATTTTCTGATGAGCGGAACCAGCTTCATTTATTCAGATGATAGCTTTGTTCTTGGTTACGATAAAGCATCTCAGGGGAGAGCCATCCAGCGAAATGTTTAGGAGCTCGGGCTCTATAACTGAAGAGACCCAAATTCAATTCCTGCCGCTTAATAGTGGTGAATTCAGACAAGTAATGTAGCCTCACATGGCCTGTTTCTCTCGTCTGTACAGTGTAGATAGTCAGCACCCAGCGCATAGAGTAGCTATGAGGATAAAATAAGATAATCACTTATAAAGTGCTCAGCACAGGGTTGATCTGAGTTCCATTGTCAGTTATTATATTGTTACTATCATTGTCATTAAATATATTAGATAAAGGCTTTTAATGACGGTAGGAAGTAAGAGGAAGCCAACCCGCTCTGGCCTGAACTCACCCCCCCAATCTAACTCAATGCAACCCACAGTTTTCAATTCAGAGTAGGAAAGAAGGAACCACATTTTGCACCGTGCCCTTCACTGGTTATCTGCCTCATGGAGACATTCTGCCTCCATGTTATATGACATGTTCATCTGGGACAGAAAGATATTTTTGAGCTCTCACCCTCCCCACCCCAGCTCACCCCACCCCTCAATAAAAAGCAGATTTTGGGCATTGCTGGTTAAACTGAAATCCAGACTTCTCAGAGTTTAGAAATGTTTGGGAGGTACTTTTCATAGTTCTCAGCTGGGATCTTTTTAGACTGGGGTGGAGATGAGGGGGTTCTTCCTGCCAGACTTCTCATGGGAAAGCATGTTCGTGCAGGTCTCAGCAAACTTGCTTGGTTCCAATAGTTCAGGCTCAGGTAAGCTTTGGACAGGCACCTGAGGCTCTGAGAGGCTTAATTGAAATGAGCCCGAACTTAAATGTTTTATGAGGTACGCCCATCACTAATTTTCTTGGCCAGGTTGTTAGGTGGCCTTGTTGTGGATATGCTTCTCCTGGCACCCGGGAGACCCAGGTGTCCGCCGTGGAGACCTCACCGCACCTCCAAGAGCAGCCGTCCACGGGCGCCGAGTCAGTGCTCACGTCGTGATCGCGCCGAGACCTGGAAGCCATTTCTCGCTGGGCACAACTTGTCTCGTGGTCCCGGAACAGCTGGACCTCACCTTCCCCGGGGCAAAGCCCGCCGGGCTGGGACCGAGTTCCCTCTTGAATGTGACAAGTCTCAGGAGCGAGGGAACACCTGACCCGAGCATCCCACCAAGCTCCGTGTCAGTCGGGAGTGAAGCGGGAGTGAGGCTTGTGAAAGGAGACCCACAGCGCCCCAGCAGATGGAGCGGGGGTCCCACGGGAGAGGGGCAGTTACTCCACCGAGACGTGCCATCCTTTCTGGTTTGGGGAAGTGTCTCCCCACCCAAGCTCAGAATCCTCTGAAAACATCTCCTCAGCTACTCGCCCACCCCAGACTGTAAATCCCTCAGGGTCTTGGGTATTTTTTCATTCCTAGGGAGAATCATATGCCAACAATATTGTTAAAACTGCATGCCCTGAAAGTTTGAATGGAACACCATCTGAGAGTCCCCGTAATTTTGAGAATGTTCTTCGGGCCGACAGGAAACGAACTGAAAAGACGCAGGTCAGATAACAGCGCACTGACATGCCAACCCTGCATTCACGTGACCCTATGGAATGTTCTGGACCAGTCCCACTCCAGCCTGTCAGAAAGAAGAGTCAGAGTCAGGGGCCCAACAGCAAAAATTCACCATGGGCCTTCATATTACAGAGTCTGAAGGTGTCAACGAAAGGCTAGCAGGGATGGGTGACAGCTGGGGTCTCCTGCCGCCCCTGGGGCTGCAGGGACAAAGGCAGGACGAGGTCTCATCCGGACTCAAAAGCCAGGCTAAACGACGGCAAATTGGGTGGTGGAGGCTCCCTGGATGGGGCAGGACCGGTGAAGGAGGGACAAGCCCTACCAGAGACGCCAGGCACAGCACAGGGCGGGCAAGAATCCCTCTGGCAGGCCTTCACCTCCCAGCCGCCATACCCCAGCCAGCGCCTCCCGTGACTGGGGCAACCAGAAGCCAGTTCCCAGGGGGCAACGCCCCTAGGGAGTGGGTCTCATAGCAGGTTAATATATGGGCAGTGCCCACATTGACAGAGACCACTCTGTCATTTTTGTACTTGTTACATAAGAGCAAACTGAAAAATCAGAAAGCCACGATTATCTGAATGCAAGCACCTGCATCTTCACATCCCATCCAGTATTGTATCTCAGCCCTGTACTACCAGTTTTGCATGTGATTCCAAATGCTTTATTTTCATACCACCAGTATCTGCGTGGAGGACAGTCTCCGTACAAATTTCTGATTCAAGAAAGGATAGGCCCTCCTTTTCCTAAAAGGAATGGTGGCAGGAACGTAGTTGGCGAGCATGGCGACCAGGACTCCTTCACTGGACCAGCGTCAGGATCCCACAAGCGATCGGCTTTGAACATGCCGTGTGAGTGTCAGGCCGAGGCAAACACGCGTGTCATCAGTGCCCCGCGCTGTGTGTGCCAGTAAAACCATCCAACAGCCTTTCTTCAGGGTGATGTTGACACATGTCAAATACATTAACATTCCTATTGGAATGACTCATTTGGAGGGAACAGTCATCTCAGAAAGATGACAGGGGGAGGGGGAGAGGCATTTTGCAATCGTTCAAGATATGAAGACCAACTTGTCCTTGGGGGTTTGGCACTTTTAAAGAAGGCAGTCACTGCTATGGTAGCGTTGTTTGATAGTATCATCGTCAGTGTGATGTTGTCTGTTGCCTTAGCTTCACTGACAGAAATCTGAAGCAGATCACCAAGCTGGGGGACATGAGTGGGTGTCCCCCCAGCCCGATCTCTCTCTCCTTCAGTATATCAGCAGAGAGTGGTGTACCCAAGCCTCCAGCGTCTGCCTTGGCTTCAGCCTCCTTTCCCTTATGCTTCTCCAGACCTCAGCTCACTCTCCTTGGGCAGACGGTGAAACAACACACACGGCTGGCCTGTGGGGTCAAATTCAGGGGTGCTGTCCCCCACGTCCATTCAGTCTCCTCTCCACAATGGGAGAACTATGTTACCATTGTGGCTGTTACCCGCTTTTGCTTTGTTCTGTGGAAGTTTCGACTCTGGTTTTTGCTGTCAAGAAAATGAAACAAGATCAGTTGTAACTGAATGACCCTACTTATGGCCAAAGGCCCAGGGCAGCACAGGACAGCCTGGCCTTGCATGTCCTCAACCTCTGCCTGCAGGGAGGGGAGTTCCTCCCTCCAGGGAACCTCACACACTGCTCGGTCCCAGCATTTTGAACCCTATGCTCAGTCATTGAGGAAGGCAGTGGAGAACAGATGCTCCAAACCAACTCCCACCTCCTTCCCTCTTTCCTCTGTTGCTCCCTCCTGCCCACCCTTCCTTCTTTCCTCCTTTGCTTCCTTCCTCCTTCCCCCCCACCCCCGCCTCCCTTCCATCCTTTTCCCTGGCTTCTTTCCTTTATTCCTTCTTAAAAAATTCCTTTTAACCCAGTGTTGGTTATTTATCTGAATCTACTATAAAACTGAATCTATCTTCATCTGTTACCTAAGGTTGCCAATATTGATCTTCTCCCAGACGTGAAGGCTCATGTTTCTTGAGCTTCTCCTCCAGATGCAGTCACATCTCTTTCCCTTCTTCTCTGTCCCCCAACTGCCTGAGCATAGTTTAGGGGGACCTTCTGAACCAGCTGCATGCTGTGTCCTTGCTTTCCTGTGAACTCAAGATACCCGAGGCCTCTCTGGTTGTTTCCCGGGATATGCCTCCTGTCCTTGCACCTTTCAGATGCTCCCTCTGACTCTCAGAAGTGTCCTCATCTTCTGATAACTCACAGTTAACTCTCTTCCTAAGAGATCTTTAAACTTAGTGTAGACCCTCAGGTCATGACTCATGCCTGCCAATCTCAAGCCCTCCCTTAGATTTACAGAGGTGTCTGAGGATCTGGGGAGCAATGCCTCATGCTTCTCTGTGGCTTCCTAGATTGGTTCTCTCAGGCATCCACCGAAATATAGAATTCGGCCTTCATTGTTGACTCAAAACCACTGTTGACTCAGACTCTACCGACATGAATTCTACGCGCATTTGGGTGTATTTTAATTACATTTGGTGCAAGTGCTGGGAGTGGCCATACTGTGGTTTGTGAGCACTGCCCGCACCCCCGCCCCCCAATCCCCAATCCTACTGGTTCCCTTCCTCCTTCCTGCCCCTCATCCAGCCTTATCTCCTCTCCTCTGCTCAGGAGCAATAAACACATTCCTCTCTCTGCCCCCTGCAGAGCCTGCTGATCAAAAGGAGGCCCCTGAGGGCCTCGGCTTCTCTCCCTCCAGCTTGCCAAGGAAGTTTTCTAAAGAAATAGCTTGCTCTTCATGGAAAAAAAGTCTGAAGAATACGTTGTTTTCTTCATGTAATTAAACCTACCTGCCCATCTACCTACATTTGATTTAATTGTCCTTCTCACTGGCGCGTGGACAAAAGTAAACTTTGACAGAAAAATATGGGAGAAAAAAAGAGACTAAAGCATTAAAGAATTGAAAATCGTGGGACAGGGAGAGAAAAGGGGGAGGGAGAGAGAAGGAGAAACAAAGGAGAGGAGGGAGGGAAGAAGGGGGAGCGGAAGGCACCCTAGACATCAGAGTTTAAGAGTGACTATAGCCTCCTGAACAGTGGTTTTAAAAGCTGTCCTGTGAATGGGTGTTCCCAGGGGGGTTGTCAGCAGTTTAGACTTGTGAAGCCTCACCACCCCGCCAAAGATCTTGACCTGGTAAGTTCCACAAGGACCACACTTTGAAAACTCTTCTAGGAAATGCCTAAGCTTAAGGCAGATAGTAAGATTTTATAAACAGCAGAATTGGGGAGGATTATGTTTATTTTTCTTTTCATCAATTTATTTGAACTGTGCAGAGATTATTTTGCCAGCCTTGATATCTTATCTTAGCCTAAGAATCTGAGGTCATCTTAAGTGGCAGTGTATCGAACACAAGCATTAGATTATCCAGGTTCTTTTTCAAACCCAACCTTAACTTAAACAGTATGCACATTAGTCTTAATATAGTAGCTTTGCAGGCAGAGACACTGTCAGACCATCCAATGCAGTGTTGGCCAAATTCTTGGGGCTTTGGGGGGACATTTTAGAAAAAGAACATGGCAGAGAAGTGGTTGTAAAATAATACATGAAAAGTGTCTAGTACTTTGCTTAGAACAGAGTGTTGTGATAATGAAAGGGGACTGTGATTTATCTGTTGAGGACATAGAATGGTGAGCTCCCTGGCATGTGATATCCGAGGTACTTCATCAGTGTCTCACCTCTGAGGAGAGTACCCACTTCAGGTTGGCATGAGTGGTAAAGAACCCACTTGCCAATGCAGGAGACTCAGGAGCCCTGGGTTTGATCCTTGGGTTGGAAAGATACCCTGGAGTAGGGCACGGCTACTGACTCCAGGGTTCTTGCCTGGAGAATTCCATGGATGGAAGAGCCTGGCAGGCTACAGTCCATAGGGTAACAAAGAGTGGGACGCTACTGCGGCAATGTAGCACGCATGCACACTGCCCCATATTCTGCTACACATGTACCCGTGAAAAGGGGAGACCTGTGCCCGTCACCCAGAGGGCTGTATTCTCTTTCCAGAGAAATCCAAAGACCCACATAGCATTGTGAGTTTTTCCATTTGCTTTCTTCTCCAGACCTTCATCAAGGCTGCTGGAGGTCCATCAGCTTTGTTCCCCAGGAACTAAAGAATCTCGGAAGAACTTCAGGGGGGCCGTTCATCCAGGGAGCCCTCAACCTCAGTCCTCACAGGTGTGAAAGAGACCGCTGACTTTTACCTTTTCACGTTCAGAAAGGCAGCTCTTGTTCTTTATGTCAAGTGTCTTATTAAAAGCCAACCGATGACTGTGTGTGAGGTCACATCTGGATGGACAGTTGTGTAAAGGACTCTCACAAAGGTCAATTCTCTTTGTATCCACTCCTGATCTCCTGGTATTGAAAACAAGTATAGGCACGGTCTCCTTCACAGGATGTTACTGATTCAGAGGCCAGTGGGCTCAAGATTTCATCCTCCACGCTGATATTCACTTTCACAATCCCTAAGCAGTAGCTTATTCTGAGTCCCATAATTCATGACATATACATTAGTCATCCACAGGGGGACATAAAAATGCTTTTGGTGTGAACCTAGCTTGTGTGTGTTTCAAGCATTATCTGATTCGTGGGATTTACTTAAAATAGATGAGAGCAGAGTAAGGTGCACTTCAGAGAGACTGTCACACCGGCTTGCCCTGTACTTGGTAGATAAATGTGATTCAACCTGTTTGAGCATTTTCGAGGTCAGAGTGAGCAGGCTTGACTAGCACACATCTTCATGGCCTGGACCTTCTGCCGGGCCAGGAATATGGGAAACACACCGCAGCTTCCACTGTACCGTCCTGGGATCTTTCACTCAGTATTGGTGGTAGTCTGCCGTGACATATCTGCAATTAAAGGGTGATGTCAGTTGACACAATGCCACAGAGACCAGTTCAACATTGTTCCTCAGAAAATAAGTGCAGGATTCAATCCCGAAAACATTGGTAGTGGTCCAGGGACTGAGTCATTTGGCTCTGTCGGAGCGTCTGAGCTAGCTGCAACATGTCAGGAAGCCCAGGTTCTCTGCACACCATGGAAGCAGGAAAATGTACTTTGCAAATAACGCACTGCTCTAGGGAGCTGCTCTTCCCTCGCAGCTCAGGTCTTACCTTCCTCCTGCATATTAACCCCTTTTCTTGCAGCTCACCACTGTGCTGGGCGGGAACAACAAGGGCCACACAATCTGCATTGTTGCTCTACACTTTGGGGTGCTTGGAGATTTTTGTTTTCTCCTTTACTTCTTGCAAAAGAGCTGGGAATTGGAAGATTAACCCAACTTAACTTAGGGGCACCTCCCATCTTGATGGGAATATTTGGAATGTATTACAGACTTGCACAAAAAAAGAAAATGCCAAAAGTCTACCCAAATGACTGTGCTCATGCCTGCATGCTCGAAATGTCCCACAAAAAGTAATAATACCTCATTTAGAGGAAGGACACAGGCTGCCCCTCTAAAACGGAGAACGCGGGTATGTCCACACTAACTTTCTCTTGTTGCAGTAACACACTGTCACCAGCTTGGCTTGAAACAACATGAATTAGTTATCTTACTCTTCTGGACTTCAGAAGTTTGACATGGGTCTCCCTAGGCTAAAATCAGCATAGTTGTGTTCCTTTGGCAGCTCTAGGAGAGAATTAGAAAACTAATTTCCTTGCCTTTTCTGGCTTCTAGAGGTCACTGCAGCCTTTGGCTTGTGGCCCTTCCTCCATCTTCAGAGCCAGCAATGGTGGGCAGAGTCCTCCTAACCTCACAGCCGCCTGATTTCGCCTCTTCCACCTGGAAGGACCTTTGTGTTTACACTGAGCCCATCCAGGTCATCGCGATCATCTATTTTAGGGTCGGTCGATTAGCAACCTTAATTCCATCTGCAACCTTCATTCCCATTTCCCATGCTGAATAATAGAGTCACATGCTCTCGGCATTAGGACTGGACCCTTTTTTTTGTGGGGGGAGGGAGTCATTATTCTGACTATCACAATTTCTCATTTTGGCTGTCAACTGTACCAAGTAAATTCCAAATGCAAATGAGTCCTTTCCCATCTGTGCTTCTGCAAAAGAAATACAACTGAAATTGATTTCATACAACAATTACATAAGTGAATGTGGAATTACAAATTTATAGTAGAAGGAGAAAGGTGGTTTTTTTAAAATGCATTTTGGTCAAGAGCCAAAGATTCTTAACTAAAAATTTGCGGAAAGTACTGCTATAAACAGATGACTATTAAACTTAAATAGTCATCAAGTTAAGTTAAATTCAATTTAACTTAAATATTTATTAGGAGTGAAAGCAAACATAAACGTTGAAAACTCAAATCCTTATTTCTCAGCTGTCTCCTCATTTGCCCACAATGTATTTCTGGCTGTTCAGAGGTAATTTCCTAGATTTTATTAACCTGTAACAGAAGGGGTTTACAGCTAAATCCATTCCAGAGAGTAACTCGCTTGTAACCTAGTGTTGCAGCTCTCTAGAGCCAAACGGGTTAAGGAAAATGAGCATGAACTCAGAAACCTTGTTGCCTGGGCGCTTAAGTCAGTTGTGGAAAGGTAGGGGACCTGAACCATTAGAAATATGTAGATTTCCCTGGATAAAATAATTATAAATAATGAGAAGGGGTGACAGAGAATGAGATGGTTGGATGGCATCATTGACATGAGTTTGAGCAAAGTCCAGGAGATAGGGAAGGACAGGGAAGCCTGGTGTGCTCCAGTCGATGGGGTCGTGAAGAGTCGGACATGGCTGAGTGACTGTAACAACAACGATACATGAAGTATTCAAATATATTCATAGGCACCTGTTTTCTGCTGAGCACGGCTTCAGGCACCAAGGCTGTGGTTGTGACAAAGGCGGGCAGGCTGTCTCCCCTCGTGAGGTTTACTCTCCTGTAGGGAGATCTTGATAAAAATGTAGATATTTAAAACTATTGTAGAGAATGTATAACAGCACACACACACACACATCAAGACACACATATCAGAAGACAGCACAAATTGAATAATTAAGGAGAATTCTGTAAAGGACTATTTACAGAGGTGTGGGCAGGTTCAGAGTGAACCGGGGGCCCCCAGCAGGGAGGGCGTGGGGCATCAGTAGTCTGACCCACACCCCTCCTGTCCCTGACTGCCTGCAAGCACGTCCAGGGGCCAGATCCAGCCTGTAGCCTGAGGTCCCAGGAGCCCACTCTTGCCCGTAAGGATCAGCCTCCTTGAGCACAGAAGAAGGGGAGGGGTAGATGGGACCCAAAGGGGCAAACTCAAACCTTCCACCACCTCCTGGTGCAATGGGATGGATTTTAGATTTCAAGGAAGATCTCTCTTAAGGGGGACATTTGAACTGTGACCACAAAAGGAAAAGAAACCTCTGATGCCCAGACTAGGAGCAGGAGGTTCTTGGCAGGAAGCCCCCAGTCGCCAGTGCAGAAGGACCTACAGGGCAGATCCACCTGGTGTGCTGGGAAAAGGAGAGGTCAGTGGGGGAGCGACAGAGCTCCGTGGGACACAGGTGGTGGGAAGTGGCGTCGGAGAGCGGCTGACACAGGTAAAGGAATAACCCAGAACAAAATGGCAAAGGGATTGTGTGGACAGTTCATCTTCCCAAATCAAAGTTTGCTATTGTTTTCTAAGTAACTTTATAGAAGAGAACATTTTAGCCCTTTTAAAATATATGATCCGGTGGTTTATGATATATTTATAGTGTTGTGCAGTCATTCTAAGATATTTCCACCACTCCATAAAGAAATCAGTTCCCTCCCAAATTTCCCCATCCCCCCATCCACTGGCAACCACTGCACTACCTCATGCTATGTATTTACGATAAATAGACTCATACGCTGTATGGCCAGTTGCATTTGCCTTTGTTCACGTAGCATAATGCTTTCAGGATTCATCTATGTTGCAGCACGTATCAGTGATCTATTCCCTTATGTGACTGAATAATGCTCCATCGTTTGTATATACCATGTTTATTCTATCAGTTCTTTAGTTGATGGACATTTGGACTGTTTCTACCTGTTGGGTGGTGTGAGTCATGCTGCTCTGGACATTTTTCTACAAGCTTTCCTGTGGATATATGCTTCTGTCTCTTTTCGGTACATACCTAGGAGTGAAATTCTGAGTCATATGGTAATTCTGTGTTTCAGCTTTTAAGGTACTGCCAAAATGTTTTTTGCAGTGCTTTCACCATGTTATATTCCCATCAGCAATGAATGAAGCTTCCGATATCTCCATACCTACACCAACACTTGTATTTCTCATTTCTAAATTATAACCATCCTGGTAGGTGTGAAGTAATATCATCAAATTATGATTTTTACTTACATATTCCTAATGAATAGTGATGATGAGCATCTTTTCAAGTGTTTGTCGACCATTGGTTTATTTTCCTTAGATAAACGTCTGCTCAGACATTTTGCATATATTTTAATTGGGTGATTTGTCATTTTATTGCTTTGTGAGATTTCTTCATAGATTCTGAATTCTAAACTTTTGTCAAATGTATGATTTTCAAACACTTGCTGGGATTCTCTGGATTGTTGTCTTAGTTGGTTCAGTTCAGTTCAGTTCAGTTCAGTCACTCAGTCGTGTCCGACTGTTTGTGATCCCATGAACCACAGCATGCCAGGCCTCCCTGTCCATCACCGACTCCCTGAGTTTACCCAAACCCATGTCCATTGAGTTGGTGATGCCATCTAACCATCTCATACTCTGTTGTCCCCTTCTCCCCTTGCCTTCAATCTTTCCTAACATCAGGGTCTTTTCAAATAGGTCAGCTCTTCGCATCAGGTGTTCAAAATATTGGAGTTTCAGCTTGAACATCAGTCCTTTCAATGAACACTCAGGGCTGATTTCCTTTAAGATGGACTGGTTGGATCTCTTTATAGTCCAAGGGACTTTCAAGAGTCTTCTCCAACACCACAGTTCAAAAGCATCAATTCTTCTGCACTCAACTTTCTTTATAGTCCAACTCTTACATCCATACATGACTACTGGAAAAACCATAGCCTTGACTAGACGGACGTTTGTTGACAAAGTAATGTCTCTGCTTTTTAATATGCTGTCTAGGTTGCTCATAACTTTCCTTCCAAGGAGTAAGCGTCTTTTAATTTCATGGCTGCAGTCACCATCTGCAGTGATTTTGAGCCCCCCAAAATAAAGTCAGTCACTGGTTCCATTGTTTCCCCATCTATTTGCCATGAAGTGATGGGACCAGATGCCATGATCTTAGTTTTCTGAATGTTGAGCTTTAAGCCAGCTTTTTCACTTTCCTCTTTCACTTTCACCAAGTGGCTTTTTAGTTCCACTTCACTTTCTGCCATAAGGGTGGTGTCATCTGCATATTTGAGATTATTGATATTTCTCCTGGCGATCTTGATTCCAGCTTGTGCTTCTTCCAGCCCAGCGTTTCTCATGATGTACTCTGCATATAAGTTAAATAAGCAGGGTGACAATATACAACCTTGATGTACTCCTTTTCCTATTTGGAACCAGTCTGTTGCTCCATGTCCAGTTCTAACTGTTGCTTCCTGACCTGCAGATAGGTTTCTCAAGAGACAGGTCAGGTGGTCTGGTATTCCTGTCTCTTTCAGAATTTTCCACAGTTTAGTGTGATCCACACTGTCAAAGGCTTTGGCATAGTCAATAAAGGAGAAATAGATGTTTTTCTGGAACTCTCTTGCTTTTTCGATGATCCAGCGGATGTTGACAATTTGATCTCTGGTTCCTCTGCCTTTTCTAAAACCAGTTTGAGCATCTGGAAGTTCACGGTTCACATACTTTGAGCATTACTTTACTAGCATGTGAGATGAGTGCAATTGTGTGGTAGTTTGAGCATTCTTTGGGATTGCCTTTCTTAGGGATTGGAATGAAAACTGACCTTTTCCAGTCCTGTGGCCACTACTGAGTTTTCCAAATTTGCTGACATATTGAGTGCAGCACTTTCACAGCATCATCTTTCAGGATTTGAAATAGCTCAACTGAAATTCCATCACCTCCACTAGCTTTGTCCGTAATGATACTTCCTAAGGCCCACTTGACTTCACATTCCAGGATGTCTGGCTCTAGGTGAGTGATCACACCATTGTGATTATATGGGTCGTGAAGATCTTTTTTGTATAGTTCTTCTGTGTATTCTTGCCACCTCTTCTTAATATCTTCTGCTTCTGTTAGTTCCATACCATTTCTGTCCTTTATTGAGCCCATCTTTGCATGAAATGTTCCCTTGGTATCTCTAATTTTCTTGAAGAGATCTCTATTCTATTGTTTTCCTCTATTTCTTTGCATTAATCACTAAGGAAGGCTTTCCTATCTCTCCTTGCTATTCTTTGGAACTCTGCATTCAAATGGGTATATCTTTCCTTTTCTCCTTTGCATTTCGCTTCTCTTCTTTTCACAGCTATTTGTAAGGCTTCCTCAGACAACCATTTTGTTTTCTTGGGGATGGTCTTGATCGCTGTCTCCTGTACAATGTCATGAACCTCCATCCATAGTTCATCAGGCACTCTGTCTATCAGATCTAGTCCCTTAAATCTATTTCTCACTTCTACTGTATAATCATAAGGGATTTGATTTAGGTCATACCTGAATGGTCTAGTGGTTTTCCCCACTTTCTTCAATTTAAGTCTGAATTTGGCAATAAAGAGTTCATGATCTGAGCCACAGTCAGCTCCTGGTCTTATTTTTGCTGACTGTATAGAGCTTCTCTATCTTTGGTTGCAAAGAATATAATCAATCTGATTTTGGTGTAGACCATCTGGTGATGTTCATGTGTAGAGTCTTCTCTTGTGTTGTTGGAAGAGGGTGTTTGCTATGACCAGTGCATTCTCTTGGCAGAATTCTATTAGCCTTTGCCCTGCTTCATTCCATACTCCAAGGCCACATTTGCTTGTTACTCCAGGTATTTCTTGAATTCCTACTTTTGCCTTCCAGTCCCCAGTGATGAAAGGACATCTTTTTTGGGGCGTTAATTCTAAAAAGTCTTGTAGGTCTTCATAGAACTGTTCAGCTTCAGCTTCTTCAGCGTTACTAGTGTGGGCATAGGCTTGGATTACCATGCTATTGAATGGTTTGCCTTGGAAACTAACAGAGATCATTCTGTCATTTTGGAGATTGCATCCAAGCACTGCATTTCAGACTTTTTTGTTGACTAAGATGGCTACTCCATTTCTTCTAAGGGATTCCTGCCCACAGTAGTAGATATAATGGTCATCTAAGTTAAATTCACCCATTCCAGTCCATCTTAGTTCGCTGATTCCTAGAATGTCGACATTCACTCTTGCCATCTCCTGTTTGACCACTTTCAATTTGCCCTGATTCATGGAGCTAACATTCCAGGTTCCTATGCAATATTGCTCTTTACAGCATCGAACCTTGCTTTCATCACCAGTCACATCCACAACTGGGTGTTGTTTTTGCTTTGGCTCCATCCCTTCATTCTTTCTGGAGTTATTTCTCCACTGATCTCCAGTAGCATACTGGGCACCTACCGACCTGGGGAGTTCATCTTTCAGTATCCTATCATTTTGCCTTCTCATACTGTTCATGGGGTTCTAAAGGCAAGAATACTGAAGTGGTTTGCCATTCCCTTCTCCAGTGGACCACATTCTGTCAGACCTCTCCACCATGACCCGTCCATCTTGGGTGGCCCCACACGGCATGGCTTAGTTTCACTGAGTTAGACACGACTGTGGTCCTGTGATCAGATTGGCTAGTTTTCTGTGATTATGGGTTTAGTGTGTCTGCCCTCTGATGCCCTCTCGCAACACCTACCGTCTTACTTGGGTTTCTCTTACCTTGGATGTGGGATCTCTCTCCATGACTGCCCCAGCAAAGCGCAGCCTCCACCCCTGACCCTGGGAGTGGGTTAGTTCCTCCCGGCTGCTCCTTGGACGTGGGGCAGCTCCCCTCGGCCGCTCTCGCGTGGTCACACAGCTGCCGCTCCTGTGCCATCGTGCAGCTGCGTGCTATAAGGCCGCTATAATAAAGCACTGCTGAGTGGTTGAAAAACCACAGAAATTTATATCGTGTAGCTCTGGCTGAAAGCTGTGAGATCAGGGCTCTGGTGAGAATGCGCTTCTAGATCACAGACTGCCACCTTCTCATTGCATCCTCCATGATGGACGACAGCGCAGAAGAAACCAGCCCTCTCAGACCCGAAGGGGGCACAAATACCATTCGTGAGGGCTCCACCCTAGTGACCGCATCTAACGCTGATTACTTCTCAAGGCCCCACCTCCAAGTACCTCAGTGTTTAGTGGGTAGACTTTCAACATATTAATTTAAGAAGGACACAAACCTTCAGTACATAACATTTACAGTTTTCATTTTCTTGGTGGTGCTTCAAAGGTGCATCATTTGAAGCACAGATTTTTAAATTTTGTTGAAATACAGTTTACTAGTTTTTTTTTTCTTTTCTTGCTTGGGCTCTTAGTGTCACATTTAAGAAACCATAGCCTAATCCAAGTCGTAGGGATTTACTCCTTTTTTTTCCTCTGATGGTTTTAGCTCTTACATTTAGATTTTTGATCCATTTTGACTTAATTTGCTGAATATGGTATAAAGTGAGGGCTTCCCAGGTGACTCATTGGTAAAGAATCCATCTGCCAATGCAGGTGACAAGGATTCAATCCTTGGGTCGGGAAGATCCCCTGGAGGAGGAAATGGCTACCCACTCCAGTATTCTTGCCTGGGAATCCCATGGACAGAGGAACCTGGTGAGCTGCAGTCCTGGGGTCTCAGAGTTAGACGGAACTGAGTGATTAAACATACACATATGGTATAAGGTAGGAGATCTGACTTAATTCTTCTGCACTTGGATATCCTATTGCTCTAGTACCGTTAGTGGAAAAGACTGTTCTTTCACATCAAATGGTCTTGGTAACCTTGTTGAAAGTCAATTGACCATAGATGTATAGGTTTACTTTTGTACTCTCAGTTCTGTTCCATTGATCTGTATGTCTGTCTTGATGCCAGTATTACACAGTTTGATTTCCATTGTTTTTCAATAAGCTTTGATATTAGGAGTATGCTAACTTTGTTTTTCAAGATTTTGACTATTCGTGTACCTTGCATCTCCTTATGAAGTTTAGTGTCAGCTTGTCCATTTCTGTCAAAAAAATAAAAATAAAAAAAGACGGTTATAATTTTGATAGAGTTGTATTGCACCTGTAGATTCACTGAGGAACTATTACCATTTTAACAATATTAAGGCTTTTTATCTATGGTCATGGCATATCTTTTTCATTTACTTAAATTTTCCTTGATTTCTCTCAGCAAAGTTTTAGAGTTTTCAGAGTGTACATCTTACACTTTCTTGGTTAAATCTGTTCCTAAGTATTCCAGTACATTGTTGGATAGAAGTGCTGAGAATAGACATTTCTCTCTTGTTCCTAATCTTAGAAAGAAAGAAGGTGTCCAGTCTTTCACCACTGAGGGAGTCTGTTAGCTGTAAGTTTTTCTTATATGCTCCTTTTCAGGTTGAGGAAGTTCATTTCTGTTCCTAGTCTGTTGTATGTTTTTATCATGAAAGATGATGGGTTTTGTCAGATTCTCTTTCTGTATTTATTAATATGATCATGTGACTTTCTCCCCTTTATTCTATCAATACGGCATATTACCTTGATTTATTCTGACCAACCTTGCCTTCCTTGGATGACTACCACTTGGTATTGATGTATAATCCTTTAATTTATATTGCTAGGTTCAGTTTACTAGTATTTTGTTGAGAATTTTTGCATCTATATTCATAAGAGATACTATAGGGTTCTTTTTTTTTTTCTTGTGATTTTGTTTGGCATTAGAAAGTGTTCCCTCTTTCTCTAATTTTTTGGAAAAGTTTGAGAAAGATTGGTATTAATTCTTCTTTAAATATTTGGAAGAATTCACTGATAAAGCCATGTGGCCCTGGGTTTTCCTTGTTGGAAGTTTATTTTGTTTAATTACTGACTCTGTATCTTTCTTTTTCTGCTTGAGTCTTGGTAGTTTATGCGTTTCCAGGAATTTGTTCATTTCATCTAGGTTATCTAATTTATTGGCATATGACTGTTCAGAGTGTTCTCTTACAAGCCCTTTTATTTCTGTAAAGTTGGTAGTGCTTTTGTTTCTGATTTTGAGTAATTTGAGACTTCTCTCTTTCTTGGTTAGTCTAGCTAAAGGTATGTGTAAATTTTGTTGATCTTTTCAAAGAAGCAACTTCTGGTTTCATTGATCAGAGTTTGTTTTTGAAGAGAAGTTTTGCTTCTCTGCTTCTAGTTTTGGGGAGTTCATACTGGTTTCTGTAAGCATAGAGGTACTATTCTCTTCAGGGTGCAGTGTTTTTAAAATGATGACTCTGTTTTCATTTGATGAATGAAGTTACATAGGTATTGACTTGAACAGAAAATCCTCTCCCTTTAGTGAAATAGGGTTGGCTACATTCTGACAGATCCAGCAGGCTTGGGATGGTAATAAGGGAAAATCACCCCTGAGGATGCTGAAATCTGTTACAGTCATTGTAGGCCTTATCCTCTTTGCCAAAAGCAAGTTCAACCAAACACAAATCTCCAAATGTAAACATTTCCTTTATCTGCTGCCTTATTCTCAAATGCCTTCTTACCATCTCTCCTCCACAGACAGAGGACATGTGTTCACATCCTTTTTCCTTATAAGGCTCGTCTCCTCTCACCCCATAAGCCCACAGAAGTCTCACTTGAAGGTGAAGCTAGAAAAGAAATCCTGCCAGATAACCATGAAGCCAATCTCTTTTCTCCATCTGACATACATAGTCTGTCTCCTCTTCTTTCATGGTCTGCCCTCCCATCTAGGCACCTCCAGTCCGTCCTCTAACGTCTCTCAAAATAAAGAAGACCCTTTGACTTGTTTTCATCAGGAGAATCATGTCAAAGGCCATCAAGTGGGTGGACCTTGATCTGCTAATTAGAGGAGAGAAAAGACATGGTACTGTGCCCAAGGCAGGGCAGTGATGCGTGAGGGATGGTCTGGGCAAAGGTTGAGTGGCAGGAAAAGGTGGAGGAGTGTGGGTCATCACAGGACAGCGCGACGTCTGAAATAACTTTCCGCTCCCTGCCGGCGTGGTCCCACGGACAGAAGCTTGTTTGTCTGCTTGACCTCTAGGCCTTTTCTCTCACATTTCCCTCTGTGAGTGTCCTCCTTGGGGACCCAGTGGAGACTCCAGGGAGGTCCCGCAGCAGAAGCTGATGCTCATCTTGAGCCTTGTGTTAGCAGAAGTGAGTGCTGCAACTCATGACTTGGAGTGTGTGCATGTGTGCATGCTTGCGTGAGACTGTCTACATAGACATGGACCAACAGTTCCTTCCCTCCCTGGGCACACGTGCCACTGCTTCTGTCAAGAGGAGGAGGCCTCTCCCCTTGAAGGCAGCTGTCCTTCTGCCTTGTGTAGATGGACAGAATCCGTCAGAAGTGAGACTGTGCCTTAAGAAGTCTGGGAGCTTCCACATCTACCGTTTCCTGACCCAAATATCATGTAAAGAAGATAGGGCTAAACCACTGAAAAATGAGAGAAGACGTGGAGAGGGAGGTTCATTTGTTTCTTGTCTCAAAAAAAAAAATGCAGGTGATCTGACTTCTTAGAAAACATAGCTATCGTTTTGCAGTGTTAAGTGGAGCAGCTGTGTTTGTGAGTGTTGCATGAGGGGATGGCTGAATGTTGACCTTTAATGTCAGATCTGCAGAGAATACCCATGGATTCCAGAAATGCTCATTCAAGGCCTGGTTCATGGTGCCTTCAAAGTGTCTCTTTGTTTTCAGGATGGTGTTCCTTAGAGAAAAGATAAGACAGGACCTGGGCCAGATGGTGGTCACCTGCTTTGGTCTCAGGCACATCTTTGCATGGGGAGCTCCCCCACTGCCCAGGCAGGAGTTATATTTAGAGAGTCTAATGTTCTCCAAAGTTCTAACAGGATTCCAATGCAGCCACAAACCAGCGCTCCTCTCACAGTCTTCACCTCAAAGGAGAAAGCTGAGGGGCCAGGAGGATTCTTGAGTTTGTCCAAGTCTCCTGGGTAGATGTCAGCTGGGTCTGGAATGCGACCCCAGTGAGAGAGAGAAGGAATCCCTGCAGAGCCTGACCCAGACAGAGAAGAGGGGCAGGGCTTTCATGGAGGAGCCAGATTCACAGCTTCATTGATTCAAACTTTTTTTCTTCTTTCTCTCCTTCCATTCATTGCACAAACCAATCAGGTGTACACACATTGGGGAATGACTTTAACTACACTTCAAAAAACTGCTGAGAGCTAAATATTTTGGCCCTCATTTTACAGTCAGCTTCAGACAATAACTCGACAGTGACCACATGTTCAGCTGCTGCCGGAGCTAGAAACCTTAACAGCGCCTTCACATTTCAAAGATGATATTCATTATCCTACCCTAGTATTTCCCAAATGCAAATGAGTTGCCATATTCAATTATACATATATTATAACTTACTCAGTATTTTAAAAATTTATTCACTCTTTAGATAAATCTGTTTTAATAAATTTTGCAAGCTTAGCAGGGAAAAACCAACATGGCTTGTCCCAAATAGAAAGGAGAAATGAAAATAAAGCCCCACTGTTGGTGTCTGGCTGGATAAGAGGCCCTCTCCAAGGTCTTGAACCTGCAGCCTGATCACTCTGTTAAAAAGGGCAGCTAGCAAGCACTACCCCACAGGTGTTAGAAACATCCTGCCCCGCTGGCTGAGACTTTATCCTACTTGAATGAGAAAGAACGGAAGAGAATTAAAAAGGGCAATGAGCACTCCAGTGGGGTCGGTGTTTTTCAGCGCCTTTCTTTGGTGTACTATGTAAAACCAGCTCCTGTACCACCTTTGGGTACACTACTCTGTGTGATATTCCTTCCCTCATGAGTTCCTTTAAAAGCAGTCTTGGAAGAAACAGACAAGAAGCAGCGAATACAGGGACTTCCCTGGTGGTCCAGTGGCTAAGATTCTGCACTCCCAGGGCAGGGGACCCAGGTTTGATCCCTGACCAGGGAACTAGACCCCACATACTACAAATAAGAGTTGGCATGCCTCGGAGAAGATCCCACGTGCCACAACAACGACCCAGCACAGCCAAATGAATGAATGAATAATTTGAAAAGCAGCAAATACAGGGATGTGTGAAGAGTGTTATGTTATCATGGTCTCCGGCCTTTTTTGACTATGCACCCTTATTACAAATTTCTTGACCATACTTCCTGTACACATTTGTATTTCGTCCTTTAATATTAACCTGTGGGCACCGATATGCTAGTATTTTATACACATCGTCAGGCATACAGAGGTTGGAATTAAAAGATTCATGTGCTAATTCACTGCACAGTTGCCCAAAAGAAGGCTGTGCATTTCCCAGCTTTGGAGGCCCCGGTGCTAGGCGACAGTGCAGGAAGCACATCACAGACACAGGGATGGAATCCAGGTTCCAAAAAGTCTCTCTGGAGATAGATGGTAGGGTCCTAGGTGAGAAATGGAACTCAGAGCAGAAAGGGCCGAGCCCCATGGGTGCGCCTGGGGCCACCAGGGGTCTGCAGAGGAGGGAGAGGGGGTGGCTTGGGAGGGAGGTTGCTGGGAGAGAGGCAGGCAGTTCATGGGGAGCCGCATAGGCTCAGCTGGGTCAGGGCTCTGTCCAGGGCCAGCGGGAACCACCGGAGGGTTTTAGCAGGGAGCAGTCCAAGCCCCAGAAGGTTCTTCCTCCATTCACATGCCCACAGGCACGTGGGTGCGCACACCCGGCCTAACCCCCACGGAAACACAGCAGAGACCTCCCGGCCTCCCTACTGACCCGCCATGTGTCGCTCAACACTCATTCATTCCCTCAACACTCATTTACCTTGGGCCTGCTGGATGCCAGGCACAGTGTGGGGAAAGAGTGCTGACCAAGTCCCCAGGTCCCCAGGGAGCTTTCGATCACATGGAAGAGATAGTAAAACACATAGATAAGCCAAGTCATTCATCATCTCAACTTATGGGAAACAAAGGGGAAATAACTAGCACATGATGGCAATTGGAATATCAGTGCCTTAGATGAGCCTATCAGGGAGGCCCTGGGTGTGGCGGGGGAGACACAGAAGCCAAGATGCTTGCCCAGAGAATTCCATGTACAGAGCAGCCTGGCAGGCTACAGTCCATGGGGTTGCAAAGAATCAGACACGACTGAGCAACTAAGACTTTGAACAGCTTGCTCTGGGTGCCCAGAGGTCTGGCGATCACTGTAGTTGGTCTCTCCAAGGAGTTGGTTTGGGCTGTGGATGTAACGATAAATAGTCAACATTTGAGTGATGCTGTTGTTAGAACTCAGTGGTGATGAGGGGGAGAAGAGTAGGATTTGGGGAATGACACAGGGATCAAGCTCACGACGTCAGGGAAAGCCTGGCTGTATAGATGAACAGGGAGGCCAACCTCGAGGCAGGACGTGGAGGGGGGGTCCGTCCCACGTCGAGGCAACTACATGCAGCAACTGGAAGGAGAGAAACCTCCCAGAGGACCCAGGGTGTCCTCAAGTCCAAGCTCAAAGGGTGGCCTTGAAACATTCCTGTCTCCAAAAAGGTTACACATGCCTGATTCTGCCTTCCAAAAGAGCATTGAGCTATTAAAAACTCTAATGAAAACTGGAAATGTGGTATTGATCAGGGGTGTTTTCTTCCAGTCACCACTGGGCTCTGCAGTGACTCAGAAAGAGCCCAATGCAAGCATGAATCATCTTGCATATCACCACTGTCACCCTTGGAGGAGCCACGTCGGCAGGGCTGCTCCCCAAGAAGTTTGGGGGGCCACCTGGGAAAGGGGTGGGATGGACTCCAGTGGAGTGTCAGGCAAGACCCCCCTTGGTGGGAACAGAGGAGAGGAGGGTCTCTGATTGTCCCCGTGAGGCTGAGCCTCAGCTAGCCCCAACCCCACAGTCTGTGTGTCTCCTTATTTCCTCCTTCTTGTGTCTTCCATCCATCCCCAGGATTGATACATAGCAGTGTGAGCTGTCTCAAGCAAAGGGAAAGAAAAACTGGCATGCGTTCAGCAAGAAAGCAGCTCATTGGAGGCTCCTAGCAAAGGTTCACCACTGGGAGTATTACCTCTGTTTTATTAACCAGAAAAAAATGAAGCTTGGCCGTGTCAAGAGATTTATCCAAGAGTCTCATGGCTAACCAGTTGTAGGTCCAACTCCACTGCAGAGAAGGAGCTCATCAGTGCACTTTTATGGATTCCATGTGCCACACAGGAGTCTGCATCGCCACATGTGACCCATGTGACCTCCACCCTGGGCCCCAGGAGGAGGCAATCTGGAGGCGAAAGACCCATAGCAACCCTATGGGGATGACCTCAACCCATCGCCTGTGGTCATCTGGACAGAAGGGGCTGGGATTTGAATTCAGAAATTCCGGCTCTTCTTCCTGCCCCCAATTTGCTCAAACTTCTGTCCTTTGCACTGCACAACTTTGAACACAGAATCACTTAGAAGACAGTCATTCCAAAGCCTGCACCAAGCCCCGCAGCAGGACTCAGGAATGAGATATAATCAAACAAACATTTTCTATAATGAATGTCACACGGCCCCAACCAACAGGGGTCCAAATGTGTTCACATGTGTCACCCATGTGTGTATTTCAATTGACAGATAGTGAGGAGTCACAGAGACCTGTCACGTCATGTGGTGTGAGCTACAACACGTGGCTTCTGCTTTCTGAGCCTCAGTTTTCTCCCTGCTGGAAAGAAGCTAATCACTCCAGTGTGAGATGTACCCATGCACGTAGTTTATGACATCGTGAAATGTGGAGGTGCCAACAAACGTCAGTCCCTCTCCTCCTCCCAAGGAAGGTGGAAGAGAGCAGAAAGAATGTGACCTGCAGAAGTTTTCTTTATGTTCGATAAGGAAGGTCTTGTCCTTGCTAAAGGATAGAGTTTGTTGCTAAAATGGAATTCAAAATGATACAGGAGAACTCAGAGGAACCAGGTGATGTGTGGGCTAAGAACAACAGAATGGCAGAAGAAATCTTATAGTGGAAGAACTCCGTATTAGTGAGATTGTATCATTCAGTCATCTGCGACTCTTTGCAGCCCCGAGGACTGCAGCACACCAGGCCTCCGCGTCCTTCACTGTCTCCTGGAGCTTGCTCAGACTCATGTCCATTGAGTTGGTATGCCATTCCACCATCTCATCTTCTGTCACCCCCTTCTCCTCCTGCCCTCAGTCTTTCTCAGCATCAGGGGCTTTTCCAATGACTTGGCTTTTCGCATCAAATGGCTGAAGTATTGGAACTTCAGCTTCAGCATCAGCCCTTCCAGTGAATATTCAGGGTTGATTTCCTTCAGGTTTCACTGTTTCATCTCTTTGCAGTCCAAGAGACTTTCAAGAGTCTTCTCCAGCACCACAGTCTGAAAGCATCAATTCTTCAGTGCTCATCCTTCTTTATGGTCCAACTCTCACATCCACACATGACCACTGGAAAAACCATAGCTTTGACTAGACAGACCTTTGCTGGCAAAGTGATGTCTCTGCTTACTCTGTCTAGGTTTATCATGGCTTTTCTTCCAAGGAGCAGATAGTGAGATAGCAGAAGGAAAAGGGTTGGCTCCCCCATCGCGCCTTTTTTTTTTTTTTTGGCGGTTGGCGGGGTGGGGGGGGGGGACAGGCTGCATAGGCCTCACCCAGATACACTGTAGGCCACACACAGCCGGGACAATATACTGTCTGGCAAGTAAGAATGCCTTCTGGGGGGTGGGGGGCGTGAGAGTTGGACACCCGGACGCTTACATATGCACTTCTCCAGTCAGAGCAAGAGAGACAGAGAGAGCAGGTCCCCACCCTCCACTGGGAGCAGTCAGCCAGCAAGCAGCAGAGACAGGACAGGGAGAAAGCATCCAAGTGTGACAGGAGAGAGGACACTGCAGAGGTGGAAGCCGGGAGGGCAGCGTGGGGGAGGGGACGCTGCCCCAGCGGCTTGGGAGGAGGGGGAGGGCATGGGGGGCTCAGGCTCACTTTCTAGGATTGTCAGTTGCTCAGGAGGCAGTGTGAAAGGAGTTGTTCAAAAAACATGGGCGAGCATCCTACATTCTCCAGTTTCTCTTCAAGGCAAAATGGTCTCGGTGTGGGGCAGAGCTCAAGACGTCTATGGCTACGGACCACAACAGGGCGGCCTGAGGGGTGAGGGCCTGCTTGGTTCATCTCGTGGTCCTTGCTGCCCAACACAGCGCCTGTACGCAGCAGGGGCTCAGGCAGTGCTGACTGAACCCGTATCTACGGCAGGGGAGTGGCTGTCTTGATCCCCGCGGATGCCTGCCTGTCCTGAAGCAGCAGTGGAGCCCAGAAGCCCAGAAGTAAAGTGAGGTGGAGGGCACCCGGTAGGGAAACAGGAAGGCCTAGGCGCTCCAGGCCAGAGAGCTGGAGAAGGATGGTCAGGGCCCAGCAGAGAAGTTCTGTGTCCCTTTGCTCTGTGCAGGGGCCCGAGCAGCTTGGAGTGAAGCTGTAGGCCCCGGAGACACCGAGGATCGGGGGTCGTGGAGGTGGGACACTTTCTCCCCAGGGTTGCCGAGTCTGCCAGGACCTCCTTCAGTCCAAACCATGAAGGCTTCCACCCCTCTCTCTCCCCAGGATGAACCCTCCTGTCTTCTTCTTGAGCTGGACTCCAGATTATCAGCCTGGACTCACCAGGATTTCAGCTTAAGGCTCTCTGCTGGGGACCAGTCATGATGGAGTTGGGGGGCAAAGAGAAAGGACCATGCCTGCCCACTTAGTATATGCCCAGCATGTACCTGGGCACTTTACCTGCATCCTCCAGTCCTCACAGCAGCCAGCAGAGATTTTTCTTGACTTGGATCCACGATGGATTACATGAAAGTCAGAGAAGATTCACAACTGGCTCAAGACCGCCTAGCTAATGGTCCATCTGACTCTCAACTCTCCTCCAGCAGAGCCACGTGTGGCATTCAGCCACATCCACCCACTTAATCATCGGGCCAGTGGTGGTGACGAAGAAGGTGACAATGATTGTTTGTCCTGTTTCATCACAGCAATGCTCACAAGATTAGAGAAAAGGAAACTGAGACCAAGAGAGGTTACAGAGTTTTGCCCAAGATCACATAGTCATAGATGAATCCTTTAAAGGCACCAGGGAGCCCTTTAAAATGTTCCATGCTGCTGAAACACCACACAAGTGGGGCCTGGAGGGTGTGGGTGAAGGGTTGAGTCTGGGCATACACGCTTTCCTCTTATCCCCAGGTTGGAGCATTCAAGCAGATTGCCTGCATTGTGAGAACCAGTGCCCAGAGTGGTGGGACGGGCCTGACCTATGGCTTTTCTGCTGCCCTCTTTCAAGGGGCTCATTGCTCTGACACCAGGGCCTTAGGGTCTCATTGCAGTGGGGAGGAAGGGAAAGAACAGTCTGACCAAAGAACCAGGTTGGTGAAGAACGCCTGGGAGCAGGAGTCCATCTCAGCCATTTCATATCAGTTTTCGTCTCTTATTGATCCATTTTATTTTCCTTTTACAGAACAGGAGCGTCCCTGCAGTCTAGCTCATCAGTGGCCTTTAAAGGTTTCCTATTGATCTGTGAAGCTATTGTCTCAGTTTGCATTATCCCTTTTGGAGACACCCCTTTGCTTTTTGGTAGTGTTCTGTATTTAGTTTGCATCCTAAACATGGCTTCTTTTCTGGGAGCAAGGAGCAGACATCTGTGACCGAGGTAGCAGATGGATTTGAGTTTGTAATGCTTGTGGCATCTTTGTGTGTGTGTGTGTGTGGCGGTGGGGAGGGGGCCGTGGGGGAGGAGAGGGGTGTTCAGGAAGTCTGTGACTCCAGAAAGTGATGGAGAGTCTTGCAGAGGATTGAGGGTCTAGTAAGGACCCGATGGCCTCATTCTGAAGAAGGAAAGTGAGAGTGAGAGCAGGACTTCACGTGTCGATCATCCCCGAGACTCAGCCTCACCATAGCCCTGCAGGTAATTGTACAGATGAAGATGCTGAGGCAGAGAGATTAAATAGTTGTTTGTCCAGGCACACTCAGATTTTGAATCCTGGTTTCACTATTAACTGCTTGCATGTAGAAATAATCTGGCAAGGTTTCAGGAGCTTCAGTTTCCTCATCTCCAGGATGAGGACTATGATAGAACATTCTGGAGTTGCCATGAGTCTCCCATTGGGTAATGGATCTGATGCCCTTGGCAGAGTGTCAAGCAGAAAGGAAATTCCCAGTGGATATTTGATGATTGAGGGGAGACCCTGTTCACCCGGCTTCCTTAAAGATTCATCTGTCTGCCTTCCCCCCTCCCATCATTAGAGGAAAACCTCTTTCTTCTTTCCAAAGCTAACATTTCATGGGAGTCTGGCTTTCAGATGCAGAGAAAGTGTATTTGAAAATGGCTACAGTGTCTGCCATGTCCTAGGTGCTCAGTAAAAGTTGGTTGATTCATTTGTCTCTCACCCTTTCCTCTGCAGGAAATGCAAGTCCCTGGTATCTTCAAAGTCCCTTCTTCTCTGCCTTCAACCTCTGTATTTTCCGCCAACACTCTGTATTGAAACCTGCTTCAGTATTTTTTCTTTTTTCTACCAAGTGACTTAAACGTTTACTCAAAGAATTAATTCCTACCCGATCACTCTTTCTCTTCTTAAGGCCTAGGAGTTCCTTCTAGCCTCTCCGGAGCTTGGATCTCTCCCCACCTCCGTGGCCCCGCTCGCCGCTTTGCCTCCATCCTCGCCCTCTCTCTGGCTCTTGACCACGTGGCCCATCCCGTCCCTGCCCGGCGCTCTGCTCCCCTGACTCCCGGTGCATCGTTTCCTTAGTCCACACATCCCTCCATCCATCCCTCAGCAGTTCCCTGCGCCCCCGTGAGCTGCACAAGACGCTGGCGAGGCTTCTCCTCAAGGAGCTTCGGACACGGCGGCGGTTCTGGTCTTCTCCCCTCTCCTCCCCCCTCACTGGCTGGCCCACCCTCATCAGTTCTTTGAACCTCTGTTCAGACGTCATCTTCTCAATGAAGAAACTCTGACCGCCCTTGACAGGGACAGCTCATGTTTTTCTCCTCTGCGGTGTTTGCATCCCTTTCAGCCTCCTTCCGTCTTGCCCCGTATCGCCTTGTTTTCAATCCTCTTATCCTGAAGCCGATGAGCACTTGGAGTTCCTTGTGGGCAGGAGTTTATTCTCTCATCATTCTGGCAGTTGGAAGTCTGAAGTCAGCCTATCGGCAGGGCCCTGCTCCCTCTAAAAGCTCTGGAAGGAATCTGTCCTGTGCTTCCCTCCTGGCTCCTGATGACGGCCAGTAATCCTTGGTGTTGTGTTCTCTGACTTTTAGCTGCATCGCTCCAGTCTCTGCATCCATGCTCAGATGCCTTTTTTCTTCTGGGCATCTATATCTTCACAAGGCTTGCTTATCAGGACCTCTGTCACTGGATTCAGGGCCTGCCCTAAAATGTATGACCTTATCTTAACTAATTACACCTACAAAGACCCTATAGTGATGCAATCATAGCACATCCTGAGGTTCTAGGTAGATATGGATGTGGGGGGCTCAACCACATCACTCAACCCAGTACATCACCCTCATCCTCAGTCCATCTTGTCTGCCACATCATCGGATTCCCAAAAGCCACTTGGTTCCACCCTTCTAGGGCTCCAAACCTAAAGCAGCTTGTGTGCTAGCCACTCAGTCCTGTCAACTCTTTTTGAACCCTTGGACTGTAACTCCCCCGCCCCCCGCCGAGGCTCCTCTGCCCATGGGCTTCTCCAGGCAAGAATCCTGGAGTGGGTTGCCATTTCCTTCTTCGGGGGATCTTCCTGACCCAGAGATCGAACCTGTATCTCCTGCATTGCAGGCAGATTCTTTATCATCTGAGAAATGTCCTCATTTCTGCAGCTACTATAAGCTGCCTAAGCAGACTGTTTTCACAGACTACCTTTATTTCAAGTGCTTAAGAAAAATCACGACCCATGACCCTGATAGACTGTAAACTCCATGGGATATGAGTCTAACCTGTCTTCCTTACCCCCGTTTCCCAGAATGCAGCATAATTCACACATGGTGTTTAGTCACCGCCTGTTGAATGAATCCATGGCGAGTTGCGTATCCATCTCAAGTCCTCTATCTGACTTTGTAGAGTCCTCCATTAACTGTCCCTGCACCATCCCCTCCTGTCAGCATTTGTTGAGTAAAAATTAGGTCCTTTCAATAAGTACTTGTTGGTTGATTGATTAATCCATCAACCAGGTTTCCTGCTTTTCCTGCTCTGAAGCATTTTTCCTCTGGGTCTCCCCGGGGGCTGGAGCGGGGGGCAGAAGAGGGGTAAAGGACGGGCCTTGGAGACAGTAGGTCAGCATTCCCACCTGAGACCTTCAGCCCCCTCCCCAGGGTTTCCATGGGCCCAATCACCCACTCCTAGGCCTTCCAGGAGGAGTAATAAGAATAAATTTGGGACCACACATGCAGGGATTCAGGACACAGAAATTACGATCCCGATTAACAGCAGGTAGCTCAGCCCCTTCTCTGTAAAGAAAGTATTCCAGAAAGGCAGGAAGCGGACCCTATGCTGGGGGCCTGCTAGCTGCCCGCACTGTGTCCCGAGCGCCAGCGGGTCTCTTTCAGCAGATCCAGTTTGTGAGAGCAGCGCCGCATAGTCACACACCTCCCAGCGCACCTCAGCTTGGTGTGGCTCACACCCACGTGTCCAGAGAAAGGAGGGTCCACAAACCTGGATGAGAGTCCCCGAGAATGAAGGCGAAACTACCAGAAGTTTCTGCAGCTAACCCTTCTGTGGACTGACTCCAGGAGCCCGAAGTCACTGGCTATTTTAGGATCCTAATTTAAAAAAGGAAAAAAAAAACAGCAATAACTGAGGGGCAGTTGGGGATCCAGTCATTTACATGGAATCGTTGATCGTCACATTGTTACCCTCACCCGAGTCAACCCCCACCCTCGGTTACTTGCACCAAAGTCTATGTGACCCAAAGCCGAGAAGGTCAGGCATCTAGTGAGTAAAACTCTGCAAGCATCCACTAGGTCATTTCCCTGTACTTTTCCTTCCTAAGTGTCCTAAGTCATCATCCTCTTAGCACTTATTCCTTTGGGGATTACTCAACTAAAGCTGGCTTTATTTTGTTTCAGTTCCCTTGTATCCATTTCAATAGAATCACTAATACCACTCATTTTCAGATTTTGTGTGCTTAATAGAATGGGACTGTGAGGTCATGTGTCCAAAAAGATAATTATCCTTCTGGGCACTGATTGAATGGCTTCATTGTCCTCAAGATATATGGAAAGCAAAAAGGACTTTTGTTATGGCTTTACCTGCTGTGTGTGTGCATGTGTATGTGTGTGATATTCCTGAAATTTCACATGACTCACTTTGTCCTCCCCAAAATAATAGAAAATTAACTTTGTCACAGGAAGGGGATTTTTTTTTTTAATCAGCAGATTAATTTGTATTTTCAGGAAATGCAAGCCCTGCAAAAGTTGTGTTGAGTGTTGGATTGAAGTGTTTATCCCATCTGCCCATTTATTCCATCTTACCTGGATCTCTTAGCCTCCTGAATTCTCAACATTTGGACTTGGAGGGCCAGGCAGCACCTTCCTTCGGCTTTTCCACAGTGAGGACGATGCTCACTGTTGGCACTGGCTGACGACACTCTTTCCAGCCCTGGAGGCAGAGAGGGCCCCAGCTTCATGGATGTGAGCTGAGGGTCACTCTTCCCACGATTCTTTGAAGACACAAAAGGATCTGGGGAGGGACCTCCAGCTTCAGAGTCAAAGCAGGAAACAGCAGATGCCTAGAACTAGGAGTGAGGGTCGGACAACGAGGAGCAGTCTAGAACTTTCTCTTCATGCCCCACAGCCCTTTGTGGATTGCTTACCTCTCCACCAACTGTGGAGGCTCCTGGAGTGGCCTCACCTGGGGCCCCAGGGATGGTGCCTCGTCCATGACTTCCTGGCTCCTCTCTGGCCCCAAACTAACCACCACCGCACCCTGGAGCCCCATGGCTGTGTCTACACCGCCATCTCTGGCCAAGCACATTTTGTTCCCCTTTCACCTTGTATCTCTCCAGTACCTACCGCCCCGCATCCCTCATCTGTAATATGTACATAGTATTAACCCCTCAGTGATGGTCTGAGATTAGCCCAGTCTAATCACAGGACTGAACATAGAGATACACACACAGCCCGAGGTCTGAGCCTCACTCTGCCACCTGCTAGGTGGGTAGACCTGGGTGAGTGGCTAAATGCCCTGAGCCTCCAGGTCCTTATATAGAAAGCGGGAGGGACCACACCCATCTCCCCCAAGCGGTTGAGACTGAAAGTGCCTCTGCCAGGAGCCATGTCCCAGGTGGGGCCAGGGAAACCATCTTCCCTGCTAGCATTCTCAAACACTGTTTTCATTCCAAATGTGATCCATGAAGTAAAATGGATAAGAGCCTGTTTTGGATTACTTGGATGACCCTTTGGCATTAACAGTTGTGACCACATTTTGATGTCAGTGATTACAAGCAAGTTGGCACTTTAGAATGCTAATTTGATAGAGTCTTTAAATGACTCAAAGTTATGTTTTTTTCAGTAGTCATGTATGAATGTGAGAACTGGACCATAAAAAAGGCTGAGCACTAAAAATTGATATTTTTGAAATGTGTTCCTGGAGAAGACTCTTGAGAGTCCCTTAGTCAGCAGGGAGATCAAACCAGTCAATCCTAAAGGAAATCAACTCTGAATATTCATTAGTAGGGCTTCCCTGGTGGCTCACTGGTAAAGAATCCGCCTGCAATGCAGGAGACCCAGGTTCGATTCCTGGGTCGGGATGATCCCCTAAGGAGGGCATGGTAAGCCATTCGAGTATTCTTGCCTGGAGAACCCCATGGACAGAGGAGCCTGGTGGGCTACAGTCCATGGGGTTGCACAGAGTTGGACATGACTGAAGCGACTTGCACAGCACATCCATTAGTAGGACTGATGCTGAAGCTCTAATATTTTGGCCACCTAATGCAAAGAGCTGACTCATTAGAAAGACCTTGATGCTGGGAAAGATTGAAAGTGGGAGGAGAAGGGGATGACAGAGGATGAGATGGTTGGATGGCATCACTGACTCAATGGACATGAGTTTGAGCAAACTCTGGGAGATGGTAGACAGAGGAGCCTGGCGTGCTGTAGTCTATGGGGTTGCAAAGAGTCAAACACGGCTAAGCGACTGAACAGCAGCAACAGCAACTCTCTTTGGAATGGTAGCCTTCATCTCTCGAACCTGCACCAGCTCACACAAGAAAGCCACCCAGCACGATCAGGGGGTACCTAGGGGAAGCCAGGGGAACACCACAGTCTTGGTAGAAGCACAAGCAGCATGCCTGCAGGTCAAGAGAGGGAGCGGGCTCTTTATTCGCTGGCCACCACTTTCTTGGTGAGGTGGCTGCTCCCCTGATAAAGACCAGAGCCCCTCTCGGGCATCCCTCTCCTCCCAGTTGCCTTCTCAGGGTCCTTGTGCTGCCCCTCCCCTTGGCCCTTCAAGCTGGGGGTTAAGTCCCCTTCTCAGCCCCCGTTGCTACCTCTGTGGCCAACCCTGGGGCCCCACATGGTCCCACATCTCAGTAACAAGTCCCTCTACCTTCTGTTACCCAGTTCGAGCACGCATCTGCTCCTCTGACTGCAGGGCTGGTGGGGGCCAGGACAAGGGACTTCCCAGTGGTTGGGGGTGGGTGGTTCTTCTAGGCCAATACAAGGGGAGCTTTGAGTATATATGCTGCCGAAGCGAGCACCAAGGGGAGATTTGAGATGAGGAAGACGGTGACTGAAACCATTATCATTATCAGTGTCATCGTCTGCAGGCCTGCTGGGTGCCTGACCAGAGGAGGCCAGGGCGGTGCAGTGCTCACCCCATTCCCCACGCACGACCTCAGTGCAAGTCTAAGGTGGTCTAGCTGTTAAATGGCCAGGTCAGAGTTTGATGCAGTTCGATCCCTGAGTTGGGAAGATCCCTGGAGAAGGCAAAGGCTACCCACTCCAGTATTCTGGCCTGGAGAATACCATGGACTGTATCCATGGAGTCGCAAAGAGTCGGACACGACTGAGTGAATTTCACTTCACTTCACTGTGCACTTGCATCTCTGCCCACGCAGACCAGCCTCTCATGACAGGGACAGGCTGATGAGGCTGAGACATGGGGCTCACGTCCCCAGTTCTCTTGAGGGGAGTCATAAGGAAGGTGGGGTGCCCCCCTCACCCTGGCCAGCAGGATAGACTTTCTCAAGCTCTTTGCTTCTCTGGAGACCGCCCCGCCTGGTTCACTGAAAGTCCTCTCCATGTGCAGCCTGAAACGCCTTCAGAATCCTCAGGGCTCACAGCTGCCCGTCTCTCACCAGGCACACCTCTGGGCCCCGAGCCCTGGCCAGCTGCTGGCTCTGAGCGGGCCCCCTGTTCCTGGGAGAGCAATGCTGATGGGCCCGCAGACACAGCTGCCATGTCCTTGTGGTCCTGGCCCCGTGTGGCTGTAGGAGAAGGTCCGGCCTCAGGCCTCTGACCAGGAAGGCGTGTGTGCTGGGAGAGCCGGCTGTGAGACAGGATTCAGGGGAAGGGAGGGGCTCTCTATCCTATGGCGATAAAATGTGTGGTGTTTTGTACTGTTTCCTTTGCATGCTCATTATTGAATTTTGGGGGGAAAAGATAGAACATTTTAGGGAAGGGGGGATAAAAAGCACTCCTCGACCATCATTTGGAAATGACTCTTCTTTAATGGAGTCTAGGAATTTTTTCTCTACTGGTATAGAAATACATATACACATACTTCTCTTTATTATGAAAATGTCCATAAACCCTAGTTCTGGAATCACTTGAGAATTCATTAGAAATGCTGGCTCGTGGGCCTCACCCCAGATCCAACAAATGAGAATGTGCATTTTAGCAAGACCTCCAGGTCATCTGAGGTCATGGGGACTTGATGGTGTGAATGTACCATGAATCATTTCATTAATCCCCTTCTAGTTCAAAATTAGGCTCCATCTAAAAGTTCATGATTATAGGCTGCAGTGTGGTGAAACATGCTACAAAAATACCCTTTTGCAACCATCTTTGAGCAAATAGTAATGACAGTTCTCATTGTTAGTGCTGTCACGTGTCGGGGGCTAGGGATGTGTCCAGCCCCGTGTTGAATGCTTTACAAGAATCATCTCACCCATCCTGGTGGTCTGTGAAGACGGGACAATGAAAGGATTTCAAATAATGACATCTCTGCTGCACAGTATGGTAATGGTGATAGCACTCATGGACACTTTCTCTGTCCTAGAGGCGACAGTAACTGCTTCACTTTTTCTTTTCATTTAAACCTCAATCGTAATAAACAAGCATTATTATTAACCTTCTTAAAAACTGAGCTCAAGCAAGGCTCAGAGGTTAAGTCTCTTGTCCAAGGTCACCTATCAAGGCCGCAGCAGAATCACAGTCCAGGCCCAATTCTGTCCAGTCTCACTGCTCATGTTCTCCACGTCAGGCATGAGGAAGAGTGCAATCATTGCTTCTGCTTCTTCAGCGTGTCCTCGGGGCCGTTTCTCCCGATCAGCGCTGGGCTCTCAAGCTGGCTTCATGGGTGAATACGCAGAGGGGCTTCTCGGCACTGCCTCCTGGGGTGGGCTCAGTGGAACAGGGTTGTGTTTTTCCCTCATCCCTGCCCGACACAGCAGAACAGCAGGCCCCAGGATCCTCAGACGTTCGCACTCTCCGACCTCGTGGCAAACATCCCAGGACTTTGCAGAGAACAATGGGCACTGAACTGCAGGTGACCCGGCCTGCTAATCGCTGCCTGATTGCCAGCTAATCAGTGCCGCTTTGGGACACTGAATCCCAAATCCCTTTGGACTGGGCTGGGCCCTGGCAAGCAGTCACCTGGTTCAGGTGCCAGGGGCGAGGCAGGGGCTCATGTGTTCCAGTGCAGAGCGGTCAAAGGCCACTTTCAGGGGAGTGGTCACAGGGTCCATCTCTCCCTGACTGGTCCTAGACGACTACGGCCTTGTTCACAGCGTGGGAGCGAATAGAGGTGGAGAAGTTTGGGGCAGCCTGTGGAGGAAAAGCTAAGTAACATTTGCAGGCATACAGAAAATCAAAGCCTCTCACTCTCAGAAACTGCAGAGGAGGCCTCAGAAGTGCCTTCAGAGGAGGGTGTACGGACAGCAGCCACCAGCACCCTCGTATCTACCACCACCTAGAGACGCCGTGGTCACTAATACTGTGACCACCACCACCACAGCCTCTGCCGCCATCAGGACCAGTCCCTCTTCACCGTCATTATCACTGGCAAGGTGACCACCTCCATCATCAGTACTGTCATCATGTCACCCCATCACCTCCACCACCATTTCCAGCATCACCATCACCACCCCGGCTGTCACACCACCACCTCCACCACCATCACCCCTGTCACCACCAGCAGTATCATCTCTACCATCACCATCACCCCCACCATCACCATCAACACCACCAGCACCATCACCCCCATCACCACCACCATCTCCACCACCATCACCCCCATCACCACCACCATCTCCACCACCATCACCCCCATCACCACCACCATCTCCACCACCATCACCCCCATCACCACCACCATCTCCACCACCATCACCACCATCTCCACCACCATCACCCCCATCACCACCATCATCACCATCACCATCACCACCACTATCTCCACCACCATCACCCCCATCATCACCACCATCTCCGCCACCATCACCACCATCACCACCACCATCACCTCTACCTCCATCACCACCATCACCCCTACCACCACCACCATTACCCCCATTACCACCAGCAGTATCACCTCCACCACCACCATCACCCCTACCACCACCACCATTACCCCCATTACCACCAGCAGTATCACCTCCACCACCACCATCACCTCCACCACCACCATCACCTCCACCACCACCATCACCACCACCAGCACCATCACCAGCACCTCCAACACCACCAGCAGTATCACTTCCACCAGCACCATCACCTCCACCACCACCAGAACCACCATCCCCACCACCACCACCATCACCCCCATCATCATCTCCACCACCATCACCCCCATTACCACCAGCAGTATCACCTCCACCATCACCACCACCACCATCACCTCCACCACCAGCACCATCACCTCCACCACCACCTCCACCACCACCACCAGCACCATCACCTCCACCACCACCATCACCACCACCACCACCATCATCACCTCCACCACCATCACCTCCACCATCACCTCCACCACCACCACCAGCACCATCACCTCCACCTCCACCATCACCTCCACCACCACCACCAACACCATCACCTCCACCACCACCATCACCTCCACCACCACCACCTCTATGACCACCGTCTCCATCACTACCAACAGGGTCACCATAACTGTCACTGCTGTTGTCACCATGACTACCGCCACCTCTACAACCATCACCACCGCTGTTATCACCACAAACACCATCCTCAGCTGCACCGCCACCACCAGTGCTTTTACCACCTCCGTCTCCACCACCATCACTGCTGCAGCTACCAGAACATCGCCACTATGGCTGCTGCTGCTGCCACCGCCCACACTCCCATTTCCTAGGAAAGCAGCTTCAAATAGTGTTTTTTTTTAAAGCGCTGGTTTGAAAGTCAGACATATTTAGGATCTCTGCCATGAAGTACTATATATTTGAGTTTGGATACGTAATTGAAGTTTGAAACTCAGTTTTGCCAAAGGGAAAAACTGAGATGGTCATCTAACCAGCTCATAAGACTGTGGCTCCTGCAGACCATTTTTTCCATGTTTGACACAAGAACTTCATGGAAGGTCACTCTCATGATTATGATCATCAGTCTGCCCGGCTTCCATTCAGTGCACAGCTTCTCCTCCAGCATCCCTGCTTGAAGATGGATGGGGAGGCGACAGCTTATCCCTTCATCCCTCGTATCACCAGGCCCTCTAGGCTGCCTGATATCCTTCAAAAGCACAGGTCTGGGTTGAAGGAATTTCCAGGGTGGAATCAGCCATTTGGGTTTGAATCTGCACCTTCTTTGTAAACATCATCTGATCTGGAGGATCTCTCTAACCTCCCAGAGACTCCCTGACTCTTCTGGAAAAATGGAGAAAGAACATGTCTTCCTTGAAGACTTGCAAGCAGGTTACATGAGATAAGATAAGGGAAACCCCACCAGATCCCCAGGCATAGAGGAGGCATTCAACACACAGAGTTGACTTTGTTTGCCTGATATTTTAGCTTCGAAGAAAGAATGAAATCAGGAAGTGGAAAATGCATGCCTTGTGCTCCACAGCTTCCCAATGGGGAGGATAAGACTGAGTCTTCCTCTCCCTCCTCCTGGGGTAGCCGAGCCCTACACTCTGACCAGTTCCCCGGCCATACTGCTAAGGTCTAATAAAAGGTTACCTTTGCCCGAGTGCTTCAGTTCTAGGAAGCTGTTCAATGTTTGACTATATTTCTCCAAACTCATTTAAAAACAGTTCATTGGGTTAGTCCGGTTGAATTATTGCTCCTTGGGAGTTGTCCAAACCCTGAGTTTCCTTCACAGAGAGCTGGATTCTGTGCCATTCTTGGAATTCAACTCCTGGCCCCTCTCTGTGACCCCTGGTCGCAAACACAGTGTAAATAACCTGCTGTCTCCTGCACCATGAGCGAACTCCCTGCCTCCTGCTTGCAGAATGGAATCTGTCCTCCCAGGCTCCCCAGAACAAGAGTGCTAGGCGAGCTTGTCCACGGCCCTCCTCCACTTCTAGAGCCGCCAGGCACTGGCAGATCAACAGTGCACGTTCATAGGAGGGCCGTGCTTAAAAATATTCAGTGTATGCCTGATCAGAGGAAGAAGGGGAAAAAAATCTCATTCCATCCAATCAGAGTTGGTTCCCTCATAGCCCATCTGAAGTTGACTCCATGTGCTCCGTGAAGCTCAGCAGGTTCCCTCCGTAATGGTGGAACACGGACTTCACGTGGAAGGGCAGGGGGGGCCAGTGATGAGTGACGACCCTGCAGAGATGAACAGGTCAGGGTTCACTTTAGCAAACCTAGCACCTGGCTTAGGGTGACCCAGGAATCTCCCCACTGACGTTAGGACAGGTAGACTGCCTGCCAGTCAAGTAACACTTCATGTTCAGGGTTTTCCTCCCTGCAGAATCCCCAGTTCAGCCCCCAAGTGGGAGAGTAAGGACAAGGGAAAGAAACGGAGTGGCTGACAGTCCACAGATCCCATTCGGAGTAGTTCCACCCCCTACTCTCCAGTCCAGAGTCTTCTGACGGGATGGACTAACCCTCCTGAGTTCCCATCGACCTGTTGACAGAATCAGATACTTCCTTTGGGCCAGTGGCCACGTGGAGTGTGCTCTATTGCCGTCTGAGCCCCAGCAACCCTGACTGTGTTTTCCTTATATTTCACTCAGTGCCACATTTTTAAGGACTTCACCTAGTGCCAATCGGCAATCCACCAAATTTCTGCCAACTGCTGCCGATATAGTACTCCATAATACATCCCATTGTCTTGTTACACCCCCCCCCCCCCGTTTCCTCAACTGTGGATCCCACAGGTGCCACCCTTGCCCAGGAACCACAGGTACCCAGGACATCCCCTTTGTTCTCTCTGATGGACCCAAGTGAGGGTTCTTCGAGATACTCCCGAAGTCGAACTGTGAGATACTCCTGAAGTCGAACTGTGATGCTAATGCACACAGATTCGCAGTCTCAGGAAATTCTCTTTAGGATGGCCTCACCAAGTTCCCCATCTCGCTTGGCATTACACTTGGCAACCCTTGGAATTATTCAGCTTTCTCTTCCCTGCTTATCTGATGAAAGGTAGATCTCACTAGGTTTGATTTGGTTTCTCTGAAGGGTCATGAATTGAAGACCTCTTTCTTGCTTTAGCCACTGGGATTTCTTTCTGTCTTTGCGAGTTGCTTGTCACATGCTTTGCCCCATTTGTATTGTATGTCATGGTCCCTTTCACATTAATTGACAAGTTTCCTTCACACATCCTATATTGGTTTGTAGTCCGTTCGGGGCATTGTGAATATTGTGTTGCCATTTGTATTTTTTTAGCATCCTCTTTGCTATCCTTTATTAATAAGAAATCCTCAGTTTTTAAATTATCAAAATTATCCATTTTTTTCCTTTAGACTTTGAGGGTTTAGGTCTTATTTAGAAATTTTTCTCCACCTCTAAGTCATAAAAATATTCTTCTCAATTTTCTTTGTTAACCTTATAACTTTGCCTCTCATTTAATCCCTTATTCATCTGGATTCCACCTTTGTATAATAGAGGGATACAGATTTTCTTTTTCCCCATATGGCCAGTTCCTCCATACCATCTACTAAATAATCATTGCCGATGATTTATAAACTGTGTTAATCATATTTCAAGTCCTCATTTATAATAGGCGCTGTTCGTGGGTCTCTGTTCTTGAGCCAGTACCATACTGATTTTATTATTATGGTTTTGTAGTATGTCAATATTCTGCAGGCTGTAGCCCTCCCCCATTTCTGCTTTTCCATGGTTGACCTAGCTTTCTGGGAGCTCTGCTCCCCTGTATCCATTTTAGCATAATAGTTCTGTGTTTCACAACAGTTACGTCCTGAAAAAAATAAACGCAGCTGGAGTTTTGATTGTGAATTGCATCGGGTTTGCTTTCAGTCCTTTAAACAGAGAGACGTGTCTGCTTCTCAGGTGTGGAGGCTGGGTCGCAGAGGAGGTTGAAGAGCAGGACAGGGCTGGAGGAGGGTAGCTCTCCCTTGACCTGCATGCCCCGGGAGGGAGTCCGGGGTGGCCACAGAGCTGGTCTGGGCAGTGCTGTTAATGCCTGATCTCTTCTAGAATCCTGACTGCTCAGGAAACCATGCCTCAGGGCTCAGATTCCCCGCCGCCCCCCCAAACCCCCACCCCCCCCCGTTGAAGCTTGCGGCTTCTTGGCTGGGAGCCTGTTCCCTTCCCCAAATGTTTGTTAGTGTAATGGCTTTTTATGGCACTTTATGGAAAAAAGAAGGAGGGCGGGAGATGACTGTACTCTGCAAACCAGCCCGTCTTTAACCTTCGTTTACTGGAATTTGAGTCTTCTGCCTACCTTGTTAGCAGAAAAAACTTCAAAAATATTTTTTTCCGTCCAAACTCGCAACTGGAATGTTCTTTACCTCTTAACTCGGGCCAGGACAAGGGTGGCCCAGGCCCTGAGAAGCAGCCTGTTATTAACCACAGCTGTACAGAAGCCTCTGCACAACTTTCACAACTGCAGTTATCTGTGGGTCTGGGGGGTGAGAGTCAGAGGGCGGAGGACACGCAGACTCCGTCCCAGCGGCAGGGTTGGGGGGCTCACGCCTCGCCGCCCTGAGCCCCTTTCTCCAGCTTGAAAACAGCCATACCCGGGAAGCCCTTGAGTTTGAGAGGAGCCCTGCGGGGGAAGACCATTCTCTGCTTCTGGAAAAGGGAACCCGCAGGCCCGCCGGCACAGCCTGTCTCCAATAAAGGGTGGGAATTTTGTTGGAGGGACCAAACCCAGGTCCTCCAGAAATGTCATGTTTTTCTTAGAACTCAGGCCTATATTACACACAAATTGAGATTATCTCGGACAATTATCTGAAATTAACTGTGGTTTTCAAATGAAAAACATTTAGGGGAGGATCAGATAAGAAGGAGGCCTATTTATAATACTTGCTACAGGGGGCGAGCGGGGAAGCGAAAACGCAAGAACAGGAGTGAGGACCAACACAAAACGCAGCCAAAGGTTCTGCAGGCCCTGCACGCCCCGGGGGTCACCTACCCCCGCCCCCAGCCCCTCAGCAGTAACAGAAAGGAAGACTTTTATCCTGATTATCTGTTCCCTCATCATTTCTTAGAGAAAACTGTTCCAGAAAGAAATGCTGGCTTTCTGTCTCATTCTCGAACACAGCCAGAACTGGGTCCGGAACCACTCAGTTTGGCCCAAGTCGGAGGTCTGTTCAGAGGGTCTGAAACATGAACTGGTGATTTCTGGCTCTGAAGTGGTTGATTCCAAGCTGGGACCCTCCTGGAAGGGTTACTAGAATTAGGAGAGCCAGGGCGGACGCCAGCTGAAGAAGCTCTGTCTGGAAGACACTGTGAGAAGGTGCTACCGCCCGTGTAGTTCCCCAGATGCACAAAGAAAACACGTGAGGGTCCCAGCAAAATCTGCACTCTGCCCGTTCAAGAGGGCAGCTCAGCAAAGCTGCTGTTATCCCCATTTTACAGGTAAGGACGTTGAGGCTCAAAGAGATCACCTGGCTAGAGAAAAAAACAGGCTAGAATTTGCAGCAGGCCTGAGTTCAGAATTCACAGTCTTGAGGGCCTCACCACGTGACCACCATACAACTGTTTCCCCGGACTCCCTAGGCAGAATTCCGCTCTGCACACGATGCCTAGGAGAAGCTTTTCCAAGGGGAAGAGAGGAGGATGGAGGGATGTGTGTTTTGAGGGGAGAAATGTGTTCCCTGGGGGAAACAAACTTTCTGGAGGTGGGCAGTGACAATCGTTAAAGTAGGTGCTGGCTGGGAGCTGAGTGGGATTTGCACTCCTGTTGACAAAGGAACCCCTACTTTTCCTGCTCACCACGGAGGCCTGTCCCGCGTCGGGGCCCTCCAGGATGGCAGGAAGCGTCTGCAGTGTTTGTGCTGCCCCCCACCCCCCACCCCACCTAGACACAGGTTGGCAAAGAATAAAGGATCCCAAACACCAAAGACAGCCCCGTGGGGAATATTTAACCCACATACTTCCAGACGCTCTGGCATGGACGAATTCCGTGCTCCACCTTTGTTCCTGGCCAGGAGGAAATGGCATGAAGCGAAGGGCGGTTTTTGTGACCTCTTTCAGCTCTAAACCGTGTTTCCTGTGCACTTAGCAGGTCTTAATGGAAACCAAACAGGTCTCTCAGGCCTGTCGATTCCCAGCGCCCCGAGTCAGGCACCCACGTGGTTGAGAAAGCTGCACCAACAAAAACATTCTTCAGAAATATCCCAGCACCGCATGAAGTGACCGGGGCTAACTCAGAGAGGCAGACATATTTCTTAAAGGTCGAGAAGGGGCGAGTCTTTCACAGGATTCTAGCTCAAGGCCACATTTGCAAAAGTGTAATCATGCCCTAGCAAGGTTTTGTTTATCTGGCCATTAAAAAAAAAACTTTTTTAAACTACTTTTACATTTGGCTCTCTGTATAAGAACTGTTTTTCCAGCTGTATAGTCTGAGGAGGCTAGGAGAGGCCTGATTTGGATATATGTGTGTATACACACACACACACACACACATATATATTTATTTTTTCTTTTTTTTCAGAATAGAAGGAAAGTTTCTTACACAATTTTGCTTGGGCTAAACTGCATACAGAGCAGTTTATTTATACTGTTTTATCGCACACCTGTTTGGATATGGGGCTGTTTTCTGGTATTTAAACAGACCATTTCTTGCCAGTGGCTTTATCTGCAGTCTCATGCTTTTGCTACAAATGTTTTCTATTAACTCAGAGAGCAACACCAATTGCTCCATGAACATTTCTAGTGAGACTAAAATAACCTAATTGTTACTTACTTCTAACATGTTATCATTGAGGAACTTTATCCCAGGAATGTATCTAAAATATGGTAAAGGCCCTTTCACTGTACTTAAGGGGGAAAGAAAAGGATAGCAAAGATTTTTTTTTTTCCTTAATAAAAGCATTTTTAAAGCCACCTGCTTATTTTGAGCTGGTATTTTAGGGAGGAGGGGAAGCAAGACCACTCAAGATTGTAGTGGGCTAGTTTACCCGCTCGCGAAGTTCTGGGGTGGCGGCCTTGGAATTTGAGTGGAAGACCTAACTCCACTTATATAAGCTTCTCTGATTCACTTACACTCTCGTCACCGCTCTCGGTAAGATGGGGGTCATAGTGGCTGAGCAGTGCTGAGATAATTTAATTCAGCACGCAGCTATTGAATAGCTGTTGTGGAATAGCCTTGTGCTAGGTCCTGCAGTACAAAGATGAGTGAGACCAGGCCTTCGTTTCTAGGAATCCACAGTCCACAGTCTGCACGTGACTGAACTCCATTCACTGGTCAGCGAATCTGAATATTTATGTGTAGATTCAGGAAAAGCTAAATCTCAATTGGCGCTAGTGATAAAGAACCTGTCTGCCAGCTCAGGAGACATAAGAGACACGGGTTTGATCCCTGGGTCAGGAAGATCCCCTGGAGGACAGCATGGCAATTCACTCCAGTTTTCTTGCCTGGAGAACCCCATGGACAGAAGAACCTGGTGGGCTACAATTCATAGAGTCGCAAGGAGTCGGACAAGACTGAAGTGGCTTAGCACATACGCATGCAAGCCAAAACTTAGTCTGTAGCATAGAGATTTGAGTGGTTGTGCAAAGGGGTTAATTTTATCCTGCAGTTAAAATAAATAAATAAATTGGAATACTACCTCAACAAACTGTTATTAATCTTCTATTGCTGGCTAACAAATGCCCCCCACCCTACCACACCAAATCTAGTGGTTGACAACAGTCAACCACTGTTATCTCGCAGTTTCCATGGGTTAGGAGCTCAAGTGTGGCTTCACTGGGCGCCTTTGCTTTGAGGGGTCTCCTAAGGCCTCAGTGCAGGTGTTTCTATAGCTTCATCTAAACGTTCCAATGAAGGGAGCTCTTCCAAGTTCAGTTGCATGGCGTTGACACCACTCAGCCCTTGCAGGCTGCTGCACTCGGGGCCTCAGTTTCTTGCTGGCTGTTGGCTAGGGGGCACTCCTTCGATTTCTTGACACATGGGCATGTTCATAGGGCAGTACAAAAAGTGGCAGCTGACTTCCCTCGGAGGAGCAGAGAGTAAGAGAGAGTGAGCCAAGCAGAAGCCGCATCATCTTCACAGCCACGTCTTTTTAAAAAATGTATTATTTATTCATGGCTGTGCTGGGTCTTCACTGCCGTGCACAGGCTTTCTCTAGTTGTGGCAAAAGGGGTCCACTGTCTCTAGTTGCGGGGCACAGCCTTCTCGTTGCGGTGGCTTCTCTTGGTGGAACACAGGCTCTGGGGCCTGGGGTCAGGAGTTGTGGTGTGTGGACTTAGTCGCGTGCAGCATGTGGTCAGGGATTGGATCCATGTCCCCTGCGTTGGCAGGTGAATTCTTAACCACTGAACCACCAAAGAAGTCCCACAGCCTCACCTTGAAAGTGGTAGCTGTCCATCATTGCACTTGAACCCGTTTGATAGGGGTAGGCCGGTAGATGCAGCCCACACTCATGGGGAGTAAATGGTACAAGGACATGAGTTATCAAGAGGCAGGGGTCACAGGGGAGCATGCTGGGGGTCTGCTGGTCACCCGGCTAGAGACAAAAATGGGTGCGAACGTGAGCCTCAGCTGTGTTCCAGCATAACGTGGTTGGCTCCATCGAGTCTCAGCTCCTGACCCGGCCGGGAAGCCCCACGCGCTGCTGCATTAGAAACTTCTGCTACGTTGACAGGGGCAGGCTGGTGGGACACAGCCACAGCAGCACTTCCTCAGCTGTTTCACGGCAGCGTCTTCAAAGAGGGGCCATCAAGACAGCTGGCAGCTCCCAGGGTGTCCCGAGATGGTAGAGTTCGGGTGACACAGCCCCAAGCTTCAGCGTCTGGGGTTTTCTCCATCTCCCTTCTTGTCAGCATGCACTTCTGGGTCTTCTTTCAGAGCTTTGCTAGTGAAACGGGGGTCATAAGCTCTCTTAGATCTTTCCTGGTGGCTCAGATGGTAAACAATCTGCCCACAATGCAGGAAACCCAGGTTCGATCCCTGGGTCAGGAAGATCTGTTGGAAAAGGAAACAGCAACCCACTATAGTATTCCGGCCTGCAGAACTCCCTGGACAGAGGAGCCTGGCGGGCTACAGTCCATGGGGTCGCAAAAAGTCAGACATGACTTGTGACTAATACACACACAATCACTCTTATATCTGCAGGGTGTTGTGAGGATTAATGGCAAGAAAAGTTAACATGTATGGATCTTGGATCTCCCAGGAGCCAGGCTCTCTACACTCCAAAACTTGTTCCTGCTTTTGTGAGATTCAACCGTAGCAAAGAAGAGAAATACTCACTGTCAAACAATAGAATTATTAGACAAATAATCAGAAGGGGAAGTATGAGCATGGGCTGGACAGACCGATCAGAATCAGCTGATTCTAATCAGAGCTGCTGGAAACCCCTTCCAGCTCTGGAAGTCCTCTGCAGCACCAGGCAAGAAATCTTGAGTTGCTCAATTGTTTAGAAGTAGAGAGTAGGCAGGGGCAGTGGTCCAGGGACAGCCAACTTGGCCAGAACGTGACACCAGGGTCTCAGAGCTGTAGTTAATCATCAACAACTACAAAAGTAGTTCAGAATTTTAACTGGTATGTGTAGAGTAGTGGGCCCAAGTTCACTGTCTAGGGTCGATGCTGAAAATGGGCACTGTGGAAGGACTTGAACTTGTCACAGAGGTTAAGAAGGGTTTCAGTGAGTTAACAGACTCTTGTCTAGACCTGGAGGATCAATAGAGATTAGCCATCAAAGGGAAAAGAAACAGTTTTGAACACCAAGGAGATAGCATACACAAAGACTCAGAGGTGGAGAAGGTGTGATGTATTCAGAGTCAAGGCAAGTGTGAAGTGAGTCACTCAGTCGTGTCTGACTCTTTGTGACCCCATGGACTATAGAGTCCATAGAATTCTCCAGGCCAGAGTACTGGAGTGGGTAGCCTTTCCCTTCTCCAGGGGATCTTCCCAACCCAGGGATCAAACCCAGGTCTCCTGCATTGCAGGTGGATTCTTTACCAGCTGAGTCCATGGAAGCCCATGGCAAGTGTGGTGACGCTAGAAGCAGAGAGAACAAGAAAGAGATGGGGTCACTCTGGGTCACGTAAAGGATTTGTGCTTTGACTTGATAGGCTCAAAAGAAACCATCAAAGGGATTTAAGTAAAGACGTTGTATGATCCTCTCTGCATCCTGAGAGGTCACTCTGATTGAAGAGCCCAGCACAGCTTAAGCATTCCTATCATTATTATTTCCCCCTGTTTTCCACTGCCATTGCAAGCCCAAAGGTACAAATAGTTAAAGAACACACAGGTTCTGGCTCCCTGCCCTGCTGGGGAGGGAACTCAAACAAAGTTCCTGGACCTTCGGATTCAACCCAGCCAAGTCTGGGTTCAAGTCCTCAGAAGCAGACAGGCAGTAACAGCAAACCCATCCCCCTGGTTTGAGCAATATTTTAAAGATATCAGCATGACCACAACTGACTTCTTGGGATGGAGGTCCTAAAAATTGTCAGTTGAAGTGTTAAAGGTGGAAATGGAGAGGTCTTTAAAGATGTTGTGATTCTTCCTGCCTGCTGTGAAAATATCCAAGCCCCCTCTTTCCTAACCAAATCCAAATATTTTCTTGTGCATCCAAACATAGAAACATCCCTCAGAGTTCAGGAGAGTCGTCGGGAAGACAAGCCTCAGAGTGGGCATTTGTTTGAGAACAACCTGCCCAAACAGCTCAGCTCACTTAATGACCCTGAAACTCGATTTCTTCCTCTGTCACATTGGAATAAGGTCAGTATCCACCTCACAGCACTGTAACAGAGAGGAGTGTGTGAGCTCACATTATGTGAACTCCTTAGCATGGTGCCCACAAGTGTTGCTCAAAAATTAGTAACTTAACACACACATAGAAAGCAAGGGAGTGGGGAGGAGGGGTAAAGACTGGGATCAACATGCGCACACTACCATATATCAGATAGATTACTAGTGAGGACCTACTGTGTGGCGCAGGAGACTGTTTTGTGATAACCTGCAAGATAAGAATCTGAAAAGGAATATATACATGTGTATATATATATACACACGTGTGTGCTAAGTCGTTTCAGTCGTGTCTGACTGTTTGCAACCCTGTGGACTATAGCCCCCCAGGCTGCTCTTCCTATGGGGTTCTCCAGGCAAACATACTGATGTGGGTTGCCATGCCCTCCTCCAGGGGATCTGCCCAACCCAGGGATTAAACCCGCATCTCCTGTGTCTCCCACTTTGCAGGCTAACTCCCGGGCGGGGGGAACCTATATATATAAATGCTTCTCTGCTATGTGTAATACACGTATTTAAAGTGAAAGTGTTAGTCACTCAGTCTTATCCAACTCTTTGTGAGCCTGTGGGCTGTAGCCCACCAGGCTCCTCTGTCCACGGGATTCTCCAAGCAAGAATACTAGAGTGGGTTGCCATGCCCTTCTCTAGGGGGTCTTCCCGACCCAGGGATTGGGCCTGGGTCTCCCACGTTGCAGGCAGATTCTTTACCATCTGAGCCAGCAGGAAAGCAATATACATATTTTATATGTATGTAGTATGTATATATACTCAGTTTGACGTTTATCTTTAGTTTTGTCAGTGCTGGTCTTTGTTGCTGCTCAGGCTTCTCTCTGGTGGGAGTGGAGGCTCCTCTTGGTTGCGGTGTGTGGGCTCCTCGTCACGGTGGGTGCTCTGGTTGCAGAGCACAGGCTCCAGGCCCTGTGGGCTTCAGTGCTTGCAGTACTTGGGCTTTGGTACTTGCAGTACTTGGGCTCAGTATTGCAGTACTTGGGCTTCGGTGCTTGCAGTACTTGGGCTTCAGTGCTTGCAGTACTTGGGCTCAGTATTGCAGTACTTGGGCTTCGGTGCTTGCAGTACTTGGGCTTCGGTGCTTGCAGTACTTGGGCTCAGTATTGCAGTACTTGGGCTTTGGTGCTTGCAGTACTTGGGCTCAGTATTGCAGTACTTGGGCTTCGGTGCTTGCAGTACTTGGGCTCAGTATTGCAGTACTTGGGCTTTGGTGCTTGCAGTACTTGGGCTTCGGTGCTTGCAGTACTTGGGCTAAGTATTGCAGTACTTGGGCTTCAGTGCTTGCAGTACTTGGACTTCGGTGTTTGCAGTACTTGGGCTTTGGTGCTTGCAGTACTTGGGCTTCAGTGCTTGCAGTACTTGGGCTCAGTATTGCAGTACTTGGGCTTCGGTGCTTGCAGTACTTGGGCTTCGGTGCTTGCAGTACTTGGGCTTCGGTGCTTGCAGTACTTGGGCTAAGTATTGCAGTACTTGGGTTTTGGTGCTTGCAGTACTTGGACTTCAGTGCTTGCAGTACTTGGGCTAAGTATTGCAGTACTTGGGCTTCAGTGCTTGCAGTACTTGGACTTCAGTGCTTGCAGTACTTGGGCTTCGGTGCTTGCAGTACTTGGGCTTCAGTGCTTGCAGTACTTGGGCTCAGTATTGCAGTACTTGGGCTTCGGTGCTTGCAGTACTTGGGCTTCGGTGCTTGTAGTACTTGGGCTTCAGTGCTTGCAGTACTTGGGCTTCGGTGCTTGCAGTACTTGGGCTTCGGTGCTTGCAGTACTTGGGCTAAGTATTGCAGTACTTGGGCTTTGGTGCTTGCAGTACTTGGACTTCAGTGCTTGCAGTACTTGGGCTTCGGTGCTTGCAGTACTTGGGCTCAGTATTGTAGTACTTGGGCTTCGGTGCTTGCAGTACTTGGGCTTCAGTGCTTGCAGTACTTGGGCTCAGTATTGCAGTACTTGGGCTTCGGTGCTTGCAGTACTTGGGCTTTGGTGCTTGCAGTACTTGGGCTCAGTATTGGAGTACTTGGGCTTCGGTGCTTGCAGTACTTGGGCTCAGTAGCCACAGAGCACAGGCTCAGGAGCTGTGGCACACAGGCTTTGCAGCCCCGTGGCATGTGGGATCTTCCCAGACCCGTGACTGAACCGGTGTCCCCTGCTTTGGCAGGCAGATTCTCCACCACTGGACCACCAGGGCAGGCCTATATGTGTTTATATATAAAAGTAAAACTGAATCGGTGTGCTGCAAACCTGAAACTAACACCATATTATAAATCAGCTACACTTCAATTTTTAAAAAATAGTAGTTTGAAAACACACATGCCTCTTCTGGTTAGCTATAGTTGCATAATAAATAACCACAAAAATCTCAATTTTTCTTGCAAAAATAAGTGTTCGTTTGACTCACAGGAAGTCTGGGTTGGCTAGAATGGGCCGACTGAGGCTGAGTGGCAGGAGGGGCCCTGCTGACCTTGTCTGGGCTCACTCACACCTTTGAGGTCACCTGAAGTGTCAGCTTGATTGCGCCGCTTGTCTGCCCTCCTCCTCCTGGAAGATCTGTGGGCACGTCTGGTCATGAGCTTTTCATGGCCGTGGCAGAAACACACAAGAGCAGAGAGGAAGGCATGAGATATCTTAAGGCCTAGGCTTGAAACTGGTTGCCCTGTCATTTTATTGGCAAAGTAAGACGCATGGCTGAACAGAAAGTCAAGGGTCAGGAAAATGCACTCCCCTCTTTTAGTGGAGGGAACTGTAAAGTCACCGCAGGACAAAGCACATGATGAAGACAAAGGTAAAAAGTCAGAAGCATTTATCTTGGGAGTTCAGAGACTGGCCTGGGGCCTGTGCAGCAGAAAAGCGGAGGACGGAGAACTTGAGCTTAGCTTGAAGGATAAGTAAGGATTATAAGAAGGAAGAGAGAGATGGTGGCATTCTTGGTGTGAAAGGTACATAAACAAGGATGGGGACTGGGTCGGGAGGGAAGAAGTAACTTATGTCGTGGAAGATAAAGCATGAATACAAGACGACCAAAAGATTCAGGGCCTGAATGTCTGTCTGAATGTAGGACTTTAACCTAGTGGGTGACAGTGAAGAGTTCTTAAGTGGACAGTGCCAAAGAGAAAGCACTCTGCTCTAGGACCTTGCTTCTCAAAGTGACATCCACAGACCAGCACACAGCATCTCCTGGGAGTGGTTCAGATGGCAGAGTCTCAGGGTTGTTCCCCAGAACTGCTGACCTGGAATCTCGTTTTCCCAGTATTTCCAGGTCATTCTGATGCATGTTATAGTTTGAGAGACGTTGCTCTAGAAGATCAATCTCAATGAATTAAAATGTACAGAGATCACCGGCAGAGTGGCTGAGTAAGAGTCTTCTGCGATTTCTAGCATGAACCTCTGAGCATCTTATTTGTGGTGATAAGAGACACGGGAAGAGACAAACATGGATGAAGAATCAACAAGACTTGGTGCCTGCGAAGACAGAATAGGCAGAGCACAGGCTGGACGGGAGTTGGGTGACCGAGCTGAGACTGCTGGTACCAGGATGGAGGCGGGAAGGTCAGTGCAGGGGGCGGAGGGGCTGCCAGGAAGAGAAGGGCTGAGAAGGGACATTCCAGACATTCTTGAGTTTGAATAGTGTCATGGAAGACTGGGGCAGAAGGTTGAATGTGTCCCCCATGAGGGAAGGACCATTCTTAGGGTCTCCGTCTCATTTTCAGGGCCTGGAGCAATACCTGGCACAGAGTCAGCACTCAGAATATCCTTGTTAAATAAGTGTGTGTGTATGTGTGTGTATATATATATATATATATATATATAGCTGGGAGAGATTTGTACCAAGGCGCCAGTTGAAGCTCTTGGAAGCGGCCAGTTAGCCGAGATGGGCAGCGTGTAGCACGTGCCCTAGCCCAGCCTGAGGACCACCCACAGGCCGGCCCCTCAGGACCTTGTCAGACATGCCTTCTCCTGGAGCCCACCCAAGCCCCACCCATCCCCACCTTCGGTGAAATCTGAGTATTAACGAATCTGCCTCAGAGATTCCCAGGCTTTCTCAAGCTCCAGGACCCTGATTCTAAAGACAGAAATACAACGGCAGGAAGACTTCAGATCCAAATGTGGACAGCGCCCACCACGGAGAGACCAGGAGTGGGGAGGGGAGGATGAGAAATGAACCAAAAGCAAAAGTGGTTGAAAAAAGCCACAGTCCATCAAGAGCCCCTGAGGGCTCACGTGCCTCGGTTTCCCCAGTCCGTCCACGGTGGTGTTTATTTCACTCCCTGATGATAAAGGTCTCCGCAGTTTGCTGCTTGGCACAGAATGCCGTTTCACTCTCTTCCGAGCACAGACAGGAATGGCCCTTTCTGAAATGTGTTGGACACGCACTGATTAAGCTCCCAGTACAGACAAAGGCTTGCCCTGTGGCCGGGGGTATAGAGATTCCTAACAGACAGTCCCCCTCCTGGAAGTCTTCGTTGCCAGGCGGGCTGAGAGGCGGTGAAAAGGAGGTGTGTGCAAGGGTGACTGGGCGCCCAGGAGGACAGCAGAAAGCCTCCTTGGGATCTGGGAGGGCTTCTCAGGGGCCGTGGCACACAAGGAACAATCAGGAATCTGTCAAATGCACAAGGTAGGCCCACATATTTCCAGGCAGAGGGAAGGCTCTGGGAAAGAGAACAGAGACCCCGAGGGCGGGACCTCTGGGGGGAGGGCTCCCCCACTCCTGTGCTTCCAGGGCCTCCCGCCTGCTCCGTGGAGGGCAGCACCCACAGAGAGGGTGTGCACAGAGCAAGTCCCGGCACCCACCCTCTGACTCACTCTTGGCCCTCGGAGCGCCAGCCTGTGCCGAGAAGCCCGGAGCCGCTGGAGAAGCTGCTGGGAAGTGAGGCCCGGGCCGGGCCAGCCCGCTCCGCCCTCTCCTCCCCGCACAGAGGCTGGGTCAGGCGGCCGGGGAAAGGGAAGAGGCAGGCCGGTGGAGGCTGACGGGGGCCAGGGGACCACTGGTACAAAACGGGGAGGCCGCCTCTCGTGATGGGGGGACTTGGCGATCCTGCGGTGTGATGAGGGCAAAGCTGGCCGTCCACCCCGACCTCCCAATCTGTCACCCAGCCTCTCATCTGGAGTCTCCAGTCATCAAATGAGAATAAAGGAGATTGACTTACACAAGGTTCTTTGGGTTGACTGAAAGGTCTGGACCAGAGGTCAGCAAAGTACTGCTTGGGGCTGCACCCGGCCACACTCACACTCACACGCCAGACAGCCACTGCATAAGAGACCGCGTGGCCCACGGAGCCTGGAGGGTTTTTCATCCGGCCCTTTAGAGAGGACGTTTGTTGAGCCCTGGGCTGGTCTGCTGTTGCTCCCATTTCAGCATACCTGAGCATCTGAGAGGGAACCGATTTGAAACAGTTGGTCCATGGAGGGAGGAGCCTGGAGGTTAATAGTCCCCGGGGTTATGGGTTGCAGGCGGCCCAGGACTACACTTTGAGAAACTCTGGTGGGATTCTATCTCCGGGAAGGCAGGGGCCAAGGCTGGGCAGGCAGGCTTCTTCCTGAGGCCCCGAGGCAGGCCATGAGGCCTCTGCAGGATCCCTGCTCAGCTCGAGCCTGGGGCTAGCACAGGAGTCCCCGGGGCCATGGCCCGCCCTTGTTAGCTTGTGGCTATTAGGGCAGGAGACTTAAAATTAGTGGAGCTGCCTGTGGCCCCACCCCTCCCTTAAAGGCTTTTACCTGATTGAGCCAAGCCCTAGAGAGCCGGATACAGTAAGTCCCCTACACAGGAACCTTCAAGTTGCAGACTTTCAAAGATGCAAACGTGTGTTCGAACGCATCTGCCACATGTTACCACGTGCATGTATCGTCTACAAGTGACTGTGCTTTGGGGTACTTCACTGTACAGTGCTATACGGAGTACAGTATCTTTATTTCAAGCCCAGGATGTCCAGAAGCAAGTGTAAAAGTAGCAGTATATAGCCAATTGTGTGCCAAGGCTGACTGTTGGAATTAAGAACGTATTGGACTGGGACTTCCCTGATGGTCTGGTAGCTAAGACCTAATGCTCCCAGTGCAGGGGGCCTGGTTCCATTTGGGAGCTAGATCCCAAATGCCGCAACTAAAGATCCTGCAATACCACACTGAAGGTTGAAGAGCCCGTGTGCCACAACCAAGACCCAGAGCAGCCAAATAATTTTTTTTGTAATTGGACTTACGAGCACACTCCTGGAACAGAGCTCATTTGTATGTAGGGGACTTGCTGTAATTTCTTCTTGACTAGCTCAAAGTCATCAGACTTGGGACCATATTATATCGTCAGAAGCCCTTCACTTTTGACATATATTCTGTTGACTAGGGGCAAGCTATCAGTTCTGCCTACACTCAAAAAAGGGGGATTGATGACAGTGAGAATCAGGGGGGTCCTCCTTAGGGTCTGTTCACCACAGGAGGGGAAGGTTTCCCATTGAAAGAGCTATTTCACTGAGACCTGATGGATGCATGTGACCCAGTCAAGTGAAGCCCAGTGGGAACAGAGTTCTAGGAAGAGGGAACGGCATGTGCAAGGACCCTGAGGCGGAATGGCAGTCTTGCACAGCTGAAGAGGTTCAGTTTGGCGAAATGATGTTTCTTATCCTTGGCTGTACATTACCTGGAGAACTCAAAAGTGTGTTGCTTTTGAGAATTATTTAAACCAATACGATTCTGAAGTTCTCGACTTAGGGTCAGGCAACCATTTTGCTGGTTTGTCTGTTTTCCCTAAAACCTCCCTGGTTATTCCTGAGTGGGACAGGGGTTAGAGGTTGCCCAGAGGTAGGGAACAGAGAAGTCTATGTGAGCTCAGATCAAAAGTGTTCAGTGAAGAGAGGCCAGGAATAGCTCATTGCTGTTTTCATAATGGAGATGTCATCCTAAGTGTCCATTTAAGGAAATCAGATCCATGGAATATAGAACTGTGGTGTTGGAGAAGACTCTTGAGAGTCCCTTGGACAGCAGTGAGATCAAACTAGCCAATCTTAAAGGAAATCAACCCTGAATGTTCATAGGAAGGACTGATGCTAAAGCTGAAGCTCCAATACTTTGGCCACCTGATGCAAAGAGCCAACTCATTGGAAAAGACCCTGGTGCTGGGAAAGATTGAGGATAAGAGGAGAAGAGGATGACAGCAGATGAGATGGTTGGATGGCATCATCGACTAAATGGGCATGAGTTTGAGCAAACTCCGGGAGATAGTGAAGGACAGGGAAGCCTGGGGTGCTGCAGTCCATGGGGTCGCAAAGAGTCGGACATGACTGAGCAACTGAACAATGATAGAAAACAGCATTTCTTTTGGACCAACAGTTAGACTTGAATTGGAGTCACACAGAGCAAGATTTGGCTCCAGTTGGCCAAAGTGCATCATGACCATGTCTCTTTTTAAAGTATCCAATCAAAGTGTAGTCAGGTTTTCTTTAAGTACCCATTTGATTCAGGAGGGGCTTCCCTCATAGCTCAATCAGGAAAGAATCTGCCTGCAATGCAGGAGACCTGGGTTCGATTCCTGGGTCGGGAAGATCCCCTGGAAAAGGAAATGGCAATCCATTTGAGTATTCTTGCCTGGAAAATCCCATGAACAGAGGAATCTGGCAGGCTACAGTGCATGGGGTCTCAAGAGTCGGACATGACTTAGCGATGATTAGTGAGTGATTGATCCAGGAAGCTGTGCTGAAGATGAAAGATCTTCAGGCACCTTGAATGTGAGATTTTGACTTTATAGCAGTTAGCATGGACTGCTTTCCAGCCATGTGTCAAGTGATGCGTCAGGTATAACTGTGTGTACTACTATGTTTGACACACCGGATGGCACCACAAGGGCACAAAGAAGATGTCGTCAATTCCTACGTCACAGATGAAGAGAGGGAGCCTCACCAAGTCCCTGGTAGCAGACAAGGTGGCAGACGGGAAAGTGCATAGACTTCAGAAATGGACAGAGTTGGCTCTTTGCAAACCCCGCCCCCTTTCTCCTGACCATTGTGAACGTGGGGAAGTTACTCAGCCCTTTTAAGCCCCACATCTCCACTCGCTAAATGGATAATTCTGGTACCAACCTTCCAGGGCGGACGGGGGACAAAACCAGGCAGCCTTGCTCTGTCCTGGGAAGAACGGTTGCCTTCTGTCTTCTGCTTTTCTTCCAGCCGCCGGCAGGTAGCGAGGAGAAGACGCGGGGTCCCACTCCTGAAATCCCAAGTCCAGGTCCAGGGCACTTTGCTGTTGGTGAAGGGGAAACACGTTCTTTTTAGCAGTGCTATGAAAGAAGATCCCCACGTAGGGAAAGAGAAGATGATTGCTGAGATACCTCCAGGAAGTGGAAATGTGTTTTGTTTTTTCATCCTTAAGTGTTCCATTTAGAAATCAAGCAATCTCAAAGACTTCAGGGTGGAAAATGGCTGGATGTCCCCCTCCCCCATTTCTCTTCTAAGACTCACTTTTTCGCAGTGAACAGGAGACAAGCATACCTCCTCCTAAGTGCTGTTGACAGGTCTCTACAGGGCAGTGTCTGTGCAGACCTGACTTGTCACACTGGCTAGCTCCTTGTCATCGCTTTATAAAGAGCTTCTGTTACTACAAGGACCAAAGGCAGAAGAGTGAGTCAAGAAACGCGGTGCACGTTTTCCACCGATTATTCACTGAGCGGCCACATCCACTGGAATTTACACCAACGACTGTTTGGATTTCCTTCTGTAGTCCCCCTCCGTGAGGTGAAACGGAGGGCGGCACTGGGTTCTGTGAATAACGGGAGCTCTGACATCTCTGACCACGGTGGATTTCTAGCTCCTGTTCTGTAGGAGTCTATGTTCCCAGTCACGTGGGCTGTACGCTGGCTTCAGAAGCAGCCCCACCACGGGGAGCCCATCATCCCTGCATCGTGAGGGTGGAAGGAGGCATCCTGGGGGCAGGCCTTTTGTAGACACAATATTTAATGGTCCGTTCCGTCCAACCTGGACCACTTTCTGAGGTTATAAATCACCAACCTCCAGCCAAGCGGTGACCCTCCTCGCCCCCTCACCGCCCCCCGCCAGTCTCAAAAGATCCAGTCCTGCAATTCAGCAGACCCCAGGCCTCCCCCAGTACTTGGGCTGAGTTTGCAACTGTGACTTCCTCCTATTGAGCCCAGTGCTATACTGGGAAAGTTATGTTTAAGAAAAGCAAAAAAGAAGAACCCCCCTTGACTCCTAAGGTCTGTTTCTGAACGCATGTATGCTCTTCGAAGAGCAATGCAAAACAGCTGCAAACTTCTAGCTGCTTCTCGGAAAAGCAAGAGGGAGACCGTGATGCCTTCTCCCTGAAGTGGCTGGCGTCTCAGCGTTACTTCTGTTCCTGACAAGACAGGGCACGCAGCCCGCATTTCTCGTATCCCCATGTCGTCCACGCTGCCAGCAGAGGCTCCGAATACCTCAACTCAAGGAAAGCTGGGTGTACCTGGTATTAGGGATGACTGCTCAAGGGTGTCTCCAGGCTCATCATAAACTTTTGTAGTGTCTTGGTAGAGCTGCAAAGAAGAAAAGCCTCAGCAGTGTAAAATGCTTATGAGAGGGTGGGAGAGCCTGTCTGATTCCAGGAAAAATTTAGATTCACAGTTAGATTTCAGTTTTTTTGTTTTTTTTTAAGGAAAATGAAGGAAACGTTTATTTGTTTCCTCATAGAACAGAAATGATTGCAAGCAAGATACAGGAGACACTGGAAACTTGTTTTTCTTAGTATGCCAAGGCTAGGCAGGCAAGGAGAGAAAACCAAGAGAGAGAAACAGAGAAATAAGGGAGGGAAGAAGGGAGAATGGAACGAAGGATGGATGGAGAGAGGGAGGGAAGAGCAAGGCAGACTTCGCCATCAGGCCCAGAACAGCTTATGTCTTGGACTCACAATCCTTTCACTATTTATTTCTTAACTTTAATTTTTATTAAATTAATTTTAATTTCCTTTAATTAATTTTAATTATAATTTCTTTTAAAATTGAAGGAAAAAATGAATACAATAACAAACATGTAATACTGGATCCTGCCAGGATTATATTCATCTTTATTCTAATGCAGTTATAAAATATAATTTTTTTTAAATTGAGGCACAAGTACTGAGGTCCTCACTGCAATATCATAACACAGTCGCAGGAAGGAGAGAAGGGTGCTAGAGGGCAGGGAGGGCTGGGGTGGGGACAAAGCCGGCAGAGAGAGAGATGCATATTCTACAACTGTGGGGTCTTGTGCGTGGTGATGGTGGTTGTAAAAGGTTCTTCCAGAGGTGACTCTCATGGGCATTATCTGGTTAGAGAGCCTGGCTCGTGACTTGGGTGCAATTACCAAAAGTTGTATTTTAACATTTCAGTGATCATTAATCCACTAGAAAAAGATTTACAAAGGCCATAAATGACTTCCAATCACCCCATGTCTCCATCCCTTGACTGTTCTGTAACACACTGGTGGGTTTAGATCACTTTAAAACTTTCAAGTCATCTTTGTGATTATTGACCTTTAGGGAAGACCAAAGACAAAGGTCAAATCTTCACCCTCAAGGAATGAGCTTTCTTCTTCTAATATTGAAATCGCTGGGTCTGGCTCTTGGTCTCCTGAATAAGGAACCGTCGCTCCTTGAGGAAGTTAGAGCTGTCTGACCTTCCCAAGGCGTCACTCAGCCTGCACAACTTTTCGTTTTTAAGATCAGAATCCACGTGGCTGGCTTCCAGGCCTGGCGTCACCCTCTGCAGACTGCCCCCACCAAGGGTCTTTCTAAAGCTTGTTTCTCTCAATTCCTTGAGGCTCTGCCTATCAAGAAGGGCAAACAGCCATGTCAGTGACAAACTAACCCGTGTAACCCTCTGTAGTTCGAAATCAGTGAGGCAGAATCTTCTACAAGAAAGTGTCCTTCTGAGTTTGTTTAGGAAAATAAGAGTCCCATAAAACTCAGCTCAGCTATTTAGTAGGTACGTAATGATTTCCACAAGGTGATCTATGCATCAGTTTTCTTGTTTAAAATGTGACAAAAAATTCCTTCTATGGTAGGTTGTTGTCAAGACTGAAATTAACTTATGTATATGAAGCACTTAGCATATGCTTGATGAATATAAGTGTTAATCAAAAGGTGGCTATTATCAGTACTGTTGTAATTTAGTAATTTTCAGTTCAGTAGTTAAGGAGGAGATACCTATTGTATAAAAATTCTATGTATTGAAGGGTATACAGAAGTAGAAAAGTAGAAAAGAGCTCAGTGGTAATCTTTCCATCTAGATGTAGCCAGTTTGACATTTTGGCATCCCCCAGCCCCATTTTCATTATATATATACATATATATACATTTTACTAAAGTACGTTGGTTTACAATGTTAATTTCTGCTGTCCAGCTAAGTGATTTGGTTATACTTTTTCATATTATTATTTTCCATTATGGTTTATCACAGGGTAAAAGCTCCCTGTGCTATACAGTAGGACCTTTCTGTTTATCCATATATATAAATATATAAATATAATAGTTAAAATCTGCTAATCACAAACTCCCAATCCTTCCCTCCCTCACCCCCCAACTCACTCATGTTTAAAAGCATTTCTGACATAAAGTATGGAAACTAATAAGAGAGTTCACCAAAGTTGCTAGATTCAAGTCCAGTACACACAAATCAATTGTACAATTCTTATTGTATGTAATTACCAAATGCATTATTAAATGGGTATGATCTACAAAGGCAACTAAATAATAAATACTTCGAGGAAAAATCTAACAAAAGTGTACATAATTCTGTGATAAAAAATAGAAAATGTCATCTTAAATCATAGAAGAAAATCTCAGTATACAAAGATATAGATCATGGTCATGGTGACCAGATTACAAGTGGGCAGTTCTTCCCTGTGTATCTTCCCTGTATATACCCTGAGCTTGGTACTGATGTTATTCCCCTTTTTACAGATGGGAAACTGAAACTGAAAGAGATTAGGTGACTTGTCCAATGTCACACAGGTAGTAACTGTCAGAATCAGGACTTGAATCGGATTTGGTCACCTTCGATGTCTGAGTTCCACAATAAATATGACCTACTGCCTCTGTTTTGAAACTGTGGTCCATACTCCCACCCAGTTGTTCATTCTAGAACCCTCGAATCTGTCTAGTTCTCCATGAAGGGAAGAGGCATGGCCACCTTTCTGTCTCTGAAAACTGATCCACAAAATAACTATTCTGAACCCGAGTCTGTCATTTTTGGGGGTTTGTGATTAGCCAGTGTCCTTATCTATCCAGCCCTCCCCTTCCCCACCTCCATCCCGGGGAGAAAGAGTGGCCATTGTCCTCCAGGCGCCCGGAGCCCCACTCGGGGGGCAGTGAGGGGCCCCAGGGCGCAGGGACCCGCGTGACAGTCTGGACCACGTGGCGGGGCCGAGGCTCACACAGGCTGGGCAGAGTGATTTGCAATCAGTTGCAAGTGATTACACATTGTTTCCCGTGGATAGGCAGAGGGAGCCCTGAAGGGATAATGAGATGCAGCTGATGGAAAATCACAGCTGACTGTCAACAGCGTGAGGCTTTGCACAGCCCTCCAGTGTTGTGGACAAGTCCTCTCCCCTGCAAGGGCCAGGAGCAGATCTGAAGAATGTTAATACTTAGACCCTTCATGGTGCCATTGACTGCAGGGTCGCCTGTTAAGTGTTAGATAATCGGGTAAGGGTAGGACAAAGAGACTGCCTCCAGACAAACCACACAGGCTCTGGGGCTCCAAATCGCCCTCCTAAGGGAGAGCCCAGGTCCAGGACCAGTGGCTGGTCCATAGGCCTGGAAACCAGGGCAGCCAAAGATGGAGTCCCATGACTTTGCAAGGCCCCCAGGGAAACAGGCTGCTTTGACAGTGCGTTACCTGGGCAGGGCTAGGGAGTGAGGTTGAGTGTGTTCCTCGCTGTGCTCAATGAGAGAATCTGTTTAAATGATCTTTCCATGGATCGCTTCGCTAAGGACCAACTTGAGCCCTGTTTACCCTTCTGTTGTCAAGGAAAAACAGCTGTTTGCTTAAATTGAGGTCTCCTTCCATGACAGTCATTACCGCCTTCCCAGTAAGAGATAATGGGCTTGAATTTCCCAACGAGATGGGGGCTGCTCAAGTCTTGACTCTCCTGGTGAAGGACGTCCGTGACCCAGAGTGGCCTTCCTGAGGAGGGTGCCAGTCAACTTCATCTTTGTGCTTCATTACCCTTCCCAGGGGGTGTGCAAACAGGCCCCCAGTCAATGGACTTGTTAAGAGCTCAACTCTGGTTCCGGATCTTTAACCCAGTTTCTTCAAAGACCATTCCCATCCACCATGTTCAGGCTGCAATGTCCCCACAGGAGTTGTTGAAATCATTTATAATAATAGGTAGAATCTGGCCAATTCATGATTGACTAATGAGTGCCTAAAAGAAAAAAGAAAGTGCAAACAGTCAAAATGGTCAGATCCTTAGCTAAACCATTAGTTTTTGTTTCGTTTGGCTAACTGCTTATGATATTACCTTTTTTTCCCAATTAAACATTTTATTTTGAGAAAACCATTAAGGTCACAGGTAGTTGCAGGAAGGAATGCAGTGAGAGCCCATTATATGTTCCCCTGTTTCCCTCAGTGGTAGCATCTTGCAAAATTACAGGGTAATGTCACAACCAGGACACTGATGTTGCCGTAATCTGCTGATTCTCAAACATCCCCAGTTTTACTCACTGGTTCTACGCAGTCCTGATGCATGAGGGGAGTGCTGTGTCCAACACCACAGTCAAGATTCAGAACAACTCCATGACCACAAGGTCCCCTTGACCTGCTCTTTCATAATCTCCCCTCTCCGCCTCATGCCTGGCTCTTGGCAACAACTCATCCACCCTGCGTACAGAATGTACTTTCCTCTCTTCATGAATGCTCTATAAGACTTATGGACAAACGAGGTGGGGAGGAGGGAGAGGGTGAGACAGATGGGGAGAGTAACATACATGCCACCATATGTAAAAGAGACGGCCAGTGGAAATTTGCCGTTTGACTCAGGGAACTCAAACCGGGGCTCTGTGACAACCTAGAGGGGTGGGTGGGGAGGGAGATGGGAGATAAGCTCAAGACAGAGGGGACATGTGTATACCTAGTATGGCAGAAATCAAATCAATATTGTAAACCAATTATCCTTCAATTAAAAATGAATTTTAAAAAGAGAAAAAGAATGTTGTATAAATGGAATCACACAGTATGTGACCTTTTGGAGCTGGCTTTTTTCACTTAGCTTTCACTCAATGTAATGACCTGGATTCACCCAGGCTGGTGGATGAATCAATTCTTCATTCTTTACCACTGAGTAATAGTCCATGGTGTGGATGTTCTGGTTTGTCTAACCACTCACCTCCTGAAGGTGAATTAGGTTGCTTCCAGGTTGGACCTATGATGAGTAAAGTTGCTCTGAATATTCATGTATGGGTTTTTGTGTGAACATCCATTTTCATTTTTCTGGATAAATATCCAGGAATGTAATGACTGGGTCATATGACAATTGCATGTTTAGTTGTGTAGAAGGGGGCAAACCAATCTTTAGCGGCTATACCATTTCACATTCCTGCCGATGGTGCATGAGTGGTCCATTTCTCTCCACCCTCACTAGCGTTTGGTGGTGTAACTATTTTTTACTTTGACCATTCTGATGGGTGTGTGGGAATATCGCATTGTGGTTTTAAATTGCACTTACTCAGTGTACTCAATGACTAGTAAAGCTGAAAGTCTTTTCATGTGTTTCTCTGCCGTCTGTATCTCCTCCTCAGTGGTATGTCCATCATGTTGTTGCTCCATCGTGTCTGACTGTCTGTGATCCCATGGACTGCAGCACACCAGGTTTCCCTTTCCTTCATCATCTCCCGGAGCTTGCTCAAACTCATGTCCACTGAGTCAGTGATGTCATCCAACCACGTCATCCTCTGTCTTCCCCTTCTCCTCCTACCTTTAGTCTTTCCCAGCATCAGGGTCTTTTCCAGTGAGTTGGCTCTTCGAATCAGGTGATCAAAATATTGGAGCTTCAGCTTCAGCATTAGTCCTTCCAATGAATATTCAGGGTTGATTTCCTCTAGAATTGACTGGTTTGATCTCCTTGCTGTCGAAGGGACTCTCAAGACTTTTATTCTCCAGCATCACAGTTTGAAAGCATCAATTCTTCGGTGCTCAGCCGAACGGTCCAACTCTCACATCTTTCTTTACATGACTCCTGGAAAAATCAGTATTCATGACTTTCATCTATTTTTTAAAATTTGAATGCTTTTTTCACTATTGAGTTTTGAGGGTTCTATATATTCTAGAAACTAATCTTCTGTTGGCTATGTGACAGACTCTTTTCTCTCAATCCATAGCTTTCCTTTTGATCCTTTAAGTGGGATTTCTCACAGACCAAAAGTCTTAATTTTGATGGGACCCAGTGTATCAATTGTTCCTTTTGTGGATCATACTTTTGGTATCGAGTCTCTTTGGATCTCTTTGATACACCTAGATCCTAATTTTCTCATATTACTTTTTTTTTTAAGTTTTATAGTTTTATGCTTTCCACTTGCAACCCTGATCCACTGGAAGTTAATTTTTGTATAAGCTCTGAAGTTGAGGTCAGGATTCTTTTCTTTGCCCCTGGATGTGTAGTGACTCCAGCCCCATTTGTTGAAAGGCTTTTATCTTTTCAACAGAAGCTCCACCCCCACTTGTCTTTCCGTCCACTGAATTACTTCTGCAACTTTGTCAGAAATCAGTTGGGCATATTTGTATGGTAAATAGTTTTAAAAATTTAAGTGAATCAGGGAAGTCACAGAACAATATGTATAGTGTGGTCTCATTCCTCTTTGTTAGCATAAGCTTATATATCTATATATACATATGTACATATTCACTATGATGTTTATTGTGATTATCTCTGAAGGTTGAAGCAGAAAGATTTTCACCTTATGTCCTTAGAAAGGTTATAGTTTATTGAGCATTTATTGTATGACATGTGCTAATTAAAATTTTATAATTCACTAAGGGACTATTGTAAACAGTAATTGTCATGATCATCGTCACTGAGTTACTACTAACTCTCCCAGAGCAGATACTGTTCTTAGATGCTTTACGCATGTCCTCTCACTTGACTATCACACCAACCCCAGGGGGTAATTTCTATTGCACGAGAACGTGTATACTCTTTCCGTCATGTCTGACTCTTTGCAACCCTTTGGACTGTAGCCCGCCAGGCTCCTTTGTCCATGAGATTCTCCAGGCAAGAATATTGGAGTAGGGTGCCATGCCCTCCTCCAGGGGATCTTCTGACCCAGGAATCAAACCCACTTCTCCTGTGTCTTCCTGCATTGCAGGCAGATTCTTTACCCACTGAGCCATTGGGGAAGCCCTAGGGTTTTTCCCCTAAGCAAACTTCTAAGACTTCTAAAGTATCCTCATATATATAGTTTCTAAAAAGAGATCATGTTTAAAATAATCTACTCTTTTTTTGAGAACTGCGCTTGCCTGGTTTCCGATGGCTCCTGAGGATGAAGTGGTCTCTACAATACCTTCCCTGTATTCCAAGTCAACAAGACAAAACCTGGAAGCTCAGTGACAGGACAGGACCCCGGGCTTGCTCAAGTCTTCATGGCCTAGAGTCACCTTGCCAGGATGCACTCAAAGGCAAACAGAGAGGCTTCTTTGAATATTTCTGCTTAAAAAAAAAAAAAAAAGTCTTTATATTGTTCCTTTTATTAAATAGTAAACTTCTAGAAAGGAAGTGGTAAATAAGTGTTAAGATATATATTAACTAAAATATATAAGTAATCACTGGAGGAAAAAACACTCTTAATCACCCCAAATCCTGCAGATGAAGAAAAATGAGGGTTTATGTATAGATTCCAGAGCACTTTCCCTCAGTCTCCTTATTTGACACTTTTCTGATTCACTGACACCTCCCCACGTCCCTCAAAGTGCCACAAAAAATAAAAATTATTGATTAAATAAAATTTAAAAAATAAAAACATTTAAAGTAGAATTAGTCTTCCAAGTGCAGTTCCTTCTACCCAGGAGCTGTTTCTTCCATTACTCATCTCCTTTCTGTTCTGATGGCCGCTGGCTCAGTTTGGGCTTCTGTCACCTGTTTCCATCCGTGCCCTCATTGTCCTCTGGCTTTGTCTAACTCGAGTCTGCCTTCTCCAGTCAGTCATTCCCATGCCACCAGATTAACTGCCAGAAAATACAGCTCTGGCCATGTGAGTCCCATGCTCTTTGCTGGCTCCCTACCGCCTTCTGATACAGGTACAAGCTCCACACTTCGGAATTCAATCCAGCTCTCTCTGCTTTGCTCCCTGCCGTTAACCTTGACCTGACGTGGCCTGCTCCCTCTGGAGGGAGGACCGTTTCCACAACGGCCTCCGCAGCTGTGTGCTTCTCCTCGGGGGGCCTTCAGCGGGCTGTGCTCCTGGGATTCGTGGCTGCTGGCCTCCCCCTTCAAAGCCAGCACAGCCCCTCCCCCAGGAAGTTCCTTCTTCTCTCATATTTCTCCAAACTGACCAACACCTTGAACATCATCTTGATAATCCTCACGTCCACACAGCAGCCTGCAGTGTATAACCCCTCTCTGGGTATTCTTGCCCTGCCGACCGTAGCCTACCTCCGGCTGGAACAAGAGAGTGAGGGGAGTTCCCACGCTGAGAATGTGGCTTGGTGTTTTCATTTACGTTAATGAAAAGATGAAGGTGAAGGATGTTTGCTGGAACTTTACTGATTTTTTAACGATACGTGTGACTATCTTGCTGACTCAAATAGTAGCTTTTGAATATGGGAAGAATGTTCCCTCAAATTTTTGTACCATTCACAGTGTCATAGTTGCAGACACGATTTGAAGGTTAATCTGTATTATTAACATTGTTTCCAGCATCTTCCTACGTCTGGAGAAACAAAATCATGGTAAATTGAGTCATAATTAGTAGTGCTCGCCTCTTTTCATGGTGGAAATGCTCCCAGCATGGCTGATTTCAAGCTACCAGTTTGACATCAGTGAACACAAAGCTGAGAAGAGGTGTACAGTAGCACATCATTATGTAATGTTTTTACCATACACATACAATGGATGTAAATAATCTAAACAAAATAGTCAAATGTAAAATAATCAGGAATGGTCAATTAATTTTCAACAAAGGGACCAATGCTTTTCAATGGGGAAAGAAGTTTGTCTATATGAAGAAAAATAAAAGAAAAAAGAACTCTGTCTCATATCTTATACAATAGACAAAAATCAATTAGAGAATGGTTCATTGCCCTAAACCTAAAAGCTAAAACTATAAAGTTTCTGTAAAGAAACTAGGAGAATATCTTAACAACATTTAACTGAGCAAAGTTTTGTAGAACAGAGGAAGTACTAATTATAAGGGAAACAATGGTAAAAATGGACTTCAACTTAATTAAGCAATTAGCTTCAAAAGATAACTCACTTTAAAGAGTACATAAGCAAGACTCAGACTTGTAGAAAACAGTTTTAATACATATACCTGACTTAGGATTCATATTCAAGGTATATACACATATATACAATTGAAACTCAATATTTAAAAGATAAATGACACCATTTAAAATAAAATATAAGACTCAAATAAGAACATAACAAAGAAAAATATCAAATGAAGCACATGAAGAAATGTTCAAGATTAGTCATCAAGAAAATACAAACTAAGACCATGGCATAATGTTACACACCCACTAGAATGGCTAAAATAAGACATTGGCCGTGCCAGATGTTAATGTGGACCCAGTGGAAGTGCAAAATGGTTAAAATCACCTTGAAAATCAGTCCAGCAATATCATGAAAGTAAACCTACACCTACCCCATGACCCAGCAATATCACTCTTAGATGTTTACCCAAAACAAATGAAAGCATATATGCACAACAAGAGAATATTTATAGACACTTCATTAATAAATAACCGTGCAGAGAGCCCAGATGGTCATCAGCATGAAACAGATAAACAATTTGTTATATGGCCATACAATAGACTACAACACAGCAAGAGGAGGTAACAATTACTAACGCATTACAACCTGGATGAACCCTCAAAACATTTTACTGAGCAGAAGCCAAATACAAGCTTACTGCTGTGTGAGTCCATTCAGTTGAAGTATTGAAACAGGAAAAACTAATCTCTGATGAAAAAAAACACGTCTAAAGCTTTTTTCGTATTACCTCCAAGAAAGCAGGTCAATGTAAAACTCTTAAATAGGCATGCACACACACCCCCCACAACCTTCTGACAGATGATACCAAACGTGACTTAGCCGTCTCCTTCACTGAGATGCAGAAATTGGATTTTTTTCCCCCTGCTTGTACAGAATCCTCTGTACTTAAGAATGCAAACTGTAAATCAATACCCACGTCTTAAAGGTGACATTTCAACAACTGTACATCCTGGAGCCTCTCAGGATCTCAGGATCGTTTTGTTCCTGTCAAACGTCTAACCCTGTGAATAATTTATGGGCATCCAACTCCACATCTTGCACTACAGTCTGCAATGCCTTCCTTTTGTATGTGTATATCTTCATTCAAAGAGCTGGTCATTCGTTCAAAACATTACTGAATACCTACTGTGTGCTGGCACTGGATTGGGCAGTGTGAATGCAGCAGTGGACTTGCCCAGTGTGACCCGAAACTTACATAGGGAGTGGGGAAAGAGAGACATCAGGTTACAGATTGCACCATACATCTCACTTGTAATGATTGCTTTTTTAAAATTAATTTATTTCTGGCTGCACTGGGTCTTCATTGCTGCATGCGCGCTTTTTCTCGTTGCGGCGCCTGGGTTTATTGCTGTGACTTCTCTTGTTGTAGAGCATGGACTCAGTAGTGATGATGCACGGGCTTTGTGAGCTCGTGGCAGATGGAATTATCCTAGACCAGGTATCGAGCCCATGTACCCTGCATTGACAGATGGATTCTTTACCACTGGACCACTGGGGAAGCACATGATTGCTTTTTTTAAAAAAAGAGTTAAACAGTGTAGGCCTCTTATGAGCACATCTACAAAGAAGTCTTCATCTTATCTTGGATAGATGGAGAATAAATTAGGTGTTTGGAATTAACTATGTGTAAAGTTCCTGATGGGAGAGACTGACTGAAGGGGAAACTGGGTCTTGTTCTGATGGGCGGGGCCGTGCTCAAGAAATCTTTAATCCAAGTTTCTGTTGATGGGCATGGCTGTGTTCCCTCCCTGTTGTTTGACCTGAGGCCAAACTATGGTGGAGGTGATGAAGATAATGGCGACCTCCTTCAAAAGGTCCCATGGACGCACTGCTGCACTCACTGCCCCCCACCCTGCAGCAGGCCACCGCCAACCCACGCCTCCCCTGGAGACTCCTGGACACCCACGGGCAAGGCTGGGTCAGTCTCTTGTGGGGTCACTGCTCCGTTCTCTGGGTCCTGGTGTGCACGGGGTTTTGTTTGTGCCCTCCAAGAGCCTGTTTCCCAGTCCTGGGTAAGTTCTGGCAGCTCTGTGGTGGGGCTAATGGCGACCTCCTCCAAGAGGGCTTATGCCACACCCAGGACTGCTGCACCCAGAGCCCTGCCCCTGTGGCAGGACACTGCTGACCCGGACGTCCACAGGAGACACTCAGACGCTCAAAGGCAGGTCTGGCTCAGTCTCTGTGGGGTCTCTGGGTGCTGCGTGCACAGGGTTTTGTTTGAGCCTTCCAAGAGTCTCTGGCAGGTGTGGGGTTTGATTCTAAATGCGATTTAACCCCTCCTACCATCTTGCTGAGGCTTCTCCTTTGCCTTTAGATGTGGAGTATCGTTTTTTGGTGGGATCCAACATTCTCCTGTCTGTGGTTGTTCAGCAGCGAGTTGTAATTTCGGAGTTTTTGCAGGAGAAGATGAGCGCACGTCCTTCTACTCCGCCATCTTGTAGCTGATGGTCGCCATTTTGTAGCAACTGGACTGAATTGATATGTAAAGTTGATAACCAAGAGAGCCTACTGTATAGCACAGGGAACTATACTCAATATTTTATAGTAACCTATGAGGGAAAATAATCTGAAGAAGAATGTGTGTGTGTGTGTGTTTATACACATCAGTTCAGTTCAGTCGTTCAGTCGTGTCTGACTCTTTACAACCCCATGGACTGCATCACGCCAGGCCTCCCTGTCCATCACCGGCTCCCAGAGCTTGCTCAAACTCATGTCCCCTGAGTCGGTGATGCCATCCAACCACCTCATCCTCTGTATATCTATCTATCTCTATATATCCATATACAATAGGGCTTCCTGGTGGCTCAGTGGTAAAGAATCTGCCTGCAATGCAGGAGACACAGGAGACACGAATTCTATCCCTGGATCAGGAAGCAACCCACTCTAGTATCCTCACTTGGAGAATCCCGTGGACAGAGAACCCTGAGGGGCTACAGCCCACAGGGTCACAAAGAGTAGGACGTGACAGACGTGACATGTGCTGTCACTTATATATATGTATATAAGTCACATATATATGTATATGACATTCATATATATATACACAGATACACACACATGTACATATATATAACTGAATGACTGCCGCACACCTGAAATTAATACAACTTTGTAGACCAACTATATTTTAATTAAATAAGACAAGGAGTACTTCTTGGAGGAAGAAGCTTTCGAGCAGGGCTACCAATGAAGTGCAAGAGCTTACATGGAGTGAGCTGATGTTTCAGGTGAATGAAGCATTGTGTCAGTGGTCCTGATACACAGAAGAGCATGATGTTTTCAAGGTTCGAAGAGAAAGTTTATCCTTGGGAAAAGCAGAGACACAAAGTGAGTCTGGTGAAACTGACAAGGTTTGAAACAAGCAGGACTGTGTTAAGAATCTCTGATTTATCAATAAATAAAATCAGAGGGAAACTATTAAAGAGAGTTGCACTTTAGATGGGTGCAATAGTTGGGTACAGTGTGTAGAATAGACTGGGGAGTGTATGTACAAGCAGCTTGAAGTCAGCACATACAGAGCATAGACAAATTCCTCCACTGATGTCCAGTGAAAGACCTGTTCTGTGTCCTGTGGGCTACAGAAAAATCTTCAATAGCCTTACTTTGAACAATTAATAAATATACTGGCATTGCTTTTTAGAAAGAAGATGGAGATCTGAGAGGCTTATAGGAGAAAGAGTTAAGGGGCCCATCAAGAAGAGGATGGACAGACCCAGGAAAATAACCCGCAGCAACACGCACCTGAGATACAGGCATGTGCCAGTTGTTTTTTTTTTGTTGTTTTTTTTTTCATTTTTATTTTGAGTCTGTGATCGAGAGCTCATTCTATCTCAGAACTGTACCAAATGCTTCCTATTTATGACAGTTAGTGTTGACCTCCATCCTGCAGGTCATGCAGTATTACTGAATATTTTTTACAAAGAAAGAACGGGAAGTTAAGAGAGGGAGAGTACCTTGTGGTCACATAAGCTGTAACTAGTAGAGGCAGAACTTGAACTCTGGCTCTTCACCACCTATTCAACCTCTTGTGCTGGTTCTCCTTTGCTCTGTTCCCAATTTGTTTGAGAGCAGTTTCAGGTTCTTCTGTACTTTGTTGCAAATACATAGACCCTGAGATCTGCAAGGGTCTTGCAGATCAGATGGCCCAGTCCTCTTACGTTACAGGGAACTACATGAGCCTTAGGGCTGTGCCGGGACCACCCAAGGTCCCTAGCAAATGCTGGGCAAATGAGGATAGAATCTGTTGTCTTTCAGCAAACCAGGATCAAACGCCCAGACCAAACTTGTTCAGCTCCTCCGTTCTCTCTGCAGATGTGAGGGATTTTGCCTTCATAAAGTTTTACTGAGTCTGTGGCCTTGGTTGGTCAAGAAAGAGGCAGTTCTCATTTGGGAAGGGTATTTTTGAACTCATCTGTGATACAGAATTGCCTAAAGAACCAAACCTATAAAGCATATATACATTCTTTTAAATATTCTTTTTCATTCTGGTTTATCCCAGGATATTAAAATAGTTCCCTGTGCTACACAGTGGGACCTTGTTTATCCAGGCTGTGTATAATAGTTTGCTTCTGCTAACCCCAAACTCCCACTCCACTTCTCCCCCCACCTCCCCCTTGGCAACCACAAAGCTGTTCTCTATGACTCTGCTTCATACACAGGTTCATTCATGCTGTATTTTATATTCCACAAGTAAGTGATGTCGTATGGTACTTGTCTTTCTTTTTCTGACTTAACTTCACTTAGTGTGATGGTCTCTAGTTGTGTGCATGTGGCTGCAAATGGCATCATTTTGTTCTTTTTATGGCTGAGTAATATTCCTTTGTATGCATGCACCACATCTTCTTTATCCATTCCTCTGCTGATGCACATATAGACTGCTTCCATGTCTTGGCTATTGTGAATAGTGCTGCAGTGATTATAAGGGTGCATCTTATTGAATTGTAGCTTTGTCCAGGCATAGGAGTGGGATTGTTGGCTCATATGACATTCCATTTTTAGTTTTCTGAGGAACCTCCATGCTGTTTTCCATAGTGACTGCACCAACTTATGTTTAGGGTTGGGGGCAGTTCTTAAGCATTGGTATGTGAGCAAGGTAATCATCAAATGATGGATATGAAGCATCAGATGAGTTTGAGAAAAGAGGCACTAGGTCTAGACAATGAGTTTGTCTGGTCTACCCTTCTCCAATGGGAGGAAGAAATGTTGCCTAACCTGTATTAAATGTTGAACATTTTAGAACTTGCAGCTGGACTCATTGCTTAATTATTCATAGATTGCTTAGGGCCAAAAGCTGTCTGCTGGGGCAAGAAGGAGTCTTTGGTTACCTGAAACTCCAGTGCTGATATGAAAACTTCCTTTCACAGTAGCAAAGGAATAGCCCCCATTAGATAGAACAGTGGACTCGTTTAGCTTTCCAGAAGGGAAATTTGCATTATTTAGACTTCAAATTATACATCAGTACTTAAACATAATGCAATGTATCTACAAGGTATTTGATCATCTCTAGCCTTGCATAATTAAATGCAATTAATATGTAACTACTCCAGATTCTGGAACTTAACAAATCTCTCAGCAATTCTTGTTGGCAAAAGAGCATCCAACTGGGAGCACTCTCTGCTGGGTGGGAGGGACTCAGATTTGACAAGAGCAAACTCTAAGATTCAAGGGAGACTCTTCGTGTTTCCAACAGAAGACGTGGGACTCATCTCTGTTGTGAATAGGAGTATTTGGAAAGCTCGGTATCTTCCAGAATGCCAGGGCTTGATGATTTTAGCAGAATTTTTCACTTTTCAGAGATGCAGATGACCATCTCTGGATACACCTAAAAAGAAATTCTACCTTAAGTGATGTAACTGGATTGATTTTATATTTTTAAGATAAAGAACATAAACTTTTCCCACCAGAAGGAAATCTCTGCAGGCTGCTTTTCCTACAGCTCTGTCATAAACTCTCCTCTCTGATGAGCAGATATTTTCTAATTTCTGGCCCATCAGTATGTCTTCTCAACCCCTGGAGAGGGACGGAGCTCTTTCTCCTTCCTGCTGGATTAGCGCTATGACTGTCCCTGACATTCTACCACCATGGAAAAACTCACTCAGAGTTGTGGCCAGCAAACAAAATCCCACAGGTGATTATTTAAAAAAAAAAAAAAAAAAAAAAAAAAAAAGGTGATGCAATGAGTAGATTGGGATTAAGCTCTGAGAAGTTTTTAATTTCATCTCTACTATTTGCTATTTGTGCAGCCCGGGACAAGTGAAGTGACTTCTCTGAATCTCAACTTCCTTGTGGACGTAAGCTTTTGTCAGGTTATCATGACGACAGTGTGAGATCCCTCCACTCTTGTATCTTGCACAGTCTCTGGAACAAGGTGAATCCCATAATTATTCTCTCTCTGTTAAAAAAAAAAATGATACCAATCACATATATTGTTTCGTAAATCCAGAATCACCTTATTTCAAAAAGGACACTGAGAAAACTTTAAAGGAAAGACAGATAGGACTGAGAGTTGAGCAAGTTTCTGAACAAAAACAAGAGACAACCAACAATAACAGGGGATTTGCCATAATCGTTTCTGAAGAGCTTTCCTGAGTAAGGCGGACTCTTGCACAATGGCTAGCCGTGAATTTGACAAACAGAATGATTGTTTTGGTCTGTGGTAGGTCAGAGAACAACGGTAGACTAGAAGGTCATGGAAAGGATTTAAGTTGGGTAAATCTTTCAACCCCTTCTGACAGTTCTAGTGGAGTCAGCCTTGATAGAAACTGCTAATGTTAATTTCTGGGTTTTCAAGGACCCCCACACAAGTCGACACTTTGAGTGTTAACAGGCATCACTGTGTTTGCTTTGGATGCAGTAATAAGTGCAAGGAGAATGAGACCTTCCCTAGATTCTTAGACATGATCACTGCTTGGATTTCACTGAATTGAGGAATGAGGTTTCTTACTGAGGCTGCAAGACTAGATGATGAGCTCATAGCCCCTGTTTGGTAGCTGCTGTAGGCAGGAGACCAAAGCCAGTTTTTCAGCTTCCATCTGACACGTTCAGAAGAGCAAACTCGTGGTCACAATAGCTCTGTGTGTGTGTGCTTGATCGTGTCATGACCCCACGGACTATAGTGCACCAGGCTTCTCTCCATGGGGCTTTTCAGGCAAAAATACTGGAGTGGGTTGCCATTTCCTACTCCAGGGTATCTTCCTGACCTAGGGATCCAACTGGAGTCTCCTGCATTGGCAGGTGGGTTCTTTACCACTGCGCCATCTGGGAAACCAGTCATAAGATATATTTTGCATTTTCAGAGTGTGTGAGCCTTTTGCTCTGATTGCCTTCCACTGGTCTTCAAGCACACCCTCAAAATTCCTGCCGTCAGCCACACTCATTTGTGGTGATAGATACGGATAGGATCTCAGGCAGGCTTGCAGCTTTTTATTTGCTGATGAAGAAGAGAGAGTATTGTGTGTGAATCAGCCTATCTCCCACAGACCCGTGGTATCAAGATGAAGAAATGTCATTAAGAAAATCAAGGCTCAACACAGGAGTGAAAATGCCCAGTAGTAAATGTGAAGAGGGAGTTCTGCTATTTAAAATAATGATAGTATCAAGAGTTGGACTGTTTATAGTAACCCCCTCTCTACTATCTCTTGGAATATGTTCCAAGACCCCCAGTGATGGCTGACAGTGTGGATGGTACTGAACCCTGCATATACCATGGTTTTTCCTATACTTTCGTAGCCATGACAAAGCTCTTATTTAATCAGTTACCTTTAACCTGGGCCTAAGATGGGCCCAGTTACCTTTAACCTGGGGTATTGAGATTCTGCCTTGTCATTCATAACAATGTGTAGACGTTTCCTCTGGGCTCTCTTACCCTCCCCAACCCATAAGACACTAGCCACTAGAGATGACTCCTGCTTACCCTGAATGGAGAGGAAATTTCTTTAGCATAGGATTTTCTTGGGATTTTGGAATTCATGGTTCAAGTCCCTGCTCTTTGTAGACTCTGAGGACCCTCAACTTTTTCAGTCCAGGAGGCTTTTTCTACTCGCCTCTGGAACAAGAACTAGCTTGGAGGTCAGCTCCAAAACAGGGGGCCTGAACTCCTAACCAGAGCGCCCTCCCGCTCAGGCCCTAACCCAGCAGCGGTTCACACCTCACGTTCTTTGAGTTCCTCCTCCTCTTTTCATGACCAAGCTTTAAAGTTAAGGAGCCACAGCTTTCATCTCTGCATCCCCAGCAATTTGCCTAGTAACCTGCATTCAGAGGGTGCACCATAAATGTTGGGTGTTGTAAGAAGGAATGGGAGATGGCTCAGTCAGCATGAAGCCAGAGGGAGAATACAGGGGCCTCTGACAGGCCACCCTATGGGATCTTTCCACTGGGGTGACTCCAGCCAGAACTGGGAGAGACACTTCTCCAGCACTTCCTCAGCCAGGATGGGTCCCTCATTGTGTTTCCAGAACCACGCTCTTCCAGGGCTTAGGAGAATACTGATGTCACAGAGGAGATGGAGCTCAAACTGGGAGACTGGGAGGCGTTTTCTCAGAGAAGAACCAGGCATCAGTCAATCCCCTAGAGTCCCCAAGTGTGCTTTCTAGGTCAAGACTTGAGAAAAAGCCCAGCCTCCTCTTTCTTAATGCGATGCACTCAACTCCTGTGACCCAACTGCCCATCTTAGGCCCCCCCAGCACGTCTCCCGCTGTCCACTTGCTGGTGCAGTCCTTAGACCCCCAGGGCTCCACTAATGAGTCTGTGTGCCCCGGTCTCCAAAAGGCCCACCTCCTGCCAACTTGGGAAACAGGCAGAATCGGGTTTTTACCTCCCCACCCCCTCCTTTCCTGCTGCTTCTAATAACTGCTTTACATACGGATTGTCAAAAACACATCTGTCTCCTTCCTCAATGGATGTGGTGGGAATTACTGTTTCCTATCCAGGATCCTGGGAACACTTGGCTCTTCTGTTGGGGTATAATCCCCCAGGTTACATCACAGTGACAATGGAACAGTTGGGGACTGGGTTCTGCCTCCCCTGTAAGGCCCTTGAGGTCGCAAGCCAGGTCTTTTCATCACCATCCTGATAGGAATCTAGCACCAGAGGCTTACGCATATTTGGCAGTTGGTACATATTTATGAAAAGAAATGGGATGAAACGATCTGGAATGAATAGATTCATTAAATGAGGCGTGATCCAGCATACCAGCCATCTGCAAAAGAATGTAGCTATTTAACAAGCATTTAAAGTATCTTTGATTCCTTTAGTTGGCCTCGATAATAATCTGCTTTGGGTAAAGGGAAGCATAAGCAATGAAAATGTATGTCAGAATCTCTGTGAACCATGGTATACTCCTTAGAGTGGCCGAGAAGAGAATGACAGTGTCAAGTGATGTGGTGGGCATGGAGCACCCTGAACGCCCACACGTTGTTGGAGGCAGAATAAAACTGCAGAAAACTGTTTTAACAGCTTCTCAAAAAAGTTAAACACACATCTACCTAATGACCCAGAAATTCTACTCCTAGACATTTAACAGAGAGAAGTGAAGGCATGAATCTACGAAGAGCCTTGTCTGAGAAGGTTCATAGCGGTGTTACTTGTGAGAGCCAATGACTGGAAAACAATGAGACCTCCACTGATCGGAAAAATGTATAAACAAACTGATATATTTGAAATTGAATATTATTCAGCAAAAAAAAAAAAAAAAGAGAGAGAGAGAGAGAGAGAGAAAGGTAAACTGCAAAATACACAGAAGCACGGATGAGTCAGGGAAATAACATGCTGAGCCAAAGAAGTCAGACACAAAAGCCCAAACTGTACATACGGTTCTACTTGCTGGAAATTCTAGAATATGCAGAACTAAGCTACAGTGGTGGGAATCAGACCCAAGGTTGCTTCTGAGGTGAAGAATTGATTGGAAAGCAGCACAAGAGGACTTTCCGAGGTGATGGGAACCTTGTGTGTCCTGGCTAGAGATAGTGAACTCACACAAGCACTTGTGTCCTTCACGGCACAGCCACCAGTGCTGAGGAGCATTTTGTTGTCTGTAAAATTATAGTTCAGCTTCAGAAAATCATTTTGGATGCCTTGTTTCTCAAGTCTCAGACAAAGAAAAGCCTCGAGTTGGAGAGCAGAAAGCAGCCTGGGGAAGTCATGTGGTCCCCCACCCCTCGTGCAGCCGGAGAGCCCCAGAGGAGAAGTGACATGTTCACAGCCGCTGAGACTTTGTGGCAGAAGCAGAACAAGAACGCAAGACTCTTCCTGGCAGGAGAGTTGGAGCCATTTCGTGGGAATGTTGGCAATTACATCCGCCCAGCACTCTCCTGGCTTTAATATGATCAGTTAATTGGGCCCTGAACTCCAGTCAGCCTAGCTTACCCGTCTGCCCTGGGCCCCTTCACAGCCTTTTCTGATGGTCCTTCGCCTAGGAGGATTATTTCCGAGGCCCTGTCTCCATGAAGGCCAGTGCGGAGCGAGGCTAGCTATTAATAGGAGAAACCAGAGTTGCGTTGTCTCTGAATATAGGAACTCTGATTTCTTGGTCCTTCTTTGGTGGTTGGAGCATCTCTAAAAGAGATTCAACAGTTTTGAGGACAAGCAGAGGAAACTAACAGCCAGGAATCAGAAAAAACATCCTTGGGTCAGATTCAGGAGAAATCCACACGTCTACAGACAGAGGTCATCGAGTCAAGAAGAAGAGGGAGTGAGGCGTGAACCCCCGGTTACCCTGCGTGGCCCCTGCACCCCGGGCCGGGACGCTCGCTGTGTTCTCAGCGGTCCTCCTCACTCGCCGGACTCGGGACCCCGCTGGTGCCCTCCACCCCCACCGCTGGCTCTCTGCCCTTTGCTGTAATCACACATCACTTGCATTCCCGGGAGGAGTGCAGAGAGGGTGGGTCCGCGAGACGGTATGTGGTCTCCAGACCCATCCCTCCTGAAGAAGACAGAGAAGGGGCCTTACTAAACCACAGCACAACCCTGAGACAGAACCTGAATCCTGAGTCTTAAACACTCCAGGACAGGATGCGCTCTGCAGAACCTGGCTACACTGGGCATCAACTTAGACGGAAGGCCTCCGGCGGCTGGCTGATGTGGCTCCTCGACTGCTCCTTGTTCAGCTCGGGCGTCCTCAGCAGGTATCCTTCGCTGAGGACCTCTGTCCGTCCACTCTTACCAGACGTGGCAATCGTGGGAAGGTGGTCGAGAGTCCCCAGCTAGAGGGTCTCTCTCTTGGAGGCAGGAGAGCTAGCTAACAGCTCTGCAAAACTTCTCTGCAACCTTTTAGGGGGCCATCTCTTATTTCAGTGCCAGGCACTCTGTAGATGCTTTGAAAACAAACAAACAGACATACTGATTGGGTGAAGAATGAGTGAACGTTTGCTTTCTGGAATCTGCGGCTTCTCATCTCCGTGTATCCTGCGGGGAGGAACCAACCGGAGCTTCGGAATCCAGTCAGTCTGGTATTGAAGGGTATGAGTTGCTTTGCCGTGATGCGCTTGGACATAGCACGGAACTTCTCTGAGCCTCAGCTTGCTCAAGTTCTATTAATATGTGGAGAAAATAATAATACTTAAAGCAGGGGCTTTTTAGCCTGGAGCCCTTAAAATTGAATGTCATTTTGGGGCACATATGTATTTTTATGAAGAGAAGAGTTTTAGATTTCATCAGACTCTTTAACTAGGTCAGTGAGTACTTAAAAAAAAAAAAAGGAAGAAACCACTTAGCCTTAGCCTCTTTCACAGAGATAGAGATAACATATACTAAGTGCCTGAGAACGCCAGCTCCTCTGCAGTTTCTGTACAAACTCCAGCTGGGTGGAGGGAGCCAACCCTTGTGTGTCTGCAGCCCTCCAGATACATCACCTTTTGAGTAACCAGCCAGCTTGTCATAGGCAAATCTTTTCCTCGCTCGGGCCTCAGTTGGAAAAGTCAGGCTCGGTGTTCACCCAAACCTCGCAAGTGTTAATATTCTCACTGTCTGCAGAAGGACCCACGTGATTAGCTCTACGCCTCATTCTCCAGAGGGTGAAGGAGAGTGGTCTCTGCCTTTTAGCTCCAAGAACGTCTCAGTCGATGCATGGAGGTTAATTCTGGTGCAGAGACGGTCAGGAGTCTGGCAAGAGGGTGGGAAGGCGATCTCAGGACCCTGTGAGGAACAGAATAGGTGGCGACCTTCAGGCTGGTTCCTTGGTCAGGGGTGGTGGGGTTACAGTGCCAAGGTTTTGGAGGAACAAACGGGCTCAGAGGCAGAGTGCAGGTGGGGTCACGACTTCTCCGCTCGCTTCCAATCTCTGAATCAGCTGCGGAAAGGAAACCGAGATAATCTCTCATATTAGGAGGACATGAATTTTTTTGCATAGATTTAAACTGAAAAGAACCTCACTGGTACTCTTCCTCTCTGGCTTGCTTCCAGGGGCTCTTGAAGCTGTCTCCTGAGAAAAGCACATCTCCTGTTGACCTCTAGGTTAGGGCAGCCTTTGAAATGAACCCTTTAGATGGCTTTGGGGAGGGCAGATAGGTGAACTAACTGCCCTCCCCCACCCCTCGCCTGGTGTGAAGGCATCCAGGGGAGAGGAACAGAGAAGGTAGTCACCCTGGTTAGGTTAGTTCTCACATGGATGCTTTAGGGGCTTCCGAGGTGGCTCTGGTGGTAAAGAACCCACCTGCCAAGCGGGAGATGTAAGAGATGTGGGTTCAATCCCTGGGCTGGGAAGATCCCCTGGAGGAGGGCATGGCAACCCACTCCAGTATTCTTGCCTGGAGAATCCCATGGACAGAGGAGCCTGGTGGGCTACAGTCTATGGGATTGCAAAGGAGTTGGACATGACAGGGGTGACTTAACATGCACACAGGGATTCATTAGTCATCTCCAAGCGTAGGCTGAGTGACTGTGTTGAACAGAGTACGTTAGGTGGGAAATTACGGCACTGGCTAGGTAAGTGGGGGAGACCGTGCACTTTCAGGATGCTGGGCGTCTCCACCCTTTCTGTGAACCGGATGCCTCTGTGTTGCGGATACCTTAATGTCACGTTCGAGTATGACCTATTACTGTCTTTCATCCAGCTTAAAACAGTTTAGTTATTTGTCAACACAGTGAATTTCCTGGATGGCGGAGCTCCCTGGGGAGGCAAGGGCTATGCCAAGTTCTTTGCCATCCAAGTGGGTCATGGGATAGACAGTCCTCTGGAGGGGACCCCCACCCCCATCCCAGGGAGCTGCTTGACCTTGGAATGTGGGAAGGCCTGAGTGCTAGCGTGTTGATGGGGTGAGGGGTGGGAATTGCCCCACTATGCAGAGTGCCCTGGAGACAGGACTCAGCCTTGGTCCTGCCCTCCAGGAGCTCGCAGTCTAGTGCAGGAGACAGAGGGGTCTCATCTACAGAGGGGTTCTTGATGCTGTTCAGTTGCTGAGTCAGGTCTGACTCTTGGCAGTGTGTTAGGTGCTGTGAACAACACCCACAAAACCCCACCACGTGCTGGAGGAAGAAACAACAAACTGAATAAATGCATGCATTCTGCGGAGTGCTAGACAGGAGGGTGGAGAAAAATCAGGGGAGGTGAGTGGGAGACGCAGGGGCGGAGGGCAGGCGCTCTTTTACCGAGCATGGGCAGGGGAAGCCCCGAGGGGGAGGCGACCTTTGAGTCCACAGGCGGAGGAAGCCTACAGGGAAGGGTGTCCAGGCGAGGGGAGCAGAGAGCACCAGGACCCTCAGAGAGAGGAGGCCTGCAGGAGGGGCAGTGCCTCCCCGCCCCCCCCCCCCCCCCCCACCCAGGGATGTGCAGAGGACGAGAGTAATTGAGGCTTCCACCCCAGGGTACCAGCTGGACCCTGACCCACCAGTGTATTTGAATTAATATAAACGGCGGTTTCTCTGGTGTCTCCTAACACCTGACCCACTCCCCATAGCTCTAACCATCTGTGCCATAAATTGGTATATTCCTGTGGTAGCAAGAACAGAGGCCCCCCCTAAAGGTGGGCACGTTCTACACCAAGTCCTCGGGAGCATGGTATCCTACACAGCAAAAGAGACTTCGCCGATGTGGTAATGTTAAGGGTCTGTGCAGGGAGGTTATGAGGGATTATCCAGGTGGAACCGTCATAATCACCAGGGTTCTTCCAGTAGGGGGACAAAAGAGACGGGACAGAGGAGGCGGAGGTCACAGTGACACAGGGCGGCAAGCCACGAAGTGCAGGCGGCCTCTAGCAACCGGATAAAGGAGGACTGGGTTCTCCCCAGGTGCCCTTGGAACCCACACCCCAGACAGCACCTTGATTTTAGCCCCCACCCCCTGCCCCACTGAGACCCATTTGAACATCTGGCCTCTAGATCTGCAATATAATAAGTCTGTGTTGTTTTATCGTTGCTAAGTCTGTGGCTAGCACTTGTATAAGCAAAAGGAACACAATACAATTTCAAAATTATTTTCTTTAATAAAAAATAAAGTGCAAGGCCCCTTTCCAGTTCTTTGCAAATAATAGTTCATTGTTTAATCTCCATAAGGATTCCTCAAAGTAGGTGCTGTTAGTATCTCCATTTTACAGTTGAGGTCTTTCAAGCACAGAGGGGTTAAGTAAACTGCCTGGCATCACACAGCTCCAAGTGACACAGGCAGGATTTGAACTTAGGCCATCTGGCTCCAGGAGTCAACACATTTCTGCTCTGATTGATTTTCTTGTACTGGCGTCAGTGACCCCAGCAAGGCCCGTGCCCTTCTCTGGACAGACCACCATCTCTGCTCCTCTGTACTCTCACCTCAAGTGGACATCACAACGGCAGGCCCATGGACCGTGCTCAGAGAGGACCTCAGAAACCACTAAATCAATATGGAAACTGAAACTTGGTTTCTGTTTCTGAGGGAAAATACAGAGATAATCAATCTTTTGTTTTAATTCTATAATGTAACCCAATACTCTTTATAGAGATACAATTCATAAAATGCACAAATCTTTTAAAATGTGCGACTCAGTGGCTTCTAGTATATTCTCAAGGTTGTACAACTGCCACCACTAACTGGTTTAGGAAATTTTCATCTTTCCCCAGAAGTTCCATACCTGAAAGCAGTCACTTCCACTTTCCCCTACCCCCAGTCCCAGAATCACTAGCCTGTTTTCTCTCTCTGTGGATTTGGCCTGGAGAAGGAATTGGCAGCCCACACCAGGATTCTTACCTGGGAAATCCCATGAACAGAGGAGCCTGGTGGGCTACAGTCCATGAAATGACTTAGCGACTAAACAACCACCGCCACGAATTTGCCGATTCTGGACATTCTACAGTACATAAATGCAGTCATTGAAAAATGTGACTTCCTTCATTTAACATAATGTTTTCATGATTCATCCACATCATAGCTTGTATCAATCCTTCATTCTTTTTTCATGGCTGAATAATATTCCTTCATGTGGACAAATATAAGTGTGTGAGTCAGTTCACCAGTTGATGGACATATGGGTTGCATCTGTCTTTTGGCAATTATGAATGACCCTCCCATGGACATTCATGTCCTCTGTTTCCTCGTGTCTAAATTAGAAAGGACAGCTAGACAGGACCCAGTAGCTTCCAGAACCCTGTTTGCAGAACCCTGCAGGGAAGTTGCTGTTCTTACAGCCACGGCTCTCCAGTGAGATGCTAACACCCTCCGGAAGTGAACCCTCAGTGTCAAGGGTCAGCAGGCCCCCTGGAGGGCCTGCAGCGTTCCCTGTCCTGACGGGGGCGGGAGGAGGTTCTGGAGCAGTTGTCTCTACCTTGTGTCTCCCACACGTGCCATGCCTTCCCCTCCCTGGGCCTCAGTTTCCCCACATTTAGAGGAAACTCTTCACAAAATGGGGACGCCAATACAGGAAGATGCTAACGTGCTGTTGTGGTTATGTTTTTCCACTGGACCCCCTGAAATACATGATGTTGTACTGATTTATGGTGTGCAGGTCATATGGATTGCATCTGCTGAACAGAATACAGTTACCTTTTAAATGTAATATGGTATGCAATTATTTATGATTGAATATTTTCAACATATACTGTGAATACAATCATGCTTTTGAGGATCAGGTGGAGAGAAGAAAAAACAGCTCTGCCCCAAAGCTCTAATAACCAAAGGCCATGGATACCTGATGTTGTCAATAACAAAGAAAATCTACTGAATACCTTCCACGCGATAAGGTGGGGACTGCATCGCGAGGTCCCATTTGGGTCTACCAGCCCTGACTCTAAGACCAGCCCTGACTCCAAGGAGGCTGGTACCCCCGTCATGAGTGTGAAGCCAGGAGTTCCAGGGCTGTGGCCACACCCCTTGTCCCAGTGTGTCCCAGGGGGCATGGCGGCCAGCAGCATCGCCAGGAACAGGAATACAGTAACCCCCATTGCTGTGATACATTGAGTAAGTGCTGTTTCCATTCCAAATACAGCGGCAGGAATCAGGGAGGCAGTGGCCTTCTCCTGCCCCAGTGCAAGTTAAAAATATAGCCGGCCTCTGTGCACACTCCCATCTTAGCCCTGCACATTTAAAAATACACCCGTCAGTGGCTCTGCATTTGAAAATGTATTTTGCATCTGATAATTATGATGCATTTAAAGGGCAAAATTAGAAAGCGCAGAATTAGGCTGGCAGGCTTAATTAGCCCATTCTTTTCTCTAATGGGTGAAATTTGGGCAACTGTCTGCTTGAGGGGCACAAAGACCCCTAATGGGGCTGGTGGAAATTCACCCGCTCCTCTGTCAACCCCATCACTCAGCGAGCCGGGTGGGGGATTCACTGAGAAACATGAGCCCCTCGAAACAAGAAAATTGCCCCCTCTTGTCCTCAGGAAAACCACGTGAGTGTGATTACAAAGTCGTCTATCAACAGATAATAGAGGGCTGTGCTGGGGCTTCCCAGAGGCCTGGTGTGACCGAGGTGGTGACAGGGGATTGTCTGCAGAGGCAGCTTGAGGTGTTCCCTCCTGAAGACACGTCTCCCCTCCAGGCCTGGCCCTGCTCAGCAACTATTGAATGCTTTCCTCTGCTCCCCCGGGGGGCTGGCCACTGCTCCCAGGTTCCTGAGCTATTCTCAGAGGGCTCAGGGAGCTGGCCAGAACCGGTTTGGAAACTTCTAAGGACCTTCCAAACGCCGCACGCCTGGATTTTCTGCAACCTGATTCCACGTTCCTAATAAAGTTATCTCGAAGGCCACGCCGAGCCTTCTGTGCGCCCAGACAGGCGGATCTGTCCCCAGCCTCGGAGAGGGGAGTTTTCTCTCTCCCAGTCGCCATAGCCCTTCACAAGCCGGGACAGGCCCCGAGTGAAGGCGAAGTGAGCCCAGGTATGAGTCATCCTGATGAATCAGATGTGTCCCTACTTTTTTTTTTTGAAAGCTGCGGGTTTCTTCAAAACAGAGACTGTGTTGTTCTTTTTTGCAGCCAGATCTAGAAACCCTCTGAGAAAGAGGCTGTCCTCTGCTGTGCCCAGCACACACAACCCAGAATGGCCCGTCCCTGCTCAGGCCACCTGGAATTTTCTGAAACACTCCGTGGGGTGGCCGCAGAGCTGTGGAAGGGGCCCGAGATCTGAGGCGGAACCCAGACCCTGGAGGCCTGCTTGGTCTCAGACAAGACATTTTGCCTCTCTGAGCTGAAACCGCAAACTGGTGGAAATGCTATAAAAATGCACTTGTTGAAGAGAACAGTGTGCTGCCTAGCCCCCACCCCGGAGACAGTCAGCATGGTTCCAGGATTTGATTGTCACAAGTACCATCTTTACCATCCTCTATGTGGCATTTGATGCTACAGGAAAATCCTTTGGGTTGCTAACAATCAGTCAAAATTCAGGACTTTGTTTTCAAAGTTTCATAATCTTTATAAAGAAAATGCATATAACCCCAAAGTGCAGAGAGGAGTGGGGGACAGAGCAGGAAACCACGTCCTTGCCATATTCCTACTGTCGATGTTCTTTTTTTTTTTTTTTTTAATCTAGTTAACATGTCTTCAGGACCATTTTTGGTCATTTCCTTCCCCAGAGCCAAAATGGAGGGGGAGGGGGAAAGAATAAGTTGTCTTCAGCCCTGAGCAGAATGGCTTTATCCAGAGTCCAGTTAGATGACAAAGTGGTAGCGTCTGCCTGGACTCTGGGGAGAGAGAGAGAGAGAGATACCTGGCAGACCCCTTGCAAGGGTGAGAAAAATCAGGAAGGTCTGAGTAGGGATATCCTGGAGCCTCTTAACTTCTGGCAGAAACACCTTCCCTCTACAGAGTATAAGACTCTCTCAACTGCTAGTATTTGGCAACACCAAAAAGTGGCGATTGTTGTTCGTCGCTAAGCTGTATCCAACACTTGTGCGTGGACTGCAGTATGCCAGGCCTCCCTGTCCTTTACTGTCTCCTGGAGTTTGTTCAAACTTGTGTTCATTGAGTTGGTGACACCTTCCAACCATCTCATCCTCTGCCGCCCCCTCTTCCTCCTGCCCTCAGTCTCTCCCAGCATCAGAGTCTTTTTCCAATGAGTCGACTCTTTATATCAGGTGGCCAAAATATTGGAGCTTCCGCTTCAGGATCAGCCCTTCAGAGGAAAGGACAAATAGTATTCCGGGCATCTCTACAGGAGAAGGAAGAAATGAGCCAAACTCTGCCACCCCGGGATAAACAGGGCCCGGGTGATGCTGAAAAGCCTTCCAGCCACCAGGTTTTTAGGGTGCTTGATTTACCATTCAAGTGAGCACAGCTGCGGAGAGGGAACCCGGCTCGGAGCCAAGAAGGGGAGCGCCTGGAACAAGGAGGGAGAGGATTGTTTGCAGACTAGACTATTAGATTGACTTGGAAATAGTGTGCCTCATGCCTCCCTGCGTAAAATAGTTGTCTATTTCAGATGGAGGACCCCAAGCTCCCGGATGGAGCCCTTGAGTGCTGTTTACACAGGGCGCTAATTGCAGTCATGGAGCCCACCCGAGTCATCACTCCGCTTGGGTCCACTTTTCCCTAGCGCGCTTCCTTGGTAGCAGCCCTATTTGCAGATCTTCCTCTTGGCCCCCAACAATGAGCATAAACGGGAAACGTGCAATTATTCATTTTATTGCTATTGACGCAGCCGACGCCGAGTGGCCATGGCTCTTGAACAGTGAGGACGCTGTCCAAGTAGAGTGGATCTGTGTGGAGTCAGAATGACCTTCTCTTGGGACAGGGTCTGAGCTTCACCATCACCAGAGTTTTGTCTACAGCACTTCCGGGAGCCTTGGTTTGGAGTCCAGTTCATGTTGTCATGGGGAGTGGCGGCATTGGTCCCTGGTGGGTCTCACTTTTATTCTGAGGTTAGCAGCAGGAATAACAGCCCGTGCACTTCCCTTAAGTAGGGGCCCATGACTTGGTGAAATGCTCCTGTCACTGACCATTGTCACGTCAACCAGACACTGGGTGGTGACTGTCACCTCAGGGGTATCCAGTTGGAACTGGCACATTGGTGCCTCTGGCCAGCATCCTCCACCCTCTGTCATGCCTTTAGCTCCTTAAGCTTCCATGAGGATCCCATTTAACACAAGAACCAGGTTCTCCCTGCCTGAGACCTTGGCTCCTCTGTCCATTTCCTGTGACTACCCTAACAGTTCGCCCTGGACGTAGGGGCTCAAAGCAGCTCACATCCTGTCTGCAGCAGCTCTGGAGGCCAGAATTTCCATCAAGAGTCTCGCTGGGCTACTGACAAGGTGTTGGCAGGGCTGTGTTCCTCCTGGAAGCACTAGGAGAGAAGCTGGGTCTTGGCTTTTCCAGCTGCTTGAAGCTCCCCACGTGGTCTGACTCCTGGCCCCTTTCCCCACCTTCCCAGCCAGGAGTGGCATGCCGAGTCCTTCCATCACATCACCTGGTCCCTCTTTTGCCTTCCCTTGCACTTTTAAGAACACAGGTGATTACAGGGGACCCACCCTTATAATCCAGGGTACTCTCCCTATCTTAACATCAGCTAATTAGCAACCTTAATTCCACCCGCAACTTTAATTGCCCTTTGCTGTGTAATCTAACAAGCACAGATTCTGGGGAGTAGGACGTCTCTGGGGGCCATTATCTGCCTACCACTGTTCTTGTTCTGATGGTCTGTGTCTCACCCCATCTTCTTGTCACTTACACAACTAATCTCATGGTAGCATCCTTGTGTGATCATCTTGGATTCTGGGACTTTCCTGCTCATAACTCAAACACACTTATACACGCATGCACACGTGCACACACACCATCCACCCCAGCCTTCTGGGATGGACCAGAACTAGAATCCAAGTTCTATAAGGATAATTTGGGGCTGTATTTCTGAGTGCTTAGAGCACTTGGTGTATTGGAAGCACTGAAATGCTTCTTGGAAAAAATCATTCAGAAGAGTGAGTCCCACCCCAGGAATGGCGTAACGACATAATGTCTGGGCCCTGAAGTCAGATCCAGGGTTCACTTCTTGCTTCGATACTTAAGAGTCTCTGGAGACCTCCTTCTCTAAACTGAGGATACAGACCGCATTCTAGCCAGGCTGCTGTGAGGATGCGACCATGTTTAGGCCATGGCCTGGGCTGTAAAAATGCTGAAAGAGCTGAGGCCAATGCTGTCTTCTTCACTCTAGCCGTCACCATCTCAGAAAACAGTCATGGAGGTGGTAAGCACCTCAAATGTTAGAGGAGAGGGTGGGGGGATGTGTTTGCACTCCTGGTCAGGAGACAGAGTTCAGTTCAGTTCAGTTCAGTTCAGTCGCTCTGTTGTGTCTGACTTTTTGCGACCCCACGAATCGCAGCATGCCAGGCCTCCCTGTCCATCACCAGCTCCTGGAGTTCACTCAAACTCATGCCCGTTGAGTTGGTGATGCCATCCAGCCATCTCATCCTCTGTCGTCCCCTTCTCCTGCCCTCATTCCCTCCCAGCATCAGGGTCTTTTCCAATGAGTCAACTCTTTACATCAGGTGGCCAAAGTATTGGAGTTTCAGCCTCAGCATCAGTCCTTCCAATGAACACCCAGGACTGATCTCCTTTAGGATGGACTGGTTGGATCTCCTTGCAGTCCAAGGGCCTCTCAAGAGTCTTCTCCAACACCACAGTTCAAAAGCATCCATTTTTTGGTGCTCAGCTTTCTTCACAGTCCAACTCTCACATCCATACATGATCACTGGAAAAACCATAGCCTTGACTAGATGCTCGCCACTCCCGGGAGACAGAGTAGGAAATGGTCGGTTCTAAGGGCCACATCCAGGGGGTTTCACAGATGTGTGAACACTTGGGCGGAATCTGATCTGATAAGGAGACGTCAGAAAGGTGGAAGTGGGGAGAGGCGTTCCAGGAGAGGGGCCAGCACAGGCCAAGGTCAGAGGCTGGAGGTCCTGGCCTGTGCAGGGCGCTGCGGGCGGTCCTATGGGATCAGAGTCAAGGGAGCGGTGGGGGAGGGGCGGGGGTACCAGGCTGGCGAGGGGCTGGCACGGGGCGGGGGGGGGGGGGGGGGCGCTTGTGAGCCGGCAGGCCCTGTGTGCCGTGCTACGTTCTGACGTCTTGAGCTGGCCGTGGGTAGGCTGGGCCTGGCACTCATACACTCAGCGCTGCAGTCCCGCGCTGTCTCTGTCATCCTTTCACCTACAGGGGCACGCACATTAGATACGCACACAGTGGTCACACAGAGGATGCAGGCACAGCGGCCTCGCACACCTGCTGGGTGCACAGAGGACGCACATACTAGGCTGACGGATGCATTTGGGGCTACAGCTTGTGAACCAACACTCTCAGTCCATGCACGCACAGGACACGGACCCCCAACGTGCACCACAGACCATGTGGCCCAATGCACACACACTCAGAGGACACACACGGCAGCGTGCATGGCCACATGTACACACTGGCCACACACTCACTACCCGTGTGTTCCACCCAGAACACTGGCCTTGCACAGCCTCCCACACACTTAATACCTATGTCTGTGCTCAAAACAGGTTTCCCAAGTGGCTCAGTGGTGATGAATCCATCTACCAGTGTAGGACCCGCAGGAAATGCAGGTGCGATCCCTGGGTTGGGAGGATCCCCTGGAGGAGGCAATGGCAACCCACTGCAGTATTCTTGCCTGGAGAATCCCATGGACAGAGGAGCCTGGCAGGCTACAGCCCATGGGGTCGCAAAGAGTCAGACATGACTGAAGTGACTCAGCACAAAAGCACGCACTCAGAACACACACACACATACTGAGCGTAGACACGCGCTGTTTAAACACAGACACGTTTTGACTGTGCACACGCAGACCCCTCATTTCTCTATGGAATGTGTCTGGGTTCCAAGGCAGGCGGCCCTTGCGTGGCCTGAGGGAGGCTGTGATTATCCTCCCAGCCCCGGCAGGCAGAGCAACTCCGAGACCTGTTTCGGATTACGTGGTTTACACGCACCTCTCTCCCCCACCGCCAGGAGTGAGGGCGTGGCAGCAAAAAAAAAGCACTGGGGCGGACCCCAGCACCCAGCTCCCATCTCACCACCACCCCAGCCCCCCAAAGCCTCCGCAGCTTGTTACAGCGGGATGTCTTCCAAAAGCACTGCTGGGTCTTTTGCAAGAGTTCCCCGCGTGTGACTCCCCGCCCGGCCCTCCCCTCCACAGGGAGCTGGCGGGGGGCCAGGCCCCTGGAGGGTGGGGGGGCAGAGCAGAGCGCCTCCCAGCACCGTGGGCGCCCTCATCAGCTGCACTCCCCGAGGCCCCGTTTGGGTGATGAGCCAGCCAGCTCTTGAGCTCTGCAGAGAGGAGTCCCGCTCAGCCTCTGCCGGGTCTCTCCGGGGCCGAACACAGTTTTCCCCAACTCCTGCACAGCTCCGCAAATTGGGTCCCAATGAGCTGGAACCTCGTGCCTTCGCCTGAAGTTCTGACACGTTGTAGTTTCCTGGTGGCAGCCAAGACGGGGCTGCGTCCTCCATGCGGGTTAACAAGTGGAAGATGCGCCCGGGGCTTGCCACCCCTTCCCAGTTCACTTCCCCGCTCCGAGAGCTGATGAACCAGATCGTGCCTCACACTGAGTGCGTCAGCACACAGCACCCAAGCCCAAAGCAGTGGCCACATCCGTACAGGCTCGCAGAGGGACCTCGGGGACAGAACTCAGATGTTATCCACAGCCCCTGCACCTAAGAAGACAGTGTGAATCAGTCCCAAACCAGAGCCCCACGAATAGCCAAGAATCCAGGTTTGCCCTCACCTTTGCTGTGAATTCCCTCAATAGCTATGTCCTCATATTTCCCCCAGCTGCCCTGGTGGCTCAGACCATAAAGAATCTGCCTGAAATGCGGCAGACCTGGGTCCGATCCCTGGGTCAGGAAGATCCCCTGGAGGAGGGAACAGCTACCCACTCCAGTATTCTTTCCTGGAAAATCCCATGAACAGAGGAGCCTGGCAGTCTACAGTCCATGGGGTCACAGAGTTGGACACAATTGAGCAACTAAGCAAGCACACCCAAGTTCACAATTGCCCGCACATGGCTTCCAATCCCTCTCTCATCAGCTTGAACAAGAGGCCCATGTTTACAAGGGATTTCCCCCATAAATCCCCTCATTGGAAGCCTTTTGAGGGCAGTGGTCACAGGAAGGGGGGATATCACACAGCAGATGGCCGGTGGCCCCACCAGCTTTAGTCCCACACTCACTTCCTCTTCCGGCCCTCCCTGGAGTAACACACAAGTCCCTCCCTGTTTTCATCTGCCTGCTCACATTCAGGCCCAGAAAAATCAGTTCCTACCATCCCCTAGCCCACCTTTTTGAATATTCTTCTCTCCTGAGAGCAGGTGTCTGCCCATAAGAAATTCTCACAACAGCAGCCAAGAAAAGACAACACTCCTGATAACACTGCATAATGAAGCTGTGTGTTCATGAGAGGAATTTCTCCAACAGAGAGAAATAAACGTCACCAAAGCGAGCCCCCAAAGTGAGAGAGCTTCTGATATTTAGGAAGAAGCCTGACAACCCCCAGGTGGAGAAAGTGAGATGACTGGAATCTGGGCGTCCGGTCTGACCCTCGTTTCCCCAAGCAGTGGCGACTCGGGCTAACCTTTGTGTCAAAAGCCGGCGTCCCCATGAGGCCCCAGGAAATTTCTCTCCGGCCAGGGTCGGAGGCCTTTGTTCCAGGCTGACAGGAAAGGCCTGACCTCCAAGCAGCCACCGCCCCGCACTCCCCCCCACCCCGCCCCCAGGTCACTGTAGCTCCTCCAGGCCAAGAGGAGCGGAGGGCCCGGGGCGGTTACGGGCCTCCTCCAAGAGGTGAGTGGGAGCCACTCCGACACCGGAGGGTTTCCTTTCAACAGAGTCTGCTTGTTCCCCCCAGGGGCCAAGGCCGAATGACTCACTGGCTCCCAGGCCTGGCCGCGCTCTGGGAGGCGCTCGGCCAGGGCCCTTCTCCCCGCAGGCCAGGCCCGAGGTCCACATGGGCTCTACTGGGTGAGCGTGGATGGGCCCCAGGAGGGCACCACGCCCGAGCCCCCAGGCCCCTCACCCCGTCCACGTGTGCTGGCTTCCCAAGAGAGCTCAGACACCATCGCTTCACACGGGCGTCCGCGCTCCCCCCAGGAGCCCCTCCACTGGAAACCTCTGAAAAGGACATCTGCGCTTTCATGCCTAAGTGTGGGTCCTCACGCCAGACAGTTTGGAAAACATCCTTTTCAGTATTTTAGGAGCTCTCCAGAAAGGCTTCTTTGTTGATGAGAGAAATCTCTTTGGATCTGTCATGGTCACTAGTAAGATCTCTTCATGGACAAAAAATTGATACAATTTCAGCCAGCGGGCCCAAGTGAGATTCAGCCGAAGCCATCATCTATTACACGAAGACTTACTACTGGCCCAGCGTGATCGCTGGAAGAGCCGAAAGAGGAAATAGTAACTCCCGCGGCAGGGTAATTACTCTAGGCCAAGCGGTGCACTGCGCTGAGTCCCTTACAGACACCATCTGACTTCACCACCGCCATCCATCACGGGGCTACGGGAAGAGCCAGCATCTGGACACCCACTTTGAGGAATGTCTGTATACCCACTTTGAGGAAACTGATGCCTGGAGAGATTCAGTTGCCTGAGTTCACTCAGTTAATAAATATCATGAAAAGTAAAAGTGAAGTCACTCAGTCATGTCCGACTCTATGACCCCATCCATGAACTGTAGCCCGCCAGGCTCCCCTGTCCATGGGCTCTCCCGGGCAAGAGTACTGGAGTGGGTCACCGTTTCCTTCTCCAGGGGATCTTCCAGACCCAGAGATCGAACCTGGATCTCCTGCATTATAGGCAGACTCTTTACCATCTGAGCCACCAAGGAAGTCCCTAATAAACATCATATTACTCACCAAATACATAGGGCAATAAGATGCAAAAAGAGCACGTTTGGCCACCTTAGAGACCCCAAATTCTTAGTACTTCGTAGGTATCTTAGAAGTTCGTGTATTAATTAGCCATGGGTATGCTAATTATAAAGCTAACTTATTCATTAAACACAGTTTCCGTGTCCTCAACCATATTATTCCCAGGCAAGTTCTTTCCTGAAACAGGAAGTTATAAACCTACAGGTGATCTTGATTGGTTTTTCTGTTTCCTCCTACTAAGGGAGATGTCACTTATTCTTTCAACGAACAATTGCTCAGCATCTCCTTTAGGCTATGCTTTCTGTTGGGGCTAGAAATAAAACCGGTGGCCAAAGGGACATGAATTTGCAATCTGGGGAAGGTTTATCAACCTCAGCACTGCTGACATTTGGAGCCAGATCATTCTTTGTTGGGGGAGCCTTCCCTGTGCCTCTGAAACGTTTCACAGCATCCTTGACTTTCCCCTGCTAGATGGCATGCTCTGCTGTGCGGTGCCACATTGCTCAGTCACGTCCAACCCTTGGGGACCCTGAGGACTGTAGCCCGCCAGGCTCCTCTGTCCATGGGGTTCTCCAAACAAGAATACTGGAGTGGGTTGCTATGCCCTCCTCCAGGGGATCTTTCCAACCCAGAGATCAAACCCTTGTCTCTTTTATCTCCTGAATTGGTAGGCAGGTTCTTACCTCTAGCACCACCTGGAAAGCCCCCCAAAGATGTGTCTAAACATCGCCAAATGTTCTCCTGGAGCAGAATCACCCCACTCAGGGACCAGTGTTTCACAGAGGAAGGGAATCAGTAATCAAACACTGAAAGCTGTCAGAACAGGGTTTCAGGTGACAAGCCCTAAACCCGGTTTTCTGGGTGGAGATGAAATGTCAGTGGAGGTGTCAGTAGGCCCTGGTGGAGTAACCAGGAAAAGCAGTCTCAGAGCGAGGGAGATGGGCTTTGAGAACATCTCAGAGGTCCAGGCAACCGCAAGACCCAAGTCATGCAGGGAAGTGTGGTCCTGATTTGGAGTCTGTGTCACTCAACATTCAGATCAGAGCTCTGGATAAAGACGAAAGCAGCACTGTTACGTGTGCAGGTGACATAAGGCAGTGAGAAGTGGCAGCTTCTGTGTTGCAGAAGGCGCCACAATTATGGTGCACGGATAGAAGCAGAAGGCACGCTGCTGCACAATGGTTACACTCCGACCATTCAGGGGAAATGTGCCTGAAAGACAGGGATATGGGAAGACTTTGGGGAGGAGCCCTTCTCACACTCATTTGCACCTGAGAATCCTCAGGAAGGACTCCTAGAGCACCACTTGTTGGGTCCCACCCCCAGAGTCTGTGACTCAGGACGTCTTGGGTGAAGCCAGAGAGTTCTCATTTCAGAGCAGTTTCTCAAGCAGTGTTGACTCCACTGGCCTGAGGATTAGCCTCTGAGAATCTTTGGTAGATACCTCAGTTTCCAAAAATGTAAATGACACTGAGCCCAGATTAATAGAAAGCTGATGTCTCCTACAAGGAGAAGAGAGTGTCCACACTTGGATAACAGTGGGTGAGCCAGGAAGAACCCTGAACACATTATTTTAAGGGGAACTAGAAGGTTCCATAGGAAAGTGAAGAAGTTAGGTTATATGAAAAGTGGTTGAAGGATGTGGGTGTTCGGTCCAGAAGAGAGAAGTTGTAGGAGAAATCTTGGAGCTGCTTCAAATAGCTGAGGGGCTGGACTGCGAATAATGGTTTTGATTTTCTCTTTTTTAATTCCCCAGGATCAAGCACATTAGTTTAGGATAAGGAAAACCAGGGTGAGAGGCTCAGGGACTGGGGTTTTCCATTCACCATAAAGCAGAACCTTGCAGCAGTTACAACTGTCATGTGACAAGGTCCCTTAGCAGTAGAATGCAAGCCATAGATGTATTTTTAAATTGCCCAGCAGCCAGAGTATAACAAGTGAAAAGTAAAGAAGAAACAGGTGAGATTCATTTTAAGCCTCCTGTTTCCCAAATATTTTCAACTTTGACATGTCATCAGTATAAAGCCATTAATGTGAGACTTTGCAAACTCTGGTTTGCGTTGAGGGTTCCGAGTCTAGAATCTTGGCTGTATGCTTGAAGAGCGGGTTTCCCCTGGACCAGCCGGATCTCAGGCGCACTGCTGGCGTGTGTAGCTCAGGGCTCCCGTCCTGGACAGTCAAGCTCTAGTGAATCGTGTCCATCCCCGCGGCGTGAATGAGTCCTAATTCTAATCAGCTGCTCTGCCCGATTACTGTCTCTTTGGCTTTAATGACATTCATATCCAACTCAAACATTCCTATTTTAAATTCTAATGAACTCATTATTATAAGTTTTTATATATATTTTTTGAGAATTTCCTAACATGCTTTCAGTTATCTGGAAGCAGCCTGGGGCACCCTAAATAGAGATGGCATCAGGACTCTTGCTCATAAGTGACAGGAGACTCAATTCAACCCAATTTAAGAACATGCCAAAATCATGGCTCAGCTCCTGTTTTGAGAAGTCCAGTGGTGACACTGACTTCTGGCATGGCGGGATCCAGATTATCAGTCATGTCCCTGGGAACTTGTTTCTGTGGTGGCCCCAAATTCACTTACTTCTGTGCTGCCTTCATTCTTTGCCTGGGTCCCCCAAGGCAGAAATATGGCCTCGGAAATTCCAGACTTAAATCATCCTTACAGCGAGCATTCCCCGTAGGGTGGGTGGGTGCTTGTGTGTGTGTGCAGTCCCTCAGTCTTGTTGGGCTCCTTGCACCCTGTGGACTATAGCCCTCCAGGCTCTTCTGTCTGTGGAATTTTCCCTGAAAGAATACTGGAACAGGTTGCCATTCCTTACTCCAGGGCATCTTCCCGACCCAGGGGTTGAATCCGAGGCTTCTGCACTGCAGGCAGATTCCTTACCTACTGAGCCAGCGGGGAAGTGCCCCGTGTAGAATCAGCTTCTCTTTTCAAATAGCTCTAAAAGGTTCTGGATCTGAGACTTCTAGACTTGGATGGGTGGTGGAGCACTTGTTCCAGAGTACCAGCATCGGGGATCTGGTCAAGGCTGCCATCTCCCGAAGCAGGACCCAAGCGAACCAGCCCTGTGTGAACCATAAGAATAGGCTTGGGGGATGGGACCCCCAGAGGAAGGAGAAGGGTTTGACAAGCAGAAATACCCAATGTCCCCTTGAAGTGGGCGTTCACCATGGAGGCCAGGGGATCACTTAGTCCTGGATGGTGAAAACTGTCTTTGGAGAAGGTCTACTTTCTCTTTACTGTTAGACACTACTTAGAATTTCATAGATGAGGAGCTCAATTTAAGACATGAATTCTGTGTTTGGGTCACAGCGGGAATCTGGCTTTCCTTTTGACCAGTATGCTTTAAGAAGTCTTGTCCTAGAACTTCCCAGCTGGTCCAGGGGTTACGAGTCTATGTCTTCCAATGCAGGACACGTGGAGGGGGGGATCCCTGGTAGGGAAACTAACATCCCACAATCCAGAGGGCAACTCAGCCCATTTGCCGCAAAGAGGTTTATCTCAAGTGCCACAACTGAGACTCGACTCAGTCAAGTACATAAATAAATATTTTTTGAAAAGTCTTGCCATGTGCAGCTGAATTTAAGTGACAGACTGAGATCAGAGTGAGGAAGATCACAGAATAAATCTAAACGTACACATTCCCAGGAAATTTAGAAGCGTGAAAACTGAGTCAAGTAGGTTATATAGTCTGTTCTTTCCTCCTCCCAGTGACTCTTCAACCAAGATGGTGATTGATCTCTGGGGTCAAAGATGTAAAAAATCTTAAAAGACTCAAAGTCTATCTTGTTCAGATCCCTGAACATCCAAAACACAAATGGGTTGTGCATTTCATCTGAATACCTGCGTCCCTCACTCCCAGGCCTTCTCTTTTGGTGCCAGTTACTCATTTCATGTGCCCACTGATTTCCTCCCACTGGCATTCAGTTTCCCTAAAATCATGTACTTTGTCTGCTCACCTATACCTAAGTGGTTCCCAAATCCAGCCAGCAATTAGGTAGATCTGTGGCTGATGCCTGAAATCTTTGTATGTGCAAGTTTAAGAAAAAACAGAGGACTACAAAAATGTTAACAGACCAAAGGGCTTTTAGAGACAGAGTAGTTTCTTTATTTCAAACTAAGGTTTATTTAAAAGTAGCAATGACCAGAAAATATTAGTAACAGTGTGGTAAGAACCGCCCTTCCCCAATACCAAAACTTTTCCTTCCTGATTTTTTCATCCTTCAGGTGTCCCCAAAATTCTCTAAAGAATTCTCCATGCACTGCTTCATTCTAACTCTTGACCTGGGTCATTCATCACGCTGATCAGAGGCTGTTGAGGCAATATGGCTTAAGGGACTTCGGTTGTCCCAAATTCAAATCTCAACTCTGTCGTTTCTTAACTGTGTATCTAGAAAGTTCTTATATTTGTCTGGGCCTCAGTTTCTTTGTCTATTTTTTTTTTTAATGAAAATCTCGTCTTGCTGCATGAACTAATGTATGTAAATTGCTTGATCCTAGGCACTCAGTGAAGAGTAATATAATTATTATTACTGCACTGTAGTTACATGTTTATACGTCAGTCTTTCCCATTAGACAGTGGCCTCCTCTAGGGCAAGGACTGTGTCTTATTAAACTTTATGTCTCAATCCAGAATATATAGATATACATGTTTGTTGACATAACAACATGAGTAAAGAAGTGGATGCGTACAGATGAAGAAAGACAAGTCAATCCACAGTCGATCTCTAGGGGACCGTGGCCCCAGAACCATAATGTTATACCACACCAAGCCCTTTCCTTTTCAGTTGGGTCGTTAGGCCCTCTTAGCCCCAGTCACATGGTTCTGAGGAGACAGTGCCGTGGTCACGTGGGCAATCTCATGTGATTCAGACTGATTAAGACCTAAGGGTCTTGAGTTACGCTTCAGCCTCTTTCAAAATATCACCATATGATTAACTGCAAAAAGTATCTTCCTCATCTACCTGTTTTGAACCACAGTGACCAAGCAGAGACAAAATAAGCAGAAACCAAGCAGAGACAAAATAATACCGTTTGTAAATTGAAAACGTGTGCTCGCAAATTAAGGTGTCAGTAGCCCAGGGCTTGAAACCCCAAAGTTTGATTTCTGAATTCAGCCACCAGCTATTCCTTTAGAACTGGAAAGACTGCCTATGTATTTTCAACTTAAAAATAGATGCATGCTTGTCCCATCAAAGTCAACCATGTCACATCACTCCAAGTACCTTTAAACATAAAAATCCATGTCAGGGAGTCATGAAAGGCAGTGGGCTCCAGAATCGTTTCTCAGCCCCAAGCTCTCTTCTAAAAAGTCATTCCTTACCTGAATTTGAAAACCCCCTCAGTCCACACTGTTTATCTTGTCCTAACCATATTTTGTAAATACGAAACCTGGTTCAGTTGTCCCACCGAGACCACATTTCCCAATAACGAGGGAAATGGCATTTACAGGAAGGGCTGAACATTCCCTTTGGTTGCCTGCATTTTTGTTAAGTCCCGTATGAAACCTCCATGTGGGCATGACTAATGGATCCACCTAATTAAATTTTTACAGCATTCCAGGGCTGGAGTGTCAAATGTTTGCTTCCAGCTTGTCTCCTTGTAACACTGTCAAATAAGTCTCCCCTCCCCCTCCCACACACACCCTTTTTAGGGTCTGTAGGCTGCATTCCAATGTCATATGAAATCAGAATTTGGTTGATGAGGATGAAGAAATGGATTGCCAAATAGTTTTTGCAAGTCAGCCTACCTTCACCTATTTAGAGAGGTTAAAAGGATAAAAAGTTAAAAAAAAAAAAAAAAAAAAAGACCTTCCAATTGATATTATGATTCCATGTAGGAAGTTGAGAAAGTCACTTCCAGTGGGGAAGAAGACCATCACTGGTATTATAAATCCTCACTCTGAAAGACTACTCTGTGCATTTAGCAAGATGGAATTTTAGAAAATGTGTTTAAATTCAGGAGACTCTGTGGACTCCAGGAGAGAGGGGTTTGCCGAGTCTGGTCTGAAGCACAAGACTTCTTGTTCCTTGTTGTGTAACTGGCTTCAGAGGAGAAGCACGCGGCTAGACCATTTATATCCTCACCGAATGGTGCGAGTTCGTCACACAATGATCGTTTGAGACTGTGTCTGGAGTTGCTCAGGGGAAAGCAGAAGCAGAATCTGATTTCCGAGTTGAATGAAGGTCAGTCTTGGGACAGGCTGCTGTGGATTCGAGGCAGCGTGCTCCCCCAGTGAAATCACAGAGCCTGGTGGAGACAGCTTCTTGGAGTTAGACACGAAGGACAGTGTCTGTCAACCCCTGCGTGTTCTCCAAGCCAGAGAGTCCCCCAGCACCGTCCGTGACAGCTCATCAGAACCAACTTGGGAGCTGGTTAACAGGCAGGTTCTTGGACCCCAACCCGAACCTTCTGAGTCAGAATCCGGAAGTGGAGGCAAGGACTCTGCCTGCCAGAGGGCTCCTGGGGAAGCCCTGCCAGCCTGAACTTGGAGATCTTCACTCTGGGGCCATGGGGGAAGCCTGGAACCCCACACAACGAGGGGCTGGAGGTCACAGGAGACAAACGAGGCATGGAGTGACTGAGGCCAGATGGCCAGTGACTGATGCCCAGGGAGCCAGGTCATCAGCACCGGGAGAAGGTGGTCTTCCTCCAGCCAGAAGATCCCCATGGACGCACAGAGACTCACCTCACCCCCCAGAGAACCCGAGATGACTCTTCTAGCCCAAGGTCCTCAGGAATCAGTCCCAGCAGGGACCCTCCATCTGGAGTCTTCCACTCCGTCTTCTCCTGATTGCCCACCCGCTACACGTGTACTCAGAAATACTCTTGCACAGACACTTGGAGCAGTTCACGTTGACAGACAGACCACCTCGCAAATAAGACGATCACGTGCACGTGATTTGTGCCCATTCGGCTGCACACATGTGCCTGAGCCAGGACATGCACGTCCGTCTCCACACCTGCTGGCCCACATGTCCTAACCCAGAGACAAGACGCCTCTGCTCCTGCTGAGGCAAACCCCACTTGAGAACAATTTCCCTTCTAATTCATCGTAGGAAAATCACTAACCACAAGCAATTCCGAAAACCTTCTCTCTCGGAGAGTTCCGTCCTAACGTAGGGACCAGCCACTCGCTCCACAACCAATGGTTGACTGGAGTCGAGTGCGGAGGGGCTGTCAGAAGTTTACGATGCAGCCGAGCAGGACTCCTTGGCGGCTGTTTCCCTCCTGGACACTGATCCTGGGATGAGCTCACTGCCGTGGTGGCCAAGGACATGGAACAGTAGGGGGAGACTCCATGGGGCTTTGGCATCAAGTAGCCCCATGAAAGTGTCTTTGGCTGACATTGACTGTGAGATCGTGTGCAGGCCTTAAACTAGAAGTTTGTGAAGTTTCAAAGAGGCTGTGTGTGAAAGCCCCTAGCCCAACGGCCCAGGACACCCAGTAACAGGAGGTGATTGATCAGGAGTGGACCCGGCAGAATGCCTGCATTCCACAGACTTTAGATTCTGAAAGGCCTCACTTCGAATCTTGTCTCCTCCACCTGTTGCCTGGAGATTCTGTGCAGGTGTCTCAACCTCTCTGAATGTCAACTTCTCATCCCAAGAAAAGCAACATCTCCACCAAACTCACACAGCCATTGGAAGAATCGTGTTAGTGGATCATAAGAACTTAGCCCGTGCTAGGAAAGGTGACTACTTAGAAAGACGTGGTGCTTTTTGCTCCTTTTTATTCTTCTCTAAAATGAATAATCCATGAGAAGGCAAGATGAAGGTAGCTGTTTCCCCCTTAGGGTAAAACTCTAGATAGGAAACTGGACTGGGGCAAGGAATGTGTGGCTGAAGAATGTGTGGAGAAGGAAACATTGCCTGTAACAGAGGTCACCGAATGGTCATTCAGAAAAAGCCAGTCCCTAGCTTCCTTTGTCACCTGGGCTGAAGGAAACCTCCTTTGCAGTGTTTGGATCAGACTTCCCACAAAAGGGAAGGGGCTTCCCCTTCAACTGAGGGCTTTGGCATCAGTTGATGGGCCTTGCTTTAGGCAGCCTTTTGAGCCTGGTGAAATGGTCTAAATAGGCCTTTAGGTTTGTTTATGCTTTTAGGCCTAATAAGGCTCTTTATTAAGGCTCTTATTAAGCCTTTTAATAAGGCTTTCCTGGTGGCTCAGATGGTAAAGCATCTGCCTACAATGGGGGAGACCCGGGTTCAATCCCTGGGTTGGGAAGATCCCCTGGAGAAGGAAATGGCAACCCACTCCAGTATTCATGCCTGGAAAATCCCATGGACCAAGGAGCCTGGTGGGCTACAGTCCATGGGGTTGCAAAGAGTCGGACACGACTGAGTGACTTCACTTCACTTCACTTCACTTCGAGGCTCTTTATGTCTTAGCTGTGTATCCTTGGGTGACTGGTTTCATCTCTCTGAATCCCTGTTTCTTCATTTTAAAAGACTGACAAAGTCACGCCTCCTCTATGGGGTTTTCATGGGACTGAGCACCCAGTGTCATGTTGAGTGGATAGTCAACTATTGTGGTGACTGAGGAAAGAGGGGCGCCCCCGGGGCCTCTGCCTCTCCTCAGCCGCCTCCTTCCCGGGCAGAGCCAGCTCATCTCAGATGGTGTATCAGGGTTAGCCCTGGGCTCCTCCTGGGTGGGGGACTTACTAGCTGATCAGAAACCAAGGATGGCTGGGAAATGAGGGCGTTAAAAAATCTTTCTAATTCCTTGAAAAGTTAAACATCATATGGCCCAGCAATTCCATTTCTAGATGTATTACCTGCAAAGAATGGAAAACAGGTCTCCTAATAAATACTTACATGTGACTATTACTAGAGCACCATTTACTCCAGCCAAAATGTGGAAGGAGCCCAATGTCCATGGACGGATGGATGGATAGGCAAAGTGTGACATGTGGTATATCCATAAAATGGAATAGTACTCAGCCCTGAAAAGAAACAGCCTGGGCAAAAGCCACAGCATAGTTGTGCCTCGAAAACTCTTAAAAGGCCAGACACAGAAGGTCACCTCTCGTGTGAGTACATTTGTATGAAATATTTAGGATGAGTGAGTCCATAATGTCAGGAAGCACGTCCGTGGTTTCCAGGGGCCTTAGGAGAGAGAGAAATGAGCAGCAGCTGCTCCACGGATGCAGGGTTTCTTTGGGGGTTGAAGATGTTCTGGGACTAGAAAGAGATGATGGCTGCACAGTGTCCTGGATGTTCAGAATGCCCCAGAGTTGCACTGAGAAGTGGTTACGTTCAGGTTATATCAGTTTTACCTGAATTAAAAAAAAAAAAAGTCTTTTGCGCCAACGTGTGGGCATCTCGACACCAGCATGAAGAAGACAGAAGAAAAACGAGGCAACAGTTGCTGAAGCGCTGATTTAAAAAACGTGCACTGTGAGGGCAGGGCCGTCTCCTCAGTCTCTTTAATGAAGACAAAGAAGGCAAGAGCTATGTAGGTGGGAGGCCACCATTCAGCAGATAGATGGCAACTCGAGAGACGCCAGCCATCAGCTTCTCAGGAGGGGTCAGCGGCTCAGGCGTTGTTTTTTGAAGTCGAGTCAACACGTGAAGTGTGCAAACACCGCTGCGGATCCCTTTGTCCCGGCTCCCCCTCGACCCTCCCCACCAGCTCTCTCGTCTTGGCGCGCGTCCCGTTTTCCGAACAGCAGCTGCGCACAGTTGAATAGTAAATCAGACACCCTAAAAAAACCGTTGTCTTGAAACAATGTCTCCGATTTCCCAGATATTTCATTTCTCTTTTCCTTCCCCCAGACCCATGCCTCAGACAGCACGAAAATCGGCCCATTCAGGTTCAAGCCTCGATGCCGTTCCGCTGGGGATCGTGAGCGGATTCCCGTTGTTGCACCGAGGTTTCGGGGCAGAACTGAGAGGCAGAGTACATTCCATGCTGCTTCTGTGCGGTTAGATCTGTTGTTATCAAATGCTCTTGAGCAGGGAGCAGCTGGGCGGCTAAGGTTTTCTGGGGACACATCTCCCCAGGATGAGCCCCAAGATGGTAAGGATGTTGGCATCACGAGGGCTCCCCCACCCCTGGATTCTCACGAGCCATTCTGCAGAAAGCCCATCCTGGCAGCCCCCAGCGAAGGCTCTGCTGGTTTCCAACTCACTGTCTGGGATGGGAGCAAGTTTTCTGGGGAGGAAGCCAAGGAGTTGCGGGGAGGTCTTCTCCGCAAGGGCCCGTGCCAGGCTTCGGGGCGGATCCCACCGCCATGCCTGCCTAAGCACACACTCACCATCCCCGGCCCTGTGGATGTCAGCTCAGACCCCAGCTTCAAGCGAGTCAGGGTTTCTCAGCCTCAGCCCTGTTGGCTTTTGGGTCAGATCATTCTTTGTCAGGGAGCTATTGACGTTTAGAAAAGTTGGCTGGCTTCTCAAAGTCAGGAGGCTGCTAAGCGATAGACTGTATCAGATATTCACACAGCAAACCCTTGATACCGCTTGTTGTGTATCGGCACTGCCGACCAGCAAGTACTTACCGAACACCTACAAGATGTCAGTGTTATGGATATGGTAAAGAACAAAATATGCCTTGTCACTGCGGAGGAGATGGAACATAAACTTGTAAACCAGAGTCTCAGCACTACTGACCTTTGGGACTTGACGGCGCTTTGTTTTGGGGGCTGCTCCATGCTTTATATGGTGGTTAACAGCGTCCTTGGCCATCTGTAGATTCTAGTAGCATCCCTGACATCTCACGGCCTGAAATGCTCCAGACACTGCCGGCTGCACCCAGGGCTGGGGGGCAGGGTGGAACGGGGGCAGGGGAGGTCATCCTATGCTGACAACCACTGACTTGGAATTTACGGAAACAATCTGAAAGTGAGACGGAGTGATCTGAGTCAAAGTAGAAGCCTGTCTGTCTGCCCAGAGAGAAAAAAAGGTGTTCCAGAGATGACCTCAGGGAGGAATCTTCAGAGATGAGAGCAACCCCAGGCGTGAGACAGTCCGCCCTGCTGAGCAGGATGGCAGTTATTTCCATCAGTAATTGGACCAACCAGTTTCTCCGAAATTACCTGATTTCATCACTGGTTTATTATCAGCGTCCCCCCATTAAGCAGTAACATCTGTGAGACCAGGCACCCTGTCCAGCCGGTGACGGTAAGATGCCAGAACCTCGAACCACGCCAGACACAGACGCCAGAGGGCAAATGACAGGATGAATCACCCGGACCATCTTCTGCCTGTGAGACCACTGTGACTTCTGGTCCTCCTATCCTGACCCTCTCTTACTTCTCCCCCTTCATCTCCCGGCTTTTGCTCTCTCCTCCTCGGTACCAAAATATTTGCCCGCATGCTCAAGTTCAGAAGCAGATACAGACCCCCTCCCACAGACAGAGGCAAATCCCCACCGCAACGCACCAGCAGGGAATCAGAAGGGGAGACCAAAACACGTCCTTGACTCCATCTTCTGAGAACATCAGCCATCCCGAGCCCGACAGCAGGTCGCCGGCGTGCAGATCATACCAGAAATCAGTTGGCCTCTGAGTCGCTCTCTCACGGTTGGAGGGCACTGCAAGCTCTGTGTCTGGCCGAGAAACCATGTGACCCTTTGCATTCAGGGTACTACCCTTTACCGTCCCATTTATAGCGAAAAATAACATGAAAAAAACCACCTCCTCTGCCCCCCACCAAAGTAAATACAAAAATAACACACCCACAGCAACTCTGTGGTTCAGAAGCCCAAGAGAAAGCAGCTCCAGTCTCTTGGCAAAGACTAGGAAAGACTGGCAGGGCAGGCAGAGAGGCAGTTCAGAAAATGTAATCTTTTATGTACCCAGATGAATATGATGCTTGCTACATAAATTTGAGGGCACTGTTGTTAAACACTTTATATGCTGTACTGCACCAAAAAGGCCACAACTGCCTTTCTGATTGAGGACAGTGATTGGGAAAGAGCAAAGTGTGCAAATAAACAAATTATATGTATGTACTTATTTTTAACATGCTCTGCTAGACAGGCCACAAGGTCTCTCTCAGGTAACACACGCCTGGCAATCTAAACTAGAAAGGGCCCCCTTGCTGGGAGAGAGTGGAACTCCGCTTCCTCTCCTCCTGGGCTGTGGCTGAATGTCTGTCCGTTCAGAGTAAGTTCGGATCCAGTGGCCACTGGGCTAAATCAAAGCATTCACCACTTTTTCCAAAATCCACACAGAGGAACTGTTAAAAACTAGGAGGCAGTATTATCAATGCAGCGATTCCAGCCCCAAAGTGTCTTTGAGTTGAAGGAGGAAGCAGGGTGGTCATGGAATACAGAGGGCAAATCTGAGAAATGAGCCAAATTTAGAATTCTTTCCAAACGTCGCGGGTCTCCTGTGACTCGGGGTGGTAAGACGTCTGCTGGGCTGGCGTAGGCTCTAGGGAACTCCTCTTGATTTTTACAGGTTCCTCTGTTCTTCTCATTACCCCATTTATAATGACATTGTTTGAGCATCATGTATGTGTCTGTCTGTTCTAAACACTTGTGACAGTGATGTTACCCAGAATGCAATGAGGTGCTATTGTTATCCGTGTTGTACGAATCAATAATTATGACCTAGGGAGTTAAGGCCGATCTTCAAAGTTAACCCAGCCAGTAAGTGGGGACATGGGGACTTGAATCATCCATCACAGTCAACACTCCTTAATACCTGTGTGTTTCACTAGCTTTTCACTTTCTACCCAAGGACACTCCCAACCCCTCCGTGGCTTCAGTCATCATGTCTGTGACAGTCATCAGGAATATTTCAGCTTCCATCCCAGCTTCAATCTGTTGCTCATGTCTGCCTGAATCACAATGCTTCGAGCAGCCAAGCTCAATGGGGAAAAATATCACGTGATTGGTGACGACTGCTCTGGGTGCAGAAGTGGCTGTCGGTGGCACATAAGCTCCCTATTTGTCATCCTGTCTGTGTTGTTCAGTTTCCATTGCCAACCAGTACTTTATCTTCTGAACTCCAACTCCAGACTTTCAACTGCCACTGAGATAGCCTTGTCTCCACTGGGGTATCCCATTGGCCTCTCAGACTCCTCAAAGCTGGCTTCTCCTCTCATTGTCCCTAGTGAGGTTGAAAAATAACTGTTTACACAGATTTCAAGTTTAAAGTCTGAGAATTGAGCTTAGCTCTTCTCTCTCCTTCATTCAATACTCCAACCAATCATACGTCTTTTCCATTCTACTTTTCAAATACTTTAAGAGTTTGCTGTGAGCTCTCATGTTCCCACTCCTTGAGTCTAAGATAGGTCTCCTTTGAAACAACTGCAAGAACCAACTAACCAGTGCTCCTGCCTCAGGACCTGCCAATTCACTGCCAAGTATTCTTTTCTAAACCACGAACCTGGGTATATATCTTCCTTGCCCACTTTGTGGATCCCCTAAGGTCCAGACTCTTCAGCTGGCCTATGAGACCAGTCTCCATGAGTTCATTTTGGTTTTTTTTTTTAATGTGAATCATTTTCAAAGTTATAGAACTTGCTGCTGTATTGCTTCTGGTTTTTTTGTTGTTGTTGTTTTGTTTTGTTGGCCATGAGTCATGAGAGATCTCAGCTCCCCATCCAGGCCTCGACCCCCCACTCCCAACACTGGAAGGCAAAGTCTTAACCCCTGAACCTCCAGGGAATTCCCCCACCATGAGCTCTTGTGCTGACTGTTCAGATGTCTCCCTGGTTCCTGCATGAGTCACCCCATCGTGTGTGTTACCTGTTCTTCAGCAGTGTAACCACCTTGTTCTACCAGCCCATCGCCATTCATGTCTGGGTGTCCTTGCTCACATTGTTTCTCCCCCTGAGAATACTCTGCACAGTTTGGTGATTCTTTATTTGAACCTCCATGCCCTCGGCTTGCAGGGCACACCCATCACAGCTTACCCCCTCAGCTGCACAAAGCGTTGTCTGGAGGACCAGTGCAGCCATCACAAACCACCCACAGAGGAGCTGGGCCTTCCTCTGCCTGTCCTTTCCTGAGCCTCCTTCAAAGCAGCAGCTGTTAGCATGGGATTTACAGCACCAAGGTACCCTTCAGACAGGACCCCTGTGGAAGCTGGGTGGTTGAGACCCATGACCTCAGTCACCCCCCAGCAATGTCCCCTGGCACCACAGCTGATGGATTTTTGCACCAGCTTACAGCTTACTATTTCAGGGCACAGGGCTCATGCCAGCCTCATAGCGCTTGGTGTTGATTTAAGAATGTGAGCTCCTTGAGGGCAGGGGCCAGTTAGAAACATCTTTACCTTCCTGTTGTACCTGGACTTGGTATCTGGGACAAGGCAGGCAGTCAAGAAATGGTTGGTCGAGGATTGAATGGAGTGAACCAGAGGGTGGATGAGCCTGTCTCAGCATTTCCTCTGTTAGCTTGGGGATCTTGGTCTGATTTTGTAACCTCTCTACTCCTTTTTCCCTGACCACAGAACTGGGATTAATGGTAGTGCCATACAGGCGGTTTTTCAGACTTTGTTATCAATGAGCAGCAGATGGATGGATGGATGGATGAATATTCCTGCTGATGAATAAGTGGATTAACAGATAAATAAGTTATTTAATGGATTCATTTAATACATGTGTAATTACAGAGAAATGTCCTTCCATCACTGCCAAAAACCACCACCAGCCACACACTAGATACAGTCACCCAACCACAAATGGTCCCCCAGGAAACAATCAAATAACAGCAACTTTTGCAGACCTAGGGATGGCATGAAGCCTCCCTCTGGGCACTCTTCTCACCAAATACCCTTCCTAAAAAGAACAGGGCAGGGAAGCGGGGATGAGAGAAGAAGGAAAGGAGAGATGGTAAGGGTGCACACATGTTCACAGGCTCAGAGAAATGACTTAATGCCAAGCCCTCCTGTCGCTTCACCCTAAGCCTCTGCCCTCACCCAAGCCTCCCCGGGAGCGATGTTCGGGCCTGAGGTTTTCTCTTGAAGAAGGTGGTGCAGACAGGGTCTCGAGCTCCCAGGGGCTCTGCTTCTAAGTTAATCGGTCATGTCGGTAGTGCTTGTGTGTGAAGAAGGCAGGAAGGTGGAGAGAGACACCCCTGAGTGTTTCTTCTCTGACCTGTTAGAGGTCATCCCTCATGTGCCTTGCATCTCTCACCTGTCACCAAGAGACCTAACCCACTCTGAAAACCCAGATCTTCCTGTCAGGGCGCTCTGCGGACCCCCAAGACTTCTCTTCGGCCCCTCCCGGCTTGGCCGTATCAGCTGAGTAATCTCCCCCAGTGTTCTGACACACAGCTGCAAGAGATGAAAACTGTACTGTTGATAGATGAAACTTTGGATAAGATTACATGGTTTTGAATATCTTGATGACATATTTGTCTGAAAAGTCTTTTAGAGGACGGCCTAATATAAATGCGCGGAAATGTTTCTAATGACTAGCATTTGTCTCCAGACTTCGTTGGAGAAATTAGCATTCATGTGTCTTTGGATGTTATTTGCATTTGTATGTGGGGACCAACTTTTGAATAATCATCTCTTCCAGCCCAGAAGTGTTAACTATTTACTCTGAACACAGGCTGGTTTCCTTCTCAGGCTATGCGGCTGGGTCTGTGGTGTCCAGAAATAGGGTAATGATGTAATGGGCATGTATCCCACGGCTCTGAGACCACTGGAACCTTCTAAGGAGTCCTCAGATACCTTTTGCCCTAGCAAACATTTCCTTGGCTCCGCTGCTTTCTGGCCTCCTCCACCTCGCTGTTGTAATCACCTTCCCTCATCGCGGGCAACCTCAGTCCTTTCTACGAACTCCAGACCTGCAAGGTCAAAGGTTGACCTCTCTGGCCACAAGTCTACTTGGGATTCTCCCCAGGACAACACACGTTCTGTGGAAAGGCCACAGAAAGGAGTCAGTGTGTGCAGACAGCTTGGGGCCATTCCCTTCCGTGGTTTTGTAGCGGTCCTTTGGCTAAAGTCCAGGGTAACTGTCCTGGTCCAATTTTGCAGTAAGTAGGAGGAGAAGGAAAGGTCTGGATAAAGTCAAGAAGAGCGAAGTTCTCATAAAGCCCTGATCTGCTCTGGGATGTCCAGGAAGAAAATTAACCTCTGTCGGCACCCATTTTTGCATCCATAATGTGGGGAGGTAATTCCACCAACTACCCAGAATTAAAAAAACGAGAGCAGGTCATGCATCTGAAATGCCAGGACCTGGCACACAGTGGATATTCGGTGCATGGCTCTTTTCTGCTCTGGCTCCTCAGTATTTCCTAACGCACTATCGGCAACAGCATGAAGGCTCCTGATGGAGATTTTTGCAAAGAGCAAAACAGTGATGCTCTGGCTTCAGCGTGAGATTCATTTGGGAGAGTTTCGCAGAGGGAGCTTCTGTTTTGGGGGAGCTGAATGGCTTCGAGGGTCATTCTCAGTCTGAGCTCTGGGTCTCCAATACCACTCACCGGTGCACGTTCGTTCTCCCAGGGCTTTCCCGTCCATGTCAAAAGTAACCCCAGCCTGTTCTGCCTCGGGGGTTACTCTGCAGGCAGGAGGCCCAAGGTCAGATGAGGCCCACTGCAGGCTCTCCCCCGGGGCTCCGCACCTTCCACAAAGCTGGTGTTTCGTGACTGCCGGGTACATGAATGGGTGTGGCTGTGAATCCTGGCTGCCCCATGCTGCCTCCTCCTAGACTGTGGAGCAGGAATATCAGCAGTCTGCGTTTCCAAGAGACAAGTGTCTCTAATAATAAATGAACCACAGGGACAGCGACAGGCCTAACATTTCTGGAGCCCTCAGTCAAGGCCAGAGTCTGTGCTGTGTGCAGTCCAGGGCCGTCTAATGTTGACACCCTACGGGCCACCGCCAGCTGTCCCCTCCCATCCCAACAGGAACTTGGACGAGGATGGGAAGAGATGGCTTGGAAGCCCTGGGAGGATGAATCCAGGATGCCAGCCTGCAGGCTGCTCGGCATGCTATTTCTTACACTCAGTCTGTTTTGTTGTGAAGCATAAGTAGCTCATTCCGGGCATCACCCTCTCGTAGAAATATCCCCCCAAACCCCCAGGTCTGGGGGATCTGTGTTTCCATACATGACCACATGCAACCTTTTGGAGACTCTGAGAACTGGAAGATGAAAGATTGCCCTGCAAGTAATTAGGAATGGCAACACTCTCAGGCTGGAAGTGAATGAGCGAAGTTCAGCTGTTCCCATGATAGCAACTGATTTGCCTTCAATGGAAAATAACGCAGGTGGGCGACCTGCCTTTCTGACACCCAGGGCACGTGCCCTGACTGAGGTTCAGCTTGGCGCTGGCCCTGGAGCATTCCAGCGTACGTGTCACAGGATGTGTTATTCCTGTCCTAAGCTCAGACTTGCTTGTCTGTCTGTCCACAGCCTGGAAACCTCTGGGAGGACGGGGCTCAGCGCCGAGATGAGGATGATCAAGACGTGTCCACGGGTGAGCGAACGTGCTCGCTTCCGAGATCCTCTCCACCCGCCGGCGTGTCCCAGCCTATGATCGACTGCTCTCTCAGGCTGGAGTCTCTCTCTGTCTCTCACTCTCTCCACCTCTGCCTTTGTCTTTTTCTCTCTGTCTCTCTATCTCTGTCTCTCAGAATGGTGCTAACAAGGAGGGAGGGGTGGAGGATTGAAACCTGCTCCGTCAAAATTATTTGATCTGTTTCCATCTTTCCGCCAGGCCCCACGTGAACACCCCACGAGCTCTCTGCCGCCATGTTAATGTCCCGGGCGATGCTATCTGGTGGCCCACATCTCATGCCAGAGGCAACACCCGCTCCCAAAGAATCCCAGCCCACGTCCCACCCTTCCGAGAGAGGCAGAGCCCATCTCCCTTGACGCCTGGGTGGCTGAGGCGGTTTTTTCTTGAACACTGCGCCTTGAGAACACTTTTATGTCCCTCTTGCCAAACCTGAAACTTGATGTTGGGATTGTTGGTGATCCTCCAAGAGGCCAGGCCTCCAGTTCAGGCACCAGAACACACCTGGCCACTCCCAAAAGCACTTTTCCCAAGTGCCAGGAAGCTACACCTCGTCCTCGGGGTAGGAGCAGCTTGGGAGAATGGCCCAGAATCCTGCAGCATCACTTTCATTCTGTTATCTTGAAATAAACACGTTAACCTGCAGATGTGGCTACTGGAGGTAGCCTCTATTGTGACTGAGTCGATTGGCAAACACATCATTAAATGAACATACACGTAACATATTCATTTATAATTGATGTGTCTGCACGCTTTTCCCTGTCTTTTGTCACTAGCCATTTGTTTTAAATATCCCTGACCGTCTGCCGACCATGCCCTTCCTCCATGCATGGTGTGATATAAAGAAACATATATAAATATCACCCTCTGACACACCATCCGTTCCACCCAAATCCCTTTAAGGAGATATAGATTCCTACGGTTTAGATCATGTAAGTTACTTTTTAACACACTGTCTTTTTTTCATATGTGTTTATTTGGGTTTACTTGGCTGCACAGGGTCTTTGTTGTGACACGTGGAATCTTTAGTTGCAGTGTGTGAACGCTCAGTCTCGGCACGTGGGATCTGGCTCCCTAAGCAGGAATCGAACCTGAGGCCCCGTGCGTTAGGAGCGCAGTCTTAGCCACTGGACCATCAGGCAAGTCTCTGGATCATATACTTTATTAGTGAAAAAGGCACAGTGACAAAACCGGCAGGGCGTGTTCATCCACAGAGGGTAATTCTGGGGGTTTTTAAGAGGAGGCACAACTGAGACTATTTCTGACCTTCCGTCAGGACATTCAGAGCCTGGGCCGGATGGTGAGGATGGGTGGGCAGTCAGGCGCCGAGTACGAAGGCGGAGTTCACCCGCGGCCAAGGGGCCGTGTTCTATGCAGGAGCCCCATCCTCAAGGGCTCTGCAGAAGCTTCTGGAACATGCGCTGGTGGAGATCACTGTGGGCACACAGGGGCCAGGGGAGGGATGTCAGCAGCCTCTTTCCCCAGATTCAGTTTTGTGTCCCTGTGGGGCGCCACCTCCCCTCCCACCCCCGCTCCATCCCACCGGGTCTAGGCTCCAGGAGGCAGAGACGAGCATGTGGGCGAGCTCCCCAAGTCCGCTGGCTTCCCTGTGGGTCAGGCCTCTGAGTAACACTGGGTGGCGGGTGGGGGGGTGTGCACGACTGTCTCCCTGCCCTCGGGATCACTTGTGTCCTTGACTGAAGGTCACAGCTCGAGTCAGAGGCAGGCTGCCCTGTCCATCATCCCCCTCCCTCTCCCCTCTGCCCCCTGCTCCTCTCTCCCTGTATCGCCCTGTCTGCCCCCAGCTCTTTCTCCCTCTCCTTCCCCTTCTCCTCTGAGTCTGGGAGTCACCCAGCCTTTCCTTACATTTCCCAGCAGCAGGAGGTGGTCCTGGCTTCCTGGGGTTGGAAGCCCCAGGAAGCTGCACTTCCCCTTAAGGTTTCGCTGTCCCCTGTGTCCCCGCGCCTTGTCAGCATTCCCTTTATTAAAACTCCTCTTGCTTCCCCATGTCCACTCCTTCTTGCCGGGACCCAAGAGACACAAGTCACGGGTCAGATAGAGTCACAGGGGTGTGCTTCTCCCAGGCGCCCGGAGGTCCCCCTGGAGCGGGGCCTCCTTTGTCATACCTCACCAGGACCTTCCTGCCTTCCCCAGCCACCCCACAAACTCCGGACCCCCAAATCAGAGCTGAGCTATGTGAAGGGGCAGACCCTGTGGCTTACACACATGCTTCCTCCTTGGGGTCCTCAGTCAAGGGGAATGACGTGACATTTCATCAGGTTAAGTGATGAGGCGACTACCCAGCCTTACTTCTCATCAGGCTCTCAAAGGCTGCAGAGGCTGTATGAAAATAGCTTGAAAGCCGTCATGCAATAACCCAGTGTACGTGCTCCCAGCTGGTCGGTGTAACGGTAGCCTCCCAACTAGGCGGGGAGTTCTTGGGTCAGGAAGTGTGGCTTTTGTGCAGGGATTACCCCGGTGCCATCCGTGTACCTAAGAGCTTGGGAAATGATGACTGCTCCGCAGCGACTATTCAGCTTGCGATTTTTGAAGGAAGGCAAGACAGTCTTCTGGGACTTCAGAGAGGAAGGCAAAGAGTACTTACCCACATCTAAACTCTTCAAAGTAGAGGCAGTTTCTTTGCCTAATTCTAGAATTATATCACAAATTCTGTACAAATCATATTTAAATGGATAGTCCTAACATAAATGACTCTGAAGGGAATACATCAGGTAGTATAGGTTGACTGCTTTAGCTCCTTCAATTTTATCTGTTTCTGCTATAGAAGCTGATTATGCAAAAAAAAAAAAAAAAGTCACTTTGCTCATTCAGTATTCTTGTAGCTAGGAATGACTTTACGACTCATTTCTCAAAAGTAAGATAAACATTCCAATGGTACCGTCAATTTCCCTTTTGTTTTTATCATCTTGGAATGCAAACATGATGGCTGGAACTTCAGCAGCAACCTTGGGAAAGGGAGGTGATAGCAAGGAGGGAACGATGAGAATTGCAGAGACAGTGAGGTGACCTTAATAATTGTAAGCCACTGAACTACTGATATCAATCAACTACCTCCAGAATTGTGTGTATCTGTGTGTGTGTATGTGAGAGAGTATATCAACCCTTCTTTATTGTTGTTTAGTAGCTCAGTCGTAACCAACTCTTTTGTGATCCCATGGACTGTAGCCCCCCAGGCTCCCCTGTCCATGGGATCTTCCAAAATACTGGAGTGGGTTGCCATTTCCTTCTCCAGGAGATCTTCCTGACCCGGGGATCTTCCTGACCCAGGGATCACACTCAAGTCTTCTGCATTGGCAGGCAGATTCTTTACTCATGAGCCACCAGGGAAGCCTAAATCCCCATTAATTAATTATTCTGTTTCTTGTAGCCAAAGCTATCCCTGTCTGGTACAGTCAAAAATGTGTTGATAAAATAAAATCACTTCTGTTTCTCCAACACCTCATTGACTTTTCACATTGAAATCTGCGTAGGGCAGTTTTCTAAGTGAGAGAGCTCATTCAGGATTAATTCAAGTCTGTTTGACCCACTGCCTTGCCTAATGCCCGTGACCCCCTTTAACCCTCTTCTTAGCAGCTCTTGAGCCCCTTGAGAGCAGATGCCACGTGACATTTACATCCCTAGCGATCAACGCCGCAGTTTTCGTGTAACTGGCATTGAATTAAAGATGGGCCCTGAAGAAAGAAAATAAGCTTCATAAGGTCCAACGAGGGCGGTACAGTAACCACCACTTATTGAGAACTAATGCATGCAAAGCGTTTTCCAGTCTTCATTTCAGACACATCATAAAGTATCTGTAGCCCCATTTTACAGATGAAAATCCTGGCGCTCAAAGAGTTTGCGTAGTTTGGCCAGGATCCTGAAGCTTGTAAATGCACAGAAAATGTGAACCGCCAGCTCCCCCGTAGACATCTTCCCTGTGAGACGAACAGTTCAGGGCATGGAAACCACCCGGGGACTTTGTTTTTCTCACCTCAGCATTTGAAGACACCAGCAGACCTAGCCAGGTGCCGACCTGCCTTGACGCAGACTCTGCATGAAACCTTCAAAGGGTCTAGAATTCAATCCCCGGCAGGTTCCGAGGAGGACGGTCTGGGGCTTTGGAGAAAGCAGCCTTTTCCACCGTCTCATTTGCATGCTGGATGTCTACTGAAAGTTGCTATGGTGATCCGTTTGACCAGAAGTTTCCGCTGAATCATCCCAACACATATATGAAAACAGAGATGTGGTTTGGGGACCCAGGCCCCAGCAGCCGGGGGAGACGCTTCCATCTTTCACTTGTGACTCACTCGTGGTCGTGCGTAGGCCCAGCTGGCAGGGAGGCGAGACCTCTGGGGCAGGTGCCGGTCCCCGGAGAGGTTTTGCACGGCAGGGCACACGCAGTCCCCTCTGGGGACCCAAAGAGTGGAGCAGGAAAGGAGGAACAGCACCCGAGTGATGCCCTGTTCCTCCAGCTCATCCCAGGGCTCAGGTCCTCTGGGCAGACGTCTCTGTTTGGAGACACCCCCCCCGCCCCCCCCCGCCACCCCCCCCCCCCCCCCCGCTGCAGCAGCCAAGGCCGCCATGGGTGGCTGGGTTCAGGTGGTCCATCTGGGAGCCGACCTGAAAAGGCAGGAAGGGAGGGGGCTCTGAACCGCGAGGAGGAAGGACCTGCTGGCGCTGCTGTGGTCGGTGACCTGCTTCAGGACCTGTTTCGAGGGTCCTGGGACGAGGGACAGAGTGCCGAGGGGGTGTGGGGCTGGGAGCAGACAGGCCTCTGACCAGGTCTCCTCTCTGCGGGCAATCCTGGTTCTCCAGCCTGGGCAAACATCTGAAGTTTGACCTTGATTTTCCCATGTGCAGAAATGTAGAAAAAAGTACCTCGTTCAACCTAAAAAAAAAAGAAAAAAGTCACATCCACAGTGGAGCCTGGTGCAGAGGACAGCATGCACCACACCCTCAGTCAGCTTCGTTCTCTCTCCTTCTTCTGGTCATCAAAGAGGTTCAGCTAAGTGATCCTGCTGCTCTTGAGTTATGAACCAGGCGTATGAGCTCATGGACAAAGAGTTAACTGGAAAAGTGTTCGGACAGAGATGTAAGCATAGCTCTCAAAAAATGCCCTGTATTTTGAAATCAAGGTTATTTGGCATTTGATCTTCATTTGAATGATGTCCTGTGTAATCAGATGAACATGGACATCTTTGTAAACAATGTAGATGCATAAAGAGAGAGTTGCCCAGTTAGTCCTTTTGCTTATTTATTTATTTATTTTTATTTGGAGACACTTGAGGGCTGTTCCTCGCTGGGCTGCAGGGGACTGTGTGTGGCAAGTATGTGGAGGGGTTATCAAAGGAAACGATCCAGGGCAGGCTTTTGGCGTGCATTTATTTTTTTAATTGATTTAGTTTTTAATTAAAGGATAATTGCTTTACAGAATTTTGTTTTCGGTCAAACATCAACATGAATCAGCCATAGGTATACATATATCCCCTCCCTCTTGAACCAGGAGAGATGCTGTCATTTAAATGGATGTTGATGTTTAAAAATGATGTTGCAGAGTACGTTAGCGACACATTACATTTCTGTGTGGGAAGACAGATACAAGTTTTGTAGAAAGTACTTTGTCATATCAACACTCCAAAATATGTATACCTGTTAGCCTAGATATTAGTCAGGGCTCTTCAGAGAAAGAGACCCCATAGAGTAGGTGTATATATCTTACTGGATACCTGTATGTCTCTCCAATAATCTGCAAGCTGGAGACCCAGGAAAATGAGAGGTATCATTCAGTCTGAGCACCCCAGGAACCAACTGTGTTGATCCCAGTCCGAAGGGAGAGGTGAAGAGAGATATCCCAGCTCAGAAGAGAACCAGGTTGGGTGTGTGGGGGTGGTGCATCCCACCTTCCTCTGCCTTTTGTTCTACTCAGCCCCTCAACAGATCCTCCTGGTGCCCACCCACACTGGGGAGAGCATCTACTTTACTGGGTCCACAGGTTCAAATGCTAATAAGCTCCTCCAGAAACATTCTCACACACCCCCGAAATAAAGTTTCCTCTTGGTAAGCTGGGGTCACTCAAGCTGACACACGAAATTGACCATCACAGCCTGGTAACCCATCTTTTCTCTCTCTCTTTTGGAAATGATCAGATATTCAGAAATTATGGACAAGGGTAGAGATCAAAGCTGTATGTATATTACAAAAAAAAAAAAAAAAAAAGAAAGAAAGTATTTTAAAGTCCCTCAATAAAGGAAATAAATAAATTCTTTCATGATCACATGATTAAGTGTTAAGTGGCCAACTGAGATATACTCTCAAAGCTACTCAGTGACCAGGCCAACCCTGCCCTTTCAACTTACCCCTGCACACTTGTGTATACATTTTGTATATTCATTACCCAAAAAAATAGCTTAGAGGACAACCCTATCAACAACCACTGTTTCTAAGTGGCTCTCTTCCCTTTATTCTTTCTCCTTTTTTTGTACTTTCCAACACTTCTGTAAGGAGCAGAAAACACTGTCATAATCAGAAAAGGCAAGGATGACTATGATTTCTAAAGATGCTCGAGAGGTCAAGTCTTAGAACCTTGCTCCTTATGCTTCGGCTTCATCTTTCTCCAGAACACAGCTGGTCTGCTCCCGGAAGGTAAGGGTCAGGTGAGCCACGGAGCGCGCGGGCCAGGACAAAGCGCTTTGATGTGTGACCTCTGCCCCCCAGGACGGACAGTGTGGAAGCCAGCCGAGTGGTAGTGGCCGGCAGGGACCACGATAACCTTGAGTAACAGCCGTCAGAGGTCGGCCTGGGGGGTGGCTCCTCTCCCCAGGACAGGAGGTGTCCCGTCACAGAGCCTGCTGCCACTGTGGGCCTTTGGGGTGCGTGCTCTTGGCCATGGATGAGGCTGCCACATCCTGACCTCACCGCTGTCCCCATTCTCTCTCCTTCGCTGGCTCCTCCATTCCCACCTGCTCCCCTCTTCCCTGCAGCCTCCGCCATCTGGCTCTGGCCCACCAAGCTGCTTCTCCTCACACCCAGGGGCTGTATGGGACATCCGTCCCACATCCTTCCAATCTCTGGGGTCCCTCACTGCCAGTGCCAGAGGGTCACGCAGAGGATGACCACTCGTCCACCCACCCTGGAACTTGGTGAGGCCCATTAAACGGACGGGTGGAGAAACCTTGGAAATGCAGTCAGCGGGCCGTGCGGTTAGGACCTCTCCCTCCCGCCCTGACCACAATCTGTGTGGGCTTAACTCCTCTGAACACCAGCATCTTCACCTACAAGAGAGAACGATATTCAGCTTGGCGGCTCATCGTGAGCCTGAGACAAGTCCATCAGCCAGGGTGACCGTGAGTGCTGCACAGCGAAGATGGTGCCCGGCAGTGACCGCACGGCTCCGCTGCTCTGGAGTCCGAGTGGGCTCAGCCCTGCAGGGGCTCGTCCGAGGCCAAGGTCAGGGTGCCAAGCACTTCATTGGAGGCCCTGGGGAAGAATCTGCTTTCAAGCTCACTCAGATTGTTGGCAGAATGAATTTCTCTGTAATGGTGGAAATGAGGTCTGACTGTCAGGGGGGAACCACGATCTGTGGCTGGGGAGCACCCACCTTCTGCATCACATCCCTCCTCCCCCGCCCCACTGGTATCTTCGAGTCAATGACAGCAGGTCAGATCCTTCTTGGGCATTGCATCTCTCCAACTTCTCCTCCTGTTTCCGGCTGGAGAAAACCCTCTGCTTTCAAAAGACTCCTGGAGGTTAGAGACGATGGTGCATGTAAATCGCTTAGAACACTGCCTGGTGTTTAGGAGATCAGGGTTGACTTTAGGACACATACAGAAGGTTCCAAATCAGCTTTAATGGAAGAAGCGAGCATGTGAATGAATGCAGGAGTAAATGAGTAAATGGGGAAAAAAAATCAGCAATGAGGTGAGTTCCCATCTTGGAGGGCGGAGACAAGCAGCAAGGGACATCTCCAGCAGCGAGGTGGCATCCTGATATGAATTCCATCCATCCATGTGGAGTGAGGATTCAATTAATACAGCTACTAAATAAGGTTTCATCCTGCAGCATCAGAGTACCTGGGGGGTGTCATCTGAGCCCAGCTTCTCTAATCAGTCCCGAGGCCCCAGGAAGTCTTACTGGCAATTATAGCCAAAGGAGCAAAATTCTGTCTCTAAGCACTTTCCCCTTCAGCTTCAAATTGCCCTTGGGATCTTGATGTTTCTCCATCATGAGCTCTGCTCTCAGCGCCCAACTCCCTTCCCCCTGCAGGCGAGGCAAGATGGACTCTGGCTGGAGGGAGTTTGGTGGTTCGACCCTTAACGTCTCAGATCTTTGTTGTGTTAGCAGTCCTCCGAGCAAAACAACTCAGGCACCAGAGAGAAACAAAACAAAGCTGAAACCTGGTGTCTGATGGGAAGCGGCATGCTTGATAAACTTCCAAGAACCCCTGGCTTCCAGACCTCCTCCAAAGGCCTTTTATAACTTCCTGAAAATGCTTTTGCATTGGGTTTTTAATTAAACATTTAATATGCATCATGCAAATTTATTGATTCTGCCAGGGGGAAAAAGATGAATCTTATTATTTGGTCATCTCCAGCTAAGAAGACTCATATTTTCCCGGGGGTTACTAATCAAGCCCCTGGTTGCATCCAAGTTTGAACAGCATTGCAGGAGCAGGGAGCATTCTGGTTTGCAAAGCCACTGGCTCGGAGCAGTCATGTTCATTTCAGCTTCTCAGACTCAGTCCTCAGACTGAGGATGCAGGGAGATACAAGCTGTTGAACATGAACATGAACGCTTAAAATGGACCCCTTTTGTCACAGGGTCTCCTTCTGTTGTTCATCTCTTGCCCCTTCCTGTGACTCTGAAGTTCTGATCTCTGAAAAGGATGATCCTTACTGCCCAGAAAAGTACTTTGAGGAAATGGCTCAAGGGACAAGATCACCCTGCCTGCCTGATCCAGGACGGTTAAGATCCCACCAACTTGGTATTTATGGACCAAAATTCTGGAAGAATGAGGAATCTGGCATATCAAAAATTCTCATTTACTGTGGATCAATTGAAGACTCATGATTTTCAACCTTTTTCACATTTCTTCTAAAATTCACAGAAGCTCTCATTCCTTGCCTTATTAAAGGGGAATTGGGACATCCCTAGTGGTCCAGCAGCTAAGATTCCACACTCCCAATGCAGGGGGCCCGAGTTTGATCCCTGATCAGGGAACTAGATCCCATATGCCGCAGCTAAGAGTTCACATGCTGCAACTAAAAATCCTAAATAAGTATTTAATTTTTTTCTTTTTTTTTTAAAGGGGGGGAATTGGGTAGAATTCTATCTGGTAAGTAGGGGTTGGGAAAGGCCCTTGACTAGTCTCAGCTCCAACATTCTTTGAAGAAGACAACAGCTATAGAGCAGTGGTTCTCTACTGGAAGATTTTGTCCCCTACAGGACTTTGGCAACGGCCAGAGGGGTTTTGGGTTGTTACAGCTGGGAGGTTTGGGGGGCAGGGGTTGCCACTGGCATCCAGCTCATGGAAGCTAGAAATCCAGAAACGCCCTACATCAATGCACAGGATAACCTCCTCCACCAAGAATTATCCAACCCCAAATATCCACAGTGCTGAGGTCAGGAAGTCTTGATCCAGAGGTTAATAGAAAGGTCTGTAATACAGGTTGATATATTAGATGGTCACCTAGAAGGAGCAGAGGTTTAAACCAAACAAACAAGAGGAAGCCTTTGATACAAGAATCCAGCGGGGAGTCTGCCATCAACCAGCTGCGTGGCCTTGAGCAAGTTAATATATTAAATATACTGAATTCAGTTTATTTACTCATTCATTTGGCTGGCTTTGTGAAGAATGGCATGTTCTAATCTAAGCAGAGAAAGCAAAATAAATGGTGTGAGAGTGAAGTAAGTCAGAAAGAGAAAAACAAGTATGATCTATTAGCACATATATACGGAATCTAGAAAAATGGTACTGATGAACATATTTGCAGGGAGGAAGAGAGACACAGACACAGAACAGATTTTTGGACATAGCGGGGCGGGGCGGGGGGGGGGGGGGCGGAAGGAGAAGGTGGGACGAATTGAGAGAATGGCATTAGCGCATATGTATTACCATATGTAAAATAGCTACGGGAAGTTGCTCTATAGCCCAGGAAGCTCCTCTCAGCCCTCTGTGACAACCTGGGGGGTGGGATGGGGGCGGTGGGAGGGAGGTTCAGAGAGGAGGGGACGTATAAATGCTTACAACTGATTCACGAGGCATGGCAGAAGCCAGCATAGTATTTTAAAGCAATTATCCCCTAACTAAAAATAAGTTAAAAAAATAAATAAATGGTGTCTGCAGAGGCTCAGGGCAGGAGAGAGCTGGTGACCAAGGGAGGCCATGGTGACTGGGGAATAATCAGTGGGGGTGGAGAGGAAGACGAGGGGAGACATCTCTGAACCTTCTGGACCAGAGCTGCGCTTCTTTCTGAGTGTGACAAGCTGCTGCTGCAGTGAGAGCTGTGCCCCAGCTGACGCTTCAATACCAGCTGCCGGACAGGACTCCATCCCTCTGGCTTTCTGTACAGGCTCTGAAGGTGTCTGTGGGGCGAGAGACATGTTCTCGTATGACCCAGTAATTCCACTCCCAGGTATTGACCAAAGAGAAATGAGAACATGCGTCCCCCAGCACCTGGTACACAGCAGCTGCTCAGAGCAATATTGTTCACAATGACCAAAGGGTGGAGACAACCCAGACGTCCACACACTAATGGGTGGATCAGCAGAACATGGTGCTCGGTGGAATATTAGTCAGCCGTGAAAAGGAATGAAGTACACACACGAATGCTACAACTCAGATGAACTTTGAAAGCATTAAGTAAAAGAAATCAGGTGTAGAAAACCACATTTTGTATGACTCTGTTTATATGAAATGTCCAGAACTGGCAAATCTACAGAGACAGAAAGTGGATTGGTGGTCACTAATTAGGAGAAATGGAAAGTGACGGATGGCTGGTTTAGGGGGACGTGATGAAAATGTTCTGGAATTAGGTAGGGGTGAAGGGTTGTGCAACCTCGTGCATATATATATATATATATTTAAAAACCTGAATTGTGCACTATACTTTAAATGCATGGTATCTGAATTTTATCTCAATAGAGCTGCTTTTTTTTTTTAATGTGGTGAGTGCACAAAGATGGATGGGAATCGACCCACGGTGGGATCCACAGACATTGGTGACTGTGGACAGACACATCCACAGACATGATGACATGTGAGGGGAGGGAAAACCAGCAATAGAGGCTGTCCGCCTGGTTTCCCACTTGAGGCTGCAGCTCTGGACTCTTCCTCACACGTGTTCACGGTCAGTACCTACCTGATGGTTCTCCCCCACGTCTGCCTCTTTCTTCTTATTGGAGTGTGAGCTGGGGTGGGAGAACACTTTGAGGAAGGGCCTTTGCTTTTTATAGGTGAATCAGAAAACCTTCTTGGTGACCTCTTCACTCTCGGTGGCTGGAAGAACTTGACCTTTGACCGACCCCAGGGATGCTGGGGGAACAGGCTCGGGACAACAGAGCATCGCAAACAGCAGGTTTTTCATGGGAAGGATGTGGTACATTCTGATTGCAGATGGCTTTCCCCAGTTAGCCGTCAACGTATAGCGAGAGAATGATGGTTCTTCCTTTACTTAGAAACTTATCTTAGCTTTTCGTGCACAAGTTAAGTGTCATTTCTGGTAAAGTCAGAAAGAGAAAGAACATTCTTTTGTGCTGATGAGAAATGAAGATAGAATTAAAAAAAAAAAACACCCAGGAACACATAATTCATTAACATTAGGCATCAAGTTCTCGTCATTTGGGGAGGAAGGTTGCATTTTAATCTGGTTTGAATCATGCTGACAGATAATGAATGCACTTTTGTCCTTCCAGGGTTGTTCGAGGCTGGGGCAGAACGTGGCTTTCCTCATTGGACCCTGAGACAAGGAGATGCCCTCTGGCCCCAGAGAGCACCCCAGGAAGACTGGCTTAACATCCACAGCGATTGCTCATTTCCAAAGTGACTGACTTTTCATTCGTGTGATAAGCCGAGTTCCTTTGGAGTTAAGGGAATAAAGATGAGATTCCCTCCTCCCCGCCCTCCAAGAGCTCACAGGTACATGGAGATAAATAGCCAGTGATGAACCATAACAGTTGTATTCGGAGGGTGATAGGAGAAGCGTTGGCTGGTGCTTGGGTGGGTTCATGTTTCGCGTGAGTGACCCAGGTGAGCACGTGGTTAAGATGCCGCTGGCCTTTTATCGTCATTGCTTTTAGTTATTGCTCAGTGGTGTCTGACTCCTTGCAACCCCATGGACCATAGCCCGCCAGGCTCCTCTGTCCATGGGGTTCTTGAGGCAAGAATACTGGAGTGGGTTGCCATGCTCTCCTCCAGGGGGTCTTCCAGACCCAGGGATCGAACCCGAGTCTCTGGCACTGGCAGACCGATTCTTTACCACTGAGCCACCAGGCAAGCCTTTTCTAGGGGCCCCTATAAACCATGTGCTGGGGGTGTGGGGAAGAGAAATAAGGGACTTGGATCGTTATTTTCTTTTCTTCCATTCAAACATCATCTGAAGCCTGCACTCAAGTCCAAGGACCTGGGGTGCTCTCCTGGGATTTCTCCAGGCTTCGGTTAGCCCTCAAGTCCCATCTTTCAAAGGCCAAGTGGTTTGGTGGCTCCCCGCCCTCAACCAGATCCCCCTTCCTCCTCCGCGCCTCCCTGACTTCCCATCAGGGGAGGCAGAGAGGAGGCGGCTGTTGTTTCCCAAGCCTCCACCTCCTCCTCCTGCCCTGCACGCCCGCCCTCGCCCGCAGTCATCCCGGCTGCCCGTGTGGGAGGCGGCGCACCGCACGCTGGGCCCGCCAGGCTCCCCCGCGCCCCCTCGGGGACCGCGCGCGCTCACGTGCGGCCTCACGCTCGCCCTCGTTCCCAGGCCCCGCCGTCCGCCGCGCCCTGCCCTGGCAGGTGGCCCATCGAGGGTGACCGACAGTGGGGGCCCTGACCCGTTTTTGCCTCCTGGGCACAGGCAGGGGCAGAAGCGGGGCTGTGGTCTGCCCCTCCAACTTCCTGGTTGCCAGCTCAGGCGCCCAGACGAAGCTGCCCAGCCATCGCCTCTGAAAAAACCAGCAGGCTGGTAACCATCGCCTCGTTATCCGCAGGCTGAGCCCACGTGGTGCTGAATCCCCAGGAGAATGACCAGGGAAACCCGCGGACCGTCAGCCTCCGCGGGGTGACTTTTCCCCCTAACTCCCAGACTCCAGGCCGACTAGACCCTGGCTCATTAGCACCGCGCACCAACAGCAGTTGGGGAGGAGGTCACTCTGGTACACAGTTTTCTTTCTCTCTCAGCCACAGAACTTCCTCCAAGGAACAGGCGCTCAACCTCCGGTTCTCAGAAGCAAAAACAAGCCGAGTCACGCATTTCTATGAATTCGCTCAGAAAGCCGATGATCAGTAATCACACTGAACGCGGGCGTCAGACATCACGGATCTCGCCTGGAAGGGAGCCTCCCGGGGAAGAGGGGCGCTCCCGTCACAGCTAAGTGGCCAACACCTCAGGGGGACAAGGAAGAGGACGGGGTTGTCTCTTGCAAAGAGTGCAGACCGGGGCTCAGGAAGGTCAAGGTCTCCTCCCAGCCCCACCGCTCCATGGTGGCTCCGGCAGGCCTTGGGAAGCCGAAAGCTCTGGACCAGAGGGTTCTTAGCTGTCAGGATGAGACACAGGTTGGTGGATGACCGATTGAAATGAAGTGTTTCTACGAAGGGAGTGGTACTTCCAGCACATACACTGACTCCTCCCAGTGCCTCCCAAGTTGGAAATAAGAAGGAAACCAATTTTCAGCTGCCACGTGTCAAGCACCGTATGGGGATACTCCCACCCACTCTGAAACAGAAGCAGCTTTGATGGGCTCCACATACAGGATTATAGACTTCTAAGATGCATGTCTGTGGTCCTCTGATGTAGCTCTGACATTTTACAGAGAAGAACGATCCCTGAACATCTCATGCAGAAAGATGAGTTAAGACAGGGTGTAAGTACCTACTTCCTTAGAACAATGGAAAAGTCCCACCCCTGAGGATGTCCTCTGTAGTGACCCCCCAACGCTGTAAGTTCTGTAAGGGTCTGTGCCTTAACTTCAGGACCGCCCAGTGCTCACCTGGCCCTGCCGTTCTTTCTCACTCCCACCGGAATGTCTCCATTCTCCGCGCCCACACGAAAACATGAGCACAGTGTTCAGCCCTGGCTTTATTATTTTTTTTTTCCCCTGTGTCTTTTCTCCTTTCATTGGTTTAGTGTGTGTTTTGTCTTCCCAATTCCTGTTGCATAACGTCAGAATTTGTGCCAGACCTCTATAGACAAGGATTTGGCAATACGGGCACTTGCAATGAGACTGTGTCACTGTACTTGGAGGAGTTAGGTGACCAGAGAGTTAGGTGTTAGTTAGACCCATGCAGGGCAGAATGATGGATGCGTTCATCCAGTGGTACCAGTGAACCCTAAACTGAGCTCAAGAAGACACAGCTATAAAGCTTCAAGAGAATATTCCACTCCATTCAAAATCCTTGGAACGACGGGGAACCAGTGAGAATGAGCCAGTTGAGGTGCACTTCTGTCTGTGAGGTGTGCTCTGTCATGATGGAGCTTCAGGAAGGCTGGGTGAGGTTGTTCAGGAGAAATTCTCTTCTTCCTCAAGTGGAACAGGATGATCAGAGGGACTTCCGCAGAGAGGTGAATAGATTCCAGTGAGGGGAAAAAAATAATCCTCGATGAGATGTTTAATTCTGGAAAACCAAAACGCAAAATATACTCAGGGCTGGCAGCAGCGAGGCGCATAGCCATGGTAAGAGTTTTACTTTTCTGTCAGATTCTCCAGGTTGTCTTCTTACTTAGAGCAGGAGGAAAGTAACAGTCGTTCTTTTGGTCACCAATAAGCTGTTTTACATATATTCAGAGGAGCCGACGTTCTTGTTGTATCCAAGAGGCAACGATGTGCTTGTGCCTGGAAAACACTGCAAAGAAGTTCAGAAAACTACTGCTTCAGTGACCTTTTGCGTGTCCCCTGGAGCTGCTGAAAGAGAGTGGTACCCTGTGCATAAAAACGGGAGGGTGGACAGACAGGCAGATGGAATGATACGTAGCTATGGAGTAGCAGCTGGGGTTGTTTTTTTTTAATCCCTTCATCTGCCCAACTAACAGGGCTTCCTAGGTGGTGCACTGGTGAAGAATCCGCCTGCCAATGTAATGAGACACGGGTTCGATTCCTGGGTCCTGAAGATCCCCTGGAGGAGGAAATGACAACCCACTCCAGTATCCTTGCCTGGGAAATCCCACAGATGGAGGAGTCTGGCCGGCCACAGTCCATGGGGTCTCAAAGAGTCAGATGTGGCTGGGCAAATGAGCACACTGTCCAACTAACAGAAAGCCTGACACTTAATGATTTCAGTCAGGGCCAATTGGTCACTCCGTTTCAAGACTTGGGGAAACTCAGAGTCGCCCTGCACACTGGGGTGTTCGCTCCTTCGTCAAGACCTAGGGATTCAGATGTGTCATCAGTGTCTTCATCCCACATTGAGGCATATGAGCAAGCTCTCAGGGGTAATTTGAGGATTCCCACCCCTTAAGATGGTTTCTGAAAATCCTGCCATTAGTAGGATGAAAAACAAGAGTGGGCTGGAGGCAGGTGAAGGAAAGCTTGCCCCCTTCCGCGTCTGTCACAAGAAAGTCTAAAGAGAAATCCCAACACTCTTGCTGACAACCTCCCCATTCCTGGCTCAAGACACTGTCCCCATCAGGGGAGGTGTCTCCACGGCCTGAGTCACCATGAGTCCATCATTTTCAAGTGCGGTGACCTCAGAGCCCCCATATTCGTGGAAAGATGACACAAAAGGGACAAAATTAGAACCAAAAAACAAGTCAGGCGTGCACATGTTCATTTTGCAGAGAAACCTGTCCTTCCCTTAGTGCAGGTTTCTGTTTGAATCAACTGAGAAGATGATAGTTTAAGGCAATGAGATCGCCGGAGTTACCACTGAGATCGTCACCATGCTCTCTGGGGGAAAAGAGCCCGTAGACTGTGTGTCATCAGCTCTTTGTGCCTGGAGATAGTTTCTGTCCCTCTTAGCCAGAACCTTTCTAGAAGGTATTCTGACTTTCCTACTCTCTCACTGTGGTAGAATTTTAATCTGTTCCACAAGCTTTCACATAGGAGCACCTGGAACTCAGGTGCTGGTTCAAGTTTGCTTGAACCAGGAAACAGAGGTGAAATGCAAGACCCCTGGGTCAAGATGCTCTCAGAATCATGAGGGGAACAGAGGGTCACCAGGCAGTTACGAAAGATGCGAGGAGGGGTGGGATCCTGGTGACGAAAATGGCCTGCATCTTGAAACCCATAAACCTATGCGTGTAATAAAATTGTATCCAATTCCTTCCAGCTGCATGTGGATCTACGGTTGCCTTGAATGTTTTAAAAAGTCAAACAGATATGGATAATTTCAACACACAGTTACAAACTCCATGCCAGTATCGGAACACGGAGTGGAAATACACCATCTCACTTGGATTAGGGAGAAGCAGCCAAAGCAGGTCTCCCACGGAAGGGGACCTCAGCACAGGTAAATGCAAGGATCAGGGAAAGGCAATCAGTGTCGACAGTGACCCCCTCCCCGCTCCCCCCAGCCAACTCTCCCGCCCGTCTATTGCTGCCTCTCTGAGTTTGAGCCACCTCTTTTAGACCTAAAAGAATGCCTGCTTGAATCTGTAACAATCTCCCTTTCTCCCCCTCTCTTACAGGTCATTTGGCTATTGAAGAAACTGGAACATTCGTCTTACTGAATTGCCCATATTCCGGTTGTGGATGACTGCTTCTTCATGGGGTCTGGCTCATTTCTCTCCCCTCTGTGTTTCGTGATAGTAGTAGTCTGGCACCATCGTCAGCCTCACCATCATCACGTTTCTACCACATGGTCCCAGCATGGTTGGAAAGGTGGGAGTGTGGACAATTGAGTAGAAGTCTAATTCCCCCATCATGTAACTTAAAACCAAGCCTTTCCTCCACGCCATGTAGAACAAGGACTGCAATCTGACGCTGGCACTCAGGTTGGGAAAGTGATTCTGGTACAAAGACAGTGCAAGCACTTGTGCAATGGCCAAGCAGGGCCGGCCCTGCAGCTGCCTCCAGATCAGGCAGTTTCTGGAAACAGACCTTTCTGACGGTAAGTTCCAATAAAGCAGGTGGGTGTTATATTAATGACTAGACTCTTAGTCACCTTGAGGGAACTGAGATCAGATGACACCAGGACAGTGGAGGGAGGTGAGATGTTTGCAGTTTAGATTGCAGATGTGAACTTAATCTCAGGAGCATTTTCATAATCGCTCTGATGCTTGGATGCAGTGCCTCACATACTGCTTATGAGGTTACCAGGTGGGAGGCAGGGGTGAAGTGAGGAAGCCCAAGCTGTTATTTGCCTTAAAACCTATGCTCTGAGAAGGTCAGGAAAAGGGATATACTTCATCCTTAAGACAAAATCTTCACTCTTCAGCTCAGCCTGGGCATTTTAGCATTCCAAAACAACCCACGAATAGACCACAGCATATTGTGTGTGTGTACGTGTGTGTGTGTATGTGTGTGTGTGTTAGTTGCTCAGTCATGTCCCACTCTTTGCAGCCTCAGGGACTATAGCCTATCAGGCTCCTGTCCATGGAACTCTCCAGGCAAAAATATTGAAGTGGGTAGCTTAGCAAACACCAATTCAGAGATAGCAACAGAGATTTCAAAAATGAGAAAGGAATTTTTTTTTTTTTAAGAAGAGAGAAAGATTAAGTGCTGAGCACAAAAGCTTGGTATCATTTGCTCTTGACCCTTAACTCCTTTTCTACCTGCCAATAAACAGACTTCCTGGGGTCTTATCCACTGGAAGGGTCCAGTTAGACTGTCTTAGGGACAGAGTCAATCTGACATTGCTAAGCAGCCACCAGCAGTGGAGGCCAGAGGGCTGTAGTTCTAGAAATTTCAGCTCGTTTGATCTTTGCTCAGAATTTCTTCTTTTGATTCTTTGTACATCTCAGAGGACAGAGCAGACACATGAATGTAATAATGATGCTGTTGCCGTGGCAGAAACGGGGCTCTGCAACTAAAGGATGCTCACGGTCCCCACAGACTGCCTCACTGTGTCAGCTGGCCAACACTTACCCGGGACCCCGGATGCTTCAGGCAGCGGACAGGTGTTCTCAAGATGGACCACTTCCTCTGGAATCCCTGGTGGTCCAGGGACTAGGACTCCAGGCTTTCATTGCCAAGGGCCCAGGTTTGATCCCTGGTCAGGGGAACTACGATCTCACAAGCCACGAGGCAATGGCACAAAAAAAAAGAAAAAGGACCACTTCCCAATGCCTCCTGTGACGTGATGCACGGTGTGATTTTATATACAATGAGGTGTTATGTAATACTATACTAAGTTATACTATGCTATATCACGTTACATTGCCGAGTATAGCATAGTATATATTGTTTACCTCTGTGTTTCTTGCGTGTCTCCCCCTCACACTCGATGATAAGACAGCCGGAGCATGAACTTTGCCACCACAGTGCATTCATTCATACCTGTACCACTCACCAGCTGACAGACCTTGGAAATGCTCCGTAATGTTTCTGCACCTTAGCTTCCTTCTGAGCCAAACAGAAAGAGCAGCACGTGTCTCCATAGGCTACTGTGAAATGCCAGTGCGTTAGAGCTGAGGGCAAGCCCTGGGTGAGTAACTCCCACGTTCTGGCGGTCAGTCACGTCATCGTTTGGTGATGGGCTCCACGCCACGGCGCATGGCTCCTCCCTCACACTCAGTGATTTCCCGTGTCCCTGCCCACCTGTTTCTGAGTCTCACGTGAAAGTGTTAGTTGCTCAGCCACGTTCAACTCTCTGCATGTAGCGTGCCCCTATCCTCCGTCCATGGGATTCTTCAGGCAAGAATACTGGAGTGGGTTGCCATGTCCTTCTCCAGGGGATCTTCCCGACCCAGGGATCGAACCCGGATCTCCCACATTGGAGGCAGGTTCTTTACTGTCTGAGCTGCTAGAGAAGAGTCAGTCAACATAGTTCATCCCTTTGCTATAAAGACTGGAGCAGGGTGGGCGGATAACTAGTCAAATGGTTTGACCTCAGCCTTGGCTTTGATTTGCCCAACTGGGACTTCAGACTGACCCCCATGGGACCTATGGGAGCTGGAGCCCCCTGGAGACCTGGCCGGGAATCCAGTAAGGCAGGCGGGAGGAAGCAGGACCCAGGGCCGCATGGGGCTCCCACCCAGCCTGCAGCCAGCCCTGTCTCTGCACCGTTTGGGCCCCTAAGTTTGCTTTTGGCTTATGTCAGTTTCGGTCTGTTTCTCCGTTGGAGCTCAGAGAGGCCCAGAAGTTGACACCCCACCGTAGGCTGAAGACCGAGACTCGGAGAGCACGTCAAGAACTCAGAGATGACACAGCCAAGAAGTAGCAGCAGTCACTGCACCGTGCGCTCCCAAAGCCCCAGAGGCCTTGGAAGAGAGGTCAGGATACACCCGTGGGTGTATAAATAGGTGAGTAAAAGGCAGGAGTTGGGAGGGCTTCTGGGAGCAGCGGCGATTGCACTGACGCCTAAGCTTTATTAAATGCCTGCCCGACATCAGCCCCGGTGCTCTGAGCTTAGCACAGCCTTGCAGAGGGGCCGTGCTGGGGGACGGAGCGCGGTGTGTGGGCATGTGGAAACGGGGACAGGCTGGCTTTCTTGCACTTGCAGATTACAAAAGAGTGTCCGTGTGCCTCAAAGCCCCGGGGGAGGCAGCCGTGACTCAAGGCTGGAAGGAGGCCCGAGGCGGCGGCGGCAGCAGCCAGCACTGGAATCCAGACGACACACCTGGGTGCACCCGGGCGTTTCAGCGCCCCTGCAGAGTCCCGTCCCAGCAGGATCTGCCGGCACCCACCTCGCTTGCGGGGCCCGCGCGTCTCCAGCGTGTCTCCAGCCAAGTCTGGCTCAGGAGGACACGGGCGCATCAGCGTGCGAGATAAGCTTCCTGGTAACCGAGGAGGGGCCCGTGAGAGGCTCGGGAGGGGAGTGTAGGAGCTGCCTCCTTGCAATATAGGAGCCAGCCACCCCCTCTCACAGGCGCGTTTTCTGGGACACTTGGCAGGACATTCCCTATGCCTTAGCACTTCAGAAAATGACGCAAGGAGCCAGAGCGCTTGTGTGTATATATATATATTTATATATGATCACGCTCAGTCACGTCTGACTCTGTGCAACCCCATGGACTGTAGCCCACCAGGCTCCTCTGTCCAGGGGATTCTCCAGGCAAGAACACTGGAGTGGGTTGCCATCCCTCCTCCAGGGGATCTTCCCGACCCAGGGTTTGAAGCCCCATCTCTTATGTCTCCTGCACTAGCGGGCAGCTTCTTCACCACTAGCACCACCTAGGATGTCACTTCCATTTGATAGACATTTTTTGAGCACCTACTGTGTGCTGAGCACTGCAGTAGGTGAAGAAGATGGAAAGGTAAGAGGTGTGCTCCCGGCTTCAGCGTGCTGCCGGGGCAGGTGAGGAACTGACGCGGCACCAGGAGGACGCAGAGGCAGTGGGCACTGGGGGGACTGCGAGCCCACCCCGGACCTGGAGAGGAAGCAGAATGAGCCAGGAGACAGGATAGAGGGCACGCGGGGAAGGGGGCGCTCCGGTGGGCAGAAGCGTGCAGAGACTCACGAGAATGGGAAAGAGAGGAACTCTGCCAGGTCCCGGGATGACTACAGCCTGAAGGCGGAAGCAGAGGAGACAGAAGGGAAGGCATTTCCTGAGATCCTCGTATGCACGAGGTGCCGTAGATGGAAACGGTGCACGCAGGACGTCGGCACAGCCCTCGGCTCGTACTAACAGGTCCGTTCTCTTGAGCACTTACCAGCAGCCGGCTGACGTGTGCAAACCCTGGGTACACATGCTCACTGTGTGACATGCTCCCACCTTTGACCCAGGAGTAGACTCTGGCCCAGAGAATCGCCCAGGCCTCACACCTGGGACAGAGCAGGATTCAGGCCTCCTGGTGGCCTGGCACCAAAGGCAGCATCTCCTGGCTCAGTCCCCCAGAAATCCACGCTTCACCCTCTCGCTTCTCTGTCCCCCAAAGGCTGTTAAACAGCATTGATCTACCACCCCAGTGTGCTCTGGTCTGGAAATGCGGGAGGTTTTGGCCCTCCCATTCTGCCCCCTCCATGCTGGCTCTGTCGTTTTGACCCCAAAGATACTCTGACTTTGGCACCATGACCCACAGTGCTTTGCAACACCCCGGCATGTCAGCTCTGTCTATATGGTGTCTGGTCTGCACTTCCTACCCTGTATTCAGCATCAAAGGGCTGAGAAGGTTCCTCTGTGCAATCCAGGTGTTTTTTTTTTAACCTCTTCGTGCAGTCCAGCCCATTTTCAGCTAGAGAAATGGGCTGAAGAAGACAGAGAAGCTTTGCTGAGGTCAGAGGATGAACCAGCACCCTGCCTCCACGCCGACCCCCCATTCCCAACCTGCCAGCACCCACATGATCAGCCCAGATCAGCAGCTCTTCGTGGAGCCTGGAGCTCACAGGGACGCTCACCCAAGAGTCCCCATCCTTCCTTCAGGCCCGATGACGACTCCTCCTGGTCCATTCTGACAGCCAGCCCCAAGCTCTCAAGCAGGACACAGACCCTGGACGGCCGGTCATAAATGCTCACCGGCTCCCTCCTGCTTTCATGCCCAGCTTTCTCTGCAAGGAGAAGCGAAGGGAGCCACAAAGGGCAGAGTCTGCAAAAGTCTGCACGTTGCGCTCCTTTCAAAAGAGACCGGGACCAGTGGCAGCTCAAAGGTGGACACTGGCAACTCTGAACTCTTCTGTTCAAGAAAGCGCCTCAGAGCCTCGTGGCTTCAAAACTGGTATTGGGAAATGGCAGGGAAGGTGGCGGTGGAAACGAGAGAAGAAGCAAGGGGGAAGGAACACACCGCAAAGTCTTTTATACACACTCAGAGCTCTTCTGCTTAGGTTTTCTAGGTTACATCTATTTTTCATTAGTCTCTGAGGTCCCAGCTTTGGACAACTACTGTGTATTTTGACAGGGCAGAGGTTTACAGAGGTCAGAGCAGGTGAAACTTTAAACAGCTATCGAAGTTACCTGCCATCCTTGACAGAGAGCTGTGTCTATATCATAAAAAAAGTAAAGTTGTTTTAGAATTGATTAGAAGGGTAGGTGTACGACATCCCCATGGGGTTTAAGATGAAACCAGTTACCAAATAGGCCAGTTCCATTGTTTCCACTTTATTGGGGCAAAATTGACAAATATAAATTGCACATATTTCAGGTATACGCTGTAATGTTCTAGTACGCATATACATTTTGAAATAACCACCACAACCACGCTAGTTAATACATCCATTACATCACAGTTACTATTTTCTTTGTGTGTGTGTGTGTGTGTGTGTGTGTGTGTGTGTGTGTGTGGTATGTTAAGAGCACTTAAGATCTACTCTCTTAGCAAATTACAATACACAGTATACAGTACAGTATTGGTCACTACAGCCAACATGCTGTCAAGTAGATCTCCAATAGGTACAATAGGTACAATTTGTCATACATATCCAGAACGCTGTAAAATTAATACCTCCTGCATAACTGACACTTTGTACCCTTGGATCAACTTCTCCCCATTTTCCTCCACCCTTTACTCTGCCATCAGCACCGTTCTAATCTCGATTCTGTTAAGTGTGACCTTTTCAGATTCCACATATAAATGCAATCATATGGTATTTGTCTTTCTGTGTCTGGCTTATTTCACTTAGTACAGCGTCCTCCAGGTTCATCCACGTTGTCACAGATGGCAGGATCACTTTCTTTTTTAAGGCTGAATAATATTCCCTTGTATATCATGTATCAGATTCTCTTTATCCCTTCACCTATGGATGGATACTTAGGTAATTAGGCTGTTTCCATATCCTGGCTATTATAAGTAATGCTGTGATAACCGTGGGACTCCAGATGGCTCTTTGAGATCCTGGTTTCATTTCCCTTGGATACATACCCATAAGGGGAGCTGCTGAACCATATGGTAGTTCTGGTTTTGATTTTCTGAGAAGCCTCCATACTGTTTTCCACAGTAGCTGCACCAGTTGACATTCCTGCCAACAGCACACAAGAGTTCCCTTTTTTGCCGCGTCCTTGCCAGCTTTCGTTATCTTTTGTCTTTTTGATAATAGCTATCCTAACAGATAGGGGGTGATAGCTCATGGTAGTTTTGACTTGCATTTCCCTGCTGATTTGGTGGTGTTTTAGGCCCATTTCATTTAGAATGTCCACTAGGGGACTCAAAATAATCCAGCGAGTCATTTTGTGTGTTGATGAGGGGCTGAGAGGGGCCGTCGAGGCTTAGTCCCTGTGATGCTGTCATCAACAGCTCAGGGAGGGCTGGAAGGGCAGCAGGGCTCCAGCCACTCAGGGAGCTGCCCTGCATCCTTCTGTGGAGCAGACACGTCACAGGCACAATCTCTGACCCTGACCAGCACCCATTTTGCAGGTGAGGGTCTTGTTTCCGAGAGGTGAAGTCACAGAAAAAGCATACCCGTTTCATTGGCAGCTGCCACAGAGGTGGAAAGCAAACTAAACCTAGTCGATGGCACATTCTAGATCCAAAGAGAGATTTGGACAGGCAGGGACCAGGCTCGACAGAAGGAGACAGATGGATCCTACGGGAGATCATTGGATGTTTCAATGCTTGGGTTCGAAAACGCAAGCCCATAAATGGAAGAGTGGGGAGGGGCAAGGAGAAGAGGCCTGGGGCCAGCCCTGGTGGGTCACTACTGTGCTGCGTCTGCCGGAGAGACCCGGGAAGTCACGGCGTGCAGGAGAGCAGACAGACCGCGGCTCCCGGAAGTGGAGGGCGGCGCCTGCTCTGTGATGAGACGCTCACACCTGGGGATTTGGGTTCAGCTCTGGAATCTGAACCCTAAGAGCAGGGCGGCAGTCGGGAGGCAGGAGCACTTGAAATTGAGGGATTTGTCAAAGTGCTGAAGGCACTGGCCATGTCCAGAAGTGAAAAGGAATGGATGGTGGGGAAAGGGTGTTAGAGTGGATATCTTCTCCTCCTGGGACACCCCGAGGGCTGTAAGGGCTCATTACATCCTTTCAAGTGTTTAAATTCTAGACTCATGTACAGAAGAAAGGGATACGACTCGATACTAGACAGACAAAAAGCTTCTCCTGACAAGTCTCGGCACTGTGGGAAGACAGATGGACAGGGTGGAAGGTAAAATAGAGAGGCAGTGAGCACCCAGTCACCGGAGGTAATCAAGTACATGCTGTCAGGGCCCCATGTAGACTTGTGTGGGTGCTACTCACTTTGCTTTCCATGAATTCCTTCTTCCATAAGGAAACCTGATTATACTGTATAGCTGTGTTGGTATAACAACAGATGTGATACATGCTCGATGATTTTCACTTCTTTAACTCTGACTTTAGAAGAAATGCAGATGTCCTCCTGGGCCCCTGACGGTCTCATGGGCCGCTGTGCTGACCATGCGTGGGCCCGTGCTGCAAAGCAAGAGTCCCAATGATTGTACACTGGAGGGAGGGTGTTAAGGTCAGACTTCTACACGCTCCCTAGTCTGAGGTTCCCCCCAAAGAATGGGGGCGTGCCCCAAGCTGCTTTCTGAGATTGTCAGGGTAAAGAGTGGTGTGCCTGTTACAGTTCCACTCTGCAGAGAGTGTACACCCAGACCCCAATTACCACAGATGGTAACGCCTGAGACCGTAACTAGGGGGCCAGGGTGGAGATGAGGGGTAGTGGTTCCTTTGTTTCATGTCCTCCCCTTTGGGTCTGGTTCAAACGTTTCTATTTAACCAATAACATGGATCATAGTTTATAAAACAACTAAATAAGAATACTAGCAAAAGGATCTATAAATCTGACTTTCATTTTTATTAGGGGCGGGAGGGGTTGTCCCGCCCAATTCTCTGTTCTCCGTCGGACCAGGAACACCTCCATCAGGGATGAGGCCGTGAGGGTGTCCCTGGGCAGGTGGGGTGTTTCCAGTGCCGAGAACAACATGTGCAAAAGTTCAGCAAACGCCTCGATGCAACCAAGAACAGAGATATAACACCGGCCACAAGGGATCTCTCCTCTCCGGTCCAGCCAAACAAACTCAGAAACATAGAGATTCAGAAACCCTCTGCCTCAGCAGAGTCCTCCGGTCAACATGCACACATTGAAGCTTGGTCTTCTGTTTTCTAGGACTCGAGGTTCCAGCTCGCAGGGCACATGGCTGCTAAATGCCACTGGGCCAGGACCTAAGAATCACCCCAGACCCAAGGGGAGGAAGGAAAGTGACCGAAACTCTACGGAGTCTGTCCCCTGACGTCTCCTGCGTGAAAGACACAGCCGGAACCAATGCTGTGCCACTGTCAGGCCTGTTGCTGTAGTCGTGCTTTTTGTAAAAAATCAGTTCTGACTTCAGCACGATAAGCCTTCAAAGGGCTGAATGCTTTCGGGACAAATTCCCTCCGTGGTGTAGCTCTGTGAATAGGATCAAAAAGGGTATTAATGATGGAATGGTGAATTGCAAGTGATTCCTAACTGAAGGAGAACAAAAAGCTAGGGAAATATCTATGTTCTGGAAAAAAGGAAAGAAGGAAAAAAGAAAAGAAAAAAGAGACAGGCATGGGAATCTGTTGATTTGGAAGGGCGAGAACAGGAAACAGGCCTCTACCTTTGAATCTCTCTCTGGTGCCTAAACCCCCAAAGGCCTTTCGCTCAGATGCTGGTGTGCACGCAGAGCTGTTGATTAACCCCCTCCTGTCCGCTGGGCCTCACTGGGTGTCTTGCTTGGATGAGGAAAGGAGGGGAGCTGGAGTAAGACTGGGAGGCGGTCCTAGGAATTCTCACTCGAGAAAACATCTGGCTTTCCCACATCTCTGGTGCAAAACAAACAAGAACCTGACTAAATGATGTGCACTGTGTTCTAAGGTAGACTCCTTTGGGAGCCTGACAAATAAACAAAACGAGCAACATAAACGAGGCCCCAAACTCTGGCAACGAGGTATACTTGCAACCATGGTCTTTCACAAAGGCACAGATGACGAGTGGCAGGGTTTTTTGTTTTTTTCAGAATCCACTTTCCAGTAAACAATCTAAACCGTGTATGAAGACCCCAGACCCTTCTTCTGCCCTTTCCCCCTGCCCCCCACCAGGCACAACCCCCCATCAAAATGGTATACCCGCCCCCAGAGAAACCTCCAAATCTGATTTATCTATTTTTTGCTCTCTCCTCATGATTACTCCCCTCCCCTTAAAGCCTGGCTTCCCTGAAACCAAATGTGAGCCATTCTCTAACTGCACCGGAAAATCAGAATTTATTGTACATATGTTTGTGTTCCACTTAATAAAAAAACCTATATTTTAAGATAAACTTTGTTAGTAATTCATGAGGTAAGTGACTATTTATGCTAATCAGGCAGAAATATATTCTCAAGCATAATGCATTACATAAATTTGAATGCAAAATGTTCAATTATGAAGTAAATACAGGTAATGCAAATAATAAATTACCTCTAATAAAAATTATAAAAGATGTGTCTTCAAAGAGAGAGCGGCTTTAACTTACAACTGTGAATTGCTTAAAGAGAAAAGAATTAATAAATGCTGATTTACTCTGATGATTATTTAGCACATAATTCACCTATTCATAACGACTCCTAGTAATCAGACTGTTGTCTTACATTCTCCAATATGAGGCAAGACTGTTTCCTCAGCAATTTTACCCTTATCAGATTATCTCATCTGATTCGATTAATTTTCTTCCATGAATCTGCTAACAGTGATTTGTGATTTACTTGCCCTGCTCACTAAAGACTGTTAAAAGGATTTCTCTAACACTCCAGCTAAGAACACGCCATGCCTCATCATTCAGTTCCTCTGAACAACTCTTTCCTCAAATCGATTCAGTTGGTTTCAGAGTGAAATTCAGTGGACACTGGTTAGTTCTGCGCCGTAAAATCAGCTCCTGGATAAACAGATAGTTCAGACGCTACCCTTGATGCATTTTGTTCTTTTTAGATTATATATGTCTCATTCCAACATGATACACCTGAACGGTGGTAACTCACAATCAGGAAGACCATATTATTTTTCACTTTGAATCATTATAATTTGGATGTAAACAGGGTTTGAATGTTTTTTTTTTTTTGCATGAAGTTGTTATGTACGTACTGACATGAAACCAACACTGTTTTTGATGTGAGGGTTTCACAATCTCCTACATGATTCGACCCATGCCCTCCTCCCTCCCACCAAATTCCTCTATAAAGATTCACTGCTTTCAGAAAGTTGAATGCTACTGGTTTGAATTGGTCAATAATGACAAACGCGTGGTTTCTAAATTACTCTATATTGTTCTACAGAGATTACCAGAGTATATATAGCACGGGGGTATTAAGCAGTAAGAAAACACAGTTCATATTGTATTTGGATTATATTGGCTAGGAGAGAAGTGAAACAAACAATGTTAGCAAAGAAATCTAAAGAAATGTGGCCTGCTGTAATTGTAGAGATTCAAAAACCTGAATAGTACTAATTAAAATGAGAGAGCTCAATTGTTACAAGAGAAACGCTGCTAACAGAGGACTGTAAATGTTTAGACACCCCTGTGAATCACCAAATAATAAAGGAAAAAGGACAAAAATGAGAATTAAGTTATAAGCTTGGGAGCACCACTGCTCCATGTCTAAAAAATAATTTGTATCTTTTTTTTTTTTCCAAGAGAAAATGGGAGACTATAAAAGACTCTGCAGTGAGAGAAAGAAAAATACCCTGGCTTGACAGCAGTGTACAAAAATAAAATGTGCAGATAATAATACATTTAGCTGCCCAAACATGGGCATTTAATTTCTAGAAATGATACATAATTGCAACAATTAGGTGCATGGCCATGAATCTGTATCTCAAGATCTTCCTCATTAGTGAACTTTGTTTATAAATGTTGTTTATTTATAAATGTAGCAGTTTCAGTGTTCCTAACCAAAAATACTTTCATGAGTGGCAGGGATCATATCTCACAGCTTTTATAAAAAATCCAATGGAAAAGGATTAAAGCAAAAATTGTAATAAAAAAAGAATGAATTCTTCCTAAGTATACTGAAATTCATATTTTACATTAAAATATAAACTTCAAGCATTTGTGGATAATAACTTTAAAAAGACTTAGAAAAGTATTGCTATAGACAATGCTAATGACATAATATGTTTATGTAATTTAAGCAGTAAATTTTTCCTCTGAATACCTAAGCTGTAATCCCTTAACTTCATTACTAGGTGAAATACTGTTTGACAGAGGAAAGCAAAGAGATTCTGTGAGGCTGCATAAATATTGACATAATCTTCACTCTTTCTTCCCCAAACTGGTTACGGACATATCTCATTCCATCCTAACAAAGTACTCCCATAAAACCCAAGCTACTCTTATAAACATCGTCTCTGCAGTAATGATGAAAAGAAAAAGTGCTTTTCTGGAAAATACCAACAGTGCTGGCCTTTTAGGGTAACGACTTGCCTACAAGCCTTTTGGGGAGTCACTCCTTAGGGAGTCCCGGGTTTGCTGAAAGCCAAGGCTGCCAGCATGAGAGAAATGAACACAAGTCTAATCTGGCGTATGAAGCCAGTGAGTGACACCTAAGGTCTCATTATAAATAGTAAAGTATGCAGTCGGGTGGGTGAGAGCATTCTGAAGTGCAATGTTCAAGAAGCTGGCTTAATATATGACTAAGTGTCAGAAGTCAGGTTTTCTGAGAATTACTTTTCAGATAAACAACTTTATAGCACTGCACTTAATCTTACTTACTAGAGACATCTCATTTATCACTGAATTACAAGTAACTTTAATTCTATTGATATTGCCATAAAGCCCGTTGAAAATGCATCCTGGCACTTTTTAAAAAGGGTTTGGGGCCCTGTTTGTTACACGGGATCCTCTTGCATAAGTCTCCCGGGTCCCCTGGGCTCTTTCTCCACAGTCAAAGGGGACGATGGGGGAAAAAAGTGTTTCCCCGCACCTGCCATCACTGCCTTCAGCCCCTTTCCTGACAAAGTCTGGTTCTCCCACTTGCAACCAAACTAACTTTCCGCCCCTCTTTCCTCCTCCCACCTAGGGAAACCAGCTTCTTTTCATTTCATCAACAAAACTGGACACGGATCAATTTCAACTGACCTTTGCCGAAAGGTGGCGCTGTTGAGGTAAGAACCAACTGTCCAACAATAGTTTTCACTCTTCGACCGTTTTGCAGGCTTTTCAGATTTTTTTTTAAATACACCCTCCTAGAGTCTCCCCCTCCCATAAAATAAGATAAATATGATTAACACCAAGTGCATTTCATTAATTGGAGGAATCAACAGTCCAACATCCAGGCAAGCAGGCTGGTCTTCCAAACGCTGGGTCGGCTCCGCGCTCTCTCGCTTTCCCTCAAATAAATCTCGGCTTCTCCATCTGGCCTATCGCTTTAAAATCTTAGAAACAGAGTTGCTGGTTTTTTCTTTCTTTTTTTTTTCCCTTCCTTTTTCTTTTCTTTCTTTCTTTCTTTCTTTTTTTTTTTTTTTTTTTTTTTTGCAAAGCTTTAGAAGAATCGATGGAGAAAACGGAACAGTTATTAGCATCTGCAACACCCTCGAGGGGAGAAGCAGCCCCGACTCCCGTCCTCCCAGCCCCCACTCTGGGTTTCCGGACCCGTCCGAGAAACCGCGGTTTAAAACTTAACCCTTCGAGGGGAGCTGGTGAAGGCTGGGGTGTTGGTTCTTTTTTCGCCCCCGTTCCTCCCCACGATCAAGTCTGAAATAAGTGAAATGTAAAAGTGCAAAGGCCGCGCAAGACCCTGATAAACAGGAGTCAGATTTCATATGGGGGTGGATGAGTATGTGTGTGTGTGTATGAGAGAGAGAAATGAATCCCAAAGGCCAGACTCGGGCCAGAGTCAGAAGCCCGAGGGTGAGGAGCCGGACTGACCTGACTCCGAGCTTTCCCGGAGTTAATGCGCGTAGGCGTTCGTACCCCCCAGCCAAGGACTGGAGACGTCAGCAGGCAACCAGCCCCCGCGCGGAATGACCCCTGAACAACTTATTTCAAGTCCTTTAAAAGAGGCTGATAAAACGGGCTCTCTCCGCGGACTTGGAGCCGCCCTGGCAGGCGCGCGGCCGGGCGAGGTTGAGCGCGCAGTGGGGACCCCTGCGCTCCTACGCGCGCGCGGGCACCGGAGAGAGGGACAAAGAGTTGGGTCCAAGTTTGCGCTCCGCGCACTGCCAGGCTCGGGGAAAGGAAGGTTCCCCCCGGGCGGAAACCTGGGTGCCCTAAGGTGGCGCAAGGAGAAAAATCTACCCGGCGAATTCACGATCCCTGGTGGGGGGTGGGGGGGCGGTCAGGAAGGGGTTGGGGGGCGGGGAGCAGGCCAACCGTGGCCGAGCGAATGGCAGGCAAGCTGGGGCTCCAGAAGGCAGGCCTCTCTAGCTCCGAAGTAAAGCAAACCGCCCTCACTGTCCACCGGGGTTCCCGCAGCCCCTCCGGGAAACTCCGTCCCCTCGTGCACCAAACTTTGCTCCGGGCTTTGCAACCTCGCGCGGAGGCTGCGGCGCGGGAAGGGTTAAGACTGCCCGTCCCAGCTGACAGTCAGCTGATTGGGCCCTGATTGACAGCTCGGAAAAGTTTCCTTGTTTCTCGACTCCTATGCTAATCGCGGGCGCTCCCGCCGCCTCCCATTGGTCCAGAGTACCAGTCAATTTCCCATTTGGGCCTGACGTCACGAGTGCTATAAAACTCAGCAATAGCTTTAAACTCTTCTTGCTGGATCAGAGGCTTTAAAATCTTTTTTTTTCATCTTCGAGCTGTATAGCTCCGGCTGCTCGTCGGCTTGGTCTCCCTCCTTTTGCTCCGCGCCTCGCCTTTTCCCCAGGACTTCGCTATTTCGCTTTAAAAGAAAAAAAAAAAAAAAGCAAGAAAGAACTCAACTCCCCCCACCCCTCCCTTTCCTCCAGCGCGGCTGCACCTCTGTCTTGCACTTTGCACAGAGGGAGGAAGAGCGCGAGGTTGAGCGAGGGGAGAGGAAAAAAAAATTTTTTTTTTAATAAAAAAGAGCCAGGCAGAAGAGGAGGCGAGAAGCATGAAGTGTTAACTCCCCCGTGCCAAGGCCTGCGCCGCCCGGACAGCCGCCTGCCGCGCCTGCAGCCCCGAACGGCCGCCGCGCGCGCCCCGCCTGCAGCCGGGGCCGGCAAGCCGGGCCGAGCCCTCCTTATGCAAAGCGCGCAGCGGAGCGGCGAGCGGGGGACGCCGCGCACCCAGCCGGGCTCCTCTGGCTTCGCCGCCGCAGCCGCCGCCGCCGCCGCCACCGCAGCCCGCGGAGGACCTTCCCGAGCCTGAAGCCGCCCGCTCCGCGCGCTAGGAGGCGAGCAGGCGAGGAGGGGCCGGGGCGAGCGAGCGAGCACATTGGCGTGAGCCGGGGGGGGAGGGAGGGCGGGCGCGGGGGGCGCGGGCAGGGCGGCGGGGGTGTGTGTGTGTGTGTGTGCGCTCGGAGGTTTCGGGCCAGCCACCGCCGCGCGAGCTAGAAGCGCCCCAGCCCGGCAAGCTGGCTCACCCGCTGGCCACCCAGCACAGCCCGCTGGCCCCTCTCCTGCAGCCCATCTGGCGGAGCGGCGGCGGCGGCGGCGGCGGCGGCGGCGGCAGGAGAATGGCATCGGAACTGGCAATGAGCAACTCCGACCTGCCCACCAGTCCCCTGGCCATGGAATATGTTAATGACTTCGATCTGATGAAGTTTGAAGTGAAAAAGGAGCCGGTGGAGACCGACCGCATCATCAGCCAGTGCGGCCGTCTCATCGCCGGGGGCTCGCTGTCCTCCACCCCCATGAGCACGCCTTGCAGCTCGGTGCCCCCTTCGCCCAGCTTCTCGGCGCCCAGCCCGGGCTCGGGCAGCGAGCAGAAGGCGCACCTGGAAGACTACTACTGGATGACCGGCTACCCGCAGCAGCTGAACCCCGAGGCGCTGGGCTTCAGCCCCGAGGACGCGGTCGAGGCGCTCATCAGCAACAGCCACCAGCTCCAGGGCGGCTTCGATGGCTACGCGCGCGGCGCGCAGCAGCTGGCCTCGGCGGCCGGGGCCGGCGCCGGCGCCTCCCTGGGCGGCAGCGGCGAGGAGATGGGCCCTGCCGCCGCCGTGGTGTCCGCCGTGATCGCCGCGGCCGCTGCGCAGAGCGGCGCGGCCCCGCACTACCACCACCACCACCACCACCACCACGCCGCCGGCCACCACCACCACCCGACGGCCGGCGCGCCAGGCGCCGCGGGCAGCGCGTCCGCTTCGGCCGGCGGCGGCGGCGGCGGCGGCGGCTCCGGCGGCGGCGCGGGCGGCCCGGCCAGCGCCGGGGGCGGCGGCGGCGGCGGCGGCGGCGGCGGCGGGGGCGCGGCGGGGGCGGGGGGCGCCCTGCACCCGCATCACGCCGCGGCCGGCGGCCTGCACTTCGACGACCGCTTCTCCGACGAGCAGCTGGTGACCATGTCGGTGCGCGAGCTGAACCGGCAGCTGCGCGGGGTCAGCAAGGAGGAGGTGATCCGGCTGAAGCAGAAAAGGCGGACCCTGAAAAACCGCGGCTATGCCCAGTCCTGCCGCTTCAAGAGGGTGCAGCAGAGGCACGTCCTGGAGTCCGAGAAGAACCAGCTGCTGCAGCAGGTCGACCACCTCAAGCAGGAGATCTCCAGGCTGGTGCGCGAGAGGGACGCGTACAAGGAGAAGTACGAGAAGCTGGTGAGCAGCGGCTTCCGAGAAAACGGTTCGAGCAGCGACAACCCGTCCTCTCCCGAGTTTTTCATGTGAGTCTGACACGCGACCCCAGCTCGCCACCTTGATAAGCGCTCCGTGGGGGTCCGGCTCGGGTGTGGGCTTGCAGTTCCAAGAGCCTTGCTCGCCACCACCTCGCCCCCTCCCCTCCCGAGCTTGCCCCCTGCCCGCCCCCCAGTTGCCCCCTGCACACACACACACACACACACACACACACACACACACACACATACACACACACACACTGCTCCGAGATGATGGTGGTGGCGGCGGCAGTTTTTGAGTTGGGGAGGGGTTGGTGGTCTGGCTCATGGATTGCCAATCTGAAATTCTCCATAACTTGCTGGCTTGTTTTTTTTTGTTTGTTTGTTTGTATTTTTTTTTAACATCCCTCCCCCCCCCCCACCTTTCACTTGCTCAATGTTCAAAGATCTCAACAGAGTTCCTCATGCTCACCTTTGAAGCCTGCATCATTCACATATTTTTTTTTCTTCTTCAGTTCATGAGCTGGTGTTCATTTTCTGTGTGTGTGTTTTATTTTGTTTGGATTTTTTTTTTTTTAAAGAACTTTGAGTTTTTGGAGCTTGCTGTGTTGCCCCTATCTCGACCCCCGCCCCCATCCTCCACCCTCACTCCCTTGCCACCCATCTCCTTTGAGATTTAAAGAAAAAAAAAGGCTAAGTTTTTTTTCTCCTCCTGAGTTCTTCATATGAGATTGAGCTTGCAAAGGAAAAAAAAATGTGAAATGTTATAGACTTGCAGCGTGCTGAGTTCCATCGGGGTTTTTTGAGCATTGTTATGCTTAAATAGAGGAAAAAAAATCCTCATGAACCTGCCACAATCAAGCCTGCATCAACCTTCTGGGTGTGACTCGTGAGTTTTGGTCCTTATGATGCCAAATCTGAGAGTTTAGTCTGCCATTAAAAAAATAAAAAAAAAAACTCATTCTCATCTCATGCATTATTATGCTTGCTACTTTGTCTTAGCAACAATGAACTATAACTGTTTCAAAGACTTTATGGAAAAGAGACATTATATTAATAAAAAAAAAAAGCCTGCATGCTGGACATGTATGGTATAATTATTTTTTCTTTTTTTTTTTTTTTTCCTTTTGGCTTGGAAATGGACGTTCGAAGACTTATGGCATTGGCATTCATACTTTTGTTTTATTGCCTCATGACTTTTTCAGTTCAGAACAAAAAAAAAAGTGCAACCCTAGAGCCTTCTTCCCATGAAAGTTTGCATCTGCTCCAAAACTGCTTTGAGTTACTCAGAACTTCAGCCTCCCATTGTAAATGCACTGAAGGGGTTCCTTGTCAAAGATGCCAGGATGGGTTAAAAATTTTAACAAGGCCAACAGTAAAGAACTCTTAATGTATTCTTTTTAAATGAGAATGACCACCCCATTGGGTGGACTAAAATTGTGCTGTTGCCGAAAGCAGTCTAAAATTTATTTTTAAGAGAAAGAAATCTGCCCCATTATTTTTGGTTTGTTTTGTTTTTATTTTTTTTGGCTTTTGGTCATTGTCAAATGTGGAATGCTATGGGTTTCTAGTATATAATTTAATTCTAGTTTTTATAATCTGTTAGCCCAGTTAAAATGTATGCTACAGATAAAGGAATGTTATAGATAAATTTGAAAGAGTTAGGTCTGTTTAGCTGTAGATTTTTTAAAAGATTGATGCACTAAATTGTTTACTGTTGTGATGTTAAGGGGGGTAGAGTTTGCAAGGGGACTGTTTAAAAAAAAGTAGCTTATACAGCATGTGCTTGCAACTTAAATATAAGTTGGGTATGTGTAGTCTTTGCTATACCACTGACTGTATTGAAAACCAAAGTATTAAAAGGGGAAGCACCCCTGTTTATATCTGTAGGGGTATTTTACATTCAAAATGTATGTTTTTTTTTTTTCAAATTAAAGTATTTGGGACTGAATTGCACTAAGATATAACCTGCAAGCATATAATACAAAAAAAATTTGCAAAACTGTTTAGAACGCTAATAAAATTTATGCAGTTATAAAAATGGCATTACTGCACAGTTTTAAGATGATGCAGATTTTTTTACAGTTGTATTGTGGTGCAGAACTGGATTTTCTGTAACTTAAAAAAAATCCACAGTTTTAAAGGCAATAATCAGTAAATGTTATTTTCAGGGACTGACATCCTGTCTTTAAAAACAAATGAAAAGTAAATCTTACCACAATAAATATAAAAAAATCTTGTCAGTTACTTTTCTTTTACATATTTTGCTGTGCAAAATTGTTTTATATCTTGAGTTACTAACTAACCACGCGTGATGTTCCTATGTGCTTTTCTTTCATTTTCAATTCTGGTTATATCAAGAGAAAGAATAATTACAATAATAAACTGCATTTTTTTTTTTTGATTCTGTACTCAGTTTCTTAGTGTGCAGTTTAACTGGGCCCAACTCTGCACTAGAAGTTTGAAAGGCATCCTTTTCTCTAGAGGTAGGAGTAATGAAGAAGTAGGGAGGCAATAATTCAGGGTGAAACACAGGCTGTTTGGTTAGTGCAGTCCTTCTAATAATTAGTAACATGTAATGTAAATGTAAATTGCGCTCTCTGAAAATCCCCCTCCCCCTCAAAGTTTTCAGTTTTTAAATAAGTTGAGACACCATTGCCCTGCTGGAAACAAACAAGCAAACATACTAGCCTGTGAGCAGGGCCTTCTCGGCCGGCCGGCCTCGTCTGAGCGCCTGATCCCCCAGCGGCGTGCCCATCTGGAGAGAAATGAGCCCAGAAAGAGGGCATTGGCAGAGGTGGCTTGGGCACATATACATTCAGTGGTCAAGATAAACAGTTCTTGCCTTTTGGCTGAAACTGATTATTTTTCTTCTTCCCTCACACGCCATGATTTTCTTGTTAGCAAGGCCTGACAAGATTTCACATCAACACTTTGAACACATCAAAGTTGTTGGTTTGTGTTTTTAACTTTGAAGGTCATTTGTCTTAAATAGGAAAAAGAAAAATCCTCCTCTCACTTACAGAAGTCCAAGTATATATCTGGGTTTAAACTGCGTTATTAAATCATATTTCCCTGTGCAAATTTAGCTGAGGGCATCTCCATGTAGCTGAGCTGGTAATGATTGCAAAGCACCTTAGCTCCTGGAATAGGAGCGAAAAAATAATGCCTGATTGAAATAAAAGCTGTGTTTTGATTTATTGGTGTTTTATCCCAACACAGGTTGTGAGTGGGGGCTCCCTGAAAAGATCTGTTGGAGAGTCTGGAGCCACCTTCACTAACAGCACTGACCTATTTTAAAAATGACACAAATTCATGCAACTAATGTTACAAATTCATGCAGTTTGCATTCTTCATCAACTTTCCCTAGATCGCTAATAGGCTGTTAGACAAAGCCGACACTGTTTTGAAGATAGAGGCCAACACAGTGACTTCTGTTTTATTTTCTTTTCTGTCCTTTTAAAAAAAGGAAACAAAGATAATATTGCAACTCTGAAGGAATGCCTGATTTTGAGGAAAGCAGGTTGTGCTTGGCGCTGATGAGTTCTGGCCGGTGTATCCGCCTCCCTCCCCTCTTCCACAGAACACGAAGACAGAGGCTAACAGGGCATTTTGACCTTTCTCTCACTGTTAGCTTGGATAGGGACCCTGAATCCACACTTCATTTTGCTTTAACAGATGTCTTAGTAAACCTTCTTCCATGTACTTGAACTTAGCTGTTCTTCTCTGCTTCAGAGATTTTTTTTTTTTTTTTGGGTCTGATCCCAACGAGATTTGCAGTCTCCCACTGTAGAAGCAGAAATGGATGTATCCCTTAAGAGAGCCCAGCATCTGATGCAAGATTTCAGGCAAACACATTTTCCAGATAAGAGTGAAAATGGAGTTATTATAATTATCTCATGGGAAATGCCACTTCAGAGAAAAATACAGTGGTCCAACAATTAAGTGTTTTGATAGGACCCTACAAGATAGTTCAATATAATAAGCAGGTTTGGGACCCAAATATGAAAAACACAAAGTGGCGTTGGCAAAAAAAAAAAAAAAAAGGTGATTTTGGTGGCTGCCTTTAAGAGACGTTTAACTCCTAATAAAAGGCATCAGAAGAAGTAACCATATTTGGGGAAAAAAATTCCTAAAAAGATTTGAAATGTAATGTGTGGTGAACACAAATACATGCTTTTTTTTTTTTTTTTAACCAAAAAATCCTAAATCCTGCCGGAGCGCCCTTATTACAAATAGGTCTCTAATTTTTGTTGTGTTGTTTAAATCATGTGAGGAAATCTAGCTTTCCCTTCACACTGCATTTGAGGCTTTGTCTAAATAGTGTTAAAATTCCTTTCATTCCAAATGCAGAACTGAGCCCACTCACAAGTCGGAGCCATCTGTGGGACGTACCACATTTTGGAAGCCCCAAGATCATGTGCTTTACCCGTGTATTCACAAAATGAAATTTACATGAGAATTCTATTTATTATTATTATTATTATTACTGTCTGCAGTCATGAAAAACAGCCAACTTTTCTGTTTAATTTCCTTTTTTAAAAAGAGAATAAATGATTGTGTTAGGGATGAAAGGTATTACATGAATAACCTCCACGCTAACTGTGCCTCCTGTCTGAGGGTCTTAGGTACAGACCCACAGGAAACATGCTGGTGCTTCTGACTTTACCACGTGCCAACCCAAATAGACTCGCTTATTTTCAACCTGTAATATCGCTTAAAAAAAAAAATTCCACTGAAATTTACAAGATATATACAATGGTGTAAAGGGAAGTGTCCCAAAAGGTAACAGCCAGCATTTTAAAAGCCTATGGTAGACATGCACACGCTAAACAGTACTTTTTCACGCTTCATTGTTTCTCTGGCAGATAATTTTACTAAGAAGAAAAAAAAAATTTGATTCCCCTCCCCAAGCAGATGCCACGGGCAGAAGCTTTAGCAGAGCCGAGCACCCTGGTTTCCTCTCGGGCCCTGGATAGTATTGTAATTATCAGTGATGTCAAACGTGGTCATTCATCAGGCAGAGCCGTAAGTGAAACTAGTTAGTTAAGTACACCCGTTCCGTGGTCTTTTCTTCCCTCCCCCTTCTCTGCTGTCAGGCAGCCACAAAATCACTTCCCATGTTTCCTTTTTTTTCCCCAGAACCATGTAATAATTTTTTACAATGTATCTGACACATTAATAGACTGACATCAAATAGGCAGAGGTTCTACTTCCTGTTCTCAGTGAGGAAATGATGTCTAGATGATCATATTTATTTGCCTTCATGCCATAACCACCTGGGCTTTCAACAGAGGCCATTCCAATGGGAAATGCCTTATTTATTACCAAATATGCAATTCTAAGGTTCTGATCTTTTTCTCCCTTATACCTTCACCCCAGTAGTTTTTATTTACACCCGTCAAGTCGAGGTATTTCTGCTCTTAAATAGGACCTCCCCTTGCCAAACGACCAGCTTTCAGGCTAAACGCAGTGAGCAGAGGCAAATGGTAACCAGCCTTGCAAATACGGGGTGCAGCTGTCCCGGGAGCCGAATTCCCCACGTGTCCTTGTCTGAGATGACCCAAGTGGCTTCTGACACATTCAAAGGTTCACGAGTTCCGAAGTTGGAAGGTTTTAGCTGTTGTCTTTATTTTTTGGTTTAGGCCAGCTTACTTCCGTATTCACCCTTGACTTGATGAAACGCTCTCCACCCGCCATTCTAGGCCGATCAATATATTTAAAAGTTTGCTTGCCACATTTTTGCCTGTTGGTAGTTAAAGACTAACTGCGATAGGTTGGAAGATTGAGGTCCATGAGTGACAAACTTTAGCCGGCTAATTTCCATGCCAGTAAAACACACAGCCAGGCTCGGAGACCTTACATCTTATATAAACGTGAGATCAGAGAGGCTAGGAAATCTGATTCACCTGCTTTAGACTGCTCATCTGCCAGGCTCCCCACTGCGATTTACTTTCATTTGATTTACTCTTAAATTTTGTCCCTTTTCTTTGAAGAAATAAATGCCTTCGTTTTTAGGGGAGAGACACCTACCATGAGAGGCTATACTTTTCACCACTTCTGATGATTCCTCAGGAGGCTGAATGAATAATTTGGAGCCAGTGTCTTCCTTGTTGTCAATAGGAAAATGAGAGACACTTAAAGTTTGTTTTCTCATTGCGGGCCCATCCCAAATTTAAAAGATGTCCCGAGTCCAACACTAGGCAGACAGGAGCCCAGGGAGGTGATCCAGCCCTTCAGACCACCGCACGCCGATGTGCGTGTTTGTCTGTTTTTGTGTGTGTTTAAAAGCAGAGCTGGAGCCTTCACCCACCTTTCGATAACACTGCTTTTCTCACTTTTGATATAAATCTTCAAAATCTAGACATCACACAGCCCCAGAAAAGGGGAATCCTCTCCAAGCCTGGCTCCACCCGGGGCTTGTGAACAAACCCAGCTCTGTCTGGGCATTTTTTTTTTTTCCCTCCAGCGGGGGTAGGGGACAGAAGTGAGAGCATTTCAGTCTCCCAGGCTGTCTCATGACTGTCAGGGCATAAAGGAGTACAGTCCGGCCACAATGTGGGAGCATCTTTACCCTTTCGAGAGGGACACAACAAAAAACAAAGCAAATCAAATTGCTCAGCACGAAGGCGTAGCAAAACCCGCAACTCCCCGCCCGTTTCTGTAGCATCTGTGGGAGGTGAGAAATGAGGGACGCCAGAAAGAACTCTGACGCCGACTTCGAAGGCATGTCACCCAGTGTACACATTTGCACGCAGGTGCAAGCCAGGTTCAGCTGTCCATTTCCTCCCTGTATGTTCACATGTGTTTCTGTTTTGAAAACAATTTTAGAGCTCGAACCCCAATTAAGAGCTCAGAGGAAATTGTGAATGTCTTAAGTGTGGGGCATTTAGGGAACATATCAGCCTGTGACTTTGCCGTGGAGGCGTTTGGGACCAGTCGGATGTGTTGTGCCCATATTTCTACGGTCACCGCAGTAGGTCTGATGGCATCGTGACAGTTTCATTGTTTAATTTTGAAAGCCCTTTGTGTGTTTTCTCTAACTTTGCCCAACACAACAAGGCTAAGATAGGAAGAACACATCAGCGGCACACAGAAATTGGATCTTTCTATGTAAGTGCATCAAAGTTGGACAGTTTTAAGAAATTCACAAAATGCATTTTCCACAGAGAGGCTCTGATTGGAATGCACAGTTCTCGACCCAAATCATAACCATCTACCAGGCACCTCTTCCCCGTTCAACACACAGTTCCTTTTCCTTCCCTTTCTTTTTGTCAAATAACTATTCCCCGCCCCCCCCCCCCCCCCCCATAATTAGGACTTCGGATTGCAAAATCACATTCCTCCCTTCTCCACAGATTCTTGGACCTTTAGTTATGATTAGAAAGGGGCATTAATTCAAGAAGGGAGGATGAGGGAGGGGTGGTCTGTGGAGGTTTGGGAGAGGGGGGAGAGGAGAGGAAATAGTTCTGTGCTCACCCCCACACCCCCTTGGCCCCCACCCAGCCCAGGCCTGCCTGGGTGTGAGTTACACACGGGGGATTTGGATTCTGAATCTATTCTAAATATTCTGATCACCAGCCTTGAGTGTTTCCAAGCTGAGATTCCAAAGAATGGTTTTTCCTTGCGGTTGGTTCTTTCGGGTAGGAAATAGGCGAGGCCACAAAACCTTTGTAGAAGTGGGAGAGGAGGCGTACCACCCACTCCGTCCCTGTCCCAAGAGAATGCTGAAAAGGAGGCTGCGAAGGGGGCCCTGAGATGAAAACCTCGGCCAACAGAACCGTGTTCCCTTTTGCTCCCCACATTTCCCCTTGTTCTCCATGCCTTCGTCCACTTCCGGAAGCCTGGAGAAGTGGGTTTCTGGTCTGCTTTGGGGGATTTTTCCAGGAAGCAAAGCAGACCAGAGGAGCAAAGGGCAGCTAGCTGGTCTACAGGGGCTGGGCTGGGGTCGGGGGTGGTGGTGTCACTAACAGAGACCAACCTTGGCTTATGACCCCTGATCGCCAGGGGTCAGCTCTAGGTCATTCCCGGGGCCCCTGCTTCCCACCAGGCCGGATTTATCTGCAGGATGACTGACAGGCCGGTGGCAGACCCTGAGGTCCCCAGCATCCCTGAAGACAACTGCCATGTCCTTAGCTCCAGGGCCTCGGCCCCTGAGCGCCTGGTCCCTGGCCCATCCCAGTGTCCTCTCTGTGTTTCACGCCTGGTCACCAGGGCCATCAGAGACTCAGAAGTCACTGCGCTGGACCAGAAAGCAGTCACCTAAGCTGGGGCTTGGGGCCTGCTAGCTCGCTCCTGTGCCAGGCCCTGGGCAGACAGAGGCTGGGATGAGGAGGAGAGCTGGCAGGTGGCCGTGGCGTGTCTAAGCGCGGCTGCAGCTTCTGGGGCCCCTTCACCCTGGGCAGCCCTGCCCACCCAGCTGTGCTCTCCACCCGCCCGATACCCTGGCCACCGCGGCGGGTGCAGAAGGACAGGGCTCGCGGGGTGGGGTCCGGCTGCCCCTGCGTGCCCCAGGCCCCGGCGGCACCCCGGGTGGGGAGCGAAGGCTGGGGACTCTGCCCACAAAGCGGCTCCCCTCTGAAATGCCCGGGCCCGCACCTGCACCCGGGGCACCACCGCGGGCGGTCACTCCCAGTGCGCCCGGGGCCCAGCCCGCTTCTTGGACGTGTATTGGGATTTGGTTCAAGTGTTCCAGGAGGACCACCTGAGCCACAGTGGCGACCTCGGGGACGTGAAAACGACCCGCTTTGCTGAGTACAGGGGTGGGCGCATGGAGGGAGGAAGCGGATTCAGTCCTAAAACGCTCCTCCTTCACTTGGGACCCCCACATCACACTCCAGCCGCCCCAGGAACCTTCTGGAAGTAAGAACTTCAGGTCCAGGTCATTTGGTTTTTACTCTATTAATTTTCTGGCCCATTTTCCAGATCTGGCTTTATTTTATTTTATTTTTCCCCTTCTCTGGTTACAGACAGGGTGAAGAGGCAAAAGAAAAAAGGAAGGAGATCCAGATAACCTGCTTTAAGTCATTCTAGAAATCTCCATACTATATTTGGGATTTGCCTTGATAGAGTTTGATGCTTATTGTAGGGGAAAGCCACTCAAGAAAACTTCATTAGGATCTCACCCATAGCTCAGCTAGAGGGGCTCGCTTGGATTCCTGGGTTTAACACAGTGGCTGCTGAATCTCAGACACTCAGGAACTGTCAGCAAAGGACAAACTTTAAAATCACTCATTTCAGAAAAGAGCCTTTCATGCAGGATTTTTTTTTTTTCCTCCCTTATAGGGACCTTCAGTGTTTTGGATCCTTGAGTGCAAAGTAATTAAGCATCTCTGCACCTTCTTAAATAAACTTCCCCTTTCCCCCTTCTTCTTCTCTTAGGGAAGGATTCATAAATGTGCAGATAAATATGGTGAAAGGAAAGCAAGGGTCTCAGCATCTGAGCCGCTTTTACATTGTCAGATTCCACTAAAGTCCTTTTTGTTAGGGTGGGAGACCTGCAGTAATCATTCTCAGATGAAATCAGTTAAAAGATGATGGTTGAATCTATTTTCAGGCAGGGAATCCAACATATTCTTTCATCTGCCATTTATCTATCTTATTTCCATGTGATGCTCTTTAATACATTGTAGAGGGGGAAGCTATTAAAAGATGAATATGCAGTTTCCACACCAGGACATACTAATGAGCACACGACAGACTTCCTCATTCTCCTCCACGTGTTGGTAGGTGGGAACCAAACCAAGCCTGAATAGTCAAAGATGGTCTTCCCATAAAACCTTGGCCGGGCTTGGCATGACTCAGGGCAGCAAGGAGGTGCATGCTGACCATCTCTGTGTTCTCAGGGCATCCTGTCATGTTAACTCAACTCCCCCTGCACTGTACCGCTAATGAGACCTTTTCAAATCTTCCTTGGAATATCACCGCACATTCCTATGCTATTTAAAAAGTACCATTTAATTGTTAGGCAAATAGATCCCGCTCGTGGAGGCTCTGTGCTAGCAGATGGCCGGCCTGGGCTGCACCCGGTGCAGTCCGCCTTGAGAGTCTCCTCTCTACTCCCAGGAGAGGTGCCCTTGCCCCCACCCTTCTTCCCTAGTGACTAGGCTGGGTGAAGGTGATGAGGACAGACCCGGCAATGGCTTCTGGACCCTAGTCGTGTGTGCGAACTGAATCTCTCTCCCCTGCTTTGGAAAGTAAATGCCTTGATAACAGGATGGGTTCCCCAGGTGGCCAGCGAATAGAGGTCATCTTGAGGAAAATGACACCGATGATCTAAAAAGGACATCTACTTTATGAGATTTCAGGCAAGATGCCAAATATCACATTTAATGAGGCCCGATTCTTTTTCTCCAAAAATAACAGAGGCTATCAATGAGCTGGTCAGGAAGGCAAAGGGGAATTTTTGCAAAGTCTCCGTTCAATTACTGCTTTGTAATATTGTTCTAAAATTGAAGAATGCTTCACAAGTCTATGATGTCATGTAAAATATTCCTTGCAGAAGCTTAACATGTGTTTGCAGTGCCCCAAAGGAATTAAAAATATTGCCTCCACAATCTCTGAAGCTTTTATACTCTATTCAGTTGCATTTCAAACAGAATCTGTTGCTCCTAAAGGTTTTTTGTTTTTTTTTTTTAAAGTAACATTATATGGGAAGTTTTGTTTTGTCTTTTGTTTGTTTTTTGAGATTACCCATTTGAACTTGAAATGGAGAACAATTGATATCATGGATAACACTTCCAGGTTTTATAACTTCAGTATGTTTCTTGTTTCTTTTTTTTTTTTTGGCATAGAAATAATATATTTGGCAAAAGATTAGTGTATACTCTGACATGAAAAAGAGCAGTTTGTGCCATAACATTTAAAAAATCATTTCTAACATGAAATGTGGATGTAAGCCCATAATGTATTTGGGACAGCTCTGACAGATATGAGTCCAAATTTATTTATCTGTGTTTTAATACATAGTCAGACTGTTTAGATAAAGGACATTGGAAAAATTAGAGAGTTACACTAAATGAAAATTTAAGTAAAAGATTCTATCCCAGTTACAGCAGTCTAGATATTTCAGCAGGTGTATGTGTCATGTGTATTTTTTCACACCAATTGTAAAGTAATTCAAATAAAAGTGGGGCAGATTAAAGAAGAATAACTGAATCTTCACACTGGCAAAAAAATTAGATTGACTTACTGGTTTATCATAGTTATTGTACACAGATTTGTTGTAACCATGTTGAATTTTTTAAATTAGATTTTAAATATATTTTGACAGTTTGCACTTGTAGAGTATGGCTAACTATATGGAGAAATGACAGGTCTGCTTTGTTATTAAACTGCTGTCTGGAAAATATTGGACTCCGTACAGTAAATGATAATTATTTTGCCACTTAACATTAGTACAGCTAATAGCAATAAGGGGTTTTTGAACCATAGAAAGCTAAACTACTTTGAATTACTGTGCTTTGTTATTCACTGTGAAGCAAAAAAGACTTTTTTTTTTAAAGCAATCTCATTTTCATATTACCGTTCTAAGCATTCCCTGCTACTAATTTAAACAGAGTGGAAGTTAATAAATAAAAGAGTGTTCTCTAAATGGTTCTATTTGTTAAGAGAACATCTACGATTAAGGTCAGCAGTACTAGCAGAGTAGACCCTGTCTGTGGAAGAGGAGGGGGGAAGATGGAAGAGAATCCGGTCTAGGTAACGAAGCCAGGGAGAAGTAGACCAGTTTGGTTCCCCAAGGGATGCTCAGTCTGTGAACACTTGGGAGACACTCATCAGAGACCTTTCAGTCCTCATCCACTGTGAACCCAGGATCACTTGATTCTCTGAGCTGAGGGCAGCTTCAGGGCTGATGCCAGCTGCCAGGCCAGTGGACATCACTGTCTCCACCTTCGCAGGATCAGAGGCAGGGTGGAGGGGGGGTTGACGCAGCACGCCGCGCTGTTCTCTTCCATGCGAACCCTTCCTCTGGCAGGGCTGAGACCAGGCTGCCAAAGCAAGTGGACCTAAATTCCTCTTCTTTGGCTCTCATTCTGCCCTTCTCGTAGCTAGTTAGGCGGCCTTGAACATGCTGTCCTTACAAAGCCCTCTTCGTGGTTATTAATGACCCTTTGTTTATTTTAATATATTTACTGAATCAGGTACCCAAGGGAATCCTCTACATCAGTGATGTGAAAATTCCTGTTGCCCGAAGTCAAAGAGGTACATCTTGATTTCTGATTTGCATGTGCTTGTTTTAATGCATTTTCCATGAGGGAGCGAGCGAGCAAGTGAGGAATGCGGATCACTCTCCAGGTGTGAAAGCCTCCTGCTCTCGGAGCCGTAGTGTCTGGGTTTCACGCGTTCATCGGTGGTGATGCCAGATGCTGAGGAGAAGGCTGGCGACTGCGAGACCAGCATGCATGCCTTTCTGTCCTGTTGTCATCACGGAGGCGGGGGTACAGAGCTCTCGGCCAGTCTGAGCAGATCTCAGACCTTCAGCCTGAACCAGCAGGAGTCTCTTGACTCCCAAAGACCTGCCCAGTCTCTCTGCCTGAATGTCAGACCATCTGGGCGAATCTGTACCATTAGAATCCGTGGTCGCTGGCCGGCTTCACATAACCATTCCAAATTTACAGTCTCCTATAACTCACTCCATGCTCACATTTGGAAAAGTTAGTGTAATTTCAAAGCACATTGTGTCCCTCCTCTGCGTCCAAATGTGAGTTTGGAGCCAATCCCCACTAGGCTGAAGGAGGATATGGGGGTCAGAAATCTGATTTTCATTGACCAAAAAAAAAAAAAAAAAAATTGAAATTAAGCTATTTAAATGGGTTTTCAATTACAAGGTTCCCAGGGTGAATTTAATTATGAATCTTCCTCATTTGGAGAACCAGACCAACACTCTTACACCAATAATTATTTAGCATTATGGTTTTATGTATTCCTGTTACCTCTTATTGGCTAATGGAATGAAGTTTGATTTTTTTAAAAATGAAATTTGCTTGCTAAGAAATTTGCATGAAATACAGCTTTTGGTTTAAGTCACACTGTCAAATTGCTACTCTTTGCCAAAGAGACACTTTAAGAATACAGTGAATTGAGGATGTCAGAAAACAGACCCACATTTTCCCCCCACTCTTCAAACATGGTATCTGATTACTTACTTTTACATACTGTTATTGGGAAAGTCTTTGAGTAACTGGACTGTGACTGTTTACCATGATTTCTTTCCTAGCCTTAAACAAAATTAACATTTTCTTTAATAGTTCTCATATGTAGATTTTTAACTCAGTGTATACCATTGGGATTAATTTGTGTGTTCTTGTGTGTGCATGCTGTACCTAAACTTTATCCCTTTCTTCTCTGACTTTATAATTGCAGTTTGAAAGCCATCTATTAAATAGGATGATCTAACCCACCAGGCAGGTTTTGTTACACTGAAACCATCCATTTTGAGCAAAGAGCTAATGAACTTTTAAGGCAAGGTTCACACGGGTCTTGACCCCCCTGGTAATATTTCATATAAGGTTACTGGTGGGAGAGAAATCAAATTTCAGCTGTGAACATGATTGACAGGTGAAAACTGGGAAGAGAGAGGCATTTGGCCAGATGGGGACGTTGGGTAGGAGAACAATTCCTCAAAGTTACTCTGTGATATTAGATATTATAACCGGATATATGAAAAGTTTAATATGTGATACTCTTGGGAGAGTTACTTAGTTTATTTTCAGAAAGTCACTTTGCTTAAGAGATTTCAGTCCTGAAAGCCAGAAATGGGCAACCAGTAGTTTTCTGCTCTCCTGTTGATTTCTGTTATGTACAACTTCACGGCTTATTTCTGGCCATTTTCTAGATGAGAGTCTGAGAATTAGATTAGAAGCCATTTGAGGAGGCATTTAATTACCTTTTATTTATTCTCAGAAACATAGTCTAGATTATATTATGGTTCTTGGTATTATTACAAAATAGTGATCCTAAGGACTGTCACCAACAGATGAAATGCTCCATTTCTGTAGCATCTCTTGATCTTAACATTTTCCACTAGTGCATGCTTCAGCTTAATACACGCAAGTCTGCCCAAGTGCGTGATTTGTCAAGGTCGTGCCTTCTAAGGAAGGACTTCTAACATGCCAAGACAACAATGCTCTCACAGTGCTCTCTGATGTCAGTTTTTCCATGGTAGCACCCCTGGGTCAGGTGTCACATTAGCATCATTGCCATGGAAACAGGTGATGATGTTGCGTGACCCTAAGGCCAAGGGTGGCTTTGGAATTCACCTCAGAGACTGTCTCTTAGGGTGAATTGTCAAAAGGAGATTAACAGCTACTCATAGCTTGCACCAAAATTGAAAGGAGGTAGGCCTTTAATACATGCTCTTTCGTCTTGTGTGCTGAAACACTAATTTCAGGGGGAGGTGGTGGCCCTGAGCCAGCTGATGTGTCTGCTCTACCGTTACAGATGTTCCTGACATTCTCTCAGACCCACCTGGATGCATCCGAGCCTTAACAGAGCCGCCCTGGGCAGGGCAGGTGGGACACACACACACACAGGGGAGAGGCCTGTTGGTAGCTCTTCCGCTGCCCGTGGGAGATTCCTGATGGAATCTATAAACAGCTCTGCCCCGGGTTCTAAGTGCCCATCAGGTTTTCTCTCTCCCCAATCTCACAGTTAGCTGGAAATGTTTTATACTGACTGTACCATCGCCAATGTGAATTCTAACCAACGTAAGGGAGGCTTTACTCTGTTACGAGCTGGGTTATAAACAAAAACACAGTAAAAGGACTCCGGAATCTCGTTTCTATTTTGTATAACGTGTCCTCCCACATTGCTGCCCGTGATCACCCAGAAATAAAATGCAAGCATGGATGCCTGATATCCAGTGTCCATGTGGGCTCCTGAGCACAGCTGTTTAATTCAGACATAGAATTACAGATGCTGTTACCGTTACTTCCCTCGCAGAGTCCATCAACGTATTTTAACAGAAATGGTGAATCAGGTGTTCTCAGGCAAAGGCCGTGTGAAACACACAGGACGCAAGTGTTCCCTTCCATTGCCTGTGTTTGAAAAGCCCGCGTGAGAACAGTGGCTGGTCTGGACCCTGGCTTCACTGCAGACCCTTCAGGGCCTCTCAGTACTCAGCTTGCAGAGTAAGTGCCCCACCTCGGAGGCCAGCAAAGAGTCGGGTGCTGTCTGGCATGCAGATTTGGAGAGTGGACCAACCCCTCAGGGATTCCAGGAGTGTGTCTTAAGCAGATGACATCACAGTATGTGCTGGCACTGAGAAAGGAAGGGGAAATAATTCTGTTTAAACTGTTTTAGTACCGGGGCTTCCCTTATCAAATTGTTTGTTGTTGTTGTTTGTTTAGATAGCCACCCCACCCCCCTTCCCACACAAGGCTGCTTGATGTCCTTTCCGTGGACACTGGCCCCACTAGTGAGCAGGTTTAATCAATCAATTATGGCAAAGCAAGTACAGGGCAACCAGCTTAATGAAGTCCCATTATTTTCAGTGATCCTTAGGATGCTATTGAAGGGGCTATCTTAAAGAAAGAAACATTATGCATTCATTTGGTGGGGGCAAGTGGGCGGGGGGCGGGGAGAAGGATTTTTGCACACAAGTATAGCACTCGTTATTTAAAACAAAACGATGCTTCTGTCAAGAGCATTCCTTCTAAAAGCACACATTCAGTCACCTGCCAGAATCTCAGATTTATTGCTGCCGTTCACAGATGCCAATGTTGAAACTCTCTTCGCCTCCAGCTTGCTGAGTCTTTCATTTCCTCGATCCAAAAATCACTGTAAAGTTGTTGTTTAGCGTCTGCATTTTTTGCTTTTCCTGGCACCTAATGAAATTATCAGCAATAAATGAGCTATGCAGAAGGGTTGGTTTTGCTTTTATTTTTTATTCCCCCTCCCTTTTTTTTTCTTTTTTGCAGTATTTGGAAAATGCTGGGACAAGGGTAAGACAGTGGCAGAATTCAGAGTGCCTCTCTTTCCAGCATCTACGGGAAACGTAATAAAGCCATTAGCATTTATATCATTTCAGATGGGAATTAATACTGGGGAAGGGAGGGGGAGGGAGTGTCAGGTGTTGAGTGGGCAAGTCAGACCAGCTGTGGGAACTACAGTTATTGTCACTGGAGACAACACAACCCTGACCTCCCTTATAAGCTGCTGGAAGATATTAACACCTAATTATCAAGCCAGGGGTGCATCTTACACCTTAATCACTGGTGAGGTGAAAGTGACAAAAAAAGAGGAAGAGAGTTGTTTTCCATGCTCCTTTCAGCAAGCATCCATCCTCTAATAAGGGGTCATCCACTTGCAGCAAGGGACGATTTCCTTTTAGTCCTTTCAGGCTATAGAAAAGCACAGTAACTTCATTTGCTAGCAGGTAGGCAGTGGAGGTGAGAATCGAATTGATCTGAAATTGACCCCGAGGTCACTGCCTCCTTTAAATTGGGTGCTACAGACAAAGTTTCTTTTCTTCTTCTCTGGCTCCTGCCAGCAGCCAAGCAGTCTTCAGTCATTGGGGTGGGGGTGGGGAGACTGTTAGCAATTATTTAAAGGGATTCTGACACCAGGGTTGAACCCCTACCCCAAACTTAATCCAAGTGGAGACTTTTTTTTTACGGATAGTGGTTAATTAAAGGGCTTGAGCCTCCCCTGATGGTGTGTCTCTGGCTTGTTTATATTTTAAAATGAGGTTCATTCCTGATGCACAAGAAATGGCAGGGGGAAGCTGACAGCCAGGGTCTCTTACTGGGCTGACTAGAATAGGGAATATAATTTTCTGTTTCCTTTTACATTTTCTCTTCCTTATTTCACCCCCGCCCCCGCCCCCTTTCTAATGGAACCATTCAAGTCCTTTCAAAGCATCTTGGGGTGCATAGATACGTCCGACAGTGCTGGAAATCCTGCACTGCTTTTCAGAAGGCCAGGGCACTCTGCTGGGCACGCAGGCCTGGCCTTGCTCTCTGCCCAGCGGTGAGGGTCGCCGGGAGGGAGCAGAAATCCCCTTCACCGATTTTGATCTTCTGGACCCCAGTTGAGAAGCACTGTCTTGTTCCTTCGCTTCAGTGGATAGTGCCTACTGGCGGTTCTGTCCTGATGCTCAAAGACTATTGCGTTATTCCTTTTCCCCAGACTTCCCACCGCCCCCCCCCACCCCCTCCTTCTTCTCCTTCTCTTTTTCTCCTTTTAAAGTCCCGAAGCGAAGTAGTTCCTCACCACTGCGTTGTAGAAGGAAAGCGCACGTACTTTGTTGTTTGGAGATCTGGACCAGAGCTTTCCCTTCCAGGGAAGGAAAAGTGGTTTCGGACAGGACAGACAGGCTTTCTGGAAGCCTCGGGGCTGCTTTGCAGCCGGGGAGGAGAGCTCCCAGCAGCTGCTAGAGATCCACCACGCATGCGCACGCGAGGCCCCACGGCATCACTTTCTTCCCCGGGAGGCAGGGCCTTCCCACGTGCTTGGCGCTCTGCTGGTCCAGTGAAGCCCGTGGACGCAGAACGCGCTGCTTTCAGTCTTCCCCAGCTTAGTTGTGGGGGATTAAATTCTTGGTAAAAAATGGGATGCATTCGAAACACACTCGTCTCCACGGGGACCCTGGTTAATTAAAATGTTACCTCTGTTGGCGCTCCTCTGCTTCCCCTGTAGCATCCTGAGTAGCCCTGGTGGAAAACGCCCCAAGGTCGGTGTAACCAAATGGCACGTGACCCGCACGTGCGGTAAGCCCTCCCTGCACGTGTGTGGGCGGAGAACCCGCCCAGCTCCCAAACTGCGAAGTCTTGAGTTGCTGCGTTTGGGTCTTGCCACCGGGTTCCTGCTCCAGAGCAGGTTCCCTAGTCCTCCAGAGCTTGGAGCTTTCAGCAGCAGCAAGCACTGTGACGGTCACCCGGCTCCCCACAGGAAAAAGAAAAGTAAGGAAGGATTTTGTTCTATTTTATTTCCATCCTATTTTATTCGAGCCAGATCATATTAGGAACGAAAACCTTTTCATCCCTGTTGCTAAGAAATTTGCATTTTTTAAGGCACTGATGTGGGTGCGATGGCCGGAGGTGCAGGAGGAGGAATTCTGATCCTCCAAGACGTTTCTATCTTTACTCAACGTTTTACAGTGTCGTTCACATTGTGCGACGTCTCCTGATACAATTAGGGGGGGAAGAAAGTCATGGTTAATGACCAGATGTGTCACTTTAGGGAAGATGGGTTCCAAGTGTGTGATTGCATTGTAAATCCATCAGGTGTTACTTTCCAAGCTATTGAGGCCGCAGTTATTCTGAGAATGCATCTTTTTACTATTTCTTTAAAATTTACTTGGGATCAAGTCACTGTCTGGTTTCAACTCGAGGATCCCCCACCCAACTTTTTTTCTTTTCTTCTTTTTTCACCCTTTTTTGGTTTGGCCATTGCAAGCTGCAGTAGTGATCTGTAATTTATAATCAAAGTTTGGTATTGTTAAACTGTAAAATCTGACTTTGGGGTTTTGCTCATAAAATAAATATTTGAAAAAAAAATAGCAATGAGGCTTGTACAGTAGAGGCAATGTCAGTACATATATATCTTATATATGAGCATATATGTATGTATTTTTTCTTGGAGACTGTTAAGATGGCCCTGAAATATCATCTTACAAAACTGAGGACGTCTGTCGATATCCATATGAGGATACCGCGATAAGAATATAAGCACATCTTCTTCAATGAACTTTAAATTTGTTTTGTTAAGTCCGTTCATCATTCACATTAACTGCTTCTTTCAGTTATATTATTTTGGCCCTAAAGAGCTAGTGTATATATGCTTGAGTCCTCTGTAAGCTGTAGTGTGCCTTAGCTAGAGAGACTTTTTTTCCCTTTCTTCTAACAAGGAAGCTCATTTAGAAAGAAATGTTTATGTGAAGCGCTTGTCAGTTGGCATTTTTACTGGGTTGCTAACCCAAAGGTAAAATATAAAGCCATGTCTTCTCCTCGCCGGCTTGTTGTTACTAGAAGGGTCGCTCCCTTGTTAGCTTGATAAATAATTTTACTAGGGGGACTGTGCTGTATTTTTATGCTTGCTGTCTATTTTCTGCTTGCTGCAAATAAATTTCTGTACTCTGAGGGCACTAAAACTCCAAACACATGGTATTTTCCCATTTCGCTGCTGGTTGCCTGAAATATTTATTCCATCTCATGTTTTTAATTAATTTTTTAAAGGAAAAAGTAATTTGTGATTAATATCAAGCAAAAGTTAGCCCTTTATTTCTCAGGACTATTGGGTTTGAATCTGAAAGTGTAGTTTTTTGAAAGGCTTTGTGCATCAAACCCTGTTTTGTATCTGTCACATTGAAGATGAGAGTTATTTATATGGGGGTATCTGGAAGTTTTCTCATTATAGACTTCCTTGTATGTCTTTCCAACTTTAAGTATTAAACTGTTACTATGAAAAATGAAAAGGGGTATAGAATTCTACTTAGAAATAGGACACTACACAATAAAATCTTTACATTTGAAAAATAATACAGTGTATGAAAAAGGAGATGACATTGATCATAGATATCAATAGAGCTATCAGCGTCTGAGGCCTTGAGACTTGGGGTTCATGAGTACGGAGAAGAGATTGGTGTGGGTTAGTCACTGGGGCAAAATGGGAGGTTCCCTGGCACAAACGTAAATAAACAAACCCTAAAATGTTCCAGTAAAATAAAACACAATAATAAAAGAGCGTGTTCTATAAATTTCAAGCCCAAAGAACACTACGTATAATAGAGGTACAGTATGTTTAATGAAAGAAGGACGTTCATGCACATTGGCCAAGCAAGTGATCATTTTAAGTCAGTGCCAGATCATCTCATTAATTGAAATACGAGTTTTTCAAAGCAGATCTTCTGCTAGTGTTTTGCTCATTAGCAGGGTCTTATTTTCTGAAGCTGGAAAATAGTTTTACAAAGGTACCAGAGACATACACTTGAACCCAGAATGCCAGCTCGTGTAACCAGGATATTGGGGAGACTGCGTTAGAGGTTATTTGGAGTTCAGGTTTTGGGAAGATCGCCAAAAGGAATGGAACAGTGTAGAAGAAGGGGCAGTAGACTTCCATATTGGTTGCTGAAACATGTATGTATCTTATCAAATGCATACAGAGCTTGTTTTCCAATCCCACTTTTCAGGGATTTCAGAAATGAACTAGGTTTTGAGCTTATGACTTTTATTTTTTCCCTTTAACTCTGCAGTTACAGAAACTTTATGAGAGTCAGATTTTTAAACAGTGACTGCAGAGCTGATGGTTACCATTTCCTCTAGTCCCTTCGGGGTGGTCACCTGTTAGTCAGACCTTAGAGAAAACTTCTGTGGAGTTGGAGACCGTGATGCTCCTCCATCTGTCATCCTCTGAATGACCCGTCCTTTGATGGTCATCCAGAGCTTCACATTGATTGAGCATCTCTGGTAGCCAGGACCTATGCCATCACTGATCCTCAGAGCAGCTAGAGGGAGGGTTACTTTAATCCCCTTTATAGAGATGTAGAAACTCAGGCCTAGGAGCAGTTCAGACATGGTTTGACCTACACCACAAGCATGCGGGGATTTCTAGCTGGACACCATGCCACCTCTCCTCAGCCAGCTTACTCTCTCTTTCCTGGTTAAACAGCTCAGCGTTTAACCTCAGCACGGGTATTGCAGGCTCATTTGCCCTCTCCTCCTTGGTCATCCTCTTCTGAGTGGGGTTGAATGATGCCTAGAAGAAAATGTTTTATAATCTGAGAAGGATCTAGAAGATTGGGGCTAGCCCTTCACATGATCTTGACCCTAAGGACTCCTCTAGCTCCAAAAAAAATGAATGATCCTGTGGTTTTGATGGTGGTAGGTCACGGAGCAGCCTTTTCCTACTCAAAGATAAAGATTGTCATTTCAAGAGCATTTAAAAAATAATAGATGGTACGTTTCCTTAATACCCTATAATGTGTAAAGTGTCAGGTGCACAATTGACACTCAGGAAATTGCTGGATAGTGAAGATAAATCAGCGTTAAATCACTCCATTGAAAGCCCCATTTAATAAAAAGTTGTCAGCAGAATCTGTAGTCACATGAAAAAGGATACACAACTTCTGCATCTGTAAAATCGGGATGGTCCCTCAAAGGTTTCTGCAGGGGATTAAACACGATAATGTACGCAGGGCACCTGGCAGAGTGAACATCCTGCTGTACTTGGCCCCTATCCGTGTTCTATGGAGTAAAACTTTGACCTTGACACCAACTTTGACCTGATTTGTTTTCCAAGAACTTTGTGATTATGATCCTGGACACCTTCCCTCTGCTTTAAAATAAGTGCTGCCACCACTGGAAAATGGAGAAGAATCTAGAACCGTCATTTATCTGCCCTCCCCCTGGAAAAATACCACCACTCCTATTTTTTGAAGGTGTGCTTGGGAAGTTCTGTGGCCAAACATTTAGGGAACATTATGGGTTAGACCAAATGAAACATTTAATTTTGCTTCCGTCCATCTCAGAGCCTTTAAGTGCTCATATGTATCATGATCCTCCATAGCGAAGGACCAACGTGGATGACACACAGCATCTTCCAAATTTATATGAACAGGGAGCCTGGTTTCTAATCAACCATCTCCTGGAAATAACAGTAAGGCGGTTTTGAAAAAATGGTTGGCTAGATAAAGAAGTCTTGACTTCCTTATTTTATTTAGTACTAAAGGACCTCTTTCGTAATTTCCTCCTATGAAGCCCATATTCTCAAGGATTCATTTGTAATTCTGTGTGTTTGTTTTATTAATCAGAGCCCTCTGTGAAAGCTCTCGGGCTTCTGATCAGCAGGAGAAGTGGTATAATTCCACTGATGTATATGCAATCAAAAGCAAGGACAACCTAATCATGTGGGTTATCCTATAGGTCTTTCCAATGATAGTAGTGGCTCATGGGTGCCGTAACTGCCTTCATGGGCTCCCTGTGGGCTTTTAGGATACCAGGGTGGGATCCTCTGCTCTGGTTAAAAATCCCAGGACTGCTGTCAAATTCAACCTGGCCCTCTGTGGTTGGATGAGCCTCCTAAGGGACTTTGAGGTTCTGGAAGGAGCCCATTAGTTCCTTAGAATCTCAGACATAAAAAAACTCTGCCTTTAGGGTTCTGTCCCTTGGTTGTAAGGATACAGGTGTATATTAAGGGCATGAAACCCAAGGTGGAAGAGGTCTCATTCTCTGTCCCTCCTTCCTCCCTTTTCTCTGTTTGCATACCTGCTTCATTCTCCCTGCAGAAGGCAGGCAGGCTTTTTTGCTTTGGAGTACTCCTGATTCCCATGCTCTGCCCTAAACATCCTGGGGCAGAGGTGGTCAGCCCCTCTGCTGGCCTGTTCTCAGAAGAGATAGCTGATTGGTTCACCTGGGTGAGGTGTCTAGCTTTTGTCCAATCAGCACTGTCTAGGGGTGGGTCTTTATGTCCAGCTGCTGCTTAATCACATTTTCTGAGAATGGGATTCTGCAGGGGTTGGGAGATGGGCGTGTCCCAGTATGGGGGAGGGAAACTGGTACCCAGGAGTCCTGTGCATCATTTAGGGAGATAGGAATGAGTAGAATTAGGGCATGAATAGGTCTCTGAACCTAGAGACTAGGAGACTGGGTTTCAACCTTGGATTCACCTATGGAGCTTTAGAAAATGTTGATGCCCTGCACCAGACCAGTTAAACCAGAACCTCCAGGGGCTGGTGGGGCTCAGGCATCAGTATTTTTTTTTTTTTTTAATTAATTCCCAGTGATTCTAAAGCACAATCAGGATTGAGAACTCCTAGTAGAAGTGTCCAGGGACACAGTTAGTTATGGAGACCCAGAAAGTGAAGAAGCCACTGGTGAATTTCCCTTGTTTTATCGTATTTCTTACAAGTCAGCGCTTTGAAGGTCCAGTTTAATATTAAAAGGGAGGAACAATTGCTTTGTGTCTTTTCTGCTTCCTCTGGTCTTCCCAGTCCTCTATTAGCATCAACTATGTTTTCCTTTTTTTTAAAATAAGGGCTAGGGCAGTCAGATAAGGCACACAGGGAAAAGAAACCCAAGTTGATGTCCAGAAGCCTCGATTTTACACCTGCCGTGGCCACTAAACAAACAGCCTTGTGACCTGGGCAGGCCGCATTGCCCTCATGTGCCCTGCTGTGCTTAATTCCTGTCTTTTGGGAAACAGGTCAGTTGAGTTCAGATCAGAGGCCTTCTGCGAGTCTACACAATCAGCTAAAGCACCAGTTGGTCAGGGACCCAGAACGTAAACCAAGAGAGATCCTGAGGGTTTTGAGCTGGCACAGTAGCTCATTTCAAACGTGTGATGGTGTTTTTCACAAATTCTGCATGGAAAAGAAGAGAGTGTATTTAGTTGTCAGGTTCCAAAGACAAATGCCATCTGAATTATTGGCACACACTTCTGCAATTACTGATGAGATGTTTATATTATTGGTCATCATTACCAGCAGGCACTTAGTTAGCGGGCCGTTGGGGTGGGTGGTGGTAGACACAGGACTGAGGAAGATGCCGCTGGCTGGAATTAACCAAGATGTGTAATCACGCGCTGTCAGGCACATGGATTCTCCCCTAACACACAGCGTTAAGCCATGCAAAACAGCCACTCCAGGGGTGCGCTTCAGTCTACCTTATCAGTTTCTCGTCTTCTCTTGGGCTCTCAACTCTGTGAGCCTGGAGTTCAGGCCTCATTTATTTTTGTGTCCAGCCTAACTCTGTCCCAGCGCGCAGCACACAGCGTCTCTGTCTCACATCCCGCCGGGAAAGTGGCAGGTTGGACCTGAATTCGGTGCGCAGAGAACAAGAGCCTCAGAAAAGTTCCTTACACGACGGAGGCGACATCTTAGCGATCTGTCGAAATGAGAGGTTGTTCTCTTAATCCTCTCCTGGCTTTTCCATAGACCCATATCCTGACATTTCCTTGACAGTTTCATGGGCTGAGTTTCCTTTCCTGGGCAGCTTGTTAAATATAGTCTGCTCCAGCCCTATTTCTTAATGTCCTCTTTTGGAGAGCTATTGGAAAATAGACCCTTTTGCTCCAACTGGTTGGGCGACAAAGTTGTTATGCTTTATTTTAAGATTTAAATCAACGAACACTTCATTTTGTACCTGCTATACACATGAATAAGAATTTGGTGTTGAAGGATTCAGCATAGTTCTTGCTCTCAAGATTTATTGGATGTAGACAGTTAAAAACAATAAATGCTGGTCCTGTTTGTTAAACCCTTTCCCAAAACTATGGAATTTGTGAAAGGTGGAGGGGTTGATTTTGTGAACACCACAAGGCAAAAGCTACAAAGGTAGCAAAGAGAAACTAGTCTTGTTGTTTGTTTGTTTGTTTAACTTACGAAAGAGAAGATCTTCCTTAGCCTGGAGGAAATCCAGATTGATACATTTGGCTACATAAGCATTTATAACCAACACGTAGGGAATTCACCAGGAACAAAATCAAAGGCCAAACAAGCCAATGGGGAAAATCACAACCCACGAGATGGTCACAGACCCAATTTCCTTAATTTGAAGATCTAGTAAATTCAAAAGAAAGAAGGCAAACCACCTGATAGGCAGATGACAACTTTTAGAAAAAATAAATACAAATGACCAATAATATATGAAACTTCATTCATCTCACTCATCACCAAATAATAGTAATAATAATCTCTTTGGAGTGGAATGTGGGGCAGTGGGCAATCTTACACAGTATTGTGAGCCTTTAGGACAATATCTTGGTGGTGGTGGTGGTTGTGGTTTAGTTGCTAAATCATGTCTGACTGTGGCCCACCAGGGTCCTCTGTCCATGGGATTTACTAGGCAAGAATGCTGGAGTGGGTTGCCATTTCCTGCTCCAGGGGATCTTCCCGTCCCAGAGATCAAGCCCCAGTCTTCTGCAGTGCAGGTAGATTCTTTACCGACTGAGTCACCAAGAAAGACCCTGGACATCTTGGGGGGGGAGGCGCTAATTTTTATAATATTTAATAGCACAGAGTATTCACAGACTGAATCTTAGTTCAGTACAGCAGTGTGGGCATAGCTGGGGTAAACTGTGTGTGTCTCTATGTGAGTTGGGGAGGAAGGATTGTCCTGGACATTGACCAAGATGGGTAAACAGGGGTCCCATGGAGAAGAAATTGCAAGGCCAGGCCAAAGAGGACATGGAATCCGAAGACAGAAAAGCACAAGACAGAAATGAACTGGGTTGGCTGGTGCCCTGACAGTTGGTGTGTTTCCTTTTTCTGAAGCCACTTCTGCCCAGCACTCATTTTTACAAAAGTAAAACCATCCAGGTGTAGCCCTTCGTCTTCATCAATCCATTCACTCCACACTTCCCACGGGGTGAAAGAATCCTGTGTGTTAAGGAGTTAACGGAGCACTGGCAGTGGACCCTCTGTTCCAGCCCTTTTCTGTATCATCTGCACCGTCACAGCCAAAAGTGTTTGCAAGAAGAGAGGGAGGGGCATTTTTTAGAGAACTGTGTGGGGATTTTCGTCACGTGTCTATCATTAACATCAGTCACAGAAGCAAGGCAGAAATGCCTGGTAAGTTCCTGCACCCGCCGCTTTGAAAAAGGTCCCCTCTGGTTTGGCTACCAGGCTCCCCTCCATGGATACAGGATTCAGGGGCTTTGAAGTCGGTTGTGGAAATTTCACTGCTTTCTTTGACTCCAGCAGATTGCTCCAAAATGCTACAAATGTGGGGAAAAAAAAAAAAGACTAAGGGAGTTTTAGTAGCAGTTTAGAGGTACAGTCCTCTTAAGCCATTGACAGAAAAATGTATTTATTCTTTCAGTTTTTAATTGGGGAGTGATATGTTAAAATACAGCAATGTCACTGCAGTCTGCTCTTAGGAAGAGGAAGATGAAGAGTGAGTTGGGTGCTGGGTGGTGAGAAAAGGGGTAGATTTTGCAGCCCTAGTTCTTTGAACTTGTTGCAGAGGCCAAGCTGCCTGCAGAGAAATTGTGTAAAACAGATTTTGCCCAGTGTGGTTGAAAAGCGTTTCCAACAAGGGGACAAGCGTTTCCAAGGTGAACCTGAATCTGACTGGATGTTGAGGCAAGTTTCCTATGCTGAGCTGGGAAATCCAGCAGGGACGCAGGCGAGGACAGGAGGGGAGATCCCAGCCCACCCATCCAGGGGCAGGGCTTCCAGGTGCGCTTGACACTTTGCCTTAAGAGTTCTCCTTTTTCAGGAAAGATACTTGGACTTGGGTGCAATTTCTGAAAATGTCCCTGAAGTTATTTTATCCCCATGATATGCTAAGACTGTAACGAATTAGAAAAAAATATATATATGGGGTAGGAGTATGCCCACCAGAAGCATCCAGGCTTCAGCTGCCACCTCCATACATGTCAGGATTTGGCACACACCAGAGGCTCTCACACTCGTTTTGTTTTGTTACAGCAGAGGAAGCGTTTGTAAAATGAATGGTTATGCGGGATCACTGGGTACAAGAGAAGTGAGTAGTTTGCGGGGGGAGTGACTCCTGAACCCCAAGTTTTGGGCCCTTCTCTCTCTACCCCGTAGGTCTCCTAGGTATCTGCAGTCCAGTTTGAATACCTTTTGGGAGTCCTTCTCTAAGGGAATGCCAGCTCAGCAGTCTTTGCTATAACAAAGGACCGAGTCCCTTCACTGGAAACACTCAGCTCAGGGGTTTGTCAGGGTGTTGCAGACATCGGTGTCAGACCCTTCCAGCTTTGTCATTTTGGGAAAGTCTCTTCCCTTCCAGGTGGTCATGACAGAACCATCTCCTCTTACATGGGTTAAATCAACAAGTCACGGCAGCTGCTGAGTATGATGCCATCTCTCAGGCAGTGGCAAAAGCGACCAGTGATAACTGTGTCTCCTTTGGCTCAGAAACATTAAGCATCCCTCTTCCCGGCATTCAAGGCGATCCCATGGTCTAGTTAGCCACAGCTGACCACATCCTCCTTTTTATTTTCCCTGTACCATTTCCTCTGCCTGTGACAGGTTCCTCTGAAAGGAACTTTTCCCCTTTATGCTCCGCACTCAACTCAGATCCAGGACCCTTGCGTTGTACCCCTTACACTTGGCACGTCGCACAGGGCATCGGGCACAGCCTACTCCCAGTGGACGTTTGCTGGACTGACTATCGTTGGCCGGCTCTCCCGGGGGCCCATTGTACGCATCTCTTTCAGTTCCACATTCGGTGACTTCACGTGGGTGGCAGCCTCCTGAGGTCAGCCACGGTGGGAATACCTGCAATACAAGCGCTGCTGAAACCTGGCCCCGTCTCTGGCCTCCATCCTCTGCTAAAGGTGTTAAATTCTCAGCAGCACACCACTGCCTGAGATGCTCAGATGGAAAAAAAAAAAAGGAGATTGAGCAGAGCAGGATGGAATGTATCAGATGCATCACTCACGTCGCTGCTCTGATGGTAACACAGAAGCAGCGGCGAAGGGGAGCTCACCCTGGGCGGGAGGCAGCAAATAAGGACCCCAAAGGATGGAGAGGTTGTGGGCGTGCAGGAAGAAGTGGCAGGCAATTCCAGGCCGTGGGACAGGTCGGGAGAGGACACAGCCAGGTTAATGAGGGAGTGACCATGGGCTTTGCAGAGGGTGGCGAAGGTGATGGGCTTGCCCAGGGCAGAGGAGTGGTAGGTGAATAGCAGGACACCCGTAGAAGGCAGTGGCTGGAGGGAGGCGATAAGACCTCAGAGGATGCTTAGATGTTGTTGAAGGGGAAGTTGAATTCCATTTCCTCCTGCAGTGATGATTCTGTTACCTTGCAGATACGTCTGACTTAACGCAAAGCATTCGCCTGCCAATTTCAGTGGCCTCCTTCACCTCTTGAGCGGGTGCAGAGTCCAACTAAAGAGTTTTCAAAACGTTTTGAGATTTAGGTGAATTGATGAAAGAGGGAACCCAAAAAGGGAACAGCGAGAGGAGCTGGGCTCTGTGGAGCTGTGGCTTGAGGCTGAAACAGGGAACCACTACCCGGTTCTTGCCACTTTTGTCCAAGTTTGGGTGGATGGATCAGGGGACCAACCTCAACTGCTTTTGATTTTAATGCTTAGACTTTGACTGGTGGCTTCCCAAGAACCACAGGCAGCTCCCTCAAGGTCAGTGGTCCTCAACCTCAGCTCCCCATGAGAATCATCTGGAACATTTTCAAAATCCTGGTGCCTAAACCCCAAAGTGAAAAGTGAAAGTGTTAGTCGCTCAGCTGTGTCCAACTCTTGTGACCCCATGGAATATGTAGCCCACCAGGCTCGTCTGTCCATGGCATGCTCCAGGCAAGAATACCAGAGTGGGCTGCCATTCCCGTCTCCAGGGGATCTTCCTGACCCAGGGATCAAACCTGCAGTGGGTCTCCTGCATTGCAGGCAGATTCTTTACCATCTGAGCCACCAGGGAAGCCCCCAACTCAGATCAATTAAATCAGAATAATCCTGAGTTGGTACCCAGGCATCAGTATTGTGTGTAAAGGCCTCCCGCCCCCAGCCACCCAGGTGCGTAGCCACAGCCAAGGCCAAGATACAGGGCCTAAAGGCCCTGAGTCTCAGACTTCAGTGGGCACCAGATTGCCTGAAAGACTTGTTAAAATTCCAATTGCCAGTAGCCACATCCCTGGAATTTCTGATTCAGGCAGTCTGGGGTTGGGCCTGAGAAATGCACGTTTCTAAGCAGGTGTTGCTCCAGTGTCTGCCTTTGAGAACCTTGGCTGTAGGGCAAGTGATGCAGCATTTGGTGAACAGTCTAGTAGAGGGTCAGGTAGACGGGGTTCCCTTCCCAGCTCTGCAGTCCCCCCGTATGACCTCGTCATTCACTTAAAGCAGGGTTGCCGTGGCTCCGGCCGGAACATCTGGCAGCCTCTGGACATGGCCTTGTGCTTGTCATGACGTCGGGGGCTGCTGGTATCTGGTGGGTGGGGGGCAGGGTGCTGCTCAACACCGGCCAGGGCCCGGCGTCATCCAGGCCCGCATGTCAGTCATACTGAGGCTGGGAAACCCTTCTGACTTCATACAAGAAATAGGAACAGTCATACTTGTTTTTCTAGGCTGTTGGTAAGAATAAATGAGATCCTACAGGTAAAGCAAAATAGGCAGCAAGTGCCTGATACATGGTAGTTGTTTTCAGCTCCCAGCCGAGTCACTTGGTGATGTAAACTTGACTGAAGGACTTGACCTCTGTGAACCTGTTCTCTCATCTGTAAAATGGGCACAGTAATAGGTTCAAAGCCCTGAAGGGTGATTGTGAAGATTAGAGATAATCTACGCAGAGTCCCTGGAAGTCAGTAAACATGGTCTGTTATTATGGCTTCCCATTCTCTCTTTACCCAGACCTCTGTTCTTTTCCTCGTCGAGTATAAGATGCTGACAAACTCCTCCTTGCTTCGCAGGTCTGTTCTATAGGTGAGAAGTCAGCTAGTTTCTAGTTTACAGGTCATCAGGACTCAGGAGCAACAGCAGGAAGCGGGCAGCCTCCTAGCACTCCAGGTCTGATCTGAGCCTCTCCTGCCAGATGGTGCTTCCAGAGTGCCCGGCTGCATGCGGCCAGTCAGAAACATGGAGGTTTCGTTTTCACTTCCCAAAATTTTTGCTGGCCTCAGATCTCCCTTAATAAGAATTTGGTGACATGAAATGTTTGGAAAACAAAACACCTCTGGGACCCACATCCCATTGGTAGACCAGTCTCAAGTCAGTAGGTGACAGGGTTCCCCCCACCCTGTCCCTCATTTGGGGACATTTTCCAGATGGAGCAGGAATTGGAACCCAGGTCTGGTTGACTGCCATGCCTGGTTTCTTGACCAGCCTTTGGCTCTTGATGTAAGTTCCAACAGGAACTGGCAGAAGACACTGGGGTCCACCAGGGGTCATCCACAGACCCCCGGTCCTTTGCAGAGGGCGTCCTGCTCCCAACCTCAGAGGTAGAGTGTCCTTTCTCTAATCTGCACACAAAATGGATTTTAGTAACTGCATTTTATTGAAAAACCGACTCCCTCGCCCACCTCCCCCCTCCACCTCCAGCACTGAAAAACATATTGTCTTCTTTACTGTAGTTCATTTTGCTTTCCAAGGTGATTAATGAATTAAAAATGCAGTGTATTTATTCTTTTGCCTGATTACCATTCTGTAATAAATCTAAGCTCTGGAGTCTGTCGATACAGGAAGACCAACCTGCCTCTTTGGAAAATAAAGGTTCTTACATTAAGCTTAACTTCCAGCTCTTCACATGAAGGAGAAAATTCACCTTTAGAGCCTTAGAAAAAGAAGTGGGAAGCTCAGAGAGATACTGGCTAGCAGCTACCTGATTCCATTTCCGGGCATGAGAAGGCACTTTGCTGACACCTCCCCAGACACAGGAATGCCTGTTGACCTGTAGAGGGGATTTGTTTTTGGGGAACGCTGAACATCAGGCTCTTCATGGAGACGGTGGTGGGGAGGGAGGTGACACCCATGGAGCTCTTGTTTCAAAGCTGGAGATCTTACCGTCAGTGTGAAATGGTGCTCTCTGTGAGTTTCTCTGGTCTCCAGCTGGATGGCCACGTTCGCAGCTTCATTTTCCTGGGAGTGAGGCTGCTGGTTCGCCGGAGCTCTGTAGGACAGAATCGGGGTTGTTCAGGAGGCCAGGAGGGCTCCTGTTGGAGTCAGACGGGCCCTGTCCAGCTCTGCCTTGTCCCTGCTGGCTGCGTTGCTGTTCATCCACTCAGTCGTGCCTGACTCTTTGCAACCCCACAGATAGCAACACACCTGATTTCCCTGTCCTTCACCATCTCCTGGAGCTTGCTCAAACTCATATCCATCAAGTCGATGATGCCATCCAACCATCTCATCCTCTGTCGTCCCCTTCTCCTCCTGCCATCAATCTTTCCCAGAATCAGGGTCTTTTTCAGTGAGCCAGCTCTTAGCATCAGGTGGCCAAAGTATTGGAGCTTCAGCTTCAGCATCAGTCCTTCCAATGAATATTCAGGGTTGATTTCCTTTAGGATGGACTGGTTTGACCTCCTTGATATCCAGGGGACTCTCAAGAGTCTTCTCCAGCTAGCTATGTGACCCTGGGACCAATCTGCTTTCCTCATCAATAAAATGGCTACTCTTCATCTCCCCTGCCTGCCTCCCCCCCCCCGCACCGGGCTGTTGGGAGGCTGATTCACCCCAACACCTGCAGGGGACGGGACAAGACTTGCCTCCCAAAGCTCTGACCTCAGATAACCCTCAGCCACTTTGACCTGCACCGGGACAGGAAGCCCAAGAAAAAGAAACAAATGAAACTAGCTTGGTCATATTATTGGCCCTTTCCTTTGATTTATTTATTTAAAAAATTTTAAAAATCCAAAAAAACAAAAAGCTGTGGTTTATATAGGTGCATTTCTCAGCTGCCAGTAACTGAACAAAATATATATGTTTACGTATCTATAAAACAGCGCTCCATTGCTTCAGTCCTACTCTTTGCAAGCCCATGGACTGCAGTTCTCCAGTCTGCTCCGTCCATGGGATTCTCCAGGCAAAAGTACTGGAGTGGGTTGCCATGCCCTCCTCCAGGGAATCTTCCCGACCTAGGGATCGAACCCGCATCTCCTGCATTGAGGGCGGACTCTTTACTAATGAGATTCCCAGGCCTGAGACTTGTGGGATGACTGGTTTCTCAGCACCCTTAACTCCACAGGAGGACCACATGCATCACTCTTTGACCTTGGTTCCCTCCTATGGAAACTGGAGTGAGGGAAGCTCACTGTGGCATGCTCAGAGGCTTACGTGGGCAGGACGCAGCGCAGGTGGGGTGCCAGGCCGGCATCGACCCTCCACTCGTGTCTGGTTGGCAAGAAGTTACCATGATCCCGTCCCTGTGAAGTCATCGGGCCCCTCCTCGGCCGAGCTTCCGCTTGCTGGGCTGGGCAGCAGCGTGGCACGTGATTTCTCATCTGGACGCCTTTCCTGATCAGCCCAGGCACCTCCACCCCCTCCCAGTCCTCCCAGTTCCTTAGAATGCTGACGAGTTGAAATCTCACTCCAGCAGAGAAGTTATCAGACTCACAGATGTATTATTTTCAAATGCGCCAGCACGATGGGCTCACAGGGCTCCCCTGCGACACCATGGCCCTTATTCAGCTGCGGACTGATTCCTCCTTCCCTCCCCGAAATTCCTCCTTCCCTCCCCGAAATTCCTCCTGCCTCCTCCCCTGCAACCAGAACATGCAAGATTATGTTCTAGGTAACATGCAAGAAAAAGGGCATTCCAGAAAGGCCAGCATGCGTCCTAAGACCCGGAAAGACTCCTTCAACTTTCTCTCCAACAAAATTTAAAGAAACTGGAGAGAGGCTGCCCGGCAGGACTGTACGTGTAATTATGCAATGAAAGCCTCCTCGTGGTGGTCCCAGAGAAGGGGGCAGTAGCCATGGGATGGGACCTGCTGAAAGCATGACTTGTTCCACTTGAGATGCATTTTCCCTGCACCCCTCAGGTTCACCCTTTCTGCCTTTGAAACCCATGGAATTGTGAACTAAATGGAGAAGAAGTTTCAAACCCAAGCTAATAGTTGAGTTTGCCCTTCCCAGCACCCCAAAATGATCACTAGTGATTCTAGTCGAAGAAGCCTGGATGACAAGTTTTGAAAGTGAAAAATCTTATAGAGAGCAAAAGATTTCCTTCTTCCCAACCGGAAGTGCCAAGGGGGACAGCCCCTAAATTAGTAAGAGGTATGAAATCAGAGAGGACAGCCCCTGAGATCATCCAAGCTGTCAGACCCATTTCATGTGTTGTGTTTCTTTTGCTAGCCTTTTTTTTCTAATTAAGACACCCAGGCTATTGATATCTCATAGAAATAGAATGAGCCACATTTAACTTATTCCATTTTGTGGCAACCACTTTTCAAAAAAGTAAAAAGAAACAGGTGAAGTGAACTCTAGTATTATTTAAAACCCGATCCCTCAGAGTAGTGTGATGGCAACACAGGGTCAATATAAAAATTTAGTAATGAGGTATTTTACGATCATTTCACAAGTATGTGCCAGGTCTCTGAAATGTAATGTGGATCTCAGTCTAGTTGCCAAATAGTGTTTGCTGTGAAACAGTCTGACCCAAACAGTCAAGGTGTGCTTCACAGAAAATTACAGTGCTTTAGTTTATAAATTTAAAAGTAGGCAAAACTGGAGACTATGAAAAATTCAGTTTCTTAGGCACACCAGCCACTTTTCAAGTGCTCAGTAGCCATACAAAGCCAGTGGCCACACCATGGAATGGTGGTATACTGCGCTCTAGAGTTTGCGAGTTATTGGAGTTATCTGTTGAACCATGAATGACCAACATGAGATTTAACTTTTTCTGGTATCTGGAAAATCCAGGGCCCTCATAGACACGGCCTTCAGCCCGGGTGTTAGATCCACCAGAGTGTAAGCCCTGGGTGTGTGTATAGTATGGACACTTTAGCACAGTACCTGCACGTAATACATATTTAATAAATACTTGCTGAATAGATGGAGGGACAGGAGAAGGGACAAATGGAAGAACTTCCTGACAGGCAAATACTTATGAATTTAAAAGAGGACCCTGAAAGGTTTTTTGATTTGTTTGGTTTTTTGTTTTTTGGTGGGAGTGGGTAGGTGAGGGGTTCTGAAGAAGAGAGATATATATTTCCTGGACCACGGGAGGGGCTGGATCCAGCAGGACAGTGATGGGGAGTTCTCTGAGCAACAGCTACTCCATGAGTGGGATGGGGTTTCCTCTCTGTCTTCAACTTATTCTTTTAAGGAGTAAATCCTGGGTTAGAACCCTTGTCGTTGTTCAGTCGCTAAGTCGTGTCTGACTCTTTGCAACTCTATGGACTGGAGCTCGCCAGACTCCCCTGTCCTTCGCTATCTCCTGGAGTTTGCTCAAGTTCATGCCCATTGAGTCACTGATGATATCCAACTATCTCATCCTCTGTCACCCGCTTCTCCTTCTGCCCTCAATCTTTTCCAGCACTGGGATCTTTTCCAGTGGGCTGGCTCTTTGCATCAGGTGGCCAAAGTGTTGGAGCTTCAGCATCAGTCCTTCCAGTGAATATTCAGGGTTGATTTCCTTTAGGACTGACTGGTTTGATCTTCTTGTTAAAACCCTAGACATCAGCTAGATATGAGTGTAGGGCCTTCCGCAAGGCAGTGATGCTTAAGGATGGGGGTTGGCGAGACCTTGAAACTGCACGTGTGGGGAAATCTGCCTTTTTAGGTCTGTGCTTAGAAACGAGGCTGAGAAACATCCTGTAATGTTAGTTGGCATCCAGGGCATAGAAAGTATGGATGAATGCTGTGTGCCTTGGTTAGACAATGGACCTGTAAGCTTTCAAACTGGATTTTTCTCAAGGGCTTAGAACTGTGTCTCTGACTCCTTGGACCTGGAACGTGGTGAGGAGTCCTTTCACTGAGTCATTGCTTCCTTCCATTCATTTATTCACTGAGATATCATCCATTAAGACACTATTGTGCCAGGTAGTGGGATGCTGGGGCATCACAGGCGGGGACAGGACACAGCCCCACCCTGCCCATCTTCAGCTTCCCAGTCCTTTGGCTTAGCTTGGCCTTATTTTATTTTTTCTCGTGAAGCCAAAAATCAATATTTACTTATTAACTTAATATTTATCAATATTTTGAAATTTAAGCATGGTTGATTTACAGTGTCCCGTTAATTATTGCTGTGCAACAAAGTGATTCAGTTATATGTATTTGTGTGTGTGTACACACACATTCTTTTTAATATATTCTTTTCCATTATAGTTTATCACAGGCTACTGAACATAGTTCCCTGTGCTATTCAGTAGGACCTTGTTGTTTATCCCTTCTCTGTATAAAAGCCTGCATCTGCTAACCCTAGCCTCCCACTCCATCCCTTCCCCAGCCCTCTCCTCCTTGGCAGCCACCACTCCATTCCCTCTTTCTGGGATTCTGTTTCATAGATAGCTTCATTTGCATCATTTTTTTAGATTCCACGTATAGGTGATGTCATATAGTATTTGTCTTTCTTTTTTTAATTTACTTTGCTTAGTACGATAATCTCTAGGTCTGTCCATGTTGCTGTGAACGGCTTTACTTCATTCTTTTTATGGCTGAGTACTATTCCACTGTACATATGCACCACGTCTTTTTTATTCATTCCTCTGTCGATGGACATTTCGGTTGTTTCCGTGTCTTGCTTGGCACACCTGAGCTTGAAAGAAGTGGTTCACGGTCATTGTGCTCGGTGTCCTAAAGGTAGAGAAAATAATGCTGTGACCAGACCTAGTCTAGATAGCAGGAGATGCGAGGTTGACATTGAGGATCTGCAGAGGAGAAGGAGTGTATCTCGAGAAGTCGGGGTTGAGAACAGAAAGGGAACGTGCTGCAGGGAGGACGGGGAACGTGGAATCCTGGGCACAGGAGGGAGCTGACCGCTGGCCAGGGAGAGGCTGTGAGAGCTTGGGGACCGCTGGCGTGAGTGCCATTGTGTCCGTTCTTGGCTCCTACGTGCTTTGGTTGGCACCTCGCACACCACAGGCTCCCAGCAAATGAATTCTGAATTACGGAAGGCAGATAGTTTTCCCCAGGATTCTTCTCTCTGGGGGCTGCTCTCGTCAAGCACCAGACACACCTATTCCTCTCTTCTCAGCCCATCAGGTTCCATTCTGAATGGTGTAGATAATTGCCATAACTTGTTTCGGCTTTGGAGAACATTTTCTGTCCCTCTTTCAGAGACATCTCCCACCATCACATGTGTTTGGAGAAAAGCATGCCGCTTAGTTCAGGTTATTTTTAATGCTTGGCTGCACGGCCTGTGTTTTCCTGTTCGCCTTTTTATTGTCAACACTAGGGTAGTTCCCGCTTAATTTGCAGTGCCAAGACGGAGGACTGAGTAGGTTTCCCTCCTCCAGCCCTCATCTCCAGTTCTTTGGATTTCTCAGGTTTAACCAGCTAGGTCTCCAAAGCAATATGTGACTTGCAGAATTTATTTAAAGAATAGTGCTAGTGACAGAGACAGAAGGGAGAAGCAGAAAACAAAATGAAACAAAATAAGCCAAACCCAAACCATCATATGTTAGGAGAACTTTCAAAGACCCACGTCCTGCTTTACTTACCACATCTGCCCATCAGATATCCAAACCATAAACTGATGTGATCGAGAGGAAGGGAGAAGAATGGAGTGAAATATAACTCTGTCAGCATTTTTCATTTCCGTTGGTTCCTCCAATTTAAAAATGGAATCATGTTTAACATCTTAATTAGGCACAGTAATGTGCAGCAGTTTTTATTTTATTTTATGAACATCTAGTCATTTACTCTCAAAGTAAATTATAGTCAATTTATCTGCAGTGACAAGTCAATAAAACAGTAGAAGACTCCAGCTTTTGAATCACCTGTTGTTTGTTTCTCCTTTTGACTGTTGCATGGAAGGCTGGACAACAGGTAAGGGGGATGTACCGCTCAGAGTAGCTTTGGAATCGACCACATACAGGCTTTCCCTTTGAAGGAGACCCTGTCTGATTTTTGCCAGCTGTCAGGGGTTCAGAATTCGTATACAGATACACACTGTCGAAGAGAAAGAATGACTGAGGGCTTTGGTCCTCACCCTGTAGATGGTTGGGGCGATTCAAGTGGTAAACCAAACTCCCATCTGCTTTTAACAGTGGTTCATTCTAATTAGAATGTTACGTTTGTGTACAAACCATCAGTAGCCAGAAGCATGGGGCCTCCTCGGGCTCTCTGCTTGGTGGTGCAAACTTGGTTAATAGCTAAGCCCACTCAAACCACGGCCGGTGTCCTCAGGCGCGATGCTTGTGTTTGACGAGCTGTACTGTGGTTTCAGAAACAGCAATCAGATCAAAGTCAACAGCCCCCAAATGAACATACGGCCACCAGGCGAGATCACTAAGACACACCCTGGGTAGGGGTTTCTGTGGTGTTTCTGCTGGTTCAGAAGAGAAGTGCGTGCATCCAGCCAAGAATAAGCAAATTCTATGAATAATTTCCTGACTTCAGAGAAAAGAAACATGAAGGTTACTCTGCGATCATCTCTTAGAGTTTCGCAGATTCCAAGGAATCAGGAACTGCTGTCACAAACGTGAGCATCTAGAACCAAAGGCAAGATGGGTGTTTTGTTCTGTCCTTCCCAGGACAGCCGCTGGTCTCATGAATGGAGCTGCAGTGAGATGATAAGATGTGGATAACGGGGGATATGGGTTTGGTTTGATGGTGTATCCTCAGGGCCTGGGGCTGCGTGCCAGCTTTCAGTGAAAATCCCCCGTTCTGTACTTCTTCAGGAGGCTCAGCTGACCTCGCGCTTTGCTTCTTTTTGTATAATGGAGCCCATCTGCACAAGTTTGACTGCACTCTTCCTTTGCTCTTATATGAGAAAACAAATGATGATGTAAAGTCAGCTTCAATCACGCCTTTTAACGTTAACTCAAGGAAATAAAGTGCCTCACCATTTGAAATGACAAACCTCATCCAAGTGGTTAACTAGAGGGAAGGTCATGTGACTTAAAATCGTGCCATTTCCTTGAGATGGGCTACTTGGACCTTCCCTCCCTTGCTTCCTCTCCCCCTGCCTCCCTCCTTTCCTTCCAGGATGGTCTAACTCAAGCATGAATGGACACCTCGCCCTTTAACACTTGCCTTCTGGCTTTTTTACGACACTGTCGTGCCAGTGCAATGACTCCCGCAAATCTGAACACCCCACGGCCAGAGGAATCCAGCTGTAAGGTATGGTGCCTTGGAGGGTCCCTGGCTGGCCCGCTCCATGCAGTGGTCAGGTTCTGGGACAGAGGTTCGATCTGACCTGTGCAAGTGAGTGGCCGAAAGAGGCTGCTGGACTTTCCCTGAGCCACTCCCATCACAGCCTGGAAGGTTCACTGCCCACCTCCCTGAAGCATCTTGGCTTAAGGGTCACTGCCCCCAGGGAGCCTTCTCTGGCTGCCTGACTTAGGTTCTGAGTTAAATGTGTGGCCCCAGACCACCTGCCTGTCTCCTTCAGGTGTGCAAGTCAGCTGCCTGGTATGAACCTGTGTTTCTCCTGTATCCTTGCTGCTCAAAGGGTACTCAGCATGTGCCAGGCGCTTCACGTGTGTTAGCTGAAGAAGTGAGAAATTGCACATGAGCCCTGTTTCTGTGATGATAACTAGCACTGCTGAAGGATCACAGTGTTACGGTCTTCAGTCGTAACACTGGCTATCCCACTTGATCTTTGAAGCACTCGGGAAGATGGTCACTGTTATTTTGTTTACTTTCCCATTGTAGTTTATTATCAGATACTGAATATAGTTCCCTGCGCTATAGAGTAGCACCTTGTGTTTTTTTAGTCTATTTTATATACAGTAGTGTTTTTCAGCTAATTCTAAACCCTATGAAAATTGGGGTGCATGTATATTTTCAAATCAGAGTTTTCTCTGCATATGTGCCAAGGAGTGAGGTCTCTCGATCACATGGTAGTTCTAGTTTTAGTTTTTTTTAAAGAACCTCTGTACTGTTTTCCATATTGGCTGCACCAATTTATATTCCCACTAATAGTGTAGGAGGGTTCCCTTTTCTCCATACCCTCTCCAACATTAATTATTTGTAGACTTTTTAATGATGGTCATTCTGATTGGTGTGCAGTGGTACCTCATTGTAGTTTTGATTTGCAGTTCTCTGATAATTAGCAGTTGGGCATCTTTTCATGTAGCATCTTTTCTGATGCCCATCTCTGATAATTAGCAGTTGAGCATCTTTTCATGTGGCTATTGGCTGTCTGTATGTCCTCTTTGGAGAAATGTCTATTTAGGTATTCTGCCCATTTTTTGGTTGGGTTGTTTGTTTTTTTGTTATTGAGTAGAGTGAGCTGTTTGTATATTTTGGAAATTAAGCCCTTGATGGTTACCTTATTTGCAAATATCTTCTGCCAGTCTGTAGCTTGTCTTTTCATTTCATTTATAGTTTCCTTTGCTATGCAATAGCTTACAAGTTTGATTGGTCCCATTTGTTTATTTTTGCTTTTATTTCTATTGCCTTGGGGGACTGATCTAAGAAAACATTGCTATGATTTATGCATTTATGTCAGAGGACACTTTGCCTATGTTCTCCTGTAGGAGTTTTATGGTGTCCTGTATTGTATTTAAGTCTTTAAGCCATTTTGAGTTTATTTTTGTGTACGGTATGAGGGTGTATCCTAACTTCACTGATTTACATGTGGCTGTCAAGCTTTCCCAACACTGCTTGCTGACAAGACTGTCTTTTCTCCATTGCATATTCTTGTTTCCATTGTTGAAGATTAATTGACTGTCAGTGTGTGGCTTTATTTCTGGGTTCTTTACTCTGTTTCACTGGCCATTGTTACGATCCCTATTTTGCAGATGAGAAAACTGAGTCATAGAGACTCTGGCATGCCCAAGGCCACATAACTAGTAGACAGAGTTGCCAGGGTACAGATTGTAGCTACAGCCAGCGCCCGCAACCGAAACAGTCTTAGTCCATTAGCGCTCTGCATTTGGGCTGACTCTCCCGGTGGGTCAGTTTCTTCTTATTCACAGCCAGGATTATTTTCACTCCCCTCTGCACCTGGGGGCCTGGAAAATGCTGTGACAAGATCGTTGGCAGAGAGACACTCCAGCTTTCTCCTCTTCCACCCTCAAACTGCTGATCTTGGCCATTGTCTAATTTTCTCCTCCAAAAACGGAAACTTCGGGAAATTACCTTGGCAGAAAAGTCTTTCCTAGCTCTTCCCCAGCAGCCCAAGCATTGATATGGCTGGCACTAGCAATGGAATTGGATTAAAAAAAAAAACAAAAACAAAACCTCACTAGCTGAAGTCTGTTAGAGTGTTGTCTGTAGAGAGTTTCTATGTGCGCAAGATTGCAGAGAACCCAAAATGGAAGATCACCAACACAGCCTACCCGTGTCAAGCCCTGTTCTAAGCTCTTCACATGTATTAAGTCCATAGAGCAATTCTGCAGTGTGGTTGTGATCCATTATCCCAGTTTTTGGATGAGTAAATTAGGCACAGAAGGATGATGTAGTGGCCTTGGTCACATAGCTCACGTGTGAAGGTGACAGCTGGGCTCGGGATGAAGAATACCAGAACAACATTTTCAAAAGCTGTTTAAGTATCCATCCTTTCAGCTCAATGCTCATCCATCATATCTGTAATTTTGTTGTTGAGTTGGTCACAAGATATCACCCACAGATTCCAAGGCTTAAGCTTCTTTAAAGCCGTGACTGCTTCCTATGAGATCCCTCAGCTTCAACATCTGCTCCTGAAGGTCTCTTCTTGTGGGTTCAGGCGGTAATGGCCAGGGGCCAGGGAAAGCAGAACCCAACGTAATTCTCTATTTAAAAATCAGTGTGCTGGGCCCGTCCTGGTAAAGCTGATGGACCCTTTCAGGACACGCTGTGATCAGCGGCTTGAGCCGAGTGGTGAAGGCCGTACAGGAACGTGTGGCTGCAGACACAGCTGTGGCCTGCTTTTCTTGGTCTTTCAGCTGTTTCAGGTCCACCTTTTCCTCACCTGTAAACCAGAGACCCTGGTCCCCACCTCACGGGGTTGTTGGGAGGGTCACCTTGGGGAACTCTGCTGCTGCCGCTGGCGGCGTTTCTGCCTGTGGCCACTTTTGCTCCTGTCATCATTTTGGTGGTTGCTGTTAGGCATTGGTGAGCGCTGAGAGAGGACCATCTCTTCCCCGAGGGAAGCGGCCGTGGGCCCTTGCTGTTTTCCTGTGTGCGGGTCAGAGGGCCCTTTAGGAAGGCCGGGACGAGAACTCCAGGGACTGTTCACCTTCTCCGGCTTTCTCCGAGGTACTGGGTGCAGGGCTGGCCCCCAGTCATCTTCAGCCGCGCCAGTGAGTCCCCAGGCTCCCGGAAAACGGCTGCCTGTGTCAGAGAGACACTGTGACTGTGCGCTGAGGCATCTCTCTGACAAAGGTGCCTTCTGAGCACAAGCCGACTCCAGGCTGTCTGCCGGAGCTCCCCCGGAGGGAGACTTCTGTAAGCGGGGTGGCGCAAGCTCCCAGACACCCCCGGGTGTGCATGCACTGCCCTCTTAGTGGCCTCTGGCTCTGGGCCCGGGGCTCCGGGGGACTGGGGGCCTTTGGAGGCGAGTGGCCCGCTCTGGGCTCCTCTGAGATTATGGAGACTTGCAGACGCTGTGCCGTGAGGAATGGCTCCGTGGGTGCTGTTGCCAAGGCAAACGTTCAAGGTGACAGCTGGCATCTTTTGAGCACCTGCTACATGTCAGACACTTTGTTTTCATGCTTCATTTAATCCTCCCAAATCTGCCAGCTTGGGGATGTTAATAACCCATTTTACAGGTGGAGAAATTGAGGCTCAAAAGTTGGAAGTTCAAACCCCAAGTTGCCCATATCCCAGATGGCCCTGCACCTTCAACTCTGCCTCGTGGAAGGGTGGGGCCCTGGTCCCATCTCTCTGGGCTTGCCCACAGATCTAACTGGCATGACAGATGGAATTTGGGGGATCAGGGCCGGGGACCACCTCTCATCCTTCAGCCCTGGCTGACCACCCCACCCCTGGAGCTCAGTACCGTGAACATGACCACAAGGGAAAAAATACCCTCTGGGACATCACGGTCCAGCAGCAGAGGCCCCGAATGGAGAGAAGGCAGGGGCAGCTGTCTGGCAGCACAGCCTGTGGTTTCAGAAGCCAGATGATAAGGGCTGAGATCCTGTGCGTAGCCGAGGATAGAGGGGCTGGGGCGGGGGAGGGAGGGAGGGTCACGTTACTGGGGAGCTGAGACAGTGTTACGAAAGAGGTAAGACTTGAAATAGTCTTCTGGGAGGGTCAGAATTCCCCGGGGCAGTCATAGGAGGGGTTTCAGATGAGAGAGCAGCAGGTGCAGAGGTTCAGAGCAGAAGGGCGCAGGACATTCTGTGGGGCAGTCCGCATTGCCCTTTGTCCTGAGAGCAGGGGGCAGCAGAGAGGCTGTCTGGATGGGCCAGGTAGGGCTGAGAGCAGGTAGGTCTCTGGCCTTTTTTCCCAAGCTCAGGAGGGTGCATCTTATCCTGCAAACATGTTGAAGATGTATCTTCCTTAGAAACCCAATTACAGGGACTTTCCTGGCGGTCCAGTGATTAAGCCTTCATCTTCCAATATTGGGGGGCTGGAGGGGGCATTGCAGGTTCAATCCCTGGTCAGGGAACTAAGATCCCACAGGCCTTACCACCCAAAAAATCAGAACATAAAACAGAAGCAGTATTGTAACAGAATCAACAAAGACTCCAAAATACTAAAATCACCTTAAAAAAAAAAAAAAAGAGCCCAGTATATAGAAAGGACAGCAGCAAATGTCAAAGCAGGAGGCAGAATTCAGTAGAGCAAGGCCCAGCCCTGATTGAGAGCCAGCAGAATTCTTCTGCAGACAGCCGGATAGCTCATATTCTCAGCTGGCTCCGTCACAGTTACTCAGCTCTGCCGCTGGAGTGAGAAAGCAGCCTTGGATGATATGTAAATGAATGGGCGTGGCATGGATGCATTTTCTTTGCAGACCCTGAAAGTTTGGTCTTCATATAACTTTCACATGCCACACAATATTCTTCTTTGGATTTCTGAAAACAGATTTCAGCTGTGAAAACCACCCTTCACTCTTGGGCACTGAGGCTCTGGCCCAGGGACCGTGGTCTTCTGACTCTTGCTCTGGACTGACTTAGGTCCTTGGAAGCGCCCTGGGTCTCCCTGCTGTGTGATTCTGGATGGGGCCCATGCACACAGGTGTTTGAGCACTCAGCCCTGCCGTCTGTGGGGCCAGGGGGTCTGCTTGATGTGCTGTGGCCCATGGCCCCCAGTGCCATGTCTCTGGGTATGACCTTCAGTCCAGAGAGGTTATTTTGTGAACTGTCAGTGCCACCCCTCCCCCAGGGACTCTGGCTTCTGCCTCCCTTTATAACTTGGCTGGGAACCTGCATACAGAAGGGATCGTACATGTGCCTGCTACTTCAGCAAACTAACAGAAGAGGCTTTTCATCCAGCCACAGCTTAGAGGGTACAAAATCCTACCATCCCCAACCTGGGCACATTCCACCCAGTGAGACAGCCAGCGAGACTGGTGAGGAGGCGGGGAGAAGGAGGGAGAGCGGCTTTGTTTCAGGTTCGACCTCTTTACAGGGGAGGGTGACCCCCTCCACTGGGTGGGGCCCCTAATTTAGGCTGTCCGCTTTTGCCCTTGATAAGGCTCTGCTGGCTGCTGAGGTAGCCCAGAGAGTGTCCATCTTGGGGGCCACGTGGAGAGCTGTCAGAGTGAGGGCTCGTAGGGTTTTGTGAAGGAAAGAGTCTGTGAGTTGGAAATAATGGTTAATCAGCTGACCCAGCGTTGAAAGCAGAGCAGGCACCCAACTAAGAAAGCCTAGTGAGTGGGGAGTTTCTCTCTCTCTCCCTCTCTACTCCCATAATCTTCATGCAGGGGAATAAATCTGTTACCCGCACCCCCCCCCCCCCAATCCTCTGCCCTAAACTCCTGCAGATTTTGATGATCACGTCTCTTCCTTCCTTTTTTTTTTCTACTCCCCCTTTCTTTGGTCAAAATGTTGACATTCATTCTTGTTCATTTCTCCATCTTGCCAGCATGCGCAGATGCTAGGCTCTGCAGACAGCACTGGGCAGACTCCACAACAGTCCTCGTGGAGTTTCAGGGTTTGGAGGAACAGTGCTTGCAGGAGCAAAGGCCGGCGTGCCTGGGGTGGGGAGGGTGGGCATAGCATCAGTGGTGGGAGGAGCTTCCATCCCCTCTCTGCACCACCTGCGCCTGGGACGCCGCCTGTGTCTCAGAGCTCAGCTTATGGTCCTGAAACAGAACCCTGTAAGAGGTTGCTTTCCTTCTAGGTGTTCTTCCGGGTCCTCCTTGATTTATGGAATCATCACCCTATAAGGTCCCATGGTGGAAATGACCTCTCATCCATAGATTCAGGGGAGGGGGTGCAACGGTCTATAGCCTTCTGGGTGAGTGGAGTTCGGGGCTGCTAAGAGATGACTGCAGCTTACCTCTCCTGCCAGGGTTTTGGCTGCGGCGCCTTCTCAGGCGCTGCAAGATGACCCACACGAGTGTCAGGCTTCAGACAGACCGAATGGAACCGCAGAGGATCGCTTTCAGAGGAGTGTCAACCTGAAAGGGAGGTTTCCACACTGGAGATGGGGCCAGCGTAATCTAAGCTGGGCTTTGCCATCCACGGCAAGGGCCAGGCAGAGAATCAGTTAAGTTCAGTCCTTGCTGAAAGCACAGAAGATCCTCACCTTAAATTTGAACTCCTGATGACCTGAATAGCTCAGTAACTTAGAGCTCCAACCTGCTTCCGTAGGCACTGTCCTATGGCCTTCTCGTCATATGGAAGGCCGTTCTGAAGAGGGGCTCAGCCCCAGCTTGGAGTAGGGTCTGTCTCTGCTGCTGCTAATGGACCTTGCTGAGTTTATCCAGTGTCGTGGGGCGTTGTCTACAGAGCGACCTCACAGTGTGGTTCAGGCACTTGGTTCCCAGATGCCGCCCAGCACTCTCTTAATGGCCTGTGTTGTCGGCCATCCTGTTCCTCTGAAAGAGATCACTGCAGCTGCCATCACCCAGCCCTGGGCTCGGCACTACGTGTCCATTTGCTCATGTAATCCTTGCAACCACCCTCCATGATAAGTGCTCAGTTGCCACGCCCTCCTCCAGGGGATCTTCCCGACCCAGGGATTGAACTCACGTCTCTTACGTCTCCTGCTTTGGCAGGCAGGTTCTTTACCTCTAGTGCCACCTGGGAAGCCCAGGAGGTGCACACTTTGTAACCAGTTAGCAAGAATCCTTCTCATCCAGAGAAGTTTAAGGGCCGAGGTCAGGAAGCGGGTGTGAGGCTCTGGGCTCTCAAACACAGCCCTAGACGGTCCCACTCTGCCACGCTGCTGCCTGACTTCTGGGGTGTGGACGCCCCTCCCTGGGGCACCCAGCATCCCGGGGTCCTGCTGTGCTATCCTGTCATGAGTCCACGAGTCTGGTGGGCAGAGGACCGAGGGGTTGGCTTCTCTGGAAGTCTGTGAAGAAGCGCCAGGGAGGAGAGAAGAAACAGTACACCATGAGCCCATTAAAATAAACTGTTTACTAGAATGATACGAGACTCTGTCTTCAAGGCCATCCGTGCAGCCACAGACTAATAGTCGTTGGAGATGTTATGCTAGAAGCTTTTCTTGTGCAACTGTTTATGATACATCTATCTATAAAGCCAGAGAGTGGAGACCAACCAGCCGATGTACACTCGCCGCCCCACCCCAGCCCCCAACACAAACTCTCCTCACCTTGTTATATCTTAAGCTTCTTTTCTCAGGGAATCTGTGATAAGAGTAATTCATTACAGAATTGGACTTTATGGTTTGTTTATGCTGATTCCGATTACAGAATAAATGACTACCTGGAGTTAAAGAAAAAAACTAATGAAAAAACAGGCATCAATCAAGAACATTTATGGATAAAGACTTTAAACATCCATACTTAGAAATATATATGATATTTAGAAATAGATCTGAAAAGACTTATGTAATGTGTTTTAATCAAATCTTGAAGAGAAATTGACCAATAAATCAAATCTCGAAAAGAAATTGACCAATAAATCAAATTTGGAACGAAAGTGACAGATAAATCAAGTCTAAAAAAGAAAACAACCGCTATATCAAATCCATGATATGTTTATTAAAGCAGCTGATCTTGGTTTTTTGTGAACCTGTGCCTTTCCTGGGCCCATGCTTTAGGAATGTATTTAGTATTTAAGAAATAAGATACTTATACTATATGATATTCTATGTGTGTTTACTTATACACACATATATAAGATACTTATGGTGTCGGAGGTGTGTGTGTGCATATAGCACACACAAATATAATTTATAAACCAGAAGGGGATGTCTGAGGGGGATAGAGGAGCGGGAGGACAGAAAGGATCAATTGCAGACAAACATCCAACACCAGCCTGACTTTCATGTGGTCTCTAGGATTTATTTATACATGAAGCATCCATACAACACCAGCCTTTAGGACATCAGCATTGAATTTCTTGGGATCCAAGGCGTATCTGTTGAATCTTAAGTACTCTTTCACAGTGAATTAAGTTATATCAATTCCAGAAGGAGCAATTTTTTTTGCATCTCTACCGCAGTATATAGAATATATTTCACTTCATTTAGAATTAATTTTAAAGAGTTTTCCCCAAAGATATTTCTAAGTATATTTTTGAGATCAGGTCACGTGTGTATATATTATGTGTGTGTCTGTGTGGACGTGCGTGGATTGGTGTGTATGTGTGTGATTATGTGTGTGTGTGAAGGATGCTGCTGAGTGACCAGGTCTCTCCTCATCTCTGTCTTATTGTCTACCCCCAGAGGACTGTATATCTGATTTCAGAAGGGAACTTTTCAAAGAAAAAACTTCAGACTGGTACCCATGTCCTATCCAGCCATGTGTCCTGAATTTCCCAGCAGAGAGATGAATTAAAATTTCCTGCTTCCTTGCCCCCAAAAGAGATCTTGTAGTTGTCAAATCATACATCCTAATATCTGGGCTTGGAAAACTATGTCCCCTTTATATACATGCCGCCTTAGTTTCCATTTCAGAAATATGTCATATAAGTCCATTCTTCCCATTGGATTATAATAACTTACAGTAATAGTATTAATAGTTGGTCAGTTGTCAGGTCAAGTCCTCTTTTTTACTGGATAAATTTGACACATTATTATATAAATTTAAAGTGCACTGCAAGTTTCTTTGATGCATTTATATATTGTAGCATGGGTTGGCATTATAACAGTATTTATTACATCACATAATTATAGTGCAATGTTAAACACAGTCTGTGTTTAATGTACCACATTTGTGCTTTGTCTCTGTGTTCCACGCTAGTGCAGATGGGGCAGGTACTCAGTCCACCCGTTTTACAGAGGTGGAGACTGAGGCAGATAGTAACTTCCCCGAGTTCCCTCAGCTGGGGAACAGTAGAGGCAGGATTTCGAGCACTGTGTGCTCCTGGCCTAGACCTTATTCCCCTTCCCACGTTCAGTGATATTTACTCTTTCATAGACATGCAGTCGTGTTGGTGCTGCCTTCAGGGCTAGACCCCAAGCCCCCATCTTTCTCTAGCCCACACGATATTGCTTCTTGAGACCAGCATAAAATTTAAGAGAGAGGGTTGATGGACAACTTCCTCCAGTGCTTGTAAAAATTAGGTAACATATCCTCACATAAAGCAGGTTGCTTCTCTTAACACCATCATGGTCTCAGATGAAATGGAAGACTTTTAATTTTTAGAAGTTTCCATAAAGATAGACTCTGCTGATGGGAACCTTAAAAGTGATCTTATCACTTCTGGCATTTTTCAAACTTGCCAACATTTTCTAGCCCTTCTCCCATTCCAAGTCACCCCAGCCCATACAGAAACTGGTGTAAATTATGGTGTGTGATTAGAAAGCTTATTTTCCAAGTGGAATTTCAGGATTAAGTCTGCAAGATCCCACTCCGAGAAAAGATAATTAATTCTCTGGTCGATTCTGATTTTCATTTGTGTTACAGAGAAGAGAAAATAGTTCTCTGGTCGACTTTGATTTTCATCTGTGTTACTGAAGGATAACACTTAGAATAAGATGTCTCGGATTATCTTATAATAAGGTGGTCATAACCCTGTGCTCACAATTACAGGACTTTCCTGTTTCTTTCTTTTTGCCTTATACTCTATGAAATTAAAGCGAGGGTCATTCAGTCTCCTTAACCCTTTGATGATATTGGTAGGTATTTGTACATATATATAAATTAACCAGTAGATTTTGGAGCATCCACTATTTACTCCGGGAATCACTTTTTTCCCCTGGTGCTTTGTGGAGAATTAAAATGTTGTCAGGTCTGGCCTCATGGCCATTTGATGCGTGCAGTCCTCCAGGGTTCCCAGCTCAGAAGTGTGCCACACTTGCTTTAATACTAAAAAACTCTTTTTTGAAATTCTTGGTAATTTTTGAGCAGAAGATCTTGAATTGTCATTTGCCATAAGTCTCAAACTGATGCAGCCAGTCCCATATAGCAGTCTCCACCTCTAACCACATATGTAACTTCTCAGGTTTGATCTGCTAGCCTTTAAGGTCCGTCCTCTCTCTGAATTTCCTGTAATATTTTGTGATGTCTGTTCTGCAGTCCTTTCTTCTCCGAGGCTTATTTTCTTCCACTCACACTTTTTAAGGATAGAATTTAAAACCCTGGAGGGAATGACTCAAAGACCATGTATTTACTATTCTCAGAGTTAACCAGGAAAACAGACCACAGTGGTGCATACCGAATGTCCTCTTGGGAAGTGATGAAAGATACCGTCTTGCTCTGTGGAAGCCCCAGGTCCCAGGCCAGAGGTTGGTTGAGCTCGTACAGGACAGCCTTGGGCCTTTATGAGATTCATCTGAGCTCTCGCCAGACCTAAAAATATTCAAGAGCCTAGTCTCACTCTATTTGGTGTTATCAGCTTAGCACCTCCTTCTGTCATTGCCAAGTTTGCCATTTTTAGGTAATGGTGGTATAATAATACCGATTTTACAGATACGAATACCATGAATGTACAGTATGCATGAAGACAGAAGACAAAGCAGTGTTTTAGTATATTCCTCTGCCTGTTGATATTTAAGTTGTATATGAGAAAGGATAACAACAGCATATCGTTTAGGAGAGGAGCCCTCTGCAGTCACTCAGCGTGTCTTCACCCATAAGTCGGCACTGGCCAATAAAACGTTCTCTGGGGAAGAGAGTGTCGCACATCTGAGCTGCCCACTGTGGCGCCACCCGCCATGCGCAACTATTAAGCACTTGAAATGAGGCTCAAGTGACAGAAGAATCGAATCTCCCATTTCAGCTCATTTTAGCTAACATCAATGGCCACGTGTGGCTAGCACTTAGCTGTGCGGACAGCAGTAGAGAGTTGTTCCTCTTGTGTTTGCACGCGCCCTTTTTTTTAATTGGAGTGTGACAATGCTGTGTAAGTGTCAGGAGTAGAGCAGAGTGCCTCAGTCATGCGTGTGTTCTTCTCTGTGCCCTTCGATCACGGGGTATTACAGACATCTCACACAGTTCCCTGGTCTGTGCCATCGGCCCTTGTCATGCACCTGTCTTATATGTAGTAGTGTCTGTCTGTTCATCCCAAACTCCTTATCTGTCCCTCACACCCCCACCTTTCCCGTTTGGTAGCCGTAATGTTTTCTGTCTCTCTGAGTCTCTTTCTGCTTTGTGAGTAGCTTCATCTGTGTCATTATTTTGGGGTTCCATATGTAAGCGATATCATACGGTATTTGTCTTTCTCTGACTGATTTCACCTGATGGGATAATCTCTGTGCACTTAGCCACTCAGTTGTGTCCGACTCTTTGAGACCCCGTGGACGGTAGCCCGCCAGGCTCCTCTGTCCATGGGATTCTCCAGGCCAGAATACTGGAGTGGGTTGCCATGCCCTCCTCCAGGGGAATCTTCCCCACCCAGGGATCAAAGCCAGGTCTCCCACACTGCAGGCAGATTCTTTACCATCTGAGCCGCCAGGGAATCTCTCGATCCATCCATGTTACTGCAAAAGGCATTATTTCATGTTGTTCATGGCTGAGTAGTATTCTATTGTAAATATGTACCACACCTTCTTTATTCATTCACCTGTAGATGGACACTAGGTTGCTTCCAGGTCTAGGCTGATGTAAACTGTGCTGCTATGAACACAGGGGTGCAGGTATCTTTTGAGTTAGAGGTTTCTCTGGATGTATGCCCAGGCATGGGACTGCTGGATCATATGGCAGCTCTATCTGTAGTTTTTAGAAGACCCTCCATACTGTTCTTCATAGTGACTGCACCAATTTACATTTCCACCAGCAGCCCAGGAGACTTTCCTTCTCTCCACACTCTCTCCAGCATTCATTGTTTGTGGGCTTTTTAATGACGGCCGTTCCGACTGGTGTGAGGCGGCACCTCCCTGTAGTTTTGAGTTGCATTTCTCTGATGGTGAGCCGTGCTGAGGAACTTTCCATGTGCCTGTTGGCCACCTGTATGTCTTCTGGGGAGCAATGTCTGTTTAGGTCTTCTGGCTTCCTCTCACTTTTGAGTATCCGTATGTAGCTAGTGTTTACTGCATTGAATAGCACCGGAGAGTTGTTCCTCTTATTTTTGTATACGCTCTTTTAGTCCATATCCAAGCTTATATGTTTCCATAGTTGACCACTTCTTATAATCTGCCTTGAACCTTTTAAAAAGTTACATTTTGCAGACCTTTCCCCATCTTTTAGTCCAGGATTCGATAACGGAGGGTCCTGGTTTATGGCTCCATGTGCTGGCTCAAGAAGACAGGGCCTGGAGATCTCTCAGCTACATGCTTACCTTTGAAACATGGCCAGACCTGAGGAGTACTATATCCTGACGTCTCAGAAGCTGGGTCATCGAAACAGACGACACTGCTAACTAGCCATGCTTTCTCGACCGGCCACAGAGGGTTCTGGAAATGCGGGGAGGAAGTAAAGGGAGAGTGGGGAGGGGCTGCCTTCTTGAGGACACCCGGGCATTGGTTGAGCATCCCTCTGGGTCAGACGTAAGCACTCTGCACGTGCGTCCCTGTCATCTTAGCATCAAGCCTTCTGCGTAGGTTCCTTTCTCACATTGCACACAAGGAAGCTGAGAATCGAGAAGGTGACTCCACCGGGGCGATGTTTACACACCGTGGTGACAGAACTGGACACTGTTCTGTCCACCTCCAAAACCCATTCTGTCTGCACACGGACCTGATGGCAGACACAGGGAGGGAGACTCACACACACAGGTCGTCTGCACGGGGCTCTCTTTGTCTCTGGTCCTCTTTCAAACGCCTGGGAAGAATCTTCTTGTATTACTGTTGTCAGTGTGCATGATGCTGTCTCGTGAATAACTCTCCTGTGGAATGCAAAATTCACAGTGACATGGTTCTGCTTTTTAAAAAAAGATCTTAACAATTTGAGTTTTTATTGCTTCCATGATTGTAAGAGAGACAGAAAAAGGCAAGCGCAGGTGCACACACACACACACACACACACACACACACAAAGCTAAAATGTCAAACAACAGGGTAGCTTCTTCTCTCTTAGAGGAAGGACTCTGCCGAGTTGTCATAGGAAAGGCCACCCAGAGTCTCAGTGACTTAGACGCCTGGGGTCTTGAAGGCTCTCACAACCTGCTTGCCGTGGCCCCTGCGGATTACCCAAGGCCAGGGCAGTGCCGTGGATCGCTGCAGGTCTGAGGCGCGAGTCCCTCAGGTGGTGGTGGTGGTTGTTTAGATGCTCAGCTGTGTCTGACTCTTTGGGACACCATGGAGTGCAGCCCGCCAGGCTCCTCTGTCCACGGGATGCTCCAGGCAAGAATCCTGGAGTGGGTTCCCATGCCCTTCTCCAGGGGATCTTCCCGACCCAGCGATCAAACCCTGGTCTCCTGCGCTGCAGGCAGATTCTTTACTGCCTGAGCCACCAGGAAAAGCCCAAGTCCCACAGGGGAAGGAAGCTAATCCACCGCCCCCCCGACCCAGGAAATGCAGTTGACCCATGAGAGCACAGGCCCCAGAAAGTCCAAGCTTGCAAGATCCCAGGCCCAGGCGGCTGGCCGCAGTCATGAGGCCCGGCCTGTGAGTGCCGGGGGGAGGGGTGGGGTGCAGTTCCCCTCTCCCTCGCTGCTTCCCTTTGTCATCCTCCGGCCTTTGGAGGGCTCTGGGGGGTGTGGGGGTGGTGTGGCTTGGAAGCTCGCCCCAGGTCCCAACCCTGGAGCCCCTGGCCCGGTTTGCTTTGGGCAACACCACTCTGAAGCCCGGCCTTGACTCTATCTAATCCAACAGGCGCTTACTCACCACGCAGCTCAGTCCAAAAATAACAGGCACCAGGGGCCTTGGGGACACCAGGCCCCGCTAGCGGGAGGCCCCCGCAGGCCCGGGGACCCGCCTTCCTGGCCATCTGCCTCCCGGCACCCCCCCAGCGCACCAAGGGCGCACTCACTGTCCCCACACAGGCGTCCCTCCGGGGGCCCAGCACCCAGCACAGATGGGCGCCTTGCTCCCCGAACTCCTATAAGTGGAGTGGGGGGGATTCATCACCAAGAGACAGCAGTGCTCGGGCCAGGAGACCTGGTAGGAGCCAACTCAGCTTCTTGCTCCCCAACCATCTCAGGACCCCCAAGACGCCAGCTCGTGCCCACACCTGAAGCTCTTTGTAAAGCACGTAGAATGCTGGCCGCTTAGCAATGGCAGGAGCTCCATGGGCGCCCTGAATTCAGGTCCTGTTGTAAATCCCCGTGCCAACCTGGGCATGTGGTCGCAGCCCTGGGAGCCTCAGTTTCCTCGTCCTTAAAAGGGGAGTCCTTCCTATGTGGCAGCCATGGCGGTGGCAGCTAGGTAACGATGGATGAAGAGTCCCCACCGGGACCAACACGGCTTTCCTCCCACCCCCAGCATCGGTCTCGCTGAGCGAGGACTTGGACTGTGGGCACAAGTATTTTGTGCACCCAAAGGCACATCATCATGAGGAATCTTTTGGAGGTGAGGCAGGATCATTCAAGTCAGGGTTCCTTCCTCCAGTTGAGGAATGTGTGATGACTGTAAGCACACATGAGCTTCTGGGAGTAACAACAGTAGTAACAGTGTGACAATCGCGGTGTTCGTGACAGCCACACAGTAGGCAGAGCAGTTCCAGTAGCAGTTCCAGCAGCAGCAGGCAGGCAGTGACAGGATTCGTGGGAGCACTGTACTAAACGGGCAGCGGCAGTGGCAGTACTAACGCTGGTAGCGGATAGTCGCAGCGCTGGACTCACGGTGGTGGTAACAGGACTGGTAGCGATTGTCGTAGTGACAACTAGCAGTACCAGCTCACCCTGGTTAGGACCAGCTCCTTTACTCCTCCCAGCAGACCTAAGATAACCGCCCGCCTCACGGGCATCGGAAAACGCTCAGTCGTGATGCCCATGGTTGAATGCAGAACCCGTCATTTCCAGCCTGGGTTCTGCAAAAATGCCTCTACAGGAGCCCCCTCGGTGGGAGTTGGCTGGGTCGTGCTGCCATTTCCGAGATATTCGTGGAGCAGACGCCCAGCAGGGTGGCGCGGCTTCCCAAGGCGGCCCCCGGAGGGCACACCACAGCATGGGGTGCCTGCTGCAGATGAGCAGGGCTGGGCAGGAGGGACCTCACCGAGCGGGGCAGACCCAGCCCCCGTCTGGTTTTCTCTGGGCAGCCAGCAGACCCTGTGGTGCGCACACACCCTTGTGGGCAGAGCCCCTGATTGCATGTGAGGCTGAGTGGTTGGCGGCCTGCTACCCAGGTTCTTTGGTTCTCAGGACTCTGCGGGTAAGCAGGGAGGCAGACCTCCCAAGCACTGATGCCCAAACAGTCACCTGGACCCTTCCAGAGACGGCCGAGTCTCTGGGTGACGAGGAGATGCTGCGGTCCAGCCAAGTGGCCACCTTTTCCTCGGTATCCCTTTTTTTCCAGGTGTCTGATAATCTGCCTCCCTCCCCCCTCCCATTCCTGAACACCGCCCCCTGCCTGCTGGCCATCAGGGACCACTTGTCTCCTTTTGGCTGCGACCCCAGGGCTTTGGTCTCGGTTCCTGCCTTTAGCAGCAACAACCTTACCATCAGAGCCTCGCCCAGCAGTGGGGGCCAGGAGAGACTTATCATCAGCCAGTGTTGGCTTAAATTTTTTTTAAATTATCAAGGTAGCATACTCTAATACTTAGGAAAAAAAGGACAAAAAAGAGACCAAAATCACTCACCATCCCATCAGAAAAAAGTTACTGTCATTACTTTGGGGAACGTTTGTTGTCACAAATGATTGTACAGTCTGTATCTTTGTGATCACAGGTGTGCCTTGTATATGCATACTGGACATATGCATTTCTACAGGTGTTCAGCCTGTAGTTTTCTATTTAGTGCTAGGCTCTATGTAATTTAACATTGTCAAAAAATTATTTTTGAAAGTCTGATGCATATTTTGCTTTTTTGAACAAGGCAGTTTAGTCTTCATACTGGATATCTAGGTTGCTTCCATTTTTTTCCTATTACACATGACACTGTATTAAACATCTTTACACCTGAATCTGTGGTGGAATCTCTGATTATTTCTTCAGTATAAATGCTAACAAGTGGCATTATTTGTTAAACCGCGATTTTAAATTCAGTACCAAAATAAAATTGCTTTCTGGAAAGACTAAACCAGTTTATACTATCACAAACGCTGTAAGGAAACTTCAGTGTCACTGTTAAAATCATTTAATAGAATTTTCTTTGAGAGTGAAATATAGTATCTTATTGTCTTAGTGTCTTTATTTTATATGTAATGTACAATGTAGCATTTTATAATTTTGTATTTAGTTTTTGGCCACATGGTTTGTGAGATCCTAGTTCCCTAACCAGGGATTGAACCCAGGCCCCCAGTAGGGAAAGTGCAGCGTTCTTTACGCTGGACCATCAGGGAATTCCCACAATGTAGTATTTTATATGTAACATACAATCTCTTGTACTTGCATCTTTATTAACTTGAATATTTTTCCTTATTTTTATTCATAGCCATTTTTATTCCTCCCTTTATGAACTGCTCCTTTTTTTTCCACTTCCATTTTTTTCCATTTTACATGACTATAGGTGTTTTCCTTATTGATTTCTCATAGCTATTTATATATTGTGTATTAATCCTTTTTTATATCATGGCACAATTTTTTCCATGTGTCTCTGTTTCATTTTAAGTATGTATTTTTACATGAATAATATTTGTGTTATATTCAAGCTTAAATATTCTTTCTTTGCTTTTATGTTTAGAAGGATTTCCCTATCCTCTCCAGTTAATTCTTCATCCATGCTTTCATTTTTATGATTCTGAATCCAACTTTTCAATCTTCCACATCTAGAATTTATTTTAACATTTGATATGAGAAGCTGACTTGATTTTTTTCATAAAGATAACCAACTTCTGGCAGCATTTGTCAAAAAGTCTTCCATTCTCCATTGGCTTTGATACAGCTTTTATTGTGCTTTAACTTCACACCCACAGGTTAGTCTGTTTCAAGGGTGTTTTACTTCCTTGATCAATTTGTTGATTCTTACAATAGTACATACTTATTTTATTATCTTTATGATAAATTTTAATATATTCTAGAGTGCTCATCCTTCACATTATGTTTTTTTCAAAACTGTCTTGGAAATTAAAAAGAAAAATGACGCCCTCTATTTTTTTCTCACAGTGCAGCATATAGAATAGAATTCAGCCAGATAGGGACTCAAAGTCTGACTTTTCAGATCACTAACGGCAGGCTGAAGCTGCTTTATCTCCCTGAGGCTGAGTGTGCTCACCTGTGCAGTGGGATAGGGGGGTATCTTTGTCACGTGTTTACCTTGAGCACCTCCGTCATGCCTGGAGTTCAGGGTCTGAAATATAGACGGTGCTCAATCAATGGCGACTGTCATTCTCAGATTCAGAGGTTTCACATTCCATCTCTGACCTCATCTGTTATGGTGAAAAAGATGCCAGCTGTCTCCCTGGCACCCAGGGCCCTGGGTTTGAATTTTGCTGCTTTGACATTTCAAGGTGGCAGATCTCATGGCACCTGAAGAATTTCTAGAAGTCATCTGTTCTCAAGTCCATATGCCACAAACAGCAACCTGCTGCTAGTTAGAAAAGACTGATGGAGTTCAGAGAGCCCACAGAGTGCACTCCAGAGCCACCTCCTTCTACGGTCAGGTCTGGTCGGGACCACAGGAGCCAAGAGTCCGGCTGTGGAGTCAGACTGGCCGAGCCTGTTGACCAGCTCCACTGATGTCCAGGTGTGTGACCTCGGACATACTACCTAATTTTTCTCAGTGCTGGAGCCCTCGGCTGGAAAATGTACATTGCAACAGTACCTTCCCTCTCAAATTCCTGTGAGAGGTAAACACGGTTTTGAATAGAAAACATTCACCAAGGCACCTGGTGCAGTAAATACTCTGACTATTCGAGGCACGCATGGGTGACGTTATTACCAGGTGTCCGTGCGTATTTGGGTGGATCTGCAAATGCAGCCTCACCCAAGAAGGCCGGCCGCCTCCCAAGTTGAAACAGCCTGTCTCGAGTGTGACTCCATGCTGACTGCAAGCAGGCTCGAGCTGAGAATAGATTCACCAAATGACCCACTTTTATCACTTGGGAAAATGTGTTGATTTGCACGTTGAGATCACAGTCTCCCAGGGATCTCACGGTTGTGCAGCCACGGGGAGCCTTTGGGTGCACACGTGCATGCATGTGCATGCACACACACACATGCATGCCCATAGGGATGCCTGCTGCTGCCTGAGTCTAAGTCTGGGTACACACGGAAAGTCTCCCTACGAACACCCTTATGAAATATGTGCTTTTTGTTGCTGTTTACTGGCAGAAATGGGCAGTGAAATTTCATAGACTGCGTCTGGGCCAGAGTTTTATAAAAAGTATGTTGCCTAGTCAAGGCACTGTTGGTGAGAGCGTCCCTACATACTGAGTAAGGCGCTAGGATTTCGATGTCTCGTAGCTTAACAGGGCTTCTCTTTATTTTTCTGTCCTTTCTATCTACCCATCTATCTATCATCTATTTATCTATCTTTATATCATCTTTCTATATATATCATCTGTCTCTGTCTCTCTGTCACCCGTCTGTCTGGCATGTCTTTATTGAGTGCCTATTGTGTACCCAGCATGTGTGGAACCAATGATGAGTTGAACATGATCCTGATTCTGGAAATACTATTAACCCTGGGAAGCAAGCATATAAGCAAGTAACAGACATGTTCCTCTTCCATGCCCATGTTTATGATCTTGATTTCCATTAAGATCTCACACAGGGCTATAGCTGTACTGATGAAGAAGCAGAGCTTGGCCCTGTCTTCAAGCCTTTCATGAATAATGAATGTTATATACAAATGCGTGAGAAATGTTCATGCTCACTAATGTTTCCAGCTCTTCTTCCCTTCCTGGACTGAACAGTACTTCCACACACTTGTAGATGGTAGTTATGATCACCTGTTGGTGTGATCCATAAAAGACTAGCAGAAGTAACTGGAGACATTTCTGGGTGGAAGCATTTGAGAGTCGGATGGGAGTGTCTGAGCTCCTGTCTGATGCTGTGGCATTAGGGTCAAGGAAATCTTCACCCAGGAGGGTCAAAATCCTTGAGCAGGATTTTGAAGCAAAATTGGAAGTACCTTAGGAGCAATTCATCTAATCCTCACAGCAGGCTTGTGAAACAGTTTGTATTTTCTTCGTTGTCATTTGTCATCACCACCAATGAATGAGAACATTGAAATTGATGCCTGGAGAGACTAAGAGGCCACTGTCCAGAAAGAACCTGGTCTCAGATTGGATCCGTTTTTCAAATTTCAAATATAGGATTTAAAACAAACAAACAAGAACATGCTTTCTTCCAGGTTCAGGCTCCTTATAGACTAGGAAGTGGCATCTGGTCACTGGTCTTTAAAGAGGATGCTGTTGGCAGTATCGTGTAAAAATCAGGGATACAGGATATTGCGTGTCATGTATTGAGGACTACAAGTTCATGAGTGTTTAGTGAGTTTGTGGCATTGCCTTCCAGTCTTTCTGGCAGTTTCCCAGAGCAGTACACCATCTCTCTTGAATTTAGGTGCCCATGGGCCTGCCTCCTTTATTTCTAAGAGCAAAACCACAGGATGATATGGTGACTTCAAGGGGACACAGGCAGAGGGAGAATCCGAGGTGTGCCCGGCACCTAACATTCATTTTATTTTTATTAAAATAAAAATAAGAATAAATTGCACTTGGATTCGCTTTTCATTGGAAAGCATAAAACACTCAGGCACGGAATGAAACCTTGCCTCTCTGTCCTCGAGTTGTACTTCTTGTAGCCAACTTCTACCCGGTCATCTACCCAAGTTGGTTCTGGTCTCTCTCCTCAGAGGGCTGTATCAGTTTAAAATAGAATCTGAAGACCAAGAGGGCTCCCAATGGTAGCCTGTAAGGACGGTGGCAGAGGGGATCCCTGCGGGGGGGCGGGAAGGGGTGTGGGGAGCTGGGGACACGGGTTTCCCACCGCCCGGCCCCGCCCTGCCCTCTCACGGCCCCCTGCCCACACTCCCATGCAGGGAGGAGACGGGGGCCGCAGCCCGGCCTGGCCTGGAGCTCCGGGTTTAGTGGTTACTGTTTGATGATCAGGGAGGAGGGAGAATGCTGGGAAGGGAGGGAGGACCCTGCTGGATAAGAAAATTCATTTCTTATGCTCTGCTCCCCAGGAGCAGAGTTAACCACTCCAGAGGTCGTGTAGAGGTCGCTGAAATAGAGGGGACCGGAAGTGAGGCTGGATGGCGCCTACTTCCCACACCCCCACAACCCTCCCCCCCCCCCCGCCCCACCCGCCCCAGCACATCTTCTCCTTCCATTTCTGGAACCCTCACCTCTGGACAAAAGATCAGGTTATGCGCTCTGTGGGCCCTGAAGGCTATCCGAACAGATGTCCAGCTCTCTTCCTATTTTTCCTTCTTTTTTTCCTCTTGATTCAGAAGACAAATAAAATCCAGACTACAGATTTCAGTGCTTGTGGATGACCATATCTCTAATGACCACAAAAGCTGCAAGCTTTTACGTAAGGAATTTTCCAGAGTCCATCCATGTACCTTTTGCTTCTGATTCAGCCGCACAGAAAATAGAGAAGCCGCAAGCTAGCTAGAAACCCCTTCAGACGGGCCATCCGTATGGAAAAGTGATCTTTAGAGACAGAGAAACAAAACACAGGTCCAAGGCCATGGCCCTGCGCCCTCTGGCCGTGGAAGCGCCTCTTCTGTTGATAGAATGACGGCCCTTTGAGGAGCAGAGGGATCGTCTTTTGGCCAGTGCTCCGGTTCATGGCCACAGTCTAACTTTTACACAAAGAGACCAGTGATGAGAAGATAAATATAGAGAGAAAAGAAGGAAACGAAGACACTGAGTTATCCCAGAGGGCATTCCTGTGTTAGTCATCGTATGAAAATTATATGTAGCCCAGAGTATCTATTTTTAGAGGCCAGGAGGTTATGTGAAGCAGTTCAGATGTCGGCAAAGACCCAGAGGCCGGCTCCCAGCAATGATATTGGATATTTAGATGTTGTTTTCTTTATTTTAACTGCGCAGAGCTGGTACTGCCCACATGGCCATGCTGGCCACTTGGGGCGGTGAGACAAGACCCATGTGCTTCCTCAAAGACATCCAAGGCCCTGCTGATTCTTTTGTGTTATTTTTGTGCATCTTCTAGGCCTGGGCAACACACATACATGCACACACACCCGAGTTTATTATGCACATTCTCTGATGTAACACCCACTGGAGGCCTGTTTCGGGAGGGGCAAGGGTGGCCCCAACTCTCAACAACTGCAGTTCAACTTTTATTAAAGGCCTGAAAGAGCAGAAGAGACCTCCCCATCTCTCCTAATAATCTGATTAGGATTCTTTGTTTGAACTATTCCTCACTAGTTAAATCTCGTATGAGTTTATAGAGGCCAGACGATCTGTGGCTTCTCGCTGGAGCCGAGCACCCTCGATTTGGCTTCTGAGCAGTTGAAAATCTATGGGATTGCATGATTCAAGCGGCAGCAAACACAGGCTTCTGTCCCCTGCACAATCTGTTCTGTGTCCAATTCCTTGATTCAGTGGAACTCCGACCGGAGCGGCCTCTCAAGGCTCACCTCTCTTACTTGCCCAGAAGACTCATCTTCAGGTGGTTGGGGCTGGCGCAGGCGACACCGTGGAGCATGGTGGTCACACATCCACGGCCCCCACCCCTTTCTCTCAAAAGCAGAGGCAGGCCCATTTCTACCCCACACCCTGGGTCCAAGTCGTCGGAGCCCCCCGGCACTGGCGGAGGCCAGGCAGCCTGCGATGCTGCTCTCTGTACCCCCTGGGTGGGTTTGCCAGGTTTAGCCACTGAAATCTCAAGGTGCTCCATTCCCTTTGAATTTCAGATAAATGACAAATCTGTGTTTAGTGTAAGTAGGTTCTACGCAGTATTGGGACCCATTCATACTAATACATGTTCATTGTGTATCTGAAATTCAGATCGAACTGCGCATCCCCTGTGCTGGGACACCTACTCCACCCCATCCGAGCCCCTCCTCAGGGCTCTTAGGAAACAGAGTGGGACATCACTCCCCTTAGACTCCACTGGTGCCGATTGCCTTGCCCTGACAAGGACCTAAAGGTTCCCTGGCCTAGGAAGTGGCTCCCAGGACGCTTTTAGAGGAGAGAGAGGCAGCAGACGAGGACCGTTCCAGTCCACCCCTCTGCCCTCCTTTTATTTAATGTTTTGCAGGTGGGGAGACCTGGCCATTACCCTAAATGGTCAAGCGGAGCAGTTTGTGATGCTAACAGCTCTGCAGCCAGAGGATTACAGCGCCTTGTGATGGGACCTGTCTTTCATCTAGAGTGTTGAGTGTTATGCTTCAACTCCGTTGATCCTCCAAACACTGAATGAAGCAGGAAGTTTAGCAAAATAGATCTCAGAAAGTTGTGACTCGACCCAGAGCATTAGCTGACTACCAGAGGGGTGGGTCTTGTGCAAACTTCCTGGCTTCTCTTCCACTGGGCCTCTCCACTCCTAGCTCTGTTTCCTTACAGACACAGTGCTTGGCTGGGTCCTGCGTTGTTTCTGGCTTTGGGAAAATGGCTCAAGGTGTCAACTGATTTTTTCCTCCCCTGATCCCCCCATTTTACTATCTCCATGATAGCATCAATAATTATGCAAGGATATCGCCATAACTAATTCTGAAAGGAGACAGTAAACCACTGCTAAGTCACTTCAGTCGTGTCCGACTCTGTGCGACCCCATAGACGGCAGCCCACCAGGCTCCGCCGTCCCTGGGATTCTCCAGGCAAGAATACTGGAGTGGGTTGCCATTTCCTTCTCCATTGCATGAAAGTGAAAAATGAAAGTGAAGTTGCTCAGTCGTGTCCAACTCTTAGCGACCCCATGGACTGCAGCCTACCAGGCTCCTCCATCCATGGGATTTTCCAGGCAAGAGTACTGGAGTGGGGTGCCATTGCCTTCTCCTCAGTAAACCACAATTGATCATTAATTTCTTTTATTGATTATTTTTATTATTATTTATTTATGCAAAAGGAAGTTTATGAAATTCAGAAAGACACAAGATGAAAATAATAATCACTCCATCATAGTCTCAGTAATGAGAGAACATTGGGGTCTTTATGGTTGTATCTACTCTTCTGAGGCACACCTGAACACGTGTGTCCATTCATAATTGTGTAAGTGCCTAGAAATGTGCTTTATAAAATTTAAAATATCCTTAAATCTTTCATCTGGATTTTTCCCTTAGCATACATACTCCATATGCATTTTTCAAGGGCATTTAAATGGTCTTTGAGAAAATGGGGTTGAAACATTGCCCAACTGATGCATCTGTTGCCTTTCATGTCCTCAGGGGGCTCTGAATTTTCAGTAAGCCCTTTAGGGCCCTGTCGTGATGGGACAGCCAAGTAGAAAAGGCTCTGGGAGGTTGAAGAGGAGTGTCCACTCCCTGGCACTTTGAACTGCTCGTGAGACCTCAGGAAGCCAGCCCACTATTTGTGTCCCAGTGTCCCCAGATGAGGAGCAGGGACAGGCCCTGTGTCCTTCCTCAAGCCGGGTGGAATGCAGAGATTAACAGGGCCACAACGGAAAGCGTTTGGGATGTCTTTGAGGTTGGATGCTCCATTAATACACAGCACTGTTAGCCTGCTTGTTTGGGAACCACTTGTGGGCCCAAATATTGTTCTAGCGATTTGAGAGGAAATGTGTCTCCTGATGCTTGATGAATCTAATGTGCATCGTCCCTTGTTTGAAATAATGTTAAAATAGCTTTACTGAGCACTTGGTATCCACACACCCATGTGTACATTCACCCAACATCTACTGTAGGTCACCCCCCCACCGCCAGGCACTGTGCTGGGCGCTTGTACCGACATGATGCCATGTGACCCTTCCAGAAACACCCTCTGAGTATTACTGTTGTTATTGTAATTATTAATGCTCCTTTAAAAACTATTTTTAAGTAATTATAGGCTCACAGAGGGTTGCTTAAAATAGTACATGAAGTTTTGAGTACCCTCACCAAACTCCCTAATGGTGAATGAATTAATCTTCCTTCCTTCCTTTCTCTCTCTCTTTCCTTTATTCCCTCCTTCCCTCCCTTTTTTTTTCTTTCTTTTTTAAACACAAGGAAGCTGATATTCAAGATACCTTAGAAGCTTTCTTAAGTGAAAAAAATCAGGATAAAGTATTCAAAGTGAAAGTGTTAGTCACTTAGTCATCTCTCTTTGTGACCCCATGAACTACAGCCCGCCAGGCTCCTCTGTCCATGGGGATTCTCCAGGCAAGAATGCTGGAGTGGGTTGCCATGCCCTCCTCCAGGGGATCCTCTCAAACCAGGGATCAAATGCAGGTCTCCTGCGTTGCCAGCGGATTCTTTACCATCTGAACCACCAGGGAAGCCCAAGAATACTGAAGTGGGTAAGCCTATCGCTTCTCCACGGGATCTTCCCCAACCCGGGGATTGAACCTGCGTCTCCCACATTGCTGGCAGGGAAGTCCTTAAAGCATTCAAAGACATTATTAGTTTTATAAAGTGTATTTCTAGGCACCTATGCAGATACAAATGGACAGACATACTTATATATGCCTCAGAAATAGATACAAAAACACGAAACGTTAATTTTTTTAGCTAAAAAGAGTCCACCTGAGTGGTTGTGACTTTAATCTCTATGCTTTCTTCTGTGTCTTTGTGTTTTCACCTCTGTGTTCCTGCCCACCTAGAGGAGCGTGGAGGCTTGGGTCTACTCATTCGAATCCCAATTTAGATGAATGCCCTTCCCACCTTTGGCTCGGCGGGGGAAGGTGTGCCCGATGAGCAGGAGCCCAGGTGGAGTTTGAACTCTCTTGATCTGCAGCCAGGATGTTCAGTCAGCTCCCTCCCACCCCTCACCCCGCCTCAGGACGCCCCTGATGGATAGCTGAGTGCTCGGGTGGTTTCATTCTCAGCAAGGGGAAGAACTGGGGTTGGCTCACGAAGACTATAGGTGGGAACGAAAATAGAAACTCCTGACAGCTTGATTTCCCTTTTGCTGGCACCAGGCTCGGATCAGCAGAGCTGGAGGAGAGCCTGCAAATGTACAAACGCAGGGCAGTCCTGCCTCGGGTCTTCAACCACCTCAGCAGGGCTGCATTGAAGGCACGTTGCTGCAGGCAGGCAGCCCCGAGAAACCGCTGCATTTCTGAGAATCCCCGGGTAGTTAGCAGTTGTAAATAAAGGAGCCGGGGACAGCCAGTTTCATTTTCTGAGTTTTGGATTATACTGTCAGAAATGCATATGAGCATATGTATCCAATAACAGCACTAATATAGTGGGAAGCTCTCCCCCAGCTTCTTCCCTCTTCGCCTCTTTGCTGCCTTCAAATTGATATCTTAGAGCCTTAAGTCAAACTATGTTTTATTAAGAGAATGGGTTATTTGAGATACAGTTGTGACATTTACCAGGGCCGGGCCCAGCTGTAGTTCTGCCAAGATCCTTCATGCCGAATCTGAATTTCAGTGCGGAGAGAGCCCTGCTCTGCTCCGTTTTGCTTGGCTTGGATGATTCCGTTCAGTTCCTACCCAAGTGGCAGGAGTTTTTCCTGCCAAGAGCAGGATGATTTCCCGGCCACTGGGACAGTGTCTGTTGATAGCGTGGGTGGTTCACAGAAGCTTGAGGCATCCAACCGCATGAGCTTGGCTGTCTTTTCCACGAATGGGATTCCAGAAAATCACAGCACCGTTGCTCCTGGGACTGCCGTGAGATGGAGCAAGAGGCTGCTGGCACCTTGGACTTGGACATGGCCAAGGAGCCCAAGGAGGCCGAGAAAAACTCTTGGAATACAAGACCCCTGACAACTTGAACCAAATCCTCGAATTCACGTTTTGAAACCGTTGCCTTTTTTCCCGCTGGTCCTGAACCAACACGTCGCTGGCGCCATCTTACCAAAAAGACATTTCTCAGGAGGCTGTCCCAGATCTTCTGATAGCTTCTCTTTTGCAAACTGCTGTTGAATGCCCGCCCCCGCCTCCCCGTCCTGCACCCTGCCCTTAACCATCTCTGAGATGTGGTCTTGAGAGCTGTGAGATGAAGTGCTAAGACCTACATTAGTGTGGGAGCACACACATCTCCTGGAACCCCATCAGGGTAGAGCACGCAGGTCTGCTGGGAGTTGACCAGGGTGGGTGCACCCCAGATTCTCCTATTCAATGAGGTCACCAAATATTGGCAGTTAGCAAGGGCATTTGGCAAGCATTCAGTCTCCTTTCTTTTCCCTAGTGGAACTCTATCCTCTGGGTCTAGAGAAAGGGAAATATTTACAAGAGCTTCCAACACGAGATGCCATAAAGCTGAATGACTTCCTTTGTCTGAGGAGCCGATTGCTCTCTTCTTGAGGTTATTTCGATTCCACTTAGGCAAGGTAAAAAAGCCAGCTTAGAGCTATATTTGGAGACAATGAAGCAAATGAAACTTCATATCAAAGAAACCAGCCGGTTCTGAGATTTTGTGGGCAATTGTATTTGAGGGGGGAGAGCTTTGGGGACCAAAACCAAAGCGAGTGTCTCTAGTCCAGATCCAAAAATACGGTCTCTCACTGGAAACAGGCGAGTTTACTCAACCACAAATGACACACGGCCATTTCCAACTGAATGGGGCCAGGTTCCCCTGCCGCTGATGTGTTGAAGTTGGCTTGCCCTGGCTCACAAGGGCCCATTGTTAAATTTTCAGAAATTCTGTGAGTTGGTTGTGATACACAGCCACGATTAAAAATTGAATCGTGTAGAAACTTACTGTCAAATAAAGTCTATTTTTTAAAAGGTACCGAGTACTCAGAAACCATGCCTTCCTAGTTCTCTTACACTGTCATCTCTTCTTTGGTTAGAATCTGCATCTGCTGCTCTGCAGATCGGGTACTACTGTACCTGCCTTCCCAGCCCCATCCTCAGTGACGTCACGGCCGCGCTGGGCTTGTGTCCATCGTAGAAGTGAGCAAATGCTACGAATAGTCAGCTCCCCAGTTTTCGTCTGGGAGTTGCTGTTTAGTCACTAAATCGTATCTGACTCTTCACGACCCCATGGACTGGCCCGCCAGGCTCTTCTGTCCGTGGGATTTCCCAGGCAAGAATACTGGAGTGGGTTGCCATTTCCTTCTCCAGGGGATCTTCCTGACCCAGGGATTGAACCCGTATCTCCTGCATTGGCAGGCAGGTTCTTTACCCCTGAGCCACCCAGAAAGCCCTTGTCTGAGAGAGCCCATTGTGAAACATTCACCAGCATACCACCACCCTACAGGACCCACCTCCCAGTATTAAAACCAGGAGCTGGTCCTCCCGAGTCAGGGAGATGTGCGTCTGGGCAAATGTCTGTGGCCATCTGTCTGAGCCTGCCGTTAGTAGGGTCTCTTCACACCTGAGTCAAAAGAGACAAGGAGATGGTGGTTCATGAAGTCAAACTGCGTTAGCTCTCACAGTCTGTCATTTGGTTTTCACTGATGAATTAAGAGCCTTTCATGATGTTTTGTTACTATCACACAGACACCTGGCACTTTCAGACAAGGAAGTTGATTTCCTCCTGTATCTCCAACAATCCTCTTTCTAGGGTACGAATGTTCATAACATCCTTGCCTCTCTTGGTTCATAGCCTTCTCTGTGAAATCTGGTTATTGCTGGAAAAGACATTGACTCCCGAACATGATGGTTTTGTGACAAGTACATTGATCTTTTCTATAATATCATTTGTAGATGTCCTCATTATATGGGAGAAAAAAAAACCCTTGGGCAGGTTTAAAACCAGACATCATTTTTTGGTTGAAATGAAAGGAACTCAGATGTATATCATCAAAAATTGTTAGCAAAGAAGAATAGTAGCCTAAATTGAATAATTAATTTTTCAATTTTAAGGGGATTTGAAAAGTTTACTATGATCTTTTTTTCCTTTTTCCTCTCTCCTGGAGTAATCTAGTTTTCCTTTATCTGGCTTGCCCTTCCTAAATTGATCATATTTCTGTCAATATTTGGAGACAGATTAAAAAAAAAAAAAAAAGATCCAATGCACTATGTCTTTATTTGTTCCTCCAATTCCAGTTGGGCCCCTCTGAGTGCATGACCGTGGACAGAGCTACATTTTAATTTCTGTAGTCTTGCCAAGTCAGAATGGGATTCACTGTTCTCAACGTCTCTGGACTATCACTTTCCCCAAAACATCCATCCTGGCTATTGCAGGAGGCAGCGAAGCTCTGCATAGCTATTTATTTTAAGTGCCTGATTAAAATTTCATGAAAACAGGAAGTCAGGGGAAAAGAATAGATTGCAAGAGCGATGAAATCCGGGGCTTTGTAATTTTTAGCTCACAGGGAAAAAAAAAGCGTTAAATCGTAAGGAAGGTATATTTTCAGAATCGTGCTGTGGCCACTAATGGCATATTTTGTCACTGGCTGGGGAGCTGGTGAACTAAGAATGGGTCCAATTTTTTAAATCTTATTACACAGTTTTGCTCTCATTTAGAAATTGTCACCTTAAAGTAACCTAACGCTGCTCTGCTTAGAGCAGACCTCATGCAGGCCCTCTGCGCGTACGCCGGTCACATTGTCTTCTATCTAAGTAGATATAAACGTTGTCCTGACAGAGTTGAACAGCACAGAATCTGTCTGCTCCCTAAGTTGATGTAGCCTAAGAACTTAATCTTATCTAATTCCCATATCCAATGGGATAGAGAATTCAGGGGAAAGAAAGTAATGACATATTTTTCGCCAGATGATAACTCAATGATTTCTATATTTGGTCAACGGAAAAACATCTCTCCCGAGAAGTATCCGTGTCGACAATGAGCTGTCGAGGAAATCAGCATTCAAACAGAAAAACCCATCACCGGACTAAAAACTGCAACACAGCCGCGTGTGATTAGCGGGGAACGAACGACAAATAAAATGTTCCCGTCCCACTGCTGTTCCTGGAAATTCCAAAATCCTGGCCGACTGTTGGATAGCCCACTTCCACCTTTGGGATCTCCAGCTGAGCTCTCATTTGGCTGACCAGACAGGAATCACTGCAACAGACTCACGGCTAGATAACGTTTGATGTGCCCGTCTCAAATAAATCCCCATCCGAAATACCGGCCCCACAGTCCAGTCTCAGAGGACGGTGTAATCCTCATGAGAGATGGGTCAGAGAGGAGGGGGAAACCGAGCAAGAAGGTACAGCGTGGCCCCCAGCTAATGCAGCAAATTAACCGCCACCTCCCCCCCACCCCGCCCGAGGAAGGGTTAAACCCTTCAGATCTCTTTCCAAGCGTCCCGTCCGCCCATTGAAACTGACCTGAACAGGATCAGAGGGTTTATCAAGGAGGAAAAGCAGCTGGGGATGCTGACGCGCACAGCTGGGTGACAGGGCGTCCGTTCAAAAGCTCCCCAAATCCCTCAGGGCCTGAGTGGGCATGAGGATGTCTGGAGAAATCCAGGCGTCTCCCAGATAGGTGTGTGTCTGTTTTTATACTAGATGGCTGGAGGTCACTTCACCGCTGATGCTCAGAGGGTCATCCCAGCCCTGTTATTCCAGGGTGGGGAGCAAAAGAGGAAATAAACTACAGGAAACTCTTCAAGTCTCCTAAAAGTTGAAAAAATCAGTCACCTCATTGAGGCTGTCACTGGCCTAATGAATTCATTTCCACGGGACTGACTCAGTCACAGGCTATGAGGATACATGTTATTTGAGGGTGTTATCACTTGAACAGTATGTGGCATGGATGAGTCAGGCTCTGTGCCTCAGTTTCCACATCTGTACAATGAGGCTTCTAATATTTGTTATCATCAAATAACCGAGGTGTTGTGCATCACCTCGGTCACTGCTGCCTCAAGAATTGGCTTTGCCTACCGTAAAATTCTCTGTTTACTTCTTGGTAAACCTCAATAGTGGAGAAGACAATGGCACCCCACTCCAGTACTCTTGCCTGGAAAATCCCATGGATGGAAGAGCCTGGTAGGCTGCAGTCCATGGGGTCGCTAAGAGTCGGACACGACTGAGCGACTTCACTTTCCCTTTTCCCTTTAATGCATTGGAGAAGGAAATGGAAACCCACTCCAGTGTTCTTGCCTGGAGAATCCCAGGGATGGGGGAGCCTGGTGGGCTGCCGTCTATGGGGTCACACAGTCGGACATGACTGAAGCGACTTAGCAGCAGCAGCAAACCTCATTAAATGTTCCAGGAAACTAGTGTTTCTTTCTCACCAGTCTTGTCACTCAGCAACATGCCTGGCCACAGTAGACACTTAGTAGTCAATATTTGTAGAATCGGTGAATGAATGAATGCTTACAGAGTGCTGTGAAAGTAGAAATAAGCAACACAGGCCGAGGTTCTTTTAAGACTTGGACATTCAGCATAACTTCATCTTCTGTGCTGGGGTTTGGTCGCGTCCCCTTGTCCGCAGAGGGAGATGAATTCTCCCTGCCTGCCTTGGGAATGGCTTGCAGAAGGGTGCCCTCTCCTTAGCTGTGTTGGGAAATTCCTCTTAGAACGATGATGGCTGAAAGAGGAACAGTCAGTTGAATCAAATGAATGTTACTTTGGTTTTGCCACATAGAAAGCTTGCTCTAGTATCATGACAGTATTACTATAAAACAATATTGACCAATGGATCAGGAAAAGCACAAGGAAAAAAAAAGGGGGGAAATTACCTGGTTGTCCAGTGGTTAGGGCTCCATGCTTCCACTGTGGGGAAGGGCGGGGGGGGGGGGGGGCGGGTTCAATCCCTGGTCAAGGAACTAAGATCCCACATGCCCTGTGGCATAGCCAGAAAACAATCAAAAAAATTAGATGCTAGAAGAGAAATCTTGAGAGTAGCATTTTTACAATGACTGCGATACTATAATCATTCAGAAAACCCTCAAAATTGATTATTTTTCCATCATCCTGTCTGTCTTCCCGCACTGGGTAAGATTTTGAGGAGGAAGACATCACATCTGCTCTTTGGAATTTGGAAATCCAAACACGATGCTCCCAGGGAGGCATGCTACTCTGAGCTCTCTGACTGCATGATATTTATGAAGCAAGGGGCTCCAAGCCTTCCGGGTCTTAATCAAATTCAGCCTTACAACATCGGGTGATATTAAATGCCTTTTACCCAAAGCCCAGCAAGCAAAGCCATCATTGGATTGATCCCAATGCAAGAAGCCTCTTTGATTTAATCACAGGCTTTTCTTGACTCCCAGAGCACTTTGCTGAGACCTTGCTCACAGCATTGCTCTGCCTTCAGATACATGCACTATGCATGCATTTATCTCCCTGGCTTGACCGTGAACTCCCAAAGGGCAGGGGCAAATGGCCATGATGTACCCACCCTATACCCGGCACGCAGATAGTCATATATGTCTATGGAATAGTGTGGGTTATTGAGATACGTACATATATTTTTTTCTCTCTCTCTCTCTTTTTTTTTTTTGGTGGCGATTCCTTCTTCTGGTGCAGGCAACTGGAGGTGAAACTACAAACTCAGCTTCTTTAGCAGCCCTGTGTAGGCGAAATGGGCTTCTGTTTGCAAGCTTATTATCCTTGCACGTAATGGAATCACTGGGGCACTGTTTTGCCTACACAGGAAGACTGCTGCAAAAAGGAGAACTGCGACTTCTACCCCAGAGAAGCTGACAGTGGAATTGACCCTGGAGCAGTGGAGGGTCTGTGGTTTCAGGGCTGAAGCCACCTAAGTTTCAACCCAGGCTTTACCCCTAAGTAGCTGTGTGTCCTTGAGTAAGGTACTTAACCTCTCTGAATCTCATAAGCCCAGAGCACCATCTTGGGCTGCCTCCACATCTCAGATTATCTGCCTGTGCACTGGCTATACCCCAAGGAAACAGACCTCTCTCTTGACAGGACTCTGTTCTTCTTTTCCCACCTAAAAGTTGCATACTTTGGAGGCAGTGACTACATTTCATCCACCCTTAAATTTCCCTGTCAAATGGAGATGGTAATACTAACACCAGGGGCTTCCCAGGAGGCTCAGTGGTAAAGAACCCGCCTGCCAAAGCAGGAGATGCAGGGAACGTGGGTTCCATCCCTGGGTTGGGAAGATCCCCTAGAGGAGGGCGTGGCAACCCCGCTCCAAGGTTCGTACCTGGAGAACCCATGGGCAGAGGAGCCTGGTGGGCTGTAGTCCGTGGGGTCGCGCAGAGTGGGACACAGCTGAGCACACACACACAATACTAATAGCCATCACATAGGATGATGAGAGAGAGCTGTATTTATTCACATGCTCAATACAGGGCCTCTTCCACACTGAAAGCATATGGAAACTTGTCAGCGTTTATTCAGTCACTATCTGAAGTGAGCATTTCTACTGAAATTGATGGTATTATCCCCATTTTGCAGAGGAAGTAACTGAGTCTCAGACACATGAGCCTGTCAGAAATTCTTCTATTATTAATAGAAAGACACTCCTTGTGCTGGTGATGGTGGGAAGGTTGCTTTTTTTTTTTTTTTTCTCCTTCTATGAGACTTAGAAGAGGGAGGTGGCCCTTGTTCAGAGTGGTTGGGAAACAGCTCCGTTTGGAAGCCTTGAGCCCTGGAATTCCGGAGTCCACAACAGGAAGAACCCAGAGATCCTGCAGGAAATGTGTCCTGAGGATTAATGGTGGGGTGAAATGCTGAGTGAGGACTTTTTCCTTTCCTCATCTGCGTTTGGGAGATCTTTACTTTTCCTTTTTAGAGATCAATGTGCTATATTTCTTTTTCTTTTTTTTTTTTTCCTGAAGGTACATCTATTAAACCCATGGCGGTTGAGCTTGCAGACAATTCCCTACCATGTAATTAACCCCCTCGGAGTCCCATTTAGATCCAATGATATTTTGTGATTTTTTTTTTTTAAACTAAAAGCAAATAGGGACCCTGTCTGCTGTTGGAACTTGGGTTTAGAACTCCTGGTCTCCGGAGGACCAGGGTTTGGCTGTAACCGTCTGTGCCCCCTTTTCCCCTGAACGATATCTAAGCATTTTCCTTTTTCTTTCTTGTGTGTATGTAATATAGATTTTTTGGTTTGTGGTTACCATGGGGTATTTATATAGACTGCTATATATATACACGTGACTGTTTTGAGTTGCTAATCTCTTAATTTCAAATGCATTTTAGATACCCTGCATTTGTACTCTGCCCCCCTCACAATCACTGATTTTGATACCATATTTTTACATCTAATTGTTCTGTGTATCCCTTAACTGCTTATTGCACATGTGAACACTACTTTTGTCTTCTAACCTCCATACCAGCTTTGCGTGCTGGTGATTTCACACGCAAAGTAAACATACCTTTACTGTATGTTTGCCTTGACCGGTGAGCTTTTCCCTTCCCCAGTTTCCTTGTTTTCTAGTTGCGGCCTTTTCAGTGTAGAGAAGTTCCTTTACCGTTTGTTGTAAAGCTGGTTTGGTGCTGCTGAATTCTTGTAGCTTTTGCTTGTCTATAAAGCGTCTGATTTCTCCATCATGTTGAACGAGAGCCTTGCTGGGTAGGGTGTTCCTGGTTGTAGGTTTTTCCCTTTCATCACGTTAAATGTATCATGCCACTCCCTCCTGGCTTTCAGGGTTCCTGCTGAAATATCAGATGATAGCCTTATGGGAGTTCCCTTGTATGTTATTTGTGGCTTTTCCTTTGTTGCTCTTGGTGTTCTCTCTTTATCTCTAATTTTTGTTACTTTGATTACAGTGTCTTAGTGTGTTCCTCTTTGAGTTAATCCTGTATGGGACACTCTGTGCTTCCTGGACTTGGATAACTGTTTCCTTTCCCAGGTTAGGGAGGTTTTTAGCTATTATCTCTTTAGATATTCTCTGGGGCCCTTTCTCTTTATCTTCTCTTTCTGGGAACCCCTATAATTCATCTCTGTTTGGCTGTTCTTTATACTACCCAGCTCTTTGTTGAAAACTTCTAACTTCTTGCTCTGTGTATCCATTCTTCTCCCAAGTTCTTTGATCATCTTTTTGTGTTTCTAATTGGATTTTTAGAAAACTGCTTGACTTTTTGGTTTATTTTTTGGTTGTGTCACATGCCGTGTGAGATGTTAGTTCCCTGATCAGGGATCAAGCCCGCACTCCCTTCATTGGAAACACAGAGCCTTAACCATTGGAACACCAGGAAGATCCCTGATCCATCTTTATGAGTATTGCCCTGAACTCTCTGAGGTACACGGCCTCTCTCCACCTCACTTAGTTCTTCTGGGGTTTTATCTTGTCGCTTCACCTGGGACACATTCCTCTGCCACCTCATTTTGTCTGCGTTGCTGTTTGTATTTATTTGGGTGTGGTCGGTTGGTTGTTTCCCGACCTTGTAGAAGGGGCCTCTGTGGGAGGCATCCTGTGTGTCCCAGCAGGGCACCCCCCCCCCCCCCCCCGTCCTCTGTAGGAGGGCTGTGGGGGACTCCTATGTGGCAGGCTGACTTGCAAGGGCAGTTTGGTGGGCTTGGCTGGTTTGGTAATCTGGTTGGTTGCCAGGCCTTGTCTTGTGTGACCCCTGCTGTTCAGTGAGGCCTGGTCGCAGGTGGCCGGTTGCAGAGTCCTAGAGGCCCCAGGTCTGGTGCTGGCCTGCTGGTGGGCAGCTGGCTCCTTGAGGCTGGCTGCAGGACCCTGGGATCCCAGGCCTCATTTCAGATCGTTGTTGGCGAGGGGGGTGCAGGCAGGGTGGCGAGCAGAGAGTGTGTTCCTGACACAGGTTGGTCTCAGATGTCCAGAAGGTTGCATTCTCCTGCTTGTGGGCAGGGCGGCCAGGGGCCGGTTGGTCCCAGAGTAGGGTCTGGCTGGCGTTGCAGGGTTGTAGGTTTCTTGCTCCTGGTGTCAGCCCCCTGGTGGGCAGGGCTGGTCTGGAGGTGTGTGTAGGCTCCGTGGAGGAGGGGTGCCAGTGCCTGCCCACTGGTAGGTCTTGGCCCTTGGGTGGGCAGGGCCGTGTCCAGAGGCAGCTGTGGGCTCTCTGGTCTTTAGACAGCCTGTCTGCTGACAGGCGTGGCTGTGTCCGTAACCAGATGGTTGTTTGGCCCAAGCTGGCCCAGCACTGGCACATACGGGTTACTGGGTGGGCAGGCCTTGGTGCTAACGAGCTCCAGCAGGTAAGGCGAACGTGGCCCAGGACCACCCCGGTGACGGAGTTCAGACTTGAACCAAATCTGATCAACTCCAGTGCTCTTTCCTGCTCTGCTAACCCCAGGAACAATGGTTTTCTCTCAAAATTCAACCGCTGATTTGGGGGCACCGATTAGCAAATATGAGAGGGTGTTTCCATGTACTTATCCAGATTTCAGAACCTTGCGAGTAAGAGGCTGTGCTAGGGTGGTGTAGGGGAAGGCGTTCAGTTCTGCAGAGCCCTTTGTGGGCCCTGGGCCAGCCCTGGAGGGCCAGGGAGCTTGGTGTGGCCTCACAGGGGTGAGACACGTCCATGGTCAGGAAGCACGTGTCACACCAAAGGGCCACGATGAGAACTCTAATCTCCCTTCCTGAAAAGACTGAAAACCCATTGAAGGACTCGAAACAGGGGTGTGACCTGATCTCATCTATACAGGAAGTTCCCTACATACAAATGAGTTCTGTTCCCAGAGCACATTTATAAGTCCAATTTGTTCATTAAGTCCAACAAAATTAGCCTAGGTAGCCAATTTAGACAATCGGCTGTATAGTACTGTACTGTCATAGGTTTATAATACTTTCACACACATAAGACATAAAAGACAGAAAAACACAGAAAAATAAACATTTTAATGTATGTAAAAAACAAAGATAAACACTTTTAATTAGATTTAGTAAGATTTCATTTTTAATCTTACAGAACAGTACCTTGAAAGCTACGCTAGTACAGTACAACAACTGGCCAACAGGGGCTGGCACACACATTAGCATCTTTGAAAGTTTGCATCTCCAAGGTTCCTATGTAGGACGCTTACTGTATTATAAGATCCCTCTGGCTACTAGATGGAGACAGGATTGGAAGGCAGGAGGGGCTGGCAGGAGGGAGGTCAGAACAGTTAGCACACGATTCCCAATGAGTGTCCCAGACCCAGAAGGCTGCTGCTGTCTGTATCATGAGCGTAATCCTTTGGGCTCCAAGAATGGATGCTCCCACCCAGGCATTTGTTCCATGCAGTTTTGTCTCCCCATCGGCGCGCTGTGTCCCCTGCATAGGTAAGAAGCTGCCCGGGCAGGAGAGGCTACCTGGGAGGGCCACGCTCTCAGGACGGGGCCAGTCCAGATGAGTGAACGGTCACAAGGGTCCAGGGCTCTGGTTCCTCTTCCCACCTGGCGATGAGGCTGGCTACCTGAGCGGCAAGCCCAGAGCGTCCCGGAGGAGCGCAGCGTCATGCCAGCCTGTGAGTTAGGACAGGAAACGCGACCCAGCCCGGTCACGGCGATGGAAACCACAGCAGGGAACTTGGGTGTGCGGAGCAGCCGCGTGTCGCCTGGCTTGGCCTGCTGCCAGGCCACCCGGGTGACAGGCTCTCCCGGTCCCCCGGGCCAGGGATAGTCAGCGATGACAAGCGATAAGGCGCTGGGTTTTGTACTGCAGCCAACAAGGAGGGAGAGAGAGAGAGGCCGGGGAGTCCGAGAGCATTGCTTCAGAGGTGACAGTTCTACACGGGTGCCAGAAGTGGCACCTGGCACTCGCGACCTTGAAGGTGGAGACTGAGGGATCTTGGGAATGGCTCTCCTTCGGGGCCCTGGGGGCAGAGACTCCCCTGCTCAGACAAAGCAGGTCACAGACCTCAGATGCGATATGTCAGGGGTAGAACCCACCCCCTCTGCAAGTTATAACAGCACAGCCCGCCTGCAGAGCCTCGCAGGCTTTGTACCCCATCTCCTGGCGGGGGTGGGGGGGGGTCCTCCCTCCTTGGATGTCCCTGAGGGGGTCACATTTTGTTTATAGGTTCCTTGCGCTTTGGCTGATACCTTCAGGTTTGCGGCCTGTGCTGTCCAGCCTGGGGCGTCTCTGAACCTCTCTGATCTGTCCCGTAGTCATGTCTTCTGCCTCGTGATCCTCCACCACCTCACGTGTTACAGAGGGGATGATCACAGAGGTGCTGCCACAGGGAGGGTATAAGGATCAACTGAGATGGGAAGCACAGGGGATTTTGCAAAGTAGCTATAGCTATATTATTAGTGTTAGTAATGACGGAAGCAGTCAATTAGTATCAGCAGGCTGACTGATGCTTACTGAACATCTGCTCTATACCAGGTGCCAGGGAGCACAGATGTGTGGCACGTGGGTCTTCCACCCCTAGGAGTTTACAGTCCTCATGTATATAACAGAGTTAATAATGATAGGTAAGACTTACAAAGGCTTTCCAGGTGGTGCTGGTGGTAAAGAATCCACCTGCCAATGCAGGAGATGCAAGAGGTGAGGGTTCAATCCCTGGGTCGGGAAGATCCCCTGGAGTAGGAAATGGCAACCCACTCCAGTATTCTCTCTGGGAGGATCCCATGGACAGAGGAGCCTGGCGGGTAACATCCATGGAGTCTCAAAGAGTCAGACGTGACTGAGCAACTGAGTGTGCGTGCGCGCACACACACACACACGACTTACAAGGCACCTACTACGTGCCGGGTGCTGTACTCTGTCCTTTGTGCATATTAACTCATTTGATCCTCATGATAACCTTACTCTGGGAGCAGCTCTTACCACCATTTCACAGATGAGGAAGCCAAGGCACAGAGAGACCAGGTGATTTTCCCAAAGTTCAGCCGCTGGTAAGAATTGGTGCCAGGACCGCATTCAGGTCAGCTGGCTGTGCAGCCGAATTCCTAATCAGTACTCCACCTGGTCTGTTGAGTAAGAACGCCCACTGGGGGTCCCCAGGCCTCCCCATGAGAGCCATACAAGGTGCGTCCCCCTGAGTTCAAAGCTTGGGGTATTACATTAATCACTTCCCACGCCGCCTTGGCAGCTCACCCCTGAGAAGCCCAGAGAAGGATGGCCGGACCCCACGGCCCGCCGCCACGTCGGCTCCCCGAGGAGCAGTCAGGACATCCTTGGCCACATCGTGCCATGGTTACGGGCCCTGGCTCGGCACTCAGGTGCTTCCGGTGACCTCTCAGGCCCCTTGCTTCCCAGCAGTGTGACATTGTGCAGCTGACTCCTCCTCTCCAGGTCTCTATTCTTCGTTAGTAAAACGGGAGATGTAAGCCATCATTAACAGAATGTAATACAATAATGTCTGGAAGGCCTGAACTAAGTGCTGTGCATACATATGACGCATGTACATCTCCGGATATATGATTACCCAGTAACATAGGGAGGGCAACGCAGGTGGAATCAGAGTCTAGATGCTTACGTTGCTGTGTCCGCTTCCACCGTACAGCAAAGCAAACCATCCATGCTTATACGTATGTCCCCTCTTCGTGTCTCCTTCCTATTTAGGTGGCCGCAGAGGACTGAGTAGAGTCAGTTGAGGTCTTTTTGGATGCTTTGAGGAGAGAAGCCACTCTCGAGCTCCCAGGTGATGGACGCTGAGTTCTGTGGCCTGGCAGAAAGGTCTCTGACTGTTTGGTTAGAGACTAAATCAGCTGTCTCCCCAAAACCGCCAGAGTGGAAAGAGGATCCCAAGTCTTAGGGACAGATTAGACCTAGAAGGCTAGAATGGTCACTTATTTGAATGTTATTTGCTCATTTAAATTGTTTAAAATTTATCTGCTGCCTGGGGCCTCTGGGTGAACGGCCCAGGCCATGAAAATGTGTAATTGAGCGAAAATACGGGAGCAAAGTAGGTGAGCAGTAGGCAGTCCACCAGCACGCACGGCTGCCTTGTTAGTAGGCAGTTCTTAGTATCCAGATGTGTCCCGAGCAGCACTGTTTGATGATTCTAGACCAGTGCCTGGTGGGATCAGCTGGCCTTTGTGATTTCCATCTTGCAGAGGAAACTGGGCACAGGTAAGCTCAGGGCCGGGCTTTGCAGGCGGCACTAGCGGTAAAGAACCCACCTGCCAGTGTAGTAGACGTGAAAGAGGTGGGTTCGATCCCTGGGTCAGGAAGATCGCCTGGAGGGGAGCATGGCAATCCACTCCAGTGTTCTTGCTGGGAGAATCCCAGGGACAGAGGAGCCTGGCGGGCTGCAGTCCAGAGGGTTGCAAGAGTCAGACACAACTGAAGTGACTGAGCACGCACACTTGCAAGCTCGGGGCCATGGCACCAAGACCAGAGTCAGACCTTAGCGGCCATAGGTCCTACAGCACAGACTGAAGGACAGAAACCTGGGCGATGCCAGCTGGTGCCATGTGGCCAGAATGCACACACAGGAAAGCAGTGTTTCATGACCCTAGCAAAAGAAAACCAGAGATTCCATTCACACAATCCTTGATTTTATGTGCCTGATACAGCTCAGAGATTCTCAAACATTTATAGCTATGGAAACCTTTGTTTAAGGAAAATCTTATGAAAAAACAGCAACAAATAAAACAGATGAAAGCTTAGCTGCTTTGGGGTAAGACAGGGCAGGAACTTGGCTGAGAGACTGGGTCTTTCCTCCTTTGCTCCCAAGAAGATTCCATGGAACCCCTAGAACTCCATGGAACACAGTTTGGGAACCACTGCATAGTGGCAAAGAGCTTGGAAAATGAGAGCAGGAATTGAATCAGTTTTCTCGTCTGTCAAATAGTGATAATAAAATTGCTATCTTCATAAGCACATTTCATAAGCACATCCATCATAGATGAGCTAATCCTTGGGAAGGGCTTAGCAGTGCTGGGTACAGAGTAAGTATTTGATAAAAGTCAGCAAAATAATTATGTTTTATATTAATAATGATGACTGTGTCTATTGTCACTAGCTCTGTGACCTTTTCAGATTTCCTTAACCTTTCTGAGCCTCTTGCTCTATCTATAGACCGGCTCTATCTATAGACAGCGATCATATACCTTGTCTTGTTGTTTCAAGAAACTTTTAAACAAAAAGGATTTGTAAATTGTTTAGCATAGCATCTTGTCCTTTCTCTCTTTGTCATGGGAACTCAGAAATTGGGCCAAAGTTGATGTTCCTTCTGTGTGCCTGAGAGTGCATTTTGAGATATCAGTCTTAGGGAAATTCATTCACTCAGTAACATTCTAAAGGCCTCTTCCCACTTGTCTGGGTGTGTGTATTTGTGTGTTAGTCTCTGAGTTATCTCTGACTCTTGGTGACCCCATGAACTGTAGCCCACCAGGCTGCTCTGTCCCTGGGATTCTCTAGGCAAGAATACTGGGGTGAGTAGCCATTCCCTTCTCCAGAGGATCTTCTGATCCTGGGATGGAACCCAGGCCTCCTACACTGCACGCAGATTCTTTACTGTCTAAGCCCCAGAGAAGCCCCTCCCACTTGTCTAGAAAACAGCTGTCCAGCCCAGGGTACTGGGCCCTCTGTGACTCTCCCATCCCCCCTGCAAGATGAGCACAACTTTCCCCGGCGTGATTGGCCTTTCTGCAGACTCTCAGGGGGCCCCCAGCTCAGAGTCACTGGGAGCTCAAAGGAAGGCAGAACTTCTCTACAGCCAGCCACTCTTGCCGCCGTCTAGCTGTGTGACCTTGAGCCAGGACCTTTCCCTCTCTGTTCAACCTCAGCTGAGGGACAGCGAAAATGTACCATGTCTGTGTGGGCAGCAGGGGCCTCTGCTCGCTGTTGCCACTCAGGGACCCAGCTGATGGGAGCTGGGGGAGGTCTATCTCAACCCATGTCCGAGTGATCACTGTGCTGGGGTCCGTGAGCGCCACACTGGCTCTTCAAGCATCTTCCTGAAGTGAGCCGAGAGTTCTTCTGTCGCAGCAGCTGCTGGCAGCAATGCGCATCAGGAAAAGATGGAAAGGCACGCCTCTGGGGAGTAGTTACCACCTTTGTATGGGACGTCAGCCCCCTCCGACGCCCACAGCAGGCAGTATCGCCCGCTGACCCAGGTGCGTGCTTGCACGTAGGTGGGCGCATGCGCCTGGAGAGCCCTGCGGGCACTGGGCTCTGCGGGACCCTTCGTCCCAGGAGCACACAGTCATTCATCCTCATCCGTTGGAAGAATGGAATCGATACCAGCAAACCCACAGTTTTTCCTGCCACAAAGCCTGACTCGGGCACATCTGTTTCTTTCTGATGTTTTTATCATCCCCCACCCCCCCCAAATAGGCATGCTCTGAGCTCTGTCCAACAATCATTGTCACAGTCGGCACAATCTCACCTTCTGGGGTCCTTGAAGGGCTTCCCCGCTGCTGGGTAGAGAGGGGTCACCTCTCAGGAGAGCGCAGCTTGGGTGTTGAATTGGGGATCTAGCTGGGCTCAATGTTCAGAAGCCAAACAATCCCTCCTCCTCAAAAGTCCTGGGTCATGTCCCCTGTGTGGAATGGAGGCCCAAGTATGTACCCGCAAACCCCAGAGGTCATGTGCAGATACGCAGAGCTGGGGACTTCTTTTTCAGCCAGAGGTGGGTACGGTGAATTGGTTCAAAAATCGCCTGGCAGTTGGTTTGTGGGGAAAATAGTAGAGAGAATGAAGAAGGCTCCACGTCCAGCCGGGAAGAGTCCAAGGTGGGGGGTGGGGGTGAGGTGGGGGTGAGGCGGGGGTTTAGGTGGGGACAGTGAGGTGGGGGGGAGGGGGGGCAGGGCGGTGAGGTGGTGGGGGCGGAGCCTTTGCTGAACACAAGGGTTTGCTTGATCTTTGTGCTGGCAGCTTGGAGTCAAGCGCAGAGAAGAAAAGATCTGTCTTTTAAGGTGAAGACAGACGCTCTCACTCACAGAGCTATGGGTCACAAAAGAAGCTGCCTCTATAGGTAGTGAGCACTCTATCATGGGGAAGAATCAAAGAAGGAAGGATTTCTAGTAGGACGCATTGGAGAAGCCCACACTTTGCGGGGGTGGGTGGCAGGCAGGTTAGAACAATGACTTCTCAAGTCTCCCACCCCTGAGATGTTGCCTTTGTAACCCATCACCAGGGCTGATGAGCAGGGCTCCTGTGACTTATTTTTGCCACAGCCAATCAGAGCAGCTCCTGTTTATAAACCCAGGCAAGGAGGATAGTGAGAACTCATGCGGGTGAGCTCTGGGCTAGATGGATCTGCGTTCCAGTGTTGGTTCTGACGGTAGCTGTGTGACCTTGTGGACGTTTATTGAGTGGCTCCAAACCTCAGCTTTGTCCTCTAGACATGGGGACACACCTACCTTACAGGGAGTCGCACAGATTTAATGCACCAATAAACGCCAGTGCTGAGTGGCAGGTGACCACGGCAGCTACAGGCCGGAGCGGTGGGTACTGGCACCCAGTAGCGTGGATTTTATGACACTGCCCTGGGTCTGAGGCAGCATGTCTCCCCTTCCTCCTAAAATTAAAGTGTATTAAATGCAGCAACGTTTTTATTGTCAATAGAGATAGTAAAACTTTCCTGAGTATTGTGGCCTTTTGGAAATAAAGACCTGAATTTATTATTATTGGTATTCCGATTTTAGACTCTCATATAACCAATCCATTTTAAGTCCTTCTCTCTCTTACACACAGATAAATATTACTATTTTTAAATAGATGTTCCCTCTGCTGTGTGCTATGTGAATGGAATGAGGTATTGGGGGTTATTTTCTTTCCTCCCCCCCTTTCTTCTTTTTGCAAAGGAAACACCTTTTTGGTGTTGGCATGGCATTAATAAAAATAATGAAGGAGAAGGTTTGGAAGGAAAAGGTAAATAAGGCAATTCATACATCATCTGGGAGAGACACCGGAGCTGGGCAGAGAAAAATCACCATCTTGCGACGTGAGCTGGGAGATTTCCATGAGTCAGCTCCCTGACTCCCCAGGTGCCCAACTGAGGCCGCTGCTTCCTCCCGTTAGTGGGGCCAGGCCTGGTGCAGGGAACTCTCCTCATTGGAACTGGGCTGCTTTCCTGCATGGGGCGCTAATAGAGGCATCGCTTTAGTGCAGCAGCTTAAAACTCCAAAGGATTCCCCGTCTCCCCAACCACATCCACAACTACACACATACACACACACGAGTAGCATAGACAGTCGTGACCTTGGACGTGCACCACCTGCAGGAGTGACCCACTGATCGCGGTGCAAGCGCCAGTGCAAACCGGAAACGCGGGAGCCCTGGCTCAGAAATACTCAGGGCAGCAACATCAGAGCGTTAGATGCGCGGAGAACTTCGAAGCGAGGGGCCCCCTATGACTGCCCAGGAAGCCGTCCCCAGCTGCTGCCTTTAAAAGCCACAAGCCTTGTGGCTGTGACAGCAAACAGCGCCTGGTGGTTTTAGATGGTCCCTTTGATCAGCAGCTAGGTGAGTGGCAGTTGCTAGAACCTTCCCTGCTGGAGCCCCGTACGCCCGCCGAGTGAAGGGAAGCCACGTCCCGCACACGTGGGCAGAGGCAGAAGGCTGTTCTGAGAGGCGGCTCAGCAACAGTCCACAGAGTGTTGGGAGACCTCTGGGGGAGAATTAGCAAACCTTATTAAAATCTCAGAACGATACAGGTTTATGATTGCAGGAGCCCCCTGGAAACCCTCTCTTCTCACAGTCCTGTTTTCCAAGTGTGGACTCTGAGACCAGGAGGGAAGGGAAAGCTGTCTATGGCCACAGTTCACCTCTACTGCATCCCTAAGCACTCTACATGCCTTTAACCCACAACCGGCACAGGAAGTCAGCAAGGGTGGCTAGACCCATTTCACAGAAGAAGAAACTGAGGCTCTGTCAAGCTTCCCCCAAGATGACACAGCCGACTGCAGCAGTGGAGCCGCCTTCTGAACCGACTCTGGAGGCCTCACTGGTCAGTGTGCGGCTGTTTCCAGAGCAGTTCAGGGGCAGGGTCCCCAGTTTCTCCTCCCAGCTCCGTGTGTGCTGCGGTCAGCCACCTGTGCGCTCTGGGGTGGTCTGATATCTGCGGTCTATCTTGTCTCTCCGTGAAAGCTGGAGGTGGATCTTTCTGCCAAGTGGATTCTCACCGGAAGACACAGAATAGGTATTGGGAAAAAAAGAGAATTGTTATAACCTAAGAAACAAAATAGGTCTGGTCCATGTGTGGAAGAGGATCACAACAGCAGGGCCTAAGAAACCAAATGTCCCCAGGGAAATGGAGGGCTGGGCGTCCACCAGGCCGGGCCCCGGGCCCCTGCCGCGAAGGAGCCACAGGCTCGGGCCGAGGTAACAGAGGCCTCGGCCAATATCCCCAGGTCCTTCCTGCCCTGCGCTGGCCCAGACCCGGCTGCATCCAGCCAGGAAGGGGAGGCCGGGTGGGAAGGCAGGAGGAGGCCTCGGGGACGCTGGTCTCCGAGTCCCAGCAGGGCCTGGCGTCCCACCCAGCAAGGGCCCCGCTGCCAAGTCGCTTGTCAGCCAAGCTGAGTCAACATCCGAGGGCTGCTGGCAGCGCTGGTGACTCGGGGGAGAGACAAAGGCTTCTCCCCGCCTCCCGGGCCTCCCTGCCTCGGTGCTGCCGTCTCCTCTCGTCGCTCACAACCACGGGCCTGCGCACCTTCTTCGAGCCCCACGTGGTGCATGGCTCTATGTCCCCTTCGCAGAGACGTGTCCCGTTTTTATTCTGCTTCTGCTGAGGACACTGGGGTGTGCTGGCCTTACTTCTGTGCCTTGGAGATGGTTTCCCCAAGCAGCAGAAAAGTCAGAATATTTCAGTGATGTGACCCATGTGTGTGTCCGGGATAAAGGCCTGGAGGGAACACGACAGCACAAATATGGAGGTTCAGACAGCAACGATCGTGAATGTTAGTTTAGTTTAGAAATAGACCCTTTACCCCATTGATGTTTGACAGAAAACAGCAAAATTCTATAAAGCAATTATCCTTCAATTAAAAATAAATACAACAATCCTCAAAGAAAAAGAAAAGAATAGTTTAAAAAGAAGGAATCTTGCTGAAACCCAATTCCAGTTTGTTTCAGATAATAATAATTAGATCCTTTATATATGTATTCATGATGTGCACACAGAAATCTTGACAAGGGAAAATGGTTATGAACACTAAAGTAAGATGGGATGTCAGCAGCTCTTAGTACAGTGACTTATATGTTTCTCAGTTGATTTATGAAGTGAAGTGAAGTGAGAGTCACTCAGTCATGTCTGACTCTTTGCGACCCCATGGACTGTATGGGGATGGAATTCTCCAGGCCAGAATACTGGAGTAGGTAGCCTTTCCCTTCTCCAGGGGATCTTCCCAACCCAGGGACTGAACCCAGGTCTCCCGCATTGCAGGTGGAGTCTTTACCAGCTGAGCCACAAGGGAAGCCCAAGGATACTGGAGTAGGTAGCCTTTCCCTTCCCCACCAGATCTTTCGAACCCAGGAATTGAACCAGGGCCTCCTGCATTGCAGGCAGTTTCTTTACCAACTGAGCTACCGGGGATGGAAAGGAAGATAATTAGGAATATATGGTTCACTTGGTTCCACTGGATAGCGTATTTATATAAACAAATTGCATGTATTCCTATGCAATTTGAAGGGTATGGACCTCCATATTATCATTTTAGAAAGCCTCCTAAGCTTCTATTTTTACATTAAACTGATGTAAGCAAAAGTACTTTAAATGAACAATTAAATAAAAACAGTAACTGCATTTAGGAGTCACATAATAATTTTCAAGTAAGTGTCCATTCTCCATAACTTATAAGCCAGGTTTTACTACAGTTGATTTATAGAGATTTCCAAAATACACCGTTAGGTAGAAAGGCAGTGGGAATTCCCTGGCTGTCTAGTGTTAGGACTTTGTGCTTTCACTGTTTGGGGCCTAGGTTCGGTCCCTGGTCAGGGAATTAAGATCCCACAAGCCACATGGCATGACCAAAAAAAAAGTATAGATGCAGAGAAGTGAGTAAAATATGTTGATTGTTTTAAGTATAACACTAATGATACATATAAGCAGGATAGATGGATGAATGGAAGGAAGGAAGAATAGATAGGTGGATATTTTATATTCGTTATTTGGAACCATTTGGGGGCTACAGGAGATTGAGAACCAAGTGCAAAGAGTCCCCGTATCCCCTGCCCCAGTCCAATCTGGCACTTCTTAGGCGCTCACACTTCTGGTTGCTTCCCATCTCACCAAGAGTCAGATGCAGATGTCTTGTCATGGCCTACAGGCCTGCAACTCGGGGGTCATCGCCCCCGTCTTTGCTCCCTCAGCCGCAGTCTCCTTAGTGACCCCATGTCCCTCGGGCAGGAGCCCCCCAGGGGCTTTCTAAGGCCCGCACTTCTCCGGGTGCATCATAGGCACGCAACCCGGGAGTGGCCCTGGCTCAGCTCCATCCAGCCCTCCCCGAGGGGCCGTGCTGTGTGCACCTGGACGCTCCCTTGGGTCCTCCTCCTGGCCTCCTTCCAGGCGCCCCCACCCCCCACTTCTGGGGCTCCTGCTCCAGCATCTCCCTTCCCTTCTACAGGCACCTGCTGGCATCATGCCTTCCCCGCCATCCCCACCATCCGTCTGCTGGCACGTCACTCAGCATGCCAGCCGTGGCACCCTCACCCTGATGGGCGCTGGGCTGGGGCTCTCCGACCGCTGCTTTTCTCAGCAGAGGCAGGATGAGACTGTGGTCCCGGTGCGGACTCTGAGGTTTGGCTGCTCTCCTGTGACCCCTAAACCCTTCCCCCAGGAAATGAAAAGCCTTAGGCCAGCCTCTCCAAGGACTGTCACTTCCCTGAGGTACAGCTTCCCTGGCCTTGAGATGGGGCAGAAGAAGGTGTCTGTTTCAGGGGCCTCCCTGGCCGTCCAGTGGCTCAGACTCTACACTTCCACGGCAGGCGTCACCGGTTCAACCCCTGGTCCTGGAAAGAAGATCTTGCATGCCGTGCGGTGCAGCCAGAAAATGAAGTTCTTAAAAAAGGTGTCCATTTCAGAAGATGCTGGGAAGGGCGTGCAAAGAAAGGATGCCAGTGGCACCTGGTTACAGGACAGACGTCCACTCGATTTCACTTCCTTTGACCGTGCTGTGCTGGCGTGAGGCCAACGCCAGGCTCTGTCGGTCTGCATTTCCCACTGTGGGGGGACTGAATTCCACCAAGTGGGAGACGGCGCCTTCCCTGTCGCCAGGGAAAACCGATGCTTCTTCCCAATGGTTCTTCTTCCCTACCCCTCCCCTTCCTCTTCTCTCCTCCTTTTCACTTTTTCCTTCCCTTCTTTCTTTCCTCCGCCCTTGCCTCCTATTGATTGCCCTTCGTGTTGGGCTTGCAGGTTGGGTCTGTGTGTGTCCGAGGAGCGGCCCTTTGCCCACTGGTTGGCAGAATCTCTCTTTTCTCCCGAGTGCCTCTGTACCCTGGTTGCTTGTTCGCAAAGGCAAACCTCTGGCCTCCTCACTCTTCGGGGAGAGCTTGGCTGTGGGGACACCAGGCCCAGACCCCAGGGGTCTTGGTTGATGGTTGGTGCAGACCACTTGCTGATGGGTAACGGGCCCTGGGTCCCAGGGCCAGCGCTGGCGCCCCAGGCGGTGTGGCTGCTTCGGCCCTGCTGCCCTGGGAGTGGCCCCTGGTCCCCACACCATGGTTTGGGACAGGAAGCAAGAGCTTCCGGACCAACTGGTGATCGGAAGACTCTTCCCCGAGGAACAGCAGGTCCCTTTTCCGTGGCCTTTTTATAAATGTTTATCTTCCTCCTTTGTCACACTTCCCCCTGTCCCGTGACGGAGGGACAAGGATGAACCAGCCCCACGACATCCATCAAACCTTTCAAGTTGTCACCTGCCCCCATGGAAGCACCCTCCCAGCTGCCTCACTTCACAGAGAACCACTGGGCCAGAAGTGAAACCCACCATCTGAATTTCCAGGGGATGTTCTGAGCTGTGTTTTGTCATCATTGCTCAGAAAACAAAATCGCTCATGGTCTAAGACAGAATTTCAGTTAAGTGTTGAGATCCTTCACCTGTTTGCCTCTTATTTGGAATTTTTAGGGTGAAAGCGAGGTAATAATAATTCACCTTTGATGTGAGGTTGGGGTTTGAAAACACAGGTGGAGGCCATCATTCTCAGTTGCCCTTTGGCTTCTGTTTTTCCGAGATGCACACACACTGGTACATTTGCCACGGATGGTGCCCCAGGAGGACACATACGGCAACTCCCAAACAGAATCACAGAGCCCCTGGGAGACGCAACGTGACTCCACACTGTGACTCTGCGTGCCTGTGTGTGCGCACACACCCGTAGTCACGGCCTTGAACTACGGGGACAGAGACGTAGGAGACAGTGTGTTGTCGCTTCCGGATTCTGGAAAGAAGATACAAAGATGTCCCTCACCTAATGTATAGCATTGGCCTCTCCAGGGGGCGTAGTCCATTCTGTATTCATCCATCCATCAGTCCGTCCGTCCAACTATCCGTCTTCCATCCCTCCCTGCCTCCACCCACTCAACAAAAAACTACTGCTAACTGTTCTGTGCCAGACATTATGTTGTGGGAATTACGTGGGATTCTCATTGAATCCTCCTCACAAGAACCCCAGAAGGTAAGACACGTGTTGTTTTCTGCTGGGTAGGAAAGCAGAGGCTCAACAGAGTTAGGAACCTGTCTAAGTGACGCCACCAGAAGAGGCTGAAGTGGAACTGGGGCTCCTGTGTCTGACTCCAAGCCCGAGCACCTTCCTTGGCACCCCACTCTCCTGGGGCCGGGGGCTGAGCAGAAGGAGGAGGTGACCAGGGAGTGTTGTCACCTGGAAGGGTTAAGAGGGGAAGGGGAGGGGGAGATTTGTAACAGACATGCTGGTTCAGTTCTGCCTCCTTCTAGAAAGAATTTCTAACGTCTTAAGTATCTCTAAATTCCGGTTACGTCAACATAGTTCAAACAAAAGATGAAAAGTCTCATCTGAATGTCTAATTCTCGGATACTTTCTGATAGATAGTATTTAAAATAACTTGAGTGAAACTGCTTGTCCTTACATGGAAACTGTGAAGAGTGGGCAAACTTTGGGAGATGCTGACCGAGCCCTTGCTCTATTATCCTGCTCCTGCCATGTACAAGTGTGTGTGTGTGTAACATATTAATATATAGTGTGTGTAACATATTAATACATAGTGTGTGTAACATATTAATACATAGTGTGTGTCTCTAGCATGCTGTGCTCATTCAAGACAGAAACTGTAGAGTAATCATTGCGTTTACTTTTGAATACTTGGCCTAATTCCATAAGTGGCTTATGGGATATATGAAGCAAAGCGATGCTTAGGAGAAAACCAAAGAATGATAGAAGTAGCACACTGTACAAGGAAGTCAGACCAGGGAGCGACCGTAGGACAGAAGTGCAGACCAGACAGTTCTGCACGGACGCCCTGACCGGTCCCCGCGCGGCCCTCAGTTTCCTGGTGAACGCTGTGAAAAGAGAAACAGAAGCAGGCATGTGATTTTTCCCTAGTCCAAAAAGAGAAAGCGAAGCAGTTTTCTAGGGCCAAAGATGAAGAGAAGTCCACACTCTAGTGCATAGATTCAGAGACTCCAGACACAGTGATACCCACAGAACAATAAAAAGGAGGCAGCAGTGACCACTGGGCTCAGTCCAGCGTGGGCATGTGTTTCCTATGGAAAAGAAGGGATTTTAAATCCGCAGCGGCTTATGTTCTCAGTCTCTGGGAATTTGGTTTACTTTAATTTTCCAGCTAAAACTTTTTATTAGCAAATTTTTTTTAAAAGGTCTTGGAAAATGTAGGCTTGTAAAAAGTACAATTTGTAGCTCATCTAAATTCTGGTAGCTCTGTGGTTGTGCTAATATATCAGGGTATTTAATGAGGAGTTTAGTCACTTAGCATAGTTTCTGGAGCGTCATAGGCACTTAGTAAAAAATTGCTGAGTGAAGGAATAGAATATCAACAAGGTAACTGTTGAGCCAAGAGAAACAGAGGATGAATCCAGTAGAATATTGGAAATTCTTCAAATTCAGAAAAAAAATTGATTTCTGAATTTAGTGTCCTGTCACTGCATCAAGCCACTTCTCAGCAACATTATGCCTTGAATTTAATGTTCAAATGTTCTTACAGTGCTAGCACTGGAAAACAAGGGTTTACTGATTTTTTTCCCCACATATTTACACCTAGTTCATCTGATAAAAGCACATCACTTTTTAATCAACATCATTGGGGCATGCTGCTGCTGCTGCTAAGTTGCTTCAGTCATGTCCGACTCTGTGCGACCCCATAGACGGCAGCCCACCAGGCTCCCCCGTCCCTGGGATTCTCCAGGCAAGAACACTGGAGTGGGTTGCCATTTCCTTCTTCAATGCATGAAAGTTAAAAATGAAAATGAAGTTGCTCAATCATGTCAGACTTTTAGCGACCCCATGGACTGCAGCCTACCAGACTCCTCCGTCCTTTTGATTTTCCAGGCAAGAGTACTGGAGTGGGGTGCCATTGCCTTCTCCGCACTGGGGCATAGTTGTATATAATAAGATGTGCCCAGTGGAAGTGAACAGCTTGGTGAATTTTGACGGGTGGACTACCCCCTGTAACACCACCGCAAAGAGGACACGGAGCACTTCCACCTTCTCAGAGAATTCTCTTCACCCCGAATCACCCCACTCCCTCCTCAGGCAAACAGTGATTAAGCGATTCCTAATTTGCTTTTCATGTTGTTCTTTTTAAAAAAAGAAAATTTTTAATGAAGTATAGTTGATTTCCAATATTGTGTTAACGTCTGCTGTATAGCAGAGTGATTCAGTTATACACACACACATACACACATCTACTATTTGATGAAATAGATGATGTTGTTCTTTATGATTTATTTATTTATGTATGTGGCTGTGCTGGGTCTTAGTTGTGGCATGCGGGATCTTGGATCTTCTTTGCTGTATGTGGAACCTTTAGTCACAGCTGGCAGATTCTTCGTTGTGGCCTGTGGGATCTAGTTCCCTGACTGGGGATCGAACCTGCACCCCCTGCTTTGGGAACACAGAGTCTTAGCCACTGGACCACTGGGGAAGTCCCTCATGTTGTTTTTAAGATGGAACAGAACATAAATGTTTTGAAGCTACTCATGAAGAATAGCCCTCTTACCCCAGCTGTAGGGAGACCGAGTCTAGCAGACCTGTCGTGGATGGGTGAACAGTAGGGCCGGTGGACCCCCGCCTGTCCCAGGGGCGGGTGCGGTTTCTCCTACGTGTCTTGTCTGAGCGATTTGACACTTAGGACTGAGGGGCTCTTGGGAGAGGAACCAGCGGGAGAGTAGATGACACACATTTCACTGAAGTTAAAAATTGCAGTGGTGATGGCAATTATTTTGAATTATCCTCAGAATGATTAAGAAAATGATACCCTTAAATAAATGTTTGAAAGAAATGAGTTTTGTTGGGAATAATACCTCACAGCCAGTTCTCAGAAGTCCAAAGACAGACGCGAATTAAGGGACACCCTCCAAGCAGTTGGGGGAGGGAAAAAAAAAAAAAAACACAGAGTGCCTAATAAATATCTCGCCAATCCAATTATAACATTCAAATCAAGAGAGAAAAATACAGTATCAAATATAATGAAAGCTCTCTTTCCCAGTGAGCACACAGCCCACTCCTCACTGTCCAGCGCTGAAGGGGATTTCAAAGTCAGCGTGTATGCAGGGTGGGGGGAATGCCATGTAAATCAAAGTGAAATAATCAAATTTTTCTGGTGGAAATAAGTGCAGTTGTTTGATGTAATTTTGACATTCAGCATAATTTCAGCATCCACGCTGAAGTTAGGGAATCAGGGTGTCTCTGTGAGATTTATACAGTGAGAATTTATTGATCAGGAAAATCTAAGTTGGACTTTGAATACAGTGTGGCCTTATGATTTGTGGGGGAATATAGTCTCCTACCATACGTGTGTGTGTGTGTGTGTGTGTGTGTGTGTGTGTGTAATATAAGTATATATATATATAATAGAAATAGTGTAAGTATATATTCTACATATTTCACTGTCAATGTTAAGGCAGAAAAGACCTGTTTCCATTTGTAGTGGTGTGAATAGCATCCCCTCTAAAACCATGTCCACTCAGAACCCCAGAATGTAGCAGTATTTGGAAATACTGGTGTAATACCTCTGTAATACAGATGTGATCAGTTGAAGTCATCCCGGATAAGGGTAGGCTCTAAAGACAATGACTGGGGTCTTTCTAAGAAGAGAACACGCAGAGATACACATACAGGGGAGAGGGGCGTCATGATGAGATGGCTGTTGGGGCAATGTACCTATGAGTCAAGGAACCCCACACATTGCCAGGAGCCCCCAGACTCTGGAAGAGGCAGGGAAGAATCCTTCCTCAGAGCTGTCAGAGGGAGCGTGATCCTATGGCACCTTGATTCAGGACTCCTGTCCTCTAACAGAATCTCCATTGCTTGAGGCCATCTATGAAGGGCACCCTTTATGGCATCCTTACACTGGTGCCATGTAAGTCCTCTTCTGCATCTGTAGATAACCAGCCCCTGCTCAAGAGGTAGAAATATGCAGGAATCTAGGAGGTGACTTTCCCTACCAGAGAACCTGGGTTTGCAGTGTCTTGGGTCAGCAGTAGAGATCCTTCCAGACGCCCTCTGAGAGGCTTTAGTCACTCGTGCCCTCAAGTAACTGAGGAACAGACGCCCGGTGAGTCCTGGAGCTGCAGGCAGGAATCCAGTCTGCACCCCTGCTGATGCTGGTTCTGCTTGGAGAGGGAGGAGCCCAAGCGATGCCAATGCAGTGCAGAAGACGAGCCCCCAGAGGCCTCCCAGAGAGTGTGCTCCGAGCACAGGAGAGTCTGAACCAAGAGCCGCTCGGGTCCCTGCTCCACCTGGAACCACCCAACCCCTCAAGCAGACTGGTTGGGTTCATCATCTCCGACCTGGTGCAGACAGGCTGGCTTCCAGCCAAGTGGTTTTGCGCTGCCTTGCAGGGCCGTAGGTGGAGTTGTCTTTAAGTGTTCATGCATCTCTTCCTCTTTTTAAATGTTCACTTTGTATTGGAGTGTAGTTGACTAAGAATGTTGTGTTAGTTTCAGGCGCACAGCAGAGAGCTTCTGTGACACCCGTACAGGTACCCGTTCTTCGTGGGTTTCGCTCTCTCCTCTTGCCCTCCTGCCACTTAGCCAGGAGTGCCACCCAGACAGCAGCTGCTCTTTCGGCTTCGCTAGACCTCACAGCTGAGTAATCCATTCAGTAATTCATGAGCACATATTTATTGAGTCCTCATCACATACCAAGGATCGTGCTGGATGCTGGGGCTCAAACCGTGAACAGACTGAACCTCTGGTCTAGACCTCATCAGATTCCTGGTCTTAGGGCCAGGGCAGGCCCACATGGGGCCTTGGAATGAATTAGATAAAGGCACCCCATTCCTCTGGGCAGGGTTCATGGCTCAGCGCATGTAACAACTTATCAGCGACTTGCATATCAGCCCAGCCCACTTCCTTAGGCCAGTAACCTTGTGCAGTGCACAATTCGTGCAACTGTACCTGGCATTGAACCTCCCGGGCCTCCTAATAGCTAACAGGGTCATCACAGACATGAAGGACGAGGCAGGGAGGGATTAAAAAGCACACAAGACCCAATGTGACCCAGCCCTGTTTGAGCCAAAAGAGGCAGCTCAGAAGGGGAGCCTTCTCGGAGGAGGCCGATACATATAGCAGTAAAATAGCTACACAGTAAACCTTTTGGGGGTTTTGTTGTTACTGTTTCTGTATCGATAAATATGGTGATTCTGAGGCATAGAGAGTTCAATTAATCCTTTGCTTATTTCTGAAGCTTCCTTCGTAAAGGAGAGAGAGAATTTATGTGCCACCATTTAGGTCCTTTTCAATACAGTCACTGGCATCGCATTTTGGCAGAGGCACTAAATGACTCGAGAGAGTTGGGAGATGCAGGGAAGATGTTTTTATTATTATTATTATTCAGAAGCTTTTATTTGATCATATAAATTGTTACACTCACTTGAGTTTCTGCCTCAACCAAGACGAAGAATCACATCTACCAATATTCTCAGGCCTACTGCTACCGTATAGAAAGAACCTTAAATTGTAACTTGCAAGTAAGAGAAATAATCAGAGGGATTTATCATGATTGGAAAATCAGACCCTGGAAAATCAAAACACACTTTGCTACGGAGATGAATTTGCGTGTGTGGTGGGCTTGTACGTTAAAACAACCGTGGATACCATGGGCAAACGCTGCTTCTCTTTCCATTGGTGTGTTTATTTTCATAGCCCCATCGTATATTAAGCATCCTTGCAGTGGAGGCATCTCTAGACCCTGTCATCTACATTTTGAAAGTGCCAAATCCTAGCCAGTAGACCACCAGGGGGGCTATGTCATCTACATTTTGAAGAGAAGTCCTGCGTTATGGGAACCCCCTCCTTTGAAAACTAAATCCATATGGAATTCTCAGCCTATATAGATGAAGGCAGATATTCATGGCATGTTATATAATACCACAGTGAGAAACTGCTCTGTTAATAAAACTCAGGGAATTTCTAGTAGCAGCTGAGATAACAGAGCCTAGGGGTGTCACGCAGGGAGAGTAATAAAGTCCAGCGAAAGAATTCAGGTTGTGTCTTTGAAACTCACTCTGTATGACATTTCTCAGCCTGCTGATTGCATTAATCAATGCCCACAAACCCTGCTCTACCCAGAAATCGCAGCTTCCCAGAAGGCTTCCTTGAGAGTCCTTGGTTTGTTATGATAGCATATAGTATCTTTCCTGATGACCCTTTTACAAAATGCAGCCCAACTTGCCTCTGAATTCCCTGTTCTCCTTCCTTGCTCTATTTTTATTTTATTTTTTTCCTGCTAAGATTTATCACCATCTGACTTGATGTGTGTATCAGTCAGCTAATACCTCATAACAAATACCCTGACACTTAGTGACTTTAACACAACAACCCTATTACCACATGACTTTTGTGGATCAGAAGCCTGTCTGTGACTTAGCTAGCTAGATCCTGCAGCTCATGGCTTCTTACGAGGCTGCCATCAAAGTGTGGGCCAGAACTGTGGCTATCCCAAAACTCAGACAGGGAAGGATCCAGTGGGAGTTGGTGGGAGCCATTTCAGAAGCCACATTGAAAATTACATATTTTAAATTATGTATTTGTCTATCATCTCTAAGCCACTGAAATAAAAACTACAGAAGAGCCAAGATCTCTCTGGTTTGTTCTTCATTGTATCCATGCTTCCAGGTGTTTGTTGAATGAAAGAACTCAAATATTTGTTGAATGAATGAATCAATGTGGAGACTGCTTTTGGTCCCCCAGAGAAGCCCTGTGTGTGTCTCATTTCTTTTCTTTCTTCTTGCAAATGAACCTGGAGAATTTTTGAGTGTCAAAGGCTGAGAGAGTATAAAAGTTATTTAGGAGAAAATATTTATTTTAACAGTTATGTTGGCAGAATAAGGGTTTCCCAGGTGGCGCTAGTAGTTAAGAACCCACCTGCCAATGCAGGAGACATAAGAGATGCGGGTTTGATTCCTGGGTTGGGAAGATCTCATGGGAACCCACTCCAGTATTCTTGCCTGGAGAATCCCATGACAGGAGCCTGGTGGGTTACAGTTCAGAGGGTTGCAAAGAGTTGGACATGACTGAAGTGACTTAACATGCAAAGATACCCAGGCCCTGATCTTTGGAAACTGAAGATGTTACCTCACTGGGCAAAATGGAACTTTATAGCTGTAATTAAAGTTATGGACCTTGAGTAAGGGGATTATTTTGGATGTTCTGGATGGGTCCAAAGGGAGAGCCTTTTCTGGGTGTGGTCCCAGGGTTGGACCACAGAAATGACCCAAAGATCATCAGTTCTAGGTCTTTTGAAAGAGCCTGATTTTCAGGGAAGTACTGATAGAACCAAGAATTGTGGACCTCAGGAAAGAACATTTCATTTCTGTTAATACCATCCACACATGTTAGAGACTCAGGATCAGATCTTCACTCATGATAAGATTTGGCAGATGAGAAAGTCTCCCATTGGAACTCATGGTCTCAGGAATTATTGATACCCTCCTTCTAGTCCAGCATAAAGAGAATACCACCCATGAGAAATAACTACTAATGAAAGAGGAGTCAGCTGCCATTCACTTTGCTCTTTTGCATTTCTTTAAATAGTCCATGTATTGAAGTATAGCAAATATACAGGGAAAAGCACAACGCAGTGGATTTTCATGTAGGGGAAACACTCCTGTGAGATTCCTTGTGTGTTGCCCGAAGCAAGAGTTGGTTTACTCTTCTTGCTCACTGACAGTTGAGTGGAGAGACCATAGTTGACTTAGACTTTTCCAATTGATGGCCATGCCGCTTGTTCTGCTTTGGGGCTGTTGTCAGTGGTGCTGCTCTGAAGTTCTTGTCCGTGTCTTTTGGTGAAAGCATTTCTATTGGGTCCACACCTGGGATGGGGGATTCCTGGGGTAAGGGCATCCTTTTCTGTTCTGCTTAGACACTGGGACTTGCCGACCCGGGACAATACAGGGTGAGAGACATGAGTTATGCGAATCCAGGGTCAGATCCTATCTGTATTTTTAAAAATTTTATTTATGTGTTTTTGGCTGTGCTGGGTGTTCATTGCCAGCAAGCTTTTCTCTAGTTGGGGTGGGTGGGAGCTGCCCTCTGGTTGCAGCGTGTGGACTTCTCGTTGCGGTGGCTTCTCTGGCTTTGGAGCACAAGCTCTAAGGCACACGGGCTTCAGCCCCTGTGGTACGTGGGCTCCACAGTTGCGGTTCCTGGGCTCTAGGGCACAGACTCAGTAGTTGTGGCACACCAGCTGAGTTGCACTGTGGCATGTGGGATCTTCCCGGACCAGGGATCGAACCTGCCTCTTCTGCATTGGCGGGCGGATTCTTTACTGCCGAGCCACCAGGGAAGTCCTTGTCTTTATTTAACATTCTGATATTTGCTCATGGAGGACTGTTGTGCATTCACTTTTGTATTAATTGTTGTCTTGATCTGGGCTGCTCCCTTAAATTTTGCACCCAGGGTGAAGTTTTCACCCGGGGTCCACTCACTTCACCCTGATTCTGGCTCTCAGCAGATCCAAGACACCAGGTAGCTGCCTGCTGTCTGAATGCTTGGTATCTGGTCCCAAAAGATCCCTCGGGGCTGTACCAGCTTAAACAGTGCATGAGAAAAACCCCCGGTCCTCAAAGCTCATGCCTGGGCCCACAGGGCCTCACGGCAGGGCGCGTTTTATTTTCAAATACACGTTTTTACTCACAAAGACCTTTGCAAGGTGGTTTGAAATTTGTTGGCCTGGAGGGGGCAGGAAGGGCATGGACTGTTTCAAGTGCAACATTTAATTTATTAATTGGGTTGGGGCAGCCAGGCTGGCTTCTCAGGTCTGCGTTCTTGGTTTCTGGACTGTTAGAAAAGAGAGGGGGGAGGAGAGAGGGCAAATGCTGTTTCGGAAGGTCTGGCTGGGTAGAGGGGTCGGAGGGGGCAGAGGGGCTGCACTCACAGCCGGATCAGGGCCAGCGCTCCTCACTAAAACGCTCCTTTCCTCTGCTTCTTCAACACGAAGAGACTCTCCATCACCCATTTCCTGTCTCTTTAGGCAGCTCTATCCCATGGCTTAGTGGAGCAGGTATCAGCCTGATAGGATGCAGGGCTGGGTTTATTGGGTTTAGGTAAGCAAATCCTCTTAAGAAAAACTGCTCATCAGTCAGCCTAATTTACTCGTCTGGGGAAGAACGTTGTCTATTTTGTTCCGTGCTGGCGGGCCAGTGTTCCCAGCACAGCAGCAGCGTGTGCAAATCCAGGCTCATTCGAGGCTGGGGGAGACCCGGAGCTGGAAACTGAGGCTCTAATTGAGATGGTGGTTGATTTCACCGGGGGAGGGCAGGGCAGGGGCATGATGGCTTTGGAGATGGTGGGGACCCGGGGCTGCAAAGCTGGTCCTTCTCCTGTTCTGTGCCCCTCGAAGAAGAATCTACACTAAGAATGCCATCACCCCACAGAGGAAGATTTTTGTTTGCTTGTTTCTGATCATCCAGGGGTTTCTGACTTCATACCTGTGCTCTGGTTAATTTCACGAGGCAGCTGCTGCAGTCGGTCAGCTCCCAGCCGTCTGCTCCCTCCCCACCATCTGTGATACTGGCTGTGCCTTCGTGTCTGATCCTCACAGTTGCTTTAAACAGTCGGAACCCCCCAAGTGCATAGTCAGCTCCGTGTGGCATCAAGCTGGTGGGCTCCCACATAGTCCCGACTTAAGTCTAGCCAGCTGCCCTCCCATCTCACCTCCAGTTTCCATTCCTGTCTTCTCTGAATTCTGACTGTGTGTGACATGTTCCTGTTTGTAGACTCATTGGTCTTTTTTTCTTCTTCTTCTGATTCTTAATGTGATTTCTGTAGCTCACACAGTGGTTCCCCTTGTTATCACATTGGGACACTTCATCTACAAGAGTGCGATCAGACAGCCTCGATAAACTGCAGGACATGCTTCCTCTTCCTCCTTCCCCTACTCAGAGAGCCCTGAGCCCCACGTACGGCTGGAAGATGGAACAGCCCGAGAATGGGACCTGGACAGTTAGAAATAGCAGATCAGGTCATCTTCATGCCTTGATAAGTCACCATTGTGTTCTCATTAAGAAACAGGTATCTGTATATCTTGATGTACGTAACTTAGAAAGGGAAAAACCTTGCAATCTTTCCCGGCCTCTCCAACAGTTTGGAATATGTTCACCCAAATCTTTTCTTTTATATGTAATGTTTATTATTTATTTTTGGCTGTGCTGAGTCTTTGTTGCTGCCCTGGCTTTTCTCCAGTTGCAGAGAATGGGGGTGGGGGAGCGGTTCTCTAGTTGCGGTTCTCGGGCTTCTCATTGTGGTGGCCTCTCTTGCTGCAGAGCAGGGACTCCAGGGCACTCCCGGGCCCCAGCAGTTGCAGCACGTGGACTCAGTTATCGCTGATCCTGGACTCTAGAGCCCAGGCGCCATAGTTGTGGTATGGTACACAGGTCTGTGACATGTGAGATCTTCCTGGATCAGGAATCAAACCTGCGTCTACCGCATTTTTTTCCCACTGAGCCACCAGGGAAGCCCCACCCAAATCATGTACTTATGTATGTCTGTGTGTGCGCAGACATGCTTCACTTCACTGTACATCTGAGATACCCTTGCATGTCAGTGCGTAGAGATTTGTCTTATTCTCTGCAATGGCTGCCGTCAGTTGCACTGTATATCGCAGTTTATTTATCCAGTTAGACCCAGAGAATCTTACAACGCAGCTAGTGCTTTCAGGCAGAGGAATTCCCTCTCCAGCATCTCTGCAGGAGGTTAGCCCCAGCCCACACAGGGCTTGGGTTTCCTTGGGTCCAGACAGTTTTGATGAATCTAAGTCTCTGGGGTGATGTCTTCATTTCTGCCTCATTTCCATGGCTGGCTGCTCAGTCAAGGCCAAGAAAGACTTCCAGCTGTGCCCATGTCCAGGGTATTTTGAAGATGTGAAGGAGTTCAGGTAGACAGCCTGCAGGATCTGGGCCATGTAGACATTAGAGTCCCCCAGTGGTTCACCCTTCGGCCTTTTATCATTCCAATCTGTACAACCTCATCCCCTTCCTCCACTCTCAGATCATTTTGCTGAGTTTGAAATATAACTGCCTACTGGGCCTCTCTACCTTCAGGTGTAAGACATCTTGACCACGGACACAGGTGACCCATCCTTCCTTCAATCTAGGTCCCCCTTCTCCTCCAGAATCCCACTCCCTGGACCCTCATAAGGCACTGGCTTTCATCCTTGGTGACTTTCTCCATCCACCTCATGCCCTGCCTCCAGCACATTTCCAGGATGCCTACCGTCCACTCCAGGCCTGTCATCACCTCTCTGATGATGGCCACTGATCACGCTTGTCTTTCTCCAGCCCACGCAGAGTCACTGTCAGGAGAAGCTAGTCTGACTGCACCCCATAGAGACCCCTTCCCCCTGCTCGCCACCTCCTGCAGAACAGAGCCCAGAACAGGACGCCTTCCCTACTCGGATGCTCTGCCTTCCGTTTGCCCCTCACCCCTCCTCTGCACAGGCATTAGATGCTCAGCTTCTCACTGCCGTCTCTTCAGCTACACTGATGCTTCTCTTTGGAGCATCCTTCCCACCTCTTTCTTTAAGTCTGAGAAGCTATTTCTTTCTGTAAGGAGGCTTCCCTGATCACCTGGACTAGACTAGATACTTCTGTTTTCCAATGAGACAGCCCCTTTCTCTCGACCACTGACATTACCTCATGCAGTGAAGCCATCCGTGTGCACTCTCTGTGTGAACTCTCCAAGGGGAAGACCCTGCCTTACTCAGCTTTACATCCTCAGCTCCTATCACAGGAACTGATGTGAAGACATATTCAGGGTACACGGGATGAACAGATGGCTGGATGGATGATGGGTGGATGGATAGATAAGATGGAAGGAAGAATGGGAGAGTCTGAATACCTGCCCGTGCCACTCTGGTTTCAGGCATCGATGGAATGGAGCTGGGTAATTTCAAGCAGCTCCAATCCCCTGCTTTGGTTCATGGCACAATGTCCTCTGCCTTGAGAGATCAGCAGGAGGGTAGCAGAGTCTGGAAGGAGAAATGATTCTCTCTTCCCCTCGTCTAGGGCGCCACACCAGGAGCCTCTCCCTCAGTGTCTGCGGGAGGACCAGTTTTCTCAATGTGCTGTGGGAAGCTCATGAATAGCAGGTGGAGGTGGGGGCCCCTGGTTGCCATTCAAGCTCCCATGGTGCCCAGGCCAGAAATAAAAGGTACAAGTGAACTAACCATTGGCCAAGGCGGCTTTTCCCTTGCAGGCGGGCCCCTTTGGTCTCTCTGTCTAATCATGGTGATAGGAAGAGTCATTAAGTAATAACAGGCACCTCCTCTGTACTGAGCACCATGCGTGTCCCGCACACCGCGTTCCGCCCGCCCCCATCACTGTCACTGTTATCCTCGGGGTGACCCTGGCAGTGGGTGCCACGTAAGACACAGCCTTCCACTTATAGGGAGGGTTCTCGGGGCTGTGGAACTTGCCCAGGGTCACCCCGGTATTAAGCAGCAGGACCAGGCTCCAGTCCTAAGCAGCATCCTAAGACCCCCCAAACCTGCCCTCCAGCTGCTCCCAAAGGAAGGAGGACCGAATCTTTCTGGGCCAGACATTTCGTTTTCTCCACATAGTGGAAAAGAAGCTGGATCAGAAAGGATTCTGGCTGGCTGGGGCCTGCTCCCCAGCCGCCTTCTCTCTGCCTGTTCCTCCTGGAGGGCAGAGGTAAGGGATGAGTGGGCTGAGGGATCCGGGTGGCAGTGCTGGGCGCCCCAGTGCGCCATTCGGGATCTCCAGGGACCGACTTTTTAAGTCCCAAGCCGTCTACTTTTCCATTCTCGATGCAAATGCTCTCTCCCTGATTTGTAACCGCATCCCTCTCACATAAATGGATTGACAGGCTGTCTAATTTCCCTGTGTCTTCTCGACTCGAGCGCTGTGAGCACGCCTGAGCCTCTGCAGCGGAAGCCTCTCATTTCCCATGTGGATGCGGGCAGAGAGGCTTACCCACGCGCGGAGGGAAGAGCCACGCTCGTCATCATCAGGACCGAGGCAGTGGCCGCAGGGACTCCCAGTGACCTGGCCGTGCGCGGAGCCTCCCAGAGTTCTCTCCACGGGTCACATCTTCTGACTCTAAGAAGCATTAGTTCAGTGGAGATGCTGAGCGTTTTGGTTTTTGGTTTTTTTTCACCTTCACGTCAACCTTTTATATCTTAGATAATAAAATAAAGTTTCCCCCCAAAAGATGCATTGAGAATTATCATATCTCTTGAAGAGATTCAAATAGATAAAGGACTTCTTCTTATTTCTCTTCATTTTAAAATAACTTCACAGAGTTGCCCCAAACAGGGAGAAATGCCTCCTTTCAGTCATCCTAGTTCTTTTACATTTGTTTTTTTAAATAAGCTGTATAATACAGTAAAGTGTACAATTCTTAAGTGCGTAACAGCTTGGTGAATTTTTACTATACATACACCCTTGTGTCCACTACCCAGATCAAAATGTAGAATATTCCCAGAAGCAAAAGGGTACACCCCCATGTCCCTTTGGAAAGGGACATGTCCCTTTCTCAAGTAACCACTGTTCTGACTGCCATCATCATGGATTCGTTTTGTCTGGTTCCAGCTTCATGAAAGCAGAGGCACACAGGATGTACTTTCTTTGTGGACATGTTGTGGACATGTTTCTTTGTGGACATGTACTTTCTTTGTGGACATTGTTCGACATGTACTCAGCACTGAAAGCCGGGTGTTCTCTAACCAAATATATAACCATATAACCAATGGTCTCTGGTTAAAAGGTCTTAATGAAAGTGCGTGAAACAAGTGATTTTCTTTGCAAAAAGGAGAGGGACTCTAAGGCTTTTTATCTACCCCACCCCTGTAAATGAAAACTACAGGATTAATCTGCACCAAATCTGGGCAGCCTATTTAGGATGGATTGTTTAAAGTATATGCACTGGTCTACTCAAAATTCACTTTGGAGGAGCTGCAAGGGCCCCTCAAAAACTTAGCCAAATGACCCAAGAGAAACTGTGAGCTCTGATTGGTGATAAAGCTTGTTTCTCCCTCAGGCAGCTCTGGCCCACCCAGGGTGAGTAACAGTATGGATTTATTTACTTAAGGAGGGTTAGCGATTCTTTGAGTGATGTTGTAGAGGAAGGTTAGTGGTCCAGTGAATCTGAGAAGTATTTCATGTTCTGTGTCTGTTTTGGAGATTTACAATGCTCACCGTCAATTAGCATATTAAAGGTGCTGATAAGGCCTGCTGCAAAGATGGTGATGTGGTTGCATCATGCATCACCTAAACATCTTTACCACAGAACTCTCTTATAATGGAGATTCTTTTTCTGTCTCAGAGAACTCACTTTCCTGTAACTTAGGTACTAAAAGCCAGCAGACAGTAAGTCAGTCTTTGGGTAGAAAAATTTTACATTTACATTTTACTTATGGTAAACATGGGCTTTCCTGATAGCTCAGTAGGTAAAGAATTTGCCTGCAATGCAGGAGACCCTGGTTTGATTCCTGGGTCGGGAAGATCCACTGGAGAAGGGATAGGCTACCCACTCCAGTATTCTTGGACTTCCCTTGTGGCTCAGCTGGTAAAGAATCTGTCCACAATGTGGGAGACCTGGGTTCGATCCCTGGATTGGGAAGATGCCCTGGAGAAGGCTACTCACTCCAGTATTCTGGCCTGGAGAATTCTATGGACTGTATAGTCCATGGGGTCACAAAGAGTCAGACACGACTGAGGGACTTTCACTTTATGATAAACATAAGGCCTCCATCTGTTATTTTCTCAGGTTATCCTGAGATTTAAAAAATCTTTAAATTATCAAAGTGAAGGTAATATCACTTTCAAAACTTTTTCAGAATATGAATGGAAATACCCATTGGGGGTAAATTTATTTTATTGGTTTTATGTAAACTTCATTTTACTTTATTCTGAAGTTAATTATTTTGCATCACAGAAGCACCAGAAAGCCTTCTCTTTCCCATATAACTACACTGCTGCCTCTAAAAATCAAGAGAAATGACCCCAAAATGGAACTCAAGGCCTCTGAGCTGGCAAGAGAAGGTCATGGGTGAGTGGGGAAGAGATAGTTATCAGAGCGTCATGTGATACAGTCTGTAATCAGGGTTTATCATCTCTTTTAACCTTTTCTTTTCTCTGAGATTTGTTTTGGAGCAATCAATAATTGCTTCCAAAATTCCTGCTGTACTCCACAGAGGCCCAGATTTCCCGTTCTGCAGGAATCCCACAGTTTCATCCGTTACAAATCTGTCCCATTATCAGAGGAACATCTTAGTAGTTTTTCAGCAGAAGTTGTTTCTGCTAATTTGCTAATTCATTCATATGCTGTCTGCCAGCCTCTGGGCATCCATGGACCATTTTCAGCTTACTTTTGTTTGGCCAGACAGGAAGTCTGCTTGCTGCTTTTAATTGTATTAAGTCCTTCGGAGAGAGGGAAAGTTCTTGGGGGACCTAAAAGATTTTATTGCTCAAAGAAGAAGCATTGCAAGTTTCATGATGCTTTTGCATCACCTGATCTAGACATTTGCAAGAGAGATTGAGAAAAGAAGTCCTTCTTCATATACCGTTTTATTATCTCAGATTGTGAATCTGTGCTCATGGGCTAAATTCAGTATATAACCAGCACAGAGTTTTAGTCCTTTTATCCTGTGCTGGATGTGAAGAGGGATTCTCAGAAGAGAAACCTTAGCCCTGGTTCTCAAGGAGGACACACTTGTTTGGAGATTCAGGCCATATAGTTAAAAAAAAAAAACTAGTCACAAAATAATCATAGACATGTGATGTTGATGGAAAAGACAGTGCTTAATGCGACCTGTCACTGTGCTTAGCACTGTAAATGTACTAACTCTCTTACTCCTCAGCCCTCTGTAAGGTATGTTATTATTATTTCTGTTTAAATGTGAGGACGCGGAGGCACAGAGAGGTCAAGACATCTGCCAAGGGTCACACAGCTAGTCAGTGGCAGAGGTGGGGCTGTTAGCAGCTTTCAAGAGGAAACTGGCTTTTATCGAGTGTATTCTGTATACCAGGTCTCAGGATAAATTATTTCACACACAGATAAATTATTTGGTTTAATCTTCAAAACAGTTTTTAAGACAAAGAAGTATTATAGCTACTTTTATAGGTAATGAATTGAGACTTGGGGATGCTGAGTAGCTTGCCCAGAGCTGTGGACCATCTAAGTGGCAGATTCAAGGTTCAAATCCAGGTCTGCTTGATTGTAAATTCTATTCAACTGCATTGTGCACATTAAGCCAAGTCTATAGCTTCTTTCTCTAGCTAACTAGCATTTTGTAAAACTATATTCACACACACACACACACACACACACACACACACACACACACCTCTTTCCTAGCTGCCAGTGGCTCAACTCACTCCAACTATGGAGCCTTGTCACAAAGGGGTCTGTGGGAGTGGCCTCACCTGACCCTCTATCAGAACTCAGCCCAGAACTCAAGTGACCAGGTATCTCCACCTTCATGGCAACACCTGGTCCCGGCTGTCCCTGGGAACATCCCTGAAAAACTGTCCAAGGGAACCTGTCTCCTGCATCCCTTTCTGAAGGTAAGGGCCAGCCCTCCACTTCCCATCAGAGCAGGAACCCTGAGCTGCAGAATGGAGCCTGGCTGACCCTGGATGAGGACTCGGCCCAGGGAATGCCCAGTGACTGCCCAGCGGAAGGGCTGAGACACCCTGAGGTCATCTGCAGGCAGCCTGCCCTGGTCACCTGAGCGCTCTGGCTCCAGCCTATGGAGAAGTAAGGGCTGATCCGGCCAAGAAAGTTGGTAACCTGGAGAAGTCATGAGCATCTCCCCAACCCCAGCCCTACCTGCTGAGGGAGGAGGGAATTTGCTTGGCTCTCAGGGGACCTAGAGTCTTGCTCTGGTTCTCTGATTGCTTGTTATGTGGTTGTGGGCAGGACCCTCTCCTGGCCTCCTTGTCCCTTGGGTGGACCATGGGGTTTAATAACAGACCCCGTCAAAGGATGCTGGTGATGACAGGAGATAGTAAATGGAAAGCGCTCAGGAGGATGCTGGAGCCTGTGGGTGCTGTTTCTTCACTAAGCCTTCTTACCAGTCTCCACCCCAGCTCCCCCCAACCTCTTCTACCCCTCAGGCAGCTGGCACTTGTCAAAAAGGCCGCTGCTCTATGAGGGCCAGCTCACATTCTTGCCCTGCCGCCCGGGGACGGGTCAAGAGAGGGCACGAGGGGCCAGGACGATCACGTCACCTGGGATGGGGACCAGAGCATTCCTCGGGACGCTGGGGACCTTCATGCTCGTTTGCTCCAAATCATGGCTGCCTTTGCCCCTCTCTCGACCCAGCCGCAATAACCTTTGAGTGAAGTGAATGCATAACCTCCCTCTTCAGCAGGGTCTTTGCATCTGCAGTCACCTCTGCTAGAACAGAGCAGACGCTTATTTTCATTCTCAGTGATTGCTTCCTCAGAAAAGCCTCCTAACCTGGTCGCTCCTGTCCGTTATAAGCTCTGGTGATACCGCACGCCTCTTCCCAGCAATAATCACTCCCCTCCTTTTCCTTCTGCCCCGTCCTGTCCCCATCGCCTCCCGCAGTGTCTGTACATGGCGGCCCTGTTGCTACATTTATGGGAGGAAGAGGAGTGATTCGTGCCCTCTGGGGGCCTGGCACGCGCTGTGAGAAGCCGACAACCGGTCCCCGGTCCCCCCTCCTGGGTGCACGGTGACAGCATCTTCGCCCGCTGTAGTGCTGGCCCTTGATCGCCTTCCGCCTCCGCCACCCACTGCTTGCCTGTGCGCATGCTCCGTGCTTCATTCCGCTCGGACCTGTGCGCAGAGCTTGTCTGATGATGCATGGGGAGGAGCAAGTGGCGACCTCGGGGATGGGCTGGAGACCTCCCATCAGCCTGTGCTCCCCTGTATCAAGCTGGAGGAGCTGGCAGGCTGTGTTTTAATCAATTGATAGCATCGCTTGGCACCTAGCATGCAGCTCTGGTTTTGTAAAAGACCAGGTGGCTAGTGTTCCCATCTCTCCATCCTCACAAAATTTCAGGTTGGAGGCAGAAAGTGGCTGCCAGGCTTCTCCTGGAACATTGGAGTGGGGCCAGGGCTCTGCATGGCGCACTTCCCCCGCAGAAGGAAACGAACCCCAGAGAGAGGGGAGAAAAAAGAAGAAGGAAAGTGCCAGGAACGTCCCTGGGGGAAATGAAACTGTCATCTGACTGCGGTCTCCCCCTTTTTGAGAGGAGGGGCTGTGAGCAGCCAGGATGAGTTCAGCTCAAAAGTCAAGTCAGTCCAGTCCATTTAACATGAATCTTGTCCACCTGTGCAGCCCTCTACAGGGGACACACTTCACGTGTCCTCTTTTCTCGTGGGCCTCTAATTCTGCTTCCATGACCCCAGTCCTTCCTGCTTTCATCGTCCATTCTCTGCCTTCAGACTTTCCCAGCTCCAGGCTGATCTCCAGTTTGGGGTCAGAATAATTTTCCCGAAGTCTGAGCTGGTTACAGCCTGTGCCATGGGTGCCACCTTCCTGCGACTGTCCCTCCTGCCCAGATGGGTGCTTCACAAGGAACATGCCTTCTAGTCTTCACTATTGTAGTTCCGCAGTTGGCACTGGGTCTGGGATGCAGAAGGAACTCAGAACATGTTCATGAATAAATGGATGGATGGGTGGATGGTGAATGGATGGATGAATGAATGCATGGATGGATGAATGCATGGATGGATGAATGGATATATGGATGATTGGAGAGACTTTCAGGTGAATGAACGAATGAATGGGATTGTTAGGGGCCAGGAGAGGTAAACAGGCCCAGGGGATGTGCTGAGACGGGTCAGCAGTATTAACAGTGGATATCCTGGGATGGCACACAGTAGTCAACACCAGCTCTAGAATCAGACCGGCAAGGTTTGTGTCCCGATGACTTTGGGCAAATTGTTTTGAGTGATCCAAGGTCAGCCTTTCTCATCTACAAAATGGTACTAGAAGCAGTGCTTCCTTCAGAGGGCAGTTGTGAGGAATGGATGAGCTAAGTCATGGTATGTGCCTGGTACCAGACCTGGCAAGTAGGAAATGCCCAGAACCTGGGCGTGGTGTTTACAATGATGATGAAGCAGGGCATGAGGAGGAGGAGAAGGTGGAATGGGGCATCACAGAGAGGAGGCATGTGTGTGGGGGTCTACACCGCATGAGTGTTCTTACAGATCCTCTGAGCCGCCATAGCTGTGCCCAGGCTCCCAAAATGCTCCTTCTTCTGGGCTTACCTTTGGAGCTTTCTATAATTTGTCTCCAAAACCCACCACTTCCTGTTGCCTTATCTTGTTAAAGACCCTAGATCTCCCCAGCTTAGTTATTGCATTTGACATTAGTCATCCTGTTTATTGCTCAGTATAAGTTAATAACTTTTTATTTTTTAATCAAAGCAATAAATATACAATTTTTATGCAGACAACACTTTACAAGACAAATCCAATGAGGGTGTTCCTGGTTAGGTGAATCTCCTCCAAGAGGTGGTTCAGGGACCCCAGTGTGTGACTCTGTCATTTCCTAGATGGCTCTTCTCCTCTCTATCTAGCAGATGGAGAAAGAGACGATAAAGCATCAAGGGGGAAACTTTATGGACCAGGCTGGGAATGGCATTATTTACATCACCCACATTCTATTGGCCAGGACCAAGTCACATGACTCTATCTTACCTGCAAGGGATACTGGGAAGTGTAGTCTAGCCATCTTCCCAGCCAGAAAGGAAAATGGCAATAGCCCAGTGGCTTCTGCTAAACCCATCTTCCATGTTCACTGTTGGCTGAAACCTTCAGTTCTTGGTACGCTGACCACTCACCTCCAAGCCAGCCCTGTCCAGCTGCAGCCCTAGCCCCTCCAGTTCCATCCTGCATAGAACCACTACCTTCCTTGCCCAGTCCCCACAGTGAAATCTGACAATGTCTGGATGCCAGGTCCAAGACAGAGCACCTCGCCTGGCCTCGAACACTTTTCATTTGGTATAAGGGGGCCCACACTCTTGACCTGTGTCCTGGAGGAGGACCTTTCTCCCCTCTCCTTCTCCCGTCTCCTCTGCTTATCCCAGTCTGGATCATACCAGTTTGTGCTTGGAAGATTTTTATTTTTTTTAATTTTTTTAATCCAAACCAATTAAAAATGTACTTTGTTAAAGAGTGAAAAAATAAAAAATGCCTTTCACCTCAGCTGAGAATTCTGCCTGCCCAGTTTCACCTGGAAAAGAATTAGAAGTGACAACGTGTTATTAATTGAGGGGTTTGAGCAGTCCCTTCTGTGTGGTGTGGGTTTTAACATGCTTGTTCCAGCACATGGCCATTCACAAGTTTGCCGTATCAGAAATTGAGGTTCTGAGAGTTGGCGTCTCAGACAGACCAAGGTGTATTTGGGGACAGGCCAAGGTGTCTATTCATCTTACACTCTAGAGCTTGACCCAGGGGAGGGAGAGAGTCTGGGTTTCCATGACATCCTTCAATGGTTGGGATATGAGCGTCCTTTCTCACCAGCAGCCGCTCTCCTAATCACTTTGCTTGTGGAAGACCTGCAGGAAGTGGTGTGGGACTGCGGACATTTGAGCCATAAAGCTCAGGTTCAAAGCCCAGCCTCGTCACTAACTAGCCCTGTGATTTGAGCCAAGTGACAATTTCTCTGACCAATTCTATCATCTCTAAAATTGGGTCAACCAGTGCCAGCAGACCACAGAACTTAGCCATTGGTGTGGACCTTAGCATGGAGCAGTCTCTCTGCTTCTTCCCTTTCCTGTGAAGGAAACAACAAATCCTGCCGAGGGCGTGGGGTAGAGTGCAGTGCCAAACACTCCAGACTGTGTGGTCTGCACAACTGGCCTGCCGCCCTCTGGGAGGCAGGCGAGCTGGCTCTGCTCTGTGGAAAGAGGTGGAAGATTCCCTCTGTCAGCAGGGAGTTGATCCCTTACAAGTGCAGCTATTGAAGCCTGTGGTGACAGCCCCTCCCTGGCAGATTCCATGAAAGCACGGAACCACAGAAGGGAACTGGAGTGCCAGGGCAGGTCTTCAAACCGATGCTTATTCAGATGTTAGAAATAAACCACTCTCTGCAACACATATCCAGTGAAAACAGTTATGGTTCTTGATTTTTCTGGAGCCCTCATAAGGAAGGTAGGCTGGTGTGTTGGTCTAGAACATGGATATGCTGTGACGGTACACAAGGATGGTACCTAGGTACTCTAGGTATCCTGGGATAAAAGATAGCTACACTGGGATTGTGCAGCCAGATGGTACATTGAGATGGACATTGGTCTGTGGGGATGGAATGTAGGTGTGCTGGGATGGTGCACAGAGGTGGTACACAGGTATGCTAGGATCATATGCAAAAATGGTACACAGGTGTGCTGGGATGTTTTTATACTGGGATGGTACCCAGGTATGCAGGCAAGCTTGGAGGTGGACAGAGATCGGACAGCGAGATGCTACACAGGGTTGGTACCTGGACACACATGGATGGTCCATATGCTGGATGGAACATGAGATGGGATGCTGGTACACCAGCTGCTACCCATGTACACAGGGATGGTAAACAGGTATGCTGGGTGGACCACTAGGATGATGTATGGGAGTGGTACACAGATGTGTTGAGACTGTCTCCTGGGATGTTACACAGGCATACTGAGAAATATACACAAATGGTACACAGAGATGGCCTGTGAGGACCCTGGGCTAGTTCACAAGGATGGTACACTGTTAGGTGGGACGGTGCACCCCAAGATTCTATAAATAAAGAGGCTAAATGGACTCTGTAAAGGTCCCCACTATTGCCACATCTGAGACTCACCGCCCTGCTTTTATGCAGCTGACAATCTTTCCTGATGGAACCTGTAGCCGTGTACTGGACCGGCTTGGGAAATAAGCAGCTTAGCCTCAAATTCCTGCTCCTCCACTCTTGGTGTGTGACCTGCGGCAGGTTCCGAAGCTTCCTAGGCTTCGGCTCATTATATAAAACAGAGAAGTAAGAGCCTTCTTCATGGGCTTCTTGCCAAGTACAGACCCGCTCGGTGTTAGCTCCATCCTCGTCAGTTATTATAACCTGTCATGCTGGAGGGGGCAGGGAGGGCTTGGGAGCCTTAAAGGACCAAGTTAGAAATTGGAGCTTCACCACTCAGTAACTCTGAGGCCTTGGGCAAGTTACTCTTTCAACTTTAGTCTTCTTATCTCTAAAATAGGGTTAACAATGCTTAACCCTGAGCATTTGCTTTTTGTTTTTTTTTTTTTTTCATCAGTAGCTATATTCCACAATGAATTACAGGCAGATTGCAAAAACACAACAAATGAAATGCAAATAGAGTTCCAGGTGAAGGGAAAATCAAGGTAGAATAAGAAAATTCATGGGATGTTTATGTAGGAATGTTCAATCATCAGAATATAAAGGAGACATGTGCATGTAAGGCGACTGACCGTGCTTGTTTCATGGCAAGAACTCAATAAATGTTTGGCTCTTCTCTGTAGATGAACACAAAGTTTTGGGGGGTAGTTTTCTTAGGCTCAAAGAAATAGGAGGCAAATGCCTATTTTTTCTGCCAGAAGAGCCAGGCTCACAGGCTTCCAGGCTGTGCAGACCTAATCAGGCCGGTCCCGACCTGCTCGGTGACAGAACAAGCACTTGGACACCCATGTCCAGCAAATCTCGCCCACAGTGAGGGACCTGGGCTTTCATCCGTGTCCACCCAGAGCCCACGCTCCCGAGTTCTATGGCTCCTGAAGGGGCATCTTTCAGCTGCAAGGCACAGCAGAGGGCCTGGTAGTCATTAAAATGATCCAACGGTACCTTTTTCTCCAAGAAGAGGAGTGTCGCTGACAGCTCTGGCCAGCGCCAAGTTCAAATTAAAGTAATTACAGCGGTTCCATCTCTGGATCCTTTCAACTGTTGCTCGTGTCCTTGTTCCCGTATGCCCTGCAGTGCTCCGGGGACTTCTGTTGGCCTTGTCAGACATGCTTGATGTCCTTGTGGTGGGAATCGTCACCTGTGACAGGTGTGGGTTACACTTGACCTTTTGGATCAAGGAGCCCAGAAAAGCCCTTCCAGATGGCCATGGACAGTGACACGGATTCCTGTGGCACCCTCCTCAGGCCTGCACACATGAGCACTTATAGGAAATCACATTTTAAAAAAAATTTTCCACCACGAAGGAGACACCAAGATGACAGGCTTCATTGCCTAAGGTGAGACAGGAAGCCGACGACAGGAGCCCTGCGCCCTGCGACGGCAGAGTCGCTCACTCACTGTCATCTTGTCAGCCTGTTCTCCAGAGCTGCAGCCAGCTTCTTACCTCACTCTCTCATGCACTGTGAATACCCAGACCCTCCTCTTTTACCCCCACAACTTCCTCGGAGGGGATCCTCCTGCCCAGACACCAAGGGTCAGAGAGGACCTGTGAATCCACCAAGACCACAAGTCAAGGAAGGAGTGCGGCTGAGATGTGAACCTTTGTCCATGCTCATAAACCCTGTTCTTTACCACCTCCCATGGCCATGCACACTTGATTGTTCTTACATTTCATTATGGAAAATTCCAAACATAGGCAAAGTACCCAGAAGAGTGTTGTGTTAGTTTTCTATTGCTGTATAACAAGTTTGCACAGATTTTGCAGCTTAGACCAACTCCCGTTTACCGTCTCACAGCTTCTGTGGGTCAGGAATCTGGGCATGGCTTTCCTGGGTCCCCTACTGAGGGTCTTGCAAGGCTATAGTCTAGTCTAGCCATCTTCCGATGGCTATACTGGCCATCGGAAGTCTTTTTCCAAGCTCACGTGTTGTTGGTAGAATTCCTTCCAGCTGTAGGATTTGTTTCTTCAGGGCCAGCAAGAGGGAATCTCTGCTGGTGCTTTGAGTGTCTGAGCTCAGGAAAGCCCTAAATCCTCATCCAAGGGCTCACCTGATTATGTCTGGCCCACCTAGGATAATCTCCCTCAAAGTCAAACTGATTAGGGACCTTAATTACATCTGCAAAATATCCTCCTCTTTGCCACATAATCTAACATAATCACAGGATGACAGTCCATCATATTCACAGGTCTCTCCCCAACTCCAGGGAGGGGATTACACAGAGAGGAGGGTCATTGGGGTCCTCTTAGAATTCTGCTCACAAGTATAACCCGTGGGGCCTCATCATGTAGCTTTGCTAAGGATTAACATCTCCCTTTCATGGTTTGTTTCCCACTCCTGCTTAATCATCATTCATTTTTGCCTTTTTTTTTTTTTTTAAAGTAAAACTCATGTACATTGAAATGCATAAATCTCAGCGGGACAGTTTTGAGAAATGGATGCACCCGCATAGCCCATATCTTGATGGCAACTCAGAATATTTCCATCTCCCCAGAAAATTCTTCCCTGTTTGGGCTCACTTACGGATATCGTTTCATTTTTGAAATGCTACTACGTATAAGAAATAGCTAATGTCATATCCAACAGAATGTAGCAATCAATAAATGCTAGCTTCCTTTCAGTTCCTCTAACTTCGAATCCAGGTTCTTTATGGGATGCCAGGAAGGCCAGGAGGAGGCACGCCGCTGAGCTGCACGTGGCTGTAGAGAAAGCTTCTGGAAGGGCTTCGGGCAGGATGCTTGGGGAAGCCGTTTGTGTGCAGTGCTTTATCTTGGGGCTGGACGGCTTGACCTTCACCAGCTCTGCTCCCAGCATGGAGTCTGGGAAGCATGCCGATGCTTTGATGCCCAGAGGCTGCGTCCACACATTCCTGATTTAGAGGGCTGACCATACCCTTTGGCTTTCCGATCTCTCTCAATAGAGCTACGTGCTCTGAACACACCTTGGGCTGGGGGTGGGGAATCTCAACCTTGATTTCCTGATTTCAGGTGGGCCCTTCTGGCCTCCAAAAAGCAGGCCTGGGTCAAGGCTGTGGTCAGGGCCTTCCTCCCTCAGCAGCAAAAACAACAAAACAAACAAAAAGGTAAAAGAACATGGCATCTGGAGAAAGAAAAGGGAATGTGGAAACAGACACCTACTCTGCAATTTGGGCCAGGTTACTGCAACATCAGAGCCTCTGTCTCCGTGTCTCCTAGCTCAGCCACATCAGATCTCTATGGATCAGATGCACACGCAGCGGTTCCAGGCGGAAAGCTCCTGAGTTCAGCACTCCCTTTCCTTCTTTTGTCTGTCTGTCCAGCCGGCCACCCTCTGAATCAGCTCTCACACCTAATATATATGAGGGATGGATGCATATGGATTCTTTAGACTTATTTTGTGTCCTTAGCTGGGGAGATGGGTATTTTCATAGATACCAGTGTTATGAACCAGGGGTAGTTTCCCCCACAGAAGCAAGTAACAAAATACATTAAGGTTTCCTGGTGGGACCAATTTTTTTTTTCCTGCACCATCTGGAAAGATTGGGATGAAGGAGAACCTCTGATCTCTAATTTAGAGACTGTGAGGAATTCTAGACCTTCCTCCCCCCACCTCATGCCTTCTCCTGCTTCCTCCTCATTCCCCCCCCCCCGCCCTCCCCTTCAAGGAGACGCTCCTCCCACCTCCTGTCTCCCATTCCCTTCCTCTGCTTTCTGCCCCCTCTCCTTAGACACATGGGGACCCTCCTGTCTACTGAACATACTCCCCGCCGTGACTTCTCCCCGCCCAATGCTCATAAACCACAACCGCCGGCCCCCTGGGTCTGCAGATGTTATAAGAACAGCCTCATGCAGGGCTACATTGGTGATTTCTCATTTAATTTTTTCGAAGATTTGATTTTTTTTTTTTTAATTTAAAACTCAAAAATGCCATTAAAAACCTCACCCAGATCAGCTGTATCTTTAAGTGTAAAATCCATTTCAGTCGGCGGAGCCCTTGATATGGTTAAGTACTTATTTTTATTGTCTGTCTGGGCATGGTTTTTAACTGCAGGTGGAGGAGTGATCAATAATGTCATAAAGACATGCTCACCCCACGCCCTCTCCCCAAGCCCGGGCCCAGGGGAGGGGCTGAGGTCTGTGCGTCTGAAACGGCCCAGAGTGTTCCACGCCCCTACAGGGGCTCTCCCCTCATTACTTTGTCTGACGCTCTTTGGCTTAAGCAGTGCGTTCTTTTCACGGTTTCCCCAACTATTTGCAAAGGGAATCATCTGCTGGACATTTGCACCTGGGCAAGGGTGCCCTTGAGAGGATGTAAGGGTGTCCTTCCTTTTGTGAGGGGCCTGGGGTGCCTCCATCTCTCCGGCGCTTACCCTGGCTGGTGGCAAGTTCAGGGAACGAGAATGGTCACATTGTATCCTGGTGGCCCGCCTTGGGTGGCAGCGTCCTGGGTCTGCTTCTGCATTCATTTATCTTGTCTGCATGTAGAGACCCAGGGCTTATAAAGAGAAAGCAGGAGTCCTTCCCCCTCCTCCTGGACAGGGACACTCCAGAGAGGAAGCGATGGGCTCCTACATGCGGGCAGTGGGGGGCAGGCTCTGAGCGAGGGGTATGGGGATGAGATGGGAGTGCAGGTGTGCGTCACCTGCCTTGGTCAGTGGGTGCGAGCCTCCAGTTCTCATTTGAGCTCAGAGAAAGGAAAAGAAGCAAAAAGGACCCAGTTGCAGTCCAGGAGAGGATGGGTTTGAACCGCTGTTTCCCACTGATCTAGGTTTAGCAGCACTCCGAACCCTGAGCATGTCCCGAGGTCAGTGGTGGAGTCCTGTGGAGGCCTGGGGGTGGGGTGCAGGCCGGGTGGGGAGGACACAGGAGCTGTGTCCCCGGGAAGCAGACGGCAGGTTTGGTGTGGAAAGAGCAGGACCTCCTTGTTACTCCCCCAGCCCTGTGACAACGTGGCTCTCATTCACGTTTATTCACTCTTCCTGTGTTAGTGAGAACCTGCTGTTTACTCACGATACACGAGCCGTATGAGCTGATGGGCGCTGTGCTCACAGCCACTGCCATAGATATCCTCTGGGAACAGCCTGGGGAAGGTGACTTCCTTCCCATCTTTTGGCTCGGGGAACTCCTATTCACCCTTCAAAACCCAGCTCTATGTCACCCCTTCTATGAAATACAGCTGTTTCTCAGCAAACACACATCAGCCTCAGGGCCTCTACGTTTTCTGTTCCCTCTGTCCCCATGGCTCTCTCCATGGCTCCGTCCAGGAAGAGTTTTCCTTTTCCAACACTATATAAAATAGCTTCCCCAGCTCCTACCTTATTTTTCCTCACACCCCTCAGTCACGCCCTGTAGTATGTGTGGCTCCTTGTCTTACCATCGCCCTTCCCCGCAGAGTATAAGCTCTGTAAGGACAGGGGTTATGTTTCGTTCGTGCCGGCCCTTGGTACACACCGGCTCGTCGCTGACTGGCTGCGTCTCTCCAGGACTAGGATGTCGTGACTTAACCACTTGTTCCCTCTCCAAGACATTTCTTTAACTGTTTTGTCGAGATGTAATTTACATATAGACCGTAACAGTTGCCCATTTAAAGAGTGAAATGTCGTGGGCTTTAATATATTTATAAAGCTCTGTGACTACCGCTACACTCTAATTTTAGAACATTTTCATCAGTCCCTGGCAGCCACTCACCAATTTTCTGTCCCTATAGAGTTGCCTTTTCTGGGCACTTCAGGTCAGTGGGCTCTTTTGGTGACCGGCTTCTTTCCTTTAGCATGTAATATTTTTGAGGTTCATCTATCATGCAGCATGTGCCAGCGTTCTCTTCATTTTTGTTGCCAAATAGTATTCCATTGCATGGCTAGAACACGTTTTGTTGGTCCCTTCACCAGCTGATGGATGTTTGGGTGATTTCCACTTGCTTTGACTATCATGAATGATGTTTCTGTGAGCAGTCACAAGCAAGTCTTTGTGTGGACATGTTTTCATTTCTCTTGGGTAGATTCCTCAAAGTGGAATTGCTGGGTCTCCAGAGCAATTTGTCACTTTGTTCGTGTCATATATTTCTTCTTCTTTCCATTATGAATCTTTGAGCTGCTTGTGGGCTCATTGGGAGTCTTAGTTATTTAAATATTCCTCTAAGACCTAATTCAGGTTTTTAACCTATGGTAGCTCCTTATAAATGATACTGGAACCAGGGGAAGAGAAAGAAGCTGAACTGAACCTAGAAAGACCTCCTGAATTAGGGGAGAATCAAGAGAAACTGCTGTGGGTTCTTTGCTTACAAAGAAGCTGGACTTTGTCTTGTGTGTGAGGAAGAAAGTGTGTCTGCACTCAACAAGGATGTTTTCTTCCAAGTTGTCAATGGTTTTGTTCCTATTGCATTTTGAAAAGTTTCTGGTTTAACAATAAACATAAACGGCACCCCTCATGGAAAACTTGATAATACTGAACAATAAGGAAGAAAATGGACCACCTATAATGCTACGTTCCTGACATGGCCCCTTGCCAGATGACATCTCTGAACTTCAGGTTTTTATGTTTGGAAAGTGTGGAAAATAACAAATGTCCTGGTGACCCCAGGAATCTGGAGTGAGGCTTAAACACAACAACCTGGGTCAGAATGTCTCAGAGTCTTTATTTATTAAATCTCAGCATTCTTGGCCCTCTGGGGGAAATCCTGGTCCCTGGAATTCCAGTCCCCTGTCCGTTCCCAGTAAGCTGAACAATCTGAGTGCATCTCGCTGTGTTGAATGAGAGACAGGGGTGTATAGGGGTAAAGAGCATGTGTTCTGGAGTCAGACATACTCATGTCACCCATTCACCCATCTGTCCAACCCCCACTTCAAAGAATACACATTCCGAGTGCCTTCTATGGGCCCAACCCTGTACTGAGAAATGGAATCCCAGCTCTCCTCTTACATATCATCTAACCTCTTTCATCATCCAACTTCAGTTTTCTCAGCTGAAAAATTATTATAATATCATTGGGTTGTTTTGAGAGTTAAATCAGTTGTACTTAGCAGAGTATCTGGCAAGAGTGAATTGACAGATATTGGCTGTTGTTATTAGTAATAGTATCTGTAGTGAGTGGGCTTTCCTGGTAGCTCAACTGGTGAAGAATCTGCTGCAATGCAGGAGACTCTGGTTCGATTCCTGGATCAGGAAGATCCCCTGGAGAAGGGCATGGCAACTCACTCCAGTATTCTTGCCTGGAGAACCCCCACGGGCAGAGGAGCCTGGCGGGCTACAGTCCATGTGTGTGTAAAGATTTGAACACGACTGAGTGGCTAAGCACAGCACATCTGTATCGAGTGGGAGGCCATGGACCCGTCCTCTGGGAATCGACGCGGGGGGCTGGCCTCACCCCGTGCTCCTCTGTTTCCCTGCAGTCTTCTCTAGCCCCGGGGAGGGGGATACCTTTGTCGCCATGCCCCCAGCTGCGTCCCTGGTTCCCGGTCCCTCTGAGTGTGTAGGGTCCCAGCACCATGGCTTGCCCTGCACCCACCAACCAGCTCTGCCAGGAAAGGGTGGACAGGCATTCCTGCTGGCAGAGATCCAACCAGGCCAAGCGTTGGGGTCCAGAGGACAAAGGAAGGGACATTGCAAGGAAGTTCCTACTTCCTCAGAACCAGTGTTCCTATCTCCCCGGCGCACATGATCTATTGGGACATCCTTCACGTTCCCAGTTTAAGCACGTTGCCGGAAAAATGCCAGTGGTGGCCATGTGACGAAATGTGCTGCTTTACACGTTTACTGGCATGGCCTGAGGGAACGGGGGATGGGGAAGACAGGAGCATACTCTGCATGTCTCTGAGCAGGGCTGAGAGGCTAGATTTATATTATTAACCACTTGTTGAAATCGAAGACCGCTTGTATCTGTACAATGGGAATACTGCGAATCCCTGTTAGGAGGGGATTTATGGGTGCAGATGAAACCTCGGACGTGGAAGTGCCTGACTCTGTACAAAAATGGCCATCTTTTCCACCTTGTAACTTATTTCATCTTCATATCGCTCAGCAAAGTGGACAGTTTTATTTTCCGTATTTACGGGGAGGAAAGCTCAGAGAGGTAACTTCACTCTCCGAAGGCCATGTGGTGAGTGTGCGGGAGAACCTATCTGAACCCAGATCTGTCAGAACCCTGGGCTCTGCTTGTGTCCTCCACGCTCTGTCCTTGACCAATCGCTGTGTCTTTACCACAGGGGCAGTAGACCTTTTCTGTAGAGGGACAGATACTTGATCTTTCTGGCTTTGTGTTTTGGATGGTCTCATGGCTCAGTTCTGCCTTTGTGGCATGGAGACAGCCCTGGACAACATGGAAGTCAGTGGGCATGGCTGCGTTCCAATAAAGCTTTGTCTGCAAGAGCAGGCACGGCGCTGCCTTGGGCCCACGGGGGCTGCAGTTTGCCCACTTCTGCTTTAGAGCCCGCCCTGGGCAGCTGGGGAGCACCATGGAGAGGGTTAAGGCCTAAAGGCCTGCTGCTATCTGCCTGTCACCCCGGCGTCGCTCTTCATATGGAAGGTGGCTATTAAAAAGGAAGGGCGAGCCTGTGATTGACTGAAGGCAATCAAAGGAGCAGCAGGATTAAGTACAAGAGATCTCCATTAGAAGGGTCTCCTCCATGTAGCCTTCCTGACTGAGGACAAGAATAGCCCGGGTGATTTATAATGTTCCCCAGAGGACTTGCTTCTCTGGTTTCTTTTCTGTCCCCTGGATTATCTTGTCCTCAGCCACCCCCTCTCCCCAGATCCCAAAGAATGTGGGCCTCTCCAGGCACAGGGGCTATGTTACCACTGTCTGAGCCCCAGCCCCCTACTCTCTGCCTACCCCTCTGTGCTGGCACCCCTGCAAGGGGCGAGCTGTGGGGATGCAAATTAAGGATACATGTGTCTTGAGGCCGGAGCTCCCTGGGTCTGCTCCAGCCCTGTTTCTGGGACAGCAGGTGCAACCGATCACTGACACCAAAATACATTCTTAAGGCGAGGGCAGACAGGCCCAACAAGAGAAGGTCTCCCCGCCCTCCCAGGACTTGGCCTCCTCCAGAGGACACATTTGCCGCGAGGACACCCTGGTGTTAATCCTCTCACCCAGGAGACGTATGCGTGGGTCAGCACTTTAGCCGAGGGCTGGCCTCAAGCAGGGGCATCCCCCCGGAGCCATCTGGCTAGCCCAGGGCCGCAGTAAATCAGGCCCTTCGTGGATGCCTCGGCCTCTGGGGACTCCGCAGGTGTCATCAATCAGGAGCTTCGCCCCCTTTTACCCGTACCTTCTGTGCGAATGTGCAGGGGCTTCCCAGCCTGGGGAAGACAAGATGGTGGCGGACGGCTGAAGCCAGGGCTGGCCATCCACCAAGGCCGTCTTTTTGTCAACTTATTACCTGAGATTTATGCACAATGTAGCCGGGTCTGCTCAGTGACACATTCTAATTTAATTAAATTTCTGTTGGATTGATGTCTGATCAATCAATACTGTTAATGTTTTTGCAATTTGGAGATTAAAGTATGGTCAAGACACTGCAAACCCCCAGCACCATCCACTTACTTCAGAATGTTCTTTTGGAGGAGGTTTGCTTGCCTGCCTGCCTTGTTTTTTCCCCTTCTCCTTCCCTCCCTTCCATATTTAAACATTTATTAAATGCCTCAGATGTGGAGATTGGACAAAGTGGAAATAAGGCTTACAGCAGTGCTATACAAACCCAGGAGTTCCCTGGAGGGCTCCTTAGGAAGCATCCCTGGGCCCCGCCCCACAGAGTTTCTGATCTGGTAGATCTGGGATGGAGGCCAAGAATGCACATTTCTAACAGAGTCCAAATTCAGCCAGTACTGGTCCAGGACCTGGTCCGAGGACCACTGACTTGGAAGTTAAGCGTTCAAACTCTGGAACCCTCTGGATTCAGACTCCAATCACAAGCCGTTTGGCTTCAGGCAAGTAAATTGATTTCTCTGTGCCTCTGTTGCCTGATCCATAAAATGGGGAATAATAGTTAAGCCTAATTCATAGGATTGCTGTAAGCAGGCAATGATATTTTGCAATGTCTAAAAAATACCTGGTTTCCCAGGTGGCTCAGTGGAAAAGAATCTGCCTGCCAATGCAGGAGATGCAGGTTGGATCCCTGGGTTGGGAATATCCCTTGGAGTAGGAAATAGTAACCCACTCCAGTGTTCTTGCCTGGAAAATCCCATGGACAGAGGAGTGTGGCATGCTGCAGTCCGTGGAGTCGCAAAGAGTCAGACACGACTGAGCACATGCAGAAGACCCAGCATGGTTCCTGGCGTGCAATAAGCAGTCCGTCCTGGTCACCTCTTTTTTGACGTGGAGAGAAAAGCAGCTATGGGCTTGCCTGCCTGGAACTTCCCACCTTGGACAAATACACAGATGTCAGGATGATGTTATGATCAAGGCACTGAGAAGCTCTGATAGGGCCATTTACCCTAATCAGGGATGTCAGAGGGGACCTCCTGGTGAAGTGGAGAGGAGGGAGGCACTGGCAGGTGAAAGGGATTCTGGGAGGCTGGCATCCTTGAAGGCCGTTTCAATGGGTTTGACCAGTATCCTTGGCCCAATGGGGAAACAGTGGGGTATTCCAGCTGAGGTGACAAAACTGTATGTGAATATTGAAAGGATCTTTCAGCTGCCCTTGAGGGGACTGGCTTACAGGGTGGTGAGAATGGATATCCTGGTAGCATTGACTGAATGTCAGCCCTCCAGCTCTAAGATTCTGTTTCTGTCTGGAGATCTGACTCCCCATTGGTCCCCCTCCTATACTGGTGGGTATCAGATAGATTGGACAAACCTCATCCCCATCTATGAAATAGTTAACCCCGTGGTGTGAGACTCAAAGTCATATTATCCTCTCTTGAGGATTTTACCAACATCACACACATCATTTATCTGCAGAACAATTGCCAATGAACACATACGTTCAAAAAAAGTCTTTGCTGACCACCCATTGGGTGGACCAGATCAGAAAGTTGGAGGTGCCACCCTGAAGAAGCCTGACCTTTAAAAATCTCTGGGTTAGTGTGGGCAGGCACCTGTAATTCAGGATTTAAGTTTAGTTTATTGTTAGTTTTTTAAAATCCCAGAATCCCTGTCCATGATGCTTTTGAATAGTTTCCATCGTTCTGTTCAGTGCTCAAGTCAGTCTCGAGCGATGAAGCCTGAAGAGCATTACTGAGAGGGAGATGGCTTCAAGTTCAGGATAGCATTCATGGGCATGATTTAAGCCTATGAATCATTTTTTATTCACACGAATCTCAGAGCACATCCCTGTCTGCCCTTGCACACCTGTGCCAAAGCAGGTAGGAGACAGGAAGTCCAGAAGGAGTGAGGTACCCCAGGGCATCCCCACCCTCACTCCTCCAGGATTTGTAATCCTGCATCTCATCAGGGCTCATAGGAGCCTGAATTAGGAGGGCTGGACCTGCCTGGGGAGTCCTAAAAGCCAGAACGATTCTTCACTTCTTCTAAGGTCACTCCCAACCTTGGAATTCTCTTTTGGGTACCAGACTGATTCATCCACTCATTCATTCAACCCTTTACTCAAAAATCAAGGCATCACAGCAGAGGACATCTTTGCCAGGTCTAGGAGATCTTCGTTTCCTCTGGGAAGATGAAGCCCTGTACTTGTGTCAACCCATTTTTTCTCACAGCACCTACTAGACATAGAACCTATTATGACTCCCACTTTGCTAGAGAGAAAACTAAAAATCAGAGAGACAAAGTTGGTTGGCCAAGGTTACACAGCTAGCAACAGTGGCACTGAAACGCAAGAATGAGTCTATCTGATTGAAACATAAGCGTGTATGTTCTCAAGTATGTTTTTAAGACATACTCTGCTCACTTCTTCATCCAGATAGTTAATGAAGACATGTAAATGTTGGCCCCCTGTGAAATGATTCTAAGCACTTGCTCCTGGTGGCCGTTGGTCTGTGAGATTTGAATGGTTGGTTATCCAGCTACAAATTCACCTCCGCTTACTGTAAACTAGGCCAAATTTCTCCTGAGATGTTGTCTCATGCATTTTAAGCCATTTCTACACAATTTCCTTGAACTCCCAGTCTGCTAGTCCTTTATAAAAGTCTTTATCTTAAGCCGTAATGGCAACTGGGCCCCATGCCTGCCTTTCTTTCAGTATTTTCTATCCTCAGTAACCTGTTCTTGAATTTTCTGAAAGTCAAGGTGAAGGGCTAGTCTACTTCTGAGGATCATCCTTGACCCTTTCAGAAACCTTGGACAACATGACAGGACCTGGTTTTTTTGCTGCCCGCTGATGGCAGTATTCGTTGAAGCTGTATCTACCAGGTGCCCCACGGAGCTAAATTATCTTAGAGCAGAATTTCCAAAATGTCCACTTTGGGCTGAGTCTCCTCTGCAGATGAGCATTCTTTGGGTCTGCATAGCATTTTGAACAAATCCCGAATTCCATGTCGGCATTTAAAAACGGGGGCAATTGAAGTATAAAACCCGTCAGGGTCTGGGTTGCCTGGGAGAGTGTGAAGATGAGATGGCCCCTTTCTGTATCAGCTGTGCTCCCCAGCTCGCTAGTCTCCTCACTTTGCACCATGAAGCCACAGCTGCACCCGCTTCAGTCTTGCAGTTTACCTTCCTGGTCCCAGGAGCCATCTGAGTCATCCCCAGCTCCCCCCAGTGTATGCAGTCACCCTGAATTCCTCTTCCAAAATTAATGCTTAATTCATTCTTCACAATGCAGGCTTGATCCTTTCCGGCTTTACATCTCGTTCCTTAGGGGAGAAGGTGGAGGCAAAATTTGAGTGGAGAACTTCTGCTTTCTTGCTGTCATCTGCTCGAATTGCATCATCTGTTCCCAATCCCTTCCTTTTCCTTCTGGCTCCAAACATAGCTCAAAAAGCCCTTTTTTCTCGTCCTTAGTAAGTTTTTGCAAGCCTCAGCTCTTTCTAGGGTTTTGTCTCCTCACACTCTTCTCGGGAAAACAGTGTCAGTTCGCATTTGTTTTAGGGTGGGATGGTGCGTCATAGAACGACATGTCTGCAAAACAACTAAATTAGAAATAGAACCCCATTTCCAAGTTCACAGTGGGATCTATTGCGTCAAGGGGAAAAAAAAGGTGAATGCAGCCTAGAAAAAAATCTTCATAAGCAAATGTTAACAAATGTTCAAAAAAAGACACCTAAAGTGTCTGAGAAGTTCATATTTTTATATACTCACTGCTAGTTAGGTGTCAAGTATGTCCACTAATCCTGACTTACAGGGCCTCCCAGATGGTACAGTGGTAAACAATTCGCCTGTCAATGCAGGAGATGCAGGAGACACAGGTTCAATCCCTGGGTCAGAAAGACCCCTTGGAAGAAGAAATGGCAACCCACTCCAGTATTCTTGCCTGGAGAATTCCATGGACAGAGGAGCTTGGCAGGATGCAGCCCATGGGGTTGCAAAGAGTGTGTATGCACGTGCACGCACGCACACACACACACACACACACACCCCTCCTGACTTACAGACATCCAGGAAGGGTTTGACTTGTTCAAAAGACTGTATGTCAAACTTAGTCCTAACTGGAACCTTAAACAATTCCAGCTTTCACAGTGCTTGGAGCCCAGCGAGTATGTTTGGTGTGGTAGCTGGAGGAGGTTGATGTTTGCCATAATTCATAGGAGATATGGAATTTTCCAATCAAATTGTCATTGGATGTTAATGATATCTGCACCTGCTGTCTTCAGACAGGGCTAGAAGGCAGCCTTACAGGGTGTCAAGATAAGTTGGCACTTAACAAGAGCAGCAAGAGTGATCTTATTAAAATGTAAATTCAGATCAGATCTTTCCCTTCCTTAAAACTATCCAATACCTTCCACCACCTGTAGGTGAAATCCCAGCCTGTTACCACAGCCCCGGCTGCTTCTCCAAGCCCCTCTCTGCCACTGCTGCCTGTTCTTTTCTTTCCAGGCAAAGGGCCCTTCTCTCTGTCCCCTAAACAAGCAAGCTCCCTCCCACCTCATGTCTCTCTGCATTAGCAGTGTCCTCCTGGGAGTTTGTCTTCCCCATTCTCGTGGGGCTGCCATTCTTACTACTCTGAAGACCGTGATGACTAAAATATCCCCTCCCTCTCTAGAGCAGATCCTCTCTGATCACCCTGATAAAAACAGCCCTGCCTTCTGCCACTCTCGAATCCCTTGCCCTGGTTATGTGTCTTCAGAACACTAAGCAAGACCCTTAAATATATATTTTCCGTTGTTCAGTTCAATCGCTCAGTCGTGTCCAACTCTTTGTGACCCCATGGACTGCAGCACGCCAGTCTTCCCTGTCCATCACCATCTCCTGAAGCTTGCTCAGACTCATGTCCATCAAGTCGGTGATGCCATCCAACCATCTCATCCTCTGTCATTCCTTTCTCTTTCTGCCTTCAATCTTTCCCAGCATCAGGGTCTTTTCCAATGAGTCACCTCTTTGCATCAGCAGCCAAAGTATTGGAGTTTCAGCTTCAGCATCAGTCCTTCCAGTGAATATTCTGGACTGATTTTCCTTACATTTCCACTTTCCACTGGGAAAGTACAATTTTCCATTGTACTTGCTTATTATAAACCTCTCTCTAAGAACAGAAGCCTAACAGAGGCAGGTTATCTGTCTGACTCGCGTGCTTTTGCGTCTGTAGCACCTGGAACAGTGCCTGTAGTAGGTGCTCAGTAAGGATTATCGGGTCCAAAGACGAGCGAGCGTGAGTGACCAGAGGGGATGGACTGTGAGTGTGTCCTAGTAGACAGAATCTGCTTTGTGCTGGTGCGTGTGTGTACGCATAGGAGATGTACATTTACATCTGAATTTACATTTATATGTGGCCCTGCTTTACGTGCACATGTGCACTCTTTCAGCTTGTTGGGGTATAATTGACAAATAGGAATTGAATATATTTAAAGCATACCACCTGATGCTTTGATATACACGTGCAGTGATTTGATATAGCTTAAGCATTGTGAAAGGCCCTGATGCTGGGAAGGATTGAAGACAAGAGGAGAAGGGGGTGATAGAGGATGAGATGGTTGGATGGCATCATCCACTCAATGGACATGAGTTTGAGCAAATTCCGGCAGATTGTGAAGGACAGGGAAGCCTGGTGTGCTGCAGTCCTCGGGGTTGCAGAGAGTCGGATACGACTGAGCAGCTGCCAACAATGCTTTGTGAAATGATCTCCGCAGTCAAGCTAGTTAACACCTCTATCACCTCCCAGTTACATTTCTCATGTGCATGGCCAGAACGTTCATGATCCATCCTCTTAGCGATAATTTAGTATACAATAAAGTGTGGGCCTCTGTAATCATTCTGCCACCCGGTAGGTCTCCAGAGAATCAAGTTCTGGATTGGAAAAGCTATAGGCAAGAGTTTCAGTTCAGTTCAGTTCAATTCAGTCGCTGAGTCGTGTCCTACTATTTGTGACCCCATGAACCGCCAGGCCTCCCTGTCCATCACCAACTCCTGGAGTTTACCCAAACTCATGTCCATTGAGTCAGTGATGCCATCCAACCATCTCATCCTCTGTCGTCCCCTTCTCCTCCTGACCCCAATCCCTCCCAGCATCAGGGTCTTTTCCAATGAGTCAGCTCTTTGCATCAAGTGGTCAAAGTACTGGAGTTTCAGCTTCAGCATCAGTCCTTCCAGTGAATATTCAGGATTGATCTCCTTTAGGGTGGACTGGTTGGATCTCCTTGCAGTCCAAGGAACTCTCAAGAGTCTTCTCCAACACCACAGTTCAAAAGCATCAATTCTTCCATGCTCAGCTTTCTTTATAGTCCAACTCTTACATCTATACATGACTACTGGAAAAACCCTAGCCTTGACTAGACGAATCTTTGTTGGCAAAGTAATGTCTCTGCTTTTTAATATGCTGTCTAGGTTGGTCATAACTTTCCTTCCAAGGAGTAGTATATCATAAAGATAGCATTTGAAATTAAGGGAAAAAAGACATTATTTAGTGCATAACGTTGGGACAAACAGTTATACATTTTTGCTTAGTTTCCTACTTAGCTTTCGAAGAAAAAAAGAAATAGTTAAGATATTTTAAATCTTGCTGGAAAAATGTTTCAAATCTTAATGCCTAATGCTAGAAAAAAAGAACTAAATTGATAAGGTGAATTACCCAACATTGCAAAATTTATGCTGTGAAAAAAACATACAAAGTTTAAAATATTAATGATAAACTGAGAAAATATTAGCAATACTTTTGATAATCAAAGTGTTAATATCCATCATATATGAAAACCTATTATTAAGCAATAATGAAAGGATAAAAATCCATATCCAAATGGACAAAAAGTATAAGGAGTTTTTTGGAGGCTTATTTGGCAAAAAATATAAACATTTAAAATACACATACCTTTTGCCCTGGCACACGCTTCCTTGATTGTAAAGATATAATCTGTCTGGTGCTCACTCCTTTGTGCTGGTGTATAAGGATGTCCTTTGCAATATTGGTTAAAAGAATAACAGTAAGTAAGAATTTATTCAAATGAAGAGTAGTGGAAAAGTTGGACTTACCTTTCCAATTATTAAATTATAGTTATTAAAATATAGTAGGAAGCTTAAGATAGAGAAACAGTGTGGTATTGATGGAGGAGGAGACAACTCAATGCAAGATAATCCAGAAATCATATTGGCAAAGTTCCTTCTGCTTTTTCTATAATATCACATGGAAAAACCCAAATCAAACTTTTTGGCCAACCCCATGTTTGATACTTAATGAAACAATCCCTGGGAATGTCGCGCCATGAGAATAGTGCCGATAACGTTCTGGTGACCATGGGTCTAACCAGACAAAGCCTGGCACGTAATGGGTAGAAAGAGGGGCTGGAAGGATTCCTGCTAAAATGGTACTGCGAGATCTAGGACTTTGGTGTGTTTTTCTCCTTCTTACCATATATGCATGCCCCCGTGGTTCAGAGAATAAACTCTTACATCAGAAAAAGTGCATCTGGGCCCAGGCTATGCCTCTAATTGGCTGAGTTTAGTCTCCTGTTCTGAACCTTACTGGGTAACAGAGAGAATTCAGATTATGCATATAAGGCACTTACAAATGCATAATTAAGATAACGCACATAAAGCACTTATAAAACTCAATAAATATGAGCAGCTGTTTAAAACACTCCACAACTCATTCTCTTCCCTGTAATGCTGGAAAGAAAAAAAAAAGAATGAACATACATGTTTGAGTAAATATAACAAACAAGAAAAATCTTTCCTGCATTTTCCTTTGGCTTATTTAGCATCTCCGCAAATTCTCCAGACAGTGAGACTTCCCTGGGGAAAAACATTTCTCAATGACTCTAATCCAAGACAGTTCCCAGGTGAGAAGAGGACTAAACTCTCCCCTTTGACCTTAGTCTAATGCCAAGGGTCACACGTTATCTATCCTACTTGGTATTTTTTAACCAAGACATGAAGAATAACATAATGACAGTCTAAGCACGTAAGCATCATTTTGTCATTAATACCACTTTGTATTATTAAGAAGGCAATTCATATTTATTGTAGAATTATTGGAAAGCATAGAAAAGCATCAAGAATTTCACCTTCTTGAGGTGCCAGTGATGGGTATTCTGGTTAATGTGGTCGAGTCAAATCAGCATCTGTTCTGTAAGCTTGTTTTCCACGTCACTGTAAGCTGTAAGTATTTTCCGATGTCGATGAATAATCTAAAATATACAAAAATGCTCTCCATTGTGAAATGAAGGGACTCATTCTGGGGACTCTAAGGGCAAAGTCATTTCTGTCGTTGGCAAAGCAGTCCCCTGTCGGCGATAGTGAGTGACTGGAGAATTCCCCTGCCCTTGTTCCCCGCAGAGAAGCCCAGAGAGACAGGTGTAGTCCACGACTGGAAGAGGAAGCACTGTTTCCTGTTCTGTCTAAACTTACAGCTAATGGTGAGGTTTTGGGGACAGAAGGGAGATGAGCTATGAGCTCGTTTTCTGCCTTTTATCCCAGTGGTCACACATAAAGGGCACATAAACAGATACACATACACAGTTCTAGGTACCAGACTCTTCATGATATTCTTGGCATGATGGGATAACAAGCAGTTCTTTTCTTCATTCATATTTACACTTTTTTCCTCTAATGAGCAGTCAGTGGATACATAAGAATGATTGTGGATTTCTTTATTTTATTGAAGTAAAGTCAATCTACAGTGTTGTGTTAATTACTGAGATACAGCAAAGTGATTCATATATATATATATATTCCTTCATTTTAAAATATTCCTTTCCAGTATCGTGTCTCACAGAACATAGAATAGAGTTCTCTGTGCTAGACACTAGGATCCTGTTCTTCATCTTATTGTGGGTTTCTTTAAAACAAGAATATAGTTCAGTCAGCACTTCAGAATAACAAAAATATAGCCTCTCTGGTACACCGGAGCCACCCTCTTTCACCATATGGCGGGAGGTTGCTGTCTGTAATTCTTGTCCTGATTTCCAGTTGTGTTGGCATATCAGGCCCTGATGAAAGATGCCATGAGCTTCTTGCGGGGGAGTGCCTTGGTAATTCTGGGGTGCCTGTCCCATCACTACATATTAAGCTGAATCCTCATTTGAGGAGTACAGAATGTTGAGTATCCGCTAACTGACTCTGTAACGTGTCTGCCATCCTGAAGTCCCGTCGTCCACATCTTCACTTTCTGGGGGAGGTACATACAAATGTATACGTACACATATATAATTTATCGGGTGGCTGGCTCATCAAGTATATTGGTTTTCATAACTCCACTATTGTCAGCATATTTCAGATTGGATTTGCTGCTGACTTGGTTGAATGAAAAAATACTGACATGTTTCAATATTGCACTTGACATTTTTAGTATTATTATTAGTGGTTTCATTCCATGTCGTATCACTGTCCGAATGGTACTGTGCTAAAAAAAAAAAAAAAAGCCAAGTGCTATTCGATTCTGAAGAGGTATCTGGCTTTGGCACGCTGTCCTTTATTCTGTGGAGTTTCTGCCCAAGGAAAGAGGTGCCCAACCGCAGTGCGGATTGCTCATGACACGTGTTGCACAGAAGATTCCTCCAGAGTTAATTTGAAATTTATTCCAGGCAGAGATCTTTTCTTGAAGAGAATGACCCTTGTCAGCCTCATCCTAATTAATAAAGTGCTGCCATGATTCTAAGCAGAAAAATCCTGTCCTTCCCTTCTCCCCAACAGCCATGACCACCACACCTGTCAGTCCACGGAAAGTCCTTGCAAGCTTACCTTTGACCCCAGTTTCCAATAAGCCCCCAAGGATCACCAAGGCAAACACAGAAGCTCCAAGTTTAGATATACATATTCTGAAAACAAGACTTTGCAGGAAGAAATAAACAAAATATATTTATTTTTCCATGCTACAGAGGACCAACCCTTGTTTGCATATAAATAGTCATTCCATATTCAAAGTTTAATTTTTAGCAAAATGTCCCAGAAAGAAGAGAAGACTCCAGGAATCGGCCACCTCACAGAGAAGTAGAATTTGAGTTATTTCCTCGTGAAAAGCTGTTTCTGGGGAGGTGGCTGTCAGGGTGTGATGAACTGGGTTTGTATACGTATGCTCAGTCGCTTCAGTTGTGTCCAACTCTTTGCAACCCCATTGACTGCCGCCCACGAGGCTCCTCTGTTCTTGGGATTCTCCAGGCAACAATACTGGAGTGGGTTGCCATTTCCTCTCCAGGGGATCTTCCCGATCCAGGGATTGAACCCGCATCTCGTGCATTAGCAGGTGTGTTCTTTACCACTGAGCCACTGAGCAAGACCCGTGAACTGAGTAGACACATGTAAAGGTCACATGGGAGAAGATCTTTGCACAGCAAAGGCGCCTCTCTCATCTGTTACTCAGCTTTAGGTTGTAAAGAACAGCTTTCTCAAGCTGAGTTGACTTAGGAGCTAATCACCTTCTCCCAAGCCTTGAGCACAGTTTAAAAAGGAAAGTTCTGGGATAATCAGTGTTTATTTATCAATCCACTGGAGTCCTCCAGGGAGGGTTTCTCGAATATAGGGGGATTCTTCTGCAATGTGTAGTCCCCTCAGGCCCTAATTCCTTGGACCTGTTGAGAAGGAGACATGTTTATCTCTTGCTGGGTTGCTGTCAAAACAGAACGGGTGTATTTCTATCAATAAAACAGGGCTCTGACAATTTGTCCCTGGAGATAAATGGCCTTTTCCATAGAGGCTTTAAATGGGGGCCATAATGGGAGTGAATGGAACAGGGTTGAATAATTAGATCGTTCTCCATAAATCCTGCGGTGAAGTCATTCACACAGGGCGATTTCCAGGGCTGTGTGTTAGCACACAGTCGTGTGTGGTGTGGACACAGCTGTGTCCTGTGAAGAATGATAGGTAAGTAAATCGCCGATGATTGAGACACAGAGAATTTAACTCCATGTTTTCCCTGTGGAATTTGTCTCCTTTGCCAAAGGAACACCCATATTAATTTGTTTTTGTTGCTACAAGTCTGGTATTTACATGGCTAATAGGCGCCATCTTCAATTACTTGATGTGAATTCAGTTTTTAAATATAAATATCTCAGATGCTTCTTGTTTATGACAGGTGGGAATAAGAAACACCCCATTAAGGGGGGAAGAAACACATGTTTCTTGTCCATTTGAACGATGTCGTCTTGAGATGTGTTGGTTGGGGTGCAGGAGGGGTTAAAGATACCTCATGCCTCCATCTGCTTTTGGTGACCTTCTCACCTAAGATGGTGAGGACGTTTGTGAACATGGAGACCAGTGGGCTGGATTTGGGGTTCCCTTGGGGCAAGGCCAGGTTTTAGTTCCCTTCTTATCCAGAGCACCCCACTGTTCAAGGCACATAATAAAGCAGGGAATTCGCTGCAGCCTGGATGAAGCTGGAGTGCACTGTTCTAAGTGATTAATAGTGATATGTGCGTGCGTGCTCGCCACTTAGTCATGTCCCGACTGTGGGACCCCGCGGACTGCAGCCCGCCAGTCTCCTCTGTCCATGGGGTTTCCCAGGCAGGAATACTGGGACCGTTCCCTTCTCCAGGGGATCTTCCTGGCCCAGGGATCGAACCCGCGTCTCCTGCATCTGCTGCATTTGCTGGTGGGTTCTATACCACTGAGCCATCAGAGATGCCCAATAACCCCAGGGCTTTTTGTCTTAAGAAAGGCTCTGGGCTAAGGAACAGTGGCTTCATGTGAACTGAGCTGAAGTGCTGGGTCTACAGCAAGATGGTCCTGTCGTCCTCCCCTGGGCTTTCGTGAAAACTCAGCCCGGCTAATGTGACGAGGTGGGATGACTGACAGCGGGGGAAGACTGAATGTCTGCCTGCCCCCCAGGACAGACCCCCGTAGTCAAGCACTGATGTATGACTGACTGCCCTTGGCGCCCCCCGCGCCCCCGGGCTCTGCTGTGTGGGGTGGAATAGGCTGGCTTTGAACAGACGTCCACCCAGTGGGATTACCTGCGTTTTGTTTGAAAAGACCTCACGGGTCCACCCCTCATGGTGCCCAGCATAACGTGGGCTGGGGGCAGATCTGCGCTGTGACCACTGACCCCTGGCAGGGCCCTGCATGTTTCCTTTTGAGCCAGGCCTTCCGCGCCCCACGGGAGGCCCTGGGCTGGTGACGACCGGCGTTTGCCCTGCCTTCTTGTCACTGGAGAGGACGCTGCCGCCATGGACACCTCTGTTGACCAGGGCGGGGCTTGTTTCAGAATCTGTCCGCATCCTGGTGAATGACTGTTCTCAGCACATTAGGGGTCTTACTCTGGATCCTTTTAGCTGCTGGTGTCTGTGCTGTATTTGTGGCATCTGGGTGCAGCGCCCCTCCATGCACCTGGCCCCGGGGACATTGAGGAAGAGGGGCAGACCGAGGTTGTAAGGGCTGTGCAGGGTGTGTGGGCATAGAGTGAATGATCAGGCTGCCCAGGAGGGCTGATGTCTTGCTCTGTACATCCCCTGCCTTTGCTGGCTCTGGCTTCTTCCTTTGGTCTTGAAGTTGGGCAAGGGCAGGCCTTGTATGCCTGATTTTGCTCTGAAATTAGCTGGGAGTACACCATGCTTCAAATAGACACCAACCTCTCCTTGGCTGATGAATGACTGTCTTACCTTGCAAATTATATAATCTTCAAGAACCTCAATGTTTTCATCCATAGAATGGGCATAAATACTAGAAATTAAATCTGAGTTCTTAGGAAATTTAAATGAGACAGTTTATAAGAGACTTTTCTCACTTTACTGGTTGGTATGTTGTATAATCTCAATACATTTGGACTCTCCTAGCATCAATTTTTATGATTCATGTTGTGATGTTTACTATTGATGGTAATCAGAGAAATTAGCCTGTCATAGGGAGCTGTTTAACATTGGCAATATGTTTTCTGTGTATTTAATCTATATATGTCTTTGCTTAAGAAGTCCAGTCTTTAAGGAGGGAATATTTCTTTTATTTTGGGGGCCTGCCAAAGCAAGTCTCCAAAAAGTATGGGTTAAATAATAAGACAATAGTGGTTATCTTCCTATTGGTGCAGCTCAATTCACCCCCAAGATAGCTACCTATCTTACTTGTGAGTGACTTGTCCAGAAATCTTTCCTGCAAGAAGAAGGATGGGGTAAAGGACACAGCAGATCAGTTATTTCCCTCTCTCCCAGTCTCCTAATAAACTAGCCTCTCCCAGTTTCTTTTCCAGCTGTTGTTTTCTTTTACATAGAATACTTAGGTGATGTGCCAATAAGTAGTGTATGAATACTTAATGAAGGCGGGATGAATTATAAATGGCATGGAATTTATCTACATTGCCTCCTTGCTGATGCCAGAATGGTGCTTTATCTTCTATCAAGACACAGGAGTCAGTAGGTGAGAAAGAATCCTGGTTGATAAACTTAAAAATTGTTACCGGATGCCATCTTAAGTTACATGGAACCCAATACTATGCGGCAGAGAGGAAGAGGCCTGGCCAGGAAACGTGGTGAATATGATGCTGGCAGCAGGGAGATTGAGGTGGTCCCTAAGGGCACTGTTACTGCTAGAACAGAGACCTGAAAATAAGAGACAGACGAAAGCTTGGGTGGGAGTTGTAGTTATCACTTCACTCTTGGAGATTGAGCACCAGGCAGACAGAGGTCTGAAAGGGTCTAGTACTTTGATTTCAAGGGGAGGCTCTTGAATGGTGCTCTCTAAAGAAAAGATTTCTGTGTCCTTCCTCCCTCCCAAAGCCATCTGTCAGCAGCTAGCTCCATAAACACAATGAGCGCTCATAAAGAAAAATAATAAATAACCCTTACCTCTCAAAGACTTGCTGCACGTTTTTTTTTTTTTTTTTCTTTGCTCACGTGACAGATTCCTCTCCTGGGTGCTTTCCTCTGGGTGTTGGTCCAAGGGCCCAGGTTCCTTCCATCTTGTGGCTCTGCTGTCTTTCTTCTGTGGTTCCCACGTGCCCTAAGGAGGTTATCTCTGTGTCAGAGGAGGCCCCAGCAGGGAGGATTTTGTGGCCCAGGACTGGAAGTGGAGAATTTCGGCTCTGCTCACATCCGTGTGTCCAGAAGTCAGCTGTGTGACTGTGGTCTCCCCAGAGGAAGCCGAGAAATGTAGTCTAAATGCCCATGTCAAAGCAGCAGCAGCTATGATGACCAGCTAGCAGTGTCTGCCACATTTCTTGACTCTTCAAAAACATATATTCTTAGAAAATATTAGGGTAAATATTGTTGCAAAAATGTCATCTTATGAAGTTTTTGAAAACTTGTGTTTTTTTGTTTTTTAAGAGGGGGGTCTTGTTTTTGGTTTGTTTTTAAAGAAATCCTTAGACTATTGTGTTTGCATGCAGGCAGTGGAAATTCCAGTTATAAATTGTTTTAATTTGTGGGAGGTTACGTGGTACTAGTTCTTCAGTTTTATTCATATTCCATATAGAATCGCCTTTGAATTGCATATATAATTAGGCCACAAATAGAACGTGTGCACCATTATTGAAAATGCAGACAATGCAACAATGGATAAGAGAGAAACACAGAGCCACTCATTGTTTAACCTGTTATAAATAGCTTATTTTCTTTCCGTATAGTCCCTTTCCTCCTCGTAAATTTTTCTACTGTCTCAGGAGTCAGCAAACTTTTTCCACAAAAGTCCAGCTAGAAAATATTTTAGGCTTTTCAGGCCAGGCGTGTCTTCTGCAGCCTTTCACTTCTTCCATGACTGGACAAAAGCAGCCATAGCCCTCATGTAAATAAATAAATGTGGCTGTGTTCCAGTAAAACCTTATTCACAAACATAGGAGTGGGACTTGGTTGCACCTGGAGGCCGGTGTACCAAGCCCTGTAGCATATGATGGATATGAAGTGACATATTCAAAGCACTGATTGGTCTGCACATATGTACTGCTTGGTAAATATTAATCTTTTCTACTTAGCTTGAAATGAATGCAGTTGTATCACTTCTAAACACTGAAAATTCCGTGGATTCAGTGGATTTAGAGAGGCACAGCAAAAGTCTGGAAGCAAAGACCTTAACTAATGAAAGAAGTTTGTAAGCATAGAGAGCTTCGGGAAAGGGGATATTTTTACTTATGTCTTTATTTCCTCCCCTGTTGTTTGAATATTTTTTTTTCAATGAGCATATTTTCCTTTTATAATAATCATAAAAAGAAAGTCCCTTTAAATGTATGTGTTTCCACCTTTTTGCTGACTCAGAAAAGAATGGGTACATTTTAATGGCAGACATGTGACTCATTTGCATTTTTCAATAGCCAGCTGCAGTTATGTTTCAGAAGTGGAGCCTGAACCACAAAATACCATTGAAAGAGTTTAGACAGAGCCTGGACGGCTTCGAGGAAGGCAAGGTCTCCACTTCCTCTTTTGACATTTTAGCTGACAGGGACAACTGATAAAGGGGAAGAGGAGTGGTCTTTGAGGGTTTCCTCTGATCCCTTCTCAGGTCCTGGAGCGACCACATCAACTTCGTGTGGACAGGCAGGGTCCCTGTGATGGTACGCAGCAGGCGCTTATCAATGCATTTCTACACGAATCACTTAGCCTCGTTCTCAGCGAGCAGCACCGTCACTGTGATGCTTACACACTCATTAAATACCTACTGGATGTAACTGGGTGGGCGCTGCAGGCTGGACGTAGTGGACAACTGTGTATTTACAGGCCGGGTTACTTTATTCATGTCTGAATTCTGGAGCCACTGCCTTCCCTCCTGGAATTACAGTAAAGAGCCACTCGGCACAAGACTTCAGGACTTGCTGTGGTAGGTGCGATTACCTTGTGTCGGGCGATGTGATTCGCCTAAATGGACCCGAGACAACACCCCGTGAATGCTATCGTGACGAGAAGGTAGCAGTGTCTCCTGTCTGCCCTGGCGATAAACGGTGTTTCACCCAGCTTCCGTCTCAAGCATTATGTGCCACCTGGTGCTCTTCCAAAACAGAGAGATGTAAAAACTTGAGATGCATCTGCAGTTTGTTTTTTTTTTTCCTTTGATTTCAGTTTTTATCAGCTCCCGGTTTCTCTCTTAATTTCTCCATGGACCACAGTCCTGATTACCTTCCATCTACCCAGATGTCAGTCAGATATCACACTTTCTTTGTTGAAATAGGAACCTAACAGCCACACAAAATGAGAGCCTCGCAGAAAGCACATTTTAACACAACAGCTTTGGTTGGACTTTAGGACAGTTGTTGAAATCATTAACTAATATCTTCTTCAGGGATTCGGCATGTTCTCCGCTAGATTATTATCAGACCAAAATAGAAAAAAAAGCCTTGTTATTATTTGAATCAGTTTACAGCAACTCATGAATTAGAAGCTCACACCCGAAGCAGTATTTTCAACTTAATGGAAACAATTCATCAAACACTTTGAATCCTTTACCAGAGTCTCTGTTGATAGATGGACGTTTCTTGAACGTAGACTCACTTTATAGCAGCCCGTTTCACGCATGTTAGTATCTGTTAAAAAGTAAAGCCAATGAAAGATACTTTCTGTCTAATAAGGGGACAGGGCAAATGGCCTCAAAATCACAGTTTTATAAATTGTGCTAAACTGAAGCTGATGGCAGTGCAGGTGGGTGTTTGTTCTGAAACACTTTCCTGGTCTGCTCTAGGTTAAACCCAGTGAGGTGACACGTTGATTTTTAGGGAGAGCAGATATTAATGGAAAGTAACACTCTTAGCATTGACTGCTTAATAATAAGGAAATAATGTGTTCCTCCCCCTCCCCCCCAACACACACACACAAGGTTTTCAGAGTTAAGAGAAGAGCAGTCGTCTGAGATATGGTTACAAATCCTGAGCTTTTTTGAAAAGAGACAGCAGCCCACCTTAAGTCACCATTTCATAAAAAGTTGAAAACCACAAACCTGCATGACTGCCACTGAAATTCTCGGGAAGAAGGAGGTGAAAAGGGGTTACGATCTAATCTTGGCCCTCCGAAGAGTGATTTGGGGTCCCTTCTAGCTCATTAATGCCAGCAGGGAGCTCAGAAGTCAGCTGGCCCGCCACCTCTGTCTTACAGATGGAGAAAGAGAGTGACTTCTCAGAGGCCCCTTAGGGGTGAGGCGGGTCTAGCTCCCCTCTGACTGCGTCTGTCGCGGGCTGGCTTCCTCCTGTCTGTAGCACTCTGCCTCGCAGGTAGCCATTGCTGAATGAACAGTTGTTGCATGCACGTGTGAAGACGTGCTAGTCCAGCTCCTCTAGAGTGAGTTGAAGGGAGGATGCAGAACACAGAAGGTTGGATAGAATGACCTGGCAGGACAGGGCAGCAGTTTTGAGGGGACGGCGGTCTGGCTGGGAAAATGACAAGGAGCCACGGTATCTTAGCTGGGGCTCCCCTGGGGATCATGTCTTGGGGAGGTGGATGCTCTCGCACATGCTGGAGATTCACACCAGATGTTCAGGCTGCCGTGGCCACGGTTTGCAGCGGCTGTAGTTTGGGAGACAGACGTGAGTTCCAGACGGCACTCTGTCCCTGGCCAGCTCCGTGTCTTGCCCTTTTCTGTGACTCTTGGCAAGTTACACATCCTCCCAAAGCTCCCCCGTACCTCTCACTCAAATATGGAGTAGTCCCAACCTCAGAGCATTGCTTTGAGGGCTACGTGATCAAACGGGGGACTCAGAGAATGCCGATTTCAGGGAATTCACTTCATTTTAAAGAGAGATGGCTTGTTGGCTTGGTGGAAAATTCTTGTCCTGAATGCACTATTCCTGCCTTTTTTTTTTTTTTTTTTCTTTTAATGAACAGAAAAGCTGAAAGTTTTATGATGCATTATTTAGATCAACTTGTTTGGTGCTCTAGAATTTTCCAATCGGATTCTGCCTAAAGTTGGCAGAGAAGCCTCATGGAGATTTGAGAAGCCCCATGGAGATTACAGAAGCTTCTGGATGTCCAAGCAGCTAACTCAGTCCCACTGCTCATGAGAACCCCAGTCCTGTTTGCAAACCCGAATGTTGTTCAGTAAGAGCTGAGTCCTTGCCGTGGAAGCCTCTCGTCTCTCCGGCATCTCCTCTGCCTGCTTCTTCAAGGTCGGTGCAAAGAGCACCTCTCTCAGCTCTGCCTCTCCCCGTGTTCATCTCTAGATAGGGAAGGTCACAAGATCACCAGCTGTCATTTATATTTCTCCTGTCTTCTTGAGGCTTTATTTTTTTTCCTCAAAATAAAAGCTGACCTACTCCTTAAAAATCTGGCATAGTCTTAGCCATGGTCTCCCCAAAGACAGTCGTGGCTGTCACTGTGTGCGTTTTCGTTACTGGTTTCTGAGTATGTGAGTGAGCACCCTGTGGACATTGTTTGGAATACCCTGAGTTTGTACTATTGAGCTTCTCCCCCACATGGCTATAAACTCTTCCTAAACCCATCTCCATTTTTTTTTTTTCCATCTCCATTTCTTAAAGGTAACATCCAGGCCCCCGGAGGGTGCCTTCAACCCCTTCAATCTGTAGGAGGGCATTAACTGTGACAAAGCATTTCCAAACCTCTCTGTCTTTCACCATCACAACACTATTCGTTAAGTATGGGGTGAATATGTCATTTGTCACCCAAACAGGGTCACTTCTAGAGGTGAAAGGGTGCTGTTAATAACCACAAAAGGCGACCAGGCGACAGGCGTGCCCTGGGCCATCCTGGGCAAACTGAGGCACGGCCACCCCTGCCAGGCCAGCCTGGAGCCCTTTCAGATAGTAACGAAGAAACGCAGAGGGCAGTGACAGTTCAGAGACACAGCTAGTGAGTGGCAGCACTGATCTCAGAACTCAGGACTTCAGGCTCCTAATCTCGACTTTTATAAACTGTACCGTATCTGCACAGCTTTGTAAATATCCTAGAGAGACACGCCCCTTGTATCTATCAAACAGATAAAGTAATCTTTCCTCCCCACCCCCTTCCTCTTTCTTTCCTCTCTCCCTTTCTTCCTTCTTTCTCCCGCCTTTCTTTTTTTTTTTTTTTTTCTTTTCTCTCCTTTTTTCTATTTCTCTTAGACCTCCAAGCCAGGTTCCTGATATTCTGGGAGAAAGGATTGTCTGAAGAGAGGCATGCTATCGGGGATTAAATGCCTCTTGACTAAAAGTTGGTACCTGATGTATTGTTTTTATTAAGGATGATCTGCTCGAGAGAATGGTCTAGAATGCTTGCATTGCTGTCTTACAAGGCTAATCTGAAATAATATCCCTAATACAAAATATACCACTGTCAAAACATTTAAGGAGCAATTATAATAATAAAAAGAGACTAAGGGAATTGGACTATTTCAAAACCCCTTCCTGGATCAGACAGGGATAAGGGAGAATGATGGAAATCGGCCCTTCACTGCCCATCAATTCCCAGAGCTCATTCTGTACCCCTTTCCCTCATCTCCCCTGACTCAGTGGAAGGATGTTCAGCTCCGGGGTCTGCTGGTGGCCCTCGCGGTGGCAGAGTCCTGGAGGGGCGCCTGTGCGTGTCGGGCTGGAGCTCGGGCTCCGCACTGAGGCTTCCAAGCGTTTTGTGTCCCAGCTCAGTTTCCTGCTAGTTCTGTATCTCTGGACATGTTGGATGTGGGTTTGATCCCTGCGTCAGGAAGATCTCCTGGAGGAGGAAATGGCTACCCACTCCAGTATTCTTGCCTGGAGAATTCCATGGACGGAGGAGACTAGCTGGCTACCGTCCACGGGGTTACAAAGAGTGGGGCACACCTGAGCATGCACGTGCGTGCACACACACAAACACACGCGCCTTTGGTCTCCTCCTCTGTAAAAAGAGTTGGTGTGAAAAGTCAGTGGAAGAACAAATGTAATTACTTTTTTTTCTTTTTTTGGTAGTGAGCACATGTAAGATCAACTCTCTTATTAGCTTTCACATATATAATACAGTATTGTGAACTATTGTATGAGTTGATGGAGGTATTAGCTAATGCCATATACATGTACATCCAGTCAGCACACTGTACACCTCAACTTACACGATTTTATGTCAATTATATGCCTATTATATGTCAATAAAGCTGGAGAAAGAAAAAGACAAATAATGCTTCCCACAGGAACTAACCATGAAAACCAGATCCAGATGTCATTTGGGCATGTTGCTGTTATCACCATTATTCATTTTTGCCAGGAACTGAACCACCTCCCACAGAACAGATGCCGGCTGTGCTGTTTCTGTCTGTTGCATTTCTTCCAAAGATTCCCCCAAGTGTCAGTGCTCTGGGCCCCGGGTGGTGCAAGTAGCAGGTGTGACTCATCAATGAAATCAATCTGGGATTTCCAATGGACTCTGGAACGAGCGGCTCTGATAAGCAGAGGTTACATGAGCCGGGCAGTGACCTGCCAAAGTCCTTCAGAGCAGCGTCCCGGGCCTGCTCCAAGAAGCAGCTCCCCGGCTCCAGTGTCCGGAGACCCGGTTCCTGTGGCAGAATGGCCAGGGATCCACCCAGCACGCTGGTATCCTGTCCCTGTTGGCCAGACCTTCCCGCAAAGACCTTCTGACCTTGGGTAAGGAGGACACACGGGCTCCTCCTATGCGTCAGGCACTCTGCCCGAACAGCCCTTAAAGAAGAACTCAGTGATCCCACCTCTCCCCTGCCTTCGTTGTAAGGAGACTGAGGCTCAGCGGGAGAGCTTGCCCAAGTCCAGTTGCTAAGTCCAAAGCCATCCTTTGAAACTGAAGCAGCTTCACAGTAAAACCTGTGTTATTTTTCCTTCATATTTTACTTTTCATTATCAAAGTAATATATGTACATCATAAAAAATGTTGAAAGCGTGTGAAGTTATAAAGAAGGTAAAAATTACTCAAACTCCTAGTCTTAATCAGCATTTTCATTTTGCTGTAAATCTTTCCTGTTTTTTTTCTCCCCCTCTATGGCTCTGTGTGTGTGTGTGTGTGTGTGTGTAGCAACAGTAAAGAGGAATTTGGAAAGTGAAAGTGAAGTCGCTCAGTCATGTCCGACTCTTTGCGACCCCATGGGCTGTAGCCTACCAGGTTCCTCCGTCCGTGGGATTTTGGAATTTACTGCAATACAAAATTTTATTTTGCTCTTCTCATATGATATTCTATTTTGATATTTTTCTCCTATCATTGACCATTATTAAGTAGTCTTTAAAACTGAGGGATTACATTTCTTCATACACACACACATGTGTGTGTGTGTGTATCATAGTTAATTAATCCTCTCTATCTCTGGACATTTTGCTTGCTTCTATATTTTTCCAACCATAAGTAATGCTTAGGTGAACATCTGCCAAAAACTAATCTAACAGCAGCAGGTGATTCTATGTTTTGTCCAATGTCTCCATGTGTATGTACTATGTTACCACATTGTTTAATTCAATCCTCATAGTAACTGCATGAGATAGGTATTATTAGTACCATTTTACTGATGAAAAAGTAGAGACTTAAAGAGATGAAGTACATCATCCAAACGGACAGAAAACTTGAGACAGAGGAGTCGTCAGACACAAGACTTGCTGAAGGTCAAGTGTGTATCCCCGCCCACAGTGCCTCCCATCAAACTGTTTGTTCCTGATACAGGCTTACAACAGGCCTGTCTCCCAGGTTTTGATATCAATGACTAAACTGACCTCTGTGGAACATCTGCCTCCTCTGGCAGAGTGCAAAGTGGCTGCTTTCTCAGTCATTTCACTGCCCGCTCAGAAGTCCAGGCTCACGCCACCCCTTCCAGCTGTCACCCCAATTCAAAACATCCCCGGGACCACAGGACTGGGATATAGCCTGGCTAGTCAAGGGGGTTAACTGAGTGGCAGGCGGTGGGGAGGACTCTTTTAAGTCTCCTCCCCAAGAAAATCGGCCGTCTGTGAAGTTGGAGCACAGTCTCAGCTGAAGGCCCTTCCCAGCAGGAAGCAAAGCGGCTTCCCCAAAGACAGGGACTTCTGAGACTCCTGCGGGCCTCCGGTCCGCACCTGCTGCAGGCTGGGGACCGCAGGCCTCCTGCACGTTGATGTAGACTAGGTCTCCGGCCGTCTGACTCCCCACCATGCCAGGACCAGATTCCCCCAGACCTCTCGGGCGAGGTTTCCCCTCTGGGGGTCTGCGGGCTCTCCCCTCTCAGCCCCTGCACTCCCCCACCTCCATGCATTTCTCACTCTAGTTTGAGTTTCCAAAGCCTGTCTTCAGCCACCGTGGCTGTCGGAAAATGGACTTTGTTACATAAAATAGTATTCTCTGGGCTCCACTCCTTATGGACCTCTTTTGAAATCTTGCTTCGATTTTTTTTTTTTTTTTGGTCACTTCCCAAATGATTTCAAGCATTATGTAATGGCTAATAACATGGTCCTCCCCTTTCTCTTGCAAACTCCTTCAACTCCAGTTGCTAGTTTCCTCACAACATTATCAATCAGCTATACTCCAGTATAAAATAAAAATTTAAAAAGAAAAAATGAGGGCAGGCCAGGTGGCAAGAGGGTAGAAGTGACGGTGTCGTGGGCACAGCATCAGACCTGCCGTGGTTGGCATGTGAAGAAGGGAGCAGCGGCTTCTGCCAGAGCTCCCACATCTCAGCGGCTATCATGAGATGCGCGCGTGCCTCGCGCGGGGGCCGGCTCGTCCCGGAGGGGCGTCTCCCATGTGCCCACCGCATGCTGGGCAAGGGGGCAGCTTGAAGGTAATCTGCCCAACCCTGACTCCCAAGCAGCTCACCTTTCAGCTCTGGGCACAGTGGAGGCCCGGGCTCACAGCCCTCTGCTCCCAGGCCGCTCCCACCTGGGCAGGGAGGACCCCCTTGCCTGGCATCCACCCCCCCCCCATTATTCCTAGAAACACACCACCTATTGCTTCCTTCCTCCATCCAGCTGGTGCCCTACAACTCAAGGGGAAGGGGAAGCTGAACAGTGTCCAAAGGGAAGGGATGCTCTCCTTGGGGAAGTGGAAAGTAGAACCGAGCTGAAGCAATCTGGTTTTGACTGTGCTTGTCTGTTCCCCAGACTCTGAACAGGAGACCCTGGTAAAGTGCCTGATGTCCAAAGCTGGGAAGAAACCAGCAAAGAGAAACACAGCAGACAAAGCATGAGGTGCTCGGGCGTGGGGTTTGTTCAGTTTTACTGCCCGTAGTTAAGATTTCAGCCATGTTTCTTTGGCCCCCCATCTCTGTGGTCCCCATTCCCAAGCCGGGGTCTACTCGGGCACTTGCCTCGTCTGCTTTGCCATCTCTTGTCCCCTCTCTCTGACACTTTATGGTTGTGCATCTTTGCACCAACTGGAGGTAGGCAGGATGGATGTTTTTGATTTGTTTCTTTAGCAGGATACTACTCCTTGAAACTCCGTTTTCTTATCCAGACCATGAAGAGAGTAATAAATAGTACCCACCCCACTGGGCAGCAGAGTCAGTTAAGTGGGTATATGCTAAGCTCCAGCTCAATGCCCGGGGTGTGGTGGTGGTTAATACATCTTTCTTTGTGCTAAACGAATGGGTGGATGGATGAAGGCCACTCTAGGCAGTCAGTGAAGCGCTCTGGACGCAGATGTGGGAAGCGCAGACGCTCCCTGCTCAGTCTGTTGGAGCTGGGAGGCCCAGTGGCATCTCTGACACAGGGTAGGGTTTTTCAGGCCTGTTGCTGCTCTTCATTCTCTCAGTCATGTCAGACTCTTTGCGACCCCATGGACTGCAGCACGCCAGGCCTCCCTGTCCTCCACTATCTCCCTGAGTTTGTTCAAACTCATGTCCATTGGAGGCCTGAGGTCACACCTTATCCTGCCTCCTTTATTGAGAGTTTATTTTTGAATCTTGAGATGCCTTAGTCCCTCAATTATACAATGAGGGCAAAAATAGCACCCGCTGTCTGCAAGTGAAGAGCAAGGGCCCAAGGGTGAACAGTGTTTGTGCATCGCGTGCACGTAGCACGTGCTCAGCTAATATCAGCTGCTAGGGTCAATATGGGCTTCCCATGCAGCGCTAGCAGTAAAGAGTATTTCTGCCCATGCAGGAGATGCAGGAGACCCAGATTCGATCCCTGGGTCAGGAAGTTCCCCTGGAGTAGGAAATGGCACTGTGCTCCAGTATTCTTGCCTGGAAAATACCATGGGCAGAGGGCCCCACGGGCTATAGTCCATGGGGCCTCAAAGAGCTGGACACAGGACTCAGTAAGCACAGGATCAGTATGGCTTGGCTTTTTTCAGCATGTCTTATTTTTCACCAGCATCCCGGTGCCTCACTGGAGGTGGGCACACACTACCCAGCGTACAGTGAGGGGTGCTGCAGAGAGAAGGCTGATCGATGTTCAGATTCCTCTGCACCTCCTTGCGGTGCAGCCTTCAGGGCCTGATTTGCCCTCTCTGATCTCTCTCCCATTGGCTTTTCTGTAAGCTGGGAGGCACAGTCCTGGTCTGTGGCATCCTCAGGGAGACGGCGTGAGGACCATCCACAGACAGCCCTGACGCAGAGCCTGCGTTCAGCAGACGCGCTTCCCAAGGCCAGATCCTTACATAACTTTCCACAGCCTCCCCCGGGGCGGTTCCCTCCCTGGCAGGGCCTCTGGGTGTTGCCTCTTACCCACATGCCCCAGTTAATGTTTCAGACGTCCTGAGTTTCTAATTGTGGCGAAGCCGGAGAGCCATCTAATCCGCCTGTGTATTAACTGCTCTGCTTCCAAGCGGGGGCCTCTGGACCCCGGGCTGGCCCTGGCGGAGTGCGTCATAACAGCCCGATTGATTCCTCCTGCCCAGCGCAGGCACCCCGTGAGCTGGGGGGCAGCGGTGAACTCGTGTAATTAGAAATGCCTGAGGGAACCCCCCACAAAGGGCCCGTGCGCTTGGCATGTGGGAATCACTCGGCCCCCACCCCTGACGCCACAGGCCTCCTCTGTTCGCTACAGCCCGCTCAGACCTGGCGGCATCTCTACGAGACCAGGCCTCCAGCGGATGGCATTCCGGCCTCAGAAACATGCCCAGCAGAAGCCCCGGCTTCCCGGTACCCCGGGCCCCGTCCTGTCTCTGCACACAGGCCTCCCCGGAGCGCCCAGGCCAGCAGCACCCCTGGGGCAGGAACCCCCGCCTGCAGCACGTCCTCGTCCAGAGGAAGCAGAAAGGGAGCCCCCCGCCCGCCCTGCTCCCAGGCCCCCTGCCCAGCAGAAGTTTCTGTCATAGGAGGGGAGGGAAGTCCGGGGATTGAGCAATGCGCAGAGCCGGCCTTGGATTTCTCTGGTCGGATGCTGTGGGTGGGCGGAGTGGCTGGAGTGGGACGGGGTCTGGGCTCTGGCTCCTGGGGAGAGAGATGGGGGTCTAGGTGGCCGTGGCTGTGTGGGTGCAGGGCCCACCTGGGCACGCCCTCCATCACACCCGTCCGCCTTTCTGTGAAGTGTGATCCAAGGGCATAATGTGCCTGTGTGCTCAGTCACTTCAGTCGTGTCTGATGCTTTGCGACCCTATGGGTGGTAGCCCTTCAGGCTCCCCTGTCCATCAGAATTCTCCAGGCAAGAATACTGGAGTGGGTTGCCATGCCCTCCTTCAGGGGATCTTCCCGACCCAGGGAACGAACCCTCATCTCCTGCGGCTCCGGGATTGCAGGCGGATTCCTTACCACCGAGCCGCTGGGGAAGCCCATGTCAGTCCACCTTTAAATGGAGTCAGAAACTTTCCTGAAGCATTCTGAATGGGGCTCGCGGCTGAGTCCAGCACCCCCAGCGAATCTCAGGCCGATTTTCCACCCCCAGGTCCTCCCGTCCTGCGATGTCCATCCTAACATTCTCCTTTGGCAGGAGCGATCCCCACTCTCGGATGGTGTGTGAGTTGTACCGGGTCCCTCTGCTAGCAGGGGGCAGAGGCAAGGTTCCAGTGCACGCCAACAGGACCCCCAGATCTTCCAGCTTTTCCCTTGTGGCATATTCTGGTCCTCCCTACTGAATGTAAAACACGCACATGGCCACAGAGGTGAGTGTGCACACACACACGCACACATGAACACACGCACACAACCACCTACACACAGAGTGTGTTCTCCCACTCTTAGTCCCCATCACATGTATTCTGGGTGACCAGGATGGACACTGAGGTTACTAACAGTGCGGGGACCCGAACGACCATCTCGTCTCTGTTTAAACAAGTTCTGGAAACAGCCCAGCATGTCCCTCTGAAGTGCACAGTTTCTGAACAAATAGTGTGCTCTCTCCCTCTCAGATGAGTAGCAGCCCTTGCAGAGAAGAGTCACCTTGGGTGGCTACATGATCCCCATGGAGCAGCGCTGCCTCACGTGAAACCTGCCTCGTAAGTGTCACCGTTTAGCTCGCACCCCGTCACCTTTTTAGCTCTGTCACTGCGCGGGTGTACTGGGACTCTCACCAGACACCGGGCCCTGCGTGCCACGGCAGAGTCCTGGGGACACTGAGGTGACACCAGGTCGTGTTTCCAAGGGGGCTCAGTGTCCTCCTGCAGGCAGGCAGCCAGTTAAACCCACAGAGACGGTGCAGTGCGCAGCGGGAACACGGCTGGAACCAGGTTCCCTTTGCAAGACCCTCAGCTGGCACCTCCTCTGGGCGTGAGCGCAGCTTGGGGAAACCCAGAAAAGTGAGTTATAATCCAGTCTAGTGAGTCAGGGGGGAAGCAACCCTTTGATGTAAAACCTGTCATAAAATAGTGAAAGTAGAGCAGCCCCAGAACGTTTCTGTGTGTGGTTAGCACAGTGGGTGCCAGCGGGTCACCGTGGTTTAGGAAGTGTTAACATACGTGCCTGACACACAGTAGGTGCTTTGGAAATGTTTCTACAGACTGATGTGAGAAATAAATTAACCTCATTATATAATAGGCCTTGCTCTTTTACAAAGCAAATCGCAGCTTTGCTCACCTCGGCTCTCCAACCAAATGCCCGACATCAGGGGGCTTCGGCTTTGCTTCCTTCCCCCTTCCTGCATCATCGGTTCCCCACAGGGAGGCCCCCTTCCTTGGGACTCTAAGGCCCACTCTCCTCACCAGCTGGGCCGGACAGACTCCCATCAGAGTGCCTGCAGAACACGCCTTATTCACTGTCAGGCGTTGGGTCCCAAAGTGCCGAACTCGTTGGTTACACTGAAAAGTAACCCCGGATGTGCAAAAGGCAGACAGCAGCTGGGGCCAGTAATTCTGGGGAGACGGGCTTCTCGTGAAAATGCTAAAGCCGGTCTACCCCTGACTGGAGGGCTTGAAGGATGATGGGTGAATCTGGGGAGAAGAGAGACTGGCCCTAGAGGCCGACTAGGCGGAAAAGCTGCCGCCGGCCGGCTGTGCCACCCTGAGGGTGCTGCTGCTCCCATCGGGACCTCCGTTTCCCCTCCAGAAAATGGGGATGCAATGTAGTAACACCTGCATCACAGCTCGAATGAAAGCGGGGATATGTGTGAGTGTTCAGGAACCTCGCAAGGGCTCCGGGACTAGGCACCTTCAACACACTTCTCTGTTGATCGCATCCAGTTGCTCACAGAAGGGGCTCGTCTTCCTGAGTAGGAGGCATTGCCCTTGAATTTGGGGAACATTGAGGCTTTCAGTCCACTGTTATAACGTCGAGGAAGATGCTAAAGAAAAGAGTGTGTGTGTGTTTCAGTCCACTGTTATAACGTCGAGGAAGATGCTAAAGAAAAGAGTGTGTGTGTGTGTGTGTGTGTGAGTACTTGTATGTGTTATTCATGTGCATGTGTGTGCATGTGTGTAAGTGGAGCCGTGGAAAGACAGGCCTAGCATGTTAAGGCACACGGTCTGAGACAGGAGCCTGCCTTCGTCAGCTCTGCTCCACGCTCCGCCAGGGCCCAGCTCTGGTCACCCCCATCAGATAAGCAGCCGGATCTGGGCCCCAGAGGGATCGGATGCCATCGACTGTTACAGACCATTAGCGAGTCACGGCCCCACAGGAATCCATCCCATCGCCCTACGGAAGCATCCCGTGCCTGCATCAAGATTTCTCTTTAGATCTTAATCCACAAGAGCTGGGGTTACGAGAGGGGAGAAGGACAGGTCGGAGACTTGCACCTGCAGCTGATGGGAAGGGAAGGAAGACCCTTACCTTTGTGGGTGTTCCACTCCTTTCCTTATACTCTCTTAAAATGTAACACTCATATTTTATGACATCATCTTTAATAGGAAGTGAAATATTTATGAATTATTGTTATCTATTAAAGCTATCATTTATTAAAATTATAGCTTACCTATTTAAATTTTATATTAAATATATACTCTGTATTGAAAGTGCATAAAATCTTTTTATAAGTATAATATATAACAGAACAAAATAGAACATATGATATACTAGAAAACAGATCAGTTTAATACTTGGCTCTTGTAAGCCAGTACACACCAGTGCAGTAGTAAGCAGGATGAAGTTTCCTTGTCACTGGTCCTTAAAGAGCCAGTTGTTGAATTTTCAGGTATTTTGCAAGCCAGTTCACTTCACATTGGTAACTTGAAATCATCCATGGTGGGAACATTCACACCACAGAAATAGGCAAACATTGCAAATTAGGGTTTCTCTCTAATAAGAAGCCAGTGAGCTTATTGTTAAACATTTGTAAGCAAACCACAGTGTATGTGTGTGTGGTGTGTGTGTAAGCTTTGTTGAGCTTTGTGATAGTCACCACACTGCTGCTGTTTTACCATTTTATTTAACTTCTACTGCAGTCTCCTGATATTGGCATTTCCTAGGTCTGCGATCTTGGGCAAGTCACTCCATCTTGCTGGAGTGGGTGGTTGCCCAGGTTGTTGACTGCACAGCTCAAGGAGCACTCTTCATGTCAGAGCCTCTTCACGTCTGGGCCTTAGTTGTTTCACCTCTCCAATGGGGAGAACTGTCACTACTGCACAACCTCATTCTGAGGATGCCAGTATTAGTAGGTCAGCACACATACGCTCATCACCTACAGGGGGCCTGGGAGAACAGGGAGAGGAGAACTATGGGGCCCTGGGGACAGTGCTAGCCCATCACTGCTGTGTGGAAATGCAGGGGACTAGGGATGCCTATGTTTATCACTTATTAAGAAGGAAGAAAAGAAATCAGGATTTTTTTTTTTTTAATGTGAAATTTCCTGAGTTTTCAAACATGGTAGGTATAAGTTTGAGCATTCCCCTTGAACTATACATAGTAGGACCTTTCCTGTGATAGTTTGAAGCTTTCTCCCTCTCCTTCCTAAGTTTTTTAAGGGCCTTCGATTTCTCTCATTCCCATTGTTGTAGAGTGACTTGCTGGAAAAGGCTGGCTTCTTCTCTACGACTGGCATATACTAATAAGTGGTCCCCAGGAAGCTCAGAGCTACGTTCTAAACAGTGGACACAGCCCACAAACATGGTTCTGTGCTTCCCGGTGGCCAGAGCAGAAAGAAAATACAGTTTTACAGTTTTCTTTGCCCAGAAAGATAAGACTGAGCCAACCCCATCCTTTGACTGACTTTCTAAGCCTGGGTATATTTTTCGGGTCACACCATTACATGTTGACTGGTTGCACTCTCTTACTTGATGTACTTCCCTTAAGTCACTTCAAACCCTTCATAGAAAAAGAAAGTAGAAATAACTCAAGACGCCCTCTGACAAATGAGGGTTTAAGATTTTCAGCTCTGACAGTCCCTGAGTCACTGCAGAAGGGCCCTACACATAGGGATGTGTAGCTCCACTGATGCCCAGCTTTGGACCCCGGGAAGGGCTGGGGGCTTTAGAAACAGACTAGGGGAACCCTCTTACCTGATGAACTAGTCTGCCAGGGCTGTCATACAGAGCACCTCCAGCTGGTTGGTGCAAGAGACAGAGTGTAATTGCCTTTCTGTCCTGGAGGCCAGAAGTGCAGGGTCAAGGTGTGGCAGGGCCGTGAGAGATGGGGATGGATCTGGTCCACACCTCTTGCCCTGATTGGCCGCTGTCTTCAATGCCTTTTGCCTTGTAGAAGCATCTCTGCCTTTACGTTCACATGGAGTTCTCTCTGCGTGTCTAGGTCCAAATGTCCCTTATGTATGAGGACACAGTCATATTGGGTTAGGGACCTCGTCTCCTCCAGGAGGACCTCGTTGTAACTAATTACATCTGTGACAGCCTTGTTCCCAAGTAAGGTATTAGGAGCCACAGTTTCAGCATACCGGTTCTGGGGATGAGGGGACACAGTTGACCCCGTAACTCCTGGTTAAGGACACAAAGCCCTGCCTAGCATCAGCCAAACCACCCGATTCTGTCCGGGGAGCCCCTCCCACAGGAATCCCTGAGAAATCACAAAACCATGTTTCTTCATGGAGACGAGCCCTGGTCTTTCATCGGCCACTGCTCGCGATGCAAATAAAATCACAGTCGAAGCCTAGAAAGATAGTGCCTATTAAGTCAGACAGTACAAGTCAGAGTCTGTTAGGGAAGAGAGACACCTGTATTCATATTTTAATGAAGGTCTCTAATCATAATTTTTAAGCCCTGTCACTGAGATCACTCTATGTAAATATATAAAGAAAGATCCAGAGAGAGGTGAAATGATTTGTCCAAAGTCACCTATGAGCAGAGAACCCGGGAAGAGTTCAGTGTTTAATAAGCTGTATAACGTGTGTATGTATCCTCTTAAGGTCTATTTTTTGCTCCCTATGCGAGGAGAGAAACTGCGTGTGGTGCAGAGGAGTTAAGCCACTTGTCTTATTACTGGATGTGGCTGGCCTGGGTGAAATTCAGATCCAGGCTGCTGGCTCTGCAGCCCTTGCGGTTTCACTGCTGCCCTCAGCCTGGGCCTTAGAGTTCAGCGCTCAGGACTCACCACTGCGCGGCCTTCTTGACCAAACACAGGGGCTGCTCCGTATGGCTGAGTGGGCCATGCCCACTCAGAGGGGCTCAGCTGAGGGGCAGAGTGAGGACGGAAATTCACCTTGCACACTCGTCGTGGAGCCGTGTGCCCTGGGAGGTGATTGGCAGTGGGGGAGAGGGGGGCACACCCCATTCTAATCAAAGAAAGGTCTTGTGTGTTTGTTCGTTGCAACCCTGCAGGTCACCAAGATATAAAACCAACAGGAGCTAGTTAACCCACTTGGACTTAAGTCACTTTGTCCAGGGACAGTGAAAAGGGAGGGCATCTATTCCATGCTCCAGCGTCCATGGCCAGACTTTACCCCTGGCCTAACCCAAACTCACACATACTCTGAAAACCCAAAGTGCTGTTACCTTCTTCAGATGTTCGGCAGTGACGCGGAAGGCCGGGTGTGGACAGTACAGCCTCCTGAGCCCTCTGGGTCTGGCAGAGAGACAAGTGTCAGGGGAAGTAGAAGTCAAGATGTCTGATGTCTTCAAAAGGGCCCTCGCTGAGGGAATGAGTGACCTTATGATTTGATGGAAAATGCAGGAGGGAGGTCGGAGTGCCAAGGTCAAGGCTAGTGGTCAAAACAAAGCTCAGTGTTTGGGGGGGGTGTGTTGGTGGCCCAGGCCATGCTCATTTAGCCTGATGAAGCAGGATGGTGCTCATTGATTGACCCAGAACCACAGATCAAAGTCAAGGGGCAGGGGGTTGGGTGATGTTCTTGCCGAGAGCACCCTCACCCCTGCAGGGCCCACTTTGAAAGTTGCTTTCTCTGCGTCAGCTCATCCCAGCTGTCTCCCAAGCTGGGCGTTGGGCCGAATAGAGCGTGGGAGCTGCAAGTCCGCCTCTGTGACCACCATCAGCCCTGAGCCTCCCCGCTTCCTGGTCAGCAGATACTCCTTAGAAATGTGCATCGCATGGGGCAGAGGCGCCATCGGGTAGTGGAGATGCCAGTGAGAACAAGGGGAGACAGGCCAGGAGCCAGGGGGCCCCAGGGCCAGGGGCAGGAGCGGGTCTGCTGAGGGAAGGTCTGATCAGGGAGCCGTGTGACCCGGAGAACACGTCCAGTGTGGTCGGTAAGGCAGGGCAGGCATTGACGCCAGCGGCTGGACATCTCGTAGAGACCTGGAGCCCCCAGCTCAGCCCAGAAAAAGGACAAAACAGGGGTCCCACCTCCATCAGACTGGCTTTAAAAAAGGAGTAGACTCTCTGGGCTGCAGATAGCTCCAGCTGATGTCCTAGTAAATTATTCAGATGTTAATTGCATTGTAAACAAAGCCACTACCTTTCTTTCCTTTCCAAGGATCCTCATAAAACCTGCGCTGGGAGCTGGGAGAAAGGAAGCAGGGTGGAGGATCCAGGTCTGGCTCCTGGAACGAACGGCCCGTGGCGGAGGCCTGGCCTGGAACTCAAGCCAGGCAGGCTGACTTTGGTCCCCAGCCCAGAACTCCAGAGGGAAAGGCGGCGGCGGGGTCGATGCCTGTGTCCCTTCCCTACTCCTCTCTCCCCCTCCCACCCCCACCCCTCCCCAGCCCAGCAGGTGGCTTAGGTCCCTCCAGGAGGAGGGACGCCTTATGGTGACACCCCTCCTGGGGGGCTGAGCTGGAGGGAAGAAGCATCTGACTGTTGCCCGGACCACAGTGCTAGGTGGGCGCAGGAGCACGCAGGCCCGCTCAGCTGTCTGGGCGTCATTTCAGCACCAGGATACAGAGAGGACCGAGCGATCCCGGCACTCCTTACTCTGCATCTGTGCTCCGGCATCCCTGTTAACTGGTCCACAGAGGTGGGAGCTTGCAAACCACAGCGAGGAGCCCAGGGCGCTCGGGGACGGAGCTCTCAGCCTGGCCGCCCACAGTGGGGTCTGAATTTACCGTGTGCATCCCATCCACTTAAACTGTGAAAAGCCAGCCTGCTTCCCCACCTCCCGCCGCTTCCTTTGGAAACGAATGCAGTCCTAATTAAAAGCAAATTGCCTGACCGGGCGGTGTCAGGCGAGGGTGGCACTCCTCAGAGGGGCGGCCTCCTGCCAAGGGAGAGAAAGGGCCTGGCAGAGGAGGCAGAGAGAGGAAGAGGAGGCAGACACCGTGCAGGAGACTGTCCCCTCCAGCGGCCCCCGCTCAGCCTGTCCTTCCTCGGCCGGCAGCGTTCACACCAGCAGGCAGATCTGTGTTGGTTCATTACAGAACAATCCGAATCTGCCACAGACAGGCCCATGTAGTGAGGCGCTCAGAGAGTTCAGTTCCAGGAGAGGGTGTTCCCGGGTCAGGCCCCAGGGTAACCCGCTCTCTCCTCAAGGCGGTGCCGAAGACCGGCATCTCAGGGTCGCCACTGCAGCCTTAATTAGCTCCAAGAGGCATCTAAAGGCATGGCTTTGTTTACAGTGCATCGTAGCCTTGTTCTTAGCAAAATGAACCCTTTGCAGAGTGACTTACGCGTGCATTCCATGGAGTCTCCATCACACTGTCCATCAGGGAGATGGTCTGATGGCCGCTGTCTCATCACGGCCTCTAATGACCCCAGGGCTGGTCTTCTCCCTCCCAGGATCTCCCAGGAGGAGTCGGCTCTGCCTCTGTCTCCCTCTCTCCTCTCTCTCTCTCTGCATAATTCTACCAGGCTAACGACTGAAGGGAAACTGTCCCTTGGAGGACCCCCAGGCGGCCCCAGGGCACTGTGATCCGAGCAGCACCTGTCCTGGCACAGCCGAGTATCAAGCTGGGGGTCAGCTGGGGACGGCTGCCTCCAACAGGGCTCCATCCGCGTGCGCTGCCCGCCCCCCAGAGGTGCGATCTTCAGATGATTGACACCACGGCTAGGGTTGCTTGGGAGCCCCGGGGACTCCCCCACCCCTGGGGATGCAGGTGAAGGAAGCAGACAATATACTGGAGATGCTCCATCAAACTCACTCAGAGCTAGATTTTCACAGCATCAGTAGAGCCTCTTGGAGGTCGCTTTACAACAGCAAAGCTTTGAAGCCAGTTGGAAGCTGTAAGAGACCAGGGCCGCTCTCCCTTCACATTTATTCCTTTCAGACCTATAAATTATCCCCGGGGCTCCAGCCACCGCGGGCCAAGCCCTGGAAGCGTGGAGCTGAATCGATGCCGACTCCTGCCCACCAGGAGGCCGTGATCTAAGAGAAAGTTTACTAGACAAAGAGGCAAAGAGGCAGATACACCCAAGTGTTGCAGGGGCTGCGACGGAGAGTTCAGAGTCGGGAGCTCTCAGGAAAGGCTTCCCAGGTCAGTGGATTGGGAAAGGAGGGACAGAAGAGTAGCTGGAGAAGGAGAAGAAAATGGGGAGAAAGAGGTATAAGGTGAGGTGGGGGATTGGGGCAGGGCCCTCACGGTGGGGCAAGGAGCATTCTGATCGTGTGACCTAAAAAGGAGACGGCCTGCCCGGAGGGTGGTGTCCGCCGCCATGCATGCCAGCTGTCCAGACTCGGTCCCAAACCACGGAACAGACCTTACCAGCTCCGAGTAAATCAGCAAACACATGAAGGGCAGGAATGAATAAGCAGGAAACAGAATCATTTGCTCAAAGAACCAGGTAGACATGGCCGATTAATGGTGCTGTCTCAGCCTAGCTGAAGTAGCGGCAGATGTTTGGGGCCAACCCGGGACACAGCAGATGAACAACTGAAGTGTGCCCAGTGACAGCTGAATGAGACGACCCGAGGGTGGAGCTCAGTAATCCCAACAGGACTCTTTCCAAACACAGGTTTTGATTTGCTTCTAGAATCATCGATGGTAGGATTCATTCAGGTTGCCTGCTCTTCATATTCCTTTTTTCTGTCCTGAAACCACAGTGATCTTTGATATAGGCGTTGCAGCCTTTAGTTTTCTGGGCTTCCGTTGTGACTCAGCTGGTAAAGAACCCGCTTGCAATGCAGGAGACTGGGTCCAATTCCTGAGTTGGGGAGATCCCCAGGGGAAGGGAAAGGCTCCCCGCTCCAGGATTCTGACCTGGAGAATTCCATGGACTATATGAGTCCATGGTCACAAAGAGTCAGACACGCTGAGCAACTTTCACCTCACACTTCACTACTTTCCTAGGGGTTTCCCACCCACTATGCTGTGTGGCCCTCACAACAAACTGGAAAGAGTGGGAAAAACCACTCTGGACTTGCAGTACCAGTGGCAGAAATATGACTCATTTGACTTGGGCAGAAAACGTGTTGATTTAGTGGCTCATGCAAATCAGCAATCCCAGTGTAGGACTGGCTTCAGGTGAGGTTTGATCCAGGAGCACAAGTGCTGTCATCAGGGTTCTTTTCCTACGTCTCTTAGCAATGACTGTTTTTTGGTGTCAGTTTCATTTTAGGACTTCTGTCTTGTTGGTTCTGGCAGCTTCAGACTCACATTGTCCTTCCTGCTAGTAGACTCTGGAGAGAAAAAACTTTTTTTTTTTGGTCTGAACCCATCCAGCTCTATGGGTTTGTTTTGTCTAGATTAATGTAGTCATGTGTCCTGTGAGCCATCTCTGTGGCTGTGAGGATGGCACGACAGCTGATTGCTAGGCTGGCTTTGGGAGCATATTTGAATCATTCATGCTAGCTAGGGAGATGTGGTGTTCTGATTGCTCCAGACTGGGTCCCATGCCTTGGTCTGAAGCTCAGTGACATAAGGGCTGAGTGTGGGTCCCAGGGAACAATTTTAGTAAGATTCCAAAAGTAAGAGGTGATGGAGGCAAGACCATATCAAACAAAAAAAATCTGTATATGATTTTAAAAGTTTTAGCAGCCATGTTAAACAAGGTTAAAAAAAAATTTGTTAAATAATATATTTGAACTTAGCATACCCCCAAATATTGTCGTTTCACCATGTAGTCAATATAAAAGTTATGTACCAGGCATTTTATCTGTTTTTTTTTTTTATCCTACATCTTCAAGATCTGGTGTGTATATTTTTTCAAAAACATTTGATCTGTAGTTAGATTTTGTAATATTTAGTATCAGTTGAAAAAGTAGATTCACCTACCCAAGTTGTTCAAACATACTTAAAAGTGCTGCCAATCACTGAAATAGGAATTCATATTTAAATATCAATTAGTTTTAAAATTAAATGGAATAGAAAATTCAGTTCCTGCATGGCACTGACTATGTCGTAGGTAGTCAGTAGATGATAAATAACCAACACGTGACTAGTGGCTACTGTGTTGGACAGCACAGGGCTTGAAGGTAGGAAGTGCCTAGAAATATCTAGAAGTATCCAGAAGTGCGTAGAAGGAAAAGGAGATGAGCACAATCCTCAGTTACATGGGAAGAACTCAAGGATTTTAATCCTGCTTCTGGTATTAACTGGTGGTATGACACTAAGTTATTTAACCTTTCCTCGCCTCCATCTTTTTCTCTGCTAAATGGGAAGAATGATAATCCACTCTGCAACTTCTTTCTAAAGACAGTCACTCTCCTGGGATTTAGTGAATGCTCAAGAATAATAACTATTACTACCTGAACTTCAGTCTCAATGCAACTTCTCTTCTAATGTTCCTCTTCACCTTTTTCTCCAATGGCTGAATACTGTCTCCAGTTCAGAGATAAAGCACAAAGACTAATTAACTCAGAAAAATAAGATTGCAAAGTAGGGGATGAGTGTAAGTAATCACCCAGTCTTTTGGCTACTCTTCTGGCTGAAGAACAGCAAAAATTTTTCAACAAATCACCTAATTTATATTCAGGTTGAGGGCAGAAGCCATCACAGATGCTGCTTCTCCTGAGCAGTGGGGATAGGGGCTCATTTTTTTTTTTTTTTTCACACCTACCATGTACCAAGCACTGTGCTAGCTACATGACATTCTTAACTGCTTCCATTCCTTTCAGTCTTATGAGCTGTAGGTATTATCTTTCCATTTTAGATAGAGAGGAAATCTTGGTTCTAAAATGTTGCAGAACATTGTGCAGCTAAGATACAGTAGAACTGGATTCAGATTTCACAACTGCAGTAAGTTACAGAGACGCATTAAGATTCTGAGTTGATGCTCCATATATAAACTAACTTAAAAAAAAATTAGTGATAGCCAGTAACTAATAAGGTGTTTGTTATTCTCTGATTGCCAGAACCATTAAGTTTTAAATTCAGGTAAAAAAAAGAATGAAGAGCTCTGTTTTATTTTTCCCACCAGCTCCATCGCAAGGCCAAGAGGAATCTTCTGCCCTGGGGATCAAGTTCCCTAAAGAGTGGCTTGGCATTTCCTTGTGCTCTTGCCTTCCATGAGTCTCCTCCTCCAAACTGCACAGTGAGATCTTTTTTTACCCAGGGAGGCTATGCTCCAGATAGTTTGAAGCCCACAGGAATTTCATTTTAAAAATAAAAAAAGACATCACGGACTTATGTGCAAAGAAGTAGCCACAAGATTATTCATCACATCATCTATAATGGTAAACTAAAAAAACAGATGGGAATGTCTGATGAGAGTAGATCATAGGAATAAATATGAATGCATTTGTCAGGTGGACTGTTGCAGGCAGACCTCATTTTATTACACTTCACAGATACTGCGTAGTTTACAAATGGAATGTCTGTGGCACCTGCATTGAGCAAGTCTGTTGACACCATTTTTCCAACAGTGTTCATTCACTTCGTGTCTCTCTGTCACATTTTGGTAATTCTTGCAATATTTCAAACTTTTTCATTATATTTGCTATGATGACCTGAGGTCAGTGACTTTTAAAGTCACTGTTGCAGAAAGATTACAACTTTCTGAGGGCTCATGATGGTTAGCAATTTTAGCAATAAAGGATTTTTTAATTCAGGTATGTACATTGCATTTTTTAAAAGACATGATCTTACATACTGGACTTCCCAGTAGTGCAGTGATAAAGAGTCTGCCAACTGATTCAGGAGATGCAAGATCTGCGAGTTCCATCCCTGGGAAGATCCCTTGGAGGAGGAGATGGCAGTCCACTCCAGTATTCTTGCCTGGAGAATCCCATGGACAGAGGAGCCTGGCGGGCTACAGTCCATGTGGTCGAAGAGTTGGACACAACTGAACACACAGAGAGAATAGATACAGAATAGTGTAAACGTAAGTTTTATATGCACTGGGAAATCAGAACTATTCCTGTGGCTCTCTATTGTGAGTCTTGCATCATTGCGATGCTCTGGACCTGAACCCACCAAAATCTCGGACGTATGCATGTGTAACATCCTTCAGCCGACATGGCTAAAGGTTCATTAATATGATGAGCAATGTGTCATCTTTGGGTAAAAGGTAGTTTACAGAAAATTGTGCAGTGAGTTTCAATTCTAATAAGACAAAAACCACTCTGGTATGAACAAAGAAAGAGCATAGGGTATATTATAAAGTATTAAGAATTGTTGGCTCTGGGTAATGGCATATTACACTTGATTTTTGTTTTCTCCTTTGTATGTTCTCATTTGATGAAAGTATATGGGTATTAGGATATGGATAAAGTGTGAGTTGCTCAGTCATGTCCGACTCTTTGTGACCTCATGGAGTGTAGCCCGCCAGGCTCTTCTGTCCATGGAATTCTCCAGGCAAGAATACTAGAGGGGGTTGCCATTCCCTTCTCCAAGGATCTTCCCAACCCAGGGTTTGAACCTCGGTCTCCTGCATTGTGGGCAGATTCTTTACCATCTGAGCCACCAGGGAAGCCCCTAGGATATAGATAGGAAGGTATTATATTTTATTTTTAAAAACATCATTCAACAAAATGGTTGTATGAATGTTGTGATTTCTAAGAGGCGTGTGTATCAGTATCTAATTGCCAGCAGCCATGGAGTGTCTGTTTCGTGGCAGATACTTTCAGGTCCTCGGTTCCTGCAGTCTCCCCTCATTCCCAGGACTAGCTGCAGCCAGAGCCTTCTTCTCCACTAGACACAGTGGACAGAGCACCTTGGACTCCAGACACTTCTAGGATTCCACAAAAATGGCTTACGTCCTTTAAATGCAGAAGGAACAAATGAACATAATCCCTCCTGGATTATATTTATCTATAGCTTAGTTAGTAAAGAATCTGCCTTCAATGCAGGAAACCATAGTTTGATTCCTGGGTCAGGAAGATCCCCTAGAGAAGGGATAGGCTATCCACTCCAGGATTCTTGGGCTTCCCTGGTAGCTCAGACGGTAAAGAATCTATCAGCAATGTGGGAAACCTGGGTTGATCCCTGGGTTGGGAAGATCCCTTGGAGGAGGGAAAAGCTACCCACTCCAGTATTCTGACTTGGAGAATTCCATGGACTGTGTAGTCCATGGGGTCTCAGAGGTGAACATGACTGAGCAACTTTCACTCACTCACTCCTACCAATGCAGTCACAAAACATATTTTTTGATATTCTAGTATCAAGGGAGGAGGGGACTCAGGAAGGTCTAAGTACCCAGAGCCCAGGGAAACCATAATGAGACCCAGCCGCCCTGGGCGGGTCTGTTCCCAGTTTGTGGAGAAAGAAGCCCAGACCTAGGTTTTCACTTCAGCTGACTTGTGGGAGAATTCTAACTGTGTTCTGTCGTTGTCCGCCAGGCTGCCTTGTTTCCAAGCATCATTTCTCACTGTCTCAGTGGAGCTTTGTCATCATCTGATTTTCCTTAAGAGAAACAGAGTATCTGCAAAATATTTCCCCTCTCCTTTCGTAGCTGACCTTGCACCCCGTCCTAACGACCAGGGAGCTTGTGTAAATTATAAATATTTAACGGCACGTGTCGATGTCTTGTCTACACCTCTTAGCAGAAAAAGTAATAGTCTTAATGTGAAAAAGTCTATGAAATAAGAAGTCTTGATTTGTGTTGTAGCCAGCTAATGAACCTTGATCACGTTAGCAACTGCAAGATGGAATCAAGTTGGCTTTCTTTCCATCTTAATACCAGACTCTAGAACTTTAGGACATGACTGTTTTTAAAACCATCCATCTAAAACTTTTAATCTGTGACTGAGTAGGAATGACAAATAAAAAGACGAAGGCTAGGAAAGTAGACTGGGAAATAAGAACCTACTATGGCTTAATTGCTGGTTCCTAGGAACTGCCGTACTGTGATTCCTGGAACATGCAGTAGCTCAGGAGGCGCTGTACTTATTCTGTAAGGAATGCACAGTAAATACATTAGGTTTTTTGGACAGAGTGTTGCAACTGCTCAACTCTGCCATTGTAGTGGGAAGGCAGCCACAGACATTATGTAAACAAATGAGTGAGGCTGTGTTCCAATAAAACTTTATTTGAAAAACAGGTAGTAGGCTGGATACAACCCATGGACTAGAGTTAGCCAACCTCTTCTGGTTGTTCCCTCTGCCACTCATGGTCTAGGTAATTCTGGAGATTGAACACACGTGCCATTTTGTCCCATGCTCCCAAACTCATCACAGCCTCCAAAGCCTTCCTCTAAGAAACCATGTCTCCCACCCCGGGACACGTGGACCTCTCTGCTCCCCAGATGGACTGAGTTCACTCCCACATCAGTGCCTGTGACCTTGCTGTTCCCAGCCCCTACAATAAGCTTTCCCAGTTTAGGAAGCAAAAACACAAGATATTCACACTGGAATTTCAGATAAACAATGACTAGTTCTTTTAGTGTAACGCATCCTATATAATATTGGAGAGATACTAAAAATTGTTGTTTATCTGAAGTTCAAATTTCACTGGATATCCTGTCTTCCCTTTGTCAGCCCTACCCGTTAACACGCTTCTTGTTCTTTATCTGACGGCCTGCTTCTTGTTTTTCAGTGCTAAGTGTCAGCTCCTCACGTGTCCCTTGCTGGCTACTCTATTTAGTGAGTTTCCCCTTCCAGGCAATCTGTCACTCTAGCTGTGGCATTTTCTCCGTATCTGAACTTGTCTTATTTGTTTAGGTGGCTAAGTATCTGTCCGTGAGAGCAGAGACCTCAACTCCTGGGCTTCTTAATGCGTTCCCAGTGCCTGTAATAGTCCCTGGCAAGTAACAAGTCTTCAAAAGGCACTGGTTTGAATGAGTAAGTGAACAAGTAAATGAATAACTCTTAAATCATATTACTCCCAAAGCTGAATATGCCCAATGGAACTAGGAGGAACGCCAGCAGCACTTGAGCACCAAGTATGGTGCTCGAGACCAGGTCTGGCCCAGGTATTCATCTCTCTTTTACTCCCCAAGACCTCAGGGTCCAAGCTGTGTCCTCAATTGAAAGAAGAGGCGATGGATGTTCACTCAGTTGGCTTGACCAGGTTCAAGTTCTCAGAGGCAGGAAGTAGCAGAGATGGGGATCAAATCATGCCAGTCTGCCGTTTTAACCCCAAACTCTAGAATTCTCAGGACCCCTCCGAAGAGTCCTGTGTATAGAGAATGTGTGTTCGTCCTGAATTTCATCTCGTGGGGGCAGCAATAGAAAGAGAAGGAACAATCTGGAAAGGAAAGGCCATTTCACTTTGGGTCCATTGATGAAGCAACTTTTTTTTTTACAAGCTAGATCTTAGCTGATACCAAACCCACTGAACAAGAATTTAAAATGAGGGGTCCTAAAACCACAGCCACACTGAACAGTGCCCTGGGCTGTGTTTCCTGGGGAGTCCCATCCTCGGCGTAGACTCCCACTAAGGGCCCCTGCATTTCCCTTGTCCGCATGCTCCAGAATGTCTCTCGTTTGCCCTGCAGAGCTTTGTGGCGTCTTGAAATAGCCAAGCAGGCCACTCCTTTCTTCGTGTGGGGAAGGTGTTTTCCAGCGCGTTGCCACCGGCTCAGAGAGGTGACTGCCGCCCTGTTGTGCTGGCGGCTGCTGTTGCTCAAAGTGGGTGCCCTATCTCTTGGGGGCGGGGGGAGCTTGTGCCCGAAAAGTCACATCTAAAGTGACACGCACTTTGTTCACCATCTAAGAACACTGATACACAGCTATACCTGGCACAGCTGGAGGATCAGTCTTACTGATTCCCACCTCCTCCACCCAGTGCCTCTGTCAGAATGCACACGAAGTATCGCCCTGTCTTCCTAAGTCCATAAGCACGTGCTTGGGTGACTGCAGGTTTTTGCAGGTGCCAGGCCTGGTCACTTTTGCATCATGGTGATCTTGAAGAAGATGCAGAATTGTCCCGTAGATTTTAAAAAAAAAAGTATGCGTCAAGTTCTCAAAAAGTCTTTGCGTTCACTGGTTATTCCAGGGCTGTCCCTTAAAAGCATGAGCAGAACACATTTTCTTTTTGGCAGGAGGTTTAAAATGCCTTGGATTGTGAAGCAGGAAAGAGAACAAAGTTTGCAGAGTTTTGGACTGAACTAGCTCATGGTGATGGGTACCAGGAGGTCAATGCCAGTTGACCTCTGGGGCTTCTTCACCCCAAGGAGGTATTTGAAACTGATTTATTTTGATGCCCAGGTGGACTCCATCTTCTATATTTTTCTTTGAATTATGGCATCTGGCCATGGAAATCTCCCGGCTTCCAGAACCTCATTTTAACAGGGCTGTTATTTGGTCAGTTGATTTCTTCAGAGAGGACAGGTGAGGTCTAACTCTGTCAGAACAGACATGGGAGATAAAAAGCACAAAATACTGGCTAGGAAAGAGACTGGGGCTCAGGGTGCCTAAGTCTGGGAGCTGCAAGGGGTCCCTCGACCACTTCCTTCCTGCCCATCGGTCTGAAGGTGCACAGGCTGTTGAGGCCATCTCCATGGATGCCGGGAATCACTGGTCCCAGAGCCAGGATGCCCCTGGCCTCGCGTCCCCGTTTCCTCCTGTATGCTGTTTTGTCCGGAGAGCCGTGTTTGTGCTGATTCTAAAGTAAGGGAGAGGTGAAGTATTGTGACACCAAAAGCCAAAGCCTTGTTCCAAGGAAGTGTTGAGCTCTGTTATTTCCTTCCTCTCAGCCTCCCCGAATCCTCTTTCTTGGGGGAGGCGGCCGGGAGCCAGAACCGCTGTGTTTGTCCAGGGCTGATTCTAAACCTCTGAGCAGGGAGCATGGTCCTCACCTCCCCAGCCCACCTTCGGGGGATGCTCGCCCTCCCGAGGGGTGGGGGGAGAATTAATTCCAGTTCGGTCCACGCCGAGGCCGGTGCATTTCCTGTGCAAACACGGCTGACATTTATGAAATCTAATTTAATAAATGTCTATGATATAGCGCTCATTAACATACCGCAAAATAGCTCCAGAGTAGCCGGTTTTAATCAAATAAATCGTTGCTGCCGCTCCAACAAGCTGTTCCTTTATTAAGAGGGGCGCAGCATTGCCTGGGTGGGGGTCCCCGTTTGGGGCCCCCTGGGTTGGGATCCTGAAGGCCCGCCCGTGATACCGCAAGGGGCCCGCGCCTCTCTTCCTGCTTGCTCCTGAGATGAGAAGATGAAAAATTGCTGATCAGACCCCCTCTCCATAAATCTTGCCGACAATAAGTCATAAAACCTGGTGTCTTTACATATGGTAGGCGCCCGGGGATCCCGTTGCCATATGTAAGCAGCAGCTTCTGGAAGGGGGGAAAAAAATAAAAAAGCCAAATTCTGTTGCCCGTGTTAAACTTCTAGAACTGGTTCCAGAGGCTACAGTGAGCAGGCCACTTACTCTCCCTGCCACATCCCTTGTTTTATTTTAAATCCTTTCCCTTACCACGGGGCTGCCTCTTTTTGTTCCAAGTTACCATCAGGAGAATTCCCAGCTCACTAATTAGGAAATTGTGGGGTTTGCTGAATTCCAACCCTGTCTGTCACCCCAGGATGAGTGAATAATTACCCCCAGCCAACGAGAGGTACAGGTGTTCAAGCTTTTCCGTGGGGACACGGGGTCCTTGTCTTCTCCGGGACTGCCCCCAGCTGACCAGCCAAGCTGCCGTCCACACCCGGCCCCCAGCTAATGAGAAACGCCTATTTCCAGAACTCAGCCCGTTTTCATATCTGTCAGCTCTGGTCTCTCAAGCTCAGTCTGTGTTCTGGAGACACAGTGAAACGGCACCCTTTGCGATGTGGGGAAGCTGAAACATGTGGAGGATTTCTCTCTTTTTTTTCCTTCTTAGCCAAGCAACTTGATCTGTGGCCTGTCACGGGGTATCCGGCAAGCCTTCTGAGGAAAGGTGCCTAGGCAGCGGGGCGGCTGGCCCGGGGGTCTCTGCAGGCTGAGGCCTAAGCAGAGGACCACGGCAATTAGCCCTTCCCAAGAGTCCCCATTTCCAGGTTGAAAGACAGATGTTTTCTCGGAGAAAGCAGCGTGAGCTGGGTGCGCGTGCAATGCTTCATCAGCGCCTTATCTGGACCTGGAGAGGACACTCCTTTCCTGCCATATTTTATCCAGAAGTCACAAACAAAACCAAGCTCCTGATATTTGGTCAACAAGAGAAAACACTTGGAAAGGCAGGCAGGAAGTGAGGAGCCTGGCGGGGAGGGGGCGGGGGACCACAGGGCTCCCAGAAAGGGAAGTGGTCCACGCAGGCCCCCAGGGAGCTGGGGGCCATCCAAACACCTGCTCCCTCCGTGGTCCTCTGTCCCCGAGGCCAGGCCGGGAGCCCCCTCGGAGGACCGTCTGTACCCAGACCCAAAAGAACACAGCACATCCAAATAGCACAGCCTGGACCTCCACCGCTCTCTGGTAGACTGGCTGGGAGAGGGTGAAGGGTGGCCCCCTCCACCACCTAAAGACAGGGGGACTAGGCAGGCAGGGGCCCTGGGGACATCTGGTACCAAGTCAGGGACAGGCTGACTTTGAGCTATTTTGATGCTAATTATTTTACCAAGTGATATTTGATTGTTTCTATAAAAAGGTTTATGACAGTGCAGTTCTCCACAGGCTTTTTTTTTTTTTTAAGACCTCAAAATGCGAGAAAAGAAATGCACCCAGAGTCCATTAAAGAATTAGGTCCTGTTAATGCCGGAGTCTGCCCCAAGGACCCTGGTTACCTCCTCAGCCTTGTCAAAGATGAGAGTGGCACTCCCCTCACTGAGTAACTTCTACTAAGGAATAGAAGGAGGAGCAAAGGAGGAGCCTCCTCACGATCTCTGAATCTGGCTCTTAATGTGTCTTGGAAATGCTGGCATCTTTGAAGATGTTTGGCCTGGATTCCACTTTTCTGACTAAAGCTGGGATGCTGGTGTGGAAACAAGAATCATCATGACAGCTTCCCTAGTAGAGAGATGCTCTCAATCCTCCCAGAGTAACAATATTGAAAAAAAAAAAAAATCCTTCATATCTCTTTTTTTTAATCTATCAAGAAATCACCATACAACAGTCAAATGTCCCTCCCAACTTTATATGGAGAAAGCAGAAACATCCAGATTGTCTGTTGATTTCAGATCAGCAGGGCCTCCAGATACCTCTCTCCTCCGTGGTACCAGGGACGAATTGGAGAATTTGGAGCCCTGGGTTCATGGGGACAATGTCTGAGTCCCTTCTCCTCTCTCGGTTCTATCCCTTCATCTGTAAGACTTGCAGAAGGGAGAGAGTGCTCCTGCCGAGATGGTATTTAAACCCTTCAGCTTAAAGAAGATGTGATTCTATGAAAGTCACAGCCAACTCCTGAATTTTTTTTCTTTTTTGCAATTTAACCATAAACCACTTCCTTTTTAAAAACTCTTCCGAGTATCTCGGATCATCCTGAAAAGAAACAGAAGCAGTCATGTCTTGAAGCATTTACAAAAATAAAATATGTATCACGTGCGTCACCACTGCAACCCCAACATGCTGATACGGAGCCTGGCACAGAGTTGCTGCCTAGTAACTCAGGGGTAAATGAAGGAACAGGGATGACTTAGCCCAAGACCCCTGAGTGTCCGAGACACCCCCCAAAAAGCGGAGCCTCCACCCGGGGCTCTAGGCTGACAGCTCACCGACTCCGGGCAGTGCCCTGTCTGTAGTTATTAGCAGTGAGCAGTCGCCCCTGCCCTGGTCCTGGGCAGTGTGCGGCAGCTCAGGGCCACAGGCAGCAGCTGCAACCAGCCCCGAGCCGGGTACATCTCCTCTGTCAGTGCTGTGGGGAGGCGGACAGGTGCCGGGCATTCCTGGACACACGTGCTTTGCTGAAAAGAGGCAGGAAAGGCTTTACCCGCCCACGGGGGATGCCCCAGGCGGGCAGAAAGCTCAGATGTTTATGGGGAGTGACATTCCTCGGGCTGTAATAGCATGCTCTGAAGGCTTCAAGGGTGTGGCCCCTGAAGGGAAGAGGGAGGCTAACATTTGTTGGAAGGTCTGTGTATTGAGAGATGTCTCTGCTTTATAGGTGAAGAAACCAAAGTTCAAGCATGTTGAGCTCAAAGGCATGCCACTAGAAGGGGGACGGTCCAGGAGTCAGGTCCCAGGTCTGACTGATTCCCTGGCCCTTGCTCTTTCCAGTCTGTCCCAGACAGAGAAGAGGGGCTGGAGGCCTCGAGAGGGAGAGCAGAGTTACCAGTGGGCTGGAGGCTACGAGAGGGGCTGAGGACACAGGCTGCTTCGGAGCTGCAGAAGCAGAAGTGATCCAGGTTTAAATGCTGACCGTGTCGAGATGGGCGAGCCTCAGCCACAGACAAGCTTTCCTCTTGAAGGAAACTCCTTCTCCGACGCACAGCTCTGTTCCTGAACAGCAGAGAAGTTCCCTAATAGCTAGATCCTAAACGGCCCAGTCAGTTGCCTGCCTTCCTTCCATCCCCCCTCCCTCCCCATCTTTCTTCCTTCTCCAAGTACACATTGTCTCCAGCTTGTACCCCGCTGCGTGCCAACAACACGGAGGAACACACAGGTGACACTGCTGGCCATGTGGAGCTCAGCCGTTGCTGGGGTCACGTGACGGCTTCTCATGAGCATCCCTGCTCCCCACCCCACCCTGTCCCGGGCACACGGCTCCTCGAAGCTAGGCACAGATGCGTGACTTTGTCCAGTGAATTGTGTGGGAAAGAAGCATGGCATTTGCGAGTGGGAACATTCAAGGCCAGGTGTGGAATTCCCGGACCGGTCCCTTCCCTCACCCCAGTGATTGAGACACCCTACTGCTATGGAACACGATCGTCCAAAGGAATCCTGGGTGCCACAGGGGACATTACGTGTGTGCGAATCTCTGTTGGTGTAAGTGGTTGAGATTTGGGTGTTATTTGTTATGACAACTGAGTTAGTCTCTCCTGACTGACACAGCTCCATTTTGAGCTGGACTTTCTGTCTTACCCTTCTTGTGGCTGCATTTTGAGCCATGCTTTCTCTTGAAGAGTCTGGCTTTCCCACCAGACTTTGAGCTCCTCGAGGACAGGGTCCATGTCTTATTCGTTGATGCCCCTGTATCCCTTGTACTTGGTTCGGGGTCAGGCAGATGTTTGAGAGAGTTCCTAACCTCTGAGTTGGCAAAGGCAATGCTAACCACCCACCCCAACACGACCTCAGAGGCTCAGAAAGGGTGGGCTTGTGGGCTCACACGGAGAAGGGGGTCTGTCCTTCAGCTGGCTAGTGGTAGAGTCAGGATTTGAACTGGGTTGAGTCTGATCCCAAGGCCTACCCTCTTTTCATTTCAACAGCCACTGACATGCCCTTGATTGGGCTTCCATTTGCTGGGCCTTCTCCAGTGGGCAACGGTCCCTTCACCCCGACCCCGCATCCCTGCTGCCTGGAGACCCGCGGTTGCCGCTCAGGGATGTCTTTGAACTTACTAGTACCAACACGGAGAAGAACTAGTATTTGTTGAGCGTTTACTAGATTCCAGGCCGTGCTGTGTGCTCACTCACTTCAGTTGTGTCTGACTCTTCATCACCCAGTGGACTGTAGCCCCGCCAGGCTCCTCTGTCCCTGGGATTCTCCAGGCATGAATACTGGAGTGGGTTGCCATGCCCTCCTCCAGGGGATCTTCCTGACCCAGGGATTGAACCCTTGTCGCTTACATCTCCTGCATTGGCAGGTGAATCCTTTATCACTAGCGCCACCAGGCACCTGGTCCCAGAGTGGACACTACCTATGTGAGAAATACATATGTTAGTGGTATGTGTCCTTGTATTCAATTCTCACTGCAAAATGAGACTTGGATTGAAGAGAGGCAGCTTGGGCTCAAAGCATTAAATTAACTGGATCCAAGTCACAGAACTCATAAGCAGCCAAACTGAGACTTGAACCCAAGTCCAACTCCAGACTGGAGCATCCCGACAACTACTTCACGTTGCATCTTACTGGAGGGAGCTTGTGTGTGTGTATGTGTCAGAGAAAGAAAAAACTTTTGGGGGGCTGGTGATGATACAGAAATATCTCTTCTCTTGCTGTTTATCCAAGTTTGTCACTTGTGTTTTGACAGGAAGTTGTAAGGACTTCCTGCTTTAACTCTCGCAGATGCTGGCCCTGATAACTCTGTATTTACATGCCTCCCGGGCAAGGCGCGGGCCAGAGCTGCTGACTCTTGTGGGATTTCAGGACAGGGACTGATGGATCACCTCCTCCCCTATTATCTCCCCAGCAGCCTCCCTGGCCTCACAGGGTGTGGACGGGGGAGGGAGGCTTTCCTCTGTCCTCTCTTGTGGCCTCTCAGCCCTCCAGGAGCCCGGGGCGAAGCACTTTCCTGCGGGTGACCTCATTTGATCCATACAGGCCGACGCTATCAGGACGGTCATCCACATTTTCCACGAGCTCAGGAGCAGAGGGGGGCAGAGAACAGGGTGCTGTGGCCAAGAGGGTCCAGGCCAGGGACGCTCAGTGTCTGACAGGGCACAGGGCAGCCCCGTGGTGCAGAGGCACCCAGCCTGGAGGTCAGTAGTGTCAGCTGCAGAGGCTGGGGCTCAGAAACCTCATGGAACACGCAAGCCACAGGGCTGGGGTGGGACCCACCTCCACAGACGCCCGTCACGTCCTCCTCACCATCGACAAAAGAGGGATGCGAGGTCTGCCTGGGAGGCCAGGAGGCCCCTCCTCCTGCAGCGTCTTCACGTGGTTGCTCCCTCCCTGCTCACACCTGGTACCGCCTTGATCACACCCACCCCCCGACGCTGCCAGCTGACCCCTCTGCTGACAACTGACCCCTCCGCTGACAGCATGTGTATCGCACCTTCGTGAGCCTCAGCATCTCTGAAGACTTCATCTTTGTCCTGTTGTGTTTTCAAGCTTGATTTTGAAGTCATCCCCAGTCACAGACCTCTGCGTGTCATCTGAGGCTGGACAGATGTATTTCATTCATTCAAGGAACACCCACGCTGTACTCAAGCTCTGCCTGGTGCCAGATATGCAGAAGGGGGAAAAAATGAATCATTAGTCATGGTCTCAGCAACCACCACCACCAGCATCACTAAACTTTTCATACCATCCAGGCTTCATCTCCAGTATGAGTTTTATTGAAGGGTACCAGGGAAATGCAGAAGCAGGTGCCTGGGTGAGGCTGGGTACTTCAGGAAGTTGACCCAGAGGTGCAGGGGCCTAAGTGGAGACTTGGAAGAGGAGATGTGTGTGGGTGAGAGTGTCACAGGCAGAAAGATGAGCAAGAGGAAAGGCCTCAGGGGAGGTGGGTCTAGAAAGTTCCAAAGAGCAATTCAGTAAATAGGGACAGCACTGGGGGTTGACCAGATGTCTGCATCACACAAGTAAGCCATATAACTCAGTTCAGCTTGTAGGTGGTCTTCATCATTCAGGTCCCAGGGCTCTTCAGGATGACCTAGGTAAAAAGAGAGCTGGTCAGACTGCTAGGCAGATCTCAGCTGCCCCTGCCCCAGCAAGACTTTCCAGGGCTTTCCCCAGTGCTCATAGTTGGGCTGATTTCGGAGGCCTCTTTGAATGACATTGAGGTTGGCTATCAATAATAAAAGGCACGAGATATGGATACTGGGCAGCCAACTCAAGTGCTGATAACCCAAGAATCACAGATGTTTGGACGGATCTCCAGGTCCACGACCCTGGAGATGCAGTACATCAGACCAAATTAATTATCCAGCAGAGGCTATTTACTGAGTTCCTGCTCTATTCTTGAGCCCACGGGTGACAAAGAACCATGATTATGGTGAGGCCCCAGCCACCAGGACTTGCGGTAGTGTGGGAAACCTATAAGACCAAGTCAAGGATGTAGTGGAGAGTCAGCCAGCAGTGACTGCGGAACAGGGAAGGAGTGGTGTAGAGAGGTGCAGTCAAAGCAGGCTCTAGAGGAGGCAAGATTCAGGCACAGCCTTGAAGGATGGGGAAGATGGGGACAGTAAGCTGATAAGGGCATTTCATTTGATGGTAGGCGCAGGTCTCTTAAGATCAGTGCCCAAGGAAACATCAGAGGAGTCTCTAAATTCAGGTCAGGTCCAAACTCCCTCATTGTCTGGCCCCATGCATCCTCCTTGAGGAAGGGTCTCTGGCTCCCCTGCCTCTTAACCACCCCCATTTCACACCCAAATTCCAGTCTCCTGTAAATTATCCCCAATCTGTAGTCACATCATGGTTTTGAGCTTTTGTCTTTGTTCTCCACTCTGTTGGAGTGTTCCTCTTTTTCTCTGCAAGAAAAAGTACCCTATCGAAGCAGCTTAAATGCTGCCTCCTCTGTGCAGCCTTCCTGTATTCTCTGTGCTCTTTCCTCTCTGCCCGCATCCCATGTTACAGTACCTACACGTTCTTGGTTGTCATGACTCCCTCCCTCAGTAGAGTGCCAGCAGCTTCTTGAGCTCAGGAACTTTCTAAGTGTGCGTTTCCTTCCATGGCTGTACAGAGCACTGGGCATGACTCAGGCTCGAGGTGCATGAATTACTTGTTGACTGCGGGTGACTTGAACTAGGACCTGAACACCTGCTGCAGTGAGCCGACTTGCTCACAGAGGCTGGGGTGGGTTTAGAGGCACCTGGTCCAGTCCAGGGGCCACTGGCCACATGTCACTTTTAAGCCTGAATCATGAGGAAATAAGAATGAAACGCGGTTCCTCAGTCACACTTGGCCACCGTTGGAGTGCTTAGGAGCCACCTGCAATGTCGGAGAGCTCAGATCGCAGAACTGTCCCATCGCCGCAGAAAGCTCCCTCCGACCACGCACTGGTCTAGCCTTGATGGAGTCGAGACTGGCCTCTGCCCACCATCCTGTCCTGTTTATCCCATCCTCCTCCCCAGGACGTGCGGCAGCCAGTTCTCTGGGCGATCGTCTGTCGCAACTTGCACAGTGCCCGGAGCCGCAGAGGAACTTGGTGAGGTGGGGTGTGCTTTGGGCGCCATTGGAACACTCCAGGGGGTGGGCTTCGGGTCTGTGGAGAGGGCCCAGCGGCTGTGGGATCAAGACACAGCTACCGGTCTGAGGAAACTCGAGGGCCAGACTACAGAGCAAGCCGGACCTCTTTCCATGGACCTCTCGAGGTTCAGAAACACCCAGCAGGCTGGAAACAGCTGTCTCTCAGCGTTTAACTGAGCATGTTTTGAATGGGCAGAATCAGGACAGGGCTGTTTGAGAATCTTCTCGGATCTATTTCTAGGGGGAGAAAAGAAAACCCTGCCTTTTCGTTTTCCAAGTGGTTGTTTGGTTTGCCGATTCAGTGAAGGGCATTTATCAACCCCTAAGATCAGTGGCTTTCAAGTATTATTTTTTTCTGTTTGAAGTCCCTTAGACGAGAAGCTCAACTTATTTTTTAGTAATGTATTTACTTTAAATTGGAGGATAATGGCTTTACAATATCGTGTTGGTTTCTGCCATACGTCAACATGAATCGGCCATAGGTGTATGTATGTCCCATCCGTCTTGAATCTCCGCCGTCCCCACCCCACCCCTCCCGGTGGTCATGGAACCCCAGTCTGAGCTCCCTGCATCAGACAGCAAATTCCCACTGCCTGTCTGTTCACACATGGTACTCTCTCAATTGTCCCACCACGTACAAACTACATGCGAAGGGCCGTTGCCCAGGTTGAAAGCAGGGAGGGGAGCCTGCAGCCCACCCGTCTGGCCTTTCCTCTGGGGCGGTCAAACGGCACAACTGCAGGGGCGCTCTCCACGCCGAGGTCTCGGCAGTGATGCCCACGGGCCCCACCCTCCCAGCGGGGGAGTTACGCACAACGTGAAACTGCCGGTCTATGTGCAGTCCTAACTTTCGAAAGCCATCATAAAATGCACATACTTGGGCAATCCTAATTAAAATATGCATTTCTCTAACCACTCTTTCTCATCTGTAAGAGGCTTTTTTTTTTTTTTTTTTTTTAAAGGAAAGCTCATCTGATCTTCTCCCCCAAGGCTGGATTAAAGGCTTTGCGGTCAGAGCGTCCTTCCTCCTCTCTGGACCCCTGACTCAGGTTTTTGCACATAGTAGGCGTTTACTGTGTTGTTTGAGGAAGGAGAGAGCAGAGAAGGAGCCCAGGAAGGGGGGGATGGAAATAGAGCGGGAGGAAGTGAAAAAGGAGAAGATGAAAATAAGGAAGGAAGGAAGAAGGCAGGGAGGGAGCTTATGAGGTATCATGGTTAAATTTCAATTTACAGATCAAGAAACCGAGATGCAGCAGTTTTTAGCGACTTATTAGAAGTCAACAAGAGATGTCATCTCAACACTCCTGTTCCTGAAGCCCCCTGCTTTTCACCACTCCTCCTCCCACCCTCCCACTGAGTTGTTGTTTTTTTGTTGTTTTTTTTTAAGAAAGAAAGCCTATTATACGTGTACTTAATTACCTCTTCTTTTATGGCTCCAGCTTCTTAATGTGTAAAACTGTAGAAAAAGCCTATCTCCCTCTGAGAAGGAATTTCTCTCCTAGGATCCTTGCTGAAATAACCCACCCCTCCCCTTGTCTGTCAGCAGCAAATTGGAAGCGACCATAAGGGGTGAAAATTAAAAGCGCATAAGACTAACTGAGGCATTCATGAAACCAAGCCCCCAAGCCCCAGGCCTCTTCATGGGGCGGCTGAACTGGATCCGCGTTTAAATTCACGCGGTGTCAGGATGGAGGCGGGTGCTCTGGGCCGGTTCCGTTTTTATAATGAAGCTGTATGTCTGGAATTGGAGGGAGGGGGAAGACCCTTTGACCCGGGGGAGAAATGAAGATACCATGTGCTTGTGCGATTACTGGTGGGACTTGGGAACGCAGGCTGAGCTGTTGTCAGTGGGTCGTGTATGGCCATGATGTTAGGAATAATTAAACCCCAGCCAAATCCCCCATCGCAGGGACAATACGGCTCCGTGACTTCACCCCCCTCGGACACGCACGCGCACACACGCACAGAGGCAGAGAGAAACTTTCAGAAGGCTTGTAACAGAACAAAGCACAGTTTTTACTATCGCAAAATCTTTATGGATCGCCATCCTTGAGGTGAAGTTATGTCCTTTATGGTCACATTTTGGTCGTTTCCTTAAATTATTGAAGGCATTTCGTGGGGCCCGCGCTCTCGGAACAGAGCTGGGAAAGAGGCCCCCAGCCCCCGTCTGGAGGTGGGTTAATGATGGCATGCCTTGTGCAGCGCGTCCAGGACACAGAGGTTAATAAAACCCGTAGCTCTTCTTCATGGGCACCAGGGGATGGTTAATGTTCAAGTCCGTGCAGGACCTCGGCTTAATGTTCCGTGTGAAGGATCGCGCTGCCAGACGACACCCTCCCTGGTGTCCGCCTCGCATATTAGCACACGCTGGAAGCGGGCGAGCACGTGCGGAAATCTTAGGTGCTGCGCTCTGACCTGGGGGCGGTGGCCTGGCTGCGTGAAACCGCCCCGGCCGAGAGCACTGGACTTGGAGTCGGGAGAGCCTGCACCTGGGCCCCCACCAGACTCGGGACGTCCAGGTGTCCTCTGGCCTCCCGCATCCAACAGAGGGCGTAAACTGCCTTCTGCCCTCCTGGGGTCTGTGCACAAAAGCAGGTCTGGGCGAATGTCTGGTCATAGATCAGTTCTGGGGTGACCATCACAAGCTTTTGGGGGGGGTCATGGGAAACTAGAGTCAGATCTGTGTCAACCTTACCCCCAGCATGCCCTGGGCACATTGCCTGACTTCTCTGTCTCCTTCTGCCAGAAACAAACCCTGAGATGAGGATTCGAAGGCATATAGTTTACTTGGGAGGTAATCCCAGGATGCAGCAGGGACATAAGTAACCACCCTGGGCAGCTGGAGGTAATCCCACCTAGAGCCTGGGGGGTCGGGGTGGGCAGCGTTGCATACATGCCTCAGGGTCTCCCCACCTGAGTGGCGAGGGAGCTGGGACATTGATCCACCAGCTTCTCATGGCCCATGGCCTGCCGTACCTCTGCACAGAGTGGACTCCCATAACCAGGGGAAGCCTCGGGCACACAGATGCCTCTGGTGGTTGCAAGTATGAGTGGCATGCACTGAAATGGTCAGGCCTGCAGGGAGATGAGAAAGGAAGACCCACCTCCCTCCTCTCTAAAATAAGGCCAGCACCGCCTGCCTACTAGCATTGTCGTGAGGGTTAAATGAGATGATACAAGAGCCCAGTGCTGCTACTTACAATTTACTTCAAACCTGAAGGGCGGTATGTTTGTTGCCACTGATGCCATAAACAGACCAGGGTGAACTGCCCACAGCAGAAGGCTTCCTTTGGGACTTAGCTGTTTTGGTGTTTTGCAAAAGACAACTTGACTGTATGTTTGGCATTGAAGGGAGTGGATGGAGTAAACTGGGTCAGAGGAAGGTCCCTGAGATCAGAAAGCAGGGGAAGGAGTGACATCCACGCCCCGGGTTTACAGGGAGAGGAGAAGGGACCGTGGGGGGTCAGCCAACTCATCCTCGCCTGCAGGTCTGCGTGCGGTCTGTTTGTTGTCACCAAACCCAAGGTGCCAGCTGCCTGCGCTCGTCTCCTAGATCACTCATGACACCGCTTCTGCAGCTCGCTGGGTCAGCGGGGTTCTTCCTCAGGGGGTGAAGCAATGTCCCTGTGTGTGTGCCCAGAGCCTCTCGCTTAGAGTCACTGTGAGGTGGGGAGGGAACCCAGCAGGATGTTATCTCAGAACAGGCCCTCCCGTGGGCCCCAGGATCCACGCCTTGGGGGAGCACTCGGTGCTCAGATGATGTGGACTCACTGCTTGGACATGAATGGGGGTGCCTCCACACCGCTGTGCTTGGGACCTCTGGGTCCACAGTGTCACCCCTTCTCAGAAGTGGTGCCAGAGCAGGCATCCGGGACTCTGCATCGAACCTTCCACTGCCAAGTGATGTCCCATGGCCCCTGAGTGGTGTGGTTTTATAGTCACAAGGGAACGCACGGTGTCTGCACTGTGTAGATGCTACTCCCGACGTCCTTGTTGCCTGAGGGAAGGAGGGGATGAATGAAAGATGCATGTGGGGTGCCCAGGGAGGTGAGAGAAAGCAGGGGGATGCTGTTCACAGGAAAAACAGGTTTGGGGATTTGCAGCTCACTCAGTGGTGCTAACAGCCAGGAGGCCACACTGACACTTCCTTGTAAATCTGAGATTTCCCTTTTCAGTTTCGCAAATTCGTTCCTTCCTTGCTGTCTTCCACAGGGGAGATGTCCCCAGTCTGACTCACAGTTAAGCATCAATAGTGTCAGACTGGAAAAGGGGAAAAAAATAGTGATTGCAGCACTTCTAGTTGCAATGTGCGTCATTAATTGATTCTGTGGCACCCCGAGCTCTAAGGGGGGCGATGGTCTGGAGATACTGGCACACATGGGTCCCTTCTCTGTGCTTCTTTTTTAAAACAATCCAAACACTACAGAGCATTTTAAGGGCCCTCACAGTCAGACATTCTCACGATTGCTATTGCTCAGTTGTGTCTAACTCTTTGCGACCCTGTGGACCACAGCACACTAGGCCTCCCTGTCCATCATCAATACCCGAAGCTTGCCCAAAGTCATGTCCATTGAGTCGGTGATGCCATCCAACCACCTCATCCACTGTCGTCCCCTTCTCCTTCTGCCTTCAGCCTTTCCCAGTATCAGGGTCTTTTCCAGTGAGTCAGTTCTTCACATCAGGCGGCCAAAGTATTGGAAGTTCAGCTTCAGCTTTAGTCCTTCCAATGAATATTCAGGGTTGATTTCCTTTAGGATTGACTGGTTGGATCTCCTTGTAGTCCAAGGGACTCTCAAGAGTCTTCTCCAACACCATGGTTTGAAAGCATCAATTCTTTGACACTCAGCCTTCTTTGTGGTCCAGCTCTCACATCCATAAGTGACTTCTTCATGATGGAGTTTAACAAATGACGGAAACAGATCCTGGTGGAAAGGGCTCCCAAACAAGCCCAGTGTCTCTAGAAGTACGTGAGGACGTGTGGCCCACCCTGCGTGGGTGAGAGCACCTTTGTCATCACGATGCTTCTCCCTCCACGCTGCCCACACTCTGGAGTGTTTCAGGTGAGAAGCACCTTGGAGTGAAACTCAGTGCTCATCCTCTCCAGGAATTCAAGCCACAAAGAGAGACATCCCAGGGGATGTCTCTGATGACACTGGGTCTCTGACTCACCCCGGTACTCATCATTTTGTTCAGAAATATACGTCAAGTGCTTAATTCTATGCTAGGGCCTATTCTCTGTGCTGTCCCTGCCCCAGAGGTTTCTTGTTGCATAAAGATCAAGTGAAAGATCTCCCTATGATACCACTCCTGTGGGAACAGAGGCCAGTGGGTACCCAGTCCAGCCTGCTGGGTGGGGTAGGCCTCCCTGAGGGGCAGGATTCTAGGCTAAAAGCCTGGAGCGGCCATCAGGGCGGAGTCTGGGGTCACGCAGGCCCCCCACACAAAGGCTGTTGCTCTCCGGGCGCATGCGCAGAGGTGGGGAGGCGGGAGTCTGGCTGGAGACCAGGACTGTCCTGAGACCTGCAATGCCCTCTGGGGCCTCAGAGCTTGCTTCTCAGCCCCCTCGTGCTGACTGCTTCATGATGGGGTGAGTCCCCACAAGCTTCATGAGCTGGTGAGTCCCACCCACACACACGCTTAGTGAGGACAACAAGCCCCTTGCAGCTCCGGGGCCGCTGAGCGAGGCCGGCCCCTGCCTTCCGTGGGGAGCCCGGCTGTACTGGGAAACCCGCTTCTGGAGCTAACATGTTAGAGTGTCCTGGCTAGTCTCCCCCACTCTGGACAACAGCGTCTGGAAGCATTCTCTGCAATTACTCACATTTCACCCAGGAGGAAGCCGAGTGCAGGTGAGGTCACCTGCCACATCACAGACTCGGGCCTGTTGGGGCCAGGACCTCGGCCAGGTCTGCCCACAGCCTTTGCATCCGGAAAGGGGAGCAGCAGGTGGGGGAAAGGCAGTTGGCCCCAGGCCTCACGGCGGGCCTGACTCAGACCCATTCCCGGGCTCCAGGCTTGTATCCTGAGGATGTGGGTGTTCACGTCTCAGAGCTTGTCCCATATCTGGACAGTCTTGACTGGGGGCCCCCAGGGACACAGGAGGAAGAGGTGCCACCGTCTCCCCTCAGCTCCAGGGACCCCCTGGCCTTCCTGGCCTAGGAACAGGGAGCCCCTGGCCTTCCTGGCCTAGGAACTGGCCCTGCCAGGCAGCCGGGCCTCTGGCCTTTCTGCCACCCCCACCCCACCCCAGGCACCTCAGCCTCTCCTCTCAGGCCCCGCAGGCCGACCTTGGCCTGTCTCTGGCCTTAGCCTGGGCGCCAGGCCTGCTCTTGGAGCCCAGCCAAGCCCCACCCAGCACTCAGCCTCTCCCCGAGTCCCGCCGGTCAGCCGAGAGCTCACAGTTCGGTTCAGTTAAGTCGCTCAGTCATGTCCAACTCTTTGCAACCCCATGGACTGCAGCACACCAGGCCTCCCTGTGCATCACCAACTTCGGGAGCTTACTCAAACTCATGTCCATTGAGTTGGTGATGCCATCCAGTCATCTCACCCTCTGTCATCCCCTTCTCCTCCTGCCTTCAATCTTTCCCAGCATCAAGGTCTTTTCCAATGAGTCAGCACTTCGCATCAGGTGGCCAAAGTATTGGAGTTTCAACTTCAGCGTCAGTCCTTCCAGTGAACACTCAGGACTGATTTCCTTTAGGATGGATGGGCTGGATCTCCTTGCAGTCCAAGGGACTCTCGAGTCTTCTCCAACACCACAGTTCAAAAGCATCAATTCTTCGGCACTCAGCTTTCTTTATAGTCCAACTCTCACATCCATACATGACTGCTAGAAAAACCATAGCTTTGACTAGATGGACCTTTGTTGGCAAAGCACTGTGTCTGCTTTTTAATATGCTGTCGACGTTGGTCATAACTTTTCTCCCAAGGAGTAAGCAAATTTCATGGCTGCAGTCACAATCTGCAGTGATTTTGGAACCCAAAAAAATAAAGTCAGCCACTGTTTGCACTGTTTCCCCATCTATTTGCCATGAAGTGATGGGGCCACAGGCCAGCATCAAGTCAGGGTCCCCCGTGATGCTCCCTGCCAACATCCTGGCCCACAGGTGTAAGAGCCCCACTTGGAGGTACCTGCCTAAGTTTGAAAGAGCAAAGGGTTGGCCTGAATGAACCTTCTGAGAAAGGGTCTCTCTTCTTCCAGCTTTCCCAGATGAGGAGCTGCTGGCTCTGGCTCACTCCCTCGCTCTCAAACACACACACCCTCCCACACATGCACACACACCCCCCCCACACACATGTTCATGCACGCACACACTCACGCACATACACACGCACACACACACGGGATTAAACCCTGGAGCACAGCTTCTTTTCACCAGCTGTTTCTGTCCTCCAGGTCCCCTGTCCAGCTACCCTCATCGTCCCATTTCATCCTCACTTTTTCCCAAAGGTTTTATGAATGGAAGCCCCCCTCCAGAACCCCATTCTCAGTTCAGTCCAGTCACTCAGCTGTGTCCTTCTCTTTGCGACCCCACGGACCGCAGCACGCCAGGCCTCCCTATCCATCACCAACTCCCGGAGTTTACTCAGACTCATGTCCATCGAGTCGGTGATACCATCCAACTGTCTCATCGTCTGTCATCCCTCTCCTCCTGCCTTCAACCTTTCAAATTCTGCAGACACATAAACTGAAGCTCGGAAGAATTAAAAGCAGTTTTGCTCCAAGTCTCAGACAGCTCATAACTAACTGACAGAGTCTGCCTTGAATCCAGGTTTTCTGACTCCACGGCCCATGCTTCTAGACGCTACGTAGCCATGCAACCTTGTGACATCTCTCGGCCTGTTTTTCCTCATCTGTAAAATGGGGATAACAGTGACGGGTGAGGGGGAGGCTTCTGTGAACATTGCGTGAACTTACTGACGGGGGCGTGGGAGGGTGGACCTTGCTCAGAATAGCACCTGGCCCGGGGAAACCGCTAATAAGTGGTGGACAATGTTGGCGTGCGTGTCATTGTCACTGGCCCCAGAGATAAGCCTGTCCTGCTTGGAGGGGCAGGGGACACCCATGTCAGCTTCCCAGCTGGTGGCTCAGCGTCATTTGTCCTAGAAGCTGTCCTGGCTTTCTCATCTTATATCCACTGATGGCTTTGTTTCCCTTCTGTTCTGGTTGACTTTTGAATTCACAGTCTGAATGCTGCAAGAGATTTCTAGGTTGATCTTTATTATTTCTGGGAGGGTACATGCCAGGAGGCCAGAGTGGCAACTTGGCATCATCACCCCAAAGCTCATCCCTATGTTTCCCCCAGTTAATTTAGCATCTTCCACTGGACTGGCTTGTTTTGCAAGAAGACTGACCCTTCAAAGTAAGGAGCTCTTGCTCCTTCAAGTAAAATATATGAAGTGCTTTGTCAGTAGAAACTGAATTTAAACACCAGTCCTACCACTTAGGAGCTGTGTTACTCTGGACAACTTACTTAACCCCTCTGAAGTGCATCTCCTTTTTGAACTGGGACTTAAGGATGAGATGTGTAGAATGCCCTTCAAGGGTTTCGGAAAGAGGTCAATGAGAGGCTGGCAAGCAGGGCCCAGCATAGTAGGTGCTCAATAGCCAGAGTCCAGTTGGAACTGAGTTCGACAGTGCAGCTAGTTTGGGTAGCAAGAAAAGAAGGGGAAAGTCCTTGGCTCAGAAGGATCCACTGGGGAATAGGGGGCAGTGGACTCAGAGCTGAGGGCCCAGCACCACACCGTGTTTGGAGCAAAGCAGGCGCTTGGGAGACTGAAGCGGGTGAGGTCTGCCACTCCTCTGGAGCCGACCTCTCAACTTCCTGGTGAAACTGACAGGTCTCCTCGAAGGCAGGGCTGGGCCTCCTTATCGGTGGGCTCAGAGTACATGGCACCAGGGCCGGACGCCACGGGCAGGAGGCTGCGCTATTTATCAGGCCTCTCCCTGTGGCCGGCCGGTCAGACGCCCAGACTTTGGACACAGTTGCACTTGTACGTGACTGCTCTTCCTTCCCCTGCGGGACACTCCAGCACATTTCCCAATATTTATTCCTAGTTTTCAAAAAGGGTTGAAAGTTGACTGCTGGATTTCCACAAACACAGTGGCCGGGCCCAAGATGCTTGCTGGGGTGTCAGGACCCCTAGCCTTTCTTGCAGCTGGGGGATCTCTGTCACACCCCATTGCAGGGGCAGTCGTGTTGGACCTACTCGGCTTGCAGTGTGGTCCTGGATAAGATCCATGCCGATGGATGCTTTAACACAGGTCCCCTCTTTCATCCCTAGAGGAAGCCAGCAAGGGGGTGTTATTCTACCCATTTTAGAGGTAAGAAAGCAGAGGAGCAAGTGGCACGCTCCCTGGGAAAGAGCCTCCCAAGAACACAAGCTCTACCCATGCATGCAGCAGTTTACCTAAAAGCCCAGCCCAGTGCTGGAAAGCCAACAGTTGGCTTGTTCACTAAATCCTCCTCACATCGGGACTCTCCTGACTCCACTAGATAAAAAAAGAATTTGTAGGGAGGGAGGTTTAACAATTGCCATCATTTCCCAGCTAGCAAAAGCTGACCTTAGAATGTGAACCATCTAGGTTGATCTCTGACGCTCTCATCACCCCCAAACCACGGAGGGATGTTCCTTGGCCCAGGTATCCCAACTGTGGCACCTCCAGCATCGTGGAACGAATCATTCTTGTGGTTAGGGCTGGCGGCGTGTTGTGGAATTCTCAGAAGCATCCTTGGCCTCTACACACTAGCTGTCAATAGCCGACGCCATTCCAGTTTATGAGAACCCCAAACGTCTCTAGACATCATCAATTGCTGCCCCCGGGAGAACGAGTGCTCTCAACTAAGGTCAGGTGTTTTGATTATTAGCCATGATTACAGTATAATTGAGATTGTGGTTGTGATGAGGGAGTTGTTGTCAGTGTCCAGTCTGCATGTGGGCAGGGGCTGACTCACATAACCACACATAATCCAGGGTCCGAGCTAGAACCCTTTAGAGATGAGAGTGCAGTGGCTAATAATGGTCTCAGAACACAGGATCATTGGGGTGGTTAATAATGGCTTCAGAATACAGGACCATTGGGGTGGTTAATAATGGTCTCAGAACACAGGACCTTTGGGGTGGTTAATAATGGTCTCAGAACACAGCACCGTTGGGGTGGTTAGTAATGGTGTCAGAACACAGGACCGTTGCAGGCAAACTGCAGTGAATGTTTGCCCTGCTTTGGCAGCCCCATCTACCTGGTTGCCAGGTAAGGTGGCCAGATGTGTGACTCTGTGGTTTCTTGTTTTCTGTTGATGCCCTTATGCAGCAGGTTTTCCTGGCTCTTAAGGGCTCTGAGAATCTTAGGACAGGCTCCTCCCACCCTCTCCTACCCCTCAGGGGACCCTGGACAAGCACAAGCTAACAAACAGAAGCTAACCAAAACCAGCTTTCTCAGATTGGTCAAAAAATGGGAAACGAGCCCGAGGAGTTGGCACCAGTTTTCTTCGCTCTCTGGCTAAGCTGAGTCCATGCTATTAGGGTTCTCAGAATGTTCACCTAATTTCTGGAGACCTGGGTTCCACTTGGGAACCACAGGGGAATGTCTTCCCTGTCAACCCTACAGAGCGTCCTATAATCTGGAGGTGAGCTATGCTCCCTCCTTCCAGGGCATGTGAAGATGATGATGGTGGTGGTGGTGATGAAGACTTAATGATGACGGGGCCTTTGCTGTCTGCTTGGTCTTGTCATGGGCACTTAAATGGATTATTTCATTTCATCCTTCCTGTCACCCGTGATGCTATCTTTGTCACCATTTTATGGAGATGGGACCTGAGGTTCCAGGGAAATGAGTGACTTGAACACGGTCTTACAGTTGTACAAGGATGGAGGCAGAATCTGAGGGCAGATTGGTGGGTTCCAAAGCCTGGGAGTACCACTTTTCCATGGGGTGTAAGTGTGATGTCATCAGCGGTCCTCTGTCTGGCGGGCACCTATTCCAGGCACGATGCTAAGGAAGGAAGGATGAGAACGAAGAGCATCTTTCCATGCCCATCAGAGCCCACTGGCCAGTGTGGGAGACAGATCACCCAGCAGGCAGTGTCTTCTCTCAGTGGGGTGTTGGGCAGGCAGGGGGAAGAGAATGCCAGGCAGGGGCTCCAGGCTGAGCAAGGCGGGTGGGAATGTTGGAGTAGCCCGGTTCAGAGTGAGGTCAGGGACGGTCAAGTCCAAGGCTGCAGGACCAGAAGCCTCGTGACACCGTAGCATGCAACATGCTCATGTGTGCACTCATACTCTCAGGCACACACTCATATAAACAGACACGTTCACACACACACACTCACGAAATCCAGCTACAAGCTAATCCTGTCAGACCCCTTCTAAGGCTATCAGAGAGTTCCAGCTCTGCCAGTTGGGAACGTTGCCTCCACCTTCTTCCCATTTCTCTTCTGCTCTAGGCAAAGTAATGCCCTTCCTGTCCCAAAGATGCCCCCATCCCTGGGGACCAAGTGAATATGAATTACGGGGACATGAGCCAATGATGGGGCATCCCTGGTTACTCAGTCAGTAAAGAGTGTGCTATAGCAAAATTAGGGCTGCAGATACAATTAACGTTACTAATCACTTGACCTTGAGGTGGGGCGATTAATCTGGATTATGTAGGGGGATCCACGGTCATCACAAGGGTCGTTAAAAGAATAAGGGTCATTAAAAGAGCAGGGCCGGAGAAACAGAGTCCAGGAAGGAGATGTGAGGAGAGGCTGGGTTAGAGCCCTGTGCTTTGAAGATGAAGCAAGGGCCACAACCAAGGGGTGCGGTCACCTCCGGAAGCTGGAGAAGGCCAGGGAACAGATTCTCCCTGGGGCCTCCAGGAGGAGCGCAGCCCTGCCCACACCTTGCTCTTGGCCCAGTGAGACCCATGTCAGACTCCGACCTCCAGGACTGAGAATGACAGTGTGGCTGTAAGCCCCCGGGTTTGTGGGTGTTTGCTGCAGCAGCCAGAGGGGACTCAGACACCTTCCTCTCAGAACCAGGCCTGTTCTTCAAGCTCTGCCAGCTGAACTGTGCTCACTCACAACCTAGGCAGGCATGCACTGCGGGCACCTCTGTTTATCCTAAACCTTTGGGGGTCCTGGGCTTCCTTGGTGACTCAGCAGTAAAGAACCCGCCTGCCCGTGCAGGAGACATGCGTTTGATCCCTGATCCGGGAAGATCTGGAGAAGGGCGTGGCAACCCGCTCCAGTGATCTTGCCTGCGAAATCCCGTGGAGCCTGACGGGCTGTAGTCCGTGGGGTTGGGAAGAGTTGGACCTGACTGAGCAACTGAACAACAACTAGAGATCCTAAAGGAAGCCTTCCTCAATCCGATAAGGCCTCCAGCTGGAAGTGGGACCCACCCTTGGAGCCAGCGAGGCCCTAAGGAATGACCTCTTATCAGTGGTCAGAACCGCACCCTGAGAGCTCTGATATCCCAGCACCCAGAGGGAAAGGAGCAAAAGAGCTTCTTGATAAAAGTGAAAAGAGGAGAGTGAAAAAGCTGGCTTAAAGCTCAACATTCAGAAAACTAAGATCATGGCATCCAGTTCCATCACTTCATGGGAAATAGATGGGGAAACAATGGGAACAGTGTCAGACTCTATTTTCTTGGGCTCCAAAATCACTGCAGATGGTGACTGCAGCCATGAAATGAAAAGACGCTTACTCCTTGGAAGAAAAGCTGTGACCAACCTAGATAGCATTTTAAAAAGTAGAGACAGTACTTTGCTGACAGAGGTCTGTATAGTCAAAGCTATGGTTTTTCCAGTAGTCGTGTATGGATGTGAGAGTTGGACTATAAAAAAGGTTGAGCGCTGAAGAACTGATGCTTTTGAACTGTGGAGTTGGAGAAGACTCTTGAGAGTCCCTTGGACTGCAAGGAGATCAAACCAGTCAATCCTAAAGGAAATCAACCCTGAATATTTATTGGAAGAACTGATGCTGAAGCTGAAGTTCCAATACTTTGGCCACCTGATACAAAGTACTGCCTCATTGGGAAAGACCCTGATGCTGGGAAAGACTGAAAGCAGAAGGAGAAGGGGATGACAGAGGATGAGATCGTTGGATGGCATCACCTACTCAATGGACATGAGTTTGAGTAAGCTCCCAGAGTTGGTGATGGACAGGGAGGCCTGGCGTGCTGCAGTCCATGGGGTCGCAAAGAGCTGGACGCAACTGAGCAACTGAACAATAACAGTAGAGGGGAAGGGAAACCACGTGTCTCCACACACAGGCCTGTCAGACCTGTGTGCCATGATCTCAGCACCCCCACCACCACCTTTTTTGTTGTTTTGTTTTTTAAAACAAAAATGACAGCATTATGTTAAGGCAGCTGAGTTTTTATTATCCATACAGCTTTCTAAAAAGGAACATTCTGGCTTTAATTAGAGTAAAAAATATGAGCAGCGCTAGAAATAGCCAGGTATCACACGACTTCATTATTTACACCATTGGTTTTGACAGGCAGATAAACACAGAGGAAGACATGCGCCCAGCACTCGTCAGCTTCCGACTCTCCACCCATTGACGGGACCCTGCCTTTCTCTCTCCAAAGGCAAGGACACCGTGGTAGAGACTCACAGCTCGTGGCCTTGGTGTTGCGGGGGAGACAGGTGGCCAAACAACTCCAGTCAAAGCAGTGATGAGTTGGGACTGGCTCCTTCATGCAATAGTGTGTGTCAGGATGTTCTGTACATGTCTTTTCACCCATTCACTCACTTCATCCTGGCAGTGTGCTTGTGTGAGATGAGAGTCTTAGTCCCATTTTACAGAAGAGCAGACTGACTTCAGAGAGGGCAAGTGACTTGAGCCGCCACAAGGCCACAGGGCAGTGCATATTTGGAGGAGACCTGCTGGCCCCAGGAGCTGCAGAGTTTGGGGTGCTGACAGTGTGCGTTGCGTGCCTCAGGCCAGCAGTGCTCAAGCGTGGCTGCACACTAAAGCCACCCAGGGAGCTCTCAAGACCCAGTGCTCAGGCCACACCCCCCAACCTTTTAAATCAGAACGTCTGGGGGTGGGAGACAGGCATCCGTGCCTTTTAAAGACCCCCCCCCGGGTGGCCCCCAAAGCACAGATGAGTTAGGCAACCACTGCTTTCTATGCATTCTCTCCAAACCCTCCATGCCCCCATGGAGAAATGATCTTTACTGACCCATTTTAAAGAAGAGAGAACTGAGCCTCTGAGAGGTCAGGTCACCCCCTCACCCTACTGAGTGGGGATGTGAACCAGAACATTCTAGAACCCTCACTTGTAACCACTGCACTGAAATGCCTTCCTAGTGGGAGATCGTTAGTGGGTCAAAAGAGGCTTTTTCCAGGAGAATGCCTTGTGCCTTAGAGATGGGTAAAAATTGAATCAAGCTATTTTCCCATCTTGCGGTTTCCAGTTCTTTGAACAACCGTGAAAGTGAAAGTCCTCTTGCTGTGAGTATCCTCCCCTTTTCCTCTGGAATTCAAAACCCCAAACTGAATCCGCTTAAACCTAAATGTTTTCCTCAATAGCTGTAGGAACTCACAGCTCCGAGGTGAGTCCAGAGGACCCAGGAGAGCTGCTGCTTCCAAGCCCCCAGGAGCGTGGCCTCCTGGTATACCCCCAGGAGCGTGGCCTCCTGGTATACCCCCAGCCTTGACCTGTGTCCCTGGCCGCCCTGTTCTGCAGGATTAACTCCCTCCACTGGGATAGCCCGCGTTCTCAGAGCAGTGCTCAGTGATGGCGAAACTTGGCCTCAGTGCATCGGGGCCAAACTGAGTCTTGGAGACAAGAGTTTGGGGTGAAACAGAAAAGAATGGCTTTATTGCTTTGCAAGGCATAGAGGGACACAGCGGGCTAATGACCTCAAAACTGTGTGTCCCAGCCCCGAGGGAATTTGGAGTCTCACAGCCGTGGTTCAAGGGGAGGGCTTGCTGATAAGGATCAGAGTGTGTGCAGGGCCTGCTTCAAACTGGTCTCAGGTGGTCTGATGAGCTTCTGTGGTTCTCAGGGTTATCAGACTGTGACCTTCTCTCTGGAATGAAGAGTGCTTCGTCAAGTAGTTAACATCTTCAGTTCCCTGGGGTCGTTAGCTCTGCAGACGAGCTCAGAGATACTATGTGTGTCCCCTTCGGTGGAACCAAGACCCTGCCCCGGGCTGCACTGCTGTTGCTGCTCCTCTTTTGCCTCTAAATCCCCTCCTTCTCTGATTAGCAGCAGTTTGAACCTGCCCTTTGGGACTCAGGAGCTGAAGCCTGTTCCCTACAAACAAGACATGGGTGACACGGAACCCCACAGGGGCCTGTTCACTCGCATCTTCCGTGCGGGAGAGATTTGGGTCATTTCCTCCTCTAGCTGGGGACTGTATAGGAACATGATCGGTATAGACTCCAGACAGTGAGCAAAAGGACCTACCCTCGGAAGGTTGAGGCCATGGCGACTGTTCAGTCTGCAAACAAGCGGGGAGCGTATGCCTCCAGGTCCCACTTCCTCCCCCGACTCCCTTCTCTCCGTCATCCCCTCCCTCCCGTCATTCCCAGGCCATGCCCTCTGACTCCCTTGCTTTCTCCTGCTGCTGTAACAGATGGCTCCAGACTGAGGGGCTTCACACAACAGGAGTTCCTCCCCTCGCAGTCCCAGAGTCCAGAAGTCCACCATGGGTGCCTGGGTGGAGTTGGTCAGGTTTTAGACGCAGAAGGAGACTGCTCTGGGCCTCCCCTCCCCTCTGAGCTTGGGGTGCTGGCTGGCTGCCCTCGATGTTCCTGGGTGTGAGGAAGCACCACCCCGTGTCCGCCCCCACCCCACGCTGTCCTGTCTCCCCTGGGTCTCTCTGAGTCACCGCCCGACCTTCACATCATGACACTGGTCTTTGGATCCGGGCCCACCCTACTCCAGTATGATCTCACTTAACTGATTACCATGGCAGAGATTCTCTATCCAGATAAGCTCGCATCTGGAGGTTCCAGTGACCTGAACTTTGAGAGGTCACTGTGGAACCCAGGACACCCCCTTTGCATCTTGCCAAGCCACTGCCGCCCAGCCATGTGAGCGCCTGAGACACGTGCTGGGTCCTCTGTCACCCCACCTGTTGATCACCCTGTCCATTGACCTCGAGACGACATCTAACCCCTGAGCCCCCAGGCCCTTACATGCTCAGGCCCCTGCTACCTCTTCATCCTCCACCCAGAACGTATGTCCCAGCGCCCGCCCCACTGGCCTGTGTCCTGTGCTGTGTTCATACCTCCAGCCTCCTGCCCTTGATGTTCTCTCTGCCCGCAGCACCTGCCCTCCAGTCCTGCTCACTGCTGGTCCTCCTCCTCTAGGTCTCAGCCCAGCCTGTTTCACCTAAGACGGCACCCCTTTATCATGCTCTGCGGTTTTCTTGACTTCATAACCCTGATCATCAATGAGATGCTCTTGTCCTCATCTGTGTCATGTCTGCTGTCTGTCTCTCCCCCCAGTTTCTCTTAGGCTCCTGACTGTGTCTTCACGGCACAATCTAGGAGCCAGGGAAACGCTGGATTAAGGAGAGCGTTACCACTGCAGGACTCTGTACTGAGTTCACTTTGTCCATCCATCCATCTGCTCAAATTCTGAGTCCTCACTATGGACCAGGCATTATCTCTGATGCAGGGTGAAAGAAGTCACTGTTATCTCTTGCATCCTAGAGAGATGGCATGAAATACACAATTTATTGGTACACACGCTCAAGACTTTCTACATGGCGTCAAATGTGTTGCCTCTAAACTTCTAAATCTCGTGCAGCTCAAACCGTACGCTTGTATCTCACGGACACAACAGAGTCACTGGCTTTTCCCGAGCCACCGGCCCTGGGCACCTCTGGGATGCTGGTTTAAGCTTCTCACCATCTCTGATACTCTTGTTTCTTTGGTTCAGTCTCAGCCCACCACCATCATTTTCTCTGGGTAAAATAGGGTCAGAGACAAGAGGCCACCATAAAGTCACTGAAGGAGCTGGAGACATGGCTGATGACTGAGCTCGTGGCATTTAGGCTGAGCTGTGAGTCCGAGCAGCGCTGATAGTTACCTGCCCGCTCCGGGTCTGGGGCTTCCCTGGTGGCTCAGATGGTAAAGAATCTGCCTGCAATGCAGGAGACCCGAGTTTGATCCCTGGGTCGGGAAGATCCCCTGGAGAAGGAACTGGCAACCCACTCCAGTATTCTTGCCTGGAAAACTCCATGGATAAAGGATCCTGGCAGCTACAGACCATGGGATCACAAAGAGTCAGATAGGACTGAGCAACTAACACTTTCTGTGAATGTGAGCCCTCAGCTTCAGACTGCTCAGATCCAGGTGGCCTTTTCCAGCCTGAATTTTATTTTATTTTTTTACTAATTTGCTACCATCACTGTTTTTATTTTCTAATTTGCTAGAATTGTGACGTCAGTGCTTAGACTGAGTGAATGAGTGAAGTTGCTCAGTCGTGTCCTACTCTTTGCGACCCCATGGACAGTAGCCCAACAGAACCCTCTGTCCATGGAATTTTCTAGGCAAGAGTACTGGAGTGGGTTGCCATTTCCTTCTCCAGGGGGTCTTCCCGACTCAGGGATCAAACCTGGGTTTCCAGCATTGCAGGCAGATGCTTTACTGTCTGAGCCACCAGGTGCTTAGAATAGTGGTTCTCAAATTTGTGCGCACAGTAGGATCACTGGCACATCTTTTATAAATCCCCAAACCTGGGGCAGAAGAATTGATTCTCAGTCCCTAGAGGTGAAACACAGCCCGTAGTTTGAAGTTTTAGAGAGGAATCAAATGTGCAGGTGAGTTTGGGAACCACTGACTTAGACCAGGAGCCTGCCGGTTTTTCTGTTAGGGCCTGAGTAAAGATTCCAATAAAGAAGACTGAACACCGGGGAACTGATGCTTTCAAATGGTGGCACTGGAGAAGATCATCAGCTTTGTGGTCCACGAGATCTCCTTCACAGCTGTGTACCTCTGCTATTATAGCATGGAAAGCAGCCACAGAGAGCACATAAATGAATGAGCATAACTGTGTTCCAGTAAAACTTTATAAGAAACACACAGAGGGTCATGTTAAAGCAGAGGACCATATTTGGCCTGTGGACCATAGTTTGTATCCCCGTAACCTAGAACAATTCCTGGCACAACATCAGAAGGATATTATTATATCAGATGGATGAATGAATACAATGGAATACACCAGATGGATGGTTGAATATGTTCAATAAGCTTTTAATAAGCACCTACTATATATCTGGTTCTATGCTATGAGCTGGAATTCAGAGAAGACGATGTGTCCTGTCTAGTTGGGAAAACAAAACTATCAACAGATGATCAAGGCAGACTGAGACAGAGGCAGTTAAAGATGTATGAGCTGGCTGCCCTGGAGGCCCAAGGGAGGGAGGAACCAATTTGGCTTGTGGGATATGGAGGAAGTCAGGGAGAGTGTCCCAGCAGAGGCTTTAAACAGAGTCGGGGAGGAAGGTTTTCAGTCTGACTCCCGGCTTCCAGGAATAGAGTTCCCATCAAGTTACCGCAAGAATGGAAGGAGGCTGTGTGCTCCCCCAGGTCGCAGCCAGATGGGTTGGGGTCTGTGGCAGCTCCGTCTGTGATGAGTCTTCCCGCTGGATCCTTGCTTTCTTTTCCTTTCTATATTGAGAGTTCCATGGGTGACTGTATAGAGAATGTGATAGTCTAAAAAAAAAAAAAAAGGTGAGCTTTAGAAGAAGACACGCTTGGTACATTAGTTAATTTCCTTGTCTGGAAAAACAGGGAGCAATACAAACCTACTTCAGCATGTTTTGGCAAAGGTCAAATGAGGTGAAGCAAAGAGATGCTTGGACATGCATGTGGCACTTTTGTGCCCTCAGAGACGTTCACATTGCCCCGGTTGTTGTTACCTCCATTCTTATCAATCCCTTCTTCTGTTTGCTGATTGCCTTTGCATCCTTGTAAGTGCACCAGGCCTGGGATCTGCCAAACCCCTCTAGAAGCACCCCTTTCTACTTTATATCCTGCCAACCGCTAACTCAAACCTTTAATGTCCTAATTCAAATGATCAGAAAAGAGAGAACCTGGTGGCCTAGGTCCATGTCCCAAGTCAGCAAGTCGCCTCTGGATGGACCACCCTTCAGTCCACCTGGGCCCCTGGGCAGGGGCTGCGTCTCTGTCCCTAAGAAAGGGCTGGGAGTGAGCGGTCCCCCAATGGGACCTGTGCAGAGAACCAGTTGGGTGGAAGGTCCATCAGGGAACGATGTGCAGAGATGAAGGATGAAGTCTGGTTGCTTTCCCCTGCCCTGGAAGAGCACCTGGGGCAAGGTCCCAGCTCAGTCAGAGGAAGCAGGGGGGCCCAATGTCCCAAAGTCTGCAGCTGTGCCTTCCAGTCCTACATGCCCGAAACCCAGCCAGTCCTGGTCATCGGCCAGCCGTGCAAATGAGCTCTGGCCCACCAGCCCCGCCCTGCGGGGCAGAAGAGCCCGCCCCCAAAGGAATCATCCTGGAGTCAAGTGTGAAGGTACAGCCCAAGGACTGTAGGAGCCTTTGTTTGTTCCCATCTGCGAGTGCCCAGGCTGCCAAACCATATTGGGAGTATAATGAGAAATAACGGAATCAAAATAATGTGAAGGAAATAAGTGCTGAAGAGGATAATCAACATCCTTTCTGAATAGATTTCCTGCCAGGGAGACGGGAGCAAAGGGAATGTTTTACCCCTGGGGCCAAGGCAGACAGCAGTCCTGGAAAGGAGAAGGGGGAAAAAAATCACTTCCTGGAAGAGAGTCTTTTAATTGTTCCTTTAAGAGGTGGGCAGGAGCTGCCAAGACCCAGAACAAGTCCTCCGTTTTGGGGGTGTCTTCATTTTCGCAACCCTCGGAGGAGCCAGACACCCCCCAACCATGAGCACGGGCCACACGTAGCAATGGTTTTCCCTGGAGCCTCACCCAGCTTGGCACCAGGCAGGCTGTGTGCATTTAGGTCTCTGACATGCTGCGGACGGTGGGCTTTGGAGGTGGCCAGACGGACATGGGCTGGGGGTTCCAGCTGTGCCACCTGCCTAGCCTAGTGACCTGTGAGTTCCAGACTTTTCTCCAAGTCTTACTTTTTTTTCTAACAAATTCTCCTCCTGATTTGTTTGCAAAACTCTCATCAGTAAAAAAAAAAAAAAAAAAAAAAAAATTAGGCACCATTCTGTCTGGCAACAGATTCCGCGAGATAAGATGAGAGCCATAGCGTGTCGCAGGAGGTTCAGGCCAGGTTTATCAGCACCCTCTTCCTTACTCACCCCTCCTCTCTCCTCCTCCTCTCTCTTATCGAAGTCTTGCCTCAGTCATGGTAACAGGGTTCACGTTTGCTCTTCCCATAAGCCCCCTAGGCAAGCAGACATTATGTTCTTGCAGTAAGGTGGGGAGGAAGCTGGAAAGCCGCTGTTTTTTCACTTTTCATTTCCTCCTTCTGTTCATGGTCTCTGTTGGATGGTAGGTTTCCGCCTGGGAGCCATCCACAGAGGGCACCTGGGCCAAGAGAATGAGGGAACCCTCATCCTGGGCGCCCCCATTTTCCTCCCTCCCCTGCTTTTCTTAGTGGTCTAACCACAGATGCTTCTTTCCATCTCTTTTGGAGAAGGCTGCCCCTGACTTTCATACCATTTCCTGCCCGTTTTTCATCATCCTCTGAACTGCCATAAAAGAAAACCTGTCCACCTTACTAAAAATAGCAGGAAGGCACCCCGTGTGAACCCCGCTGCTTCCGTCGTGTCTCTGGCTGTGCTTCGGACCCCACATCCCTCGGCTCTGTGCTGGTACCTAAGGAGAAAAACAAAAGGAAGGCAACCAGCAGAATAAAATAACATACTGACGTTCTTCTTTGCACGGTGCTCAACACTGCTTCTTTAGTTCTCCATCCACCCTGAAGAAGGATGTGACTGTTAGCCCCATTTGGTGGGTGAGGAAGAGGGGCCCAGAGACGCCGACCCGTTCACTCGAGGTCTCAGGGCGCTGGGTCTGAACCCACGTGGTCTGTCTCTGTAGTCAGTGTGCTGACCCGTATGCTGATGGAATGGGAAACTGTCCCCCGGGTACCCCGTAGGCAAAACAAGAAGGAACTGGGTGGCCATTCGAGCCTGAGAGCCAGAAAGGCGTCCAGATGATGCACTCTGCCCTGCAATCGAGGACTGCTTGAGGCTGAAACAGGAGCCCAGAAACCCCCTCTGATAAGCATCTCAGGACATGCAGGTGGCCTTTGAAAGACAGCATGAGATTGCAAGGTCTAAGCAAACCCTCCCCCATAATTAGCAACCGTCCCCCTCACCCCACCGCGGCACGTTCAGACCTGGAATGGCCCCCGCAGTCCAGTTATCAGATGGTCATACCACGCAAGGACAACTCACTTCTCTGCCCCATCCTATCTCCCGAATCTCACACACCAGCCCCAAGTTGAGTCGCCACTTCCCAGTTCCCCAGCCTGGCAGCTCCATGGCAGGAGTTCAGAAATCTTGGATCCCCAGTGGTACAGGCCCCACTCCAGGCTGAACGCTGAGTCCGTGCCGGTTTTTCATAATTGGTTTTCAGAGCAGCCGGTTCCGTGATGTGTCATTGTTAGCAGTTGTAAAAAGATAACTCACATTTTTAAAAGCTTAAAGCTTGCTCGGTGCAGATAAAAACTGTGACAAATTATGTTCCGAAAAATCATAAAAGTGGAGAGAGACATGTTAATAACCAAAGGTGGCGTTTCATTTAGAGGTCAGCCAGAGCTATTAAAGTGGTCAGGAATTTCAAGCTTTGGCAATAGTGATTTGACCATATCACTTATCTTCTGCAGCCCATGCCTAAGTGTCTCCCTGGGTAAAAAAAAATAATCATCATCATCATCCAGAGACAGTAATACGGGAGGTCAGGGTGAACTGGGGAGAAAAGCCAGAAGAAACCCAGCTTTTGAGACGTTCGAATCGACCAAGACCATTACATGCTTCGGTTCCCACGCTTTCACCCCCAGTATTCAAGAACATGCTTACACATACAAACACCAACACACGTCTGACATACCCAACTCACCATGGAAAATAGCCATGTGACGATTTTTCTGCAAGAAAAAAAATGGAGAGAAAATTGATGTGAAGATTTGGATGACAAACAACAAATAAGTGTGTGAAATGTCATCTGGTTTTTCCAAACTTAAAAAAAACGTTGTTTGTGTGTGTGTGTGTGTGTCGGGGGATTTGTTTGTTCTTTGGTTCTTGTGTGTGTATATATGTATGTATTTTCCTTTCACTGAGATTGAAGTAAATGCAAAAGGTGAATGATCTTCAACCGGTGGGAGATGCTCCAAGGTTTATCCACACAGTGGGAGGGGAAGAGTTGAATGGAGTCTGGCCGTTGGTTATTTTGAGAATGGGAGGTTGCCAAGCCACTGGTTGAACCCATACAGATGTGTGTCTCGCCAGCCTGTGCCTCCCCACCACGACCAGACTATGTGTCAGTGTTACAAGTGGTCAGTATCCGAAGGTGAAAGATCGTTTCTGGAATTCACCCAGATTGCATGCCCTGGAGGCTCAGATTGATGAGGTCTTCTTCGAGGACAAAACTATTGATAATAAGGCAAAGTCATAAAACCACTCTAGAACATTGCACTTGGAAAAATGCATGAACCACAAGTTGAGCTACCTGAGTTTTGGCTTAGTGACAAGTTAGTTGGGCGCTGCTAAGTCGGTCTCCTCACTTCTCTGAGCCGCGGCTTTCTCTTCTGTGAAATGTACGGGTCCCAACGCTGGTCTCACAGGGTGTCGTATAGTTATGTATTTATAAAAAAATAGTTTTGATCCACATCCCCTCAAAATGGCAAAATAGTCTCTACTTGCTGATGAAAAACAGCATGTTGTCTATGGCGGCAGGTACATTCACGGTAAGAATCTTCCACTCGAGGGGGAGACTGTGGTGAAGAACCCTTCCGAGGGCAGACAGTTGGCTTTTTAAATATCTGCCTGACCTTACCATAATGTAGAAGTCATAGCAACTGAGAAATGGAAACTTTCTGTAAAGGTTATATAAAAGGCATGCTGTTTATCCACAGGCCAGACCATCACAGGTAACTCGGGCAGATATAAGGTAGCTGCATTTAATGTGAACATAATTGTGTATTTATTTATTTTAATTCCACATAGATCTTCCATACCACTTAAGCACTGAGGAAGGAAAAGGAAGTGAAAACAGGGGCATGGACCCTGTCATTTAAGCTCTGGAATGGATTCCTTAATAAAATGCAGTAGAAGGTTTGAGGCCAGAATCATGTCAGTTACAAGTCCATGGTATTTAGGGCCATTCACAAAGGAATTATTACTATTTTTTATTTGTTCCCCATCTATTAGGCACTCTGCTAACTGAATAAAACTTCTGCCCTCGAGGAACTGCTTTCAAATGAAATTACCTGAATTTCTTTGGGATCCTCACATGATGAAGGTGGTCTTCCCTCATTCTTCACTGTTCTTAAAGATTCCGTTTCCTGTAAGTTACCAGAATTCCCTGTTCTTAAGCACGTATTTGAAGCAGCAAAATATGAATTGCAAATACTCTTGGTAGATTCATTAGAACTTCAGTTTTTTTCTCTTTATCCTATTTAAGCATACCACCCTCCTCAAATGTCTGGGCATATACAGGTGATCAATAGTGCCCATTATTACATATAATAAAGATGGCGTGCACGCACATACACGGCATCTTGCAATGAATGCACCGTTGCCTTATCCAACGCTCATTGACTATTCATGACTAATGACGGACCAGACTAAGAGTAATACCAAGATGACACTAATAACTTCCCACTGGGACTTGGTTTTGACCTGGTGGTTTTTGTTTTTCTCCTTTCATAGTTGATGTTGGGATCTGAAAGATGGATTTCCATCTAGCTAGTAAGGATATAAATAGGTATCCAAAAGAGAGCCTCTCTTGGCCCTTTGTGCATTAAAGTGACTTTGTATCTCATCGACATGTTTATGGGAAGGGTTCACAGGGCAGAGAGGTGGGATGACCCGGTGAATGCATCTCCTGCTGATTCATGTGGGGCAGGCCAGGGTACCCAGGGGTTCAGAGAGAAGAGAGAGGGCTCCCATTGTGTGTGCAGCTGGTTTCCAGGGTGGTCAGAGGAGAGTCTGCTTGCCATCGTGGAAGGAAATAATAACCAAGCCAAAAACAACAGGTGTGACTTTTTTGAGTGGATATTTATTCTGGGAAAACTCTGCATTTGAAGCCATGGAATATAGCTTTGAACAGCTTAATGACTGAACTCATACCCAAGTCGAAAGCGAGGTCAGCCCTTACTTAGTTAATTGCGTGACTCTGAGAAAGATCCTCAGACTCCCTGAGCCTCAGTTGCCTCTTCTGTACAATGGGCTCGTAATAACCAAGTGGGGTTTTTATTTATAATACTTGGTAATGATCTCTCTGATGCAAACACTACCTTCTTTTGGCTCTTTGATGGTTGATGGCTTTTCCTGTGGGTCTCAGCGTCTGTATCACCTCAGAGAGGTATCCATGATCCCCTGAATGACCAGGTTGTCCTTACTCTGGTTCCCATCCCTGCTCCTTTCTGCCACCAAACTTCACAATTTGTGAGTCTGTATTTTATATACATATGTATTATATAATGCATGTAAAATTATAGACTTCTTTATCTGCTTGATGATTTTCTTTCCTCTCGAGGGCAGGCTCATAGTTTTCATCCTTTAGAACCTTAAAAAGTGTCAGGCTTTTTAAAAAGTAGGTCCCCCAGAAAAATCTATTAAATAAATCAATGAACATTACAAAACCAAATTGAGAAAGCAGTGTGTAAGGTATATATTAAAAGGGAAGGGTTTGGAACTTTTAAAATTTCATTTCATCCCTTTCCTCCATCTTTTTTCTTCCAGAGTGAAAATGTAGAGCTTAAAACTGAAAAAAAAAATAAGTGGAAGAATTTTATGCATAAAAATGAAATGAATTTTAAACCTTCACTTGGGCAGAGACAAAATTCATATTAGAATTGACAGTCTGTTAATCACTATTCTTGGTGTAAACCAATGAGAAACTCTGTTCCTTTTACAAGTTAAATTGATTCATACATATTGGCAAGTTAGCTATTTCCCTCAAAGGGAGTTGAATTTATTTGGGCTGTATATTAATACCTTATTATCTTTCTTATGCATTGATGACATGATCATTATTTCATCTCAGTGTGTTTATTAGAGTAAGTGCTTTTGGAAGGGGAAGTTAGAAAAGCCATCTTTTAGGCAGGTACATATAAAATTCTCCGATCTGTGGCTGTAACTGTTCTCTGCAGATCTCTGCTGACTGTGCCTCCAAGATGTGTTATCAGCATGTCCCAGTCAAGACATACAGTTAGAATATAATTCCAGTGTGTTCTTCAGATATGTCTTCTGCCCCAGTGCATAAGATGGGAAATTTGCTTGCGGGAACTACGACCACTGGTCAACCTCCTGCTGGAAATCTGCTCAAATAGTCTTATTAGTGCATCATGCTTATATAAGTCGGGAGGATAGACAGTGTGAACAGGTTGACCTTACACAATTGCAACCCAGACGGTCTGCAAGAGTTGGATTGGCCTCATTAGCAACAGAATGGTCATCAGATTCAGTTAGGCCCCTGCTATGAAACCAGTGCAAGAGAAAAACCGTCTGACCCCAAGATTCTTGAGCAGTAATATAAAGTTTTACTGAAGCCATGTAGAGAGAACACCGAGGGAAAATCATTTTACATGCCACACAGCAAACCCCCTAAAAGGCCCATTTAGCCTTACTTTCCCAAAGCCCTCTTGTCGTACCAGCTGCTCCTCATTCTTTCTCTGCTGTTCCCCGAGCACAGTGGCTCTAAACCTTGTCAGGCGCCAGAATAAACCCGGCAAGCTTGGTTACAACCCAGACGCCTAGGCTCCACCCTAGAGAGTCTGACTCAGCGGGTCTTTTGGGGGTGGGCGGGGGTGGGGGGGAGTGGGAGAATCTGCATCTTGCACAAGTTTCCAGCTGGTGCTGACGCTGTGGGTACCAGGACCACCCTTAGAATCTCTGCCTTAGCGGTTCTCGAGCTGATTACATCTCTGTGTGATCAGTCCCTTCTATGTGAAAGGTGTTGGTAAATTAGAAGACAGAATTAGGTTGAGTAGCAACAAATCCACTGATGATCCTCTCATCTGCTTCACATCTTTCCGTCTTGTCTTTAGGTATTTCTTAAGGGACAGTATCATATGCTTTCTGAGATCAAAACACATTTGTACTGTGCCATTCCCTTGAGATACTAGGTTTCCACTTTGCTTTTTCAAAATCAACTTGTTAATAATCCATTCTTAAGTTGTGCCAACACAAACTTTACCATCTTAGTTTTCTGAAATGTCCTTTCCTCGTTTTTCTCTTCTGAGATGGAGACATTGTAGTGATTCTCTTCCTTTCTCCCTGTCTTCTTGAGCTGTTGCATTTCCCCTTGTGAATCTTTTCATTATCTCAGGATATTAATTATCCAGATGCATGGATTTGAACTATCTAGAATAATCATCCGAAGTGGCTGGATTCTTTCTTTATCCTTTGTGCCCACTCTGGAGTTTCATTTGCAATTTAAGTACCCCTTCCAGTTTGAATATCTCTTCCTGGTTGAGAAGGCTAAAGAAAATACCAATCTGGGTCAAATTTCCCTGATGACTTACAGTTCACCAAGTGTATTGCATGCAATATCTATTTAGGTATTATTTATTATTTCTCCTCCTTTTATAGATAAAGCAACTGAAATATTGTACATGGTATGTAGTAGAGATTTAGTAAGTATTAAATTAACCAGTGAATGAATGAGTGAATATCCATTACCTAACCCAGGCACCAGGCCAGTTCTCCTCTTGTTCTTTGTTTTGCCCCAAACCTCAGTAGAAAGGCATCATTTTCTTAATATGAATGCAACATTCTTCTTCTTTTGCTTTTTCTGAGAGATGTTCAGGTCAACAAAAGTAAGGTCATATGCAACCTGCAGACATTGAATAGATAACTGGAATTTTTTAAATAAATCTTAACCCTTCTTCATCCATAGCACAGTTCACGGTCTGACCATTTCTACTAGTGTCTACTGTGCATTACTTGCATGTCTCAATTTTAAATTTAAATTAATTAAAATGAATTCAGTCACGGTAGCCACATTTTAGTTGTTCAGTAGCCCCATGTGGCTAGTGACTACCATAATGGACAGCCTAGAAATGGAACATTTCTATTCTTGCAGAAAGTTCTACTGGCCACATCCAGTGGAAAAAAAACTATGCTTATGCATTTTCTACTAAATCAATTAAACAGGGAGGTGGAAGTGGATTTTAGTGTTGCCTAGTGGTCATTTTGAATTTTCCTGGTAGGATTTGACCCTTATTTAGCAAACACAATTCCCAGATGAACTGGAAGAAACATGATTGAGTTGTGCCTAAAACACTGAAAGCCCTGTGACATGTTGATATTCTAGGCCGGCGACTTTGCTTGTGGCATTTTGAAACAAGATTCAGCATCAGGAAAGTGTCACCCAAGTTGAAAGCGCCCCTGTAAGAAATGTCTCAGTTTGACCTAAAGTAAGTGGAAGAGACAGGGTACTGGAAAAGGAAGCCGTGGAGGATGTCTCGGTGATAAATGGTACCCTGTCATGCCACATTTGACGTCTTAACAGGAAAAGGGGGCTGCTGAGCCAGATGTGGGTTAAGGGAAGAAGTTCAAGCCTCTCTCTCATCTTCATTTTGTTTTCCAAGGTGTGGGTTGAGTTCACGAGCCCCGAGCTCAATCATGGCCTATCTCTTCTGCCAAACAACAAGCCAGTCAGGGCAAATATGTTCCCCCGAGGCGGCCTCTGCCTTTCCCAAGAGCAGAACAATTACAGTGCCTCTGAACTGTGGAGAGAGTGCAGCCAAGAGAGGTGCTATCTGCAGTTGGCATCAGCGGTCACATCGTGTGTGTTGCAACTCCAGAGGTCGAGACGGGGCCCGGGAGAGACTGCAGCCACCCCGGGCCCGCTGACTCTCCTTGGATCAAGGACGGTCAGGCCACATCTGTCAGGGGCTAGAGTCTCTGGTCTTCATGGATTGCTTTTCTTAAACACCAAGCAAAAAGCCAGTGCTCCATCTTTGAGGACTCCAAATTTGCCTACAATGGAGGAGAACTGAGTTCGATCCCTGGGTTGGGAAGATCCCCTGGAGAAGGGAATGGCAACCCACTCCAGGATTCTTGCCTGGAGAATTCCGTAGACAGAGGAGCTTGGCAGGCTACAGTCCATAGGGTCGCAAAGAGTCGGCTGAGCAACTAACGCTTTCTTTAGCCAAGCAGTGTTCATTTCCTTCCCGTCCGATTCTCCCCAGATAACCTGCACATCACCAGCACACTTATCTGGGTTTTCTATCAGCCTGAAAGGTTCGGAGTATGGATCTGTTTTCCAGACTGCCCGTCTGGCTGTCTGACCTATGGTTGTTCCCTCTCACAGAAATGCATGATGTTACCCTTGTTAAAACCACAATTAGTCTAAAGCCTTGACAGGAAATATCGGTTTGGTAAGACCAGCGGTGCTGTTAATAGGAAGTCACATGATTTGTAGGGAGAGTGGGTGCTCGCTGTTGAATTTACACGATGTCTACTTATCGCTGATCTCTGGCTGTGGCTGCTGGCTACAGAACGCAAAGGCTTGCATGACACGGGAGCCTCCATCATTCTAGCTGGGAGGCCAGAACAGGACCATCCTGCCAGGCCTCGAGGCCAGAGGACGGCAAGGGGCAGCTCGTGCCCAGTGTGGGAGGCTTTTGGAAATGTGGGTTCTTCCCATCACGTTTCACCTGAAAGGAAAGACCAGACTGATGGCCATCTTAAGGCTTGCTCCTAGCCAGCCCAGACTTGGCAGGCAGTTTCCATTATGACAAAAGGAAGTTGCCTCAGAGATGGTTAAAGAATCCGAGTCCCGTAAGAACAGCAGGCCCAATGACTGGAAGGGGTGTGGTTTGGAATTGAACTAATGTGTGGTTCTGCCATATCCTAGCTTTGAGGCTTTGGCCTCAGTCTCCACATCTATACAATAGGGTTGATGCTACTCATAGGGAGTCAGTTTAACTATTGGTCTGTAGCAGCACTGCTGCTAATCCTTACCAGAGGCCACTGATTACATATTCTGTTCCAGACATACTATCAAAGCCATAAAATATGTCCATGGGAAGAGTGTATCATTACAGATAATTCAAGGAGGAGAAATAGCCAGGTAGTCACAACAGCAAGTCTTAATCTTTCTGAGTTTCCATTTCCTCTTCTATAAAATGTAGACAACCCAGGTGGCGCTAGTGGTAAAGAACCCACCTGCCAATGTAGATAGACGTTAAGAGACATGGGTTCGATCCCTGGGTCAGGAAGATCCCCTGGAGGAGGGCATGGTAAGCCACTCCAGTATTCTGAGAATCCCATGGACAGAGGAACCTGACAGGCTATACTCCATAGGGTCACAAGGAGCCAGATACAACTGAAACGACTTGGCACAAACACATACCCATAGAAAATGCAGATAATACCTCTCACACATGGCTATTGGAAGAATTAAATGAGATCATGGTAGGCACAATTATTGGTGCCAAGGAATGTGGATAGAAGCTAAGGAACATGGATAGAAGTTAATAACACTATTATTAACATTATTACTACTATAACTCTCATCCACCCGGTGCTGCCTCAACTGCCGTTGAGGTAGCTGGTGCTATTTTGTCCTGCAGACAAAATGAAACTGCAGATTCCCTGTCGATGAATAGCTGCTGTAATTACTGTGCCCAGAGTGTCCAATGGAGTGCTACTAGAAATGCCCAAGTTGCATTTAGCCACTACTGAACAAATCTGTGGGAGATGTGAGCCATAACAAAGCACACCGATTAAGAAGAAAGAAAATTAAATGTTTGGTTGGTCCAAGAACCTTATACCTCGAGAGTAGTCTGTGCATTTAGGAGTTTCATTGCAACCCCCTGACTGCCTGAAAGAGTGCATGTGTTCTCTAGAGCTGGGAGCAAAGAAAGGACATTCACATTGTGTTTTATTTTCCTTTTGGCTTTTTTTACAACCTTGTCAAGTCTGTGAGCTGCTCCATCCTGGACTCAGACCATTCCCCAGGGGGCCTCGGTGAGTCACCTCCAGGCTGATAAGACAGAGGTCAGCTCTAGCCCAGGTGTCCTCAGCCGGGAACCGCTGGTCTTTAGTTGGAGTTACAGCTGTTATATACTTTCAGAGCCCGGTTGGATCGTCCCTCCTTGCGTCACTCCTCCGCTAAAGCAGAGCAGAAAGACCAGGGCAAGACTCTCAGTCCTTTCGGTTAGCAAGTTTCACTTATTCAAAGGAATCTGTTCCTCCCATCCAGGGTAAGTCATTATGCAATCAATATAAAGAAAAGTCAGAATAAAACTAAAGGAAAAAAGCAAACATATCTATATATATATTAAAAAAGAAGAAGAAAGAAAGAAAACAACAAACAACCCACAGCCAGCTAAATTCAACCTAAAACTGAAATCCTAGTACATGTGAAAGGGTAACCCTTCTGGTTGTTTGCTATTATTTTTCGCTCCAATAATACTTGGAGTGTTTGCTCCTTTGCTCTTCTCCCAGGCAGTCTCAGTATTTGGAAAGAGGTGCGCTGACCAGTTTCTCAGGACACAGAAACTGGTCTATAGTCTGCCTTCTCTTGCGTTCTGAAGGAGGCATCGTCTTCCAATGCACCTCTCTGATGTGGTATTTCATATATCCTGACACTACCTGTGTTTCCATCATCACTTACAAAGTCCTTCATCCTCTGCCATTATTTTGTGCTTCCCGGAACATGTTAGATTCAGAGGCTGGAAGCCACGTGGGAGTAAACTGGGACTTGCCAATATGTAAGAGGGCAGAGAAGGGGGTGATTCTTTGATCAGGTGTCAATTACAGTAAATTGTCTGTGTCTCTTCATACACAAAGCTTCAGCGTCCCCATGTGTGATGAGGCGCTAAGAACTGTCTCTTTTGCTGGGTTGCTGCCTAGGGCAGTGCCTGGCCGCTAGTAAGTGTGCGGTAGATGGCAGCCGACACACGACACCATCACTGTCTTCATCATCGTCGTCCCCTCTGGGGAAGGACATCGAGTCAGTGTGGAATCACTGAATCCAGATGCCCTGTCTTCTGCAGACAGCCAGGCCTTTGCACACTAGCTGGGCACGTGGGGTGTCCATGATTAGGAGCAAGCACGTGGATGCTTGGAGGGGGAGGAGGGGTCGTCTCTTCTGAGCTGAACGGAATCCACACCATGAACCCCCTTGTGCAGGCATGACTCTAGAGATTCCTGTCTTCGGATCACTGGGCATTTTCCACTCAACTCCAATCAAACTCTAATCAAAACTCTCCTGCCGACAGAGGTTGAGTCCTGTGAATATGCTCAGGACTCTTCACACTAGGTCAGTTATTCCTTTATGTAGTCATTCATTCATTCGTCCATGCATTCTGTAAATGCATTCAGCCCCATCTCAAGAGCTGGAGGGTTGAGGACATCAAGGCTTCTGTAACTCAGCACCCTGCGCCCACTGTGTAAATGTGAGTTTGTGTGTACACATGTATGTGCACACACATGCACCAACAAGTCAGCCCTTTAAGGGGTGATGTCACGTCATGTTCCCTTCCATATACCCACCCTTCACTGTTTTAACGTATCTTGATTATCTGTTCCATCACCAGATGGTGTTTTCTGAGTGAACGGATGAGCCAGACAAAGCCAGAGTGGAGAGCAGGCAAAGAGGGAGGGAGAGAGTAGATGCCCTCCTCAGCCTCCCCTGTCGCCAAGACCGCTCACCCCTCCGATAGCAGCCTCTCCCTCCCAGCCCACCCCACACCTGGAACCCTGCCGTTGGTCACACACCTGTCTCTTCTGGAAGATCGCAGGCGGCCTTCCATCCCCAGGGCCTCCACAGCGGCTGTCCTCTAACGGCATCGTCAGTAAGCACTTGCCGAATGGATGCTTTGTAGCTGAGAAATATTACCAGCTGTCACTGGGAAAAGGATTCCAGCAGGGGTTACCATCAGAAGTAAGGAAGAAGGCTGGGGTGGTGACCATAGCCATTCAGAAGCAGAGTGGGCGAGTGAACTGAAGTCAGGGCAGAGGCTAGCGAGGAAAGAGCAAGTGGTGGAGATGACGGGAAGAAAGCTCAGCAAAGGCAGAGAGAACAGGCAGGAGCCAAGGAGGAGGCCGAGATCCTGAGCTCCAGCAGGCGGGAGGAAAAGGGCCCCATTCATTTCAGTGGATTTGGGGGGGAAGTCAAGGAGAATGACTGACAGGTAAAGAGCTCTCAAAGGACCAGATGGAAGTGTGAGAAAAGAAGGACCTAAAGTCACCTTTAGGTCAAAAGTCCTTGTGCAACTTGTTATACTTTATGAAAAAACATTTTTATTGAAGTTTAGTTGAGTTACAGTGTTAATTTCTACTGTACAGCAAAGTGATTTGGTTATGCATATATATATATAAATTATTTTTAAAAATTCTTTCACATTACAGTTTATCACAGAACATAGTTCCCTATGCTATACAGTGGGCCTTTATTGCTTGTATATCAGCTTACCTCTGCTCATCCTAACCCCCACTCCTTCCGTCCACCACCCCGCTCCCCCTTGGCAAGCACGCATCTGTCCTCCACACACACGAGTCTGCTTCTGTTGTGTAGATGTGCTCATTTGTGTCATATTTTAGGGTCCACGTGTAAGTGATGTCAACTAGTATTTCTCTTTCTCATTCTGATGTACCCCACTTAGTATGATAATTTCTAGTTGCATCCATGTTGCTGCAATTGGCATTATTGCATTCTTTTTAATGGCCGAGGAGTATTCCATCGCATACGGAATACCCGCAGCATCGTCTGTCCACGCATCCATCAATGGACACTTCGGTTGTTCCCACATCTTGGTTACTGTGAACGGTGCTACTCAGAACACAGGGGTGCATGTATGCTTTTTTGCTTCCTTGATGTGTTTCCACGGGCAAATCAGGGAAGCAAAGGGATTATTTACTTTGGCAGATCAAACCAGTAAGGTTAATCAAACACTGCAATGAATCCCTCCACCCAGTCCCAGAATCATGAGGTTGAACTTGATGCTCTTGGTGCTCTAGGCCATTTTTCTGGATTTGTTCACCTGTTTCACAGTTACTTACTGCTTCCCCTCGTCTACTCGAGGCTGTGGATTCTATGATGAGTGAGAAGAGACACAACCCCTGCCCTTACAGAGTTCATGAGAGAGGCAGGAGGTATCCATGTAGAGAGGCTAATGTGAAGCGGCAGGGGAGAGGTGACCGAGGTCCTTGGTGGGACTTGTAGTGTCTGGGGGTGCTCCAGAGCAGAGGTCCCCAACCTCCGGAATCCAATGCCTGATGGTCTGAGGTGGAGCTGATGTAATAAAAATAGAAATAAAGTGCACATCAAGTGTCATGCACTTGAATCGTCCCCAAAACCATCTCCCTCTTCCCTGGTCCATGGAAAAATTGTCTTCCACGAGATGGGTCCCTGCTGCCACAAGAAGGTTAGGGGCTGCCGCTCTAGGGAAAGGAGCTCCTGCAGAGACCCAGGGGAGGAGGAAGCGACTAAAGGAGTGAAGTGTTGGGGGTGGGGAGGGGAGAATGTTCTAGAAGGAGCTAAGAGAGGACCGGAGGTCCTGCACCAGGAGGGACCCAGATAAGTATGAGGCTCTGAAAAGTCACCCATGGGGCTGAGAAGGGGAGCCTGGTGGGAGGAGAGGCCAGAGGGAGGGGTCAGAGCTAAACCAAAGGAGCCTTTGGGCGGAGGCGCAGTGGGGGGCATGCCAGGGGTCGGAGGCGGTGAATCACGTCTCCTGAGGTCGAATGTGAGACTCCTCAGTAATTCTGATTCATATGAACGGAGCCTGACAGGGGTTTGCCTGCCACACCGCAGTCGGCCCTGCCGGAGTGGATGGTAAGGTTGCCCCTGTAGGTCGCCACCGCTAAGACATAACAGCGTCTCCCCTCATTCTTCCCAGTCTGATGTAATCTTTCCGAAGGCTGGCAGCACTTGCAGGAGAACTGTTTCAGCTATCTATTAATATTTTAACATGCTTTTAAGAAAATTTGGCCTTTCGTCGAGCCGGTCTCAGAGCAGATATATATCACAGTTCATGATAGACGTTACACTTATCCCTGTGCTGTGGGTCTATTTCTCTTGTTTGGATTCATTTTTAAACATCTATTATTAAAAAAAAGAAAATCTTCCTTGCCAGTTATGTGTTTGCTCCCACAGTTCCTCAGCTTGCTTACTCTGAGCCAGTCACCCCCCTACACCCTCGCCCTCCCCGCAAGGATGGCGTGCAGTGGATTTTCTGACCTGGGCGAGCAGAGATGACTACTCTCAAATTAAGTGGGGGGGGGGGGAGAAAATCCAGAACTCCAAGGCTAAACCAGAACGTTTAGTAACAAAGCAATTATAGCCTGAAACTGCCCTTCCACTTGGAACAAAAAAAAACAACCTTTCTCTTTCTTTTAACAAATATTTATGGAAACTTTACTATGTCTGAGGACTCCATACGAGGCTCACACGTGGCATTTTCTTATGACAGGTCTTGCAGGTGAATGTTGCTTATCCATGTTTAACAGGTGAAAAAAGTGAAGCAGGTATTTTTGGGGGCAAGGGGTGGTAAATAACCTCCCAGTAGGCAGAATGGAAACTCACTTTTGTCCCAGATCTCTTCTGCCCACCTGGAGCCACGCACTCATTCTTTCTTTCCATCTCTAAAGGGAAGCTGTCGAGCAACTAGAACATTCTGGTATGGATGCCTTCCACGGTGGGGGGCTGAGCTCACGGGCCCCGTCTAGAGAGTACGTGGGAGCTGAGACCTTCCCAGCAAGGGGGAGCCCGTGTGGGGAGCGTGTGAGGAAGGGCGTTCTGGATGAGTGAGGTTTTGAGGTGAGAAGGAAGAGCTGATGTGTCTGTGGATCAGGCAGGAGTCCCGTGTGCCCGGAGGGGGAAGGACGTGGTATGAGGTAGTCAAGGGCCGGGTCACCAGGTCCTGGTTGGCAGTCGAGAAAGCGGGCATCTCTCTGATTGTGGGTGTGTGGCCAGTTAAAGATGGCTGCATGTGCCTGGACACTCCTACCTCCAAAGCTGGCAGCTTCATCCCCTTCCTGTGAGTCCAGGAGGCACCCTGCCTCCTTTGGGCAATGCAGTATGGTGGAAGCGATGCGATGCCAGCTTCTACTCCCTGGCCTCAGGGAGGGGCACTTTCTACTTCTTGTTTTCAAACCTGTTTTAGAGTCCTAGGGTTTCCCTTGTGGCTCAGATGATAAAGAATTCGCCTGCAATGCAGGAGACCTGGGTTCCATCCCTGGGTCAGGAAGATCCTCTGGAGAAGGGAATGGCAACCCACTCTAACATTCTTACCTGGAGAATTCCATGGACTTCAAGGAGCCTAGTGGGCTACAGTCCTTGGGGTCACAAAGAGTGGGACATGACTGAGTGACTAGCACTTCGACTTTCACTGGGAGTCCTAAGCCACTGTGTGAGAAGCCAGATGACCCTAAGACTTGGTGTGGGGTGATGACACAGGGACACTCCAGTCAACAGCCCCATCTGAGCCCCTCTAGCCAACTCCACCAAAGCACCAAAATACGTGAGTGACGTCATTCTGAAAAGTCCAAGCCAGGCCATCCACCGCTGCATACCCCCAAGTGACCTGACTCTACATAGTATAAAGCCGAAAACCCATCCAGCCCAGCCCTATCAGGCATTGAGAGCTACAATAAAATCGTGGTTGTTTTCAACCACTGCATTTGGAGGTAACTGGTGATACAGTGGGTACCCAGAACAGATGAGGAGAACCTGAAGAGGTGTCAGGGAGCCGTGACGTAGTGAATACATCATGGAAAGATAACTGTGGCCACTGTGTAGAGACTGAATCATGGGGAAAGAGTGAGGGCAGGCATGGAGTTGGCGAGATGGACTCTGGAGTTGATTTCCATTGTCCAGGCAAGACAGTGAGGAATAGCGATAAAGTAGTTTGAATCTGATATATACATTGGAAAAACAAAAAACAGAAAACGGAACTCACTGCTGGACTGAACGTGAGGTTGACAAAGTGGCCCTCTCCCTGGTACCCTAAGGTCCCGGAGAGGTGGCCCCGCCTTTCCGTGACACAGGAAAGACTGGCCCTGCTCGCATCTTGCTTGGTAAAGATCCCCCTGTCTCTAGCGAGGCCAGGTGTGAACCCTGGCAAGGGGCACAAGGACAGTCCGGCTGCCACTGAGCAAGCTTCACTGGGAGCAGGACGAGATCCAAGTGGGACCTCTGTGTGTCCAGAAGTGTCATTTCCAGTGGGCCACCCCGCGTCCCGAATGTCCCAGAATTGGGGTGTTGGAAGGGGTGTTGGTCTCAGCTCACTACCCGTCCCCCCTTGCCCACCGTGACGATTAGCGAGTTACCTCCAATCTCAGTCCGAAGAGGAAGGACTCCTAACCGACCAGTTTTCAACATCACTTTCTTCACCTGCTCCCAGCCCTGAGCATCAGTCTCAGGACCACTCCTCTTTCCGTGTAGAAATCTGCTGAGTACGCTTTTGCTGGGCAATCCCCCCAGGGGAGGAAACTCTGGGAGGAGAGCGACTTCCCGGCCTCCTAGGTCTCCTCGGGTTGAACCAGCAACTAGTCGTGCGGGTGAGTCAGGCTTGTGTTAGCAGCATTTTATTTCGGGTTCTCAGCTGAGTCACTCCCGTGCCATTTCCAAGGAGTTCCAATGAGAAAATGGCTTTGAGAGGTCGGGAGAGGTTGCCAGTGGAGGAGACCATCTCTGAGGATCCAGAGGCCTGACATTTGCTGAATTTCACTTCCCTTTCAAGTTATTGCTTCACTCCAACTGGGGCTCAGGTCACAGCAACCCGCTGGTGTCCAGAGCTCTCACGATTCAAGATTAGCCGGGTGGCCCTGTGCACCCAGCCTCAAATCCGTCCTGGAGGATGGGTGGGCGTCTGTGGCGGCTGAGGTCTGTCAGTTTGCCCCCTGGCCTTAGGTTTGAGGCTGTATTCAGAATGACTGCTTTTCCAAATGTCAGTGAGAGGCTGGGTGACAGTGTCTCCAAAGTCACCTCCATCTACACAGACTCTCAAAGTTTCAGGTGTCTGCCTCCCTGAGGCTACTGCAGGAAAAAAGGAGGAAAACGCTCCCAGACACACCAATGAGCTAAGCACCCTGGACGTGTGCCTCCTCCCTTTTTTCAGCCTCAGTGCTTTCAGAGCATCCCCCGTCTTCAGGAAGATTCAGAACTAGTCGTCCGGGACGCAGTCAGACTGGCCTTGGGGATAAGGCAGCCTTGAACTTGACTCCTGAGCATCACTGGCATCACTAGAACCTTAGTTCCATGCAGACGGGGAGCTCATGAGTCTTGTTCATTCCTGTAGCCAGCAGCCAATACTGAGCCAATGCTGCAAAATCACCTGTCGGAGGACATCATTCATGAAGTCCTCCTCTTTCTTAGCTTTGAAGCTTTAATCTGTCACCTGCTCACAGCTGGAGTGGCCTCATTAGCAAAGCTGTGAAGAATTGATAATGAAGATTCAGTGTGAGAGAATTCGTGCATTTCACAAGCATATATTGAGCTCCTACTGTGTGCCTGGCCTTGTTGTGGGTGCGGATGACAAAGCAGAGAACAAAACAAGGTAAACACTAGTCTTTGTTGATTTGGTTTTCTGGCAAGGGAAACAGACAGTAAATAAGCCCACCCAGAAAGCTATGGTGTGTTAAAAAGTGAGATGTCAAATGCAGAAATGTAAGCAGGGTATGGGGTAGAAAGTGAGAGGTGAGGGGTTCCTATTTTAAATTGGGAGAGAAGATCAAAGGAGGCTTGTTCTTTGGGACCTGGGAAGCTGAAGTGAAAGCAAAGACTAAAGATGTAAGGCGTCAGACAAGTGGATGTGAGATACAAGAGTGTATGCAAAGCTAGGAGCCTGAACGGCATGTTCCAGAAACATAAGCTAGCCCTCATGACCAAAGTGAGCAGAGGGAAGGAGAGGACATGAAGCAGAGGGTAGCAGGGGCCACAGTGGTAGGGGCTTCCAGGCCATCTCGAAAAGGCCTTTAGTATCTACTCTGAGAAGCAGTGTGATGTTTCCAGTAACCATGCCTCTGTATCTCCCCTGGGATAATGGACCAAGATGGCTTTCTTCATAGTCATGCGCTAAAAACCACGGCTTTCAGATGGCTCATTCTGTAAAATGCACTGTCCTAGACGCGTGAGATCTTAAAAAACAGCACAAGCTCCAGGAAAGGCCTGGAGACCTTGTCTCGGTTGTTCACAGTTAGATACCATCACAGTCTCTACTTCTAACGCATGCTATTCTCTTCTCTTGAGGATGCTTTTAATAAGCAGAGAAAACCTGGAGCCTCGAGAGCTGGGTTTGTTCAGGAATTGTTGTAAAATGAGCCTCAGTGAACTGATCAAGTCAGCTCCCAGACAAGATAGAAACCGGCCCAGCCCTCCAAATGGTTCCCAGCCCAACAATGCCCATGCTCCATCGTGGAGCCAAAGCTCCCCTCCCTCTGTGGTCTTAGAGCAAGGAGCAGTCTGCAACCTGGGAAGCCCCCAGCCTCAGAGCAGGCCTGCACGTAGCCAGGATCTTTCTACACTTGCCGGTCATCAGACAGATGAAGTGTGTGATGACTCACAGCGTCACAGTTTGGCCTGGGTTAGTGTCTGGTCAGATTTCATCGTTTTCCGAAAGCCCTGTGCTTCCAACAGGGCCCATGAGAGCTGAAGAACCCTAAGCTGAATCGGGTTTTACTAAGGCCTTGCTGACGCACCGTGGAGGAAGGAACAGTGCACTGGGCTCTTTAATTCCCCACAATCTACCTGACTTTTATGTTCACTAGGTCTGTGCTGTCCCTGATGGTCACCATCAGGCCCAGGTGGCTGTTTCCACGTGAATTTAAATTCACCAGAATTAAATGAAGCCACAGTCCAGTTCCTGGGTCGCCCCGGCCCCTCTTCAAGGGCTCAGGAGCCACGTGCAGCCGCCTTTGTGGACAGCACAGTTGCACAGCGTTTCCATCGCCATGGGAATTCTGTCGGACAGCGCTGCTGTTTGTGCCTGAATCCCCCCAGCCTCCCTGGAGGCCGGGCTCATCACCACGTGGCAGGTCAGAAAGATGACCACATGGGCTGGACTCATAGTAGCAGGACCTCAAAGAGGTGGCATCGCCGAAGTCCTTACCTCCCGGCGAGCTCCTGCCTCTGGGTGGTGGGAAAGCGCTTGAGTCCTCAAGGTGTTTCAGAGCCGGTGGCAACTCTGATTGTGACAGAGGGTGGTGGTGGCAGCAGCGTTTCTGGGGATACACGCTTCCACAAAGCTGCCTGTTCCATTTTAAACACTTTGCCCTTCTCCCTTCCGCCTCCCTCCCTCCCTCCTTCCTTCCTTCCTTCCTCTGTCTCTCCCTCCTGCCTTTCTTTCCTTTGTTCCTTTTAAATTATTAGCATGATTTTTAAGTTTACCTTTACATCATGCAATCCCATTTTAAAGTGCAAATGTAAAAGCATTCACCCCTGTGAAATTGCTGAAATTATACCATCTGTATCTCAGAGCTCACACAGGCACATGGACTTCATCTTGGCTTATATTTCATCTGGGCTTCTATCAAAGTAAGTCCTGTGGTTGCACCTAACTTTAGGGCACAGGAAGGGACAGTCTCACCGCATGTCTAAAAGTTCAGGAAAACTCCAAATGTGTTAATTTCACATTATTATTATTATTATTATTATCTATCCACTTTCACTGCTAAAGGAACTAGGACTTAGAAAGTTTCTAAGACTTACAAAAGGTCACAAAAGCCAATAAAAAGTCGACTTGAGATCTGAACATACGCAATCTGGCCTTACCCTGCCTATACTTACAGCTCCTAATTTCCACCTAAGTTTTTGAAAGACATTTGGTACCATGCAGTTATTTTTCAAAGGCTGATTCTCTTCCAGCTGAATTAAGTCCACCTTCCTGGAAGTTACTAATGTCCTGACACTATTCCCAGGCTCGGGAAAAGCTTGTCACCAGGAGAATGACAGCTGGTAAACCAGGGGTGTTCTTGGCAACAATAAACAAATACTTATTTTCGCTAAAGGAAAAGATGATAGCACCTTCAGTCGATTTACAGAGAAACCAGGGTGAAAGGAGATCTCAAAATTAAACATTTGTTGGTGGAAGTATGTGCATCATTAAAAAAAAAAAAGTTGACTTGGGTAGAACAGGTCAAATCACAGTTATTGAAAGAGTCATTTGTTCCCAGCAGGTCAAGTCTGCACAGACTAACCAGTCCTTAACCCAGTTCATGCGTTGTCCTGAAATGCATGGTTTTAAAAACAATCTTGCTTGGAAACAGTGACCGCAGAGTAACTTCATCCAAATTTGCATGGTTGTAAGAAACTTCTCCCCTGTGAGATAACTAGTCCCTGGGTTAGGATGGTGTCTTTGTGAAGATGGGAAAATAGAGACACTTGTCACCTCCATCAGCCAGCTCCCAAACAACCCACAGACAAACGAGTGAACCCAGCTGTGATTGTCACCCTCCCCCCTACCAATTAAAAAAAAAAAGAAAACTACAGTAGACTCAAAGCTTGTAGCATTTCTAAAAGGAGAGCCAGGACTCCTAATCTCAAAGTGTCATGAAGAGCCCACTCAACTAGTTTTTTCCCTTTAATAGGTCTTTGCTGAGGTGCTCTGCATCCTCGATACCATGCTAGACTCTGGAAGTCCAGCTGTCAGCAGGAGAGGTGGTCCAGGGAACCAGACTGGACAGCCTGCCATCCCCCAGTACCTTTCACTCAGCTTCCAGCCTTTCTATTCCCCAGTTGAGCTGAGGCATCCTTGAGGGCCGGGCCCCCCACCCCTTTCATGCCCTCATTGATCTTGGCCTCCCTAATGTCTTCTCTGGAGTCAGGAACTTCCTGAGTGACTTTTAAGTTAATAGGGACTCAGATAAGCTCAACTTGGCTCCTCTTCTGCCCTGCGTGTTCCCCTCCCTTTGAGGGGCCCAAATTGGGCAGTAATGGAAGATATGGGGGCAGTTCTTAAAGTTGGAATGGGTTTACAAGAACGCAAGGTCCCCCTGCATGGCTTAACAGGATTCGTCATTGGATGATTCTCGCACATGATGGTTAAAGCCAGCAGTCATAAAAGCTGCTACATGAGTATATAAGAAATCCTGTGCTTTCACGTAAAGCATTCACAGGCAAAACGCCCTTTCACTGACCTCTCCTGTAAGAGCAAGGCTGTGATGGAGATGTGCGTGGTCCTTGGTGGGTACCACACCCCATACTGTGTCACCTGGAGCTTGCAGTTTCACTGTTTCTTTAAGCTATTTTTTTCTTTACTGAAGTATAATTGATTTATAGTGTTGTATTAGCTACTGCCACACTGCAAAGTGATTCCTTATACATAAGTATACATTTCTTTTTTTAATATTCTTTAAACCCCATAAAGGTTTAAACCCTTACGGAAAGGAAGGGTTGAACACAGCTCCTGTGCTACCGAGGAGGACCTTGCTGTTTATCTGTTCTATATATAAAAGCTTACATCTGTTAACCCCAACCTCTGACTCCATCTCTCCCCCAAACCTGTCTCCCATGACAACCTCAAGCCTGTACTCCATGCACGTGGGTCCGTTTCTGTTCATAGACAGGCTCATTTGTGTCGTATTTTATATTCCACATGTAAGTGATGTCGTATAGTATTTGTCTTTCTCTTTCTGACTTACTGCACTTAGTATGCTAATCCCTGGGTCCATCCATTTCTGCAAATAGCATTAGTTCATTCTTTTTATGGCTGAATAGTATTCCTTTGTTTATACATACCACATCTTCTTTATTCATTCATCTGTCAATGGGCCTTTAGGTCATTTCTGAGTCTCGGGTGTTGTGAATACAGCTGCTATAAACACAGGAGTACATGGATCTTTTTGAATGATAGTTTCACTTTTTCTTTAAGGAGGAGAACTTAAGGCACACAGTCCAGAACCTTATCAGTGGTGTTTCTAGTCTTACTCACTGCATCTAACTTGACCGTCTCATCTGCCTTTGACATGTCTTCTGGGAACATTGTGTCTCCACCCAGCCAAGCTGTCTTATATGTACAGAGTTCACCAAAAACTTTTCTAAATCCTGATTTCCTCGTGATAGGACTATCTCTTAAGGATGACTCACAAATAGCTATCGTGTGCTGAGGACTTCCCACGTGCTGGGTGCCAAGCCAGACACTTGAAGGATCTTAATTTAACCCTCCTAACAAAAAAAAATAAAAAATACATTGAGTTAAGCACAGTCATCTCTTCCTCTGGAAAGTGAAAATCCTCACGTGGCAAGGTGTCAGTGAGAATTCATAGGAGCAAGAGTTTTAGCTAAAAAAAATAGCCTAAAAAGTAGTCAGTGGACCCTACCCTCCGAAACAAAATGTATGGGCCGCTCACTGTGATCAAGGCACTCAGCTAAATACTCAACTTGGATTAACTCTGAATTCTCTCAGTCCCTTGACAAGGACTTTAAGCACTGTTAACATCACCATTTCGAAGATGAGAAAACTGAAGCACATTGTCACAGCTAGAAAGTCATCTCCAAGTCCAGCCAGGATTATAAACCCAGGGGATGTTATTGGGTCTACCATTTCATTGGACTAGTCCGCCTTATCTTGCAGGATTTTGGACAGGACGAAACAAAACAGTGATTATTTGGTTTAATCCTACCAAAGGTTTGCCACCCCATAGTTCCAGGACAAATGTCCCTTCCATATCATTCCTTCCCTGTCCACAGACGACACAGACATTTGGTGATGATTTTCTTTTTCTTGATTCTTCCATAGTCTCCCTGAAATTAAAAATCTAAATAATGTCTACTTATGAGGGATTAAAAAAAAAAATTCATTAAATAAAAAGTCAATCTTCTGAGCTGACACAATTTCTCTTGAAAGGTGACACAGTCCTTTAAAAATAGCTGTGGGCTCCATTGTGCAAAGGTGGTGACAGAGACAGACGGCTTTTAGAGAGGTGTAATGTTCCCAGGCAGCCACTAGCGAGGCTAGCCCAGATAGAGATCAGTAATTCGATCGGGGGAGAGTGCTAAATGTTAGAGGTTAAGCTGCTATGTTCTTATTACTAATCAAACTTCAGCACCATGCCCGGATGCCTCCAGTCCCTATAAGGAAATGGTAGGTTATGGAGAGACTCCAGCCCGGGCTCCTGGCTTCAGAGATGCTCCTGTTCCTGGTCACGGCCACATCCCACCTCCATCCTGGGTACACCCCTAGAAGGGGCTGGTTCCAAGTACACTCCCAGGATGCTGGCGATTTAAGGTTAAGCAATTACCAGGGAAGGCATCATGCGCTTCTTGAATGAACAGACAACAGGGAGAGACACAGGTCCTTGGTGCAAATGCGGCCAGAAAGCTCTTTTCTCTGTAGCCACACGAGACAAAAGCTGCTCTAGAGTCTGACGAATCATGAGCACCACTGATTTCTTTTTCCTTGACAACACAAAAGTTTTTGAAGGTGGAGCGTGTGATCTGGGCCTTTGTTTTCCTAGCGTTGATGGCAGGGCTGGGCTGGACAGTGTTCCCTCACAAGGTCTGGGTGGGTGCAGGGGCCCTCGTGGGGAGCTTTGGCCTATTTCTGTGGTGTAAATGCTCCCAGTATGGCTAATTTCAGGCTCACCCTGTGAAGTCACTGACCGTGGACACTGAAAGAGGTCTGCACAGTCAGCTCCTGGCCTGAGCCCTCTGGTTAGAGGGCAGGTGGACGATCCAGACCCCTCCATGCTGGGCTGGCCACGATCCCCTCCCCGGGGTAGTCTGAATCTTCCTCCATCCATGCTTCCTTAAAGCCGGCTTTGCCCCCTTTCTGCGATTTGATAGAAAAGCCCACAGCACTAGAACAAGCAGAAAAGGTAAAACTTGCCCTGCTCTGATCATCCAGTGTTGGGTCAGCTCGACCCCCAAGCTGCTGGCTGCAAAAGACAAAGAATCTGGTCAAATCAGTTCATTGCTCTTTCAGAAAAAAAAAAAATGAAAGTAGATCATTTCCCCCCAGAGCCTGTGGGTGTCCACCGTGATCTCATCTCCTGCCTCACAAAGTCCCAGCAGGGGGTGTCAGCCACTCCCCGCCCACCCCCTTGTTGCAGAGGAGAAAACAGACTCAGGGAAGCCATTCATACCTCACCAGTGCTGAGGCCAAGGTTTGATCTTGTGTTCGTCTTCCTCCAGAGCCCACACTTTTTGCCATTTCCATGTCCCAACCGATCCCGGAAGGGCACCGTCTTGGGGACATTTGGGAGTCACCATTAGGTGGGATTCCCAGGAAAGTTGACAGAGGGACGTTGATGCAAGATGCGAAGAAGTTCCAAAGGATGGGATGAGCAGTCTAAATATGTGGACCGCCCTTCTCACTGGAGCTCATCACAAGCATGGGGCCAGGGTGCCGACAGAGGCAGAAGAGACACCAGACCGGTCTTCAGGTGTGGCTCTGTCCCAGGCAGCCGTCCCGGGAGTCAGGAGTCAGAAGATCCTGGTGTGAACTCAGAGTCACCCCCACCCCCTTCCACCTGCCACCCCATCTTCTCCCTTCTGCTCACACTCGGAGCAACACTCCCGTTCCCTCTCCCATCAGTAGCAGCCTTCCCCCATTCTCAGATGGCAGCCCACCATCTGGGGCTTCCACGGGCCACGGTCCTTCTACCCCCAAGCTGTCCCCAGTGTGGACCATTCTTAGATCTGCCAGCACCCAGTCACCTATTTCTAGAGCCATTCCTGAGTGTCTCACTGGACACCAGGGATGCTGGTGTGGCCTGGCTCTGGAGCTCTCATCCCCAGAACCGTTCAGGGTTGGTCTGGGTGGTTTTTTCTGTTGCTGTCTGAATCCCACCTCCCCCTGGGCTGGATGCATCCTAAGGCCAAGGATGGGGGCTGGTTTTGTCTCCCCAGATCTCCCCTCTTGTGAGCTCAGGAGGCTGAGTGCCAGGTGGTCAAGTGGAGGGTCTGATGAACTTAGAGAGTGGTGAACCAGACTGTCCTCTCTTCTATAAGATTCCTCAGCCAAGGATGACCTCAAAACACTGGCGTCATATCAAGGACGCTTCTTGGTGGGCCTCAGAACTTCCTGGTAAGTCACTAGTAGCAACCCCCCCTGTGTGCCAGCTACTCGGGCTGATACCACCATCACTTCCTGCGCTCTCACGCAGAGATTTAGCAGTGTGCCCTTTGGGGTGTAGGGCAGCAAGATGACCTGGTTTCGGAGTGCACACAGTCTCCTGACTGTTTCTAGGGCAGTGGGGGCAGCGTGTGGGCGGAATGATGTGTGTGCAGGACGAGGTTTGGAGGGAGAAGGATCGGGGAACCGGGGGCTTGTTCCTCATTCCAGACTCTGAACGTGCCTGGCTCCCTCTCCCTGCCGGCTTCCGGGGCCCCGTGTGGCCCCAGAGCACTGCCCCCCTCCTGCCTCGATTCTGCTTTATTCAGGCTTCCCTCGCCAAGGGTGTGTTATCAAAGCCTTCAGCAGCTGGAGGTGGGCTGTCTTGGTGCTCACCGGCAGTGACCAGTCTTGCCGAGAAAATCCACCCTGCCTGCTGCAGTGCAGCCTCTGAGTGGTGCTGGCAATGGCCAGGCTGGTGACTGCTTCCTGGATCTTAGAACCCCCCGGAACTGGGTTCCAGAGCAAATCTGAGACTCGAGGAGCTGACCTGGGCTTTGTCATTGGAGAGGCACTCTTGTTTCACGGCAGAGCCACCCCCTAAAAGTTAAGTAGCATTTACTGCTGCTGTGTGCCAGGCTTACACACACCCTCCATCCACATTGTCTCCTTTCGTTTTTGCCAAAAGGTTAAGTGTGCTGTCCAGGTTGTATGCGTGCCGGTCGAGGTGGGGTTTGTGTGACCCCAACACCCCTCTCTCTGGGCTACCTCCTGAGATACCCAGGCCCCAGCCAGGAGCCTTGGCATGGCATGGGATCGTGTGGCTCTGTTGGGCCGCCTTCTCCCCAATGAACGTCATCGAAATTAAAAATAATCCCAGCTTGGAAGCAGTGAGCAGGGAGGGGTCGAGGGTCAAGCTCCTGTCATGTTCTTGAAGCTTGACCTTGAAGACAGTTGAAGCTCCAACCGATGAGCCCGGCACCCCAGCCTGTGGGAACAGGGACCAATCCTGATGAATGTCCCCCTGCAGCCTGCCAGGAGGGGGGCCACCCCGAAAGCACCTCCCCCACACCACCCTGAGCACCTGGGGTTCAAGCAGGCAGGCAGGCTCCTTCTTCTCTAGAAGCCCAGCTCTCATCACACGGCGGGTGGAAAGGCAGGCAGTTAATAACTCTGCGGTGGACGGGGCTCCTGGGCCCGGGTCCTGCGGCCCCTTCCCCGTGGGCGGGGGCCATGCCTTGGAATGGCCACCTCGGGTTCCTGCCACACACCTGAGAGGTGTCATTGGTGCAGAGGTGACACTGCCTGCAAATTGGACATTTGAATCCCTGCGTGTGGCATCCAGGGCCAGGGCCGGTTTTTCTGTCCTCGGACCACGTGTCCTGCTCAGACGCCCTAGCCCCGAGCATGCTGGCCGTAGAGCAGCTGGGGATGCTGACCCTGCTGCAGCCAGCGGAGCTCCTCGGGCAGGGAGAGCCCTCCATCTCCCTGCAGGTGGCACTTGTCAGACCCAAGAGGAGAGACCGTTCCCCTGCCTGCTCGCGGCTCAGCATCTGGGAGAGGGGAAAGCCCATCCGCCTTTACCCATTTGGCAGATATTTCCTGAGTTCACACCTGTGGGTCCCTCGTTGCTGGGGAGCCAGTGCAGATGACAGACGTGGCCCCTGTCCTCCTGGAGCTCAGAGACAGAGACTGCTGTCCATTAGGAAGACCATGCCCCTTACCGTAAACGTTCACCCACGCCAAGTGCTGTGAAGGGTGGCCCGGCAGGGCTGACGTGTCTATCAGAGACCAGAGGGCCCCATGCCCATGAGACTTGTAGAGGCCCATGAAAATGTTTCCGGTGTTGTCGTTTTTTGTTTCTGTTTTAACTATTTAAAAAAAAAAATTTTTTTTTTTGGTTGGCCTGGGTCTTGGTTGCTCCGTGCAGGCTTTCTCTAGTTGTGTTGAGTCAGGGCTCAATCTATGACCCCCACAAAGTCAGGCAGATTCCTAACCACTGGACCACCAGGGAAGTCCCCATGATTTCCCCCTTTTGATTTTAGTTTCTTTAAAAAGCAAGAAGAAATGAGTTTGATGAGTATGTAATCATGAACCCAGTCTGGATGACATTTACCTGGACACCAATTTTAAATCTATTTTTAAGTATTTGTCAGTGGAGAAAGGGACTGACAGATGCTGGGGTGCCCAGGGCCCAGGAACCCTGGCATGTGGCCTTGAGAAGAAGTCCTGCAGTCACGACTTTTATGAGGGCGGGATGATGAAGTCCCGAGGTTCAGGAAGGCTTCCCTGCAAGGTAATCATTAAACTGAGAAGGGTTAGAAAGCAGGGGTTTTCCACAGGGGAAGGGCGTGTTCAAGCAGAGGGAACAGCGCGAGCAAAGGCTCTGCAAGGAGCGAGAGGGTGCGTGGTGTGGATCAAGGCCGCCGAGGGAGAAAGTGGTCTTGGTATTTAACATCAGAGCCACGGGAAGCCAGGCGTGTGGATGACAGAAGTGGGGGCAGGAGAAACACTTAAGGGCACATAGACCAATCTATCACGTTAATAATTTTATTTATTTTAAATATCACATTAAAAATTCAAACAATTGCCCTGGCTGCTCTGAGAAACTTGGACCACAGAAGACCAGGGTGAATGATTAAGAGTCTACTGCAACAGTCCAGGCAGGAGATGACGGTGGCTCAGACTAGGATGATGGTGATGGAGATGGAGAGAAGGGTGAATATGATAGAAACTTAGGAGGTGACAAGCTTAGGGCTGGTGGTGATTGGAGGTAAAGGAGGAAAGGGAGGGATCAAGAGTGTCCCCCAGGGGTTGCCTTGTGCACTTGGCTGGTGGAGCTGCCTTTGGCACGCAGGGAACACTGGAGAAGCACCGGAGTCAGGGGTGAAAAACATGAGCTGGTTTGTAGTTGTGGAGATAATAAGAACCCTTAAAAAGATGTGACCGCCTTTACTTGGGCAGGGAAAGAAGCCATCGTGGGGGGCTTTCAAGAAGAAGCGATGTTTGAAGCTAAAGAGATGTGAGTCTCAGGACAGGGGTAGTTATGCGTCAGCTCTCCATCTCCCCCTCCACACACCCACACCCAGCGCAGCATCTGGCACGTGGGAGGCACTCAGGGAGTGATTGTCCAGCCAGTGGTGCAGGAATGAGACGTAGTCTGCCAAGTGGACAAGGAAGAGGCGGAAGCACAAACCCGGAGACGTGGAGGAGTGATGTCGTGGGAAATGTGGCCCCCGGCGGCAGAAATGTGAGCCCCAAGGCTGAGGGTTGGGGAGGCAGGGAACAAGCCTCGGGTGCACTTAATATGAAGTTACGAAGGTTCCATGACCGAAGAGCTGATGAAAGATGTACTCCCAGAAAGGCCAGTGACACCAGCTTCAACGAAACCAGGCAAGCGGTCGGGCTGGGTCAGGCATCTGAATAGATGAGGGTGTGGTCTAAGGATTTCCTCCTGTTCAGGTGAATTGGGGAGCCTGCACGGAGAATGGGGTTCTGGAGACACGCCATGAGTTGTGGCATTGGCTGTGCGTGCATGTGTGAAGGTGTGTGAGCTAGTGCGCATGGGCGAGTGTGTTGTGTGTAACTGTGGATTCCAGCAGGTGAGTACAGTGACCGTGCATGTGTGTGTGCGTGCGTATGTATATGTACATATGTGTAAGTCTGTAGATAAATGCATATGTTGAAGCTGAAAATCGCTCAGTCGTGTCCAACTCTTTGTGACCCCATGGAGTGTAGCCCGCCAGGCTCCTCTGTCCATGAGGATTCTCCAGGCAAGAACACTGGAGTGGGCTGCCATGCCCTCCTCTAGGGGGTCTTCCCGACCCAGGTCTCCCACATTGCAGGCAGATTCTTTACCATCTGAGCGACCAGGGAAGCCCATATGCAGGTGCATGCAATGGTATGTGTGTGCATGCCTGCCTGTGTGTGTGTAAGTGTGTTCTATACCTACGTGCTTGTGTATAAATATGTATGTGTGGGGACATGTAGCTTCAAGGAGAAGGAAGCAGGGTGTGGAGAATTCCCTCGAAACAGGAGCTGTGGGAAAAAACAGTAAGAAGCTGGTTTCCTGGGGTCCTTCTTGGAAACCCATGTCATTTCAATCCAAAACCTCTCCCTCTCTGGGAATGTGAACAGAGGACTAACTGCTCGGGGCCCCTCCCATTCCTGTCTCCCCCGCCGCCGCCCCCAGACCCCCATCGGCACTGACAGAGGCAGGGTGCCCCCAGCCCCCCATCGGCACTTTGACGGAGGCAGGGTGCCCCCAGCCCCCCATCGGCACTTTGACGGAGGCAGGGTGCTTGACTGCTCTGAGCTGTGTCTCTCCCCACCACATTCCAGAGTTCAGCTTGGACGGCCACAGGAGTGATAATGAAAATCTTGGGCATGCTTTTTCCAACTGCTTCCTCTTGGAAGCTAGAAACAACTTCAGTTTGGATTAAGACAAATCATATTTGCATCCCCTACTGGGTGCTTTTCTCCTTTAACCATCGAAATGACAAGGAGATAGGACTTAGTTCACGGAGGAGGCGGCGGACGGGATGGTGGATCTGTGGCCCCAACTCAGGTCCTCCAGCACCGAACATCAGACGCTCTTCTCTCTCTACCCTTTGGTGTCAGAGTCCCCCAGCCCTGGAAGGATCCAGAGCTACCCCGCTCTGTCTCCTGGGGTTCTCACTGGACTCCACTGGGTTCTGCTTGTCCCACTGAGACAAGATTCCCTTAAATGTGGAGGCTTCTGAGCGTTTGAAAGAACTGAGAGGCCAGGAGAGTGATGGTTGGGCATGTACCCTCCTGTCACCCCTTTGCTTCATCTCCGGGGACACCCCGATCCCAGCCCTAGCAGGGCCTCGGCTAGGTCTCCCCCACCTCCTTCGTGCCCACAGTTCAGCGCCCTGCCCATCAGCTACTCGAGCCAGAGATCAGATTCTATTTTCAGAACGTGGGATGCGTGTTCCAGGAGGAAAGCTTGTGAAATATTGGGGAGACAGCTCCAAGCACCACCAGCGCCTGCAGGAGTTTTAATAAGGATCCTTCAAGAAGACAGACTTTGGATTAACTGTCCTAAAGTCAAGATTATTTTAGCACTGTTGAAATGGTTGAAGGGGGGAAAGGTAATCTTATCAAGAGAGGAGAAATCTTTTATATTTGAGCCAACTTTGGTTTTAAAATGTTTTGAAACCATTTCTGATGGTATCCCAAACAGGATTTTTTTCCCCTCTTTCCCCAGACCTCTGTCAGTGCCTGGTTCTTTCTCCCACTGTTTGTTCAGTCTTTTTTTGTCTTTATTTTTTTCTTTTATCAGATCTGACACTTCCTGAATTTTTTATACACACGGCTTATTTTGTAGGGTTTTTCCCCCCCTTTTCTTGTCCCTCGCCCCTTTGAAGAAATTTAACTCTTCTTACTTTTGAGACAGCTTTGTCTTTCCCATGGGCCTAGGCACTGGGATGGCAGAGAAATCCCACTCGAAAGTGGAAAAGACCTGATGAAAACACACCAGTGAGACCCTAGCCGTTTCCAAGGACCGTCTTTCCTGGGACAGATGGGCGCAGACGGGGTCGATGCGTCCTTCCCACCCGCTGCCCAGCCCCTTTCACTCCTGCAAGAGAAGTCAGCGATCAGGGTGCTCATCAGTCCCGCCTTTCTTCCCAAACCTGCCCTTTGCTTCCACTGGCCCAGTGTGCCGGCCACACCTTCTCTGCTCCTCTCTTTGGAACCTCGGGGCTTTTTCTGCTTCAAAACTCAGTTTGCATTTCCTCTCCTGGGAAATATCCCTGACCCGCTCTCACCCCCCACCTTGGCCAAGAAGGTACCATTTTGCACCTGTGACCACCACCCTGCACATGTTGCCAACACGCACATGTATCCGGGACCCCTGCCCCATCTCTTTTGCCCACAAGCTCCTCTTGCATGCCTGTCCTGCACCCTCTACCTTGCCATTAGATGATCTGTGTGCATCTCCACACCTGCACGCCTCCCTGGGCTTCTTGTAGGCCACGGTACCCTACGAGGTGTACAAGGATCCTCCAGCTTTCCCGGACCTTGTGGGTCTAGAAAACTGAAGGGTGGCTGAGAACATGGATGAATGGTCACTCCCATCCACGAGATGTGAGAAATAAAGAGTTGGGAGCCAACTTCTCTTTCCCTTTGGAGGCCCAGGGTGGTAGGACCATCCTCTGAAAGATTTTCATTTCCATCCTGGCTCCGCCACAGACTAGATGATCTCAGCTGAGATCCTCACCTCCTAGAACCTCAGTGCCCCCTCCGGAAAGGGAGAGAAATAAGGGCCCAGCTTACAGGGCCCTTTGTGGGGGTGGCACTCAACACAGAGACTGCAGGTCTCCTGGCAGAGCTGATACATCCCAGTGCGTCTGGTCCCTAAGCAGACAAGCCCCCTCCCGCCATCTCAGCTCCAGCTTCATGAGCGTGGGGTCACTTTCTGTAGCAAGAGTCGTGCCATCGAGTGTGTGGATAGCAGTTATGCACACAACGCGGTCAGGCTTATAACCTCAACACACTTTGAAGAATGTCTCTGCGAGTTTGCACATCTTGCCATTTCCACTCAGAGCTCGCTGCCTCCCCCTTAGATTTGTTACGTGGAGTCAGAGGAGCCTGGTATCTGCTTCCTCTTCTCTCTCCGTCTCTTGCCCTTGATGTTAGTTACAGGGCGACGGTTCCATACACTGAATTATAGTAATGATGTATCTTCATGCCCCGCCTTGTAGACACTGCATCTTTATACTGGCATCCCATCTTATTCCCTAGTTCAGTGGTTTCCAACATCTTTGTACTCTACACCCTAGCATATGGCAACGCTGGAAAACACTTGGGGTTGTCACACCTGGATGGGAGGGGCACGCTTCGGGCGTCGGGCTCAACACCCTACCGTGTGGGCGATCAGAGACAACGGGCCTCGTGTGAGGATGGAGCGTGTCGGGGGAGTCACGGCCTCGGGTCCCTCTTAGGAGTCTGGTCTGGGCATGATCGGGGCGGGGGGGTGAGTGTGCGTTTCAGATTCAGGCAGACCTGGCTCGGAATCTATGGACAAGGCGCACGACCTCTCTGAGCCTCCTTTTGCTGGTCTGCGAGCTGGGGTCAGTAACCTTGCCACTGAAATTATCATGAGGACTAAGGGAGACGACTTGACGCGTAGTAAGAGCGCCGTGTTGTTCAGTAGCTTCGGTCGTGTCTGACTGTTTATGACCACATGGACTGTAGCTCCTCTGCCCATGGGATCTCCCAGGCAAGAACACTGGAGTGGGTTGCCACTTCCTTCTCCAGGGGACCTTCCCAACCCAGGGATTGAACCTGCGGCTCTTGCATTGCAGGCGGATTCTTTACCACTGAGCAACCTGGGAAGCCCCTCAGTGCAGCTTAGGTGTCCTGATTTGCATGAAAAGGAGCCGATGATGACGCCAGAAGCTAGAGCGATGGCTTATCTACACTGGGGGGAACGTACAGGAGTGTCCCCAAAATTGACTGCAGTGAGTCTGGGGCTCGAGGCGAACCGGCTGGCACACTCTCCTCATCTCTCGAGAGGCAGGTCCTTGCCCTTTGGGCCAGCGGCTGCGGATTGGAACATCTGACCTGACTCATTTGGGGTCAGCGTGAGCACCATCAGAACGTCCCATCAGAACCATCAGACTTCTTTTAAAACAACAGTCATTTCCTGGCGGAGGTGAATCAGTTGTCCCTGAAACCCGCCCGTCATCCAATTCCGCCGATGACTGTCCCAGCACCGGTGGGCGCTTTTGTTTCTTCGTCGTTCAAGTTTGACCCGATAATATCGGGACACTTTGAATTCTTCAAAGAGTAATTCCCGCTTACCTTTTTTTTGCCTTTTTTCCCCTTCAGGTTCAACCCCTTTTATCACACTAAAGTGCCAATCAATATTGCGAGATAGATGTTACATCTTAGCTTTTTATAACGCAGCTCGTCCCAGAAGGGATACTGTATCTTTAAGGCAATGGACCCGGTATCCTGTTTCTGAAGGATTAAAACCCTTTAAAGAGACAGAAGAGGCTGTAAAGCCCGATCATATTCTTATTCTCTCTTCATTATCCTGTCCACTATCTATCCCTGCTGAGTAAATCTGCTTGTGTGTTTCTCCAAAGTGGTCATAAGAAGAAATTTATTTACTCCGCTTTGCACTGGAGGGGCATTACCGAGCTTCAGGGCTCTCCGAAGTCATAAAGATTTTGCAGTGTGTGCAAAAGGAACAGGAATTCAGAACTTCTTTCCCCCTCTGAGGTCGTTTGGCCATCCAGAGGGGGAGTCACTTCTCATTTTCTGACAGGGTTTATTTCCGTAAGATTTTTCCAATTAGCAGGAAAAGGTCACGCTAATGTTGGTGCCGTGGAGAGGAAGAGGCTCGAACTATGCAAATAGAGACATCCTTGAAAGGACAATATGAAAAGGAAAGAAAGAGGGGGTTTACCCTCATTTCCTAACTTAAAAATTACACATCTCTACAGATGGCTTCTTGCTTCAGCGTAAAAGAAAAGGGTGATTACGTTTGACCTGCGGTTCTTGGCCGGGATACGGGAAGCATTGTTCGCCGGTGGATGATGGTGACCCGCTTGGGAGCGGGAGATAGAAAGTTAAGAGAGGAGATCCCCAAGCTCCTGGCTGAGGAGCTTCAGGGACCCGGGACACAGGCAAGCAGAGCCGGCATTTTGCCTGCTAATGCAACCTCCGTGGACCTTCCTAATGGCCAGCCTGTCCCTAGCCCAGCAAGCTGACTGCCAGCATATCATTTTTAAACCCAGCTCAGATGTCTCTCTGACACTTCCCCTGCCGCTTTTGTTCCCCGCTTGGTGCGTGTGAAGCGCCGGAACTTTTCCCGATAATAGGGAGGGCTGGGAGCAGTGTCAGGGAAGATGTACTCCAGCCGTGCAAGGACAAAAGTCACCGATGCCCATTAAAAGGGCTTCAGGGGACCGCTTCGCTCTGGGCTCGGAGCTGATGCTCTCCGTCAACTCTCACGTGCCATGCAAATATGATGAACAGCATCTCCGGCTCCACAGCATCTCCGGCTCCGCCATTAGTGGCCCGTTGGGTGGGACGGGGGTGAGCTCATTGGAAGGCAGGGCCCTGGCAGAGGGAGCCCCCGGGGCTCTGCACACTCCCCCACACTCATTCCTGCACACCTAGATGCTCGTCTGCACAGCTGCCGTCAAAATGGAAGGGGAACATCCTCTCGCAAGGACCCGTCTTCCACACGAGGTTCCGTGTTGCCGCAGGCCAGTTTGGGACGATAGCAGGAACTCTCTGTCGAGACCCCTCTCAGGCCAGATCCACACCAGATGCTGGGTTTAGAACTTGCTCGAGGTCACAAAGGGGCTACGTGGCACAGTTTGGATTCATCCAGGAGGACGTGCCTCTAAGAACTCCACTGAGTCCTGCTATTGGTGTTATTTCATTTGTGAGTTTAAAAAAAAAAAAAACCTACCAGGACTATTTTGACAGCAGGTTAAATCTTGTCAAATACTAAGAGCATCATTTGTCAAATCTCCCTAGGATGCAAACTATGCAAAAGTATGGGATTTGGGTGTTTAAACATCAGAAATGTACGGCATTGTTTTCGGGCTCTGTCTATCATAAATCTGTAGTATTATAAGTAGATACTATTTCTATGGGGTATTAGGATACACATAGGCAGGAAGAAGACACACGTTTTCTTTAGTGTAGTTTAGATCTGCTGTGACAAATTTTTTTTTTTTTACCATACGGTATAAGACAGAAATAGTCCATCCTCAGCTTAAAAAATCTCTCTTTCTTCCTTGAAGCTGAAAACTAAAGCCTCAGATGGAATTACTTGGATTTCAACATGAAAGAGAAAGACTTTTTGTAGCTCTTTGCCATTAAACAAAGAGTGACCTATTTTTTTCTGTTTTCAGAGTATTATTTTTTTTTATTGTTGAGCAAATATTCATTTTAGCCAATTCTTGGCCCCGGTTTTCCTTAGAACTGATTGGGGTGCAAAAGAGAGTTACAAAGGGTGAGTGCTGAGTCAGAGTAGTGTGGGGGATGTGTTACTTACTTATCTTTCGGGCTGTAATCCTAACTGAAATAAATTTACCAAATTCAAAGTCATTCTCTTGACTTTATTTTGAGAAAATTATCATAGCTAATTAAAGCAAATCAGTGAATAATAATAGTATCCAAACAGCAAGGCTACCTAAGTACCCAGCAGTACACAATTGGAAAACTGAAGTATTCCAATGGTATATTATACAGTCATTATAAAGCATGTTGAAGAAATCTTTTAAGTGACATCTTTTTCTGTTTCAGAATCCAATTATTACTCTTTTTCAGCACATCATTATTTTATTTATTTTTTTTTGAGTTTAATAAGTATTTTTAATAAAAGTAATGCAAATGGATTTCTGCAAAAGGTTACAGAGGCAAATATATAACAATGTAAAAGTTTATATATTTTTGATTAGGAAACAAGAATCTTTTGATTTAATTTTAAATGCCACGTTTCTAAAAGCATTATTAGATAAGCAAAAATCTTTTTTTAATTTTTTTAATTTTAATTGGAAGCTAATTACAATATTGTAGTGGTTTTTGCCATACATTCACATGAATAAGCCATGGGTGTACATGAACATCACGAACATCATTATTTTACGAACATCATTATTTTAGCAAGTTCTTATGCCTTTTACATTTTAGGATGAAGTTAGAGGGAATAAGAAGAATTGCACAAAATTGGTTTTGAGCAGAGTGACCATAGGTAGCCAAGTGTCAGGTGGCCATATAGTGGTTTAAGAATTGGAAAACATATTATATTGTAATCAGATAAAATACTATCTATGTGGACTTCCCACATAGATATGTGGGCTCAGTGTTAAGAAGCCACCTGCATGTAGGAGACACGGGTTCCATCCCTGGGTGGGGAAGATCCCCAGGAGAAGGAAATGGCAACCCACTCCAGTATTCTTGCCTGGGAAATCCCATGGACGGAGAAGCCTGGTGGGTTACAGTGCATGGGGTCACAAAAGAGTCAGACATGGCTTAGCAACTAAACAATAGCATCCATTTATGTAATGACAAAAAAAGACTAAAATTGCAAAGCAGGTTGGGAAAAATCAAGTACAGGTAAAAATCATCATGGTGGTTTTGTTCAATGAGCTCTGCCTATAGACTTAGCATGGTTCTAAGTCAGTTATATGTTAGCCAGTTAAACTGGGATATTCCTGTTGCTATTTCTGTTGTAAACATGAGTAAAATAGGGCCCAGAGAAGTAAAGAATTTGCCCCAAAGTCACACAATGGCCAGGGAGGGGCAGAGAGTGTTCCTTCTTTTTGATTCATTTCTTCACAAAAAAAATGTAACACCTTGCTTTTAAAAAGAGGTAAGATAAAGATTTCCCTTCCTCCCCATATATAACAAAGCAGAAGGCTGGCTTTCAAAATCAGTCTCTGTTGATAATAACGACTCTTTCATTTAGCAAGAATATCAGAAACCCTTGTTGAGAAGGCAAAATTCTGTGCCCCAGACCAGACTCCAAGTGTAAATACACAGGGGCAGCAGATCCCCCAAATAGTACTTTAATAAACTCCCTAGCTGATTCTGAAGTAGCCAACCCATGGTTCAGGCTTCACTCAGCAACGATGAGTATCATCTGGGAGACTTACTAAACAGACCGTGTCCAAGTCCCTCCATTAGGTATCTTATGCCTAACAGTCTGGAATGGGACACAGAATTCCACCTTTTGAACTGCAGTCACCTCCTGTCCTGGTCGTGTATGGTGAATGATGATAACGATGAGCATAACTTTGAAGAGCACTCCTTTTCTCCATCAAACCTATCAAACGTACTCTGGACAGTGCAGGATATGTCTAACCTGGACCCAGGGAGATTTGTATCAAAAGGGCACTTTGGTGAGCACGGCTCTGAAAGATGTCCGTGACCCGGGTTCGGTCTCCCTCAGCCAAGACGACTATTCCCGTAGCCTTGGGTGATTTATTTAACTGCCCCGCGGCTTCAGTTTTCTCACCTACAAAACAGGTATTAGTGTTCCTACCTCCTGGGTTGTTGAAAAGTGAGGATGCATGGTTCATCCCTCCTGGAGAAGCTGAGTGGTTAAGGCATTGAGCAAACACGAGCTTCTTTCTAACAGGATTGTCAGGGAATTTCTCCCATCAGTCCTCAGAAGCATCCTCAAGGTCACGGGTAACATTCCCCTGTGGTGGGCAGGGGACACCGGGCCAGGGTCTAGTGAACACATATGAATATTGCAAAGTTTTCAGGGGACCTGTGAATGCAAACCTCAGATTGATTTCACCAAGGAAGTACAGTTTTCTTCTTTTTACTGGCAGAACCACACCCTGAGGTTGTCTTACATGTCACTATACCAACCTAGTAAGGAAGGGAAAAAAACAGTGTGTGCTGGGGGAGGTGGTGGTAAGAAGACCAAGTCAATAAGCCATTTAGAAACTTGCAGACCTGTTGCCAAAGACAGGCAAATCTGCCATCCTGTTTGTAGCAGAAAGAATTCTCATAAATAATCCAAAGAGAGACATAATCCAGATGGCGTTTGAAAGATTATTGATTGAAAAGTCAGGAGTTTGCTAATATAAATGGCCTCAACCACAAAATTTGCATTCACGACAGCCCCTTTACGCATGTCTCTGAGCCCAGGGAAGTATCGATGCAACTGACACAAATAATGATACAGACCAAGCCATCTGTTTTCAAGCCTAATGAAAAAAAAAAATGTTTCCACTTACGCTTATGGTTAGAGTAGTGGTGTGTGTACTTTTTTGAGACTCTGCGGAACATCTGAAGGGTAACCTACATGTATGTGGGTTTCAACAAAATGACACAATTGCCGGGTCACAGATGTGTTTGTCCCATCACTGCTGGAGAGACCATTCAGTCAAGGTGATCGAGTCAAGATGCTGTGTGCAGAGCTCTGAAAGGTGTCCGCTTCTGTGAACCACTGACGGCAAACGACGGGACGTGAGGGGCAGGAGCACACATACGGGGTCCTCATCATGTTCCCCAGCGGGTCAGAGCTCGTCACGCTCCTAGACGTGCGGCCCCGGGACCCGCTGCCCTGATGGGGGGCATGTGCCACCCAGAGGGACCTGAGCGTGTCTCCATTTCTACACCACTTACTCTGATTGGCCTTGACTGCCTTTCTTCTTTTTCTAACGCCAGCTCAGTGTTCATCTGGCTGCCGTGGCTGTGTGTGACAGAGGACAGTTGGTGTCTTGAGATGATTTCGGCTGTCACGGCTGTGGGCATCTCCTGGGTTCCCAGGCCAGCCCCCACCACAGGGAATGACCCGGTCCCAAGAGCCAGTCGAGTCGAGGTTGATTAATTGTGCTGTTTCTCTCCCCGTGTGGACGCCAATTCTGGAAGGGCCGCCTCAGCCGCTGTGTCCTCTGCATATTGGCAGCTCCAAGCACTGCGCCTGGTGCAGAGTGGGTGCCTTAGAAGTAGATGTCAGCAGATTAGATGAAAAATAGCATCACTACTGATGATGAGGATAACACTGAGACAGCCTTACAAAAAGAATGAAATAGTCATTTGCAGCAACGTGTAGCCTAGAGATTATCTTGCTAAGGGAAGCAAGTCAGACAGGATGACAAATGTCATATCACTTATATGTGGAATCTTAAAAAAAAAAAGATCCAAATCAACTATGCACAAAACAGAAATCAACCCAAAGACATAGAAAACAAACTTAGAGTTATCAAAGGGAGAAGAAGCCAGGGTGGGTGGGGATAAACTAGGAATTTGGGATTAACATGTACACACTGCTATACGTGAAATGAACAAGGATCTACTATATAGCCCAGAAAAGTTTAATCAATATCTTGTAATAATCTATAAGGGAAAAGCATTTGAAATAGAATAGCTGTATGTAGAATGCATATATATATATATATATATATATGTCTAACTAAATCACTTTGCTGTATACTTAAAACTAACACAACACTGTAAATCAACTATACTTCAGTTAAAAACAAAAAGCAACAACAAAAACAAAGTCTACTGAGACACCCTTGCAAAAAGCCAGACGGACGTGTCCACACCAGGCAGGAAAGGGGGCGGGTGGGTCTGCTCCTCTGGCTCTGCCGACAGCTCTCTCTGGCCTGTGGACAGGGGAGGAGGGGCAGGCATTTGATTCGGTCCCCTCCCTGACCTCCCCAGCAGCCGTCCACTGGCGCTGGCCTCGGCCAGAGCTCCCCGTAGTAATTTGGTTAATTGGATGAACAGGCACTTCACCGACAGAGACTGCATTTCCACACCGCAGTCCATCAAAACTAATCAGTTGGCCGTGTTCCACTCCTGAGCAACTGACAGCTTCACCGGGACGGTGAGTCGATGGTAACTTTTTTAAATGGGAGAACTTGCCAAAGATGGCAGTTAGAACTTGACAGGATGCTTTGAAGGAGGTGGGGGGGAATGGGGAAGAGAGAAACCTGGCCTTGGCTTTATTCCCCCGAACACCTCAAAGAGGTAATCTTGTTAGGGGCTGCTCAATGGAAGAGGTTCTTCCAAAGACACTGGTGGAAAAACAGTCTTCTAGAAATTGGACTTTGCCCCTTTTCCTTAAAAAGAAAATGCTAAAAGCAGATGAACTGCATTTCCCCCTCATCTGGTGCCTTTTAATTGCGTGCTATTTGTTATAATGTTATGCATGCCTGCCATTTGCATCAGGAGAGTGTCAGGGGCCGTAACAAATAAGCTCTGCAGTCTCAGTGGCTCAGCACGGGATCTCTCCCTCCTGGAGGAGTTCGTTCAGGGTCCCCAGTGGAGAGTGGCTGTCTTCCACGCAGTGACTCAGGGACTCTGGCTTCTCTTGTCTCATGCTTCCATCACACACTGGGGCCTCAGTGGCATCCACCCCCAACCAGCAGGAGGGGAGGAGGGCATGGAGCAGACATGCTCAGCTGAAGCATCTTGACCTGGGCGTGACCCAGAATATGTCCACCCACATCCTTTTGTCCCGGGGCCATACCTGGCTAGAAGAGAGGGGGTGAGCATGTGTTTTCCTGGTGGTTGCTCCATATTGTGGAAGGGAGAGCGTGGGTCTGGATGACAGCTTAGCCACTCTGAGCATCCAGTCCATGCCACCTCTGTGAGAAATCATTAGGATTTTTCCTTTTCTAAAATAGAGTACTCAAGATGCAGATGGAGGCAAGTGACCCAGGTGTGTGTGGTTGGCAACAGGCAAGTCAAGATTCACATCCATATAGGTGATACATCTCTATCTCCCCATTCTCTCTTCCTCTTCCCTACCTCTCCTGCTCCTCTCCCCTCCACCCTCCTTCATTATTCCTCTCCTTCTTTCTTTTGCTTCTTCCTTGCTTCGCTTCTAAACCTTGACAATTCCTAGAGTACAAAGACTGTGCTCCTGTCTTTGTTTTCTATGAGATTGTTCTGTGAAGCTCGAAAATAATCCCTGTTGAATAACCTCTCACCTACAGGAGGTTTGTCTGAAGCACATCCATTTGAATTGAACTCATAATGGGAGCTGGCCATACTCTGAGCCATAGAAGGGTTTGCTGGGCAGGAGGCGGGGTGGCCCTTGGGTTTGTATGTTTGTGCACCTGTGTGTGGGCACCTGTAGCTCTCCAGCTTCATTTCCAACAGCCGTGTTCTCAACACCTTTAAAGATACGGTACACAGCTTTTTTCTGCTTTGGGTCAACTAAATTGCAGATCGTAAGCTGCCCGTGCTTTACGACTCCATTTCTTTTTATTACTAGTTTGAAGAAGATGTCCGTCTGAGTAGGGAGACTGAAACAGAGGCCACAGTATCCCCAAACTCCAAAACACAGCTGACTCCAGGCCCTCTGACCCACTCACTCACGTTAACAAATGTTCCCAGTGCCACGCGGAGACCTAGCCCTCCTTCCAGGTTGCACATTTTGGGGGTTTTGTATGACACTTTGCAGGGAGCATGCCAGAGCCTGTTTCTAAACAGCCCGATGATTTATTTGATGCTGTTGGATATGTAAGTAGTCTGCAGTATACACCAAGTGTCTGTAATGTTTATTTCTTCCTTGCCTAATGTGTGGGACTGCTCCCAATGCCTTGTACACCCCAGGCACTCAATAAATATGATTTATGGAAGATGTAAATAAATCCAAACCAAGATTAGGTCCACATTCATTAATTTGCAGCTCTAGAAGCAGCCGTGATCGTCAAGCTTGAGAAAGAAAAAAGTTCTCGCCAAATTACAGAAGAAAAGGGAATTCGAAATTAAGTGACATGTAGGCCCCAGTAGAAAGTCATGAATCTCCCTGGGGTAAAATATGAAACGCTTGATTATGTTCTCAGCCTCAGTATACACAGGCTGTGTGACCTTGGGCTAATTACTTAACCTTTCTGGGCTGTCCCTTCTTAATTAAATTCTGAGCTGGAGTGGTTAAATGAAGCCACAGCACCATCGAACTTCAGAGAAAAGGAAGAAAATAGGTCATTGTTAAATTTGAGTTCCAGCCACATTGCAGACCATTTTACTTAGGATTTCACACTGTTTCCCTCCATATATCCCCTAAAGAGGACAGTGAAGTGGTTAGGAACACGGAATCTACAGCCAAGATCAGTTCAGCTCCGTTCAGTCACTCAGTCGTGTCCGACTCTTTGAGACCCCATGGACTGCAGCATGACAGGCCTCCCTGTCTATCACCAGCACCCAGAGCTTGCTCAAACTCATGTCCATCGAGCTGGTGATGCCATCCAACCATCTCATCCTCTGTCACCCCCTCCTCCTTCTGCCCTCAGTCTTTGCCATCATCAGGGTATTTTCCAGTGGGTCAGTTCTTCACATCAGGTGGCCAAAGTATTGGCGCTTCAGCTTCAGCATCAGTCCTTCCAATGAATATTCAGTACTGATTTCCTTTAGGATGGACTGGTTGGATCTCCTTGCTGTCCAAGGGACTCTCAAGAGTCTTCTCGAACACCACAGTTCAAAGGCATCGATTCTTCGGGATTCGGCTTTCTTTAGAGCCAAGATACCTAGGTTTAAACCTCTGCCCAGCTCTTCGCTGGCTGTGTGACGTGTGCTTAACCCCCCGTGCCTCAGTTCACATATTCGCCGAGTGCAGATGACCTCTCAGTACCCTCTGGTGAGTTGGTTGTGAAGCTCACATGAGGTCATGTATATAATGCATTTATATAATGCCGCTCCATGACAAGGAATGGTTGTCATTGCTGTGGTTCTGGTTTGGGGATGAGACAACCAAGGCATAGAGACTTACACTGTGTCCTGAGGTTAAGCTACCCGTGACCTAGGGCGGGAGTCCGTGGTGGCATAACTGATAGGGGAGGAGTGTGAAGTTTGACTCTGATCCTCCAAAGCCCTAGGAGCTTCTGCTGCCGTGTCCCCAGGCACCCCTGTGTGAGGGGGCCCATCATTCATTCCTCTGCACCCCTGAAAGCCAGGCTATGTCCCTGTCTGTACTCTGGGAGTTCTCTCTCTCTCAACATGCTCAGGGCAAGAATCTTGGTCACATCAGGAAAGGGTCCCGTCCTTCCTGGACGCCCTGCTCCTTCTGAAGCCCACCTGAGTTAAATACAAATATAAATTTCTCATGTACATTTCAACTTGATTTAGCGCTTCTTCAAATAAGCCTTTCTAACAAGCTTCAGAAGGCTGTCCTGGCCAAATCACCAGGAAATGAACCCTGTCAAGTCAAACAGAAAAGACATAAAGGAAAGATTTGGGGCAAGGTCTTTTTTTAAAAAAAAATCAGTTCCTTCTCCAATAGCCTCCCAAATCAAGATTTCTTTCCTTCTGATTCTATACATGTCTGTTTTTGCTTTTTTTATTAAACTAAAGCACATAAAGTGTACTCCGGAGACCTGCATTTTCAATTTGCACTAGATCTTCCAAATGACGTGGCCCGTCCTGAGATCAATGAGTCGTCTGTCCACACCCGGATGACGACCTCCTTGATGAAAATATTGACCACTGCCAGGCCTGGAATTGCCTCCTGCCCCTTCCCAGGCACCGCCCCCTGGCGGTGACCGCTGTTCTGACTCTCCCTGAGTCCTGGAGCAGCTCACAGGCAGAGGGAGTTGGTTTGGCGTGGGTGCCCCTTCGCTTTTATCTCCCGTGGTGCTGCGGCGCCTGGGTTCTTCGCCCACTCGTGGCACGACCCACAGCTCTTGCGTTCCTTTGCTCTGTAGTCATTCACTGCGCGACTCTTCCCCAGCACATTCTGTTCTCCTGATGGGCACTTGCGGGGTTTCTGATCTCTTGCTTATGAATAAAGCTACTGCAACTATCCACACACGTGTCTTAGGGCAGGCACTCACATGCTGATTTCTCTTGGGTCCTTTGCTGTGTTAGGGAGAAATCTCCTGTTCAGCATTAGTCCTGTCTGTGTTCGTTTCCTGGGGATTAGGCATGTAGCATATGGACGGCATGATCACTGATGGAGACAGCGGACTGGGTTCTGGTTGTGGTGATGTCACCAGCTCTCAGAGACACTGGGATCTAGCCTTAGACCACATACTGTCTGGTTCTGGTGTCTCATGGAGAAAGACTTCCATTTCTAAAAACTTTGTTGGAAATTAAGTTGAGATAAGTTTTCCTCCACTCTGACTCACCCCGTGGAAGTCAGAGTGACTCAGTGCCTCCTGGGGTCTGGGGTCATCTTGGTTGCACCCCGTCCATCTCAGGACCGGTGGCAGCACCTGCTGTGTCATTCCCACTCATTGGCATGCTCTTTTTGGTCTGCCCTCTGTTGTTTTTATAGACCTGCCACTCGAGTCCTTGCTAGTCTGCTGATCCTTCTAGTGGGCAGGGAGTGTAGGCACTGAGTTAGAAATAAGGCCATCAGGCGCATTCGGATTAAACAGCTCCAGAGGTCTGAGATCATGTGGGGTCAGATCAGCAACGAAAAACAGGCCTGGTCCCAGAGGGACTCGATACTGTGCCCCAAGTGATGCATGAACGTTCCCCTGCTCCATGGAACCACAGGGACCACGTGGACCAGGGCCCTGGAGCACCATCCACGCCCTGATGCTCTGCAGGTCATCCCCGACTCACCTGCCCAACAGTGGGGAGCACCTGCTGTGGCTCAGGCCACCTGATGGGGTGGGGCTGGTATGCAGGGGATGTTCTGGGCGGTGCAGTGCAGAGAGCACCTTGGACTTGGAGACCGGCAATACCCGCATGTGAACCCTGGCTCTAACCTCGGGCCAGGCGTTTCCCCTCTAGCCAGTCAAGAGGGGTTCAGTTCAGTTCAGTTCAGTCGCTCAGTCGTGTCCAACTCTGCAACCCCATGCCAGGCCTCCCTGTCCATCACCAACTCCCAGAGTTTACTCAAACTCATGTCCATCAAGTTGGTGATGCCATCCAACCATCTCATCCTCTGTCGTCCCCTTCTCCTCCCACCTTCAGTCTTTCCCAGCATCAGGGTCTTTTCCAATGAATCAGTTCTTTGCATCAGGTGGTCAAAGTATTGGAGTTTCAGTTTCAGTATCAGTCCTTCCAATGAATATTCAGGACTGATTTCCTTTAGGATGGACTGGTTGGATCTACTTGCAGCCCAAGGGACTCTGTGAAGAGTCTCCAACACCACAGTTTAAGAGCATCAATTCTTCAAGGCACCCAGCTTTCTTTATAGAAAGAAAATTCATCCATACATGACTCACTTCCATACATGACTACTGGAAAAATCATAGCTTTGACTAGATGGACCTTTGTTGCCAAAGTAATGTCTCTGCTTTTTAATATGCTATCTAGGTTGGTTATAACTTTTCTTCAAAGGAGCAAGCGTCTTTTAATTTCATGGCTGCAGTCACCATCTGCAGTGATTTTGGAGCCCCCCAAAATAAAATCTGTCACTGTTTCCACTGTTTCCCCATCTATTTACCATGAAGTGGTGGGACCAGATGCCATGATCTTAGTTTTCTGAATGTTGAGCTTTAAGCCAGCTTTTTTTCACTCTCCTCTTTCACCTTCATCAAGAGGCTCTTTAGTTCTTCTTCACTTTCTGCCATAAGGGTGGCATCATCTGCATATCTGAGGTTATTGATATTTCTCCTGGCAATCTTGATTCCAGCTTGTGCTTCATCCAGCCCAGGGTTTTGCATGATGTACTCTGCATATAAGTTAAATAAGCAGAGTAACAATACTATACAGCCATGACGTACTCCTTTCCCTATTTGGAACCAGTGTGTTGTTCCATGTCCAGTTCTAACTGTTGCTTCCTGACCTGCATATAGTGTTGGCGTTGGACATCTGCTGAGTTGCCTTGAAGCCTGACTTCATTGATTTCCTGATTGTGTGGGCTGTTTTCTTCATCAGTAACCTCAGTTTACTCATCTGTAAAATGGAACTTAAAATAGTACAGGCTTCCCAGAGTTGCTGTCTGGCATGAAGCAGTTGCTTGATAAATATTACCTGTTGTTATTATGACTGTGGTCATTCTTCATTGTCTTATCTGAGAGTTGTCGTAAGTATTTAATGAGGTGATAGGTATGGACAAATGAATACATAATGGGGTCAGTTCTGTGCCAAGTAAACCACACACATTTGATAAGTAGCAGAACTGGAGCAAGGGTATTTTAGTTATTATTTTTATTGTTATCTAATCATTCATTTGATAAATATTTATTCAGTACCTAGCATGTGCTAAGCACTCCTGGTGTTGGAAATATCACAATGAGAAAAATGAAGTTTCTGCCCTCATGTTTAAAAGACAGGCAGTAAACAAATTAACATATTCATCTGTCATAAGTCAGAATGTGACACCGTTTTAAGAAAAATAAAGTGGGGGAAATGCCAGAAAGTGGGATCACGACTGATGGGTGTCAGGGAAGGCCGCTGATGGGGATGTGTTTGGAACGAAGAGCTGTATGAGGGATGGGGGAGCCAGGGGGTCCCTGAGGAGGAGGGTTCCAGGCAGATGGGTTAAGGAGTGTGGGTGAGGCCGGAACGGAGGAAATCAGGCAAACAGTGAGGAGATGGCAGAAGTAAGGAAGCCCGGCAGACACCGGGGGCTTGAGCCATGGCGATCTGGATTCTGTTCTGGGAGAGATGGCGAGCCGTGATGAGATTTAGATATTGAAAGGATACTTCTGGCTTCTGTGTAGAGCAGAGATGACAGGATGCCCCGAGAAGAGACAGGGACGCAGTCAGGAGACTGTCATCGTGGTCCCGGCCAGAGATGACGTTGACTCGCAGCAGGCTACGTGGTGGGCGTCTCAGAAACATTCTACTCCGCGGGGCCCTGGAGTGTTAACCAGACACTCTTTCCAGTGGCAAGAAACTCTCATATCCCAATCTCTGTTCGTTCTTTCAAGTCTGAGGACTTAGTACTGGATGTTAAGGCACAATGAAGAGTAGGATCCGACCCTACTCCGTATCCATGCAGTGTTGAAAAGCAGAATTCCCTTTAAGATCAGTGGCACGTGGCAGGGGCAGTTCTCGGTACTCATGGCCACTGGGTCCAGAAAGCTCGGAGGAAATGAGCACCTACCCATGGTATCAGCTGGAGACCTTTGGAGATTCAAAGAAGAACGATGGAGGAAGACCCGGACGTGAAAGCAACGACAGGATGCTCATCCAAAATGTGAAAAGTGGTGCTCGGGTCGTGAAAAATTAACTTGGGTTGCTACTGATCAGGGACAAAGTCACCTAATGACTTGATGTTCGTGAAGCCGAGTGTGGAAGGCAGAGAAACCATAGGTCTACATTTTCTTGGTGCGGGAGAAATCTCACTCATTTCTCACCGTAACAGAAAATACCCTGATACACGGAATAAAGGACGTGTCTAGAATTCTTACTTTGCAGCAGTGAGTAGTAGTAGATACATGAAGTAGTGAAAGTCATAAGCAGCATGAAGTTTTTAAAATAATCCATGAAGGGGGACTTTCCTGGCAGTCCGGTGATTAAGACTTTGCCTTCTCAGTGCAGGGGTTATGAGTCTGACCCTTGGTCAGGAAGCTAAGATCCCACATGCCTCACAGCCAAAAAAAAAAAAAAAAAGGAAAAAAAAAACAAAACATAAAATAGTAACAAATTCAATAAAGACTTTAAAAGCAGTCCACATTTAAAAAAGAAAATAAAACAACCTAAAATTCCATGAGGTCTTAAGTGTGCAGGGGGAAGCAGCTGGTGTGCACAGAGGGTCTGCCATGGGCTCAGTTCCCACTACATCCCTACAGGGCACGTGTGCTTATTGTCCCATTTTACAGATGAGGAAACTGAGTCCACAGCATCAGGAAGGGAAACTACATTTCAGAGCTAGTAAATGGAGAGTAGAACCATGAATGGTAGGGGAGAACATTCAGATCCTTCCTTCAGGTCATCTAGAGCTACAATCGATTGAGCCCTGAGTGGAATCAGCTAACATTTAAATTTTAACGGAAGCCACTTTATCCACCACCACCCCTTCCCCAGCAGAGAAAGTCTCCTTGACATATACATTGGCCTACTGGAGTGACAGCCGAGCTCTGGTGTTTCAGGCCAGGGGAAAAAATTCAGATACATTTTTCATCTTCTGCATGGGATTAGTCTTGCATTAGCTCTTTATTTGTTAATGGACTTGATCTCATCATGGGTCAATTTGCTGAGTATCAAGTAAATGGGAAACTGAGGTGTTCCGTTCCTCGAACGACCCAAGTTTATTTCTTGAAATACCTGAAGCAATTTCCCATGTAAGCCCAGAGAATTAGTTTTAGTTCTTGTTTTACAACTTTACATGACTACATGCCCTTGTCCGATGCTCACAGGATCGACCTTCATAGCCAAGGGTTTACGATGTTTTGCAAGATAAGAAAGGTGGCTTTGCATAGGGGAAGGGAACTTTGCGGAGTCAGGCAGGCCTGGCTGGGATTAATTTTAACCAGCTGCTTACTCACTCTGTGACCATGAACACATTCCCTGGAGACCCACGTTCTCCTTCTACACCGAGGAGGAGAGTGTCTGCGTGGAGGAGCTGGAGGAGTCTGGGTCCCGGCTCCGATTAGCCGGCCCTGCGTCTCCCACCTTGCTGCTGCTGCGTGAATGGGAGCTGTTTCGTCTGAGCGCCTTCTCCCTGCATCACTCACAGGGCATCCTCCCCGCTGCTTGCTCAGATCCCAGGGGCCCTTCTTCCCACCCTGTGGGTGACCGAGTCCCCGTCTCTCGGCTTCCTCTGAGCCCAGTTGACCCAAAGCACGAGTCTTGCTCACAACCAGTGCTGTCCCCCTGACAGATCCCACCTTCCCTCCAGCTCTGCTCAAAGGCGCACTGAGTTTATGAGATCCATTTCTTACAAAAGAAAAAAAAATTTTTTATTCCCTTATCACATTATAAATACAGAGTTGTTAGGTTCTTTCCTGGCATCTTGGGGGGAAGTCTGTGTAATTTTAAAACTCTGGAACTTGAGTTTCCTTAGCAGATTCACTTCTTAGAGGACTTTAGCCTGAAAAATTAAATGCGTGCTAGCATCCAATTATGCTTGGAATGATCCAGTCACAAAAGGGGTCGAACCATAAAATTGGATTGCCATGCTGCATTTATAGATGACCTTTGCCCTCCTGGAATACAACAGCGGAGTGATAGCCTTTATAACCCATACTTTTACTTGCCTCAAGTCAATCAATGACAAAATAGATTTGCTTAATTTGATCAGTGAAAATGATGCAAGTGTATTTTAATTGAGATAGCTTTATTAGGAAGATGAAAACTTTTGTTGATTGATTTCTTGACCATATCCTAATCTACAGTCTTTACGCTTTTTCCAGGTGACTTACTATCTGTCTTACTTGCGCACTTGTTCTTTATATTATATGGATAATAACCATGTTAACCAATGTTTCCACATCAAAAGGAGTCAGCAAAGATGATCCAGTGGGGAAAGGACAATTTCAAGTTTGTTTTGAAGTGTTTTTACTTACATATTATAGGTCAATAAGATAGTACAGTTTCCTAAAGTTTCTTTTGTTTTCATAAAGGTGGCTCAGACAGTAAAGACAGCCTGCAGTACAGGAGACTTGGGTTCGATTCCTGGTTCAGGAAGATTCCCTGGATAAGGGAATGGTAATCCACTCCAGTATTCTTTTTTTTTTTCCTTTTTAATTTTTTAAAATTTATTTTTTAATTGAGGGATAATTGCTTTACAGAATTTTGTTGTTTTCTGTCAAACCTCAACATGAATCAGCCACACTCCAGTATTCTTGTCTGGAGAATCCCATGGACAGAGGAGCCTGGCAGGCCACAGTCCATGGGGTTGCAGAGAGTCGAACATGGCTGAGACTGAGCATGTATACACATAAAATTTTTTAAAAGACTGAACAAATATCTGTGTTCATATCACAACAGAGGGATGCAGTGTTGAAGGGGTTAATCATTTGAAGAGAGGCTCCATCACTGATAGGAACCATTTCTATCATATTTGGGGGTCATATATTCTTCCATGTTGTTGCTGTATAGGTTTGGAATTTTAAGACACTAGAGATTTTGGAAAGCAAATTTCAGACTGCAGTAATGTACTTCTCGCATTTTTCTTTATGAATTCCACTGTAGACCCAGAAAGAACGGCACTGTTCACCAGTTACCCAAGGTGTGAAATTTTATTTGTGTGGCATTTTCTTCATACATATATATATATATATATATATATATATATATATTTTTTTTTTTTTTTTTCTTTTGGAAGCACAGGACTGATACAAACTCTCGCTTCTCTAAAGATAAGCTTGGTCAGGCCGGAGTCAGACTATTTCCATGCATTTCTCAGACTCACTTGCAGCCCCCATCTTATGAGGAACTGGGTTTGGAACATCAGTCAACTCTGATACCACTGACTTTTCCAGCAGAGAGGGGGAAATAAGGTTTCCTTTAACCTAATGTGCCCTGATGTTTTTTGCCTGGTTGGGGTCTCCAGGAAGAACAAGAAGCAGAATGTAGAAGTGAAACATGAGTTAAAAAAAAAAAAAAAAACCAGCAGAAAGGGGCAGGTTGGGGTGAAAGGGAGAGAAACCGCTTGCAAAGCCGCCTCTTGGTGTCTCAGCCCTGTGGTTATTGGGCAGAGTTAGAGACAGATGCCCCCAAGGCTGTGCTTCATTCTGCACCAGGCACTGCCGTCTCTCAGTTTCACCGGCGGTTGGTTCCAGGACACCAGGGGAGCCTGCATCCACAGATACTGGTCCTTGTATCCAGTGGCTCCGCGTTTGCCTGGAACCCACTCATATCGCTGTGATATGATACATGATATGAACCATCCCTAGATTCCTTTAATACTGCATACCATGTGACCTCTATGTATGTACAATGTAAATACTATGTAAGGAGTTGCCTCCTGCTGCTGCTTAGTCGCTCAGTCCTGGCCAACTCTTTGTGACCCCACGAACTGTAGCCTACCAGGCTCCTCTGTCCGTGGAATCCTCCAGGCGAGAACGCTGGAATGGGTAGCCATTCTGTTCTCCGGGGGATCTTCCCGACCCAGGAATGGAACTGGTATCTCCTGCATTGCAGGCAGATTCTTCTTTACCATCTGAGCCACCAGGGAAACCCAGCTTACAGCAAATTCAGGTTTTGCTTTTTGGAACGTTCTGGAATTTGTTCCCAGAATATTTTCTATCTGCATTTGATCAGAGCCACAGATGTGAAGCCCGTGGATGCCGAGGACCGGCTGTGTGTCCTTAGCGCTTAGGATACAGGCAATGCAAAACTGATAGTTACACAGTTTGGCAGAAAGGAGCAGAGCTGGAGGCAGCGGCCTCCTGGCATTCAGTCAGATGGAGGGTGCCTGGCGCAGTTGAGAGAGGAGGGATTCCTCCAAGGGTTCCATTTTAATTACACACTGGTCGGTGAGTATGACTTTTACAACCCCCGTGCTACCTGGGTCCACTTCCAAAACCTAATGGAGTTATGTTGGCCCAAGGAAAGCCTTCAAGTCACGGTGACAACACCCCCCCACCCCCCACGCCACGCTTTGTCTTCATACGGGTGCCGGCTCAGCTCGAGGGATTTTAGATTCTGCAGAGAATTCGCTCCCTCTTGCCTCCTATTTCATTAAGAAATTGGCAAGAGATCAAAAAAGAAAAAGACCATGTTCTCATACAAGGCATTCCTGATTTCCACTGCACCGCAAGAACCCACAAAGACTTGGAATTCTCCATTTGCCTGTTCTTCTCTTGAAATTCTCCATTTCTCTGTTCTCCTCTTCAGCATGAGCAAGTGGTCCTGAAAAGCAGAGTTGCCCTAAATGTCCCAAATTGCATTTCCTGGTCTGGAAGCTGTTCCAAAAAAAAGACAAATCTGATTTTTTTTTTAAACGGAGCCTCTGACTTAACAACCCCTGGAGGCCATGCATCAGGAAGATGCTCTTGGCCAGGCAGTGGCCTCTAAAAATCAGTGAGAGAAAAAGGAGAAATGCTTGGGGAAGCAGTATGTAGTAGGCATCTATCATAGGCCAGGTGCTAATCACCTCCAGAGGCATGCACTTAATGCATGCCCGCTGAATGCTACAGGGATGAAAGAACACGGGCATCTGGTAACATCTGCCATTTCACTTAATCCTCACAACTCAGACTTAGACGTTCTTATTCCCGTTGCACCAAGAAAGAAACAGACTCGGGGAGGGTCTTGGGTGTGCTCAGATTCTCCCATCTTAGGGGAACAGCAGAGTGAAGCTTGGCCCCTCAGTCTGGTTACATAACAGACTTCATGTGAAAACCTCGATGGAGAGGGGAGGGCCCTGTGAAGGCGACTTAGAGATGCTCAGTGTTCTTGTGAGTGTTTGAATTCTTGTGACTGAGCTTTCGTTGCCTCCTCGGTTGGATGGGATTCTAAGATTATTCCCCTCGTGGGCTTGTTGTAAAACATAAGAGATAAAATAGTCAAGACTCATGGCACGGACCCTGTGAGGATGCAAGGCTTGCTAAGCCACTGGATGACGATGAAGGCGAATGGATATCATTTGAGTGGAAAGAGAGAGAACTCTTCATCTCAGCTGGGCACACTCCGGGGCCGCCCTGGGTAAAGTCGCCTTACCTGCAGCAAGTTTCTTCCGAAAGCTCACTCTGTGCCTTGTCTCATCAATGCCTCACCACATTATCTCAGGTCAAACAATAACTCAGGGCTCTATCTGTACAGGATACAGCCGTCCTCAGCCCATCTGCCTCCAAGAGAGAGCCTGTCACTGAGGAATCGATCCACAAGTGGGTAAAAAGCGCTTGAAGAATATCAAACACAGCCTCAATCACAAATGTCGTAGTAAAATGAGTGTCATTGTAAGAGACGTGCGTGGGGGCTGGTTTTCTAAGTTTTTCACCTCGGGGTGCCACCCAAATGGCCACCTGCTGCCCGGAGTTCCCACTCCAATCTGCTCCAGAAAACAGGGTTTAAAAAGCCTTTCAAAATGTAAAACTCCCATCATCTTCCAGTGGACAGCCTCAGTGGTTTCCACCGCACCACAGAGCAGGTGAGACAGACATGACAGAGCCAGGACGCCTGGGTTCAAACCCCACAGCTGCCACGTTCAGTAGGAATTGCCGTGGGCAAGTTATTCTGAACCTCAGGACCAAAATCAAGTTTTTTCCTTCTGGTATTAGAAAAGGCAGAGGAACCAGAGATGAAATTGCCAACATCATTTGGATTATAGGAAAAGCAAGAGAATTCCAGAAAAACATCTACTTCTGCTTTTTGATTATGCCAAAGCCTTTGACTGTGTGGATCACAATAAACTGAGGAAATTCTGAAAGAGGCGGGAATACCAGACCACCTGACCTGCCTCCTGAGAAACCTGTATGCAAGTCAAGAAGCGACAGTTAGAACCGGATATGGAAAACGGACTGGTTCCAAATTGGGAAAGGAGTACATCAAGGCTGTATATTGTCACCCTGCTTATTTAACTTATATGCAGAGTACATCATGTGAAATGCCAGTCTGAATGAAGCACAAGCTGGAATCAAGATTGCCGGGAGAAATAACAATAACCTCAGATACGCAGATGACACCACCGTTATGGCAGAAAGTGAAGAGGAACTAAAGAGCCTCTTGCTGAAAGTGAAAGAGGAGAGTGAAAAAGTTGGCTTAAAACTCAACATTCAAAAAACTAGCACCATGGTATCCAGTCCCACCACTTCATGACAAATAGATGGGGAAAGAGTGGAAACAGCGAGAGACTTTATTTTTTTGGTCTCTAAAATCACTGCAGATGGTGACTGCAGCCATGAAATTAAAAGATGCTTATCTCTTGGAAGAAAAGCTGTGACCAACCTAGACAGCTATTAAAAAGCAGAGACGTTACTTTGCTGACAAAGGTCCATCTAGTCAAAGCTATGATTTTTCTAGTAGTGATGTATGGATGTGAGAGTTGGACTATAAAGAAAGCTGAGTGCCAAAGAATTGATGCTTTTGAACTGTGGTGTTGGAGAAGACTCTTCAGAGTCCCTTGGACTGCAAGGAGATTCAACTAGTCCATCCTAAAGGAAATCAGTCCTGAGTATACATTGGAAGGACTGATGCTGAAGCTGAAACTCCAATAATTTGGCCACCTGATGCGAAGAACTGACTCATTTGAAAAGACCCTGATTCTGGGAAAGATTGAGGGCAGGAGGAGAAGGGGATGACAGAGGATGAGGTGGTTGGGTGGCATCACCAACCCAATGGACATGAGTTTGAGCAAGCTCTGGGAGTTGGTGATGGACAGGGAGGCCTGGCGTGCTGTGGTCCATTTGGTTGCAGACAGTCGAACACAACTGAGTGACTGAACTGAACTGATCCTTCATCTGCTTTTCTCTCTTCTCCAAATCTTCTCATTTCCTGTCCAGAGGCTCCAGGACATGACCTTGTTTCCCTGGATGCCTCAGAAATTACTGTTTATGTCTGCAGAATTTTGGCGTACTGTAGTTTAGAGGTCAGCAAACTTTGGCCAAATCCTGGCTCTACCTGTTTTTGTAAATAAAGTTTTAATTGAAACAGTCACTCTCCATTATTTACATATTCCCTGGGACTGCTTTCACTGAAGAGTTGAAGTACAGCACCAGAGACCATATGATCCTCAAAGTCTGACCTATATACTCTCTAGATGACCCTATACTGGAAAAGCTTGCCAATCCTTGCCCTGGTTCTGTGTCTCTAAAACTCATTTCGGGTGTTGAAAATCTAATGTCACGATCATTTCTGTTGAAACATATAACTGTCACTACATCCAACAGAAATTCATTAAATATAGATGTTGTGCTAAATTGGATGTCATTTACAGTGCAAATTCTTAAAAGCTGCAGTTTGGGATGGAAACATTTTAAATTGGGAAAGAAAAATACCTTGTTCATCAACTTTTCTGGATGGTGGATCGGGCAAAACGTCTTAAATCAAACGTGTTGAATACCTAGTATGCCAGGCACCCCGATAAGTAATTCTACAGGTATTAATGCATTTAAGTGTCATGACAGCCCTATGAGGTTGAGAAAGTTATTATTTTCACAGGAGAGCATAAATTCTGGAAACAGGGGAAAAATGCATAATGTCGCCAAGGAAATCTTCAGTCTATTAAAAAAAATAGACTCTGTGTCTTTAGGCTTTATGGATGGGGCTGTATTGTGGGGATTAAACATTGAGAGGAAGCTGAGAAAGTGGCAGCCAGAAGTGGTATAAGAGGTTAAGTGAGGGAGCGAGGGGTCAGATTGGATGTCAGAGTCAAGTTCTTGTAGCTTTCACCCTGTGGCTCCTTTGTGACTCCTAGACCAGCGTCTTGGAGCATCTGCGTACAGTAGGACCAGCCTGTGAGGATCCTGGTTAGATACCAGCTCTTTTTTTTTTTAATCATTTCACATATCTTGGGCTTCCCAACCGTGTTGGTTCTGCTCTTTCTGGTCTAAGCTCGTTCATTCCCTTTGATGGATGAAACAAAAGCAAATGAAAGGTTGGCTCTTCCTGTCTTCGCATTGTCATCTTTGAACTTTACATTCCCGTCTCCCGCAGGGTGCTTATATCTTGCTTTGTTCTGATTCTTGTTGTTCAGTCGCTCAGTCGTGTCCAACTCCTTGCAACCCCATGAACTGCAGCACACCAGTCTCCTCTGCCCTTCACTGTCTCCGAGAGCTTGCTCAAACTCAAGTCCATCGAGTGGGTGATGCCATCCAACCATCTCATCCTCTGTCGTCCCCTTCTCTTCCTGCCCTCGATCTTTCCCAGCATCAGGGTCTTTTCAAATCAGTCAGCTCTTCGCATCAGGTGGCCAAAGTATTGGAGTTTCAGCTTCAGCATCAGTCCTTCCAATGAGTATTCAGGGTTGATTCTGATTCTTCCCAGGCCTCGAAAGGTCTGTGTAAGATGCACAACGTACCAGCACCAGGGCTCTGGAGACAGCCTGTCTCTATTCAAACCCCGGTTCCCACTTACTAGTGGTGGGGCCTGGGCTCGTTCCTTCCTCTCTCTGCTTCTTACGCCTCCCCTGTAAAGGCAGGATTGTGATCATAGCTGAGTCAACATGACTGCCTCTGAAGGCTGCAGTTTGAGGAAGGAGCCGGCTGTGCCTGAAGCATGCAGTCATGCCAGTCACACTGGTGCTTGTTACTTAGAGGTGATTCCAGGCTTCTGTCTTCCCAAAAATCAGGTTTCTTGTTCGATTTACTCTTTGATTTACACTACGACTTCTGTACTGAGTCAAATAGTGGCCCCCCCAAAACAAGAGATGTGTTCCCCAGAAGCTGTAAATGCAACTTTATTGGGAAAAAGGCTCCTCGTAGACTTTGAAATTAAGAATCTTGAGGTGGGATTAACCTGCATTAAGGTGAGCCCTAAGTCCGATGACAAGTGTCCATGGAAGTCTAGTTAAGGGGAGAAGATAGAGAAGAGAAGGAGAAGAGAAGGTGGTGTAAAGCTGGAGGCAGGTTTGGCACGATGTCTCTACAAACCACCAAGGACCACCGGCAGCCAACAGAAGCTGGGAAGGGGTCAATCACGATTGTGCCCTGGAGCCCTGAGAGGGAGCCGGGCCCTGCTGACACCTGGGTTTTGGACTTCTGGCCCCCAGGGCTGTGGGAGAATAAATTTCTGTGGTTCACAGTTTGGAGTTTCTGGTTTTGTTTTGATCGTATGGCATGTGAGATCTTAGTTCTCGGATCAGGGAGGGAGCCCACACCCCCTGAATTGGAAGCATGGAGTCTTAACCCCGGGACCACCGGGGAAGTCCCTAAATTTCTGTTGTTTAAAGCCACCAGGAGACCAGCAGAGCCTCCCCGCCTCTTCCCTAGTCACCCTGCAGCCGCGGCCTCCGACTCCGCCCTCTGGGCCCCTCCCCCACGCCCCCATTCCTCTGGATGTGGCCGGGGGGCCTGCACAGAGCTTTGCGCCTCTTCCCTACTGTGTTTCTGGTCCAGTTACTTTGCCTCCCTGAGCCTCCGTTTCTTAATGGATAGCATGAATGATAATGCTTGCTGGTAAGGTCATCATCGTCATCATAATAACAGAAACAGCAATGAAGCTGCCGTCTACCAAGGTCTGGCAAAGACCAGAGCATCGTCTTATTTAATCCCCACAGTAGCCCCGTGAGCGGGCGCTGCTGTGACCCACGTGCTAGAGACGATGAAACCAGAGCAGAGTAACCTGTCCGCAGTCGTGTACGTGGCTAACCCGAGCGTTCATGGTTTGGGCAAGTCCTTACTGAGGCTGAACTCCGCTGTGAGCACAGAGGACTAAGAGGCGAAGAAATCAATGTCCCTCCCGTGGCGGAGCTTCTGTGCTAACTGGGGAGACATAAATTTTGGAGAGTTCCGAGCATCCTGCCGGCCTGTAGCAATCATTCCATAAATTTGCCTGCCCACTGCTCTCTGACCCCGCTGTGGAAAAGAAAGGAGAGAAATTGAAGAGCTTCAAGTTCACGGTCACTTTCTCCCAAGGCCGTGTCGCTTCTACTTAACCAGCGGTTCCCTCTCCTGGGCCGGCAGGACCCCCGCCCCCGCGCCATCCTGCTACTTCCTTCACCTTCTGGGAAACCCCGCCGTCAGCCTCTGAGCTCTGCCTGCTGCAGTCAGATGCCCTGGGCGGGGGGCGGGGGAGTGAACATCCAGGAAGCAGCGGGCCACGAGAAGGCCCCGAGGGCCCTTCTTGCTCTGGCGGGCCAGCGGCCCAGGGGCGAGGCCAGGGGCCCTTAGGCACGCAGAGCCCCCGGAGCACGGGCGTTCCCAAGGTCAGGCGGCTTCTGCTTCTCCCTCCTTTCATCTGTACTCATCTTGTCTCCATGGGTTTTGCACCCTCAAGTTTATTCCTTTCCTTTCCTTGTATTAATTTTTAAATTAGCTTTTAATTGCATAAGTGATATAGTTTTGTGTAAAAAAGAAATGGCACAGAGAGCTATTTAAAAAAGCAAAAACATAATTCCAGACCTAGAAAACAAGCGTATGGTTACCAAAGGGGTAAATTGGAGGTTTGAGATTCAAATGTACCCGCTACTATGTATAAAGCAGGTAACTGACAAGGGCCTACTCTATGACGCAAGGAACTATACTAAGTGTCTTGTAATAACCTCTAATGGAAAAGAACCGGAAAGTGTATATATAGTATATATGTTTTTAAAAGATCATCAACAAGCAGACTGTAAGGAAATAAGAACTCCTTTTCTGCTAAAGGATCAGTTAAAGGAGACACTGGGTTTCATGATATGGAATGAATGTCCTATCAGGGACGTGGTTCTTTGTTTATGCGCATAAAGGTGTTGCTGGGTGTTTCTAAGGAGGTCCTGGCACCAGTGGCCCCTCGGCAGGCCCCTGGGACCCCTGCTTAAGCCAGAACTTGAGCTCCTTTGTGACCGTGAGACCGAGTTCCTCCTCCCCTCCACCCGCCTCTCTCAGCAGGGTGTGCACACCCCCAGCCATGACCTTGAACTTGGCTGGATCAATCTTTTGACCTGAGCGCCCTGCAGTCTGCCATCTGTTTGTGTGACCCTTCGCCCTTCTCCTCCAGAAAACAGGAAGGCCTCTTCCTGCTCATCCTGTTGTTCCTGGCACCCAGCACAATGCCTGGCTCATGGGAGACCCTTCATGCATTTCTGTTCGCTTTCTTTTTATCTTCTGCAGAGAGATATCTTCCCAGCACCTCTCTCCTGCCTTTCTCTGCAGTAGAACTATTGTTCTCATTGGATCATGAGCAAGATCCAGAAAAATTAACTGTCATCCTTGACCTAATCTATGGAGCCACTCATTCATTCATAGTCCCCTGGTCCCCTGGGGACCTTCAGAGTGGCCACTCATGCCAGGACCTCCTTAGAGACACTCAGTAACACCTTTATGCATATAAACAAAGAACCCCAAGTATCAAGAGACACAGTATCTCCTTTAGTTGATGTTTTAGCAGAAAAAGAGCAGCTCTCGTCTTTATTCTTACTTCCCTATAACCTGTCCACAGATGATCCGTTAAGAAATCCGTATTTGACTGTAGCAAAGCCCGTCCATTGGCGCCCACTGAGCCCAAGTAAAAGCCGCAGTCTACGAGGGCTCCTGGCCCGCTCCTGCCTCCCCGGCTACTTCGCTGGGCAGGCAGCTGTCTTCCTCTGAACCTTGGCACGGGGCTTCCTTCCACTCGCCCCACAACCCATGCTTGGTCAGCCTCCTGCCCTTGCACCGAGCCACGGGTGTCCCCCTTGGCTCCACCGCAGAAGCTTCTGGCAGCAGCGTCTTTTAAGTGTCTTCTCAGTATTCAAGCCTCAGCGGCAGTGCTCTCTCCACAGAGGACCCACTCCAACCATCCTGCTGAAACACGGTCCACTTTGACACCCTCAGCCCCTCAGCACCCCTCCCTCCAGCTGCGCTGAGGGCCTTCTGGTTTCTTCCCATTGTCTCCATTCCTCCCTGGAATCTAAACTCTGGGAGGGCAGAGAGGTACCCTGATGCTTTCTCTTCATACCCAATATGCCCCAGATGGCTCCAGTACTTCCTTGTTGCTCAGTAAGTGTTTACTGGAGGAATGACTATGCGAAAGCATCAATTCATGGATAAATAGGTGAATTACCATTTTTTACATAGCTAAATATGACATGACTCGCATTTTCTCGTGCAATTGTACATGGGCGGGGAGAGGGGCTGAACGTCAGTGTAAATTTAATACCAGAGCTAAAATCCGGTCTTTTAATCTTCCACTCTATAAAGAAACACTGTGTACAGTTTCACCAATCGTCTGAAGCATTGATCCATAAAACTTCTAAAGTTTACTTCAATTATAAAGAGTTTCAGAGAAAGAGCAAATTAATTAAGTTCTCCCCCAACCCCATAAAGTTCACCTTAATTAGCCATTGTTTCTTTCTCGATGGCTCAGTAATTGGCTAGGCTTCAACCTGGGTTGGAAGAGTTAGAGGGGGAGGCCCCTTAAAGTAGGTGTCCACTCCTGGTTCTCTGCCTGGACTTTGAGAGTATGTAGGACTTCCCAGGTGGCTCAATGGTAAAGAATCCACCTGCAATGCAGGAGATGCAGGTTGGATCTCTGGGTCAGGAAGATCTACTGGAGGAGGAGATGGCAACCCCCTCCAGTATTCTTGCCTGGGGAATCCCGTGGACAAAGGAGCCTGGTGGGCTACAGCCCATGGGGCTGCAAAGAGTCGGACCCGACTTAGCAACTAAAGAAGGACACTTAGGGGAAAACGGGCTGCTTAAAGGACAAATCTGAGGGAGTGAAAACCTGGGTCTCCTCACATTAGTGAATTCCACCTTTCCTGGCTGAATCAAACCGTTGCCCAGGAAGTGCTATTTGATTTTATTTTTGCCCCTTAAACATTTTTTCCCTGTGAGTCGCACTGATATTTGAGGGTTCTGATTGGTGACCACGCGTGTTAATTGCTAGCCTGGCTGCGGAGGTTCAGACAAGTTGGTTTGCTGGAAGGATGACTCTCAATCTTTTCTCTTCCGCATGACAGCAGCCTTGGACTCTCTCGGACACAGAGGCTGTGTTCGGGATCCTAGAAGGCCTTTTGCCCTCTGCTTGTTTAGCCTTAAGAGTACTTTATAGCACCATCTCTGATACTTAGGGAACAGGTGCAGAAACTGTTAAGTGATACAATGTGTCACACAGATGATGTTAGAAGCAGTGGTAAAATGGATGTGGCCAACAAAAATATAATGTTTAATGTGTTCTTCCCAGAATCAGTGGTGCTGCGCCAGGGGCTGTCAGCGGTAAATCATCCTGTGATTAAATCACACCCATGCCTTTGATGGGGTTTCTGGTGGGTGCAGGTCTGGGCTGACGAATCCACCTGTCCAGCCCTAGGGCGGGCTTGGGGCTGCTGTCTTCACATCTTTGCATCCTTGGGGAATGTAAGGGATGGCAATGGTGGACGCTCTAGAAATGGCTTGTGCACTGGGTCAGAGGGATCACATTCCCCTCCTCCAGGAAGCCCTTCCTGATTAGCATGGTGGGAGCCCTTCTCCATTTTTTGTTCCTTACTGTTTAGCATTCCACACAGTGGTGCTCCCAACTGGGGCACCCCTGTCATGGGCGCAGCTGGGAACAAGTGTGCTCAGGTTGAGTCATTGCATAATGGACATCTTGTTTCTCGATGGTCTGAGGCCCCCAGGGGCAGAGGCCACACTGTCCTGCTCACTCCCGAGCCTCAGTGCCTATGCAGGCTGATTTCTGGCATGTTTTAACTTCTCCGGGCATTTTTGGAGAATGAATGAATGAGTCATAGGGCATGCTCAGCTTAGGCCCTAAAAGAAGCGCTCTGTGACACTATCCTGACACCATCATGTTACAGAACGTGCCTGTCACACAACGATGGGAGTGCATGAATCCTGCTTCACTGTTTATATGCGTGTGTGTTAGTCGCTCAGTTGTGTCCGACTCTCTGCGACCCCAGGGACTGTAGCCCACCAGGCTCCTCTGTCCAGGGGGATTCTCCAGGCAAGAATACTGGGGTGGGTCGCCATGTCCTCCTCCAGGGATCTTTCCAACCCCAGAGATCAAACCCAGGCCTCCCACACTGCAGGTGGATTCTTTCCCAGCTGGGTCACCAGGGAACTCTTCACAGACTGTAAGCTCCCGCTGAACAGGGCAGGCGAGCTAGAAAGTACAGTCAACTTGCCCAGCAAAGAAAGGTTCAGACGGTGTCACGTGTCCCTTGAGCTCCATGTCTGTGGGAACCCAGAGCGCCGTCAGCAGCCAGGTGGGAGGATGTGGATTGATGGTGGATGAGAAAGGTGAAAAAAGTTACTGCCTCCATCCCTGGGCTGGACCTCTGGGAGGTCAGGAATCCAGTGGGTTTACTCACAGTGCCTGGAAGTTAGGAAAAAAGATACAAATGAACTTGTTCACAAAACAGAAACAGACTCACAGATTTAGAGAAGAAATTTACCAGGAGGGGAAGGGTGGGGGAGAGGAATAGATTGGGAGTTTGGGATTGGCACATGCCTACTACTATATATAAAATAGATAACCAACAAGAACCTACTGTATAGCACAGAGAACTCTGCTCAATACTCAGTAACACCTAACGGGAAAAGAATAGATTATGTGTGTGTGTGTGTGTAAATGAGTCACTGTGCTGTACGCCTGAGAAGAACACAGCGCTGGTAACCAGCTCTCAGTTCAGTTCAGTTGCTCAGTCGTGTCCGACTCTTTGCGACCCCACGGACTGCAGTGCGCCAGGCCTCCCTGTCCATCATCAACTCCCGGAGTTTACTCAAACTCATGTCCATTGAGTGGGTGATGCCAACCAACCATCTCATCCTCTGTCGTCCCCTTCTCCTCCTGCCCCCAATCCCTCCCAGCATCAGGGTCTTTTTCAATGAGTCAGCTCTTCACATCAGATGGCCAAAGTATTGGAGTTTCAGCTTCAGCATCAGTCCTTCCAATGAACATTCAGGACTGATTTCCTTTAGGATAGACTAGTTGGATCTCCTTGCAGTCCAGGGGACTCTGAAGAGTCTTCTCGAACACCACAGTTCAAAAGCGTCAATTCTTCAGCGCTCAGCTTTCTTTATAGTCCAACTCTCACATCCATAGATGACCACTGGAAAAACCATAGTTTTGATTAGATGGACTTTTGTCAGCAAAGTAATGTCTCTGTTTTTTAGTATGCTATCTAGGTTGCTCATAACTTTTCTTCCAAGGAGTAAGTGTCTTTTAATTTCATGGCTGCAGTCACCATCTGCAGTGATTTTAGAGACCAAAAAAATAAAGTCTGCCACTGTTTTCACTGTTTCTCCATCTATTTGCCATGAAGTGGTGGGACCAGATGCCATGATCAACATTCAGAAAGAATGTTGAACTTTAAGCCAACTTTTTTCACTGTCCTCTTTTACTTTCATCAAGAGGCCCTTTAGTTCCTCTTTCTGCCATAAGGGTGGTGTCATCTGCATATCTGAGGTTATTGATATTTCTCCCAGCAATCTTGATTCCAGCTTGTGCTTCATCCAGCCCAGCATTTCTCATGGTGTACTCTGTGTATAAATTAAATAAGCAGGGTGACAATATACAGCCTTCACATACTTCTTTTCCTATTTGGAACCAGTCTGTTGTTCCATGTTCAGTTCTAACTGTTGCTTCCTGACCTGCATACAGATTTCTGAAGAGGCAGGTCAGGTAGTCTGGTATTCCCGTCTCTTGAAGAATTTTCCAGTTTGTTGTGATCCACACAGTCAAAGGCTTTGGCATAGACAAGAAAGCAGAAGTAGATATTTTTCTGGAACTCTCTTGCTTTTTCAATGATCCGATGGATGTTGGCAATTTGATCTCTGGTTCCTCTGCCTTTTCTAAATCCAGCTTGAACATCTGGAAGTTCACGGTTCACGTACTGTTGAAGGCTGGCTTGAAGAATTTTGAGCATTACTTTACTAGTATGTGAGATGAGTGCAATTGTGCAGTAGTTTGAGCATTCTTTGACATTGCCTTTCTTAGAGATTGGAATGAAAACTGACCTTTTCCAGTCCTGTGGCCACTGCTGAGTTTGCCAAGTTTTCTGGCATATTGAGTGCAGCACTTTCACAGCATCATCTTTTAGGATTTGAAATAGCTCAACTGGAATTCCATCACCACCACTAGCTTTGTTTGTAGTGATCCTTCCTAAGGCCCACTTGACTTCACATTCTAGGATGTCTGGCTCTAGGTGAGTGATCATACCATTGTGGTTATCTGGGTCATGAAGATATTTCTTGTATAGTTCTTCTGTGTATTCTTACTACCTCTTCTTAATATCTTCTGCTTCTGTTAGGTCCATAACATTTCTGTCCTTTATCAAGCCCTTCTTTGCATGAAATGTTCCCTTGATATCTCTAATTTTCTTGAAGAGATTGCTAGTCTTTCCCATTCTGTTGTTTTCCTCTATTTCTTTGCATTACTCAGTGAGGAAGGCTTTCTTATCTCTCCTTGCTATTCTTTGGAACTCTGCATTCAAATGGGTATATCTTTCCTTTTCTTCTTTGCTTTTGGTTTCTCTTCTTTTTACAACTATTTGTAAGCCCTCCTCAGACAGCCATTTTGCTTTTTTGCATTTGCTTTTTGCATATAGTATAACCAACTATCCTCCAATATAAAATAAAAATGTCAAAAAAGGAAAGAAGAGAAAAAGAATTTGTGGAAGAGAGAGAAGAAGGAAGTAAAAGGAGAGAAGGCAGGAAAAAAGGTTGGAAAAAAGGAGAGAAGAAAGGACCAGAAGGAGAGAAGGCAGGAATCTAGGACCCAGTGAAGGGCCCGGTCACCCCTGACTGTCACTCTCTGCTGTGATATGTGCATTTTTATTTCTCAGAGCCCTGTTTTGCACTGAGGGGGGGTGAGAAAGCTTCCCTCGGCAGGAGAGTGAGGATGCAGAAGGTGGCTTATTTCAAGCAGCTTCCCCTTGGTGATGGGTCAGTGTTGGGTCTCCAGCGTCCCTCACTCCCTCTCAGCCTCTTGTCTCGGTGTTATTAGCAGCCAGCTCAGAATGAAGGAGAAGGTGAGTGATGTCTCTTTGTTTTGAGTTCTCCCACCTTTCCCCCCTATATCCAGTGGGGGAGCTCTGTGATGCCCCCTGAATACCCTTAGAGGTCCCCCAAGCCCACATTTTTCACCCTTCCTCTTGCAACATTTCTGTTTCCTCGGATGGAAGTTCCTGGCAAGCTGTGAGAGGTGTAAAGTGGCCTGACACTTGGGTGTGGTGTGACTCATAACCATTTCCAGGGATCCTTGAGCCAAGGACAACCTGAGAGAAGATGCTTCAGTGACTCAGAGATGGTTCGCTTATCTCATTTAGCAGAAAAGGAAACTGAGGCTCTGAGAAATGAAAATCGGATCGTGGTGCACTTGGGAGCAACAGGTGTGTGTGTGTGTGTGTGTGTGTGTGTGTGTGTCGGGGTGGAGGCAGACTGGGTTTGCAGAGAGTTCTAGGCAGTGTCCTGCAGACCAGACTCTGTGGGCAACCGCCTTCTCCATTTATGGTGAACCTGGCTCTGGGGAGAGATGCATCGGGAAATGGAATGCGGTGAGCTTGTCGGTACAATCTTCACTGTTTCGCTCATCTGCTAAGTCAGGTCCCCAGCAACTTCAAAGCCATCTCCAACATCAGATCGGGAGTGGAAAAAGCTCGCACAGGGGTGAGTCACGTTCTGACACTCGCCCACAACCTGAGGTGCAGTTGGACTCTGTTTTCACCAAAATAAAGCCCATGCTTTGCATAGAGGGTTTCACATGTTGGTGACAATGACAACGGATCCTTGGCCATGAGCATGAAGCCCTCCACCTTGCAAGGACCAGCCACTCACCCGAGATGATCAGAATGGCAGGTGCTGTTCTCAGGGCCTCCATGGGCCCCACAGAACAGCAGGGCCCAGGAAGAAGCAGATGGCCAGGGACTGGGACCCCTGGGTGTGTGTTTGGGGCCCTACTGGGAAGTTCCAGTCACAGCCCCTTCTTGGTCACTAAGGACACTAATGAACAAGAGGGACTGTGGTAGAGAGGAATGAACTTGGGCGTTGGAGTACAACAGCTTTGGATTTTAATTCTGTCCTTGCTAGCCTCACCTCTCTGACCCTCAGCTTCATGTTTATAAGTCAAAATACCACCCACCTAGGGTTATTACAATAGCCCGGTTAAAACACAACCTTTTGTAGCCAGACAGAGCAGGTTGTGAAACCCGGATTCACTGCTCAGTATCATGAGCATAACCAAGCCTGGACTCGGTTTCCCCCTCTGTAAAATGGGTTGATTCGATAACAGTGTACATTCCAGGGTTTAATTATTGTGTGGCACCTATTCACGGCGCAGAGATGCTTCCACTGTAAGAGTAGAAGCCTTTGACAATTAACTTTAATGATGACAATGTTTATCACCTCTAGATGTTGGCTTCTCTTAGTAGTAGCAGAGTCTGAATAGTTTCATAATTAAAATAGTAGTCATTTCAGCTCTCCCCCACCCACCAATCCAATTGCATATTTCTCCAACTGGCTTCATTTTTATTCATACGCTTCTCACCTCTGGCATCTTACGCAGTTATTTATGTATTATTGCCTGGTTCCTCCCACTGGGATGTAAGCTCTGTCAGAGCAGGGGCTTCATTTAGGGCATTGCTACATCCCCGATCTGAAAACCATGCCAGGCACATAGTAGCTACTCATAAAAACTTGCATGAATTAATAAATGAAATTAATAACAAACGCAGAGGGACCAGCATGGTCTGTAACTGAAAGCAACTCCTCCTGCCTGTATCAGGGACCCGTGTCTCCATCCTGCAGAGGAATAAGGGAAGAAGCGAAAACGTTCTTCCCTTGCCATTCATTCCAAAAGTCAGTTCCTACACAGGCCAACTAGGGAAACCTGGATTTCCCACCAGAACTTGCAGCAGGAAGCCTGAATCATTTCCATCTTAATTTAGCAAACAGGAGCCGCCCCCCCCCCCCACCCCCGGTTATAAAACTCTGGGGGGCTGCCTCTTAGAGGAGCCCATCCTCTAGTCTTCCCTCTTCTGTCACCATCTCCCTGGTGGAGGGTGGGGCCTGATGTTGGATGAGAGGCCTGGCTAGGGTGTGGATCATCACATCCCAGTGCTCCCGTTTCATCTACAGCCTGGGTCCAGAGCCATTTCACTCCGCCTCGGAAGGAGCCCTGGGTGCCCGTGAAAGTGGCCCAAACAGACTGACTCAGGGGTGGAGTGGTGATCACTGTAAGGAGACTCCCTGCAGCGTGCTGCTCCTCTAGGAACGAGGGACGCTGTGCAAGCGCTTGACCAGACGGTTTCACGTCTCCTCAACTCAGGCGTGTCACGAGATGGGACCGTGGATTTAACAACAGCTCTGCGGAGGCCAACGTGAGCAAGGGGCTCCGCTGTGTGAAATGGGCACAGCAAGTTTAAGAGTTTTAGAAATGTTACCTCGTGTATCTGCCACACCTCCTAAGCAAAGAAGTCCGGGGAGACTCACCACTGTTTCCCAAAGGCTCCTGTTTTCCATCCGCAAGGCTCTCCCTGGCCATTTGCCCAGGGTTTTGAACCATCAGGAGCCCTGAGCATGTCGGTGCCATTATGCTAAATGCCCCTACGAGCAAGCGGGCTCAGAGAGGCTCTGGGACTTTCCCAGACTCGGCGAGCGTGATCTGAGGCTTATACACCGTGTGAGTGTCTGCCTGACTCCAGGCCAGGGCTGTTGGTGTCCGTGGCCAGAAACATGGCCTCCCCACCTTGGGGAGCTGAATGAGATCCAGAAGCCTCCCAACAAGGGGCTTCAGGTTCTGCAGAAGCAGGACTAACCCTGGGAGGCCTCACCCAAAGCACTAGGAGATGCTCAAAGCAAAGGAACAAGAGAAACAGAAAACCAGGATGGCTCGACATGTGGCCCCAAACAGGGTAGAGAGAGATGGGCGTCTGGTTCCTGGGATTCCGAGGAAAGGAGAGGCAGATGAAGACAGCTTAGGTTGGGAAGGGAGGGTGGCGAGCAAAGTTCTGATCCAAGCCCCTGAACGGCCCCTGAAATTTGGCATCAGTTTTTACAAGTTCGCTTTTTAGTTTTTTCAGCAGGTGGTGATGCCTGGGGCCTACAAGGCTGTTTATGTCCCGAGGGCCCTGGTTTTCTGTCTTGACCCCTACTCCCTTCCACTCTGCCTTTCTCGTCAGACAAGCTTGGGGGAAAAAAAACAGTAGCGCTTCTGCTTTCCATTCTGCAAGACTCTTTCCTTCCCCTTCCCGCTGTTCAGGGAAAATTAGTCATGGTAGTTGAATGAAAATGTTGCCGTCCTCTCTCCTGTTATTTTTTAAGCATTTTTAAAAATTGCCTCTATTGATTTATTTTAACTAGAGGACAGCTGCTGTACAACATTGCCGTTTATGCCATACCTCAACATAGATGGGTCATAGTCACACATACGTCCCTTCCCTCGTGAGCCCCCCGCCCACCTCCCTCCCCATCCCACCCCTCTCGGTCGGGTTCCTGGCGTCATACAGCAAACCCGTGCCGGCTACCTGTTTTCCATACGGTGATGTGTGTGTTTCAGTGCCGCTATCTCTGGTTATCCCACCCCCTCCTCCCGCACTGTGCCTTACAGTCTGTTCTTTCTGTCTGCATCTCCTTTGCTGCCTTGCAAACAGATCACCTCTTTATGGAGCTCTTACCACAGGCCCGAGTGCCAGGGAGGAGGTTAACCACTTCCTAAGCATTTCTAGATTCAGTCTCCATAACAGGCTGTGAAATGGGTATTTCACTCCCTGTCACAGACGAAGAAACTGAGGCCCAGATAGTCCACCTTTGTCCCAGGGTCATTTAACTGTGTGGCTGGTCCACCTGTCGCAGACTCTAAGCCCCTGGGTCTTGTTTTTATTCACGTAGCATTGATTTGTGACATGACAGAAGCTCCATGTGTGTTACACTGTATTTCTATTTCTGAATACCCTGCAGGCATGCGCACCACCAGAACCTTAGCTTCTGTCTATCAGCATAGAGTTGATCTCCTCGATGCACTGGACCCTCTGCTCCCTGCCTCCCTCCTTCGATGGAGGAACAAAGTAACAATGACCCTCTTCTCCGTATCTCCCTTCTTGTTTGGTTTGGCTTGTTCATTTATTTTGTTTGTTTATATTTCACATATAAGTGAAATCATGCAGTGTCTGTCTCTCTCTGTATGACTTAATTAACTTAGCATATCCAGAGAATCCGCCCACGTGGTCAGTAATGATAAGATTTCATCCTTTTTGTGGCTGAGTAGTACTCCGTTGCGTGTATGTGGATATGTGTATGTCTCACATCTTCTTTATCCGTTGGTGGCATTTAGGCTGTTTCTGTGTCTCGGGTATTGTAAATAAAGCCCATGTCTTGAAATACGTGCAGTTCCTTCTGCCTCCCCTGTCCCATCCGCACCAACCCCCTCTCCCATCCCACACAGGGCGGATGGTGCCATAAGATACGTAGTCTCAGGACTCTTTTGGGTGCCAAACACAAACATAAAACAGACCCTGGCCCAGTTGCAGAATATATAAACTCGCAAAGGGGCCTGTGTTAGTGTAGCCCAGAGGATCTGACTCATCAAATCCCCTTATCACAGATGCAGCCAGAGATAAGGTCTGCTTTCTTCCCGGGGAGACAGGCATGAAGGCAGGCCCTGTGATTAGATAGGAAGGTAGCGGCTCATTGGGTTACAGAATAATTGCCATGTTCTTCTGACCTTGATAACTGAGATGTTTGCTTTCAAGACTGACCTGTGTGTCTGGAACAGGCCCGGGACCGTAGACTCTGGAAGGAAGGGGTTTCTCACTCTCTGCCGTGGCTTGTGGATATTTCAGCAAAATAGCAGAGGGACATTTTGGAGTTGGGGGTGGGCCCTGGCGGAGAAGCCGATGAGAGAAGTGTGTATGTTGGACGTCTGCCCTCAGCCACCTCCCATTGTTGATTTATCTGTTTCAAAGCCATTTTTATTTCAGCCTTGCAAATGGCTCTTGAATGTGGGTGCGATTCGCTCTGTCTTGCAAATGTGTGGCTTTGTGGTTGCACATGAGAAAAGTCTGGAAGGGTGTGTGCGAAGCTATTAATAGGGGTTACCCATCAGGATGGCTGGAGTGGATGGTGGCGGACGTCAGGTTTTGCTTCACGTCCGTATTTTCCTTTGTAGGTGAAGCCGTGCTCCTTTTGTAATAATAACAGGCATGGAGAAGCAGGGAGGGAGAGGAGGAGAGGGAGGGAGGGAGGAAGCAAAAAGAAATGGGAGGCGAAAAACCAAGTTTCAGAGGAGTTTTCTCCTACTCAAGGTGAGGAGGGCTGCAGGGAAGTGGGCTTTTATCAGCAGCTTCACCAGAAGCCTTTCCCTTCCCTGCCTTCTCCCCTGGGGGCGCACAGCGCTCAGACAGCTCAGGACACCGCCAAGATGCAGGGGTCTGTCTGGGCAGAAGGGATGTGTTTCTGTCTCCTTCACGCCCACGGACACAGGGGCCACGTTCTGGATGTCACAGTTCAGTGGCCCCGGACATGCCCAGGTAGTCACAGGCCAAGCCAGGAGACATGGGCTGAAGGGCTTGGGGGACAAAGATCGTCTAGGCTGTGAAATCTGAGTCTCTTGAGCAGAGCGGCAGGAGTCTCTGGACGGCGACCCAACTGCTGAAGGAGGTTCACCCTGGCAGACCCCCTCTCCTTCCAGCCGATGCCCCGCTCACACACAGCATCCGGCCCCACCCACAAAGGGGTCAGAAAATAAACAAGGGCTTCCCCGGTGGCTCAGGTGGTAAACAGTCTGCCTGCAATGCAGGAGACCTGGCTTCTATCCCTGGGTCGAGAAGATCCCCTGGAGAAGGGAACGGCACCCCACTCCAGTATTCTTGCCTGTGGAATCCCATGGACAGAGGAGCCTGGTGGGCTACAGTCCATGGGGTCGCAGAGTCAGACACAACTGAGCGACTAACGCTTTTCACTTTCAAAAAGTTGAACAAACAGAATACCTCCAAGCCCAGATTTGGCAAAACCACATACGAAACCCTGGACATTCCTTACAGTTCCAGAAGAACTCAGTGTTACTCCCAAAGCATCACAGAGAAGGCTGCTTGATACAGGCTTCCCATGTCAAGAAAGATGTGAAAAAAATAAAGGCAATGCCTGTGTGCCATTCTTAGGGCCAAATGGTGCGAACTCAAGCTAGTCTGGAGGGAAAAAAAAAATACAGGCAAGAAAAAATGAAGTGGAAGTGGGCTGCTCCTTGGCCGGGACACCCTTCCTCCCTCTTGTGTGTGAGTAAGGCAGCTCAGAGCAGGAGAGAGGACCACTCGGGGCAGGCAGCCTGGCACGGGGCAGGAACCGAGGGAGAGAGTCGGGTTAAGGAGCCCACAAGGCACCGCTTGGGGAGCGATCTGTGCCGAAGCGCTGGGCGTTTGGCTTCTGTGCCTTTTGCAGGAAAATAAAATAAAAAGCAGCAGCCGCTTGGGTCTTGGCTGGCGCTCCTGGGACCAGCAGAGCCAGAGCAGTGAGCCGAAGCCTTGCGGCTCTGACGCCCAGCACCTGCCAGCCCCGCAGACTCTGCCAGCGCCATTTGGTACCAGCTTCAATCATATCGCAATTCAGTATTTAAACAATGCGACAAGACGCCTTTGGAACCTGACCAGGGGCTGCTCAGGGCAGTAATTTTCCTTTTAGCGGCAGGAGCTGGGAATCTACAGTTTCCCGAAGAGAGTACCACTCTGCCCTTCTCTGGAGAAGCCCAGCAAACAGGCAGGGCAGGGAGAGAAACCCACCCAGGTGAGCGGATGACGATGGAAGGGATCTCAGATCCTGACCAGAGATGTGCCTTTGCCTCCGTGGTGAAATGGACCACTCTTCGGGACTGCAGTCCCCATCTCCAAACTCCAAGTATGAGGACAATAAATTAGTGAGGGCGGTCAGCCTAGGTGCAGAGAGCCGGGTGTGCGCAGCTGGCTTAGTTCTTAACCACATTTATTCGGGACCATTTCTGACTGATTTCTAGCTAGCTTCCTTCTGTCCAAAACAGCTACAGCCAAAGGCATCGCGTGGACTCTCTTTAGCCTGTCTCTGACTTCTCCCTTGATAGCTCACTGACCTTCCTCCTCCCCACAAATGCAGAATGAGAACACAGGGGGCAGGGATTAGCCTCGTGTGCAAAATAGGTGTCTGGACCTTGTGCACGTCAGATAGAGACTGCACGTTGCCCAGTTCTGTGAAAGAAAGAAAATGGGATGGAGGGAGGAAGTTCCAGATTTTCTCAATTCCCCATTCTGGGCATTCATTCCTCTTTTGATATTTTTCCATACATTCTGCTAACTGACCACTGCTGGCCGGGTGATGGATAATGCCCTTCAAGCTACCATGTAAGTTGCAGTAATGTCACCAGGCTATTAACCTCTGGATATTTGCATTATTAGTCAATTTCCTAAGTTGGTTGGTGTTAAAGTCGCCACGGAGACTTTTTTCCATTTTGCAGGAGCCAGGAGTCTCATGGTATGAATTTCCCCCAGCATGGAGATAGGGTTGAAATAAATATTTCTCAATTTGCCCCAAAGGTTTGTGTTGGAAGGGAGCAGATGATCTGTGCAGTGTGCCTGGCCGGGGAGGAAGTACCCCAGCAGCAGCCCTGTCATTCATGGTCAAAGTTGAGTGCAGGGAGCATATTTTTAAACAAACGCAGATCCATTCCTTCTGCAGAGGGGGACTTGGATCGGATCTTGTGGCATTGCCGTAGGGTCTGTATTAAAGTGGAAGCATTTTAGCTTCAGAAAAGCATTACAAGCCTCTTTTAAAAAATGAAATGTAAGCCCAGATAAAACATTCACGCTCTGTAATGGGAGGTGATTGGCCAAAATCTAGGACAAAACCATTGACATACAAAAGCCAACTTGCATATGAACACACAGGTTCATCACTAAGGTTGCTCACAAGGAAGCAAAAATGAAGTGGAGCTGAGGAAGGTTGAACTTCAGGGAGAGCGAGACGGATATTGAAACAGAGAAACAGGGAGAGCTGGAGAGAGAACTGCAAACCTGACAAAATGGTCCCCTTCTGTGAATCTACAAATAGCCAATGATGGCGATTATGTAACAGGGTGCTGGTGAGCAGCTGGCCAGAACCCAGGCACCAGCCCATGGCAGCCGCTGGCTGGATGAGCCTAGCATCTCGCTACTCCACAGCGTTATCCATGCTCTGCCTGTGGGCTCAGGGTCCCCCTGGGTCGCGGTTTACTGGAACTCACCTGGGCAGCCAGGGCTCAGATCAAATACCAACTTGTGCTTATAAAGCCTGTTCTGCCCACCCATCTCCCACCCCTCTCTGTGCCCAGGGCTGGTGACAGCCTCACCACCTTCCTGTCGGCCAACCAGCGCTTACTTCCTGCTGTTATCCATATGATATTATTTGCATCAGTGGCTCATCACCCAGAGGACCCCCCCCAAGCTTCCGGAAGGTGGGACTCTTGTCTTTTCTCATCTCCCGAAGCTTGGACCACAGAAAGAACACAGATTCCAGAGTCAGAAGAATCTGGCTTCATACCTGCTACTTTCCAGCTCTCCGACTGTCAGCAAATCGATGTCCACTGTCTCTTAGAACTCTGAGCATCCTTCTGCAGGTGAAGGGGTGTGCTTGTGAAAGACAGACATCAGTATGTATGTGTGAGATCAGTCGTGTCTGACACTTCGCGACCCCCATGAACCGTAGCCCACCAGGCTTCTCCATCCATGGGATTGCCCAGGCAAGAATACTGGAGTGGGTTGTCACTTGCTCCTCCAGGGAGTCTTCCCGACCCAGGGACTGGACCCACAGCTCTTGTGTCTCCTGCATTGGCAGGCAGTTTCTTTACCAACTGAGCCACCTGGGAAGCCCCAGACTTCAGTACAGGACCAGGCAATTTCTAGCAGACTTCAGTATTTCAAGATGCTGACGGAAAAGATGTTTTGCAGGGGAGAAAACTTCTACACAGAATAAATCATACCAATAAACCAAATTTTACCAAACACTTGATAGTTTCCAGGCTAGATAATGAGCATTTTACCACCTCATCCCATTGCCGGGCCTCTGTGACTCCATAAGACAAATACCCTTTCACCCCCATTTTGCTGAAAAGTAAACTAGGGCTCAGGGGAGTGCCTGCAGCCACATAGGCCCTCATATGATGGAACAAGACTTGACTTCACTCTGCCTCCCAGAGACCCAACTCCAGCCTTCGTGAAGTCCAAGGGGTTTTTTAAGTAATGCTTTATATTTTTAAAAAGGCTGGGTCCTTGTTTAGCTAGGGCTTTAGAGACCAGATTTCCCGAACCATGGCGCAGCTGGTGCGACAATGCCAGGTGTCTTAAATGATCAATGTGGACCTGCGTAGGGTTCGTTCAGCCACAGCGATCAGTATTGATTGTCTAGACAGCCCCGTCGATTGGGTCAGGAGGGCCCTCTGTCTTCACGGACACCCTGGACTTGACAGCCTTTGACCTTTCCCCTTGCTCTGTCAGATTTCATCACCATCGTCCTTAGAACAAGGGAAACTGAGGCACCGACAGGCAGTCTCCTGGCAGACGGCCGGGTTGAGAGGACAGTGGGGTAGGTCTGCTGTTGCAAAATCCAATCCAGGATTCACCATCGTAAAGGGTTAGCGGGTGGGAGGGTGGGGTGTGGACACTGCCCGTGGAGCTTGTCGGCATCCTAGGGAAGAAGGTTCTCTGTGAAGCCCCGTGTCTCCGCAGGCTGTGGTCTGATGGACAGTGTGGGGTGATGCTTAGAGTACAAGCAGGGGACGCCGGCAGCCTGGATCTGGCCCCGAGCTGTTTTCCCCCGAGTCATGTGACCTTGGGACCAGACTGTAACCCACTGAGTCTGTTTCTTCGTAGGAACATAATGGGTCAAACAATGATACTGACTTCAGTTTGTCCCGAAGGAGGCGTTTTCTGGGATGTGAAAGCTTTGGGACTAACACCGGCAGAACTGGTGCTCTCCACGCTCACCAGCCCTGGAGGGCTCGGTGAAGGCTGGCCGTTAGGGATGCTGAACCATTTCCAGCAAGCTTGGGCACGCGGTCGGTGCTCCTGTCTGTCGATGCATTTCCCACCCATCAAAGGGGACAGAGAAAGCAACAAGTGTGGACCTAGTAACCCCCTCAGGGACCTGCAGGAGGCGGACACCGTTATTCCCTGTCTGCCAGGGGCTTCATATGTGGTCTCACAGCCCTCGGCCACCATGAGCAAAGGCTGCCCGACCATGGAACAGCGAGACTAGGGGGGTCTGGATGGTGGAGATAACACATCTACTCGGAAGGGGACCACAGGATCTCTGCCTGCCCCAGCCTGGCTTAGCTCAGATCGCCCCGTTCCACTGAGGCAGCTCAGCAGATCCGTGCCTTCCTGGTATATTTCTCTATGTGTAAATTATACGGTGCACCAGAGTAAGTGATCTGCCGGCCACGGTGCTGAGTCATGTGCTCACGTGAACTGTCACTGCCATGTACCTCCGTCTTGCCCCACGTCTCAGGCAAATGCCAGGGATGCAAAGATCAGGTACACGAAGGTCAGACCTAACAGTTACTTGAGTACAGTCCAGGGGCCAATTTCATGCACTATGTTTGAGGTCTGCTTGAAGACTTAATCCTGGAAAATGATTCAACATTGGCTAGACGACGTTGTTCATACTGTTTTTTTTTAAGGTGAAGGGGCAGCTATGGACATTGGCGTGTTTTGACGTCGTTGCTGGCTGACTCTGGCTGTGATGGTGCGAGGAGGGTTGTGCTTCTTCACTTCTCGTTTCAAGCAGGCGCAGGAACTGCGAGCATCCCACCATCACGTGGAAAGGCGCTGATGTGTTATTTCCAGCCCGGCCCGAAAGCAGAAGTCCAGCCCGTGTCCTCACACTCAGGGACCTGGGCTGAGTCTCCCGTCTAACCTCGGGACAGGCATCATGTCGCGGAGTCCCCACGGCACCCGGCTCCAAAGCGAGGCCGTCAGGAAGGTCATGCCCTTCCCGCTCGCAGGGCTGAGCGTTTGTGGAAGGAGCGGGTGATGGGCAGGCCTTGGGGGGGTCAGAGTGACCCCAGCCTGAACCACAGAGTTCCCCCACAATCACCAGACTCACCACACAGCTCTGGTTTATGATTCAGGGGAGGATTTCATCTCGGTGTGGGCTGGGGACATCTACTTTCTCTCTTCCATTCTCAAATGGAAAAAGAGGGTCAGATGTTTGAGGATCCATTTTTCAGACAAGCAGTTTGGATGGCAGGGGTGATGTGACTGACGGAGAAGACGAGGACACCGCAGGTTGTACATGCGGCGCTCTTGCGTTCTGGGCACCGTCCGAAAGGCTTTCTCGTGACATAGCATGTTTAATCCTTTTAACAGCCCTGTGATGCAGCTACTCTTCTCTGTTTTACGGAGGCAGAAGCTGAGGTATAGAAAGGCTGATTCTTTTCTGAGGGGGTGAGGGGAATTGTTTGGGCTTCCCTGGTGACTTAGACAGTAAAGAATCTGCCTGCCATGTAGGAGACTCCAGCTTTGATCTCTAGTTGACAAAGATCCCCTGGAGAAGGGAATGGCTACCCACTCCAGTGTTCTTGCCTGGAGAATCCCATGGACAGAGGAGCCTGGCGGGCTACAGTCCATGGGGTCGCTCAGAGCCGGACACGACTAAGCATATACCTTGACTCACTTCATTTTTTTTAATTAAATAAAGTTGATGTGTAACGGTGTATAGGTTTAGGCATACAGTGTGTTACTTTGATGCACTTATGTATGGTAACATAATTGTGAATTAAACAATACCTGTCACATTACGTAATTATAGTACACTATTATTGTCCGTGTTCCTTATATCGTGCGTTAGATATAGCAGTCTTATTTTTCATTTTTTCAGGCAGCTCCATATTGTTTTCTATAGTGTTTGGACCAGTTTACATTCCCACCAGTGCACAAGGTTCTCTTCTCTCCACCTCATCAATACTTGTTATTTCTAGTCTTTGGTTAGCCATTCTAACAGGCGTGTGGTGATGTCTCATTGCAGCTGTGATGTTCCCTTCCGTGGTGATTAGTGATGCTGAGCATCTTTTCATGTGTTTGTTGGCCATTTTGATGTCCTCTTTGGAGAAATGTCTATTTAGATCTGCTCATTTTGAAATCAGATTGTTCATTTTGTTGTTGTTGTTGTTGTTATTGAGTTGACTGAGCTCTTTATATATTTTGAATATTAACCCTTTATTCAATATATGGTTTACAAAAGTTTTCTTCCACAACAAAAGGTTGTCTTTTTATTCTGTGAATAGTTTCTATTGCTATGCTAAATGTGTTGAGTTTAATGTATCGTATTTGTTTTGTTTTTCTTTTGTTTGTGTTTTTGAAATTATGCCCCCCCCCCCAAATTATTGCAAGACCAATTATCAGTGACCAAAGTCACGTCGTCCGCCCAAGGTCACACAGCTGGAAAATGCAGAATCAGGTTTTGAACCCAAATAGGCTGAGCCCAGCCTGTAATCTCTGTCATACTGAATATCAAAGTTATCTGTGCCGGTTGGCCTGCAGGCAATAAACATTAACATTATAATGATGGTAACTGTGCCGACAATCATGTTGGCAGAGAATACTGGTTGAGCACTTACTGTATGCCAAGAACAGAGCCAGTGGCTTTACCGATGGAATCTCCCAGAGACTGGAGACGTCTCGTTTCCTTCCTGTCTTTCATCCCACGCATCCAGTTCCCCAGCAGGTCTTACTCAATCTACATCCTGATTCCTTGGGAGCTGCCTACCTCTCCTCATCTCTGCTAGGAGGCCAAAGGCTACTCAGCTGATGAGGGGCTTGCCCTGTTATATGCACCATTATGGAGCTACACTCAACATTGCCCATTGCAGGCACTCAACAAATGTGTATGCAGTGCATTAATGAAGTGCCTGGTTTCATCATCATTACAGTCTGTGAGGGAGGTGCTCCTGTTGTCTCCACTGGGCCACAGGAGGCAGATTCAGGTTGGGAAGGTGGCTTGCACAGGTCACACGGCAATGAGGAGCGAGAGCAGACATTTGACACTTGAGTGTCGTCCTGAATGGGAGAGCTGGTCTCATTTCAGGGGAATTTACTTCTTCACAAGAGACCCTGTGCCAACACCGAAGCCAGCAGGCATGTGACTGGTCTTGACCAGTCATACGCAGCAATCCTAGACTTGGACTTGGTCATCAGGGAAACCAAGAAGCGGCGAGAGCAGCCCCAGCGCCCAGGGTGTCTGTGCTGGAGCCCAGGTCCAGGGTCCCCAGGGGCGGGGAAGCACGTTTGGACCCTGCGTCCCTAGGCAGAGCCAGGCAGTGGCCGTGAAGAGTTGGTCCTTTAAAGTGAGCCTTCCTTCCACTTCCCCTCCCTGTGTTTCATGCCCCATTCATGGTCCAGCTCCCCTCGAGGCCCCGTTTCCCTTTCAATAGATTCCTCTCTCTGCTGAAATCTCCCAGAGTCAGCTTCAATTGCTGGTAACCAAGAGCCATGCCTGTAACAGCTCAGATTCGAAGGCATGGCTCATCCAGGGAGCCCCGAGGGTCTAAATCCTCCAGCTGCCATGCAATCCCTCCCAGTGACCCCTGTCCGCTTGAGGACCTCCCCTCCTGAAGCCTCGCTGACCCTCAGCGTGGACCTCAGAGAAAGCCAGGGCTGGCCCCAGGGAGGGAGCACCCCTGGGTCACAGAAACCCTCTCCCACAGGCCCCAGGGCGGGGAGTGCGGGGGGCAGGAGAAGCATCCAGAGCTTTGCTCGTAGTCTGCAGGTTGGTTGGGCCGGAAGGCGCAGACCTCGCCTCTGCACTCTTGACCACCCTTTGCTGGACTCTCAGTGACTGAGCCCTCGCGTCTCTGCCGCCCTGTGCTGGCGGGAGCTGGCAGGGGCTTATTCATGAACAGCCCGGGGAGTGGGAACAGTTCACCTGCCCGCTGACTCCGGGGCTTCCAGGGGCCAGCTCCCAGCCCTTGGCCGTGACCTTGTTTCTTTGGATGTTCTCCACAAGCCAGAGTGGATATTAGCTGTAATTACTCATTCGCACGATCCAAAGGCCGCTCTGTATGGAGCTGAGAACCTGCATTGTCTGCGGTGCTTAAATTACTGAACGTTGTGCCATCCATTCTGAATGAGCGCTCATTAATGAGCTGGTGGTTCTAGAAGCTCCTCTTTATTATCCAGAGGCCAAGCACCATCCAGGCAGATGCCTGGGAACCCCACTCCTGTGACCTTTGATCTATCATGGAAAGGGATGGAGAAAAAAACCCGCTTATTAACTTTGCTTTTTCCTGACTGAAGGTGTGATAGACACAAAATAATCATTTAATCTCTAGCTTACAAATGTGCTTTTGTCAAAAAAACAAAATATATATATATGATCAGGAGGGTGATGTCTCTCCTTCCCCTGGGTTCAGTGTTTCAAACCTCTGCTTATCTCAGAATCTTAGTACAGAAAACACCTTTGTTTTTCCTTCTCTCACTGACTCCTCTTTTCAAGTTGTCCCCAACTTTCGGAATTGAAAAGGCTAGTCCTGAGAATGAAATGGCAAAAAAAAAGAAAAGGAAAAAAAAATGGGCAAATAAAAATTAAGGATCAAACATTTAAACCTATCGCGCCACTCAAATGATGACACGCCAAAAGAAAAGTCAGAGTTCAATTTAAAAAGAAAAAGAATTTGGAATGGGAAGATGAGAAACAAGGAAGTCCCCACTTCCTGCCCACGTGTTATCACACAGTAATATTGCACGGTAACACGATACTGCCTCACCCCAAGTCCGAGAGGTCTGACCGTGTCGTTAGCCGGTGACAATGTCAGCGTTGCTTGTGGAGGGAGGGCTCCCATGGAAGGGGGAGGGCTCGATGCTTCCCGGGCTGACATTAATGTCTCTGCAAGGACGCTCTGCCAGGGTGCGACGGGTCACAACCAAATGGATTGCTCCCCAGTGGGCCGGACTCCAGTCAGATTGTCAGGTAAACACAGAAATATTCTGTCTTCGCCTGCCAAGCCTTGTCAAGTGTCTATATTTGTTATTGCATCTTGGGCCCCACGAGGTTCCCACCCATATTTCTTTATAGAGAAAATGTAAACCATATGCTTTCGCCTTATTTCCACCGTATGTATCCAAGCGCCGTTTGAGGCCAGACGTCGTCTTTTGCAAGGAGTCTTTGGAGCGGCAGGCATCAGCCTGCTAAACTTCTTTTTTTTTTTCCTTCCACATTTTGTTATCACTCAAGTAGATTTGATGTTCTGTTACAAAAAAAAAAAATTAAAAAAAGAGTCTTTGTTGGATCCCGAATATGAAGAATTGGATTTTGATTGCCCTAAGTTGTTTTTGTTGTTAATAAATGCTGTTGTGGCCACATGCAAATGACATCAAGGTCTCACACCCACTCCTGATATTCCTTTCTCTGGGTGTGCCTCAGAATCCTTCTCAACGCAGTGTTCCTGGAAGTCCATACAAATCACTAGGCATCATTATCTGCCGTGCCAGTGAGGGACATTTATTTGATGTTGGTCCATATGTATTTTTTTTTACTTTTTTTTCATTTTTTGGTCTCCCTTGTGGCTCAGCTGGTAAAGAATCTGCCTGCAATGTGGGAGACCTAGGTTTGATCCCTGGACTGGGAAGATCCCCTGGAGAAGCGAAAGGCTACCTCCTCCAGTATTCTGGCCTGGAGAATTCCATGGACTGTGTAGTCCATAAGGTTGCAGAGAGTCGGACACGACTGAGCGCCTCTCACTTCCCTTCATGTTTTTTAGAAGATTTACGTGCTTATTTATTTTTGGCTGTGCTGGGTCTTCACTGCTGCCCTTGGGCTGCGTCTGGTTGCGGCGAATGGGTCTGCTCTTCGTTCAGTGGGTGAGCTTCTCCTTGCAGCGGCTTCTCTTGCTGTGTAGCACGGTGGTTGGGGTGCATGGGTTCAGTAGCTGTGTTGCATGGGCTTGCCAAGGAGTAGGTAGTTACTCCACGGCATGTGGGATCTTCCTAGACCAGAGATCGAACCCACATCCCCTGCGCTGCCAGGCGGATTCTTAACCAGCAGACCACCAGGGAAGCCCTACTTCTTTCTCATTTTTAAGACTGAAGTATAGTTAATTTACAATGTTGTGTTAATTCCTGCTGTACGGCAGTTATACATACACATCCATTCTTTTTCTGTTTGTTTGTTTTCTTGTCATTATGGCTTATCACAGGGTAGTGGATGGAGTTCCCTGTGCAATAGAGTAGGACCTTGTTGTGTATCCATTCTCTTATAGAAAAGCCTCCATCTGCTAACCCCAACCTCCCATCCCTCCACTAAGCCCCATGTCCTTGGCAACCGCCAGTCAGATCTCTGCATCCATGATCCTGTTGCTGTTTGGTAGATGGATTCACTTGGAGAGACACATTTTTAAAGACCTGAGTGGGCATTGGGTTTAGATGGCAGCCTCTGGGGCAGACCCATTTCTCCAGGCATTAAAACTCCCGAGGAAAAAAAATAAAATAAAAAAATAAAACTCCCGAGAAACAAAAAGTGAGACAGTTCCCCAAGGAAGAGGCGAGTGAGAGTCCAGCCCCAGCAGGGAGCACCGTGGAGGAGTTGCAGCCTGGGTCAGGCCTGAGAGCCCCCGTGCTCCCCAAATGGCAGATCCTCGGGAAACTCAGGCAGGGCCTGCAACTCCCCGCCGCAATCCCACGCCAGGCTCTGAAGCTATCTGCAGCCCCGCTATTTATCTGCCTGGCGAGGCACAACACTTACTTATTAAAAACATATCTATCATGGTTAATGACTTGATTTTTCCCCTTTAATACAGTGCAATGACAGGTGTAAAGGGAAGGAGAGTCAGATGCTGCTGCAATATGCTTCCTGCTCTGAGATGTCTGAGCACATCAGCCTTCCTCCATGGTGCCGGTTGGGTGGGGGGTGGAGGGGTGCCGCCCACCCCCTCGCTCCCCCCACCCCACCCTACCCCCGACATACACAGATTACACGCTTGTGTTGGATGGAAAATCGTACCATTTGCAGTTTCAGATAAAAGCATGTTCAAGTGCATATGGAAAGTACCATTAGGAGCAACTCCAGAGCGCCGAGTAAAATGGGTCATTAGGTTTTTGTTTGTTGGAGAGTGTCTCCCATCTGACAATGCGAATGGTGCCACTTTGAGCAGCTTATGTTCCCAGTTACATTAAACAGACAAACAGATTGACTGTTTTGCATTTCTCATCTGACAACAGCTTGTCTTCATTTGCCGCACACGGGTGGCAGCGCTGAAAAGCACGGTGGATGGCTGCCGCCAAGGTCCTGGTTTTGAATAACAGCAGATGCCAACACCGAACTTCAAAATCAATCACTTCTTTTTCCTGAGTATGGATAAAAGGTCTAGGAGAGTGCCTGCAGGGGAATTTCTGCTGTTTACAGCGGAACACAGAGAAGCCATGTTCATTACCAAACTTTCTGCAAGAAATCACAAGCTTGGGGAATTTTAGCAAGGGAGGCGGTGGGGAAGATGCGGGACTGCAGCGCTGCTGAGAGCGGGCGGCATGATCTGAGAACACGCGTTGTGATGGAGGCGATGACCATATCAGTGGATCTGATTCTGGCGCGAGGTCTTAATACGCAGTGACAGAAAAGAGAAGTCGTTTTCACACCGGCCGCTTTTCTCGGTAGCCAGTGGTCGGTGGGTTAATTGAAAGCTTTCTCCAAGAGGGAGGCAGTCCAAGGGGCCATTTCTTACTTGAAATTATAAAGTTAATGGCTTGATTTCAAGTCAGCCAGCATGTGATCCAGGATCTTTGGATCTCCGACTGCCCAGCTGCTGAGGCCCCTCTAGTAATCCCACCATGGCCTCTCGCGGGCATCAGAGGGTGGACCACAGTCCCGGCTTAGCATCATCCCTGAGGCATTCAGGTGCCCTGCAAGCTTGTGACGGATGTGAGTGGGAGATGGACCCCCGCCCCCGAAGTCTGGCCCCCTCCTATCTGCTCTGAGCCTCATCTGTTCTGTGAGAGGCAGGGAACCTTGGTGGCTCAAGTCCGGAACTTTGGCAGTGGACAAATCATAGCTCGGTCCTCAACTCTGCCCCTGAAAGGCTGTGAGAGGGAGCAGACGTGATCTCGCTTCGCTGAGCCAGTTTCCTCATCCACAACATAGGGAGAGTAGCGAAGCTTCCGCGGGACAGCATCATTGCAGAACTGAAACGTGATCAAGTGTATAAAAGTCGTAACAGTGCTCCTTACCCAGAACATCGTAAATGTTCAGTAATGGCTGGTAGGTGTGTGTGTAAAACTATATGCATTTTATTATATGTGGTTCATATGTGTGCATACACATACATATCATAAAATACATAATAGAATGTGTTACCTGTGAGCATGTGTATACACTCTCATATGTAATATACAATACAGTGCATATATATTGAATGTGTAAATACTTACACACGTCTAAAGGTAAAATCTTCCCACAGTGACTACGTGAAGGTCTGAAATGCTATGGAGCCTCAGTCCTCTGGCCCTCCCCAGGAGGCCGGCAGGGGACACTCCCCTTGTCCTCCACCAGCCTCATCTCGTTCATTCTCTCAAATGGGAAGAGACTTTTTCCTTCCGTCTCATAACAGGCAGTTGAGCTCCATCAAGGGTCCCCTGTCATCCTGAAAGCCGGCACCTGTGGACGTCCCGTGTGCATGTCCTGCAGGGGGAGAGATGAAGTCTGGGCAGGGAGAAGTCACTTCCCCGGCGTCTGGCTGGTCCATGGACCGGCGGGCGTGCAAACCCTGGCACGGCTCACATCTGCATCTGCCCCGGGGATGGCGGTTCCCCCGCGGAGATGGGGAAACAGGGTCCTGTCACACCAGGCACCTATGGGACCCGTCCTCCTGAGAACCCAACTCACCTCTCCTGTGGTCCGGCCTCAGCTTTTTTTTTTTTGGCTTGGGGACCTGCCTTGTGACTGAGCACCTCTGATTCCCGTTGCCCAAAAACCAACCCAAATATAAGCATTTGGATTTTTATCAAAGCTTGTGGCAGACCCTGCAGTTGAAATCACGTTTTTCACTGACATAAAACTCAAGAGAGTTCTGAAAGGATCTCTTAAACAGAAACAAACCTCAGACTTCTGAGGTTCTGTCTGCCTTCTCAGAAAAAAATAAAGAAGAATTTTTTTTTTTAGGAATTCATTGAAATCCTAGGATAATCTTGAGTTGAGGATGAGTCTTTTTTTTTTTTTTTAAAGAAATGTCTTTAATTTTTAAAACGTTTGTTTATTTTTGGCCTTGCTGAGTGTCCGTGGCTACTTGAGGGCCCCCCCATTTGCGACAAGTGGGGGCCACAGTGCTTGTCTGTGTGGGCCTCTGCTTGCGGTGGCTTCTCTGCCTGCAGCTCCTGGGCCCTGGGGCACAGGGTCTCAGGACTTGTGGCTCCTGGCGCTTGGCAGCCCGAGGCATCTGGTCGGGGGTCTTCCCTGGCCAGGGGTCAAACCTGTGTCCCCTCACTGGCAGGCGGATTCTTAAACCATTAGACCACCAGGAAATCCGAGGATGCAGCTTTTTAAGAGTTAACTCATTAATGTACAGGCAGTCAACAGTCAATACATGTTGGCTGTTTTTAGCCTTTTACTCCAATCTGGCTGGAGCCTCGCTGGGAGCCCTTGTGCTTAGGATGATACAGATAGTCACCGGCGTGTATTAATATTCAGGTCGCCCATGACCACATGTTACTGGAGCGTGTCTGTCATGCCACGAAGGTCCTGCGTGCTAGGGGAGTGGGGGACATGTCAGGCAGGCCCCCTGCCCTCAGCAACTGCTGGTCACTCAGATGTCCTAAGAAGTGGACGAATCTAGTCCAGGGGACGGTGGGACAGACAGCCCTGCTTCTAAGGGACTAGAATTTGGGGGGTGGGGTGGGGGTGAAGAGATGGCTCTGGGCCAGAGTGGTTTAACGTCAAACAGGAGGATAGATCCTTTCAGAAGTCATACTCAGCGTCAGCAAAGGAGAGAGACGATGAGGAAGAAATAACTTGAACCCTGCAATGCGAAGGTGCGGGTCTCCACTTAGAGCCAAGCAGGAGGCCTTCACTGCCTGAGAAGGATCAGGGTCACGGCAGCAACAGGCTGCCGTGTCTGCATGGGACACTGGTCTGCCCGGGAGCCCTTCCTTTGAAGTCCGAAATGCTCGGAGCATCACGGCTTGTTGGGGCAGCAGAGGCACCGGAGATAACTTTTAAAAAAAAGTTTAATTGCCTGATTTTCCTCTCTTCCCTGAACCACCCTCATTCCCTCCAGTCTTTGTGCCTGGGCCTGGCACGGAGGGCCTTTTGTTGTCTTAACAGAGGCTGAAACCCGCTTAGGGCCTGGAGTTTGCTGTTTTAATTCACCAGTGGAAGGTTTTGTCATTCTCTTTGTTTGTTTTTCTTTTCCGTTTTCTTTCTCTAAGCCAGGGGGACAATGCGTTTGCAGAGCAGAAGCCCAGTGCTCGGGCGCTCCCTGGGTCCCGAACAAAACCCTCATTAACGGGGAGGTGGGTTTCCTGGTCACAGCTCTTAGCCAGGGGGCAAAGGTCGCCCATTAACCAGCATCCAGTCTAAACAGGACTGTGTAAAATGACTGGAGGGGAAGGAGAAAAAGTCAAATATTTGCTCTTAATTCTCAAGTTAGTTTCCCCCCAGGGGTGTTCAAGGAAGCGTAGAGAATGACAGACGCAGCACTGGGGCTGCAGACCCGCAGGCCCCGTCCTGGCCGCCCGTCAGCACCCCGAGCAGAGGGGCCGCTGCTCCGGAGCTGGAGGGCAGGGTGCTCCCGGGCTCCGCTCCCGCTTTCAGACCCGGGCCCTGGGGCCTCTCCCGGTGGTACCCAGACAGGAGCAGGATCCTGCTGTGTGATAAGCCACTTCTGCAATATCTGTTCCGCTGCCTGGAACCCTCTGAGGGTCCCCTCGAAGCCCTCCGAAGCCAGCAGGGGCTTGCCAGGTGCACAGGTGACTTGGATGACATTCTCCTCCCCTGCCTTCGCCAGAGTTCAGCCCCCATGCCGTGCCCCTCCCCACACCTGCAGCAGGTCCTGGCCCGGGGGCTCTTTCCTATGACCAGATCACCCTTCCCTGGGTCTTTGTGCGCTGGCATCTCTGGGGTGTCCGTGCCCCACTCGCCTGCACACCGCGGTAGGGAGGCTGATCGCTGGAAGCCCTGGCGCCACAGCCAGGCATTACCCTCTTCTGACCCCCCCCAGCTGGAGCCTGCTTCCAAAGGGCATTCTTGGTTCTCCTCCTCCTCCGGTGGCCCCTGGGGGTGGGATGGGTGGGGATCTGCAGAGCCTGCTTCCCCAGATGAGAGCAGGTAACCCCGGGGCCCAGCATGGTAGCTCGTTTCCCCAAATTCACCAACCAGACAAGCCCCTCTCCCTTCTCCCAGGACAAAAGGCCCCGTGGGCAGAGAGAGGCTAGAATGATCCGGGAACACGGGTTCCCAGCTCCGCCCCCGCCGGCTTCATCCAAGAGTCCCCTTGCAGGGGCCCTGGCCCTTGATGTGTACTCTGCTGTCCTTGACGTGAATATTCTTAATCAATGTGAACAGGGGGTCCTGCGGTTTTATCACGCACTGGACCCCAAATTCTATAGCAGAGCCTGACCTCAGCTGTGCAAGAGACTCACTTACAAAGGTTTTAAAACCTATCCAGGAGAGTTGTTTGGGCTTAACCAGAGGGAACTCCCCGGGAGACCCTGGGGGTAGCCCAGGTGTAGGTCCACTGCTCAACAGAAGACTGTGTGTGGAAGGAAACCAGAGGATGGGGAATGTGTGTTGGCCCCAAGACACACCAAAGGCCCATAGGTCCATATTTCCGTTGAACTCAACTCTGGCCCTTCAAAACGCTGGAAATACTTCACTGTGATGAAAATACAAATGATGGTAATGATGTTTATGGGGTGCTCACTATCAGCCCAGCACTCTTCTGAGGACTTGTATGTTCCATTGCGTTTGACTTTCACACTCTCTACACAGCAGGTCCTGTTACTTTCTCCATGGACAGACAGGAAGCTGAAACTCTGAACTCTTTGTTTGCACAGCTCTCTAGTGCCATTGACTTGAGTTTCCTCTTCCTGGTTGATAGTCTTAACTTTCTTAGGGAATTTGCGATACCCTCCAAGGCTTGAGAAGGGCCCTGTTTATTCCTTGTCCCAGCCACCTCCATCACGCCCAGCTCACAGTAGGTATTCAGCAAACGCCCATGCCATCAGTTCCTTCCATGGCAGACTTGCCACATCGTTGCTCTTTTTCTCTGGGTAGGAAACTTGATGCTGCTTTCTGGCTGTTGAGCAGCATTGCCAAGAAAAAACTTCCAAAGTACCTGTTGTCCACGTTGTCTTATTTGGACCCTCTTCGCTACCCACAGCACTGAGCTCAACTACAGAGCAGGACCTCATGATGTGAACTTTGTCTTGATCAAGACCGCATGCCCCCACAGATATCATCCTGGAGACGTGACTGGTAGGAACAGGAAGTGGCCGGTGAAGTCAGAGCCCTGTGTCAGAAACAGGGGCCAGGGCCAGGCAGCGGGCAGGGCCGCGTCCACCGTGCAGGGCCGGGGCCAGCGACGGGGGCTGAGTGAAGCTGTTTGGCACAGGGCTTCTGCTTTTCCCAATAAGAAAAGTTGTTGGCCAGAGGAGCCTGCGTGCAGAAGGGCAGACAAACTGCAAACTCAGGAAAACAGAGGAGGGCCAACTGGACCGTCTCGGTAGCTCTGAACTTCAGGGGAAAACAATACATAGGGCTGGAGAGAAAATGAACCCACATGTCCTGTTAATCTTCGTGCTTGACAGGCCTGTGCTTGTCCCAGGACTCTTCCTGGGTCCTGGGGTTTCTGCTTTCCTTAACCCCAGGGCAGGAGAGGCAACAGATCAAGGTCTTAATGTAGTCAAAAGATTTAAAAAGCAGAGGAAAGACATAAAAACAAAATCACGAGTCTTGAAATACAGAGTAAATACGTTGTGACGGGGAAGATGTTGAAATCTGTCTACAGAGGTGACTTTGGTGGTGGTGTTCAGTCATTCAGCCATGTCAGATTCTTTGTGACCCCATGGACTGAAGCACGCCAGGCTTCCCTGTCCTTCACTATCTCCTGGAATTTGCTCGAACTCCTGTCCATTGAGCCTGTGATGCCATCCAACCATCTCATCCTCTGTCACCCTCTTCTCCTGCCTCTTCTCCTTCAATCTTCGAAAAGCATCAGAATCTCTTCCAACAAGTCAGCTCTTCGCATCAGGTGGCCAAAGTATTGGAGCTTCAGTATCAATCATTCCAATGAATATTCAGGTTTGATTTTCTTTAGGGTGGACTGGTTTGATCTCCTGGCTGTCCAATGAACTCTCAAGAGTCTTCTCCAGCCCCACAGTTCAAAAGCATCAGTTCTTCAGCACTCAGCCTTCTTTATGGTCCAACTCTCACATCTGTACATTTATTCATAGACTGTTCCCTTAAACCTGCAAAAGACTTTTCAGCCTTTCCTGCCTCCTCGGATATTTATCTTTCTGATCACATTCAGACACTTAACTCCATTTGTTATGTGCTTACTTGATATGTAGTGAAAAAGTGAAAGTGCAAGTCGCTCAGTTGTGTCTGACTCTGCGACCCCGTGGACCATACAGTCCATGGGATTCTCCAGGCCAGAATACAGGAGTGGGTAGCCTTTCCCTTCTCCAGGGGAACTTCCCAACCCAGGGATCAAACTCAGGTCTCCCGCCTTGCAGGCGGTTTCTTTACCAGCTGAGCCACAAGGGAAGCCCTACTTGATATGTAATAACTTATTTAACCCCATAGTAATGCGAAGAGGAAGATTTTACTATTGTCCCATTTTACAGATGGAGCTAAGAAAAATCAAGCTAGATGAGGTTGGAATCAGCTCTAGACCTGTTTTCCTGTTTTCACAGCCATCAATCAGTATGTTCAGAGAGCTTACAAGGCCAGTGGAGGGGCTGGATAAGTGGAGAGGTAGACGGGTGGGTTCCCTGGTTTTTGGAAGGAAAGTCTGGCATGCAGAGTGAGAGACTCCTTGCCAGGCTGTAGGGAAGCCACAGAGCGAAGAGGCCAGCAGCAGAGCGGACCTCGCTGGCTTGTTCCCCTAAGGACCCTGGGCAAGGAACAGGCTTCAGTTTCTCGTCTGTGAGGCAGGCATGCTAACAGCCCCTACCTCAGTGGTTTGTTGAGAGACTTTAAAGCGAGAAAAGGGGCTTTTGGGCACAGCAGGCAGTGCCTGACACAGACTGAGCACCTAGGAGAGGGTCTCCACCACCACCCGGTGTGAGACCCCACTTTCTGAAACCTCCCGGGACAAGACTGTGCCTTGGAGCTGTCTGCGCTCACTTGATCCCAGGGTGCGAATGACTCCAGAAGGCTTTGGTTGGCAATGCAGCAGAGTGTGGGCTGAGGCGCTGCAAGGTTTGAGCAGCTTCGAATATCTAGCCTGTTCATTGTCTTTCTTATTCCTAAAAACACCTCTTCCACCCCCCCCACCCCCAAAAAAGAGGTGTATCCTGAGAGAATTACATTTGCTGCATGGGCTTCCGGCATTACTATTGCTAACTTTATCCTTTTCGCTTGTGTAGTGGGCTGTAGACCGTTTTCAAGGGGAGGACCAACATTCTGTCTGCAGAACTGTGGACATGGAGAGCAAAGTGAGAAATGAACCTTGTTCCTTCCTGGTTCCATCTCAGGCATGCAGGCTATATACTTCAGCTGATGTTTTTAAAATTGAAGTAGAGTTTATTCACAATATTGTATTAATTTCTGCTATTCAGCAAAGTGATTCATATATATATATAGGGGCGAAGACCACTTCTTGCTCCCACTGTATCCCAAACAACCAGCCTAGTGCCTAGCATCTAACAGGTGCCCCATAAACACTTTAAAATGGATAAGGAATGCACACAAAGCCTTGAGCATCATCCGCCAGGCCCACTGAGGTCACACAGTCGCTGGTGGCTACAGCTAGTCCTTTGTGGAATGTGACTTCTGCCATGTTACTCCCTGCATGGATTAAGAACCAGTCAGAAAAACAGAACTCACCCCTGGTAGGTTCAGAGGAGGAAACTGAATATGAGCATCTAGTTCCAAACAGTTAGGAGGCTATAAAGGGATAAAAGGAAAGGTAAGGCTGCCCAGAAATCAGCAGGGGTGGGAAGCTGCTAGCACATTGGAAGTGTGTTGTTTTAGGACCAGAACCCAGAGGCAGGAGCCACACGGAGAGAGAAGCCGGAGCGCAGAGGGCAGACCGTACCACAGGACTGGACCCGGAGGGTGAGGTGACGCCTGAAGGGGTGGGCATCCTTGGTTTCTCCCTGCCGCTCACTCCCTCTGATTCCCTGCCAGCGCCTACCTTTGTCTGGATCCGTCACGAAGTGGTTTGCCAGTTGAGGGGCTGAGAAATGTCGTCCCCTTTGGCCAGTCCCCTGCCATGCAGAGCAAAGGTGGGCAGGGCAGGGAAGGGGTCGCCGAACAAATAGGCGGACCACTGTCCCGGCCCCAAGGCTGCAGGCCTCCTGTGTGGCAGGTCCACGGATGACGCAGAAAAAGCAGTCTTTGCCTAGCCTCACCGGGACGCGAACATTTATGACAGGCAATTCATATTTCTTCCTGATGATCCTCGATTGTCACTGTGCAGAGGATCTCAGGGGAGATGAGGGATACTCAAATTCCCAGGCCCCCTCTGCAGAGTGTGGTTCAGACCACCTTCAGGGCAGGGACTGGGATTCTGTATTTATAATAGAGGGTGCCATCTCATGGAGGACCAGGCCTGGTGATTCTAATGCCATGCCATGATTAAAGGTCAATAGTTTGAGAAACACCAACTTAGTTAGCTCCAGGACTTGGGCAGTATTCTAGATTCCATAGGAAGGAAGCAGGCACCTTTGGAAGCTGCTGTATGGGGCAGGAAGATCACACAGTGCCTGAGGGTAGACCTGTTTTGTGTGTGAGGCCAACAAGACCATCTCCATGGAGCCAACCCTCCAACCCGAGTCTTGCACCCAAAATGCCTTTGTTTTATTCTAAAGTCAGGCACACACGTGGCACAGAGGTTAAGCACACAAGCTCTCAAGTCTGCTGAACCTGGTTTGAAACTCAGTTCTCCGCGGCTAAACTCTCTGCAGAGACCACCCTGCCTCTCAGCTTGGTGTTACCTTCTTTAACCCAAAGCATATTCAGAAAGAAAATTTCCCTTCATCTCGGGCCCTGATCCAGTGACCCATGTAACTAGTCCTGGGGAAAGATAATGTCCAGTCAAGCCCTAATGCTCTAAGGGAAATTAATATGTAGAGGTGGCCGGCTATCTCTTAGCAGATGAGAGGCAGGCCGCATCTGCATAATATGCCCTCTGTTCTAAGCTGCCTGGGAGACCACGCTTTTATCTGATGGGAAGCAGCTTCCCTTCCCATGCGGGTCTCAGGCTTGGAATTTTAAGAGGGCTTAGAAACAAGTGTCTGGAGGTTTGTTGATTAAGGACAGGGCAGGCTAAGAGAGTCTAAGAGAGCATGCTCTGGACTCTGAGCGCTTGAAGTCCAGCCGTGGTTGTCTTTCTCGAGGTTGCAACTATCTTGAAAGAATGACTTGGTTTCTCCAAGCCTCAGTCTCCACATCTCTGAAATGGGTACCAGACGCCTCCCTTTAGGTGACTTGGTAAAACTGTTAGGAAGGCCATGGGCTCACAGTGCAGGGCCTTGTGTGGGGGCCGCATGGTGGCCGCAGCTGTCACCCAAAGGACAGCGGGAGGGGCAGCTTCGTCTGGCGGCATCTGGGGCCGGACCGTGAAGACCCCAAGGGCTGGGGCTGAGGCGGCCCGCTCTACCCGCCACACGGCCCCTCCAGGTGGCCAGCTTGGGCATCCCCGCAGCAGGGCGGCCTCAGGTCCTCGCGTGGATTTCAGGTCTCTAGGAGAAATGAGGCAGAAGTTACCTCTTAAACAGCCAGACCCTGGATAGTACCAGCTCTGCCACTGACTCCTGGTCAGAGCCAATCAGCCCAGACCCAGAGGGAGGGGACCCAAGCCCACATCTTGAAGGCGGGCATGTCAAAAACTGTGAAGCCATGTTTGTTTGGTTGCAGCACGTGGGATCTCTCACTGCATCGCGCGGCAGATTCTTAACCACTGGGTCCCCGGGGACGTCCCTGTGGCCATCTCTGATACCTCCTTGAGGAAGCTGTCCTTGGTTCTCCCTCCCCTCTTCTGTGCCCCTACTCCTCCCTTTATCTGCTTTCCTCTAGGAACTGAATAATTACCCCTGGTGTGAAGTCTTGCCATTAAACTGGGGGTGATTTCCTTGAATAAAGGACCGGAGTTCCTTGATAAATTATTTGGCACAAATGGCTTCTCAATACCTCGGCGCTATAATGAGGAGTGTTAGAGTTCCTGAGATTTGTGTCTTGTCTTCTGGTTTGCTCACCGTCTGAGCACAGAGAGACTCACTCACAGGAGGTTCCCGGAATGCAGCGGTGGAATGAGTGGAGGAGTGGATGAGCGAATGAATGAACAAGTGAGCCAAGGCTTCCCACACAGTCCTGTTCCGAGGTTAAGGGAACCAGGCTAGCTAATGAGTTCCCTGAGAGTCTCGCCTGTGTAGATGCCCCAGCTTTAATTACACACAGGTCCTGGCAGGTCGGGGGAAAACAGCTGGCCTCTACCCAGCACCCTCACAATAGACCGCGGTCTGCACCGCCAGCTGCCGGTCCTCGAGCCTCCAGTGTGGACTCATCAGCTGTGTCCGGCCTCCTTGGCGCCCCCGCCCCGCCTCCCGCCTCACCAGGAAGGGGCCGTTTGCAGAGTGAGAGCCTCCCAAGGCCGAGGGCCCGGGTGCTTCCTGCCTGCCCGAGCGCAGAGCAGCAGCTGGGCTGGGAGGCTGGCAGGTGTCTAACAGCCCGCTGCGATCCTGCATAACAGGAAGTGAAAGAGAACACCGTATCCAATCGAAGCTGCAGTGGAATATGGGCTGCAATGCTTAATTAACCACCCTCAGTCATCTCACGGATCTCTGTGGTTGCCAAAGTGGGGAAAAAGAGTGAAGACTGAATGCACGGAGGGTACAGAGCTGTTTCTGTGTCCCCCGCCCCTCAACTGGTTCCATGTAAATTACTTTTTCACTATTTATCATGAAAATTTCAAAATGTACACAAAATTGGAAGAAAGTAGTCAATTCCCATGTACTCATCACTCTACTGCAGTGAGCAACACTGTAAAGCATTTTTTTTTAACTGAAGTACAGTTGATCTGGGGCTTCCCTGGTGGCTCAGATGGTAAAGAATGCCTGCGATGCAGGACACCCAAGTCCGATCCCTCGGTCGGAAAGTCCCACTGGAGAAGGGCATGGCAACCTACTCCAGTCTTTTTGCCTGGAGAATTCCATGGACAGAGGCATCTGGCAGGCTATAGTCCATAGCATTGAAAAAGTCACAGTACAGCAAAGTGATTCTTTTCCCTTATAGATTATCACAAGATATTGCATATAGTCCCCTGTGCTATGCAGTAGGTCCTTGTTGTTTATCTGTTTTATGTATAGTAGCATGTGTCTGTTCATCTCTTTCCCCTTTGTTAACCATAAATTTGTTTTCTGTGTCTTTGAGTCTGTTTCTGTTTTGTAAATAAGTTCATTTGTATCATTGTTTCTTTGATTCCACATGTAAATGATATAATATTTGTCTCTGACTTACTTCACTTAGTACGATAATCTCCAAGTTCACCCATATTGCTGTAAATGGCATTATTTTGTCCTTTTTATGTCATACACATGTACCACATCTTCTTTATCCGGGCCACTGTAAAACAGTGGTGCAGTGAACATATGGGTGCATGGATCCTCGTGAGTTAAGAGCTTCCTCTGTAATATGTCCAGGAGTAGGATTGCTTGCGGAACGTCGTACTGTTCTCCATGGTGGTTGCACCAGTTTACATTCCCACCAACAGTGGGAATTTATTTGTAGACTTTTTTGCTGATGGCCATTCTGACTGGTGTGAGAAGGCCCCAGGCCCGTGCTGGCACTCTGATATCTGGCGTCAGGGTCTGGAAGACTCTACTGGGGCTGTTGCTTCCCCACTGGCAGGTGAAGCTGGTCCCTGGAGTCTGGCTGGAGTGTCCAGGGATCCCAGAGCTGGTTCCTGCAGGGTCCTATTGCAGTTCTTTTGAGTCCGGTGTCAGCCCCCTGGGGCTGGTCTGGAGGTGTGTGCAGCCTCCATGGAGGGAAGGGTGAGGCCTGCCCACTGGGTCTTGGCCCTCGGGTGGAGGCGGTTGCTCACTTGTGTCCGACTCTTGGCGACCCCTTGGGTTGAAGCACCCCAGGGCTCCCTGCCCTCCACTGTCTCCCGCAGTTTGTTCAAACCCATGCCCATCGAGTCGGTGACGCCATCCAACCACCTCATCCTCTGCCGTCCCCTTTTCCTCCTGCCCTCACTCTTTCCCAGCATCAGGGTCTTTTCCAGTGAGTCAGTTCTTCGCATCAGGTGGCTGAAGTGTTGGAGTTTCAGCTTCAGCATCAGTCCTTCCAATGAATATTCAGGACTGATCTCCTTTAGGGTTGACTGGTTTGATCTTCTTGCTGTCCTAGAGACTCTCAAGAGTCTTCTCTAGCACCAGAGTTTGAAAACATCAATTCTTCGGCACTCAACTTTCTTTATGATCCACCTCTCACATCTATAAATGACTACTGGAAAAACCATACTTTTACTATACAGACCTTTGTCAACAAAGGTCTGTATATCTCTGCTTTTTAATATGCTGTCTAGGTTTGTCATAGGTTTTCTTTCAAGAAGCAAGTGTCTTTTAATTTCATGGCTACAGTCACCATCTGCAGTGATTTTGAAGCTCAAGAAATAAAGTCTGCTACTGTTTCCATTTTTCCCCCATCTGATTGTCACAAAGTGGCCCTCAGGTAGGCAGGATCATGTCTAGCGGGACTGTCTGAGGCAGTGGTGGGCTCTTTTGTCTTTAGGCAGCCTGTCTGCTCATAGGTGGGGCTGTGTTCCCACCCAGGTAACTGTTTGCCCTGAGAGAGAAAGCCAAGTAAAACGGTAGGTGTTGTGAGAGAGCATCAGAGGGCAGGCACACTAAACCCATAATCACAGAAAACTAGCCAATCTGATCACAGGACCAGAGTCGTGTCTAACTCAATGAAACTAAGCCATGCCATGTGGGGCCACCCAAGGCAGACGGGTCATGGTGGAGAGGTCTGACAGAATGTGGTCCACTAGACAAGGGAATGGCAAACCACTTCAGTATTCTTGCCTTGAGAACCCCATGAACAGTATGAAAAGGCAAAATGATAGGATACTGAAAGAGGAACTCCCCAGGTTGGTAGGTGCCCAATATGCTACTGGAGATCAGTGGAGAAATAACTCCAGAAAGAATGAAGGGATGGAGCCAAAGCAAAAACAATACCCAGTTGTGGATGTGACTGGTGATGAAAACAAGGTCTGATGTTGTAAACAGCAATATTGCATAGGAACCTGGAATGTTAGGTCCATAAATCAAGGCAAATTGAAAGTGATCAAACAGGAGATGGCAAGAATGAACTTTGACATTCTAGGATTCAGCAAACTAAAATGGACTGGAATGGGTGAATTTAACTCAGATGACCATTATATCTACTACTGTGGGCAAGAATCCCTTAGAAGAAATGGAGTAGCCATCATGATCAACAAAGAGTCCAAAATGCAGTACTTGGATGCAATCTCAAAAACGACAGAATGATCTCTGTTCGTTTCCAAGGCAAACCATTCAATATCATGGTAATCCAAGCCTATGCCCCAACCAGTAACACTGAAGAAGCTGAAGCTGAACAGTTCTATGAAGACCTACGAGACCTTTTAGAACTAACACCCCCAAAAAAATGTCCTTTTCATTATAGGGGACTGGAATGCAAAAGTAGGAAGTCAAGAAACACCTGGAGTAACAGGCAAATTTGGCCTTGGAGTACAGAATGAAGCAGGGCAAAGGCTAATAGAGTTTTGCCAAGAGAACACACTGGTCATAGCAAACACCCTGTTCCAACAACACAAGATAAGACTCTACACATGGACATCACCAGAGGGTCAACACCGAAATCAGATTGATTATATTCTCTGCAGTCAAAGATGGAGAAGCTCTATACAGTCAGCAAAAACAAGACCAGGAGCTGACTGTGGCTCAGATCATGAACTCCTTATTGCCAAATTCAGACTTAAATTGAAGAGAGTAGGGAAAATCACTAGACCATTCAAATCAAATCCCTTATGACTATACAGTGGAAGTGAGAAATAGATTCAAGGGACTAGATCTGATAGACAGAGTGCCTGATAAACTATGGATGGAGGTTCGTGACATTGTACAGAAGACAGGGATCAAGTCCATCCCCATGGAAAAGAAATGCAAAAAACCAAAATGGCTGTCTGAGGAGTCCTTACAAATAGCTGTAAAAAGAAGAGAAACCAAAAGCAAAGGAGAAAAGGAAAGATATACCCATTTGAATGCAGAGTTCCAAAGAATAGCAAGGAGAGATAAGAAAGCCTTCCTCAGTGATCAGTGCACAAAAATAGAGGAAAACAACAGAATGGGAAAGACTAGAGATCTCTTCAAGAAAATTAGAGATAACAAGGGAACATTTCATGCAAAGATGGCCTTGATAAAGGACAGAAATGTTATGGACCTAGCAGAAGCAGAAGATATTAAGAAGAGGTGGCAAGAATACACAGAAGATCTATACAAAAAAGATCTTCATGACCCAGACAATCACGATGGTGTGATCACTCACCTAGAGCCAGACATCCTGGAATGTGAAGTCAAGTGGGCCTTAGGAAGGATCACTATGAACAAAGCTAGTGGTGGTGATAGAATTCCAGTTGAACTATTTCAAATCCTAAAAGATGATGCTGTGAAAGTGCTGCACTCAATATGCCAGCAAATTTGGCAAACTCAGCAGTGGCCACAGAACTGGAAAAGGTCAGTTTTCATTCCAATCCCAAAGAAAGGCAATCCCAAAGAATGCTCAAACTACTGCACAATTGCACTCATCTCACACACTAGTAAATTAATGCTCAAAATTCTCCAAGCCAAGCTTCAGCAATACGTGAACCATGAACTTCCAGATGTTCAAGCTGGATTTAGAAAAGACAGAGGAACCAGAGATCAAATTGCCAACATCTGCTGGATCATTGAAAAAGCAAGAGAGTTCCAGAAAAACATCTATTTCTGCTTTATTGACTATGTCAAAGCCTTTGACTGTGTGGATCACAATAAACTGGAAAATTCTGAAAGAGATGGGAATACCAGACCACCTGACCTGCCTCTTGAGAAACCTGTATGCAGGTCAGGAAACAACAATTAGAACTGGACATGGAACAACAGACTGGTTCCAAATAGGAAAAGGAGTACATCAAGGCTGTATATTGTCACCCTGCTTATTTAATTTATATGCAGAGTACATCATGAGAAATGCTGGGCTGGATGAAGCACAAGCTGGAATCAAGATTGCGGAGAGAAATATCAATAACCTCAGATATGCAGATGACACCACCCTTATGGCAGAAAGTAAAGAGGAACTAAAGGGCCTCTTGATGAAAGTGAAAGAGAAGAGTGAAAAAAGTTGGCTTAAAGCTCAACATTCAGAAAACTAAGATCATGGCATCCGGTCCCACCACTTCATGGCAAATAGATGGAGAAACAGTGGAAACAGTGGCAGACTTTATTTTTTGGGGCTCCAAAATCACTGCAGGTGGTGACTGCAGCCATGAAATTAAAAGACGCTTACTCCTTGGAAGGAAAGTTATGCCCAACCTAGATAGCATATTAAAAAGCAGAGACATTATTTTGCCAACAAAGGTCCGTCTAGTCAAGGCTATGGTTTTTCCAGTAGTCATGTATGGATGTGAGAGTTGGACTGTGAAGAAAGCTGAGTGCCAAAAAATTGATGCTTTTGAACTGTGGTGTTGGAGAAGACTCTTGAGGGTCCCTTGAACTGCAAGGAGATCCAACCAGTCCATCCTAAAGGAGATCAGTCCTGGGTGTTCACTGGAAGGACTGATGCTGAAGCTGAAACTCCAGTACTTTGGCCACTTCATGTGAAGAGTTGACTCATTGGAAAAGACCCTGATGCTGGAAGGGATTGGGGGCAGGAGGAGAAGGGGACGACAGAGAATGAGACGGCTGGATGGTATCACTGACTCGATGCACATGGGTTTGGGTAGACTCCGATAGCTGGTGATGGACAGGGAGGCCTGGCGTGCTGCGATTCACGGGGTCACAGAGAGTCGGACACGACCGAGCGAGTGAACTGTCCCAGCATTGGACCCTACAGGCTGTTGGGTGGGGCCAGGTCTTGGTGCGAATGAGAAAGAGGGTAGATTTCAAGATGGCAGCCTCCAGCATCAGCATCCATGTGGCTGGGTGCTCCCAAATGTGTACCCCGCCGGTGTCCACATCCCCATGGTGAGATGCTGCTGTCCCCCACCTCTCAGGCAGACTCTCCGAGAGTCACAGTGGGTCTGGCCCAGGCTTCTATCAAATTACTGCCTTTGCCTGGGGTCCTGGTGCTCATGAGGTCTTTCTTATATGGTCTTTCAAGAGTGAAGCCTCCATTTCCCCCAGTCCTCTGGGGCTCCTGACGTCAAGCCGCACATTTGGCCTTCAAAGACATTTGCTGTGGTGGCTCATCCTCCCAGTTCCGGAGCTCCCAGCTGGAACTCCACCATCATGGTTGCTTTCCTCAACAGAGCCAATTCTGGACTGTTCTGTGTTCATGCCCCCGGTTCTCTGACATAACACAGACGGGGTGTTCACCTCTGATTTTATTTTTTAATGGGTTTCCAAAGCTTTGTTTCATTTTGTTTATTTGCTATAGAGTCAAATCTGTGCCATACTCTTAGGAATGGTCCCTATGTGTGTGTGTGTTGGGGGGTGGGGAGGGGGAGTACTGAGTGAATTCATGCAGTTGTATCTATCACAGATATTTGTATAAATGCATAGAAGGTCTTGAGGTGGCTTATGCAGTTAGTTGCATGTAGGTGTAATAGCCATGTGATCAGAATGTCTGTGCAGGATGGTTACATAGGGCTGTGTTGTTTCACGTGTTAAAGATGTGTGGTAGTGGGTCTGTGGGCAGCCATGAGTGAGGGGCACTGGTGTGTCTGCCTGGAGAGATATTTCAATTGACAGGGAGGTGTCCTTTCAAAGTTAAGCAAGCTTGGCTTCCTTCTCTAGAGCCAGATGATTAAAAGTGTTCTCAGAGAAGATCATATAGCTCCCCTCTACTTCCAGACTAGACTTGTTCACTTGGATGGACTTCCCAGGGAATCCTTGGCATGCTTAAAAAAATCCATGGGGGCATGAATGTATTAAAAACAACAACAACAGCAACAACAACAACAAAAATCAGCTGATGTTTTAAGGGCTTACTAAGAGGCTGGTGCTTTTCATTATTGACGTCACTTGAGCCTCTGGGTAGCCTTGCAGGGCAGGAACCATTATTGTTTCCTCCATGGACTTGACAAATGGCAGTAGCTGGGAGGTGGAAGAGGCAGGATCTCGACGCACACCATTGGGCGTGAGAATCCCCATGGTCTCCCAAGTCAGTATCCTTAAGTATGGAGACGGAAGACGCGCCCCTCTGCTCGGCCAGGTTTGCAGCGGATGTAGTTTGCTCCACGGCCTCCAAGGACAGGGACAGGGTCAATGAGCATCGGAACCAGCCCCGGAAAGAGCCCCCGGGCAGAGATGGGCGGACGTGGGTGGCTTTGGGAAGCTCGCCTCTGCTCCCATGTCAGTACCCTCACTGCCCACAAGTCCCACCCTGACCGCCCTCTGCCTTTGCTTGGACTTGAGCCCTCTAGCTCCCTAAGCCACCTTCTTGCAGATTTCGGGGTGGCTTCTCACTACTGAGTCCCCACCCCTTAGAGGCCAGCAAGATCACCTTAGGGACCTTCTTGAGGAAGTGGTGTGTCTGGAGTCACACTCCCAGAAATCAGAATTCAGTGCGTCGGGGGAGGGGGGAGCCGGGAGCTTGCATTTTCCACCAGCCGCCCTCTTTCCTTGACTCTAATGTGAGCGCCAAGGACCATATTTTCAGAAAAACTGCCCTCCATCCTTTCCAGGGGTGTAGCTTTAGAACCCTCCTTCCTGCAGCTAAGAAGGAAGCCTGGTCTGAAAGCACGCATGGCTGAGCAGCGTCCCAAATGGGCCGTAAAGCGGGGGCCAATATATTCCTCTAAAAGTTCCGCCTGCAATGCCAGGCAGTACTCCTTTACAAGCCCTTGGGGGAGAGGAGCAGACCAATGCCCATGAGAAGCCAGGCATCCCTCAAGGAATTTAAATGGGTCAGGAACTCTTAGGAATTTAAATGAGCATGAAATAGGTAGAGAGGGTTTTCTGGGCCAATATGCAAGCCACACAGTAAATAACTATTTTCAGCGCAGAGTCTGGTTGGCAGATTTGCATATGCATGTGATGCCGTGTGTTTCTATTTTTACCATGTAAATGTGCAGTCTGTACAGAGAGCCCTGCGCCCTGGCGGAAACAGGTTGGGCTGCTGGCCGGACCTGCTGTTCTGACGAGTCCAGGTGAGAGTCAAGAGACGGGCAGAGAAGAGAGGGCGCGTGTTGAGGCTTCTGGAGTCCTTGTATAGCTGAGCTCGCCCCGTGGCCACATACTCATACCTGAAAAATGGAAGTCAAGAGAGGACAAGCCGAACATCCATTGTACTGTGACACCAGCCTTCCTTGCGTGGTTTAAAACAACTCCCCACCTTTTTTTGTTGAAACCCACCCCTGATTTGTCACGATTATCATTGACTTTTCTATTATGGTGACCCTTAGGCTTACTGTCAGAGCGTGGTACACGACTGGCACATGTGAGCAGAATAGAAAAGCTCCTGCTCTCCTCCCTCAATGTGCTTTGGCTGCCGAGGCCTGGAGTGAGCCCCATGGAAGGGTTTCTGATGAGTCCCTCCTGGTGCTCTCCCCGTGGCCCAGCACGTGGTTGCCACTCGGGTATTTTGTCATTACCCAGTAGGACCTCTCGGGGGTCACTTTGCAGAGTGGACTTGACATTTTCCTTTGGATCCTTATCCACTGGGAAGGAGACCATCCTTCGGCTTTTGCTTCCCGCTGCTGCTGCTGCTGCTGCTCACTTTAGTAGTGTCCGACTCTGTGTGACCCCATAGACGGCAGCCCACCAGGCTCCTCTGCCCACGGGATTCTGCAGGCAAGAACACTGGAGTGGGTTGCCATTTCCCTCTCCAATTTAATCGCTAAGTCACGTCTAACTCTTTGGAGCCCCATGGACCATAGCCCACCAGGCCCCTCTGTCCATGGGATTTCCCAGGCAAGAATACCAGAGTGGACTGCCATTTCCTTCTTCAGAGTTTCTTGCTGCAAGGATGCCAATTAAGGAAAGATCTTACAGAATGAAGGGAGCTTTGCCTCAGTCCTGAGGAAGGTGGTGGTTGTCAGCGCTGGTTTGCTTACTTTCTGCTCACAGGCTCAAAGACTGCTGAAGGGACAGTGATATTTTGCTAAGTTACCACTAATGCTGGAGGTTTCCAGCCTTTGTTTGCCATAAATATCAGGAGACTACCTTCATTTAAAAGAGCCTATGAGACTTCCCTGGTGGTCCCGTGGTTAGGACTCCACACTTCCACCGCCGGGGGCATAGGTTAGATCCTCGGTCAGGAACTAAGATCTTGCAAGCCAGAGTGGCCATAAAGGAAAAAAAGAAAGGAAAAGAAAAGGGAAAACAAGAACCTATGATTGAGGAACACAGGAAGTATAAAGCGGTCCTAAAAGGACCCTCCCCCCAATACCACTACCTTTGTGCCTTTCTTTCTTTCTTTTTTTCTTTGCAAAATATCATTTCATTTAAATGGAATATGGGCAAAATGGTGCCTCCAGCTACTTCTGTGTCCAGGAGATGAGCACTCATGTCTTCGAAGAGGGTCAAACAGCTTGATGGAAATTCAGCTGCGGTTTCTAAAGGGAGGATGAGTGCCCAAGCCAGAGAGTCTGGAGGTTTGGTGTGGCCTCTGCTGGGTGCGCACACACTTTCATTTTCAGAATATTAGTTCCTTTGTCAGGTCTAACCCGGAGTCAGTAATGACTGCTTAGCATTTGGTCCCGACATGTGACCATATTTGGCCAATTTTCAGAAACCACCTAAGCCGTAGTGACATAGCTTCAAAGACAAGCAAGGTGTTTTCTAAAAAAATTATTTTAAAGCAGTTTTAGAAAAAAGTTTGTGTTTCCCTTTCTCCTCAATAATTGAAAAAAAATGTAACAATGAACTAAGGGAGATGTTTATCAAGTTTTGGGGCTATCACTTAAGCTTTGGAGGCCTTCTTACAACATAGAGAAGGGTGCTTACACCGGAATAAGGATGTTGACTAGTCTCAAAGAGCTCATGAAAGGAACATACTGTAAACTTTTGCCAAAGCGGCATCATCTTTGAGATAACTTACTGTGTACTGTGAGAAATTTCTTGTATGTCACATATTATGACTTGCTTCTAAGAATTACTATTCATTATCTCATAAACTGTATTTATCCATCCACCCATCTATCTACCTGTCCATCCATCCATTTACCCATTCACCATGGCTATCATCATTCTGCTGGCTACCAGAGATGAATATGAAACATTCCCTACTCCCTGCCCTCAAGGAGCTTAGGATCTAGTACAATAAACCCTTGTCTTGTGCCGATTTAAGTTTCTGAGAATCCAAAACTTTGTGACTTTTATCACCTGTCATTTTCACTGTTCGGTGAATGTGAATGGACTCACAGTGTCTTTGCTGAAACTAATGAGGAAGATGGAATCTTTGAAATAATGGGTGAGCATCGCTGATAGACCAACACCCACCCTGAGATCAGCTTTGTGGTTTTCCATCCTTCATCATTCTCAGAAGAAGATAACATGCTGTTTTCACGGGTACAAGAAACTCCCAAAGAAAACCACTGCATGTTATTGCTATTTATGGAACTAACAAAAGTAGAAAGTCCACTAAAAGTCTTGATGGGAAAAATTGTATAACAAACTGATAGTGAGCAATCTGAGAACCTGCACACAGTGCTTAGTAGTCCAGTCGTGTCCGACTCTTTGCGACCCTGTGGACTGTAGCCCACCAGGCTCCTCTGTCCATGGGATTCTCCAGGCAAGAATACTGGAGTGGGTTGTCATTTCCTCCTCCAGGGGATCATCCTGACCCAGGGATCAAACCCAGGTCTCCCGCACTGCAGGCGGATTCTTTACTGTCTAAGCCACCAACTTGCACATAAACTCTTCACTAAGATTAGGGACTCAAGGGAATGATTTCATCCTGTTACTGTAGACTTTGGGGAATGCATGACTTTGGAGCTAGTTACAAATACTTGGTTCCTAGGACCCCAAGTTGCAAGGTTTCTCTAAACTCAAGGGAAGCCCACCCTTTGGCATTTCCATTAATATTTTTCTCTTTGGGAGGGGACATTCATGCCCAATATTGAACGAAACTGGTGATAAATTTCTTGACCTGCTTTTCATTAGCTCACTTAGTAGCAAGTGGAACACCAGCTCTAGTAATTTCTTTTTGAGTATTGATGAGTCTAAGTGACAGTTTGAGATTTTTGTACAACCCTAATGCTTTGTGAAAATATCTGTGGTTTCTGTTGGTGTAGAAGTCACAGGTGCTGTGCAAGAGTGACTACCTGTGGAACTGAATGAGTGCTAAATTTCAGCCAGATGTTATTGCAAATAAAGATGTGGGTTTTTTTCTTTTCTCTTTCACATTCACAGAGACCAAATAAAGAACCTCTGCACTAGTAGTCGATTTACTCTGGGAACTTGTATGTGCCCCCCCCCCCCCCTTTGCCTTCCTCATAATATCTGTACTGAGGGCAGAGGTGATGAGGAAGTAAAAACAGCACAGCCAAGGGAAAGGGCTTCCCTGGTGGCCCAGACGGTAAAGCATCTGCCTGCAGTGTGAGAGACCTGAGTTCGATCCCTGGGTCGGGAAGATCCCCTGGAGGAGGGCATGGCAACCCACTCCAGCATTCTTGCCTGGAGAATCCCATGGACGGAGGAGCCTGGCAGGCTCCAGTTCATGGGGTCGCAAAGAATTGGACATGACCGAGTGACTAAGCATAGCACAGCACTCACGCCCAAGTAATCGATGCCCCCGTCTGCAGTCATCCCAGTTCTGCTGTCTACGATCTCAAAGTTAAGAGAAGGAATCCCCCAAGCACCTGTCAGTTTTGTAACCTCTTCTCCCGAGGGAACCTGGAGCGATGTCCTCGAGGCCTGGGTCACAGCTGTTCACAACACGGTACTGCTCTGAGTTTCCGCCCCACCTGAAAACCACGGGCCTCCTAGCTTTCGGCACAGACCTCCTGCTTCCCAACTGGCAGCGTTTCCGCCTTCTCAAATGCCATTTCTAGAGTTCAGGAGCAGGATCTGTCATCCTTTATTCCTGGAGTATCTTTATTCCCAGGATTCCAAGAGGTGGCTGTCTTACCATCTTTTTTTTTTTTTTTTAACTTTTTGCCAGGAGGCCCCAAACACTGGGACCTCTGTTGGTTTATTCCATATTCAAGTGTCCTGGTGTGACACTGCAGATTAGGAGCCTCCGTGTGGTCCTTGCTGTCCACAGACAGAAATGCAGGGCGTTGCGGTGGATGCAGCAGGGGATGGTGTAAAGGATGGCTGGATTTCCCAACAGTGTTTCTTCTGTGAGTGCGCTCTGTGTGCTTAAGATGGGATTTGAATACAAACAACAGCTTACAGCTCTTTCCAAGAACACAACGAACTGCAGAAAGCCAAGGTTACCTTGAGTATTCAGGACTCAGGGCCCTGGGGCTCTTTCTTTTATTTGTCATAACCTCTGACTTTGTTTTTTTTTTTTTTTTTTTTGCCTTCATTTATTTTTTATGACACTCTTTCTTTCTTAACTCAGTTTCTCTTTAATATCATCTTATTCTGTGTAAATAACTACTTTTTGTGTTTCTTGCAGACCAGATATCTGCTGAGAACGAATTCCCCAATGTTTTGTTCATATGAGAATATCTTCTTCTCCTTTATATTTGTTTTTTATAAATTTATTTATTTTAATTGGAGGCTAATTATTTTACAATATTGTAGTGTTTTTTGCCAAACATCGACATGAATCAGCCATGGGCGCACATGTGTTCCCCATGCTGAACCCCCTCCCACCTCCCTCCCCATCCCATCCCCCAGGGTCATCCCAGTGCACCAGCCCCGAGCACCCTGGCTCATGCATCGAACCTGGACCTGCAATCCAGTTCACATATGATAATATACACCTTTCAGCGCTACCCTCTCAAACCATCCCACCCTCGCCCTCTCCCACAGAGTCCAAAAGACTGTTCTATACATCTGTGTCTCTTTTGCTGTCTGGCATATAGGGTCACCATTACCATCTTTATAAATTCCACATATATGTGCTAGTATACCATGTTGGTGTTTTTCTTTCTGACTTACTTCACTCTGTATAATAGGCTCCAGTTTCATCCACCTAATTAGAACTGTTTCAAATGCATTCTTTTTAATGGCTGAGTAATATTCCATTGTGTATATGTACCATAGTTTTCTTATCCATTTGTCTGCCGATGGACATCTAGGTTGCTTCCATGTCTGACCTCTTTTTAAAATTGTTTAAAATGCTTCTTTAGGTGCACTGGGTCTTAGTTGTGGCATGCCGGTTCTGATTCCTTGGCCAGGGGTGAAACTTGGGCCCCCTGCACTGGGAGCACAGAGAGTCTTAGCCACCGGACCACCAGGGGAGTCCCTCTGACCTCTTGTGTTAAACCATAGATTGCATTTTCTAACTCCTCGGGGGTCCCTTCTTCTCCCTTCAGTTCTCGTCATCCCTCTTACTTTGGGATCAGCAGCAACGTTTACCTAACAGCCTTCACTCCCTACCCACGCTCCCTTCTTTCCTTTTCTTTCATGCGTTTGACTCTTTCTGAGATGCCCAGTTCCCTAGGAGGAGGGTGTAAGAAGGTGGTTTCTGGGAGGAGAGGGCAAGACTGGGGAGAGCTGGGGAAGAGGTATGCAGAGGCACACATTCAGCTTAGGTCTGGGTCTGAGCGGTCCTCCAGGGCAGTCAGCCCAGGACTGCCGGCTGCCCCCAAGGACGGGCCGTCACCTTCAGGCTTTTTCAGACACTGAGGCTTCTGATGGCCGAGAGTGGGTCTCGGGGGGCGGGGACAGGGCTGAGGGCTGGGAACAGTGAGTGTTCCCTGGGACTGAGCACATTGTCATAGCATCACTGCTCCTGCTCTTTCTAAATTCTCCGGCTTCTGATCTTCCCCCATAAAACTTCAGGTATTCTCTCAAGTGCCCCTTGACTCAGGCGAGTCTTGCTTTTTGATTTCAGCCTGTTGTATTTAGTTTCATTCCCTACTTCTTTCTTAGCCAGACTCTTCCCTGCTGCACTGCATGAATTAAAGGCGTTCCAGGGGCTGCCTTTAGAACCTTCCTGCTATTTCTACCAACTCTGTTCAGAGCTCATTTGTAAGAGAGGGACTTCCTGTTCATTATTTCTGTTTCTGTGCAGTGGGAAGATTTATGTGAAAATTTGTATTCCTGTGCTCCGTTATCACCCATCAATCATCTCGGCCCTTCCCGACGGCGCTAACCCTTCTCTCCCGGCTGTCTCTACTTCCCAGGCCATCACAGTCCTCACGCCTTGTAGCAGGGGCTGTGTCTCTGACCACATCCCTGCCTTTGTGGGATGGACTCCCAGGGGTCACTGAGACAGGCCCACCCCAGAGACACCCTCTGGACTGTTCTCTGGGCAGCCAGCAACCTGGGGGTCTCCCTGCTGCCTCTGGGTCCTACACAGCGTCTTCTCCAGGTCACTGCGCCTGGGGAACCCAGGCGATCCTGGCCATCAGCATAGGACAGTACAGATAGAACTGACTCTATAGACTGGAGTCCAGACAGGCATACTAGATTGATCAGGGATCCCCCAAATTCATGTTCACCTAGAACCCCAGAATGTGACTCCTTATTTGGAAATAGTCTACATAAATCTATACAATGGAATACTACTCAGCCATTAAAAGAATGAAATAATGCCATTTGCAGCAATGTGGATGGGCCTAGAGACTGTCATACTGAGTGAAGTCAGACTGAGAAGGAGAGATATCATATGCCATCCCTTATATGTGGAATCTACAAAGAAGTGATACAAACGAACTTGTTTACATAACAGGAAACAGACTCACAGACTTAGAGAACAAATTTATGATTGCTAGAGGAAAGGGATAGTTAGGGGATTTGGGACGGTCATGCACACGCTGCTATATTCAAGATGGATAACCAATGAAGACATACTGTACCGCTCAGGGCTGTGTGGCAGCCTGGATGGGAGGGGTTCAGGGGAGAATGGATACGTGTGTGTGTAGGGTGGAGTCCCATTGCTGTTCACCTGAGACCATCACAATATTGTTTATTGGCTATATCCCAATAGAAAATAAAAAGTTTAAAATTGGGGGGAAGAAAAGAAATAGTCTACGTAGATATAATTCAGTTCAGTTCAGTTGTGTCTGAATCTTTGTGACCCCACAAACCGCAGCACGCCAGGCTTCCCTGTCCATCACCAACTCCTGGAGCTTGCTCAAATTCAAGTGCATCGAGTTGGTGACGCCATCCAAGCATCTCATCCTCTGTCATCCTGTTCTCTCACCAGTGAACACCCAGGACTGACCTCCTTCAGGATGGACTGGTTGGCTCTCCTTGCAGTCCAAGGGACTCTCAAGAGTCTTTTCCAACACCACAGTTCAAAAGCATCAATTCTTCGGCACTCAGCGTTCTTTATGGTCCAGCTCTTACATCCATACATGACTACTGGAAAAACCATAGCTTTGACTATACATACCTTTGTTGTCAATGTAATGTCTCTGCTTTTTAATCTGCTGCCTAAGTTGGTCATAGCTTTTCTTCCAAGAAGCAAATGTCTTCTAATTTCATGGCTGCAGTCACCATCTGCAGTGATTTTGGAGCCCAAGAAAAGAAAATCTGTCACTTTTTCCATTGTTTCCCCATCTATTTGCCATGAAGTAATGGGACCGGATACCATGATCTTCGTGTTTTGAATGTTGAGTTTTAAGCCAGCTTTTTCACTCTCCTCTTTCACTTTCATCAAGAGGCTCTTTAGTTCCTCTTCAATTCTACCATGAGAGTGTCATCTGTATATCTGAGGTTATTGATATTTCTCCTAGCAATCTTGATTCTAGCTTGTACTTCATCCAGCCTGGAATTTTGCATGATGTACTTTGCATATAAGTTAAGTAAGCAGGGTGACAATATACAGCCTTGACATACTCCTTTCCCAATTTGGAACCAGTCCATTGTTTCAGGTCTAGTTCTAACTGTTGCTTCTTGACCTGCATACAGGTTTCTCAGAATGCAAGTAAGGTGGTCTAGTATTCCTGTCTCTTTAAGAATTTTCCAAAGTTTGTTGTGATTCACACAGTCAGAGGCTTCAGCATAGTCAGTGAAGCAGAAGTAGATGTTTTTCTCAAATACTCTTGGTTTTTCTGTGATCCAAAAGCTGTTGACAATTTCATCTCTGGTTCCTCTGCCTTTTCTATATCCAGCTTGAACATCTGGAAGTTCTCGGTTCATGTACTGTTGAAGCCTGGCTTGGAGAATTTTGAGCATCACTTTGCTAGCGTGTGAGATGTTTGCAATTGTGTGGTAGTTTGAACACTCTTTGGCATTGCCTTTCTTTGGGATTAGATGAAGATATAATTAGTGAAGTCGAAAATGAGGTCTTCCTGGACTGGAGTGGGCCTAAGTCCAGTGACTGGCGTCCTTGTAAGAAAAAGAGACACAGGGCTCGGGGATTCGGTGCCTCATGCCTCCTCGCCTGAGGACAGAGGCAGAGAGGGGATGATGCAGTCACAGCCAGGGCGCCACAGGGCCTGCTGGCCGAGGCCAGGAAGGATTCTCCCCTGGAGCCTGTAGAGGGGGCTGGCCCCCATGGACACCCTGCTTTCTAGCTTCTAGCCTCCTAAACTTCAGAGAGCAAATTCCTGCTGTTTGAAGCCCCTGAGTTTGTGATACTTAGTTCCAGCTGCCCTGGGAAACCAACATGATATATATAACCCATGAGGCCCCTGCTGGTGGGAGAAGGAGTCTTAGATGGAACAAGGAGGGTGATCAGCCCCAAGTCGGTGTTCCCTCTGCTTCCAAGTGCAGGTGCAGAATTCTAGGGGATCTAAAACTTTTGAATGTGAACCAGGCCCTCCAGGTTGTGTGAACAGATACTTGTGAAGAGAGGAGGACATTTCTAACAGCATGTTGTGAGTGCATGCTAAGTCTCTTCAGTCGTGTCCGACTCTTTGCGACCCCATGGACTGTAGCCCACCAGGCTCCTCTGTCCAAGGGATTCTCTGGGCAAGAATACTGGAGTGGGTTGCCACACCCTCCTCCAGGGGATCTTCCCAACCCAGGGATCAAACCTGCATCTCTTACATCTCCTGCTTTGGCAGGTGGGTTCTTTACCACTAGCATCGCAGTAGAAACGTAGGCTCTTAGCAGTGTTCCTGGCCCAGCCCCCCCAGATGTCGGGGTACACCTGCCCCTGACCTTTCTTCTCCCAGGGTTTCCACAGAGCGACATTTGTCCCCAAAGTCGAATTCATGGAGACACTTCTACTACAGACCCAGTTAAGCATCACGGGCAAGCAGCTTAACCTTTTCTGGATTTTTGAAATGTCATTTTTTCCCTTCTTGAGGAGAGCTTAAAAATCACTTCTGGTTAGTAGGGCAACTTATCAGGCCAATGGTCTTCCTGTTTCCGTATCGACGAAGGCCTCACGCCATCAGCAGCAGAGCCGCTCCGCCCTGGAGCCTGTGACGGGGCGGCAGAAACCAGGACCCAGATCGGCGCTTCGAGGGCGTGTCCATTGCCCCCGGACTAAAGCCTTCACTGATAACACTTTCCAAATCGGGGTGATTCAGATGGGCTTTTTATGAAGAATAAGCTGGAATTCCCCCCCAGATGACTGGTGCTTTGCCAAGGCCTGGAGCGGCAGTTATCTGAATGGCCAGCTTGTTTATGAAGACGAGGAGGAGGAGAAAGGAATGGGAGAGGAGGAGACGAAGCCACGTAACAGAAATGAAACTCAGCCTTCAAAGTGGGTTCCAGGCTGAGGCAGGAGGGCTGGTGCACCAGACACTGTGCTTTCAGGCGAGAATCAGAATGTGTTCTTGCCTTCCAGGGGCTCGTGGTCCATCCGAGTCCCAGCTGACCCCCAGTGGGGGGTCCGTCCTCAGGTGGTCCTCTTGCCTGCACCTGCATGTTGGCCCCATCTGACCGCACCTTTTCTCCCTGGGTCCCTTGTCCCAAAGCCTGCAGCTGCTCAGGGAACAAATGCACGGAGGATGCGGTCGTGGGAGGAGCATGGGACAGGCTGGACCGGGAACAACCGACCTGCCTGCGTTCCTTCACAGCCTTGTCTGTGTCAGTTGCTCAGTCGTGTCCGACTCTTTGCAGCCTCATGCACTATTTGTAGCCCACCAGGCTTCTGTGTCCATGAGAGTTTCCAGGCAAGAATACTGGAATGGGTAACTCTCTCCTCCTCCAGGGGATCTTCCTGACCCAGGGATTGAACCTGCTCTCTTGCATCTCCTGCGTTGGCAAGTGGGTTCTTTACCACCACCTGGGAAGCCCCTTCACAGAGGGGAACCCCTTTAAATGTCAGCCCCACTTCCTCCTTGCCCCAGGCTGGGGTTGCTGTGGTTCCCGCTTCCCAAAAGAGGGCAGTGAAGCACAGAGAGGCCACGGTGACACAGCCAGAAACACATGGAGGGGTGACTGGCATCCACGGGCATCCTTGGGGCCCCCCACCCCCACCCCAATGAGTATTCTACCCATTTCTACGAGCACAGATGGGGAGGAGTCATCTGACCTGGCTAAGCCACTCGTCCATGTCTATAGCGTGTTAATAACAGGGCGACCTCTCTGGGAGTAGGAGGCGACAACTGAATGATCAAATATGTTCAGAATGCTCAACCCATTCCTGGGAAAATGGGAAGCATACATCTACTTGGGATGTGGTCCAGGACCCGAAATTCTGGGTTCTTCCTGCTCTGCTCATGCAAACAGGTCTTTCGCTGACCCTTCCCTGACATCCCTTCACCAGGCGCAGGGTACCTCATGGATTACATTTTAATTGATGCTTCCAGTGGGCTAGGCCTTCACCCAGAGATCCAGGGTGGGACAGGGGCCCACTCCAGGTCAGCAGAGCGCTCCGCAGGCTCCCTGAGCTAGCAGACCACACGTGCCCCGAGCGAGGCTGCCGTTCTGAAACCACAAGTCCCTCTCACCCAGGAAACCCTGAAACTGCCGTTCAACAAGCCCATCAACAACTCCTGTGCTTTCAGACGCAGGAAAGCGGTGCTTCAAGCAGGCATCTTCCTCCTCAGGGCTTCATTTTAAAGTCGAGGGCCTCTTCGTTCTGAACACAAGAGAGAAACACAGAGGTTGGGTGAGGGGATGGCTTGCATTGTTAAGCAAGCTGGAGGATTTGCAGGAGGTACAAAAAACAAAAAAATTCTGGAAAGAGATACGGTCTCTTTTTTCCCTTCTCTGTATCCACCAGGCACAACGATGTGACTTCCGGAAGGAAGGAACACGACTTTGATTTTGAGATGTGCAGTTTGTAAGCATGGCATTTATTTTCATTCAAGTAATGGAAGAGGCACAAACGTGCAATAGCAGACAATTGATCCGCAACCAAAGATTCCCTTTCCCTTTGAAAGGTCCCCACTAACCCCTGCCTGCCACTGGCAGTGGGAGCTGTCACCTGCTCCCCAGTTCCCACTGCTGTCTCTGAACCAGGGATGGACGGGGGTCTGGATGGCCCAGCCCAGTCCCGAGTCGACTGCTATGTTCTGTTGAAAGGAAAGAAAAAAAACTTTTATTCACTTAGGGCAGCAGTTTTCTAACACTTGCAAATGGAGGAATCTCAGGGTGGAGAGGATGGTTAGAATGCAGATTTCCAGGCATCAGCCCAGGGAGCCTCGAATTCAGTAGTTTTGGGTGGGATCTGCGTGTGTGCTGAGTTGCTTCAGTTGTGTCTAACTCTGCGACTCCATGGACTGTAGCCCGCCAGGCGCCTCTGTCCATGGGGATTCTCCAGGCAAGAATACTGGAGTGGGTTGCCATGCCCGCCTCCAGGGGATCGTCTTGACCCAGGGATCGAACCTGAATCTCCTGCGTCTTCTGCATCGTAGGCAGCTTCTTTACTGCTGAGCCATCAGGGAAGCCCTGCATTCTTAAATGCCCTTACCCCATACCCCTCACCTTGTCTCCACGTGATTCTCAAGTGTGGTGCTCTGAGCATCTACCAGAGACCAGACATTCCACAGGAATGTCTTCTTCTAGCTTCCCAATTATTGATTTCAGGACTTGTATTCATACCCATAAGCTCTTCTCTTTTTTTTTTTCTTAATATTATTTATCTAGCTGTGCCGGGCCTTAGTTATGGCGTGTGGCATCTAGTTCCCCAACCAGGGATCAATCAGACCCGGACCCCCGCATTGGGAGTATGGAGTCTTAGCCTCTGACCACCAGGGAAGAACCTCCATCAGGTCTTGCTACAGAACAGCTGTCTCTGCTTTTACAGATGGAGAAACTGAGGCCAAGAGGGATTGGTCACTCCCTCCTAGTCACCCAGTGAGCAAGTTGTAGATTGAGCGTTCTTTCTTCAATTCCTGCTGGCTATTTCATCTCCCTGACAAATAGAGGTGCCTGTTTCCTCACCTATTAGTATCGATACAACAATAAGTGCTTAGTAAGAGTAGGTACTAGTAGAGTAGATACTAGTGGCAGAGGGCTAAATAAGATAATATTAGATTTAACCATATGAAACTGGTTGACATTCAACCACTAATAACCTACAAAAGCAGCAGTTTCAAAGTGTCTGTTGCTCAGTCATGTCCGACTCTTTAGACCCCATGGACTGTAGCCCTCCAGGTTCTTCTGTCCTTGGGATTTTTCAGGCAAGAATACTGAAGTGGGTTGCCATTTCCTCCTCCAGGGGATCTTCCCAACCCAGGGATTGAACCCGCAGCTCTTGTGTCTCCTGCATGGCAGGTGATTCTTTACCCACCGAGCCATGCCTGTCTAATAATTGTGAAGTGCTGGGTAAAGTGCCTGGTATAAAGGAATAAACAGCTAGTATTAGAAGCCGTTGGAGATAGAACCATGTTCCACAAATGATAGGTCAACATCCTACTCTTTGGTGCCTATGGATATGACCTTGTTTGGAAATCGTCTTTGAAGATGTGGTTCGTTAAGTCAGAATGAGCTCACACTGGATTAGGGTGGACCCTCAATGTGATGACCTTATAAGGAGAGAGATTTAGGCATACAGACACACGGAGCGGAAATAACCATGTGAACACAGGAACAAAAAATCAAAGTGATGCACCTACAAGCCAAGGAAACCCAAGGATTTCCAGTAACCACTAGAAGCTAGAAGAGGTAGCACAGATGATCCCCTAGAGCTTTTGAGGGGAACACAGCCCTGCCAACACCCCAACTGCTGACTAGTGGCCTCCGGAAATGGGGGAGCGTCAATGCTTGTGTTTTGAGCCACCGAGTACATGTTCATTTGTTACAGCGGCCCTCGGAAAGTAACATGGAAGCTTCGTCCTTCTCATCGCCCTCACCATCACCATCCCACTTACCCCCATCTTCTAGAGCAGTGGTCCCCAGCCGTTTTGGCACCGGGGACCGGTTTCATGGAAGACAACTTTTCCACGGATGGTGGGGAGGGGCAGACGGTTTCGGGATGTTCCAAGCACACTACATTTATTGTGCACTTTATGTCTACTATTATTACATCAGCTCCACCTCACATCATCTGACATGAGATCCCAGAGGTTGGGGACCCCCGTCTAGTGGACAGGATAGGGGAGCAGATGCAGATCCCAGAAGGATGAGCTCTGATGGGTGCCCATGGGAGTTCCTCCTCTCAGGAAGGCGTCTCACCCGACCCAGACGGGTTTGATTTCAACCCAGACTTTTTAAAGCTCCTTTTTATGACACACACATATATTTGTGCTTTCTGATGCTTTCCCAAGCTCCCTGAAGCTTGTGCAATGTGGACTTCTCCCGGGGGAAATCTTCAAGAGACAGACAGACGGAAAAATGGTAGCCGCAGAACACTGGGTAAACATGCGCTCCCTTCATAACCTTCCTTTCCTTGGATGACGAATCTGTGGCGGGGCCCCTGAATCCCAAGGAGGCCCACTTCAAACATGTATTTGGATCAGTCTAAAGGGTCAAGGACCTGCTATATAAAAAGTCCCGTAACGAACACTGTTCAGACAGAAGTCGCCGGCGCACGGATTCCAAGATGGAGTCTGTGGTCCATTTCATATTTATTTTTCAATCAAGGCAAGGTTTCCAGTGACCTTTGTTTCAGTTTTTGGACAGAAGAGCCACTTGGTCATGGTTCCCCTCTTTGTCTCACCAAAAATGGAATTGCAGAATCGTGATGCTCTACATTCTGTCCATTTCATGATCAGATTTTCCCAAAAGAAAAGGAGAAACAGAAGCCATGACGGACAGTGGGGCAGAATGTTTAGAATTTGAATTGTCCAAGGCAGACTCTTGGGACTCAGTCTCTGCGTTTGGATCCCATCTCACTGAATCTGAGTTTGGGGGAGTTGCTTCGCCTGCCTGTATCTCAGTATACTCGTCTGTATGAAGTCGGCGCTGTTTTATTGCTCAGATTTTTGAGTCGTGAGAATTCAGTGAATGATGAACAAAATTTTTGTAGGATGACAAGTCATGTAAATTCTCAATTAACGATTACTATTATTTCTTTATCTCTAGAGAGGAAGCTCTTTACTTTGCCCCTTCTCTGTATCAGAAATCTGTGAACTTACTACCTGGTATTATAGGCATCTTTTTGCATCTCAGGGAGTTTAAGCAACATACCCAAAGTCACAGAGTTGCTCACCTCCTCAGCTGAAATTTAAACATAGCTGAATTTAACTTGATTTTCAATTAAACTTGATTATAAACCTGGTTGCACCCCTAAGTCCTTATTCCTTCCACTATACTGTGTTAGATTGTTCAGAATATTTTCACTCAAAATGCAGTTCCCCTCATGCAAACACAACCCATGACCTTAACCCTTGGCATTGAGCCTTGGTGTAGCCTTCTGACTGCCTTGATGTGGCAGAAAGGAGTTCAGTTCAGTTCAGTCGCTCAGTCGTGTCCGACTCTTTGCGACCTCCATGGACTGCGGCACTCCAGGCTTCCCTGTCCATTGCCAACTCCCGGAGTTTACTCAAACTCATGTCCATTGAGTCAGTGATGCCATTCAACCATCTCATCCTCTGTCGTCCTCTTCTCCTCCTGCCTTCAATCTTTCCCAGCACCAGGGTCTTTTCCAATGAGTCCATTCTTCCCATCAGGTGGCCAAAGTATTGGAGTTTCCGCTTCAGCATCAGGCCTTCCAATGAATATTCAGGACTGATTTCCTTTAGAATGGACTGGTCTGATTTCCTTGCAGTCCAAGGGACTCTAAAGAGTCTTCTCCAACACCCACAGTTCAAAAACATCAACAAAGGGACAAAATCCAAATTTGGGCCTCTGATTTGGCTTTGGCAGAGGTCAGGCAACCAAAGCCAGCTGTCAGGAGCTGGTGAAAGAAAATCAAGAGCAAAGGACCTGGGGATGCAGGGGAGCATCCTCAACACAGAGGAAGGGACTGGGTCAGAGTGGAGAGCGGCCGGCCAAGAAGACAGGGCAGCAGTGACAAGACAGTCAAGACCCTCTCCCTGTGGGACTGAGGGTAGCTGGGACATTAAAGGAACCTGGTTGAGGAATGATGAAAGGATACAGACAAATAAATGAAGCAAGGATGGCTTTAATCCAGAGTATTGGCCCTCCATGTCTTTGAGGTCTTCCCTGGTAGCCATACCCCTTCCTAGGTCTGCCCCCAACCCCAAGGAGTTCAGAGATGGGTGCGGCCGCTGGGTCTCGATTGAGAGCTGTCCTACTTGGGGCCCGTGTGGGGTGATGCTGTGGTCAGGTTCTCAGCACAGCATATCAGCCCACATAGATGAAAGCTCCCGCAGCCCCATTGCTGATGCATTTGCCCAGGGGAGCCGCACGCATGGGGCCTGGGGGAGGGTGGCCCAGAGCTGGGCTGTGCCCACCCCCCGCCTTGCCCCACACCGAGTCTGTTACTCTTGGGCCCGGACTAAAGGGGGCTTAGGTTTCTGCACGTTTCATGTGGCGTCTTTCAAAAATTGAAATCCACTTGAAGTGGTTTGGGTTTTTCTCCTCCCCGCCTGGTGCTCGCTGCAGAGAAATACCTTCAAACACGGGCAGAGCCGCTCTGTGCCTGTCCCCGAGCGTGTTCAGAGGAACCCAGGGAGCCACATCAAGCCTCCCGGGCTGGGGCCCTGCCTGCCTGCCCCACTCCGGCAGAGGCTTTCTTCCCCCACCACGTCCCCCCGCTTTCCCCTCCAACACTGGTTCATATGGGCTGCTTCTCTGGGAAACAAACCATCCTCGATTCTCCATACGGACTTCGGTGGAGAAGCCGGAGGCCGTAGCAGGGTCCCATATCCAGCCTGGACCCCTGTTTTGCTCTTGGAGCCTGGGGGGAAGGCAGCGGGGAGGTGGAGTGGACCCTGACTCCTCATCCTGTCAGGGCTTCTTGGTTTTTCTGGGTCTCCACCAAGCTCCTTTATGCCCCCATTTCTAACGTCTTCAAAGGGACACATTCAGTTCTGTTGGCTAAAGAGCCAAAAAGGCTGGATTGATGCCCCAAGTCACGCCTACAGACCGCCGTGCCCTCTTCCAGTTCATATTTTACACCGTGGTTCCTCCCTAAGCCACAGACAGGTATACTGTCAGCATCGACTGTCAGTCCGCCCCCACGTCAACAGATCTGTCACAGCCGAGAAGAGAATCAACCCAGGACTCAGGGTTATTATTTTACTAATTTAATTACCCAGAGTCTGTGATGTCCACTCAGGAGTTCACAATTATCGGGGTCGGGGGAGCTCAGGAGGGTGGGTAATTCAAGGCTTCCCTGGTGACTCAGACAGTAAAGTGTCTGCCTGTAATGCAGGAGACCCAGGTTCGATCCCTGGGTCGGGAAGATCCCCTGGAGAAGGAAATGGCAACCCACTCCAGTATTCTCGCCTGGAGAATCCCCCTGACAGAGGAACCTGGTGGCTACAGCCCATGGGGTTGCAAAGAGTCAGACATGACTGAACATCAAACAACCACAAGGCAGGTCCCTGCAGGGGCCGCGGTGTCGGGGCTCGGGGGACCTCTGTCTCCCAGGCTCGCCTTGGAGGTAGAAAGTAGGTCTGGGGAGCTCGGAGTTCATCACTTCCCTCTTCTCCTCCGTGAGCCAGCCCTCCACCCCCGCCCGCCCGGGCGATTTGCATGAGAGGAAGTCAGAGAGGCCGGGACAGCCCCCTGGCCTTGAAGTCGCAGGCCACAGAGAAGGAAGATGAGCCAAAACCGGAGTGATTACCACTCTGCTCTGGGCCCTGAACTTCACCGGGGTTTCAAAACGACCGTATCTTCACCATGACCTTGTTTCTGCACGAGGAACCGCAGGGTACCATTAATCACAACCAGTTTGTAGATCAAAAAAAGAAAAAGACTCGGTGACAAAACAGGGGCGTTGGCTGAGTGGGGCTGGGAGCTGTGGTTCAGGCCTCTGCCGCACCCCCGCCCCGTCTCCCAGGAGAGGGGCAGGTGGGCACACTCCAGGCCAGGATGACCCCCTCCACCCCTGGCTGCAGCCAGTGGGGGCAGACAGCCAGGAAGACAGCGTGACTCTCTCCAAGCGGCCAGACCCTCTCTGGGGCCATTCAGTGCCCGCCAGCAAACACGAAGCCGTCCTGGGGCAGGCAGCGGTCTCAACAGCATTTTTGTGCTCTGGGTTAGGTGACAGACCTTGGGGTTAAAGGTAATCAAAAGTTGTCTTTCCCAAAGACTTGGGTAAGAAAAGGCAGAAAGAAGGGAAACAGGCAAACAGCAATGAAATATACGCTTTGAGCCAGACTCAGCTTGCGGCTCGGGGCCGTTATCCCCCTAAATTCTCGCACGCTGAAGACAGCCTAATTATTATTCCCATTTATCAGGTAGAGAAAGAGAGGCTGGAAAGGGTGAAGCCACCTGCCCAGAGTTATACTGCTAACAAGTGACAGAGGAAGAAGTCTAACCCGGAAAAATCTGACCGTAAGGCTTGTGAGTGGGATCTTGTCTCCACTTCTCAAATCCCCCTCCCCATCCCTTTCCCCAGAGCCGCCAGCGCTTCAGGATTTATTTCTCTGGATCGATGAGGCAAAGACTGGTCGGGCTCCCTGCTGTAAGGGTTCTTCACAGCTTGATTTGTCTCGGCTGAGAGTTTTGGCTAATTATCTTGCCTGGTTATTTTCTTTCTTTTTAAAATTCGTTTATCTAGCTGTGGCGGGTCTTCACTGCAGCATGCAGGCGTCTCTGGAGTTATGCTGCAGGGGACCAGTGGTTGCAGCACACAGGCCTAGTTGCCCCGAGGCAGGTGGGATCTTAGTTCCTAGACCAGGGATCAAACCCGTGTCCCCTGCATAGGAAAGGGGATTCTTAACCACTGGACCTTCAGGGAAGTCCCTGCCCAGTTATTTTCAATTAGACCAGCAAGCTTGCTCTTTCTTCCGTAATTTTTAAGCAGACCCATACCTGTTGCAGCAAAAGTTTTGGCCTAGTTTTCCTGCTGAAGTGTGGTTCCTAAGGAGAAAGGAGGGTGCTGATGGCTTCCGTGTCTCATCTTCTGGTGTTGTGCAAAGCATCTACTGTGCACTGTCTAAACTCACGTTCATGACAGTCCCGCACGGCCAGCGCCCCTGTTACTGTTCCCGTTTGACACATGAAGAACTTGAAGCCTTAGCGAGGAAAAGTTGTTCATTTGACCCAAATCATGGAGCTGGGACCAAAAGATTCAATTGTCCTGCAAGCCTATGCTTTCAACCTCCAGGTCCCAAAGGTGGATGGGTGTCTGCAGCCTATCCTGACTATGCAGTTTACTACATAGATAAGGGATTGTTGCTCAGGTGGGACTCAGAATCTGGCGGTGGAGCCTGATCAGTAAATAATTACAGTGACTCATCCATTCAACCACGATTCATTTAGAGCCTCCCTGTGCTCAGCTGGGAATGTATGAAGTCTCTCGGGAGCAAGGGGTGACACCCTGTGAACGTGTCTAACTTCTTGCTCGGGTTGTATGAGTGTCACTGGTTCACGAATCTCTCTCTAGCAAGGCAGACAGCAGGGTCTGGTTTAGTGCTATACCTGCCAAGCCCAACACACTGCTTGTCACGGAGTAGCTGTTGAATTAATGTTTATTGAATGACCTCATTTATAAATGGATCCACCCGCCCAACTCCTCGTAATAGTCCCAAAGTGGGAGTACTGTTGAAGTTTGGCCGTGTAACTCCTGCATAAGTAATAAAAATGCAGCATCACAGATGAAGGGAAGAAGATCTTCTTAATATCAAGCATATAGGTCTTTCCAGAGAGACTGCCCCGGTCCAACCATTCCATGTGCCACCGTGTTGCTTTTTCCTCTGTTACCTTCTCTCTCTCTCTTCTGTTAAAGGCTTTTGGGGGGCTCGCCTCTCTGCTCTGGTTGCCCTCATACCCTACCTACGAAGACTCTGAATCCTAGGCATGTTACTCACTCTTCTCTCAGAGTCACTGGGCTGACAGGTCCGGATTGGGGGAACCCAGATGAGACAGAGAGGCGAGAAGAGACTGGGAGATGAGGGAGAGATGGGAGATTAAGGAAGGAGATAAGAGAGGGGTTGACGGACAATTTACGTGCTTTGTGTGTGGTTGCTCAGTAGTGTCCGACTTTGCGACCTCGTGGACTGTGGCCCGCCAGGCTCCTCTGTCCATGGGATTCTCCAGGCAAGAATACTGGAGTGGGTTGCCATTCCCTTCACCAGGGGATCTTCCTGACCCAGGGATCAAATGCAGGTCTCTTTCATTGCAGGCAGATTCTTTACTGAGATATCAGGAAAACCCCGATTAAAGAATATTGCAGTGGGTTGCCATGCCCTCCTTCAGGGGATCTTTCTGACACAGGGATCGAATCTGTGTCTCTCAGGTCACCTGCACTGGCAGTTCAGTTCTTTACCAGTAGCCCCACTTACGTGGGAAGCCCTTATGTGCTTAGGAATCATATTTAAGGTTAACATATCAGCTTTATACCTTGACATTTTGCTCATCATCTTACAGTTAATAATTTTGAGTTAAACAAAGGGAATGCACCCTTATCTAATTGATCAATGGAGATAACGCTCTTGAAAATTATAAATAATAACGATCCTTTTCATTCATGGAATATTCATGTGTACCCGGAATGTATTATGCTCAATGGCAGATGGGGAAATTCATGAGAATGAAAAGATTACTCAATCTTAAGCAAAAGGAAGGACACTAGTGTCTAAGTTCTTCAGAAACTGCCATCATTATTTCCCACCCCCCCCCCCAATATCGTCCACCCACCCCACTGGCTTGTAGAGAAAATGTGGCAGCCCTCTCGTATTTGGGAGAAAATCACCCACTCAGTTGCAAAGCTGAACCACATTTCCATCGGAAGAGCTCAGGGTAGGGTAATCACTGAATCCTCTCCCAGAGTCCCCAGGAGAGCCTGATTCAGAGCCGATTCTGCTCTAGAGGGCTGAGGATGACTATAAGGGCCCAGCAACGCCACCCCTCCCTCTGAGCACACCTCCCACCCACCCCCATTGGCTCATTATTTTGTACCAGCGATGATCAACTTCCACCTCTCACATCTCCATACCCTGGAACATACTCTGCCCTCTGCCTCTAGAGCCCCCTCCTCTTTGGGTTGAATGAACAGAGTGTCTACTGCCTGAGGCCCTTAGCCTACCAGATTTTGTCTGGAGGCTTTCACCCTTGGTCCAGAGCATTTAGCTCCCAGAGCATCCTAGAATATTTCGGTCCCACGTCTGAGATCCTTGGTGTACGTTTTCTGTTGCTGTAGGCACAGAGCCTAGAGATCTGTTTTGGACAAAGCCTGAGGCTGTGAGTAACTGAACAGGAGTTTCAGAATGTGGATGAGCCTGGTGCAGATTCCAGGTCTGATCCTTAGTGACTGGAGAGTTTTCTGCCCTCCAAACCAACCTCAGATGCTTCGTCTGTGAAAAACACCCACGCTGCCTGATCGTAATGACGATGGTCTCTGATGACAGAGGTGAAGCTCAGACAGTCCATGGTCTGGAGTAGAGACCCCACACACGTTAGTCCCCTTGCCTGGCCATTCTGTCCGGTGTGTGACCACCTGGCTGGGGGTCAGGGGAACTGGTTTCTCTCTAAAGAACCGGAAAGGGAGCAAGGCTGAGCCTCATAGTCGTGCGAGATGTTTCCTGCAGCCAGTGCAGAATGGCTCCGGGCGGGTCCACGGAGCAACTCAAGAAGGGGCTCCATCCTTGCGGACCCCCTTCACTGCCTAGGCAGGGCTCTGGCCTGGGGGTGACCAATGGGAGTGTCAAAGACATTGTCGCTCAGGCTCGGCTCCCTCATCATCCCTTCTGCCCTGCAAAACCTTCTCGTTTTGTGAGCCTGTTGCTCTCCCAGGCCCTCAGAAGTGGCTCCTCTTTGGCTGGCCCTCCGCAGCCCCTTTCTTTTCTATTTTTGCAATTTATTTTTATTTATTTGACTGTGCTGGGTCTTAGTTGCAGCATATAGGATCTTATTACCTGCCCAGGGACCAAACCTGGGCCTTCTACATGAGGAGTAAGCTATCTTACTTAGCCACTGGTAAGGGGCAGAGACACCCTCAAGGATTATGGGAATGTAGAGACTTGGCAGTTCTTCATTCATCCCCTTTCTAAATATTACTGAACAGAAGGTCCTGGGCTAAATAACCCTTAACTAGACAAAAAGGTGGGAACCAGGGTACCTTACTCTGCCCATCTCAGCTTCCTCACCTGGTCAGGGCCTGCCAGCTCTCTCCGTTCACTGCCCCTCACCTGCACCCCATGCCCTCCACTCAGTCTCCATGCCTCTGTCTCAGGCCCTTAGAACAGCCTCTTCACCCTTCTCCCTTATCGTGGTGCACTGGACTGTTCTCTGAGTCACCTTTCAAGAATGTCCGTTTTGATCTGTGAGCCTTGGCTCTGCTATTTCCCATTGGGAACTTGCATTCTATTATATTAATAATTTCCTTTAAAAGAGCTCACTTATTTTTTTTTTTCCAACTTGGTCTTCCTTCAAGCAATATTATCCATGAAGCAAAGATTGGAGGCTAGTTGGGTATCATACCAGTGTGAGTTTTAAAATATAAGTAATACAATGAAGAATGTTTGTTTCTATGATGTGTAAGGCTTTCAGGCCTAAGTACTACACTCCTTGGGCAATGCTAGCCCAAGAAAGACCATCAGCACTCATTTACTTACAGGCTCTTTATTCAGCAACTACTGTGTGTCAAGGAGTATTGGGGATACAGTTTTAAAATGACCAAATCCCTGCCTTCCTAGAGTTTCTGTTCTAATGATACAATAGACAACAGAAAAATAAGATAGATGAATCAAATGTATGCATGCTTTTAGTTTGTAACAAATAATAAAAGAAAAAAAAATAGAAGAAGGTGGGGGGTCAGGAAAAATCCAGTTGTATTAAATAAGCTTCTGATTGTCTTTTCAGCTCAGCTCCCTCTCATCTCAGGCTCTGAAGATGGTTCCCACAATGCACTGTGTTCATAGTGCCCACAGTACACTGTGTCTGTAGTTCCCAGAATGCTCACAGGGCTTATCGTTCCCACAATGCCCCATGTCTGTAGTTCCCAGAATGCTCACAGGGCTTATCGTTCCCACAATGCACCATGCCTGTAGTTCCCAGAATGCTCACAGGGCTTATCATTCCCACAATGCACCATGCCTGTAGTTCCCAGAATGCTCACAGGGCTTATCATTCCCACAATGCCCCATGTCTGTAGTTCCCAGAATGCTCACAGGGCTTATCGTTCCCACAATGCACCATGCCTGTAGTTCCCAGAATGCTCACAGGGCTTATCATTCCCACAATGCACTGTGTCTGTAGTTCCCACAATGCACTGTGTCTCTAGTTCCCCCAGTGAACCATGGCCATTCTCCCACAATGCACAAGTGGTTGTATCTCCCCTCCATCACTTATTTGGTTGTTTTCTGCCAGGACCACCCTTCTCACATGTGCCTCTGGTTAAATCAGCTTTGTTTTCTCAAGTCCATGTGAACATCCTTCCCTGATGCCTGCTTCCCCAGCCCCTAGAATTAAGCCTATCCTCCTCTGGGGACCTTGGGCCAAGTCTGCAGTAGCCAGTAACTGTCTGGCCCTCCCATTGGGTCCCTTGAGGCTAGGATGGTTCCACCTTCATACGTGCTTCCCCACCCACCAACCAGAAGGAGGACTGGACCACAGCATCCCTGACAGCCCAGAAGTCTCCCTAGGCCTCTGCTGTCCTTCTTGGGAGTTCTTAGCCACACCTTGGTGTTTATGGGTGGTGGCTTGTGTATGGGGGTGGGGCGTGGGGGTGGGCAGGATGCCCGGCCCCTCTCTCTTATCATCTCGGCATCTTGGACAATGCCGCCTCTTTTGAAAGGTTAGAAATGAATAATTCTATAGCAACGCGTCATTTAGAAAGTACATGCCCTCCCCCAGTTCTTCTCCCTGGTGAAGATGAAAACACGGCGAAAATTAGGAGAGCCTCACCCAGCAAGGCAGGGCAGGTGGTATGACGTTCACTGGGACAAACCTGCAGTGGCATCCTTTCCAGAATCTGGCTACATGGACCTGGCTCCCAGGTTAATATTCTGTGCTTTCTCCAGGCTGTCCCCTCCACTTCTTCACACTGTCCCTCCCCTAATACCAGTCTCAGCTCCTCTCACCTGGGCCCCAGGATGCCCCAGGCTGGGTGGGAGGCCCGTAAGAGACAGTACCCCATGACTGTGAGATCATGTCTCACAGATCCCAGAGATATGGTCCTCCCGTGCTTTCAGCCAGAGGCCAGGGCAGTGGGACCAGTGTCCCTCAGCCCCACTCGAGACACCAGCACAGTCAGCATCTTCTCCAGGGAAACAAGTTTTCACATGTAACCAAGAGCCCTCGTTTCATTGAGTAAAAGACTCTTTCTTCCATCATTTCATTCATCTATTAATGATTTACTGACCACCTGCTACATGCCCTGTATGGCTCTTAGCACTGGGCAGTCGCTTGTGGACATAGCTGACAAGCTCCAGTGTTATGGAACCCACCTTCTAGGCACACGTCAAATGAGCAAATATGTAGTACAACCCCACAATGTGATCAGGACTGTGGAGACAGCGTGGGGAGATCACGGGGCCTCAGTGAAGTTCTGAGCTGATAGAACCTGAATCACACAAAAAACCCCATACTGTTCGGTGGCTTTGGGTAGGAGGGTTGGGGATGTGAACGTGATGAAGGGATATAGGAACAGGATGTGCAAACTTCTCGCCTGGGAGGGAGCCTGGCACCTTCATGGAGCAGAAAGGAAGCCAAGGGGACTGGAGCTCATCAAGGAAGGGAGAGCGCAGGTCAAGAGCAAGTTGGAGCCAGAAGGCCTGGTAGGGACTTAGTTTTTATTCCTAATGCCCAGGAAAGCCACTGGTGAGTTTCAGATGGAGAAAGACCACAAGTGGATGCTCAGCCTGGGGGTTGCAAGGATGCTTGTAAGAACATAGAATGGATGGAATTCTTTTTTTTTTTTAAAGTACAGTTGATTTGCAGGGTTGTGTTAATTTCTGCCAAACAGCAGAGGGGTTCAGTTATACACACACATACCCTTTTTCATGTTCTTTTCCATTATGGTTTAGCACAGGTTATAGAATGTAGTTCCCTGTGCTGTAGAGTAGGACCTGTTGTTTATCCATCCTGTTTGCATCTGCTAACCCCAGCCTCCCCCTCCACCCCATCCCCACCCCTCCCCCTCGGCAACCACAAGTCTGTTCTCTCTGTGTGTGAGTCTGTTTCTGTTTCATAGATAGTTTCATTTGTGTCGTATTTTAGATTCCACATATCAGTGATATCATATGGCATTTGTCTTTCTCTTTCTGACTGACTTAGCTTTAGTGTGATCATCTCTAGGTCCATCCATGTAGCTGCAAATGGCATTTTTCTTTCTTTTTTATGGCTGAGTAATATTTCATGGTATATATGTACCACATCTTCTTTACCCAGAATGTGGAGACTTTTTAATCTTTCAAAATGACATCTGGGGAGACTTCTGTCCTTTCTGCCTGAATGTGGTGAGGCTCTGGAGACCTCCCAAGGGAGTCAGCTCTGAGTCTGTGCTCCCCCTGCCAGGCCCCAGCAACTGGTATCCTGAATCCGAGTCTCACTCTGGATGAGGACCAGCAGAGCCTGGAGATCTTCGGGATGGAGAAGGGGTTTCCAAAGTGTGTTCCTTGCCAATAGGGTTGGGCAGCCTCTTGAGATCACACAAGCTCTCTGTGTTCCGGCCTGGCAGCCTTGCTGGGGCCTGACCCCTAAATTCCTCTGCATCCCCAGGGTCCAGCGGCTCCTTGTTCCTTCCCCAGAGGCTGCTGAGGGTCACTGACAGGGTGAGAGAAGGAGCCAGAACCCTGGACAAGAATGAATAGGCAGTTTGAGAGTCCCCACAAGTGCCCAGCAGAGACCTTCCTGAGAACAAACAGGCCTGGGAAGAGAAGCCCAGGAGCTGCAGTCTTCTCCCATCACAGGAAGAAAGGGGAAAGCATAAAAATCAAAGAAAATGGGCTCAGACCCCAGAGAGCTCCCCCTGGAACAGCACGGAGCATGGTCTCGTCTGCGAGCCGTGTCCCTGGGAGACGCCTGTCTGGGCTGCTCCCCGTGGGGCAGGGGTCTGATGGTCCTGCCAGGGCCCATCTCGAGGTGCTCTCTGGAGCTCAGCGTGTGTTTTGTGAGTAGATGGCACGCATGTGGGGACCCCAGAGCTCACAGCCCACGCTGACATTAACAACCACAAATAACCCTGCACACTGCCCCCTGCCCCCAGAGGCCAACTGCCCTTCTCCTTTCTTAGGGAATGTAGGCATCTCAGAGACCGGGGGCTTCCAGGCAGCTGAAACAGACAGAGGAGCCGCAAAGCAGTACAATTTGGTCTATCTGTTTCAACCAAGGGTCCCCTTTCCTTGTCCTTAAAATGCTAGTGCTACTGAATTACTTGTGGACATCAAAGAAGAGCTTAAAGAGGAAAAACAAAGAAGCTGCACCCAAAGACAAACACTCGCATCCTGATGGGAAGACCTTCCAGTCACTACTCCATACGTCTCTACGTCTCGAAAAACTAGCATCACTGTCACATAGTTTTATACTCTCCAGTTTTCACTAAGAGGAACATTTTCTCATATCATTAGCATTCTTCTTCAACAGGATAATAGCTCATATTTATTGAGAGCGTAAAATGTGCCAGGCTGTGTTCCGCATGTCCATCCACCCGGACACCACGGGAGACTTTCTTACAGCACATTCGCCTTAGAGCTGCAGAGCCCAGCGGACACCATGGTAAAGAGCTCGCCTGCGGTCCAGCAGAGACAGCTTGCTAGGTCCACCCAAGCACAGCACAGTCCCCACTGTGAGCACTGTCCTTACACAGGGTGCTTTATGCTTAGTACCCCTATAGCCGGTGAAAATTGTCCTTTAAAACCTCCTATGATCACTATTAGGGCTGTCTCTGTATGTTTGTTTTTTTTTTTAAAGATGTATTTATTTTCTACTTGTGACTGTACTGAATCTGCGTTGCTGCTCGTGGGCTGTGGGCTTTCTCGAGTTGCGGTGTGCGGGCCTCTGGTTGCGGGGGCTTCTCTTGTTGCAGAGACCAGGCTCCAGGGCCCGCCGGCTTCAGTAGTTGTGGCTTGGGGCTCAATAGTTACAGCTCTCAGGCTTAGCTGCCCCACAGCCTGTGGAATCTTCCCAGAGCAGAGTTCGAACCCATGTCTCCTGCATTGGCAGGCGGGTTGCTGACCACTGGACGCCCAGGGAAGCCTTCTGTAGGCATCTTTATTTCCTTAGGATAATTTCTGGAAGAATGAGGCAAAGTGTGGGCCTCGTATTTTTATTTTTATTCTGAAATAATGTCAGAGTCACAGAAACATAGCAAAAATAGTAAATAAAGCCCCATGCAATGATCATACCTTAAATAACCACAGTATGATAGCAGAGCCAGGAAACTGACTCTGATGAGATGCTAGCAGCTGAACTAAATGCCTTATTCAGAAAGCATCCCTTTCCACACTCACTGTTTTATGTTTGGTGTATAGTTCTGTGACAGTTTATCCTGGCTATAGACTCATGAAAGTACCAGTGGGGAGAGTTTGAAGGCTTAAAGGTGTACTGTCTAAATTTCGCCTAGACTGTTTGCTGAGAATCATGCATTTGAGGGTTGTACCCACTGGGTGCTGGCGAACAGATGTGGGAAGCAGTGTCTGGAACTCAGGACAGGTGATCAGGCTGCCAGGAAACCTGGCTGTCCTCGTCTAGAGACCCATGGCCACGTCCCCATGCCGGGGACAGGGCTTGTTACTTATCTCACTTCCAGCTCAGGTAGGCTCCTGGTGCTTCTTTGCCCAGAGGGCAAGATGGTGGCCTGAATTAGTGGCAGGCAGGGTAACCATCTAGCTGTGGGTCAAGAGGGCTGAGCTTAAGTTCTAATATGCCCTTGGATACGCCATCAAGTGGCCTGAAGTTCGTTGTCCTCGGCGGTAGAGCACAGGGTGAAATGGATGCTTTTCAGGTTGGGGTGGGGGCTACCTGCTGTCCTCATCTTCCTCTGGGTCACTGCCGCTCATCAGGAGATCCAGCTAGCCGACGGTCAAGGTTCTCAGTGTTGATCATCTCTCATCCCAGGTCCCCTGCAGAGGGCTGCCACACGTGTCTGTCTTCCTGCACGCTGCCCCGCTTCCCACTCGAGGAGGAAATGGGCGCAGCTTACCCCCAGCATTCTGTGGACCCCGAGTCCAGCTCTGTGGCCACCTAGGCCTGCCTTTTCTCCCCTGCCTGGCCACCTCTCCCAGATCTGTACTGACAGTCGCAGATGCTGTTGTCCCCAGGCCGAGGACGGCCCATCAGTCAAGAGTTTAGAAGTGGCTGTCTGTGACCCGCAGCTACAACCTCCAACAAACTCTGAAGATGAGCTCTAAGGCCCCTTCTGGCAGTCAAGCAAGTTTGCTATCGCTGTGAGGCAGATGACGCCCGATTTATAAAGGCATGGAGATCGGCTCCAAATGGATTTTTCTGGATGCATCAGATTTTTATTCATTCTGAAAAGGAGGCAGGTAGGGAATTTCACCGCTGTCACTTGACACAGGAGGTAACCATCTCCAAAAATGAGAAGAGAGGGCAGGCGAGTCACTTCTGATATCCACTGCGCCCCCGGATCCCAGACTGAAGACCTGTCCCCACAGAGGGCGCGCCACAGGCCGGCAGCAGAGAGCCAGCTGAGCCATTTAACAGAGACAGTGGTGACCAGCCATTCCTGGACTGGGGTCAGCCCGCGCTCTTCTGAAGTCGGTCAGGCGTGTGTGCTTGCGGATGCGTTAGTGGGGCTGTAGATGCAGCACGTGCTGTGTCTGACTCTGTGACCCCATGGACTGTAGCCCTCCAGGCTTCCTCTGTCCATAGGACTCTCCAGGTGAGAATACTGGAGTGGGTTGCCATTCCCTTCTCCAGGGGGATCTTCTTGACACAGGGATAGAACCCAAGTGTCCTGCATTGCAGGCAGATCCTTTACTGTCTGAGCCACAGGGAAGCCCGAGCCCGTGTACACGGTTACCTGATTGGATGTCAGAGACCAGGAGATAATTTGGCTCTTGGTTATATTCAGGAAGATGTTTTCAGGGCAAAAAGCCACTAAACAGTGGCAGACAGGAGAGGAATATGAACCCTGGATCTCCCAGAGGCTTTTAAAAAATTTTTCAATATTTAGTTATTTGCTTTATTTGGCTGTGTTGGGTCCTAGTTGTGGCACGTGGGGTCTTTGCTGCAGTGAGCAGACTCTCTAGTAGTGGCATACGGGCTGCAGCTCAGTAGTTGAAGTATACAACCTGAAGTCCATCTGATCTTACATGTCATGAAATACTTTTTGAGTTTTTAAAAATTTATTGGCTGCATCTTGTCTTAGTTGTGGCATGGTCTTCGTGGCCCCAAGGCATGTGGGATCTTCCCAGTCAGGGATTAAACCCAAGTCCCCTGCACTGCAAGGAGTCCTATCCACTGGACCACCCGGGAAGTCCGTTCCACTGGCCTTAGCTGGGCAATGTCACAGTTCTCCTCACCAGCTTGAAGGCTGTACCACAGAGGTGAGTGAGCTGATTTGAGGGTTCTACCCCTGGAATGTTTCTTCAAGCAAAGCAGTTAGGTTTTGCCATATATCAGAGACGAGTTGATGAACTCAGAAAGGTCAGGCAAAATGATAAACGGTTGAGCTGGTATGTAAGTTCTGAAACGGGTTGGTCCTCAGAGGATCTGGTGCAGCGTGCAGGTAAGTAAGTTAGAAGGGTTAGATGTTCGAAGGGTTAGAAGTAGGAGAGAGTGTGATTTGGTGTAAAGGTGGTGAACTGAACGGCAAGTTCCTCCAGGATGGCTCTCTCTGGGAGGGCGATCCAGAGATCGAGATTCTAGACCAGTCAGAAAAAGCAGAACCCTCAGGGGTGACCACATCATTCAAACCCTGAGCATACCTTTTCCTTTAAAAATACATAACCACTGCCAAGATGTTCATTCCACCTGTAGCAGTCGACAAGATATAAGTAACTTAAGATCCAGCAAAACTCATCTAGGCACAAAGATGTTGCTTAGAGTATTATTTATAATGATAAAAACTGGAAACAAGTGTTCAGGAAAGTGGGGACGATTACATAAAATGTGCTGTGATCCCTAGTCAGAGTATTACGAAGTTGTAGAATGACGCTCACGAAGAGAGTACTAACAGAAAAATACTGGGGGTACCATCTTAAATGACTCCACCGGCACGCAATATCATAATCACAGAACTATGTCTAAATTCTTCAGTAGAAAATTATTCCTAAATGTTGAATAAGGGTATAGTGGATTATTTTTCTCTCTTTGTTCAACTTGCCTGCGCTTTCAGTAAGGCATGTGGATTACTTTTATAATGTAAATATACATGATGTGCTTTATTTTTTAAACAAAAAGGAAGACAAAGCACACAGTTATTTTTAAAAGGCTCGCGGAGGCATTTTGCAGATGCCCCAACAACACTGGGACAGGTGGGAGGGGGCTTGACTGGGGTTAGGTATGTGCCGGGGATTCAGAATGAGGAGCCAGCCCTTCTGCAACTCATTTAGATGGGGGCGGAGGAGAGAAGGAAGGAAAAGAACCCCTAGAGTCCTTCGGGGATGAGAATATAAAGCGATCTAAACCAATTAAACAAGCCTCAGAGCAGGAATGATTGCCCAGACCCCAGGTCCCCCAAACAGGACAAGAGAGACCGTCTCAGGTCAAAAACACCCCCTTAGGAGCAGAGGGTGTCCCACGATACAAAGTCAGAGAGAGAGGCCGGGAGGAGAGGCAACTCAGAGGAGCCGAGGATGAAAGAGTAGGGGAAAAAACGCTCCCAGGTGTGGAGGCCACCCCCCCAACCTTCCCCAGGAGGTGGTTAGAGGGGGGACCGGGAAGGAATTATATATAGATCATACCGCCAAGATGGGAGAAACTAGGGCAGGAACTGAAGGTAAGAGTGATCAACGGCATTTAAGTGAACCCTGGCCAGATCTTCAGGAAAAGTTGCAGAAGAAAGGCAAAGCCTTCTTTTCCCCAGGGAGAAAGTACCGAGGCTGGACCGGTAACAGGCAGTCAGGAAACAGGAGGAGGGGGGTAAATATGTGAGTTTCATCCACGCAGATTTGAGGTCAGTGCATTCTGTCCAAATAAGCCCAGGATCCAAGTTCTAAGGCTTGCTGTTTCGCTGTGGTCATGGTTTTTGGAAAGTTAATCAGGAACAAGATCAAGAGGAGAACTCCCTAGTTTCCATGAGGGCCGGATCATTACAGCTAAGAGTGCCCACCACATGCTAAGAACTGTTACTGCCCTATTGAATCCATGCAAGAAACTCACAAAGTCGGCTTTCCTTACTTTCTTTTAAAACAGCCGTGATCTCTTAGAGCATTTTAGGGTCACTGCATAAAGTGACTCCCCCCATACCCCCTGCCCCATAGGTTTTGTTTTTAACTGCCCCTCCCCCCACGAACCAAGACTTACAGAGCTCTTGTAACTTTCCCACAAACTTGCAAATAGTAACGCTCAGGGGCAAGAACCGAAACCAGGCTGTTCACATCTTTTCACGTTTCGTGAAAAGCCTCATGTCGGAGGCTGCAGAGCGGGATTGGTAAACCACGGCCGGTGTCCCCGAAGGAGCCTGCTGACCAGCTAGGCATAGTTTTTCATGTTTAAATGGTTGGGGTGTGGAGAGGAGACATGGGAAGTACAGGTAGTTCACATTTGGGTCTATGCACATACATTCCTTTTTTTGTATTGTTTCTGGCTCTTTTCACGCTACCAAGGCAGAATGGAGGCATTGCAGCAGACACCTTGGGGCTTCCTAGGTGGCGCTAGTGGTTTAAAAAATAAATCCACTATCTAATGCAGGAGACGTGAGTTTGATCCCTGGGTTGGGAAGATCCCTTGGAGAAGGAAATGGCAACCCACTCCAGTATTCTTGCCTGGAGAATCCCATGAACGGAGGAGCCTGGCAGGCTACAGTCCTTGGGGTTGCAGAGTTGGACATGATTGAACACGTCTGCAGGCCCCTTATGGTCCAAAATGCCCAGTCAGTCAGTTCAGTCACTCAGTCATGTCCAACTCTGCGACCCCATGGACTGCAGCTTGCCAGACTTCCCTGTCCATCACCAACTCCTGGAGCTTACTCAAACTCATGTCCATTGAAAGGCAGTGATACCATCCAGCCATCTCATCCTCTGTTGTCCCCTTCTCCTTCAGTCTTTCCCAGGGTCAGGGTCTTTTCCAGTGAGTCAGTTCTTCGCATCAGGTGGCCATAGGATTGGAGCTTCAGTTTCAGCACCAGTCCTTCCAATGACTATTCAAGACCGATGTCCTTTAGGATGGACTGGTTGGATCTCCTGCAGTCCAAGGGACTCTCAAACACCTAGAACATGCTCTATTTAGCCCTTTCCAGGAAGGGTTTCCTGATCATGCTTTACAGAGGCATAATTATTGCATTTACTGAATGTTCCTTTCAATATTGTTAGACTTCTGCTGGCTAGGATGGTGTAGACCAGTAGGCTTCCAAAGGATACTATTTTGGGGGCTCTTGGATCTCCTGTAAACCACAGCAACTCTCTCGAAAGGTTTCATAAAGTTTGGCTCCTAGGGAATATTTTGTTTGAAGAAAAGGTTCCACTGCTAAATAAACACACACTAAGTAGCTAGAATATCAAGCACTTTCTCATAGGAAAAAAAAGTAAAATACTTGTGATGAAAATTATGTCTAAACCCAGGTAAATGGGAGCAGGTAGCGTAGGCAAGGTCTACACTCAACTGAAGAACCACAGTGTAGAACACTGGCCCGCCAGACCTGGGTAACTGCCATTCAGCCTGAAAATCACTCACCTGGGTGGGGAGTGGGAGTCATCACGCCCAGCTCCTTCATTTAGAAGGAGGAGGTGGCAGTGACACCCCCACCCCACTGGTGTGTTAGGGTCAGAGCCGCCACTGGCCCCTGGTTTTGGCGCTTTCTCTGCCCTTGTGATCCTGGGCTTTTGCACTCATGGAAGTCATCGGGGATTTGAGTCTGATAAAATTTGTTGACATGAGTGTTATTATTTTTTCCCTCATCAGTGTATGTTCCTGAACACACCTCTAAAAGACAAGGACTTAAAAAAAAAACCCACAATAACATTATCATCCGTAGACACAGTTAACAATAATTCCCTAATGTCATAAAACTCCCAGTTGGTTTTCAGATTTCTGATTTTGACGCAGGGTGGAAGTTTGGCTGATCAGGGTTTAGAATGCTTGTGTTATTACTCACTGGCCTTGTGACCTTCAGAAATCTGTATCACCTCTCTGAGTCTCAGTCTTGTCATCTGTGAAATGGGATGATTCTATTATCATCAGGGTTATTGTGCAGATCAGATGATACAAGTAAAGTACTAGGAAAATGTGAGACATGGTGTGTGCATGTGTGCATACTCAGTTGCTTCAATAGTGTCTGACTCTTTGTGACCCCATGGACTGTAGCCGTCCAGGCTCCTCTGTCCAGGTGGTTCTCCAGGCACAAATGCTGAAGTGGGTTGCCATGCCCAGGTCCAGGGGATCTTTCTGACCCAGGGGTCGAACCCTCGTCTCCTGCATCTCCTGCACCTCCTGAATTGCAGGCACTTAAATCACTGATGGTGTTGATGATGATGGTGTTACCATTATAATCACGCACATTATTAGAGTTAGGCTCACCAGTCACCAGTTTGCTTAGGACTGTGCTGGTGTTCACAGTGAACCTCTTAAGTCCTGGGACTCCCATGCCATCCCAGGCAGACCGGATGGTTAGTCACCCGAATAAAGCCAGGCCACTGTAACAAGCTGTAAGAGACGGGCTGGTAACCCCAGCTCATGCAATCAACACAGAATTAATGGATTTCACAAACTAGTGTCTTATTCGGTTGATGCGGTCAGCAGGACTGCTGGGTGGGACCATGGACTCTCTACGAATAGGCACACATTGTTCAGAAACCTCAGACCTGACGCTCACCCTCACGGAGTTATGCGCTTTAGCTGCCCCCACCATTCCAAAACACGGTCTTCTCCACTCACCAGACTACCGACTGATTCCCAGCTGGAAAAGAAATGAGGCCCCTGGATATAATCTCAGCAGTTGCAAAATGCTGCAGCAGCATAGAGAAAGAATATAGAGTGTATTTAGTCTCATCCCCTCATCCTGGCAATTTATTAATTGCCAGAGCCAAAGAGGGCCAGCGAGGCGAGGTGGCTTGTCCGCCGGAGTTCAGTGGCTTGGAGACAGCCTGAGCCGTGGCTGTGAGTCTCGCTGCTTTCTGATGATGGCCTGACATGTACAGCACCTAATGGCGATGGGGAGTGGACCTGCAACTCTCTTTCCTTTGGATGGCCTTCTCTGCAAGGCTCACACAGCCCCAAGAAATCTCTACCGACTGCCCGGCGTTGATGCCTGACCAAAGGGGGAGGAGGGACCTGGGGGCCCCGGGGCTGGAGGAGCCCCTCCCCTGGGAGGGAACATCTCCGGACACATCTGGCCAGAGAGGTGAAAACACCGCCTTCTAAAAGGGCGGCGAGAGAGCAGTCAGAGTTCATCACTATCTGGAAACAGAATGACAAGACGATGCTGGGGACTGGCTGATTCGGTTCAGGTAGGAAGCCAGATCAGAGAGTTGAGGGGAACAGTGCCCACTCTGGACCCTGCATTTTTAAAAAGTTAATTTACCAAACATTTTCTAAGCACCTGATTTGTGTCAGGTACTGGGCTAGGTGCGGTAAGCAAGCACTGTAAACAATTATGTTACTTGACTCACAGATCATGAAACAGTGGCAAAGATAGAACCAAAGAAAAAATGAAAAAATTCCAAGTTGCATTAGCTATATGGTGGAAGAAGGGAGTAATAAAGAGACCAACTGTACCTCCAAAGAGAAGATTTTTTTTTTTTAGCTGAATCCCAAGAAATGCAAAAGAGTGAGTCATCTTAAGAAGGGAATTAAGAGAATTCAGGGTAAATTAAAAAAAAAAAAATGTTCTAATTTCCTTACCAAACTCAGGGCATTGTATACCTAATGATAAATGTCTGATACAACTGATTTTTTAGATAAAAGTTTACGGATTAACCACATATTTTAGTAGAGACAGTCAACACCCCAGGTTGAATGTTGGTGTGTTTTTTTTTTTTTTAATCTTGGACTTGTATTAATTTCAGACAATCTGAACATCATGTAGAATTCAAGTGAATAACACTTGGCAGGATCAAACCATGTTCCCAGAGCTCAAATCCCCATCTTCAGAAAACAGTATAAGATACCCTACTGAATGAAATCAGAAGATATATATATTTTTAAGTGAAAACGAGATGAAAAGGATTGAAAAAGAGCCAAGCGATAGTTAAGTTAATCTTCAGGGGAGGGAAAACATGTCAGAAAATGTAAACCAGATCAGTCCGACCCGTCTTACAATTCTGCAGAGGGAATTAAATTCCTATGGAAAAACAAGTCTCTGATTATGAAAGGATTTGACTGTGTAGAAGAATCTGGAACATCTACCCTATTAAAAATACTTGTAAAACCAGGGGAATCATGTCAGAAATTAGAGAGCTAAAACAAGTGGGAGAATTCGGGCTGTCTGAAATAAAGTTATTATTTCAGATCCTGTATCATATTAGACTGCAAGGAAGAGAAAATTACTTTATTATAAAAAGCAAAATTTATGACCAGATAACATCTTATCATTTTATCTCTCTCTTCTTAACCCTTTATATGTAACTCTGCTTGTCTTAACCATAATTAACGTTTTTTTTAAAAAGTTATCCCAGTGCATTTAACACAAAGTCTAATTGTTTTATGATCCAAATAAGACAATAATTAATCCAGGCACAGGGCTGAACCTCCTTTGAGGTTTCCCAAGGGACAGACTAAACAAATAAAAAGCAATCATCGCATATTAGGAGACACTGAGATTAGCAAAACTCTGTCCCCAAATTGGGTGAGTAAAGCAAGAACACTTGGGAAACCATGTCCTTTGAATATCCAACGTTATAAGCAAAACTTGGCGAGAAACAGAATGTAAGGAGTGTTAGCTCATTCTTGAATTTTACAGGCGGTGGCTGTTGTCTAAGTTAAAATCATTTTAGAGAATACACGTTGGATCTGGGTGTGCTAAAACACCACCCCCCACCTTCCATTTCTAAAAATTATATATTTTTGGTGTAAAACACAAATGGGAGTTAGTTAAGGCGTGTCTGGATAAAATTATTTTTAAGACACAAGGCTCTCTGGAAACGTGGGTTTGTTCCCACTGCTACTAGTGAGGGTCAGTTGATGGTGGCAAGGACGCCAAGCAGTTTGCAGATGGCCACTGTTACTTTCATGGTCCTGAGGAGTGGAGAGCCTCAGGAACAGTTTGCATGGACTGTTTTGGGCTGTTCTGGCAAAAACTCTCTTCCCTGCCCCGTGATGCTGGTTCACCAAGTGCCTAATTTCACAAAGCTCAGCAAAGAAGAGTCAGTTACTGTATCACTTACCAAATCACACTGGGTTCCCCTGGGCGAGCCTGGAGGAAAAGCAAGGTTCCTAGGATGTACACCCAAGCCAGTGGGATTGGCAGAGAGGAAGTGGAGGTGTCTTTTTTGTGCCTGTGGGGTTCACTTCTAGAATGAAAAAAATCATAGGTTCATCCTCTCTTCCCTATTAATTTTTCTTTTCCCCATCAATATGCCATTTATTTCCAGATGGCTTTTTCTTCTTAAATTATTCTTAGGACACATTTCCTGAATATTATTCCTGGTCCAGTCAAAATGTCACCACCTCAGGGGGGCCCTCCCTGATCACCTGTTCTCACACGGTCCTCTCTCCTACCTCTCCATTGCTCTCTATCCCATCATCGTGGTGTGTTTTTGTGGTGTAACACTGTATCAGTAGCTGATGGTGATGTTTTCTTCTTTATTGATTGATTTGGAGTGTTTGTTTACTCTGGCTCCTGTCTACAGAATGTGAGTTCCATTGGAACAAGAGACATCTGGAGGTTAAAACAGTACCTGATACAGAGTCAGGAGTCAAAATTATTGAAAGGTGGATGGATGGATGGATGGATGGATGGATGTGTAGATGGATGAACGGGTGGGTAGATGGATGTATAAAGAGATGCGTAGATGGATAGGTAGGTGGATGAACATAAAGAACTGCCAATTTGGGTAGCCTTTTGTTCCTGTTCAGTTGCTAAGTCATGTCTGACTCTGTAACCCCATGAACTGCAGCACACCAGGCTTCCCTATCCTCCAGTATCTCTGGAGTTTGCTCAAACTCACGTCCATTGGGTAACCTTTACTCTTTGGCATTTCCTCGAGTCAAGTTCAGATGCTAAATCCCTGGATGCAGTTCCACTCCCTACCGACTATTTTCTACATGTCAGCATCAACTGATGTCCCACAAAACCCACTGAAACCCACTTAAAAATTAACCATTTCTTGTTGGAAATTAGATTCCTATCCAATTTTCATGTTTCTCCCCCTTTTTCCCCCCTTTCCCCTCCTTACCAGCAAACTGAAGAGTATGCTGAAATAGTTAAATACAAGCCCAAGACAACACTCCTTGGTTAACTAAACCAAACAAGCAAAGAGGACTCAAGCTTTGTTTTTCATGGCCATTTTTTATGGGTATCTGTGGGAGGGGTCAGTCTGTTTTTGGAATCCAGGGCCATGAGATAAGAGGGCTAGATGGTGAGTCTGGTGAAATCTGCAGGGTAAGATGCTGCAAGGCAAAGGGAGTTTCAGACAGGTAAGTGATTTCTTCTTAGAAAGCAGACAACCCCTTTGTAAAATTGAGAAAACCAAAAGTAGTCATTCACACATCAGTATAACTAGGTAGGTGTGCCCACTGCTTCCCAGAAAACGGGAGGACAAGGGTTTCTTGTTCAGGTGGAAAAGAGGGACGATGAGTGGGCAGAGCGGGCAGGTGGAGTCGTGGTGGGGGTCAGAGTGGGTGGGGAGCTTCGTCAGAATGGCTCCGGGCAGGGAATGCCCTGGCGGTCCAGTGGTTAGGGCTCAGCCCTTCCACTGCAGGGGGCACGGGTTCAAGCCCTGCTTGGGGAGCTACGATCCTGAATGCCACCAGGGCAGCAGGCAGACAACATGGAGGGGGGACGGGAGATGTGAGGAAGGGGAAAACCCCGTGGAACCAGGAAGACTGTCTCCCAGTCTTCATGGCGTTGTTAAAATACTCCTGGATCTAGGCATCTTTGGCTTTAAAAGGCAACCCAGCCATGTCAAGCTCTATATATGGTCTTCCTTGACTCATGCCCACCAGGTGGGGTCCTGAACCATCCCATTGCCCCACTGGCCTTCGATGTCTTTTGCCAAAAAGAGAGGAGGGAGTCCAGGGCCATCCTTGACAATCAATCTAAAAGAATAATTTGGGTACATCCCTTGCTGAGCCTTCCTGGTGTTGCTTCAACCCCAGCCCGCTCCCAGACCTCACACCTCCATCAGCCTTCCACGTGCTGGCGTCATTGTTTAATTACCAGTCTCGCCTTCCAATGCTTTAGCACAGGGGCTGAGCATCTTCATTAGCATTTCCTTACCGCCCTCGCCCCTGGCATGGCAAGGCCCCCGCTTATCCATTAGTTCAGACAGTAGATGTGTTTGGGGTAGCCACGGTGTGCTGGGGCTGTTCCAAGTTCTGGGGATTTCAGCAGTAAACTTGGGGGTGGCCCTCACGAGTGTACTGGCTACTGGGGAGGACAGACAGCAGGCCAGCAGCCCAAACACAAATATGTGATGATCGATGGTGAGCCATACTATGAAAGACATGATCAGTGTCCTGACATGATCCTGGACAGAATGATCCAGGAGGGCTTCTTGGTGGAGGTGATGGTTCATTCATGGAATAACAGACTGTTTGTTGAGAATCTGGAATTTACTTTCATCCACCCAACCCCATCATTCAGTGGCCTAGAATCTGAACATTGGAGGTTTGTTCCCTGCCAACCACGGCTCTGAGAACGCCACCAACAGCCTCAGCAGCGTGGTGACCAGCTCATCCTGGTTTGTCCTGGACCTCACCACTTTTAGCGTGCACAGTCTCACGTCCCCGGAAACCCCACAGTCCCGAGCAAAGCAGGAAGGTTGGTGACACGACTCCTTAAGCGTGACCAGACAGCTTTCACTTGCCGCACCTGACCTAGCAGCACGGGGCACCTGTGCAGAGACTCCAGCTCAGCAGAATTTGAGAGGCCATGCGGGGAGAATCTGGTAGGACAGGGAGTTACAAAGTCAAGAGCTGCAAACCAAAAACCCAGACTCAACCTTCCGAGTTTCAGCGGGTCAGCGCTGTGGACCCAGCCTTGGGCAGGGTGACAAACCACAACAGGGCTATGAGCAGCGGCGTGGAGTGCGAAGCCAGACCTACAGGAATCTGGTGTCCAGATCTCGCCGGCCTGTGGCCAGCATGGTCAGGGCGACCGGAAGTGACAGGAAGAGATTTCATCTCCACTGGGTCCCCTTCGAGCCCTCACTTCCCCTGGTGACCACTTGCCACGTGCTCAGAGAAAACAAGGCCAGGGCCACAGAGAGGAACCGGGGGATGGGGGCGAGGGGTCAGGTTCAGACCCTGTAATCCTTGAGAGAGAAAAGATCCTGCTCTGCCCCGAGTGGCCATATTTAGCAAAAAAAAAGACACCCAGTTGAATCTGAATTTCAGATAAATGATGACTGACTTTTTTTAGTGTAAGTATATCCTATTTTTGTGTGGGATTGCTTGTAAAAAAAATTGATTTGTTGCTTCGCTGACATTCAAATTAAATTGAATCTCCCGCATCTTAATCTCAACCCTGTTTCCCATTTCTGGAGAACCACTGTGCCTGGCACCTGGTACCCCCAAAGGCATCAGGCCCCAGATACAATAATGGTACCAGTTCAGCAGCTGTAATGCCAAGTATTATATTTTAGCTGAAATTCACAGAAGGGTCCAAACCCTACTTTTTCTAATACATGGCCATAGATTCTCTATCCATTCTTCTGTCCATGAACATTTAGGTTGTTGCCATGTCTTGGCTACTGTAAACAGTGCTGCTCTGAGCATAGGGGTGTGTGTGTCTTTTTGATTTACAGTTGTGTCTGGATATATGCCCAGGAGTGGGATTGCTGGATCGTGTGGTAACTCTGTTTCTGGTTTTACCTCCGTACAGTTTTCCATAGCGATTGAACCAACTTACATTCCCTCCAGTAGTGTAGGAGGGTTCTCTTTTCTTCACAGCCTTTCCAGCATTTTTAGTGACGGCCATTCTGACCAGTGTGAGGTTCATATGAGGGCTTCCCTAGAGGCTCAGCAGTAAAGAATCTGCCTGCAATGCAGGAGCTACAGGAGACACAGGTTCGATCCCTGGGTCAGCAAGATCCCCTGGAGGAGGGCATGGCAACCCACTCCAGTATTCTTGCCTGGAGAATCCCATGGACAGGGGAGCCTGGTGGGCTACAGTCCATGGGGTCGCAAAGAGTCGGACACGACTGAAGTGACTCAGCACACACACATTCTGACCAGTGTGAGGTGGAACCTCATTGTAGTTTTGATTTGTGTTTCTCTAATAAAGAGCAGTGTTGATCATCTTTACTTGTACCTATTGGTCATCTGTATTTCTTCTTTGGAGAAGTATCTCTTTAGGTCTTCCACCCGTTTTTTGATTGGGTTGTTTGTTTTGTTGAATTACATGAGCCGTTTGTATATTTTGGATACTTAGCCCTTGTCAGTCGTAACATTTACAAATATTTTCTCCCATTCTGTGGGCTGCCCTTTCATTCTGTTTATGGTTTCCTTTGCCGTGCAAACGCTCTTGTACTTTTGACGAGGCCCCATTTGTTTTATTCTTGTTTTTATTTCTGTTGCCGTGGGAGGCCACAGACTCTTATATGATGTAGACTGAACACTCAAAACAAACCAAGACATCAGAGTGAACTCTGGAGTCCCCAGCTCCGTTGGGTCCAGTGGAAATCTAAAACCTAAAGAGAGAGGGTACCTCTTTCTATGAACCCGAAAAGAAGCATGAGATGCTATTGTGATCTCTCTTGCAACCAGGGATAGCTCGGACTCTGGGAGAACCTGGTGGGCTACTGCAGAGCTGTCTTAGGTGGCGGTGGAGGCCGGACTTTGTTCGAGGGGACCAGAGGCAAGGCTTGACCAAGTCTGTGGGTAACCTGTCACAGTCAAGTTCAAGAAGGAACAGCCTCAGAGAGGGTCAGGATCCTTCAGGGGGTGACTGCAGGTCAGACTCCAGAAACCAAGAAGCATGTACATAGGCAGGAGCAGAAATGAACAGCAGGGAGGTGTGAAGGGCCAGTGAGGGATCCATGCAGTTCAGCTGAGAGCAAGTCAGGAGGGAAACTGATCAGGTTAAAAACAGGTCCCAGAGTATGGTGACTTGTCCCTATGGGGTGGGTTTCCCAGGTGGCTCAGACGGTAAAGTGCCTGCCTGCAATGCAGGAGACCCTGGGTTCCATCCCTGGGTTGGGAAGATCCCCTGGAGAAGGAAGTGGCAACCCACTCCAGCACTCTTACCTGGAAAATTCCATGGATGGAGGACCGAGCACTGGTCCCGATGGGGTGCTAAGACCACAACATGTGGGGAAATCTGACTAGACCAGGGGTTCTTTTTTTTAAATTAAAAACATTAAAAAAAATTATTATAGTTGACTTACACTATTGCATGAGTTTCAGGTGTACAACAAGGTGATTCAGTCACACATACATCATTCTTCTCATACTGAGGAGAGTTCCCTGCGCCGCACGGTAGGCCCTTGCTGAATATCTGCCTTATACACAGCGGTGTGTGTATCTTACTCGCAAGCTCCTAATTTATCCCTCCCGGCCCCACCCCACCACGTTTCCCCTTTGTTAGCTGTTAAGTTTGTTTTTGACATCTGTAAATCCATTTCTATTTTGTAAACAAGTTCAGTTGTGTCATTTACAAAATCAGACTCTATGCATAAGTGATTCTACATATGTAGACAGATGTTTGTCTGTCTGTCTGATATACTTCACTTAGTATGATGATCTCTAGGGCCATGCACGTTGCTGCAAATGGCCTCATCTTGTTCTGTTTTGTTGGCTGAGTAGTACTCCATTGTATATATTTGTACCACATCTTCTTTTATCCATTCATCTGTCAATGGACATTTATGTTGTTCCCATGTCTTGGTTATGTATCTTTTTGAAATACAGTTCAGATATAACTCTAGGAGGAGGGCTCCCTTTTCTCCACATCCTCTCCAGAACTTACTGTTTATAGATTTTTGGTGATGGCTTCTGACAGGTGTGACATGATGCCTCACTGTAGTTTGGATTTACATTTCTCTGATGATTAATGATGTTGACCATCTTCTTGTGTAGGTTTTGGTCATCTGTATGCCTTCTTTGGAGAAGTGTCTGTGTAGATTTCCGGCCGGTTCTTTCACTGGGTTATTTGGTTCTTTTGTTCTAGAGCTGTGTGCGCTATTGTTTATTTTGAAGACTGATCCCTTGTTGGTCACTTCGTTTGCGAATATTATGCGCCCCCCCCCCCTGCTGCCGCCCCATCCTGCGGGTTGTTAATCGGGGGTAATTTTGCCCCCTGCAGGATGGTTGGCAACGTCTGGGAACATTTGGGGGTGTCACACAGGTGGGGTGTGAGCCGCCTGGCATCAGGTGAGCCGAGGCCAGGCTGCCCCTCACCACACTGCCTCCTACGGCAGCACCGTGCAACACCCTGCAATGCAGGGACAGCTCCACGCGGCCGAGGATTAGCCAACCCCAAACTGAGCTTGAGGATCCCCAGGGCAGCCTGGGTCAGTGGTGTAACAACACACTTCCTCCTGAGCGACCTCTGAGGAGGAACTAACCACCTGGAGCTGCCGGTCTCCAGGCTCGGCACGCCCAGCTGCTGTGTGAACAGGGCACTCTCAAAGCTAGAAGGACCACGGACAGTGAGAAACGCGAGGGTGGAGATCCTCTAACCAGTCACCCCCCGTGGTCATTTTGCCAAAGCGTATGCTTGTTGACCAATTACAGCAGAGATTTACAGAGTGGAATTATGCTTTAACTGAAGTAGGGCCAATACCATTCCCTCCCAAGCTACCAGTGAGCTCTGTGACCAGAGACAAAGTCAGCCAATAGAGCCTGGGTGTTCATGGGGGCCTGGGATTTATACTTTAATTGTTTCCACGGCTCCGTGTCTCACGGAGGTATTTGTCTTGGTACATGGACACCAACGGCGTGCTATAACATTACACAGAGGATTGCGAGGTTTTTTTTTTAATTATTATTTCATCTGTAATTATAGGCAAGACCAGTTTATTATTGAGAAATCCTTGAAAACATTTTAATTGAAATGGTCAGCAGCCTTTCACTGATCCAGTCCCACAATAGACCCTGGCAACCAAAGTGTATCCAACCAATGGATTAAGAAGGAGAGTCCACCAGAGCATAAGTGTTATTTAAAATTTTGGATTTAAGTGTTTTTTTTTTTTTTAAAGATTTATGACACAGTTGAAATGAGGTCAAGTAGAAGCACTAAAGAATTTAATTAGAAATGTCTTCGCATGCCCCCCTCCTCGCTGTAAACCCTGCATAGGTCGTCCCCAGAGGGCTTGGAGTCATTCGAGATGGTGTGTACTTTTTCTCTTTTTAACTCCTAATAAGAAGGAGCTCCGGTCTCCTGCCGTGTCTTCAGTGGGGAATGCTGGGGATCTAGACGGCAGAGGCCAGAAAGGGAGCAGCAGCCGGGCAAAGAAAGGGATCAGGGCCTTTCAGCCGGCCTGTGCAAAAGCATCATTCATTCACACAAAACAGGTCCTGAGCACTCTGTCTCAACGCCGTGCAAGGGGCTGGGAACCCTGATAGGAGTGAGATGCCGTCTGTACTCTCAAAGGTCTCCTGGTTGAACGCAACAAATAGAGGGGACTACACAGACACAAGAAAACAGCACCGTTGCGTAAACATCTTGGGAAGCCTGGGCAGGATTCCGTGGAACCCAAAGGCAGGAGTGCTGGCCTTTCCCTGGAGAGCTCACTGGAGGGTGATGCCTAGGATCTGGGCCTTGGAGGATGTGTAGGAGTTCTCCTCGGAGGACCTAGACGAGGGAGATGCAGGGAAAGGAGACTCGAGGGAGAGGACACAGCCTGTGCCCTGACACAGACGTCAGTGAGGATGGCGCAGCAGAGCTGAGTGGTGGTCACACATTCTTCAGGACCTAGAGGGCCAGTTAGGCATATGAACTACGGCAGAGGAGAGGCCGGAAAGCAATTCAGTTGGGAAATCAGGTGCTTGAGCTGGGAGCTCTCCCCCTGCCCTTTGAAGCTCAGGCTATGCCCTCCTCCCCGCTCCAACCTGGACTATGGAAGTGTCAGGGTTTCAGCCCCTGGCTGGGATCAGTGGAGTGCCGGGATGATGGTGCTGGTACCACTAAGGAGGGGATCTCAAGAGGGGGACGGGATGGATGGCTGGGTTCTTGGCTGGCAGTTGGGGCTGGGAAGGGTGTTTCCTGCCCTTCCTTCTGCTGCCGAATTCCACTGTCAAGGAATAGGCCAAATAGTGGCAGTGATCGTGACTCTCATTGCTACTGTGTGTGTTAGTCACTTGGTTGTGTCTGACTCTTTGCGACCCCGTGGACTGTAGCCCACCAGGCCCCTCTGTCCATGGGATTCTCCAGGCAAGAATACTGGAGTGAGTTGCCATTTCCTTCTCCAGGGGATTTTTCCAACCCAGGGATTGAACCCGGGTGTCTTGCATTGCAGGCAGACTCTTTACTGCCTGAGCCACCTACTACCAGCGGCTATTGTGTGCCTAGGGTGCTGGGCGTTTTCTCTGTTATGTTGACTACATATAACAACCCTGCATGGTTTGGGATTTTTAGAGATTCGCCTTGCTTGCTGCTCTGCAGGGAAGAACTGTCAGCCGGTGTTAACTAAATCAGTGCCTCCCCTACTTACTCTGGAGCCCATACATGGAGCTGCCCACGTGAGAAGCAATTTGATGCAAATCAAGGCTCACAGTTAGACTGGCTGCTTCAGTGGCTGCCACTGTGAGGCTCACATGGGGAAAAAAATCTTCCTCTACACCATGGGTGGCTTCTGTCTTGGGTTTATATTCTCGTGGGCCAGACATTCTCCAAAGCAGGTATTAAGAGAGGTAAATTGACTGCCAGTTGCTTTGAGGATTCCTCCAGGGCATCCCAAAGTAAATTCTGCTTATGCTACATGTATCAGTCAGCTTTTGCTGCATAACAAAGCATCCCCTCTCTCCAAAATGTAGCAGCTTAAAGCAGCAATCATATCTGTCTGAGGCTGAGGGTCAGTTGATCCAGGCTGGGTGTGGCTCTAGGTTATGGACTGGGTTCATATTACTTGATGTGACTCTCAATTTTTTTTTTTTTGTTTGGAACTAGTGGTCCCCTGGGAGTATTCCCCTCGTGGTAGGAGGCAGGAGTGTGAAAAGGCAGAAGTAGCAATGCAAGGACACTTTAGTTCCCTGCTTGTCTCTTTGCTCATATCACACTGCAAAACAGGTTCCATGGCCAAGTCCATGGTGAGGCTCGTGTAGCTGAATTACTTCTTGCCCACCGAGGTCAGGACTGACTGAGGCAGTGGGTGGACCCTACATCTGGGGGATTCGTATCAGCTAGCCCTCTGTCGCACAAGCCAAGGCAGGGGCTGTCACTACCTGCTCAAGGCTGGGACAGAGCTTCACCAGTGTGTATCTACAGGTCTAAGAAACACACCTTGTGGCTCTTTATTTGAAAGGGGCCTGGAACAGACTTTTGCAAAATAAGTTGCTTTTCTAGATGAATCTAACTCTTCCTGCATTTGAAAAATAAATGTGCACTAAAAGTAATTAACGCATGTTGGTTCATGAATAATACACTATTTTACAACTATTTGCCGAGCATAATGAGACAAGCTACTAAATTGACAATGAATGTTCTATTATGTGATTGCCAACTGTTTTATAAGATATTGAACATATTCATTTCTTCTGCCATCGTGTGTATTATCAAGCTATTGCTTTTTAATAAATTAATTTTCCAGACATCTCTGGGGTCTTTGTTGGAAATCTGGCTGAGGGCGAAAATAAAATTAATTGTGTGGTCTGCGCAGAACTACCAGTGTTTGCTGGCTTACAAACAAAGTGTCACTACTGGCTGCCCCCAAAGCAGACCCTGCGTGTGGCACACAAGTGTGCAGGGAGATGCATCTTCAACCCAGGATAGTGTGAAAAGACCCAGTGGAGCCTTGAAAATAAGAAGGTCGCTTCCCCTGTCAAGGTCTTTGGAGGCTGGGCAGATCTCTGTGAGCAGTTTCTTAAAATATTTAATGAAAGCAAAAATTAGCATTCAATCCTATTCTGTTCTGCATACTTATTTTTAAATCTGCTTGTCTACTATTTTTGAAACATCAGTGTTACTTCGTTGGGAGCCCCTCCCAGTAAGGCACAGCGGGGCCTTCTCTTTGCTGATCCCACTTATCTGCCTTCATTCCATCAAGGCCTCCATCGAGGGTACCTTCACTGTGACACACCCCAGGTCCACAGCTCTGGGAGAAGGCATCCACATCCCTCTGTAAAGGGAACGCTTAGGGCCAGTAGGTAAAGTCCAACGTGATCTTGTCCCCCTGCAGTTGTGTAAGGATCCCGGGTCACCTGTTTTTGGAATCTGCTTCCAGTCCCTAGTCTGAGCTCCAGGGTAACGCGGTATATTTCCCTCTCTGCATTTCATGGTATGACATAGGAACCGTGATAGGAAGTGCTTAACAATTGTTTGCTGAGTGAATACGTGACCCATCCAATATGTTTTGTTGTTCAGTCACTAAGTTGTGTCCGACTCTTTCCAGCCCCATGGACTGTGGCATTCCTGGCTCCGCTGTCCTCCACTATCTCCCGGAATTTGCTCAGATTCATGTCCATTGAGTCGGTGATGCCATCCAACCTTCTCATCCTCTTGTCACCCCCATCTCCTCCTGCCCTCAATCTTTCCCAGCATCAGGGACTTTTTCAAAGAGTCAGCTCTTCACATCAAGTGGCCAAAGGATTGGAGCTTCAGCTTCAGCATCAGTCCTTGTAGTGAATATTCAGGACTGATTTCCTTTAGGATGGACTGGTTGGATCTCCTTGCAGTCCAAGGGACTCACAAGAGTCTTCTCCAACACCACAGTTCAAAAGCCATCAATTCTTCGGCAGTCAACCTTCTTTATGGTCAAACTCTCACATCCATATGAGTACTAGCAAAATGATAACTTTGACTATAGGACCTTTGTTGGCAAAGTGCTATCTCTGCTTTTTAATATACTGCATTGATTTTCCATTATTTAGGCAAAGATCCTTCTTCACTTCATGAAAACTAAGAATGACCTGTCTTTATGGTAACACTTTTCCAAGTGTTATTGAACTGAAGTGTTATTTCTAAGATTTCTGCTGTGTCTAATCCTATGAAATATAGGGGTCAGTTTGTAGGGAAAGCTTGGCTGCATGATCATAGGGTGCCATAGAGAATAACTCTGGGCATGTTTATCTGGATATTTTGGTATTTTCATTTATGTGATTTTTACCAAACCTCACACGGGGTCGTGTGGCATGGGTGCCAGGCAGGGAAGGCTTAAGCCCCAAACCTGTGCCTAATGTTGGGTTAAACGTGCTTGTAAAAGCCTTCTCAGTTAACTTCTCCATGGTCTAGACTGGATATTGGACTATATCAGGACTCCAGCTTTCTTTATATAATAGGGAGATTGTCAAGTTAATTAGGGAACATCCAAATCCTTTCATATTAATTCCACCAGAAGAGGAGTTAATAACATGGAGATATTCTCGTACAAAGTCTGTACATATAGAAAAGTTTAAAGCAAGTATGAGAGTAGGAAGGACATTAGCCTAGATTCCTGTCTCCCCATGTTTATACCTTGCCAACACAGACATTTTAGTAGATCTCAGGGCACTTTGTCTATTTTACGCATATATTGTCTGCCTGCTTATCTTAACACCATTATAATATTTTTTTCCCTACTCTCTTTTGACAGTATAAATAGTCCTTTCTTTGCTGTGTTGAAGTGAGCCAGTAGACAGAAAGACAGGCAGGCTGATGTCTGATAGACACACAATAATACATAGACAAAAATCACACTCAAATCAAACGGGCAAAATGTTTTCCCTCTGTGCTTGCTGCTGAGACTTCAGTCTTCTGTCCTGCGGTGTAGGTCATTTTACTTTCACTTCTGCCGGCTTTTAGGGCCTAGACCACACTCCTCTAATGCTTTCTCCTGGTACACATCTGATATTAGCTTAGAAAATAAAATCAGCCAGAATTTACATCCACTGTTCCCCCTAGAAACCAGGTTGGAACACCAAAATGGCACCATGTCCCACCCCATCCTCAGCCAGGTCATTAAATGACCCAGAAGAGTCTGCTGGCACAGAGCAAGTCTGGAGGCAGGGTCCTGGGGGGGGAGGCGTCTGTCTGGTTTTCACATCCAGGAGGTGACATCGCCTCCACTGTTCCTCCTATTCTGCCTGGAAGCTACTTTTCCCCATGTTCCCAGAGGTCAGACTAATGTGACTGCGCGAAAGAACATGACATTTCTGATTTTAATTTGCTTTGGGGGTGATTTTTAAAATAGGTATTTGAACCAGACCAGCCTGACAAACTGCAGCCAATTTTCGAGGAGTGACAATTGTAAATTTGGGGCAAAGACACTTGACAGAAGGCATGCCTACCCCACAGCATTAGAAAAAGACATTACTTAGGGGAGGAGGAGTCAGTAACATGTGCAACCTTGACTTCACACTCACCCCCCCCCCCCCAAGAAAGCACATCCATGGATCTCAGGGGCCCATCTTGCTGTTAAACAAGTGTAATTTGTCCAGGAAAGCTGGCCTCACATCCTAGGATGTTATATTCAGAAAGACCACTCCATGATGGGAAACTGACATCCATTACAACCCTCTATTAACCGCTGTCCCAGGTTTGACTGAATCTTTCATTTTCAAAAAGAACCACATGTGTTGTTTCTGCCACTGCCAGTGGCACCCACAGAAGCCAGGCCAAAGTACAGAAGTCACGGCTGAACCAGAGTGCCGGAAGACCTCCCCTTGTCGTCGCCTCCTCCTGCCTCCCGTTCTCAGAAAGGTCCTCTGCAATTCAGTTCCAAAAAGTTAACAGGGATGTTTCTCAAAGTGAGCGCTTCTCTGCACATTCTTCAGGAAGCATAGGATTAAATGCTAACATTCTGAGTGGGTGATTGATGTTTATCTCGGTGTCATGTGTTTATTATTTTTTTCCCATAAGCAACTATCCTGCAAATTGATAAGAGTCTTTTAATTAGATGGTAGGGCTGTGTGCTTAACACTGCATGCAAAAGACCTATAAAAACTGAGTGAAATTTAACAGGCAGGCTGCCTCCAGCTCAGAGCTGCAGAAATCAGCTCCTTCCAGGAGAAGGTGAACTGAAGGCCTGTCTCACCGCAAGTCTGGAAGCACCTTCCACCGTGACGTGGAGTGATGGAGTCAGAGAAAGGGCTGGTGAAGCCACTTCCCCTGGCTTTTATTGATGAAGTTTGTGGTGCAAGTACCAGGGGATCACATTGGTGGTGTTCTTATTTAGATCCAAAGTGGGTGGAGGAGTTAGTTTGATGGTTTTCTTATTCATATTTTCTTGCTAGATGCTGTACTTTGTATACTGTCTTCCCAACTAGAAAGGAACAAAACTCAAAATTTTTACAATTTGAAGTGTAGTCGATTTACAATGCTGTTAATCTCAGGTATACAACAAAGTGATTCAGTTATGTAATTTTCTATATATATATTCTTTTTCATATTCTTTTCCATTATATATTACAAGGTATTGAATATAGTTCCCTGTGACATACACAGTAGGTCCTTGTCAGTTATCTATTATATGTATAGTAGTGTGTATCCATGAATTCCAAATTCCTAATCTATCCTTCCCCTCCTCCCCACTTTCCCCTTTGGTAACCATAAGTTTCTTTTCTATGTCTGTGAGTCTACTCATGTTTCATGAAAAAAAAGTTCATTTGTAGCATTTTCTAGATTCCCCATGTAAGTGGTATCACATGGTATTGGTCTTTATCTGCCTTAACTTCACCTGGCATGATAATCTCTAGGTCCAACTGGGTTGCTGCAAATGGCATTATTTTGTTCTTTGCTATGGCTGAGTGATATTCCATTGTATACGTGTACTGTGTCTTCTTTATCCATTTCTCTGTCGATGGCCATGGAGGTCACCTCCATGTCTTGGCCGCCATAAATAGTACTGCTATGGACTTTAGAAGTGTGTGCGCCTTTTCAAATCAGTTTTTTTTTTTTATATATGCCCACGAGTGGGATTGCGGGATGGTATGGTAGCTCTTAGTTTTTTATGGAACTCCGTACAGTTCTCCACAGTGGTTGTACCAATGTACATCCCCAGCGGGAGTGTGGGAGGGCCCCCTTTTCTCCACAGCCTCTCCAGCACTTACTGTCTGCAGACGTGTTGATGATGGCCGTCCTGACTGTGGTGGGAATGCATTCCTCTGATAATCAGTGATGTTGAACAGCTTTCCATGTGCCTCTCGGCCACCTGTACAACTTCTCTGGAGGTGTAAATATTCCCCGTAAGGTTTTTGGATGAGTGTATGTGTTTAGAATAACGTTAAGACATATAACTTTACTTTTCTAACAGTCTGTTTTCTTAAAACTTTATGTTGACAGAGGCCAGGGAGATAAACAAAATCAATACTTCCGTTTATCATTTGGTTTAAGCTTTCAGCAAGCAGTAATAAAACAAAAAGTGGAAAGGGACTTGGCATCCGTGCGCGGTCTGGGTCCTGCAGGGGCTGGTGTGAGCGCGCAGGGCTGACGGGAGTGCTGAGGCGGGAGGTAAGTCACTCCGGCCTTGGCAGCGTTATTGCCGCCGTGGGGGGAAAGGCGCCTGTGGAAAGCGGCCCGAGGGGCGCCTCTGCACCCTCTGCACCGCGGCGGGAGGAGTAGTGCGGCCAGAACTGCCGAGGGACCGCCAAGACTCTCTCACGCCCGCTTCCTTCTCCGCAAGGACTCTCTCACAGCCGCTTCCTTCTCCCTGCGGGATGAGGCCTCAGACGCGCCACTCTCTTCCTGTGGAATTCGAAGGCCGTTGCGCGGGCGTCAGTGTATCAGCCCGAGAACCTTCTGGAGGGTCAGTCACGGGGCCCCAGTCAGCCCACAGCTGGGCCAGAACGCTGCCAGAGGCACCGGCCCGTCTTACAAGCGCTGTTTCTCTGCTGTGTAACTTTTACTTTTAGAATGTTATTGGGCATATTTCCATCGTAGAAAATGCGGGAATACGGATAGGCATAAAGAGGAAAAGGCACGTATGTGTCCTCCTCCCAGAGACGACCACTGTTAACCCCTCACAGCTCTCTCTCGCAATATGTAATTTACATGCACAGAAACACGGTACCTTATAGACTTTTATAACCTACATCTTTCACTTAATATGTTAAAAACAACTTTCCACTTAATTAAAATTTTCCCATAACATCATGGTAGTCAGAGAGCCCTGACCCCAACTGTTGGACATTTAAATTGACCTCAGTTGTTTATTGTTGTCATTGTTGTTGTTATTATTATTATTTATCATTGCTTTAAGAAAAACATGTCTCTATATCCGGGAGACAATGCCCTGTTAACAAAACACTATCTTAAAAAAAAAAACAAAGACCAGTGGCCTGTGTTCAAAACATTTTAAATTAAACATATTTAAATCACTTTTAGTAACTGTACTTCTCAGATCGATTAACAGGTTAATGGAGTTTTTGAATTCCCAAACTTCTGATATACAGACACATATATACACAGTCACACATACACACCTATCATCTATGCAGACTGGGAGAACTGCCCTGCTTCAGAGTTCTAAAATTTAGAACTTGAATTTCTAGGTCAAGGGGTCTGGAGTTTGTATTACTAATAACGCTTACTGTGATTTTATTTTAAGTAGTACTTCTTAATATCATTACTAATAATGCCAGTTGTTCAGTTGAGATCATATCTACCTACCTGTCTATATGTGGCTTTTTTCCCATGCCTTTTACTTCTATATTTTGAGAGTGTGCCGAAACTGTGAAGGCTTTGGGGATATTTAGGGAGATTTATATGGGCTTCTAGAAGGTTCTGGAATCTTGTTCAGGAAATGGGATGGTCTGATGGAAATTTTCCCTAAATCATCCAAGAAGGAATTTAGCCTCTGTCCCTGAAATGAGCTTGAAGGCAGCCACTAATGAGAGTGAAAAGCTGGGGCTTCATCATCAGCCCTTCACATCTAGGCCGCACCAGGTAAAGATCCCCCAGGACTGAGTCTAAGGGGCCAGTCCTGCCTCAGCGAACCGCGCCAAGAAGTCTGAACACACGCCGTCCCGGCCAAGACAGTCCTCAGACTTGCTCAGTAGTCCCGAAACAGCCGCACAGTGAACCCTGTGATGGCTTCAAAGGCTGGCAAAACCGGCTGACCCGGAGTTGAGCTGGGTTCTGCCGCGGTCAGCCCTTTCGGGTTTCGCTGACACCGCTCCTGCCCTCTCCTGTCCTGGTTGCAGAAGCAGGAGCTTTCTATCCCGGGAAATTCGCACGGCCAGCCTCGAGAAAAAGGCCGCCAAACTCCAGACAGGCAGAATATCGGGGCAAAATAAACCAACCGCCAACACGCACCTGCCCTGTTCCAGGAGACTCTGGGCAGAGGTCAAAACCAGCCCTGTGGGCAGCCCGGAAAAGGCTTCCCCACAGGAGGTAACCTGGAGGCTTAAAAACACCCCCGTTGTTTGACCCTACAAGCAATGTAGGGTTCCAAATAATTCTCTTTGGAGCCCATGGTAAGAGATAAATCAAACTGGTCTCCCCAAATCTTATGCAGTTGTTTATTAAAGCATTATATGTATTAATGAAAATACAGTAATGAGGGAAATAGCTCTCCAGAAACCGTGAAAGGCTTAGGTAACTATGCTATACCTGTTTGCTGAATGCAGGATCATAAGGGTAGTAGAAGATGTATCCAGAATTTATTTACTTTAAAATATATAAAACAGTATGTGGAGTATAATTGCATTATATATAACTGAAAAGATACAAATACACTCGATTGCATTTTTTAAAAAGAGAGAAAGGGAATACATACATCAGAACAGTCACAGTGGTTGTCTTTGAGGGGTGAGACTGTGGGAATATTTGTTTTCCCGAAGTTTTACCCCCAAGTTTAAATGCTGAACGTACATTTCAACTTTCTAATGAAAACAGCAACAATAATACATCTTGTAGAAAAAAATTATTACTCAGCAATTATTTCCAAGAACAACTGTATTTAAATACAATCATAGACCTACCCCCACCTTCAACCAATCTCACAAGTCATATTTAAAGCGTATAGAGAAAGAATAAAACTATATTCGAGTGGATTACTAATGAACACCCATTTGTTCAGCTTAGAAAAAATCTATAAACAAGTGTGTACATAGAAAGTAAAACAAGGGAGAGATGAAGTTGGAAGGGTAAGAGAAACCGCAAATGCGTCTTGGGGTCAGGACACAGGGGCTCAGAGAGGTCAAGTGACCGGGACTTCACACAGGAAGTGGTGGCCCTGATCTCAGGTGGCCTTGGCCTGCGAAGGCTTGGAGCGAGTCTTGGGTCCCCAGCCTGAGATGGGCTGTGTCACGGCAGTGAAAGCACCGGATCCCAGCCTGATATAGACCGGCAGTCAGTGACAAGGGCCTGCACCTTCCACTATGCAGGAAGGAATCCCCACACAGACAGACAGTAGTGAAACAAAGTGTCATTAAGAGGAGAAAAAGAGTATAGGATGTGTGGATAGACACACAGGCTGACTCAGAGGGAGAGGCCCCGAGTCACACCCTCGTGGCAGTGCGCATTACTTTTATGGGGTATTTCTTCTGGGTTTCCTTTGGTCAATCATTCTGATGTGCCTGGTTCAGTCTGTATCTGGTATAGCTCAGGATCCTCCCATGCATGCACACCCATCTCTTAACCAAGATGGATTTTACCGAAAAGGCGTCTGGGTAGAACATCCCTTGACATGACTCCTCTTTGGCCTCCAACAAACCTTTTCTGCACATGTGCGCTTGGGGGAGGTCTTCTAACTTCCAGAACGAGAAATGTCTCGGCTGGGCTGGGCCCAGCCTTCTCCCTGAATTGTCCTGCTTTTCGTGCCTTGGAGTTTCAGTCCAGAGGGATGAATCTCCAATCACTTTACCCTGGAAAGGGGCCATCTGCCTTCTTAAAAATATTTGATTGAAATATTTTCCTCACTGGTAAAAAAGGGGACAATGACATTTCATTCAAAACTCATGAGGTTTAAATGAGCAAAAACAGCATTTCAGGTTATGTGTTTTGCACAAAGTATTGGTAAGGACCCGGGAAACGATACTTTATCAAAGTGGACTTTCTCACCTAAGGGCCCCAACATCCAATGAGAAACTGTCATGATTCCAAAGTAAAACAGCCAGCCCCTAGTGAACCTCAGATAAAACCAGGAGAAGCTGGAGGAAGGCATGGAGCCTCTTTCATCTGAGTGAGTGGTGAAGGGTCTGTCTGCACAGACCTATTTTGAAAATGAAGCTTTTATTCTCTTACACTGAAGATGCAGCAGGCCCTGGCCTTGGAAACAGATCAGTTTAGAAGGAGACAGTCTTTCCCAGCGGTGTGACGCCTAGAAGCAGGCCGCACTTCAGCCGGGGGTTAGTACGTAAGCCAGAAGGAGCCGTTCTGGTTTGGGCCGGCATGCAGATGGGGCCCAGGTCGTGCTAGTGTTGGTGATGAAAAGGTACCAGAGGCAGGATGCTTACTGCTGGAGTCATGGGATAAAGATGTCCTGGCGTGGCTGATGTTCTCCTGCCCAGACAGAATGCAGACTCACCTAAAATGTCCATTCTAATTACAACCATGAACTTGCCCCAGTGGGAAAACAAAAGACAAAATGCTTGTACTTTAAATAAGGAGACTGGTTGCTTAGGGGTATTTTATGTAAGTAGTTATAAACTATGACAATAGGAAGTGAAAATGTTTTAAAAAAAAAAATAAACACCAACACCCAGGGCGGATGAGGTTGTTACACACACACACACACACACACACACACACACACACACACACACCCCAACAACCACCCAGAAATGTGTACCTTCTGCTGGCTGTAACCCTTCCACATTGCACATGGAAGTAAGCAGCAAAAGCCAAACAAGAGCTGTTAGACCCATGAGTTTCAGGGGTGCCTGTGAATGGCTGGGGAGGACAGTCAACAGAAGGAAGGGAAGAACTGTATGAAGACAGATGCTAGTTGCACCATTAGTTCTAACAGCAAAAACTAGAAATAGCCTGAATGTCCCAGAGCTAGGGGTTCCCAGTGATGCCCCCCCACCCAGCAAGATGACAGAGGAGGACTCCATTAAAATAACTGACGATAGAGAAAGAAAGTGATTTGGGGGGAGATAAAACAAGGGTGTGAAACCAAATACAGTGAAGCTTTGAAAAGTAATAAACAGAACTGAAAAATCTCTGTTCGGATAGTGGTATCTAACTGAGCATCTCATCAAGTAGAATTCAGTGAAGTTTTTTTCAGTCATCATGTGGATAAGATTTTGTGTATTGTTTATTATTCTAAAATGAATTCAAACTAGTTTGGATATGTGGAGAGGCACAAAAAGTTACCAGGGTAAATATTGCTATTTTTTCCTTAGAATTACTTTTAAAAGGTTTTTTTTTTTTTGTTTTTAGTTTTATTGGAATATAGTTGATTTACAATGTTGTATTAGTTTCAGGTGTAGAACAAAGTGAATCAGTTGCACATATACATACATCCACTCTATTTCAGATTCTTTTCCAATGTAGGTCATTACAGAGTTATTGAGTACAGTTCCTTGTGCTCTATGCCAGGACCTGGTCAGTTATCTGTTTACATGTAGCAGTATGGATGTCAGTCCCAACCTCTTCATCTGTCCTCTGCTTCTGCTTCCCTTTGGTAACCATGAATTTCCATAAATTTGGTTTCAAGGATCAGAAAAAAGTTCATTTGTATAATGCTGCTATTTTAGACTCTTTTTTAAAAATGTAAATTTCTTTGGGGATGTATATATGTATGTCTATGTCTAGAGCTGATTCACTATGCCGTACAGCAGAAAGTAACACTATGCTGCCAAGCAACTGTACTTCAGTCAACGTTGACGTAGAAAGTGAACCTCTCAACGTGGTGCCTGCTGGGGCCCCGAACGTGCAGTCACTTTGCGAGCCGGGCTTTGAGGCCCAGCGCTGACCTTAATGAAAGCAGTCAGGCCCTCTTCATGGAGGTTCAAAACAAAACCACCCGTCACCCCATTTTAAAGAGCAAAACCACAAGCCACACTTCAGTCACTGCCGTGGCTGCTTGTTTCTTGTTTCCTATTGATCAACGGCAGAAAGCCATCCCTGCGTGAGCCATGCACGTGGACGCCGGAGGCCTCTGGGTGTCAAGACACAGGGAGAGGGAGCAGCTTGTTGGAGAAGCCGGTGGGTAACGGCTCCCTCTCGCTGGCCTGGGTGGAGGCCGTGGCCCTGGTGCCATGATGCAAGACCCTGGCCACTGAGTCCCCCGGAGTCCACACCCGGGGAGGGAAGCCGGGCACAGACCTGCTCAGAGTTAGAGCAGGAGAGGAGGTCTGCGGGGCTGGGCCAGGGCTGCCAGGTGAAGGGCACAGACAGAACGGCAGGGTTTGCCCCCGACGCGGGGCACCACGAGGAGAACCAGGCCCCGGCCCGGACAGGAGGTCAGCCTTGCTTTGTGAATCAGTCCCCCCGGATCCATTCATTCATGGACGAGTACGGGGGTCTGCAGGCACCCTGCACTGGAAGGAGCAGGGGCTTGCAGACCATCGTCCTGGACCCGCAGGCTGACTCTGCTCCTGTGGTCCCCAGCCGGGGGGCTGCAGGCAGGTCGCTCTGTCAGTCTCATCATCAGAGCACAAAGAAAGAGGGTGGCCGTGACTTTGGCAGGTTTTCTGCTATTACCATGCAAGGCTCCCTACTGTTGGGTTCACACCCTTCTTTTATCTCCTCCTCCCCCTCAGTTATCCTCTTTCTCTGTTTTCAGTTATTTTAGTGAGTCTTGCGAGGGTGGGGGGCCACAGAGTGACAACTGGCACATAACCAATAGTATCTGCAAATAGCAGTAGTGAGTAGTGCAATAGCAGTAGTGTGGAAGACTAGGTTTATATTACACATATGTATACACACATGTATGTGTACATATACTAATATATACATATGTATTACATACATGTGTGTTACACATACATATAACACAAATACATGTGTTTCTGTGTGTATGTGTGTGTGATGTGTCTATATATACGCACCATGACAGATGGTGAACAATAATCCTGGGCTTACGTAAGCAAAAAAACCAGAAAGGAGTGAGGCTTTTGCTGAACACTTGCTCACCTGTCCAGGAAGTGCCCCATAGCATCAGCCAAGGAGGGGAGACGTGTCTGGCAGGAACAATGACCCACGGGGACTGGCACCGTCTGACCCCGTGGACTCAGGGCATGAGGGCAGAGAGGAGGCCTGCTTTTGTTCTGGGCAGGGTCTCTGGGGATCAAGCAACCTGGAGAACTTCTGGTCAAGTTGATGATGGACTTGGGTGCTGTGAACACTCCTACAGACCCAGGATCTAGACATTTTATGGCCCTAACTGTGGTGGGGGTGTCACCCTAAACTTTGAATTTCCGTAATGTGGTGCTTGGTGTATGTCTGTTGGGTGCATGACTTTATGAAGACTTGGTCTGGGTGACTTGGCTTTTCATTGAAGTAGAGTTAATTTACAGTGTTGTTAGTTTCTAGTGTATAGCAAGGTGATTCAGGTATATATATGCTTTTCTACTCTAGTTTATTACAAAATATTGAATATAGTCCTTGTGTTATACAGTAGGTAGGACCTTGTTGTCTATTTAAACATGGTAGTGTGTATCTGCTAATCCCAGACTCCTAATTTCTCTCTCCCAGCACCTCTTCCTACCCTTTTGTAACCACATGTTTGCTTTCTGTGAGTCTGTTTTATAAATAAGTTTGTCTGTCTCATATTTTAGATTCTACCTGTAAGTGATGTGATGTTTGGTGTTTGTCCGACTGACTTCACTTAGGAGGATAATCTCTAGGTCCATCCACGGTGCAGCAAATGGCCTTCTTTCATTCCTCTTTTATGGCTGAGCAGTATTCTTTTCTCATCTTCACCCACTCCTCTATGGATGGACATTTAAATGGCTTCCATGTCTTGATTATTCTGGCTTGTGCTGCTGTGAATGTAGGGGTGCATGTATCTTGTGAAATTCTGGTTCTGTCTGGCTGTACGCCCAGGAGTGGGCTTGCTGGATCGTAAGGCGGCTCTGGTTTTAGCTTTTTAAGGACCCTCCATGCTGTTCCCCACAGGGGCTGGGCTGGTTTACATCCCCACCAGCGGTGTCGATGGGTTTAGGGAGCTCTCAGTTGAGGGGGATGCTCGCCTCCTCTGGTCAAGGTCCCTCAAGGATCCTGTTAAGGGGGAATATAGCTAGACGGGAGGATGTAGCCAGGCTGTGGACCCTTGGAAAGCAGTGGTGTCTGAGTGAACACAGAGCCAGAGGCCCAAGACGGATAATGTCGGGATGGAGACTAGTGGCGCGCGCCCCCTGCCCCTGCTTTCCTGGTGTGTGAGCAGAAGCACTGTCTCTACTTGGCCGAAGCGGCCTTTCCTACATCCCTGCGGGAAAGGCCCAGAAGCCCAGGTGTGAGATGCAGGACCAGGGGCAAAGGGCCCCAAACTACCCCCATCCTCATCAGGAGACACTGCCTACTCACCGGGAGCCCGGGCATCACGCGGGGAACACACCGTGGCGGACTGAGATGACCCACCATGCGTAATAACAAAACTTCTAAAGGTGAAATTTAACAACAGTCATTTTTCTCTTTCTTTCTCTCTTCAGCAGAAAATATGATGCTGGCATGCTGATTGCGTGAGACAACTCGGCCCGCAGACAGCCACAAAGCACAAAAACAAAGCAAGCTCAGAGAAGACACAAGAATGGTGTTTTCCTGGCGTCTACAAGAAGCGCTTTATTTTTTCCTCTAGATTGCTTTTCTAAAAAACAAAAAAACAAAACAGAAAACTGAAACAAACATGTAAAGGAACAAGACAAACTTCAGGTGATAATATTCAAGCATGTTCTTTTATTAAGCATGGGATGGAAGGGACAAGAGGACGCGGAAGCAGGACGCTGAACAGACAGGCGGGGGGCCGTGCACCTCTGTGACGGGGTCACTTCCTGAAACTATGCGGGAAGGGTGAAGGGATGAAAAGGATGGAAGGATGAAAAGGATGAAGGCTTTTTATCCCCCAGCCCCCAAAAATCTAGGGTACCCTTAGGGGTGCAAGACTCCCTTTCCTGGCTGTCATGGTGTCTGGGGGGTGATCGCTACGATCTGCTTGTCATGATCTTGAAGAACCTTTTGTGCCGCTCTGGCAGTGGACCGGTACTCTGCGACACGCTCACTGTCCGCGCCACCCGTTTCAAAGTGTCCCCTCCGCCTCGGCTGGAACAAGGGCCAGAGGGGCCTCTCTCCAGGACGCAGACTGGGTCAGGATGGAACAGTGATCTCGCGGAGGAGTGCGTGAAGGATAAACACTGGCTCTTTCTTCCCCAGACAGGAGACAGCCCCCTCCTGGCTACCGTGTGGCCGTGGGCGTGTGGCTGGGGTGGTGGCCGGTAGGATGGGATGGGGGGCTCCGGGGACCCTGAGTGGTGAGAACTGCACGTGCTTCTGCGGTGGGATGGAGAACCTCCCTACCCGTGAAGCTTCACCGTCACACGGCCCATCGCCAGGGCAGCAGAGGGACCCAGGTTGCCCCCCAGCCCCGGACAAGAGGTACCGCCCCTTCTCCCCACAACGCCCTGCTCCCCAGGGGTACCTAACGCCACATGCTCTGTCGCACTGGTGCTTACGTCCTGGGCCTCTGGTGGGTCTGGGTTGGGAAGGCTGCGGGGTGAGAGGTGGGGGGGGGAGGTCCAGCAGGGTGGGCATTGGGCTGATGGCCGTCTAGGCGGGTGGGCCACCGGGCGCCCCCTGGAGCAGTCGCTCGCTGAGTGCCCACAGGGCCCGCGCCGTGTCTTCGCTCTGGGCTTCAGCCGATGGCAGGCAGCGGCAGCAGCTGTTGAAGTACATCCCTCCCAGGCCCTCCAGCTCTGGGGCGACAGCGCAGTACACCGTGGTGGCGGCTCCCTGTTGCTGCAGGGCAGAGAGGAGAGACGAGAACGGTGCATGAGAAAAGTCAGGTGGCGGGGGCTGTCCTTCACCGGGAGCGCCCTCCCCACCCGCTGCGGAGGCCCCTGGAGCTCAGCAGGGGCCCCGAACCCAGAGATATGGCGGGGCGGTCCTGGGAAAGCGCGTCATGAACTCCGCCCGGAGCGACTTTTCACAGCTCACTCGGGAAAAGGCTTTGAACACAACACGCCTTCCAGTCTGTTGCATCACGTGCCTCTGCTGACCACGCGAGCAAGACGGGATCCTTTCCAACCGGCAGGAACAAATCCATCCAACCTCCTGACTGCAACGCATGATGTCATGAGACACTGAGATGTTTTTACGAGACTTCTGTCTGAACTAAACCCACTGCTCTCACCGCGGGCCAGTGGGTAGTAGAAAGCCAAGCAGGACCGGGGCCACGTGTGTCCTTGTTCTTTGCCCTCGGTGCTGCGAGGGGAGGGCTTTGGGAGGTGGTGTGAAAACGTGTGAGGCATGCACATATACACGTGTTCCCCACTGTACATACGTGCCTCTTGCAGACACGAGACAGAAATCAGTGAGTTGATCGGGATCCTGGAGCCCTTTTTATAAATGTCACATCCTGCCCGTACCTGCAGGGGGATAGCGGCTCGAGGGTTCACGTCCTCCCAGCCCACTTCTAAACGCACGTCGTAATGAGTGCTATTGATCACTTCCGACTAACCTTTTGAGTAACAGCAGGCGCTGTGGCTAGGGATGTGTGCGCCGACGGGGCCCCATATCACCCGAGCTGACAGGATACTGTCAGGGATGCTGGGAGGAGGGCAAGAAATCACTTTGCTTTGCGAGCCATAATTAAAAATAATAGGCTGGTGCTCGTAAGGAGACACGGTCGGCACGGCTCTAATTTAAAACCAATACAGTTTATCTGGCATCTTCTGATTATTTATGTGCATCACAGCCCTTGCTGCATCAACTAATTATCAGGTGATAGAGGGGTGGGGGGGGCAGAGGAGAATCAGAGAAAGATAACGGGCGATAGGGTCACCGTTAGGAAAACACTGAAACCCTATTGAGGGGGGCTGAAGCACGTTCCCTCCCCACCTGAAAGCTGACCCTCTCCTGCCTCTTGGAGTTCACACTGGGCCCCAGCAGAGTGCTGGGGGGAGAACGTCCCCACACACGCCTTGGTTTGTGTGTCTATGGTTATACCCATAATCCCCAGGAGCCCAGGGCATTCTGAGAAGCGAGGTCTTGGGGTGTTTACCATTTGAGGAAAGTACTGTGAAACAGACTTGGGGTTTGTTCTGAAGAGGACAGTACTTACTGAATTTGTCTGAAAACCAAATAGGCAAATACACTCAAGTGACATGCTTGTTGGGGACGTGGGTGGTGTGGCGTTGGAATGAGATGGAGGTGAGAGTTCTGACCCTGGGGCTGTCCACTGCACTGGACAAGACCCACGGGTCCAACGTTTGAACCCCTGGCGTGACCTGAACCAAGCAGGAACTGGTTAGTCCATTCCCCAACCCCCTCACCCAGGCCCGCTCCCCAGCCAGCCAGCTGAGTGCTGGGATTCAGCTACTTTTAAGATTGATTTTGTGTGGCCCCAGTCTAATGAACGCAAGTCCGCATCACCCTGCTTCCCTTTCACTGAGCTGTTACTCCTAGTAACCCTTAGCTTAGCATCTGGCATGTTTATCTAACCAAGTTCAAGTGGCTCGTCCGAGTTCCCTGCACCCCATGTGGGGCAAAAGGCAGCGGGGTGCCTGCTAGAGATGGATGGGAGACTTGAGGGGCTCATCTGGCCCGCCCAAGCCAATACCACCTGGGCCTTGATTCTTGGCATGCTGCTGGCAGGTGGAGGTGGTGCTCTGGGGAATTTTCTGGACATCTGTCAGGTTTCTGCTGTACTCTGCAACTCCCAAACCCACCCAAGAGGGACCAGGGGGTTTGTCATGAGTTCTCAAGTGGCGAGAGAGTCTGCTCACCCCAAGATCCAGGCTCCCCACCCCACCCCGGAGTGGCTATAATATCAGCATTCATACATACAACAAACTGGCCTTTCACAGGCTCCACCAGCCCTGACAAAGGATCAAAGGTGCCCACTTGGGAAGGCAACAGACGGAATTCTTCCAAACCCAATGCAATCTTGTGCTACTCTGACCTTCTAAAATGCTATCGTGTTGCACTCTCGCGTTGTTGGAATGGTATTTTTGCAGAGAAATTCGGCACTCAGATGGATTCAGAATCGAGCTGATGAGGGAGCTGGGGGCACACGCATTTCCCCCCATGGTATCTGAAAGCAATTGAAGCTAGCCTCATTTCATGTAAACCTCCACTTGGCTACCATGGCGAAAACCATAAATTTTAGAAATGCCCAATCTTTCATCAAGGAGTGGGTGGCTTCGAGGCCTTTGCCACTTGGCTCAGGGTGACACACAACTTAGATCTCATCACCGCTGGTGCCGGTTCTGTGTGAGACGCCAGTACCACAGGGCACCTGAAAGCAGAGACCAGCTTCTCCCCTCTGAAGACCAACCATGCATGCCTGGCAAAGACCGGACGGTGAAGGGGTGACCTCAACGGCAGCATCCGGGGCCCATCTTTATACGGTCAGAGGCGATGACGCTTTCAACAAGTGCTAATTGCTGCCTCATCGGTCGTCTGGCCTGCCTATGCTCCAGAGAGAGACGGGAGCCACATTAGGAAATCGCATTAGTGAATGAGCTGGTGTGGTTGCTACAAGAGAAAACATTTTTAAACCGATGGAAGAAAAATTTTTAAAGAGTACTTTCATCACCGTCAGATGACTTTCATGCCACTTTGTGTATGGGAGTGGGGGGCATCACCACATAATTCAGAGAAGATGAAAGCGCCCCATAAAGGAGACGATGTTAACAACTCTGTTATGAAATATCTGAGGCTGTGCCTTGCTGCCTGTCACCACTGCTTGCTGATCCACTGTGATAAGATAATAGCAGTGTCTTGACATACAAACGCGGGCTGGGGCGGGGGACTCCTCTCGGTGATTTTACCAACAGTTTACAGGGAGTCTGAGGACGGGGGTGCAGCAGGTCTGTCCTGCACCAGGCGTGGAGAGGCAGGGTGTGGATCGCCATGGGGGGGGTGGGCGTGGGGTGGGGGCTGAGGATTTCTGGGAAGCCGGGAGAGTCTTTAATCATGCCTGAATGCCATTTCTGATTCAGTCAAACATTTGCAAGCTGCCAGAGGAGCACGCCGTCATCCATCTCTATAGTGTATGTAAAAATCACCTGGGATTCTTGTTTGGGATTTTTAAGAGTATCTGGGTAATAAGGGTTCATCATTCTCTTTCAGAAATCAGTTGTCAGCTGAGCGGCACCGTCTCCAGCTACAGAAAGGTGGGATTTAGACAGCTGTTTGCTATTTGTTTATTGTTGGGGCCTTGAGATCTAAACTATCCATCCTCCCCAAGCCCTTTGTTGGGATGAATCTGTTGAAGTAGCCGCTTTTCATCCACAGTTATTTGACAACCACTAGCCATCAGTTCGCAGCTGTCAGCATGGAATACAGAGGAATATTGACTCTTTGAAAGAGAAAGTTATGGGAGTTTCAGATCGACAATCCAGGCTTAAAGAAAACCCACCCCCATAGTACTATTTGTGATGCATCGATAGGTTCTCTAATATAGCTCACGTTTTGATAAGGACACGTTACAGCATTATGTTTAGTTTTCAGGTTTCTCTAGTTTTAAAATGCATGCTTCTTAAAAAAAAATAGATTCCTGCCTTAAAACAGATTTAACTCTGAGACGTAAAAAAGTAGACACACAGTCACGGGGTGTCTGTGTGGTCAGTGGTTTTGAGAGCAGGCAGCGGTCCTACAGCCGCTCTCTCAGGACTGAGGCGGGACCAGGGACCCATGGCGGGGAAGGAGTGGCCCTTCTGGGCAGGCGGTGAGGAGGCGCTGGGTTCCCGGGACAGAGGACCTTGCCAGCGCTGCAGGAAGAGGAGACAGGTGCCTCTCTGAATCCCCAAAGCTTCTCCCCGTTGCTCATCTGCGGTCTGTAGGCACAGCAAACACTTCCCCAGTGCAGACGCGGCCCGCGCTCCAGTGAGTACGGCAGAGTGCTTCCCCATGCAGCCTTGGTGGACACGGGGCCATGGACACAGTGGTCGCGGGTGGGACGCCCCGTCTCCCAGTGGTTGCTTTGTCATTCGGTCACGTCCGACTCTTTGAGACCCCACGGACTGCAGCCCGCCAGGCTCCTCTGTCCATGGGATTTCCCAGGCCAGAATACTGGAGTGGGGTGCCATTTCCTTCTCCAGGGGATCTTCCCGACCCAGGGATGGAACCTGCATCTCCTCCACTGCAGGGGGGTTCTCTGCCGCCTGAGCCACAGGGAACGCGGTGTTTCAGATGCATCTCCTGAGACCGTGGGGCTGGGAACACAGCGATTCCTCAAACAATACCATTTGGCTGTGGACAGAAACCACAGCAAGTGGCTCCAAAGGTTATGTGTGCCCTACTCGCCATCTGAGAACTGTCTTCTAAGCTGACAGATGAACCACGTGTTTCCAGAGACACCCAGCATGCAGGGCAGTGGGGCTCCCCGCCCGGGGGGACCACGACCAACACAGGGCCCTCGGGCTTGGGTGTGGGGCCTGTGTTCACCAGGAACAGACCTGCTTCCTCCAGGACGATGAGAGGCCGGAGAAGATGGAGATCGTGACTCGCCAGGATTCTCGGCCTCCACCCGGGTGAGCTTTCCCAGCATGTGGTTGCAGACGGGATTGTTTGAGCGGTGCGGATGGGGGCACCGACCGTGAGCCCGCAGCTCCCCCGGCGCTGGGCAGGGAGCTCTGTGAGGGGCATGATGCTCCAGCCCCTGCCAGCGGACGGTCGTCATCCCGCCTCAGAGAAGCCCACTTCGTACCCGAGCTCACACGCCACTCTTCCGGGGCTGCACCAGCCAACCCCAGGAACCCAAAGCAGCCGCGACACGAAGCCACCTTCCTGTGCCCCCGTCTGCACACCGCGCACCCCGCGTCTCCCGGGCGGCGGAGTCGCCTCAGGGCCACCTCCCTTCCTCCCGGCCAGGCCCGGCTGGCCCCCGTTGCGGCCCCGACGTGGCCCAAGAGGAAACATGTTCACAGGCTGTCGGGCGCTCAGCCGGGAAGCATGAGGAAATTTTCCTGCTGTTGATTTAGGCAGGCCACTAAATTGAAATTATATCCATTTGGATTAACAATACTGAAGAGTCAGCGCCACCTCAGAAGAGCCAAAAGCCAATGACCCCTAACAAAGCCATCACCTGATTTAAAGTGCCACCTCCACACGCCAGACTGGACCAGTCAGGAATCCACTGCCCCTGAACGACACGGACATTTCCCAAAGTGTGAGTGGAACCACAAGACCAGGGAAACCCAAGCAATCTCCAGGGTGTGAATTCACAGATGTGCAATGGGTGTGGCCGTTCATCCCTACAAATGCCTAACCAGGGACGGTGTCCACACAGTGCACGCTGAGACACGTGCAAACACCTCCTGCAGGTGTCAAAGGGGAGCTTCCTTCACAGCCCTCAGGAGGCTTGCCGACGCACAGGCTGACCTCAGGATAGCTTACACAGGGAAATCCAAACTCAAGTTCTGGGACAGAAAAAGTGAGACGGGGCAGAAAAGCAGACGCTTGTCTTCACTGTGCAGGCTGGAAACATCGGTGCGAGTGCCGGGGAATCCCCAGGATCACGTTCAGTCAGCCTGACAGAAGAGAAGGCGCACCTACCGAAGTGTGTAGGGGCGTTCGCCTCTCGCCAAGAAGAGGGTCATGAGGGGGAGGACCTCAGGCCCCCTCCCAGTCGCCGTCTCTCCCATCCTTCCCTGGGGGGCATGGGGCGCAGGCTGGGGGAGCTCCGGGAGGTGCTCTGGAGGAGTGCGAAGCCATGGGTCGTGCCCACCATCACCACCAACGCGACTGGTCCTGGCACAGGACACAGCCCAGGGAGCAGATGCCCGTCCCAGGGAGATGTCTGGGGGGCACACGGGGGACAGCGTACGCTCACAGGCCTCTGCTGAGACAGAAGTCCGATGACTTGGAAGCTTTCCCGGTTGCAGTGCAGGAACCCCAAATCCTCGTCAGGCTACAAAGATCACGTGGTCTCCTTGACAAGAGTCACGCATCTCTAGCAAGGTCATCGAGGAGGTTGAAGACCAGGGAAGAATGAGTTGGGAAGTTAGGAGAACAGTTGCTACGATGCTCTGAGAAATCTGTGGAAGCAAGCCCAGGGACCAGTGGGTTCAGGATGGAAGGCTAGGAAGACTGTGAAGGCAGGAGAACAAATGACTTCCTGAGCCTAAGTTAGGGGAGGCAGAGGCAGCCACTTTAAGCCATTCGCAGAGGCCCGGGGCCCCATCTGTTCTGGAAAGCGAGGCTCCAGAGGACTTTCTGCTGGCCTCAGCAGCAGTGCTGCAGGGCGGAGTGACCTGGGGAGGTTTACAGGGCTCTGTTTTCTAATGGGATGACCTTTGCTGAACTTGCCTTGACATCGAGGCCCTTTGCATACCTGTGTTCCAGGATCCTTGCACAAAGTGTGGCATGGGTTCCATGACTGACAGACGGCTGGTCTGGAGAGACTGGAGGTGGATACTTAGAGTGGTTTCCTTTTTCTGACACCTGCTGGTATTGAGCGGGAGGTCGTCCGGAGCGGGGAAGGAAAAAGGAACGACTGAGCACAGTCCAGGCGGGCGACCTTACTCACGCCTGTTCTACCAGTGGTGTCAAAGATGCTCTAGAACTGATTGGGCTGGAGAGACGGTCCCATTAAACATGGGGGAGGATGCTCTCACCTCTGTTCCATCTTCCTTACATCCACGGGAGCCTTCCCTGGGCCTTCCCTGCTGGTGCCACCTGGGGTGCACACACTGCTTTTCAAACAGGGGGTGGGGGGTGGTTCTCTGGTCGGGATGAGAAACTGCACTCGGGCACCCATTCTTCCACAGGTTACTCTGAAACAGATCTTGGGATGCTACCACCAAACAAGGATCGTTCTCCTGCCTGGGACGAATCCGATGGCCCATCCCTGAAATTTTCCAACCCAGCCACCTGGACAGGACTGAAGGACTGCTGAGTGTTTACAGACAGCTCAGAGAAGATATTTAGCCTGTGTTAATTTGTAACATTTTACATTTTTACTTCTTTAACCCATATTCTAGCTAGCTCTGTATACTGTACATAAATGTATGCCTCTGTATTTGCCATGTATGCTGAAATAAACCTTTGAAATTATTGCTAGGCAGAATGAGTGGGTTCAATTCTAACCTAAGGCTGCAGAGTATGGGTGAAGCAGGCCTCTCCCCACTCCCCTTCGCCCGCACAGAATCACACTGAATGGACCTGCCATGGTTTTTTAGAAAACCGAGAGCCGACCATTCCCGAGAGCAGACAAACCCTGAAAAAGCGATCTGTTGCTGTTGCAAGGCTGACGCCGAGGATGCAGAGAGAGTCTCTGACGCGGTGCTGACAAGGCATGCGGTGGGCGGATAAAAGCCACAGGGTCGTCTCTGGCGGGCCCGCTGTGGTTAGAGATGAACTGACTCTTCACTCTCCCAGAGACGAATTACAGGAACGGAGCCTGCAATAATCCCACCCCAGGGCCTGCCTCCCTGCCCTGTTCCAGCCACACCCTCTCAAGCCAAGCGCGTCTGTGTCTTTCCATAGGGGGCTTTCCCTGTTGGCTCACTTCTCAGGCGCAGAGACGCGGGCCTTGTTAATATTTCACTGGGAACATACGACGGACAGCGTCCCATCTATAGTACTTCCATAATTAATGGTGAGTGCCCAGACGGACCTCGTCACAGCGGTCGATGGGGAGATGAGAAGCAGTAGGTACTTCATCCACCAGCAGTGTGTCGCTAGTTGGGGGGACATGATCGCGTAGGCTGGGCCTTTAATTGCCAGGGTAAAGCATTCTGCCTGGGTGTTAGGGAACATTTTAAAGCACTTGATGCAAAAAGACTAGAAACAACACACACACACTTACCTTGATTATGCAACACCTTAGCATAGAAAGTTACAAAGGTGTGTCTTTTTTTGTTTTTTAAATTGCATTCTATCATGCAAATATTCTCTAAATATGCATGTGCTGACTACTCATCGACTGTATTTTAGGAAATACAATTAGGCCGCCTTTCTCCTCTCCTGTGTAGACTGTAAATACCTGTAGATCCTTCTCTTGTTTCCCTATGTAAATATATGTAAATACTAACAAGTTTTGCATGCTGATATTCTAGGCAATTTCAGGTACTTTTATAATCTGAAGGCATGTACTTGAACTGGTTTGTTAAAAAGAAAAACAACCAACACCTCTCTCAAACTGTTGAAAGCTGAACAGAAATTAAAGATTTCTTCCTAGACTGCTGTGGCTTCTTTTGTTTGCCTTCCTATCCCCCAGCGCCTCCCAGACAGGCCCCCTCACCTGCTGCCGGCAAAGGGGTGCCTGGGCAGCCACCGGGCCAGGACAGGGGCTCAGCCGTCTGTCCTGAGTGTTTACACACTCGGTCCTTTGGTTTTCGAGAGCAGTGGTCCTCAATGTTTTTGGCCCCAGGGACTGGTTTTGTGGAAGACAATTCTTCCACAGGGGGGTGGTGGCTTGGGGAGGATTCAAGCGCATGACTTATCATGCACTTTTATTCATTATTACGTCAGCTCCACCTCAGGCATTAGATCCTGGAGGGTGGGGACCCCTGTTCTAAAGGACTTCTAGAATCTTAAGATTGGTGTCTTTGGGTTTTTCTATCAAAAGAAAAGGGAGTGTGTGCGTGTGTGCTAAGTCACTTCCATCGTGTCTGACTCTTTGCAACCCCATGGATTGCAGCCCCGCCAGGCTCCTCTGTCCATGGGATTCTCCAGGCAAGAATACTGGAGATGGAGATGGAGAATACGGCCATGCTCTCCTCCAGGGGATCTTCCCGACCCAGGGATCAAACCCATGTCTTTGGATTTTTCTATCAAAAGAATAGGGAGTAAAAACAATAGATTTATACCTACTGTTCCCCTAAAGGTACCAAGGCCAGAGCTAGAGGCTTTAGAGTCCCAGGACCCTAAGAAAGAACCCTGTTGTTCCCATTTCAAAGATGCAGAACCTGAGTCACAGCAAGAGTAGCATGTGCCTAAGGCGCAGCAGAGCCTGGCATGCTACAGTCCGTGAGGTCACAGTCAGACACGACTGAGCCACCCAACGACGCCGGCAAAAGTGACCACCTGCTAGATGCCCCCAAAGCCCAAGTCTGTGCTGTTTACCAATAGTCAGCAAATACCGTTTTTCTGCAAAGGGTGACAGAACTATTCTGGCCCAGTAGGCCCTATGGGTTCTATCACAACTACTCAGACCTGCCATTGCTGTTGGGCAGACAGCTGTGCACAACACACACCGCAGCAAACGCAGCTGCGTGCCGGGAAAACCTGATCTGCAAACAGCTCCATGCCCCACGCTCAGCTGCTCTCCCACAGACCGCTGCCCCTTCCCCCTGGCGGACAACCTTGTGTCTGGTGGAGAAAGCACGTGATGAACTGGAAGTTCTCCGTCTCTCACCTGCACACGGCGACACTGGGTATGGAAGCCACAGAACGCTGGGGAGACAGCAAAAACGAAGACACTCGAGCTTCCAAGTCACACCGTCTTCCACAGACAAGTCTCAGCGCCAGGTTTCAATGCAGCTACCCTTCCTGTCCATACGTGGGGACGAGGGGAAGGTATGGAAGGCTAAGGAAGAGAGAGAGAAGCCAGCGACACTCGGGTCTCCACTGAGGAAGCAGGCCATCACCTCGGGTGTCTACAGAAACCAAGCCGCACATAAGCTTCCTAATGGCTGGAAAACTGCGCTCACACTGAAGGTGATTTTCCCCACGTATGATGCTTCCGGGTAAATGCACTGACAGTTTCTTTGGGGACCTTTTTTTTTTTTTTTGAAGTTTCCAAACTTCATTCGATGGCACCAGGAACTCGCGGGGGCCCTTGAGAATGCTGCAAAGCTGGGGCTTCAGCACGTGGAGCCGGGCCTGGTGTCCTGTATGAACCCATCTCCCCGGACAAGTGGGTGAGGCCAGTCCTTGCCGCCCACAGGGTCCCCTTTAAAAGGCCCCTGCACTCCCCTGGGAGAGAGCCTTTCTGACCCTGCTGGACGCGGGTCAGTGTCATCCCTTCAGTCGTGGAGGGGACAGAGTGAGGGGCGGGTGGAGGGGCGATCAGGGTGTCTCTGCAGGTGGGGGGTGGTGTGGGGTGATGGGGAGAGCCCAGGAGCTGAAGCCCGAGTCACAGGAATTCAAATTCCAGCTCTGCCAGCGGTAGCTCTGCGACAGGACACAGCCCCAGTCTCCCCACCTATGAAACGGGCGGCCTAACAGCCCCTTCTCGCTTCTCAGGAGGGTCACTGATGACGTCTGGGGGTTCCCTGAGAGCGCTACAGCACTAGTTCACCCTCGGCCACAAGTCTGTCTGTTAAAAATCTGGAGGAGGAAGCACCCGGGTCAAAATAACTCCTCCGTCCTCCATATGAGGGACCTGAAAGCAGGCTGGGGGCACTTTCTACCTTCTGAGCAAGAAATTCAAGAGGCAGTCACTGTCTCACCAAGTTTCACTCAGCACCTCTGGGTACCAGCCTAGCCATGGATTCCAAGGCTCCTCAGCCTCCCCACCCCCAGCCCAGATCACGGTAGCCAGAACCGAGTTCACATCCTTGAAGGTGAGGCACTGACATTTTAACGACAGCCACACTCACATGCTAAGTGCCGCGAAATCCCAGATCCCGCCCCTGCCCTGGGCCTGCGCACGGATCTATCTAAGCCGCCACCTGTCCCCGTGCAGTGGTCCCTAGGAAAAGGGACGGATGGGACGAGAGAGCAGGTGCAGGGTTTTCTAAGTGCAGTATCCCTTAAAAAGCTAAAACTAGAATTACCACAGGATCCAGCAATCCCACTCCTGGGCACATATCCAGAGAAAACCGTCATTTGAAAAGATCCATGCACGCCAATGTTCCAAGCAGCAAGATTCACAACAGTCAAGACACGGACGCAACCTAAATGCCCATCGACAGATGAATGGGTGAAAAGGACGTGGTGCATATATGCAATGGAAATATTATTCAGACAGAAAAAAGAATGAAATAATGCCGTCTGCAGCAGCATGGATACAACTAGACATCATCATACTAAGCGCAGTAAGTCAGAGAAAGCCGAATACTGTGTGATATCATTTATACGTGGAATCAAATAAATGATGCAAGTGTATCTACTGACAAAGCAGAAACAGCCTCACAGATTTCAAAAACAAACTTACCAAACGGGGGAGGTGGGGAATACATTAGGAGTTTGGGATTAATGGATACACACTTCTACAGACAAAACAGATAATCAACACAGACCCCTGTACAGCATGGGAACTCTGCTTGATATTCTGTGGCAACCTACACGGGAGAAGAACAGGAAGAAGAGTATCTATATACATGTAACTGAATCATCCAGTTGTATACCTGCAACTAGCACAACACTATAAATCAACTAGACTCCAACATAAAACAAAAAAATCAAATTTTAAAACGTGCAGCACACATGTAGAATAATAGGTGTTGGGTAGATTGATGGGTGCCACATTATTGTTTCAAATTTTCTATCTGAAAACTTTTATAATGAAATGTTGGAAAAAGACATGGATTCCTTGCTAGGGAGTATTAGCCCCATTTCACAGAGGAGAAGACTGAGGCACAGACGTGGTGTGGACTGTCTTGAACTCCTCCGCCTGGGAAGTGGTGACATCCTCTTTGAAATCATGCCTGGCCAGCCCCAGTGCTGTTTCTGTGGTGGGCACATACGCATCTCTGTTAATCAAGCTCCTCAGGTCAACTAACCCCGCCTCTCCTATTCCACTGGTTGAATTTTTGCCGCAAAGCATGAAAACTGGTTTTCTCACACTCTTCCCACCATGCAGGCAGTCCTTAGGGCCTCCAACTCAGAGTCCAGAAATCAATCAGCTCAGGAGCAAAACTGACCCATGTATGAGTGGATGTAAATTTCTCTCTGTTCATCTGGTGGCTACTTCATCTGGCTTCTGATTCTAATGCTGCCCCTGAAGGCAGAGGGTCATTCTCACTGAAAACACGCCATCAAGTTCAGAAACACTGGTGCCTGCCAGCACGCTGAGTGTGTCTATGAACCCAGAATGCAGAGAGGGAAGGGGAGATAACACCCGGGCAGACACGCACAGTGAGGGGCAACCAGCTGCCTGTTGTCGGGTGCAGAACAGATGCTGTCAGCAGCAAGAGGCCAGGGCTGCTGGCGCCCGGACCACCAGACACGGCCGGACGGGAACCCTGACCCATCCTCCAGCTCACATGCTCCCTTCCGGCCACGGCAAACTCCACGTTCCCAATTTCAGAAACTGAAAGACAGTGTCAGCCCAGTCCTAATGGTTCTGGCAGGGAGCCGAGCAGCCCATCCCTCTCTGTTTCCTAAACTCAGGAGTAAACTTTCTTCCTGGGCAGAAATTCTCCTCCGAGCCGCCCCCCGCCCCCTTCCTTCCCCTTCGAGCCCCACGAGAGATGGCCCGTGCACCATCTTCGTTTTCACTTTGCCGCTGGAAACGCACATGTCCCCTTCAGAGTCTCCCCTTCAGCCACTGTCCACGCAGGTACAGCCACCTTCCAGCCCTTTCATCGCTTCCCTTCCAGACCCACCCTGAGAGCATCATGTGAGTCTGAGACGGATCGGCTGCCTTCAGGAGGGTTAGCCCACCCCCCATTGTGATGGCCTACGACGATGACAAAGCAGTGATGACCACAGAAATGGCTGCGGGTTACCCAGAGCCTGTTCTGAGCCAGGGACCTATTCATCCTTCTGATTCTCAACCTGGCCAGGCAGGCATTGGCTTGGCCAAAGAGTTCGTCCATAAGATTCGATGGAAACATCCAAGCAAACATTTGGGCCAATGCAGTGTTACTGTCAAGGTTGAGGGAGGTGAGGGAACTCCCTGCCAGGCCAGGGCCGGGATCCTGGCTGAGTCCATCTTGGTTCGTTTGTGGCGGACACCCGCTCTGGTCCCATGCCCCGGCCCCGGCAGGGCCTCCTGGGATCACGAGGAAACTAGCTCTGCCAGGCTGCAGATCCCCTCCCTGCGGGGCCCCGTCCATGGGCCTCAGGGGCCCTTCTTCCTTCTCACTGGCTCTGCGTCTTGATCCACTGACCCCCAGCTGCGGGCCCAGCGTCCTTGAGTCTGAGGGCGTCACAGCCACCATGTGTGGCTTTGGACGCCACCCCAAAAGGGCTCTGATGCCCTCCCCTGTACCGTCCCACTGCTGCAAACTGGTTCTCTTGCAAGGGAGGTCTGGAGGCTGGCAGGGTCCGGGTTTACGGTTGGGCATCAGTGGGCTGTCTGGCCGCGTCCACCAGGGCGGGCTCACGACCAGTCACCTGCAGTTACGGTCTCCTGGCCTCGCAGCTCAGAGAAGTGCTGAACTCAGGATGGCCTGACAGGACCCATCCTGAGGACGGGTGGGTCAGCAGCTACCAAGCCAAGCATCAGTGGGTGCACAGCCAACTGTGCCGCTGGCTGTCCAGTCGTTGAGGTGACTGAAAACTCTGTCCTCTATGGTCTGTGCCCTCTGGATCCCTAATCAACTGACTGTACAAGGCGGTCCCCCAAGGAAGAGGACCCCAACCTCCAGGATCTAACACCTGATGGTCGGAGGCAGAGCTGACGTGATAGCGATAGAGACAAAGTGCACAGTAAGTGTGATGTGCTTGCATCGCCCCCACTCCGCTCCCAGGTCCGTGGAAAAACTGTCTTCCATGAAACCAGTCCTTGGAACCAAAAAGGCTGGGGTTCGCGGCCTTAAGGTACGAATCCCAAACGGGGCATGGATGCGTTCCATGGCACCTTCTGGGTGCCAGGTTTCTGCTGAATTCTTGCTGGAGCCTTGTGGAGGTATCGTTGTCCCTTCATTTACAGGAAGACTGAGGCTTGCACAAATAAAATGAGGGAGGAACAGGTGAATTCTAGCTGTGATGAGCACCCCTCAAGCTAAGGGATGCTCGTGCCCCCCCCAGGGAGGGGCCACATTTTGCATCCACCCTCCCCAATTACAGGCAGGACCCTGAACCCCGAAGAGGCAAAGGTCAAAGGGCAAGTGGCAGAGTCAGGAGCTGAGCGCAGTCCCTTGGGCTCCGGACCCCCTCTGTCAGCACTGGCACCTGCATGGGTGGGGATGCGTTCATAGTCCAAGGGCAGCAGCAATATTAGTGAACATCTGTCGGTCAGGAGTTTGCACAATCGTAAGAGCAGGTCTTTCCACAACAAGACGTGGCAAGTGCTAAGTGCAGCGCCGGGATCCAAACCCAGACCTGCCTGACTCCGGGCTTCGTGGTTTCCCAGGCTCACTGGGAACCGTGCGGCCTATGAGTTCAGCATCCTCGAAAATAGCTCATTAGTTGTCTCAGAGCCTTTGTGCAATGAGTGGAATCCACATATGATGACAAATACACCTGCCCACCCCCAAGACATCTCTCACTTAGGGACACAGGATCTGAGCCCCTGCAGGGCTACAGCAGGGAGTAACAGGGTATGGGAAGAGGGGCTGGAGACTGGGTAAGTGGCATACCAGGGAGAAGAGAACCCCACTCGCAGATATCCAGACAAAACTCGAATCCAAAACGACACATGCACCCCAATGTTCACAGCAGCAGTATTTACAATAGCCAAATCAAGGGAGCAACCTAAATGTCTATCAATGGCGGAATGCATAAAGAAGATGCGGTGTGTAATATATACATATATATATATGTAGATACACACGTATACATATAATGGGATACTATTTATCCACAAAAAAGCATAAACTTCTGACATCTGCAGCAACATGGACAGACCAAGAGATTATCATACCAAGTCAGTCAGAAAGAGAAAGACAAATATCACAAGGCATCACTTACATGTGGAATCTAAAATATGACACAAACGAACCCATCTACAAAACCAAAACAGAGTCGCAGAGAGAACAGACTGGTGGCTCCCAAGGAGGAGGGGCTGGAGGAGGGCCGGGGTGGGAGGCTGGGGTCAGCAGGGGTGTGCGGCTACACACAGGACGGATGGCCCAGAAGGCCCTGCAGGGAACTATACTCAGCGTCTTACGAAAAGTCATAATGGAAGAGAAGGTGCATGCATGTGTGACTCGACCCCTGGGCTGCAGAGCAGAAATGAACGCAGGCCTGGGAAACAGCTACCCCTCGACGACAGAGGACAAGGGGGAGGGCATGGAGACCGGTAGGCGGGGCCCCAGGGGGAAGAGGGCACAGGACCCCTCGCGGCCGTGGGCGTCTCAGGGCAGCGAGCTACCTTCCAGGTGTTGGTGGAAGCTGGGCTCAGGCAGACTCGGAGCTGACTCCCCTGGTCGGACATCACCGCCTCTGGTTATCCCAAACACAGAGTCAGGCCACGCGTCCCCAAGCGGCAGGCCCCCGGGTCCAGTGTGGCCCCCGACGGGAGACCACGCAGAGGAGAGGATGCTGTGTGCTCACACCGCATGCCTCTAACTGGAGCCAAACCTCCAGACTGCTTTTGGTTGCGCCACTTCCCCAGAGAGACACAGGAATGGGTCCCTGCCGATTACCCTGCCTGAGAAGGCCCCGTCCTGGAACGTAGCAGTCACTGTCCCCACGTTCACGGAGAATCTTTTGGGCAAAGACAGCTTTACCACCCGAACCAATCTTCCCCCTGTGGGAGGAACAGCACTTTCAAATAAGAATCGGAAACCAGTGACGGAAGGAAAGGAGGAAGTGGGGTCTGCTTTCCCTCCTCGGCTGGAACCCATGATGCAGGCGTATCAAGGATCTCAGGGGAACCCTGCCGTCTGGTTTTGCTCGAGGGGTCCGAGGACCACCACCTGGATGGGCTCCCCAGAGCACTGCCCCGCTCGTGCAGATGTGACCCGCGCCCCCTTTCTCTTCTCCCCGCCCTCTGCCCTGCACCCCGCTGCTGTGGAGAGGGAGAAGGCGGTCAGCCACGACCCTGCTGCAGATACTCTGGTGCGTGGCCCAGGGGCCCAACCGAGCCTGGGGTCACCCACTCCCCAGCCACTGGGCTGCCGCGTGCTGACGGCGGAACCCCCTTCTCAGGACACACCTTTGGCTAGACGGAGCGGCTCCACCTGCGGACGTGCCCCCTCCACGAGGCAGCCTTTGTCCCAACTCGGGACACCTCTGAAGGTCACCCTGCTTCAGTCCCTGCAGCCCGGCTGGACTGTCTGCTCCCCCATTGCAGCTCAGCCCTCCCCTGGACCCCGTCCTGCTGGCCACGCCCCCCCCCCACGGGGGCAGACCCCCAGAGCACAGCCCCCCGAGCCTCAAGGGGTCTGCCTCCCGGGGCACCCAGACCACGGGAGACAACAGCTGGGAGACGTGGAGAGACACAATGAACCACTCGGGGCCCGCGTCCTCACCCGCAAACCTGAGTTACTGGAACACAGACGGCGTCGTGTCAGGGTAGCCAAGTCAGATTGCAGACGCATTGTATTTGTACGGGGCTGGCCTGTCACAGCAGGCAGACCAAGGAGCCGCCGCCACTGTGATCCCACTCACCCTTCAGCCTGGGGGCACGGCCCGGTCCATGGAGCACAGGCTCTGGGGGCGTCTGTGTGATCCCACTCACCCTTCAGCATGGGGGGTACCGCATGGTCCAAAGAGCACAGGTTCTGGGGGGCATCTGTGCAGGCATTTTCATCTGCCCTCCCTCCAGAAACGTGATGAAGTCTTTAGTGAAGGGGGAGGGTTTAAGTGAGGGAAGGAGGGAACTGGCAGGTGGGGGGTCCCACACTGGCATCTGGGCGGCGACCACGCCAGCCCCACGAAGTTCGAGGGCACTCCTCTGCGCGCCCCTGGTGCTGCCTCTCCCCCCTCACTCCCGTCCTGAGTCCTGCTCCCTAGCTGGGTGTGGGCTGTGGGCTCCGGTCTCTCTGGCGGGGTCCCTGCCACCCAGCCCCGTGCCTGGCACGCACTCGGCAGCTAAGTGTCTCTAAAGACCCGCGTGGGTGTCTGAGTGAGCATCCTTTGCTGGGCAGGGGAGACATAAACCAACCCGAGTCAGTGGCTACATAAGCACAAACTATTTCCTTTCCGAATTGTTGTTCCTATGCTTTCGACACCACGGTTCTCTGCACGTGACGGCTCACGGGAGGACCACGTTTATATTTTGCTTACTACTTGCCAGATGCTGACCTCAGCTTGCTTCTGTCTCAACACACACATAGCCCGGCTCACAAGCCCTCATGTTTAGTCCTCAGATAAACCCTGTGAAATACATTTGTCATCAGGTCCCCTTGTTTACAGGAAAACTGAAGGACAGAGAGCTTAAGAAACTTGCTCAGGGCTACACAATTAGGACATGACGGAGCTGGGATTCGAACCCAGGCCCGGGGACTCCCGGGGCCATGTGGGCACAGGCGGCCAGGGGCTAAGAGGATGCTTGTGCAGGTCCTAGGGCGCCTTCTCTCGGCTCTGAACTGGCTCTCAGGATGCAGACTCTGCAGGCTTCCTCCTGGGGCCCTGGGCCGCAGGCAGTTGGGAAGGAAGGGGAAATGGGCTCCCCAGGGCTGCCTGGGGAGCCTTGTCTCTCCACAGCTGGAGCTCCAGAACCTGACCTCAGGACAGGAGGAGACGGGGGTCTCCCTGCAGCCCCGGGTGCGTGGCGTCGCCTCCCGCCCCGAGAAGCAGCAGTGCCGCAGGGCCACTCTTCCTCAGTGGAGCACGTGGCACGTGGAGCTCACCAGGGCTGGGTCCTGGGCCAGCGGGCTCTTCTGGGACGGGACTGTGCCTGCAGGGATCAGGGTGAGCGGCGGAGCAGGTGCGAAGGTGAGCTCAGGTCAAGACACGGAGTAGCTAACCCACGCTCCAGCTCCCCGCGCCCCCAGAGCTCTCAGACCAGCCTCCCCAGCACTAAGTCACGCCCACCCCCCTTCACAGGGGCGCCGCGGGCGGGCGAGAGATGTGCGGGAAGGCCAGCGCCTGGCTGTGACCTCCGCTCTATCCAACGCCAGAGCCTGTGTTTTTTATTTCCTTAATTTTTTGGCAGTGCTGCGCAGCATGTGGGATCTTAGTTCCCCATCCAGGGATGGAACCCACGCCCCCTGCAGTGGAAGCACAGAGTCGTAGCCGCTGGACCCCCAGGAAAGTGGCAGAGCCTCTGCTTTCTAGTCTACATGTTGTGAGGTCCAGCAGAAAGCACCAGAAGAAGAAATGGAAAGCATCTGTGGCCGTGACTTTGTACCAGAGAGGCTAGAGACAGCAGAAACCTGGCAATCCGTGGGTGGGTCCTCGCTACGGGGACCAACTCCTCTCCACTATTCACGAGCCCAACGTCGCAGAGAAAGCGTGAGAGCCAAGGAGTAAGTGGTGATCCTCCCTTCATTCACCTACTCCCCAGGCACCGGATCCTTCACCCCAGTCCTGCAGCCATGTGAGTGGCAGATGATGGCAAGCAACCTGCTCAAAGATACACAGCCAGTGAGTGGCAGGCTGGGATTCAAGTGTAAAAATACAGATGGGTGACAGAAGTGAGAGGGAAGGGGCCCTTGTCAACAGAGAGCCGCAGGGATCAGCTTCGGGGTGCTTCTGACCCGCTGTGCTACCTCGCGGGACATCTCCCAGCCCAAGCCTTCCTTTGGTCCCCAGAGACCTCACTAGGTACAACCTCACATCTCTCTCAGCTGTCACCATAAAGACGAGGCCAAAATGCCCAACAAACGAGATTTTACGCACACAGCTCTCTCCAGCATTTAGCCCTGGATGCATCATATAGAGGTCCTCAGTATCCATGTGGTGAACGAATGAATGAGCAAACCAATGACCAGACGGCTGCTGGGGGACGCTGTTGGCCCCACTGCACCCCGAAGGCAGGCAGACTGCAGAAATGACTCACGAGCGGCTACCCAGACTTGAGAAATACACGTATTCCTGATGAGAACTGGCAGGAACAATCTCAGTCCTGAGAGCAGGGCTTCCAGCCCAGCTAATACTACACGAGGTGCTAACTACATTATCTGGAAATAACCGATGACTAATTCCCCATCCCTTATCTTGAGGAGAAGAAAATTGTCTTGAGCACGAATGCCCCAGATTTCTGGTCAGTTTATGTAAGGCCTTGCAAGTGATTGCAGTATTTTAAGCCATTTTTAGCTGAAATCACCTGATGTGTGGTGAGCCCAAAAAACCTGATCTCTTGCTCCCTGAAACTCCCTGTTTTTCCACTAATTTTGTTTAAATGACTTACTGCACCCTAAGTACTTTTCCACTGAAGGATGGCTTATAAGTGCACATCCCCAGGACTATGTGAGTTTTGAAAGAGACGATTTTTTGCGTGGATTTTCCAGCATCATCCCTATCCCTTGGCTCGAAGCTCTATTACATATTGTGTGATTCCGTATTCACCCAGGTCAAGAGTGGGTGGTATTTGCTCTTTATCATGGCCAGTTTGGTGGTTCTGGCAACTGACAAGTTTTCTGTCTAGTCTGAAGAGGATTTGATTGAAACTTTCTGCTGGTGATGTCTCAAATGATCCTCAGTGATTGAGCAAGAGATGAACTTCCCCAAGACTTTCGCATGACTGGAGGTAAAAGAGGGCAAAAGCAGGGCTTTTATCAAGTGGCTGGAGGGGAAAGGAGGGCCTTTTTGGGGGGCAGCAATAGCTATGTCTCAGTAAACATCCACAGAAATACACACAGGAAAGTTAAGGTGCCCTCATTTCCATCTGCAATCCTGACGGCCTTTTCATCTCATCCATAGAAGCCATGCTGTTTGCCACCCTCCACCCCAGGATCACATCATATTCTACACGCTTCCCCTTTGATACACTACTGGGTTGCCCAAAGAGTTCGTCTGTTTTTTTAAGCAAGCTGTTACAGCAAAACCTGAATGAACTTTGTGGCCAACCCAAGACTTCATTCCTGCAGGCAGACATAGGAAAGGCTGAGCCACGATTCAGAACCTTTGGGAAATAACCTTCCCTGGTGGCTCAGACAGTAAGGCATCTGTCTACAATGTGGGAGACCCGGGTTCGATCCCTGGGTTGGGAAGGAAATGGCAATCCACTCCAATACTATTGCCTGGAAAATCCCATGGACAGAGGAGCCTGGTAGGCTATAGTCCATGGGGTTGCAAAGAGTCAGACACGACTGAGCGACTGAACTGAACTGAAGCAGCTCACCGTCCCATTTAAGGTCCTCCACCTTCATCAAACAGTATACATGCGTGCTCAGCTGCGTCAGCCCTGCCCGAGTCTTTGTGACCCCCACTCACTGCAGCCCGCCAGGCTCCTCTGCCCATGGGATTCTCTAGGCAAGAATCCTGGGGTGGGTTGCTGCGCCCTCCTCCAGGGGGACCTTCCCGACCAGGGATCAAACGCATGTCTCCTGTGGCTCCTGCCCTGCAGGCATGTTCTTCACCGCTGAGCCACCGGGGCAGTAACTATCTGGGATCTGCAACACTGGAAGGTTACAGTCACTCGGCCTGGCTACCTGATGCAGAAGCACCCAGGGATGATGTGTTAACAATCGCGTGTGGCTGTGAGCCAATAAAACTTTATTTACAAAAACAGACAGCTGGCAGGACCTAGCCTGAGGTCATGATCTGCTCTCCCAGTTCTACCTAATACCAAATGACTTAATCATTGAAACAATACCAAAGAGTTTATCTTCCAAATGATTTCCCTCTCTTGACAAAATAGACTTGATGTTCCACTGCACTTCCATGCCAGTTTAATCCAGGAAATGTGTTGCTAAGCCCTCCAGCCATAGGCTTGACTATCAGACCTGTCAAGAGGGAGTCCTGTGGTCTTTGGAATGCAAATGCAAACCTCAGTTAGGAATCCCTGCCTAATGGTTCCACATTAACTCCTGTGCATTTTTTCCCATTAAAAAAAAAAAAGAATGAAACTAGAAAACTTTCTAACACCATACACAAAAATAAATGCAAAATGGATTCAAGATCTAAATGTAAGACCAGAAACTAGGAAAACATAGGCAGAACATTCTCTGACATAAATCACAGGAAGATCCTCTATGACCCATCCCCCAGGGTAACAGAAATAAAAAGAAAAATAAACAAATGGAACCTAGTTAAATTTAAAAGCTTTTGCACAACGAAGGAAACTATAAGCAAGGTGAAAAGGCAACCTTCAGAATGGGAGAAAATAATAGCAAACAAAGCAACTGACAAAGAATTAATCTCCAAAATATACAAGCAGCTCAACACCAGAAAAATGAACAACCCATTCAAAAAGGGGGCCAAAGAGCTAAACAGACATTTCTCCAAAAAAGGCATACAGATGGCTAGAGAAGACATACAGATGGCTAACAAACACATGAAAAGATGCTCAACATCACTTGTTATTAGAGAAATGCAAATCAAAACCACAATGAGGTACCATCTCACATCGGTCAGAATGGATGCCATGAAAAAGTCTACAAACAATAAATGCTGGAGAGGGTGTGGAGAAAAGGGAACCCTCTTACATTGTTGGTGGGTATGCAAACTGGTACAGCCACTATGGAGAACAGTGGAAAACACTGGAAATAGAACTGCCATACGACCCAGCGATCCCACTGCTGGGCAAACACACCGAGGAAACCAGAGTTGAAAGAGACACGTGTACCCCAATGTTCATCGCAGCACTGTTTACAATAGCCAGGACATGGAAGCAACCTAGATGCCCATCAGCAGACGAATGGATAAGAAAGCTGTGTATATATACACAATGGAATATTACTCAGCTATAAAAAGAATGCATTTGAGTCAGTTCTAATGAGGTGGGTGAAACTGGAGCCTATTATACAGAGTGAAGCAAGTCAGAAAGAGAAACACCAATACTGTATATTAATGCATATATGTGGAATTTAGAAAGACAGTAATGATCATCCTATATGCAAGGCAGCAAAAGAGACAGATGTATAGAACAGACTGTTGGACTCTCTGGGAGAAGGTGAGGGTGGGATGATCTGAGAGAATAGCACTGAAACATGTGTATTACCATATGTGAAACAGATGACCAGTCCCAGTTTGATGCATGAAGCAGGGCACTCAAAGCCGGTGCTCTGGGACAACCCAGAGGGATGGGATGGGGAGGGATGTGGGAGGGGGGTTCAGGATGGGGGACACATGTACACCCACGACTGATTCATGTTGTATGGCAAAAATCACCACAATATTGTAATTAGCCTCCAATTAATATAAATAATTTAAGAAATAAAAAAATATAGAGAGACTTAAAAAACCTTTCTATGAAATCTTTTCCATGGGAAGATAAAATAATCTTAACGCCTCCAACAGAGTACGTCTTTATCCTCCTTTGTCACCTTGCTCGGGGTCTGTGTCCTAAAGCTAAACCCTGGATGCTTTTTAAAGAGCTCAATTTCCGAGGAAAATCACTCAGATCTGATCGACTGCAAAATGCCAAAGACTCATCTCCCCACCCCTGGGGTCGGGTGGCGTGGAGGGGGCAGGTAACAGTTTTCTAGACCTGAAATGTCAGCAGAGCCAAGCAAGTCAGAGCAGCAGGCTCCAAGGGCCTTTCTCACTCGCCGTCTTCATCTTCCTGTTTCACATCAGATGTCGGAGGCACGTGGCCATCCCCTTAGACTGGAACTGGGATTACTCTAGTCATTCCCGGAGACAGATCCTTTCCTAATAGATGCCTTTTCAGCACGCTCCATTTCCTAGAAAGTTGTACTGTGGAAAATACCACCCTGGCCCACAAGAGTCTAGTGCCCCAGCGCCACGTCTCTCTCCCTGTTTCTGGACACAGGACATGCATTGGGACCACGCAGTCTTAACCACTGGACCTCCAGGGAATTTCCTGGCCCCATCTCTTGCCCTATGTTTATGGAGAAAATTCTCTCTCTGAATATAACACACACACAATTTTCTTTTCCCTTTCCTTTCTCATCCGCAGGCCTTTGTCAACTCCTGCACGTAGAATCCAACAGCTTTCCACTATGTGTCACAATATAGATTTGGATGCAATAAAGACTATCATTATTGAGCATTTATGAGAAATAATATTTTCCCTCTGGTGCAGGCTGGCTGGGTCGTGCACACCCGAGTGTGAATACTAATGCCTCCAGCTTACCTTGTCATTGGGAGAGGAAAGGAACAACAGAAGTGAAAAGTGCGAGGGCCTGAGGGGCCCAGAGAAAGCAAACGCTGAGTCTGACAGCGGCTCCAGAGAGCCGCGTGGATCTGGGGGAGAATCTGGAAATAGAGGCGGTGACTCGCTTGTGGGATGGAGACCTCAGGCCTTGGTGCTGAGAGGCTGGAAGACCCAGGCGGGCACACTGCAACCAACAGTTCCACACTCCTGCCCAGCACCAGATGGCTTCGGAGGCTGCATTGCTATATAAACATCGAATGGCAACGTGGATTTCACAAGTGTAGAAATGAGGCAAAACAACAGGAGAACAGTTCTCCGAGGCATTCCAGTTAGGCATCTGGAGTTTCTATACGGAAGGGCGCTCAGCTCGGGTCCCATCCAGATAAGCTGCCGGAAAGTAAGGGTGGGACTCTTCTCCAGGAAATCCAGGGCATCTGGGGAACTCACGCGGCTACCACAGGAGAGGGCACCCTAACGAGGCTGGGTCTGAGGCCACAAACCTGGGGCCAGTCGGAACGCCTGCCTCCACTGGACACTTTTCTTGGGGACCGAGGGCAAAAGTGGGTGCTTCCGTTTTCACCACAGATGTCACTGCCCCCCCAGCTCATCGTTTCTCCTCCTTTTCTGCTTGTTGAGTTCAAAACTTGGGTTTCCCCTCCTACACTGTTGGTGGGAAGGTGAGCTGGTGCCAGCACTGTGGAAAACAGTATGGAGCTTCCTCCAAAGACTAAACATAGAATCACCGAATGACCCAGCAATCCCACGCCTGGGGTATATCCAGACAAAACTATAATTCACGAGGACCCACGCAGCCCTATGTTTACAGTAGTACTGTTGACAGCAGCCAAGACACGGAAACAACCTAAATGTCCACAGACAGGGGGATGGGTAAAGAAGATGTGGTATACACCTGTGATAGAATATTACCCAGCCATAAAAAAGGGGATGCCCCTTGCAGCAACATGGCTGCAGCTAGAGATTATCCCACTGAGTGAAGTCAGAGAGACAAAGACAAACATCAGAGGACATCACTTACACCTGGAGTCTCAAACGTGACACAAGTGGACCTGTCAGAACGGAAACAGTGTCAGGGACTCAGAAAGCAAGCTGGGGCTGCCAACCAGAGAGGGGGTGGGGTCAGCAGGGTGAGCGGTTGTACAGAGAATGGATAAACAACAAGGCTTTACTGTATAGCGCAGGGAACTATGCTCAACACCCTGTGATAAAACCATAAATGGCCATGAAAATTAACAAAAAAGGAACACATATAGGTGTGACTGAATCACTCGGCTATGCAGCGGAAAGTAACACAACATTATACGTCAACTATACTTCCAAAAATGATTGAAACAAAAACAAGACAAATCCTTGGGCTTCCCTCTGAGGCACGCTGCGGGAAAGAGAGGAGGAAAAAAAGTGACCCCAGGCCAGCATGTTGGGGAGGAATCAATGGCTGAAAGATCACGCGGGAGAAGGTGCTGAAATCTGAGGGGACTGTCAGCAGCTACTGGGAGGAGGGGGCAGAGCGACACAGAGGTGGGGAGAAGGGGTCTGTGTGTCAAGAACACAGCCTGCCGCTCAGCGTGCGGGGCAGACGATGGGCCAGCAGAGGCAGGGAGGACCAGGATCCGTGACACACTGCTGCGCCCGTGGCTGATGCTCCGAGGGGACTCCCAGCTCCGAAGTCATTCAAAATGACTTTGGAGAAGTGTAAGACAAAGGAGTAGGTTTTGAGTACTTTGCCCTCTGGAGGTATATCATAAAAGATTTGTTAAAAAGAAAAAAAGACTTGTCAAATCCATATTGAGGAGGGGCGGTAAAATATTATTTCCAGCAGTAATAACTATAATAAGTAAGTAAGTAAAGTCGCTCAGTCATGTCTGACTCTTTGTGACCCCATGGACTGTAGCCTACCAGGCTCCTCTATCCATGGGATTTTCCAGGCAAGAGTACTGGAGTGGGTTGCCATTTCCTTCTCCAAATAACTGTAATAGATAAGTTCATTTAGCTTTCATGATAACTAAGATCCAGTGCAGTCAAATAAATAAATAAAGGTTTTTTTTTTTTTTAAAGACAGCCAGTTTGCCCACTTTATTACAGCAGCCTCAGGAAATAACACTTCACTGTTAAGCCATCATGCAGCTCAGGTCCCTATCTGTCAATCCCAAATAAGTTCGCAGAGCCCTGCAGGTCGCCAGGCATACCTCAAAGACGCTCAGCTCCAGACCACCACGATAAAGCAAGCCTCAAAACGGAGTGAGTCATATGAAGTTTTCACTTTCCCAGTGCATATAAAAGTAATGCTTACACTCTGCTGTATTAAGTGTGCACTAGTTTTGCATCTAAAAGAGCAATGAACACATCTTAGTTAAAAAAGACTTTACGGTTGAGACTCGCAAACTATCACCTGAGCCTCGGTAGAGCTGGTCATAATCTTTCTGCTGGTGGAGGGCTAGAGAGAACGAGAGAATTACCAAAATGTGACAGAGACACGTGGAGAGAGCCCATGCTGGTGGAGGAGAGGCGAGAGTGAACTGGCTCGGTGCAGAGTTGCCACCAAGCTTCAGCGTGTAAAAAGGCAGCATCTCTGAGACACAGTGAGACAGTGAGACGAGGCCTGCCTGTCCTGGAGGCGCGCTCACGACCAGAGCCTCACTGCAGAAACGCCTGATGTCAGTGTGACCGCACGGGCCCTGTGAGGACACAGCACAGAGCGTTCCGAATGAGCCTCATCAAGGCCAGCGGACAGTGACAGCGCGCACGCACACAGGGCATCTCTTCCAGATGGATGTCTTCCCCCGTGTTTCCTGCTGGCAGGCCTCAGGTGTCCCAGGACCGGATCTGTCTCCTTTATGTGACTTCGGCAGTGTCCGAGGCAGTCCACCCCATGATCTGGGCACACCCCCATTCACCCTCACCCCTCATTTCTCTCCCGACTCCCTTTCACCTGCCACTTCCTCTGCTCCTGAGATGACAGAGACGGGAATCTATGATGGGTCCCCGGATGGGATCTGCCAGACGCTCATCGGCAGGCGTTTGATGAAAGGGCCTTCCTGCCGCTTGGACCCCAGCCGCTGAAGATGAATTCGTGTGTCTGTGACATAAAGCCTGAGCGGCAAGCTCTGTCCACACTGAGGCCACCTGAGTGACAGAGGCGGCTTGGCTGATGTGGGAATCACAGCCCCTTTAATGCACGGGGAATGTGGATAAGAAAAAGAAAAAGATTTAAGGGGAAATGCCTCCCACTTTGAAACTATTATCAACAAAAATTTAACACTGAGACTTTCCTGATGGTTGAGTGGTTAGGAATCTGCCTGCCAATGCAGGGGACATCTGTCTGATCCCTGGTCTGGGAAGACCCCGCGTGCCCAGAACAACTAAGCCCGTAGCCACAGCTACTGAGCCAGGGCTCTAGAGCCTGGAGCCGCAGCTACCGAAGCCTGCACACCCTGGAGCCCCGGCTCTGCAGCAGGAGAAGCCACCGCAATGAGGAGCCCGCTCACCCCACCTAGAGAAAAGTGTGCGCGGCCAGGAAGACCCAGCGCAGCCCCAGACTAATACATGAAACACGTAACACTGTTAACCTGTTTCTTTCACACTGTAAATAAGCAGTAGGCGTGATGAAGCAGAGTGCAGTGCCGGAGTCTTGTCACTGCTGAGATCTCGGCTCTAGGGTGGCAGGATTAGACGGGGCAACTCCCCCCTCTGGTTCAGTGGCCTGGCAGTGGCCACACTGGTGACTCTAATGACAAATATTCAGAATTTGGGGAAAATAACCGATTGTTTCCCTAGATTCACAGACAGGAAGCGCTCCCCGCCCCCCAGCTATGCCCAGTTTAATCATTCAGTAAACTCCATCCACAGCTTTCTTATCTCTGTGTCTCCAGAATCAAGAAAGGACCAGAAGGTGGGGGTACGCTGAATTATTTTCGTGTTCCCTGATTGTTACAAACCAGCATAAATGTTGAATTGTCAGTGCTGGGCACACATCAAACCTCACGGCTCCCTAAAGTCTGATGTTTCAAGGAAAGCCCTGACAGCCAACCAGGGCTCCAAACACATAGCAGCTTTTGGATCCTTTGCAAATGCACGCGTCTCATCACCTCCCTCTGCAACTGCTGTGGTCGCCACGGACACAGGGAGGTCAGAGGCAGATGAGCTGGGGGAAGAAGCTGCCCAGACTGCCACTCACCGCTCCTCCTCCAACCCCGGTCCGTGCTCTTCGTGTTTCTAGGCCCCCACTCTCCTGGGAAAAGCCCTCCTGGGAAACGCAAAACATTCTCCAGGTCAGATGTGAGTCACCGAGGTGCCAGGAGGCTGTGTGCCCTCTCGGGTCCCCGGGGTGGGGGTGGGGGGCAGAGCACCAGATTAGGGCTGCTGTGCCCACCTACCTACTGGGCGTGTCCGAACCAGAATCCTTCTGCTCTGAAAGTGCCCCAGTCTGCTTTCTGGTTCTCCTCACCAGCCCAGGAGGCCTGTGTGGAATATCCCTTTGCCTGGAAGGAGGCGTGGCGAAAACACACACGTGCACACACACACACACACACACACACACACAGCACAAGTGACTCAGATACTCCTCATATCAGAAGTACGTAGTAGGAAGCACAATTATCCCCTATTTATAGTAAAAGACAGGCATAAAGACATTAATAACGTGCCCAAGGTCACGAGCTTATAAGGAGAGGTGTCAGAACTTGAATCGAGGGCTTCTGGCTTCAGAATCCCAGCTTTTAACCATCACTGTTACTGTGTTACCAAACGCCCGCCTTGGGACTCCCCTCGTGGTCCAGCGCTCCAGCTCTGAGCTCCCAGTGCGGTGGGGCTGGGGCTGGGGTACCCAGATTCAGTCCCTAGTCAGGGACTAGATTCCACAGGCAGCAACTGAGACCCAGGGCAGCCAAATTAATAAGCCAATATTTAAACAAACAAAAAGCAACAGCCTTTCTATTTCCTGTCCCTCCTTCCCGCCTTTTCCAACCCCAGCTGAGGAATCACCGTGTTATCACAGAGATCTTATGGCAAAAGCCCACACACAAGACGGCACAGTTAAGGCAGGCAGAGGAGGAGACCGCACGCTGGAATGTACGATGGGATCAAGGGAGGAAGTGTGAGCAGGCGGAGCAGGCTGACGCGGGAAGGCACGCGTATCAGTGACTGGTGTGATGCCGGCACTCGGGACCCACCCCCCACGACGAGCAGGACCGTCCTGCAGGAAGCCCCAGTGCCATCGGCCCACGGCGCACCCCCAGGCGCCACGTGAGGGCGAGGGCGAAGCAGAGCTGGACCCAAGAAGCCCGTCCCAAACCCCCAAAGTAAAGCTCTCTGATCTCCCGCTGTGGGTGTGGGCAGAGGCCACTCTAGGGCGGGGATGACGTCGGCGGAGGTTCCCTGAGGGGCTCAAGCCCCGAGATGCTCTGGGACTGTGACCAGGTTCTCCAAGGGGCTGGGGCCGGGTTAGACAGAGCTTTCAAAGGAACGCTGTCTGTCAAGTGATATATTAGTAATGACACCGCTCCCCCCCCCACCCTGCCCCGTCGGGGGCGGGACGGTTCTGAGGGTTCCTGCTGCCGTCTGTGAAGCGCCGAGGCCGCCTGGGGAGGCGGTGTGCAATATAAACCTGCTGGGGGATGCTTTCCAGCCAGCCATTTTCAAGGCCTGGCCTTTCGTCATGACCTTTGACCCAGTGACCCCACCTCTAGGACCCCTGCGTGAATCCAGGGGAAGGCCCACACCCACACAGAAAGATGTTCCTCTCAGCATCACTTATAAAGGCACACAGCTGGATGCCACTCAAAGGTTCAGACAAGAGGAATGGTGAATAAACCTCGCTAAGCCTCCCTCATGGGAGGCTTTCCCAACCGTTTTTTTTTTTTAATTGCTTACAAAGAGTTTCATTAATATAGGAAGATGCTCTTGTATATATAACGTGAGGTAAAAACACAGGATCCCAAATGACATCACGCGACCTTTAACCCAGAAGTGCCAATTCTGGAATCTATCCAACAATATTAAAACCAGCAGGATATTAGATAATATCTATAAGATTATTTATCACTGTAGTATTTATAATGGCTAAAACAAGAAAGATAATAAAACTCAAAAGAACTGGAGTGTCCATCAGTAAGACAATGCTAGAATAAATCAGGGCTATTCCACAGCACGGAGAAGGCAATGGCACCCCACTCCAGTACTCTTGCCTGGAAAATCCCATGGATGGAGGGGCCTGGTGGGCTGCAGTCCATGGGGTCACGAAGAGTCGGACACGACTGAGCGACTTCACTTTCACTTTTCACTTTCATGTACTGGAGGAGGAAATGGCAACCCACTCCAGTGTTCTTGCCTGGAGAATCCCAGGGACGGCGGAGCCTGGCGGGCTGCCGTCTATGGGGTCGCACAGAGTCGGACACGACTGAAGCGACTTAGCAGCAGCAGCATCCCACAGCAGAGTGTTGTATGCAATCATTAAAAGAAAAACAAAACCTTTCATGCGTTTGTGTTTCCAAATATTTGTTAATAGAACAAGGCCAGTTTCTAAATAATGGGCAAAGTGTTATCAGATTCACATACACAGACTCCACCCCAACAAATACATAAACATTCTGTGTATTTGCTTGGGCACAGAAGGTCCACAGTAACCACTTGGGCAAAGGGAGAGGGATGAGTGGATAGCATCAGTTTTTAAAAAAGTATCTCCATATGGACTTGCTTCAGTGAGCATGTGCCAAATTAGTGATGCAAAAAAAAAAAAAGTCTAACATGTTAAGAAAAAAAATCAAGATGCACAGTATTATCTCCACTGTATTAAAATGCACATGCCTGGGATGGGGAAAAACACTAGAGAGAAGTGTTTCTATGCACCAACTGCAACTATGCAGGGCTGGAATTATTAAGATATTTTTATTTTGGAATTTCCAAGTTTTCCATCATGGGTATCCATATGACTTTCCCTAATCCTAATTAATAAACAGATGCTGGATGGGTGAATAGACACAGAAGACAGGGATGGAGCGGTGAGGAGAGGGAAGAAGGAAAGAGGAGGAGCAGACTCAGAGCTGGCTGGATGGACGGTCCCTCCTCCCCGGGGGCCAGCCTGCCGTCCCGCACCAAGGCCCCATGCCCAGGCGCGGGCAGATGGCAGCTGGACCTGATTACAGAGGCAGCGGCGTCTGCACGGCACAGTTTCCCTCAGTGCCGGAGCAGGCGAAACCCTCTGGAATTAATATCTGATGAAGAAATAAACCTGTTAACGGGACAGATTTATGGTATTCAAATTACTATTGATCCATTCAGTACACAACTAATAAAAACCTCTCGTGCGTGACCTTCCACCTTGCACACGCTTAAGCAAATTATCTCTAATAAACAAGTATTATGAGGACCCAAGGAAAATGTCAACCTATAAATTACTGAGCTCCTCTCTCTCTCTCTGAGTGGAGATGCATGTTGAGCCACCAGCATCTATTTTCTGGACCTTGTGTTCAAGCCTAGAGATTCCCCCAAAGCCTTCAAACTTCTCAGAGACTGTTCCCTGTTGAACTGAGCACAATAGTGTGAGGGCTCCCTGCTTTTCCATAAGCAACGGATCTTCTAGGGCAGACGCACATCTTCTAAGGGCCAGTGGAGAAAATAAAACCTAGCCCGAGCCGTGCTGTGCTGACTGCTGCGACCCCACGGACTGCAGCCCGCCAGGCTCTGCTGTCCATGGGGACTCTCCAGGCAGGAATCCCGGGGTGGGTTGCCAGGCCCTGGATTCGCATCTCAGATCTTTGCTTCCAATCTGCGTGACCTAGGGCGGGTCGCTTTACCTCTGCTGTAATTCCAACCCAAATCAACACGTAATAAAACAGGGTACTTAACCTCATCTGCTTAAGTTCTACGCTGCTTGCTGAAATGTCTGCAGACAGCTCACACACATCTCTGTTACACACCACGGGAAGGCAATAAACCAGAGGTTGGGACTGCCCGGCCTCTTGCCACTCAAATGTGCACGGGATTCATGGGGCCTGGCCACACCCAACCCCCCAAGAGTGAGAGAAGGATTGAGTAACAGACATAAAATGGTTCAAACTCAAGGAAAGGTGAGGTCTATTCCTCAGTCATTCAGGGAAAAAAACAGGAAGACCCTCTTTTGCCTCCGATTCTAAGATCACCCTGAGTGTCGCCTTCACCTGAACTAGACCGAGGGGAAAACAGCCGACGTGGAGGACCACACGTCTGGAGGTTTCCACTGGTCCAGACTGGAGAGGCGGGCCAATAGTGTGCATGAACTGTATAAATGAGGATGCAGTTAATCAGCCAGGTACTACTGCCAGGGAGGATGGGAAAGAGTGCCAAGGTGTGCCCGGGAAGGAGGAGGGACTGGCTCACACTCCCTTTCACACTCGGCACTAGTGAAAATATGAATATGGAGAAACGTCATGGGTTCATGTATTTCATCACCAGCCCCGTCCAAGCCATAAACATTGCTTCCGTAGCCTACGGACAAGTCTTTAATTTCCTATTAATATTTCTGAACTTAACTTTGCACCTTTGGAATTAAAAAACAAACACACAGCTCTTACTGTGGGATTATGGCTTTTCTGGTGCTTCTGCACACAGGCCACCAGGACTTCAGAATGCTGCTGAGACAGTGGCAGATTTGGGGCGCTGATTCTTTCCACAACTGCATTTGCCTCTCAGGGATCAGACAGAAGCTCATTTCCCATGATGGTCTTGTACAACAAATGGGAAACATAATATTCAAGTTCCTAAACAGCTGTGTGTGACACTGACATTATGTTTTAAGTGAAGCACTTAAGGACATATTAAACGCTAACGTGAAGCTCCTGTTATTCAAGAGAGAGAGAAGAGAGGAAAACAGAACTAGAAACTAAACAGTCAGTGGACCACATTCTCTTGGTAAGAATATTCTACCACCCAAGCAGAGCACTAGATATGAAAGCACCCTATCTTTGGAACACTGCAGTTACTGTGAAGCAGACCAGGGATTCTTAGAAGATGCAGCCAGAAGGACTGAACAGATGGAGCTTTCTATATCTAAAAACAGGCGTAGGCAAACTACAGTCCATGAACCAAAATCTGGCCCATGGCCTGTTTTTGCAAATAAAGTTTTATTGGAAAACAGCCACGCACGTGTATTTACAGACTGTTTATGTGTGTGCACGCGCACACGAACGCACACGCACGCACAGGCACAAGCTACATCAGAGTTGTGTATTTATAAGCAGACTGTTTGGCCTGCAAAACCTAAAATATTTACTATCTCTCGACAGAAAAGTTTGCCAACCCCTGTTCTAAAAAAAAGAAAAAGAAAAAAACACACAAACACAAACTGCACTGAGATTGCTCAGTCTGACTCGAACTGAAGCGCCAAGGATGAGCCGCAGCCCACACCTGAGCCTGAGAAAGCGGGGTCCAAACACAGGAGGTCGGCAGCTGGTGCTCTCTGTCGCCCACTCCACCACCCACTTTCAAATAAAAGAGCCCATGAATTGACGAGCAGCTACAGAATGACTGGGAGCTGGGAGGAGAGGGATTTAAGGGCGCTGTAATGACACCATAAAAGCTTTGTTGGGTTGCTTTTATGAGCCTGAAGCAGCTTAGAGGAGCCTGACCCTAAGAGGTGAGCGGAAGTGTGTAAAAGGCTTGCCTTTGGGATAAATGCATATCAAAACCCGTTCGCCGAGGGAGAGCGGGAAAAAAAGGGGAAATAAATGACAAGCGCGGTACTTTAACAGGGAAAATTTCCTCCGAAAGGAAGCGGGCAATGAGGCCAGGCGAGGAATAAATGGCGTAGAAATGACAGTCGCTCTTCAGTGGGGCTGGGGCCACGCTCCAGGCTGCTAAGATCCAGCGCGTGTCAACTGCCGCCTCTCTCTTTTCACACTTCAATGTGAACTTTATAGCAAAAGGGGGACAGGAGGCAGTGAAGGGGAAAACAGTGGCTCAGAAGGACTTGTGCACCGAGTGTGAAGCCATTTCAATTTAATATTCGAAAGGACTTTGGAGGTGATCCCAGGAATGCAATTAGACCCACCTAATAAAAGCAACATATGCTAAGACAATTAAAAGATTTTATTATACATCTATTCACTGTATTCCATTTTAGGCAGGAGGAGTGGAAACGGATGAGAGGGAAAGGATGCATTCATTTCACAGGAAGGGGAGCCCGCGGCGGCCAGGGTCATGCCATTGGGGAAATGAACGGTGATGCTCTTTTTAACACAAAGATGGATTATTAGATTACTCTTTACCGGGGGCCTTTCACCTTGCAAAACACCAAGGCTCTGGTTTCATGACTCTATACTTATGAGAAAATATAGCTGAAGACATCACCCCGCCTTTTTCAGCCCTTGGTGTTCTGGTGTTCACCCATTAAATGAAGACCACCCCACCCCACAAATAATGCCAGAAAGAAGTATGCCACTAGATCCAATGTTCAATGACACAATGGCAAATGGAAATCAAGCTAATGTTCTCCTATCTCTTCATTCTACAGAGACTTACTGGGGAACAAAGCTGATACCAGAGACTGGAGATTTTAAGCAGGAGATGACAGTCTATACCCTTAAGTAGCTCGCAGCGAACTGACTTGACAGATTGCCAGCTTCCCATCCCAAATCCATCTGCGTTTCACTTGTACAAAGAGCTAGATGACCTCTGCCAGCCTGCCTTGTAGTTAGATGGCCACGTGGCTAGCTCTTATCAGTGCAGTGTGTCTGGAGCTGGTAAGAGGTACTGGCCAGCTGGCCACTGATGACCACCAGGAGAATGGAAACACGATGTGGCTGGAGCCTGGGTCCCTGAATCGCCTCGCGTTCCCCTTGCCAGGAACACCCACTTTGTTCAAGAAACTCAAGCTGCTTCTTGAGTAAGAAATACACCCTTTGGGGGTGTGAGCTGTTATGCCTTTGGGGGTGGGGGTATTTGTTATTGTAGGCCAGCTTATTCTAACAGTAAGCTCACGACACAGGCCTGCAAACACAGGAAGGTCACTGCCGCATTACAGAAGGGATGCTCTTCTGCCTACCCTGAGGTTAGGGTGCAGAAGGGAGGAACCCACCGCTGTGCTCTGGAGTCTAGGAAAGTTTCAGAGCGAAAGTAACGCTGCAGCTGAGACTCAAAGGTGTAACGCGTAAGGGCTCTGACAGGCAAAGTGGGGAAGGGGGCGGGAACTCAGGCAGAGGTTAGAACAAGACCGAAAGCTCCCAGGTGTGAAAGGATGTGGAAAGGTGAGCGATGGAGGGGGGTGGTGGCAGGATGTGGGGGAGGAGGGGTGAGAAGGAGCCGGCGCACTCAGCCCTCACGGCAGAGGGGCTCGCACAGGGACGCGGGAAGCCTACGATGAGCTCGGCGAAAGCATCTTTACACTAACACTGGCGCCAGGACAGAGCAGGTATGCGTGGTGCCTGTAAATGCCACCGTCCTGCGGAGAACCAGAGGCAGTCCTTCAGGCCACGGAAGGCCGTGAGCTGTGTGAACGGCAGTCTCCACAAGGAGACGCCCTGTGTGCGCGTGTGCTCAGCGGCTCAGTCGTGTCCAACTCCGTGACCCCGTGGATTGTAGCCCGCCAGGCTCCCCTGTGCATGGGATTCTCCTCCAAAGGATCCTGGAGTGGGTTTCCATTTGCTACTCTTCCCAACTCAGTGACTGAACCCACGTCTCCTGCATTGACAGGTGGGTTCTTTATCACCAAGCCACCTGGGAAGCCCTGAGACCCCTCAGTCCAGGGACAAAGAGTCAGTCAAGGCAAAGTGAATCATCTACCCTGGCGCATCCATCTGGCTAGTAAAAGACACGGGTTGTCCCACGGTCTGTGCTGGAGGGGCCCAGAATGACCTGGCAGCCACACGGAAACCTGGACAAACTCCATCCAGGATAGACTTGAACGGGCACAGGGAACCCTGAGACACTGCTCAGTAAGTGAACACGACTGCCTCCTGGCTCCAGGGGAACGAGGTCTTGAGAGCACTGATGAGCTGAACTGCAAATCTCTCTGGAAACTCTAATCGCTGAGAGGTTCCAGAAGTCCTCCCTATATTCTAGCAATCAGAAGCCGGCATGTTAAACGCCACAGCTGTGAAGACTGAGGTGACTGATCTTTGGTTTGGTTTGGGGTTTTCACTGAAGGCCACAACTGGTCGCTCTGAACCCCAAATGCGAAAGATGTGGGGTACATGGCAGACAGGTAGGTTTTGGCTGAGACTGGGAGGAGGTCGAAGGGGGTAGAAGTTACTAAGAACTAACCTGCTGGTGGACAAGCATGCATGTTAGTGTGAGACGGATCCAGGCCAGAACACCAATCGTTGACCTTTACTGCTAATATCATATGGTATAAAATGGGCAAAGTAAGAAACATTTATGCAAAACGGCATCTACGGGACTTCCCTGGGGGTTCAGTGGTTCAGACTCCATGCTCCCAAGGCAATGGATCCAGGTTCAATCCCAGGTCAGGGAACTAGATCCCATATGCTGCAGCTAAGACTCCAGCAGAATCAAATAAATAAATATATATTTTTTAAAATGGCACCTAGAAAAGACTCAGTCAGTGAAAGCTGCTTACTCAGCCTTCTCTTTCGTTCTTTTTCAAGATTCCATGGGAATTTTTCTGCTAATATTATATCAAATGTGTTACTAGTTTCTGAATTTAATCGAGGTGTTTTTGTTAATTTTCTAAAAGAACACAACTGTGTTCATCTGGCCTCAATTCTCTGGCTCAAAGTCGAAATGCACTGGATATCAGTATACTCTTTAATCTCTAAGGACCTGTCATGACCATCCAGCCCAGGCATTAATTATTCTATTTGGGGGAAAAGACAATTTTTCAATAACTGCCTGACAGTGAAGGCAACAGAGAAAAGTGTGTGACACTGATGCTGGGTGCTCAGCTGAGCAATGCGAGCCTTCTTCAGAACCGCAAGGCCCGTGTTGACGCCGCGATTCACCTGCTCCTCAGAACCCTTCACTCCATGAAGCCAAAGACCTGAAACTTCACAAGACCAAGTTCATCTACACGGTCTGGCTAGACGTGAGGGCTGCCTGTACATGCTTATCTTGAAAATGACTACATCCAACCCATTTACAAGTTGCCATGAGATATTGCTGGTGACACATTTTTAAGTTAAGACTTTTTCAAATTATAAAGGCATGCTAATACACTCAACATTTTGAAAAAGGAAACCAGTGCCCAAGCATAGAATAGGCCCCCCACTCTCCTCTCCTCCTGTTCTTTAAGACAGTTCTACCCAGAGACCGCATCCTATTGTGAACGCCACCTTCGTCACTGAAGCTTGCATCGTGGGTCCCCAACGGTCATTTTATTTCAGTGGCTGGCTAACATTCTACTAAACAGAATGGTGGTTATTCCTCATAGCTGGAGAACTTCATCTTGCCTTGACTACTGGTGTCTGCAAGCTGTGGAATCTTTCTGTGTGTCTGAACACTAAGGGAGGCCAAGCCATGAAGCCTTCGGGGGTGACCAGCATTTGCTTGGAACCACACTGACCTGGTTCCAGTCCTTGCCTGTTAACGCGTCTGGGACCTGCGTGAGGGTGGGCGAAAGACCCCCACACAGACCATCCTAACGATCACACCTCTGAGCAGACGAGCTACTCAACTGTGTCCCAAACACACCAGGCATTTGTGTGCTCCTCAGATGGTTCCTGCATGGCTCCCTCCGTCTGGAATGCGCCCCTCCCACGCCTCTTGGAAGCCCAGGAGGGGAGCAGATGATACAAACTGCTAAGGCACACTGGGTGGTGATATACATGCATATGGACGTGGGCCTGGAGACGTGCACACACCTGCGTGTTTCACGTGTGACGATGAACACGATTTTTATGCTGGAAAAGACTTTTCTGGGAGAGAATCCTGGATGCCTTTCCACTACAGCGAGATGAATTCATCAAGACACTCAAGTCCTAAACTTACACTTCCAAGGTCTTTTCTCTCTCTCTCTCTCTCTCTCTCACACACACACACACACACACACACGCCAACCATCTCTCACGGTCTATCTCTGCCATCGGTAGTGAGACTGCCCAGTTTCTGGGGAAGGCAAACACAGACCTAGAGGACTTCCAGAAGTTCTATCCCAGAGTCCAAACCCTGGGCGCGTTTCTTAACGCACTCCGTGAAGAGTGGACGTGTGCCGAGGGCCTGGGCGGGGTCTGAGCCGGGGCTGCAGGTACACAGATGGGCAGTGGCCGCCCGCCAAGAGTTTGCAGCCCGAGCAGAAATGCAAGGCCTTGTGGGGTCTCAGACACAGGTTAAAGGGGCGGGGTGCTCGTGCTCCAGGACACGCAGATCTCTGCTTAGTTCTGGAACCTGTACTTTCTGCAGCAGAGCAGCTACTCTTATCACACACCTGTCATGTGCCTAGGACCATGCCAGGCACTGACTGGGATCCACATGGTTCCTGCTCTGGAGAGGTTCGGCGTCAAGTGGGGAAACGGCAAAATAAGGACATCACTGGGGCAAAGAGAGAAGTCCGCGAGGCAAGGCGCACACACCTCCAGCCACGAGGAGCCCGTGTGGATGCAGCCCCTGGCCTCCGCGGGCTACCTGCTGGCACAGCACAGCCACGCACTCGCAGGGGACAGTCCCCGCCCTGCCCTCCCGCCGCCAAAGCTCCTAAGAGCCGGGGTGACCTGCCTGACTCCTGGCAACCTGCCAAGTGCATTTGTAACCCGAGCCTGTGTGGATACAAAAATGCAGGAAGTCATCTTAAAAGGACGCACTAATTAGCTTCCTGGGATTTCAGATTTTAAAAGCTTTTGTGATCGAATCTGTTTCGGTCGTTTTTTGAAAGGATTCCGAAGATTGGTTCTGCTGTCAAGACATCAGAAAACAAACAGAAAAAAGAAATGTGATAACAAACTTCCTGGTTTCCACACTGGAGTGCTTTCAATGTGAAAGGGCGGTGGGGGAGGAGGGTGCAGGAATGTTCGCAGATGGGTTGATAAAAAGAAGGATGGCATTAAAAGGCCACGATGTACAGTGTAGGACCAATCTCTCTTGGGAGGCTGGATCTGACATTGAGTTGCCCTTGAAAAGCATTGGGAAGCTCCCTACAAAATCAGCCCCACTCTCAGAAGACCGGAGGGGTACTGTTTTCTTTTATATAAAAGATTAGGGAAAATGCACACAAACAGACAAGCAAACAAAAGATTCTAAAATTCTGAGTAGATAAAGCATGTGAAGGGTCACAGAAGAATTTTTTTTATCCATCACCCACACTGTTTTCACTATACGGAGAGCTAATCATGGAAAGAAAGTGCGTAATAATTATATTTGTCCAGTGTAGGGGAATAAAGAATAACTAGAAAACTACACCATTACAAAGTATAGGACGGCATTAGTCAATGGGCCCTATAATTGAAAGCCCTTATGGAAACGCCGCCTTGGAGAGTTAACCCCTCCCCCTGAGCAGCCCCTGAACCCTGTCTGCATCTTCCCTGGGGAGCATGCACCCCAGGTTGTAATGATGTGTCAGCAAACCTGTCTTCCAAGCGACTCTGCAGCCTCCAAGGCCGCGGCATGAATTCCATCCATCTCACCTTGCTAGCAGGTAGCCCAGTGGTAAGGCATCTGCCTGCCAAAGCAGGACACCCGGGTTCAATGCCTGACTGCAGGGGGCAAAGAGAAACAGGACTTCGAGACTGAACACCACGACCACCTCCCTGGTGCTGGACCACCGGCAAATGATTACTGTGGAGCTGCACGTAACCCTGTTTCTCCTTCAAGTTCACTTCTCCAGGCTGGCTCATCCTTTGGTCTATTCTTGGAAACATTTCCCAACACCTCACATTCTTCTTAAATTGGGGAGTGTGGGGAATGCTGAGATAAGTCAATGTACTCACAATTTGTAGGCAAGGCGGTAATAATCATCAACCCACAGGAATCTGCAAAGACTTGGCCAAAGTCAGGAAAGAATCATGAGTTATCACCCCTAAACCTGGAAAGGCCTCATCTCCTGCTTACATTTCTTTTTTTAAAAAAAGGATGACCTTGCAAATTACAGACTTATAAATTTAACTTCTAAATTTGGAAAGATACTAAAGAGGAAAAAAAAAATCATGAAATGAGCTTGCAAAATCTTAAAGAGGGCATTTACTATAAAAGAAGAAGTAACTCTTGACTGCGGAAAGTGAGTTCTGGTTTTTACTTTCCTCTTTTTTTAAGTAAAAATTTTTATCTTCTACAATGGGATCATGAAATCATTTGCTCCTAAGGAAGTAATTCATTGTCAGATTTAATTTTCTTAATCAGCTATTATTTAGAGCATGAATAAAACTCATTAAGTTATGAGACTGGTTCCATCTTTATCCAAAGATAAAACTAAATGCTCATATCAGTTTGGTTGTAAGATGCTCCTTATAAGAAAATATATTAGGAGGGAGAGGAGGTGAGGGCTTTTGGAGTCAGTCCTGGGTGAAATTTCAACTTTACTACTTGCTGGCTAATCTTGGGCAAATCACTTATAATTTCTCTGATCCCCTATTTCCTCAAGTATTAATGTAAGTGGGAGATGATGACAATACCATCAGAATGGTGGTGAGGATTCAGTGAGATGATATTTGTCAAAGGAAACACTGGGCATTCAACAGGGAACTCTCTCCCCTGTGAGAACACAGGTAGACCAGATGACAGGAGGATATTAGAGGAACTTCTCCTGAGATGGAGGAAAATACAAGAGACCCCAACTTGCCTGAGCTGGTTTGTGCTCAGACAGAATCTCCTTTCGGAGGGAGTAGTGAGGATGTCCTTAAATTTGTGATGCACTCAATTCGTGGAAAACTCTGATTAAAAAAATACATGCTCCCAATGTTCACAGTGCACAATTTACAATAGCTAAGACCTGAAAGCAGTCTAAGTGTTCATGGACAGATGAATGGATAAAGATGTGGTACATAAATACATACAACAGACTACCTACTCAGCCATGAAAAAGAACGGAATAATGCCACTTGCCTTAGAGGAGCTATAGAGACATTCACACTAAGTAAAGCAAGTCAGACAAAGATAAATATCATACGATGATCACTTACATGTGGAATCTAAAATAGGACACAAAGAACTTATTTACAGGACAGAAACAGACTCACAGACTTGGAAAACAAACTCACGGTCACCAAACAGGAAAGGCCGTGGGGGTGGGGTGGGGTGGGTAAACTAGGAGCTTGGGATTAATGAACACAAACTACTATATACAAAGCAGATAACAACAAGATTCTACTGCGCAGCACAGGGAACTGGGTTGAGTATCCTGTAGCCATAATGGAAAAGAATGTGAAAACACACATGCACACACTGCACCAAATCACTTGGCTGTGCACCAGAAACACGACATTCTAAATAAACTGCACCTCAATAAGAATAAAAAAAAGAATAAAATGATGCTAATAGGCTCACAGAGAGGACTGTGACGCCCTGGCAAGGGCACAGGGGCTGGCCCCAGAGCCAGTTCTCCTGAGCTACCTGGGATGGTCAGGGACATCGGGACTTTTTTTCCCATCTGTTTTTTTCCATCTTTATTTCTGAGTCCAAGTTCTCTACACCAGACCTGCTCTAAGAACTCTCCCAGTGGACTGTGATTTCATCTGGCCCCCTCTCATTGCTGACACTCAGGGAAATGGTCCAAGGAGGAGCAGGGAATGCCTGGGCCCACAAAGAGAGTCCAGGGCAAGACTGGGCTAAGAAGACCTGGCAGCCCAGTTTTTAAGAATTCCAGAGACTTCCCTGGTGGTCCAATGGTTAAGACTCGGAGCTTCCAATGCAAGGGGCACAGGTTCAATCCCAGGTTGGGGAACTAAGATCCTACATGGCATGGGTGTGGCCAAAAAATAAAAACTGATGCCCTCCCCCCCCAAAAAAAAATCCATGATGAACAACAACAACAACAACAAAAACGAATTCCAATAACAGTTCGGGGAGACCCTCTTCTCTGCAACCACAGCAAAGCCATACACGTCTACTTGTAACTTGCAAATGGAGAAGTGACGTGTGGCCTGGTTGGCCTTGGTCTTGTGATTGGAGTCTTTTCATGCTCTCTGACCCATGACAGGCCTCAGACACAATGTGATGGGATAAAAATAAGCGGCAGTCCACAGTCGGGAAAATCTAGACACAGAAGTTACAGCCTCCAAAACGGGGGACTCTGGACATGTGTGACGTCTGAGCCTGAGCTCATCTCTGCCGTGGAGAAAATAAATACTGACTTCTGAATCATGAGATGAAGGGCTAGGCAGGCTTATGCTTATAAAAGAGCTAGCACGTGCCCTGTCCACTGACTTCATCTACGCCAGGCTTTCCAGAACCTTCTTTCTGCAGGGGTTAAAAGGTTTCTGAAGAAGTTCTAAGATCTGAGCACTGCAGGCCAGTTTTCAGAGTGGATGAGATCTCATGATGAGAAACTTTTCACTTTTCAAAGGCTTTGTTTACATAGAAGGTTCTGTTTCCGTCTTCTGAGTTTTCCCAAACGTGAAGGAACTGGAGGCCACAGCAGTTGGTGGAGGTGGGGAGAAGCCCAATTCTGGGCTCTGCTTGGATGCCAACGAGCTCCGTGACACTAGGCGAGCTGGCCGACCAGGGGGTGATGGTGCCCGGCACTGTGGTCGGCGTAGACGAGGCTTACTAAGGACTCCTGGCCTGCCTCTGCTTCGCAGGCCACTAGCCCTCCACCCGTGGGGAACAGGGAGCTTGATCAGGGCAGGGAAGGCAGGGAGAGCCTAAAATAATTGGGACGGGATGCCTCCCGGCTGTTTCAGCTGCACAGGCGGAAGCTGAGTCCCCAGGGGATGCTGACAGCCTGAGACGACTCCTTAACTCTTTCTGCAGAAAAACCTTAATTAACCGTCTAGTGCCTCAGAAGATGCCCAGAGGTATTAAGAGCGGGGCTTTTCTAAAAAACGGGGTGGCTGCCTGGGACACAGTTTGGCGAAGGTTCCTTATAAAGTTGAACAGAGATTTACTACAGGACCCAGCAAGCCCACCCCTACGTTTATCCCCCAGAGAAATAAAAACCTGTGTCCATGCAGAAGCTTGTGTTCACAGTAGCGTCCGTCATTAACAGCGGAGGGACCGAAACAAGCCTGCTGTCCATCAGTGGATGACTGCGCAAACACAGTGCGGTATATCCATTCGATGGAATACTATTTGGCCGTTAACAAAATAAAGTGCTAAGTGAAGTACAGTCAGAAAAAGCAAAACAAATATCATATGATGTCACTGATAGTGGAATCTTTAAAAATGAAACAAATGAATTTATTTACGAACCAGGAACAGACTCGCAGACTTCAAACACAGAGTGACGGTCACCAGAGGAGAACGGTGGGGCTGGGGAGGGATAAATTAAAGACTGGGATCAACAAACACACACTGCTATATACAAAACAGGTAACCAACAAGGACCTACTGAGTAGCACCGCACCTCTGCTCAATGTTCCGTAATAAGCTACACGGAAAAGAATCTGAAAAAGAATAGGTCATGTATCCGTATACCTGAATCACTTTGCTACAGACCCAAAACTAACCCAACACCGTAACCCCACTGTACTCCAATATAAAGTGAAAACATTTTAAAGAGCCTGAGAAAAACACTGGGAATCATATGATAATCACACTTATTCCCACCACTCACTGGTGGAACCGCTAGCATTTTGTCATATTTGCTTTAATGCTTCCCCAAGGAAAAAAAGTGGGGGGGGGGGGGGGATAAAACATCTCAGATGAAGCTCAAATTGATGCTGTCCTCCTCAGCTCAGTATCTCTTATGAGCAAATGAGCAAGTCCATTAAAGGGTTAATATGTGGAGGAAAAAATTGATTCCTTGGGACTTTACGAAGGGCCTACTACGAGCAAGACACGACCTATGGGATGCGGAGACAGCGCTGCAGGGCTGGGTTTTCACTGGGAACTGGAGCGTGCGTGGGGAGATGCGAAGAGACAGCGGCCACCGTGCGCCCCGGTGAGCCCACCGTGGCTGGTAAAACCAGAGGCCTGTGTTCTGTACTTGGATTGCCGTTAATCAGCACGTCTCAGACACCCAGTCCATCTCCCCTCTTCAGGGCACTCGCTACCCAGCAATTGTGCTGTTAGGAAATTTTCAAAATAGGGGCTGTTGCCCAAATGGTGTGATTTTTGAGCTATTGTAGATCTGCTATGTTATGGGACTCAAATTAGCTTAACTTGGAAAAACACACACACACTTGAAAACTGGAATGCTAGACGACCATCTCCAGTGACTATAAAACAAAGAATGGTGTTAAGTGAGACGGGATGAAGGAGGGAAGAAAGGGGGAGAACTCAGCGAACTCACAAGGATTTAAATACCACCTCTGAAGGGAATCACGCAATTCCATCCTGCAAGGGGAATGGAAGCCGGGCTGAAACGCCCAGCCTCCTGGGTCAGGCCTGGGGGTGTAATGTAGGGAGGAGACTTTCAGAAGTGACTCAAGTAAACACCTTTGTCTTATCACGATTTGTCTGCACCATTAAAAAAAAAAAAAAGTCAAGAATGAACTGTGGCAGTACCCCACCTTGTGTGAACATTATACTGGGAAAGGAAGCGAGCCTTTTGCTGCTGGGGAGGCATTCTTTTCAAAGGAGATCACTGTACCTGAAATGTAGGTAGTTATAAAAATGGCATTAATTTGCTTAGACCCAGAGATTTTCACAGGAGAGCAACTAGCAGAAAACATTATGAAAATGTCCGAGAGGACTGGTAATTGAGTTGATTAGTATGACCTTGGTTATGAAGGTAATAGAGGAGGGACCGGTGCTTAGGCTGAGTTATAACCCTGCTCCCGGTTCGGTGACGGGGTGTGAGGGATGTAATTTGTTCAGGCTGAGTCGGAGTGGCCAAGCCTGCCTCTGACAAAGTAATGCACTGACCAGCCGAGCTTGGCCCGCGCCTCCACCCTGACAGGTAAACAGGACAGGGTCAAATCAGAAATGATGGACCGGGCTCGTGGGCTGGCTCTCTGCACAGACACGCTGTGAGCAGCGTATTCTGGACACTCAGCCCCGAGAAGCCCTAACTCACCGCCTCCGAACTACCGGGGAGGGACGAGAGCACGACTGCTCCCCAGCTGAAACCGACAAAGCAAACCACCAACATAAACAAAGAATAAACATCCCACGAAGGCGTATGCTGGATTCGCGCCCGCTCTCTTTTCTGTATTGTTTTTTATAGGCATTTATGAAGCAATATGCCACTGGCTGCGGTGGGAAATTTAGCTGCATTAATCATAAGGAAGGATGCTGGGTCTGGCTCCGAAGCCCATGTTCTTGCCACTACACCTGCTTGAAAAAGGCCAGTTCCTCCCAAAAACACACCCGCGTGGACAGGAAGTTGACTCTGTGATCCGATCCTATGTTCCACCTCTGTTGACCGGGTGGGGTCGATGGATCGATCCCAAGGTGCTTATGCTGACGGAAGGAGTCACGTGCATTGTAACCACTGGTACACAAGCTCACGTCCTGGCAGCTCTGTCCACTCTCAGAGCTTGGATCGTCCTCTTTCTCAAGTTCACTGGAGGAAGGGCTCTTACAGGGAGCCTGGGATGACAGGTACTCCAGAAACAGCTATGGTGCTCACAGGGCCCCTCAGACACAGGTCAGAAGTCAGCACAGGCAGGTCGTGAGCATCTCGGGTGTCCTACTCCTTGTGAACATGTATCAGATCCGAACCAGACAGCTTTCCTGGGTGAATCACAACAGAGTATCACCGCGCACATGTTCCCCCCGCCCTCCACCTGGGGTGTGTGCGTTTGTGTGCACGCATGTGTATTTGTATGTTTTCTGAGTCTCCGATCTCAGGGCTGGGGCGACAGAGATGACACGGGGCCCAGAGGCCCCCTGTCTCCTTGTCTCTGTCACCAGGCTTGCTGACCCTCCAGTGAAAAGGACCTGACCACCACATGCGAGTGGAATAAATTATCGCTGACACTCCAATATTTAATTATGCAGCTGTCAGAGCGGCCCTTTTGAAATTCATTTTAATAAAGCGGGAACCTTCCCTTTCAAGGTGAGAGCGAGGGGAGTCACCTTTGGTGTCAGCTGGAGGTCTCCACCATGAGCTCTGCATTCTGCTCCGGACGCCTGTCACTCGGCCCGATAGAAGGGCCTGATAACAGCTCTGACGCCTCTGGCCGCCCCTCCAGCCCCCTCCCCCCGTCCCTGCCTGAATGAACATCCTTCATTTAAACCCACAATAATGAGGACCTCAAAGTCAGAGAGGCGGGCACAAGGGCAGTGTGGCAGGGGGGGAAATGGCTTCTTCTTATAAAACTCACTCAATGGGAAGCGGCAATCTAAAAGCAATCACGGCCATCTCCCTGCTTTAACTGGTTAACCAGAAATATTTAACATGGTGGAAGGGGGGAGGAAAAAAAACCCAAACAACCCTGCGGTAAGGTAGGGGTACCCAGACACTGGCCCGCCTCCATTGCTCTGGCTCCCAAACTCAGGAAAGAGACACACAAGTACAGATTTATATTTTGCTGTAAAATAGAAAACAGTATCGTAGTTTGTGCAGTTTGATTTCTGGGCCGTAAAGTTGCCCTGAGGAAATGCTTTTCTCTGGGCAAACCATGTGAATGGGATGAAGCCTGCCCACTGTGAACATGTCTGAAGCCTGCGTTTAGCCTGTGCTTCTCACTGTTTGCGTGTAAACCGTGCCTACAAGGATGGAGACAGGGAAACGGGGTGGGTGAGAAAAAGCAGAACGACTCGCTCCAGATGGCCAGACTGGGGATCTGTCTGCTCCCTTCTGCCCTCTCCCCTCTCTTGCCCTTCATCTCCTGCACTACATTCTCTCCCTTACCTTCACTTTCCTTCTCCTCTGTTTTCGCCTCTGTCCCCCTTCCTTTCTTCCCCTTTAATACCATGATTAATATTTATTGATCACTGGCTATATGCTGAGCATTGTCCCAGTGCTTCGTATGCTTCTCTCTTGCGGGGTGCCAAGCAACCCTATAAATTGGGTGCCTTAATGATTGTTCCCCTTTGACACAGGGGGACACTGACGCTCAGGGAGACGGAGGGTCTTCTTCAGCATCACCCAGACCACAGCCAGCACACGGAATCCAGGCAGACGCCAATGCATCTGAGACACTTCACAGTCAGCTGCTGCTGATTCCTTTTCTCTTTCTCTGGTCTCTTCCTTGCTAACTCTTCCTTTCTTCCCTCCTCCCGTCTCCTCCGGCCCCTCCTTCCAGGGTTTGTATACACGTGCCTCTCGTGGAATACATAACAGCTCCAAGCGAATGCACACAGAGACCCGGCTCACGCACACACGCTGTAACACTTGTCAACAAACACTAGTAGGCCTCGTCCTGAGTGAGTGGATAAATGCCTGAAAGGAGGGGTGTGTGTGTGTGTGTGTGTGTGTGTGTGTGTGTGTGTCCATGTGATTGTTGAAAGGTACTGTCTTTAAACCATAAGTCATAACCAGATCTGTCCATAAGTACTCTTTCTGGGAGAAAACATGCTTTGCCTGGAGGCTGGGAAAGTGACTACTGAGATGAATCACAGGGAAGCGGGAGGCGGAAAGCAATGCCTGTGTCTCCATGCCACAGCTCTCCGGGGAGACCTGCTTTGCGCAAGGTTGGGGGAGCGCCCCAGACCCAGCCAGAGACCACAGCCAGCTCCCCCAGCACCAAGGGCGGCTGATGTGTGGGGCGACGTTTTCCTGAACTCTCGCACTCCTTAACAGGGACTCCGGGGAGCTGAGCACACACGCCCAGGCCTGGCCTGCAGAAATCACAAGGGCGCACCTGACCCCTCCCCAGGCCTGCTTCTGATTGTATCCTGTGCTTTGGGGTCTCAACCCCTTTGCTCCGCAAAGGCAAGCGAGTGACAACTGACATATGACAAGTGACATATGCCCCATATGTCTGCCATCAACGCTGCCCATAGGGGAACACCAGGACTCCTGGGACAGGTGACTTGAGAGTTAGTGTCCTATTCCCAGGTGGAGCTGGTAATAAAGAACCGGCCAGCCAGTGTAGGAGACACAAGTGACACGGGTTCAATCCCTGGGTCGGGAAGATCCCCCAGAGAAGGGAATGGCAACCCACTCCAGTATTCTGGCCTGGAGAATCCCATGGACTGTATAGTCCATGGAGTCGCAAAGAGTCGGACACGAATGAACGACTTTCACTCACACTCACTCCAGTATTCTTGCCTGGAGAACCCCATGGACCGAGGAGCGTGACAGGCTACAGCCCATGGGGTCACAAAGAGTCGGACACAACTGAACATGCATAGGAGACAGGTGTCCTGCTTCTGGCCCTGGATCCTGCCGGCTTATGAAGACATTCTGCACAGGTCGATTCACATCTCTAAGCTTTGGGGAGTAAAACCAAGGCCCTACCTAAGGGTCCAGTTGAAAGAGAAGCCAGGGAGGTGGTGCAGGCGGCACTTGTGAGAGTGAAGACTCTAGGTGTAACCTGCTCAGACACTGTCATTTCTGTTTCTCTCCCTCACTCTCTCCCTGAGCTAAACCAGTGCTTGCTCACTGTTTACTGTACGTGCCAAGCTTAAGCTCTGGGTTTCCCATGTCATCGTTTGCTACAATTGGGTGGGAGGCAGGCTGTTATGACCTTCATCTTAGGGGATAAACTGAGGCTTCGCAAGGTAACCCATTTGTTGAAGGTCATTCAGCTCCTGCAGGATGGAGGGAGCAACGGGAAAGAGCGCTGCCTCACCCCAGGGGCAGGGCTCTTAAACCCCATGTGGTATTTCCATCTCCTTTCCTCACATCCTGGAAGTGAGTCCAGAATCACCTGCCTTCACTTGGCAAATCTGTCTACCGAGGTCTGTGTTAAATAACACAGGGACGTCTGTGGGTGGGGGGAATGAGGTCCCCTTCACCTACGATGTTCACACATCATAGCGACCAAACTAGCAAGAGCAGGGCAGGACCAGGAGCAGACACCTTCAGCAAACCAGAGCAGGTGACAGGCCACATGTACACGTGCCTGTGTATGCATCACATGTATTTCATGTGTATGTACACGACTTAACAGCCCAACAACGAAACATGCATATTATGTGTATATCTACACACATGTACATGCATGCACATACATCTTTTTCTTTAATTGGCACTATCATTGTCCCCATTTCATCTCTAAGGAAACCAAGGCTCAGAGAAGCTAAGTACCTGGCTTGGGATCATAGAGGACTAACTGATGAGCCAAGTTTGATATAACAAACTATTTGACCCAAAGCTATTGCTCTGTAAAGAAAAAAATAAAATTAAGCCAAACAAAATACTTCCATGGTGCCTCTACGCCACTTGAGAATTTACATAACTGTTTCAAGTACATGGTTTCATTTAATCTTGATGACAGTCTCGTGAGTGGCTAATACTGATATCCGCGTAGAGTATTTATCCGACACCTATCCTACAAATGCTGGAACCATGGGGCCGGAGGTGATGTGACCTGTCCGCGGGGCTGCAGCTGACAACAGGGGGTAGTGGCTGCTTGGTTTCTGAGTCACGTCCGACTCTGTGCGACCCCATGGACTGCAGCCCGCCAGGCTCCTCTGTCCATGCGGTTTCCCAGGCAAGAATCCTGGAGTGACCTGCCATTTCCTCCTCCAGGGGGTCTTCCAGTCGCAGGGACTGAACCCGCATCTCCTAAGTCTCCTGCGTTGGCAGGTAGGTCTTTACACTGCACCACCCTGGACACCGACAGGGGGACCTGGGACCAGAAACATGGGGTCCCGTCATGTTGTTGCCCTTGCTCTGCCCAGCGGCTCGGCGAGCCTGCGACACCCAGGCGCTGAGATGGTCCTCCTGCTGAGGCTCTCCCTTCCTGAACAGCTCCCTTCCTGAACAAACAGCAGGGTGTGCATGTGGACGTTCTTGGCCTCGGGAACATGGCCCCCCATCCAGCAACTCCTCGGCCAAGTGAATTCAGACAGCATTCTCCGTGCCGCTTCTCTCAGGGCAAGTGGGGTGAGCTTTGCAAAGCTGCTGGCAGCAGCCACTCACCGGGGCTTCTGCGGTCAGAACGAATGATGGGTCGGAGCTGGCCCCCCCCCCCCCCGAATCCCGGGACTCCCCAGGTATGCGTCCCAGTGCCAGGGGTCCCAACTCCCCTCCTTCCTCCTGGGCGGACCCTCTTCAGAGAGAGAGAGAGGGGCTAGCACCCACCCCCGAGACGACAGGCAGAGCCTGGAGGGCCGAGAGGGAGAAATAAATCCTGACTCAACGAGAAGGATTAGAAAGTCACCTAGCATGAGCAGAATTCGCACTCCACAAATTTTTCTCGACTGAGTAAATTTAAAGAAATAAAACTAGATTGAGCATGCGTTTAATACTGGCTGCTATCTTTTGCTCTGCTCTGCTCAGTGGCTTGTTAAATATGAAAAGATTTGCCCTGCAAGGAGACATGGAGAGAGGGGAGCTCTGAGGGACCACCCCCCCTCGCCACCACCCTGCCCCTCCTCTTCGTAACCTGGGTGAGACGGGGACCCTGTCGCCCGAGTGCCCCGGTCTTATGTGCACAAGTCCCAAACACGATCACCGTATCACTGCTGTCTCTTAATAGAAGGTGTGATATAAAAAGCTCATTCGAGATGCCAAGAGTTTCCCTTTTCTGACCCTGGCTGCCTGAGAGGCAAATTGCATTAGAAAATGACATGCCATTCATCTCATGAGTACTTGCAGGAACATTTAGCTAATTAAATGATTAATAAATTTAACACTGCTTTATAATTTCATTTAGCTGTGTTGGAGATCGCACGGTGAGCTGCGTATGCAACGAATGAGATTAGGTGGGAGTGAGGGTTTCGGAGGCTGCCCTGGTAATTGAGATTAGTCTATTACTACGGTGACCTTTTTAACTTTTATATTCTCTTGTTAAAGCGAAATAAAATTTTATTCACTTTTAAGGAATATTTACTTAGAGAAATTTACATGAAATTAAAGAAACACCAAGCCTGGAAGCCTACTGGGGCCAGAAACCATGCACTATTTCCTTTTTAATTTTCAGAGCCCCTTTAGGAAATTGTTCCTGAGCTGAATGGAGGCAGAGTGAAGAGCGGTGTGTTTTGGGGCAGTTTTTATTCATTCATTCAGTGAATGCTGAGTTCCTGCTGTGCCCTGGGCACACACTTCTAGGCCCTGCTACTAGAGCAGCAAACACGACCTAGGTCCCTGCTTTCCCAGAACTTCTAGTAGAAAAATACAGAGGAGAGGTAAATGAATAAACAACAAAATAACAGAGGCTGATAATAAGCACAAGGCAGAGAATTAGACGAGATGGCTTCTGTAGGCTGGGGAGCTAAAGAGAATCTCTCCTCAGAGGTGACAATTGCGTTGGGATCTGAACTATAAAAGGCAGTCAGCCATAAAAAGCTCCGACGGAACAGCACACCCGAACAGAGGGTGAAGGTCCCCAGGAGGTAACACGTGAGCTTGGGGCATCTGAGGAACAGAAAAGACAGGCTGGGAGCTGAGAAGCTGGAGGTGATGCAGCAGATGTAGGGAGGGTCAGACTAGGGAAGGCCATGCCAGACCACAGCGAGGAGGCGCGACAACTTTAAGCAGGTGAGGCAGGAAGTCAGAGGGTTACGGGCACTGACGCTGTCTGTCAGGTGATTGCATCTAAATTAAGTGCTTAGCCGCCTTTAAGAGAGCAGCCGGGGCTTCCTCCTAAGTTTTTTAAGAACAAAAGGGCTGGTTTCATTTCCCTCAACTCCAGCCTCCTTTTTTTTTTTTTTTTTGGTTTTTTTGATTTGTGGGATCTTAGTTCCCCGACCAGGGATCAAACCCATGCCCTTGGCAGTGAAAGCGCTGAGTCTTGCTGCTCATCAAATGAAAATACTAACTGGGGTTTTACTATGTCCTGGATGCTACAGAGATGGGATTAATCTTGACTGACTCTAATGTGATCCTCCCTCCTATAGGCCTGCAGAGAGAGAAGAGTTTGGGGCCACTTTATACAGGAAGACACTGCGACAGAGCTGATGAGACTTGACCAAGGGTGCATGGCTCTAAGTGTTAGAGCTGGGAACAAAATCCAGAACTGAGCTGGTGTGGTTCCTTAATCGAGAGAAGGAGAGATCAGTTTCCTTCCTGATGAAATAAGCTAAAAACTGCATCTTAACAGACGCCTGAGTAATTCTGTTCTGTCCCGCCAAACGGGTTTGGAATTTGCTGTTGCAATCTGTTGCTCAACCACATTCTCTGGGATCTACTTTGCCCAGTTTCTCATCCAGGCATATTTACCCCGAATTCCCCCTAATATCTGCAGTTAACACACATACACAGAGAACGTCTGAAGGAATGCCTGGGCCGTTTTACCGGGGTTGCGCGCTGTTCTTCCCGAATGAGGGCCGCTTCCTCGGAGTGCTCGCTCACATTGTGCAAACCCACATGTTTAACAATTCAAAGTTTTTGCTGTTAGTGGCTGTTGATTCCCCCCCCCTCTTCCTACCAGCCCATGGAGGAGATGAAATAAAAGGTCTTCCTTTCAGCAAGTGTTTAAACTACAGAAGTTTCCATTTCAGGTAACTGCGCATATATCCCTTGGATATTCTTAAGACTTTGAACACATACACACCCTTAAAATTTGAAATCCTCTGATACCTGCTGTAAACTCTCAAATTTGTGAGCAATTACCTTTGTAAGCAGTGTTTCTGGAAAATAACATCTGTGTGTGATTCACATTTTTTTAACTTGTTAATTGTCTGGTTGTTAACTCTGACTACTAACTAATCTTATGATCTTACAACGCTTCAGAATTCGCAATTCCTCTCCAATATCTCCTACTTGGTGTGCAAAATTTGGACACACCTGTGTAATTAAAATATTTTCTGCTTAAAAAAAAAAATTCCCAGTCTGTGAGGCTTACAGACAATTACATTAGCACCTGCTGGTAGTAACAGAAGAAGTAATGAGTAGCAAGACTTGCCTGATTTTCTAGAAACTGCAAGGTCACTGTTTTACTCCTTTATTCTTGATAATGTGTAATATGACAATGTGCGTTACAAGTGCTTAGGCGCTTTAAGCATTTCCTTCATCTTCACGAGATGTTCAGAAATCACCTGAGAGATGTGAGTTTGGATTCTCTTTCAGCAGAAATTTTTCCTCCCTTCTCCCCTTTCTTTCTCATACGTATCAGTCCACTATGAACTCGATGCCACACTGGGCACCGATGATAAAGAGAGAGAATTCTGGCTTCCCAGGGCTTTACAGTATAGCCCTCTCTCTTCAAAGTGTGACCCATAGGGCATCCTCATTGGCAGCTCCCGGGAGCTGGTTAGGGACGCAGAATTCACGTTCCATCTCCGACGTCCTGACTCCGAGTCTGCACTTGCAGGAGGATCCCTAACTGACCTGTGTGCACATCAGAGTCAAACGGGCACCGCTGGAGATTCCCCAGGTCAGACGTCTGCTGTCTGGGGCAGGCAGGCCAAAGTCAGGCAGTCATCTGGATTTGTTGTTGCTGCTGTTTGTTAACTTTTTATTGTCTGTGATCTGGGAGTGATTTTTTTACATTTTTAAATGGTTATACTTTAAGTGGCTATATGACTCCTTACCTCTATTTTAAGAGCCTCCATTTGGTCTCTTGGACTGCAAACTCTATATAAACTCTTTACTTCCTGGTTTTTTAAGCAAAAGTCTGCCGACCACTGTTTTGGAATTTGGATGAATCTAGAACCCAAGGTCTGGATGAAGGCACGGAGGAAGGCTATCTCTTGAACAAGCATGGTACCCTGACACTGCAAGTATCTGTCAAACTACCACATGTCAGATTCAGGGGAACTACACATTTTGCTTTTTGTTGTCTGCTTTTACAAAAACCATCACATATACTCAACAGGAAAACTGGCACTGAGAACCTGTATCCTGCAATAAATGAACTTGGAAAAGCTACCAGTGCGACATGCACTTCACAGCTCACACTCAGAGATCCACCAGCTCCTAAAACGCAGTTCTCAGAATCAGAACCACCCTAATATATGAAAATTAGTGTAGCTAGTTTCATCAAAGTTCATATAAAAGTAACGAACAGCAAACTAAAGATTGCTGTTTTATCACACACACCCACCTGCAAAAGGGCAAGGGCTATGTTTTTAGCTGTCGAAAACTTTTTTAGTTTTTCCAAATTCAGAAAACAAAACAGTGCCATTTGCTTTCCCCATCATTAAAAAAAGAAAAAAAAACAAACAAAAAACTGTGGTCACATCCCTTTGCCTGAATTAATGTTTTTGGCGGAGAGTTTTCTTTTTTAATAGGTATATATCCTTGTCCATCCATGAGGGGTGGATTAAACTAAGCGTACACAGGATGGGGCCAGTGTTGAGGATGGATAAGAACAAAAAAGAAGAGGAGATGAGAACTGAAATCAGAGCAGAGAGGCAGGAAGAAGCAAGATCAGATAATCTTCCAAGAAAGAGACTCAAATCCGGAACAAGGACAAGGTTTCCACAGGCTCAGAGTCCTGACCACTGTCCAACTGACAGTAAATAAATGCTTGCTGCGCTGGATGAAATCGAAAGGAGCGAGCAGGTGTGGATTTGCAGTGGCAAGACCCAATGTGCCCACTTCTCATACCCTGAGGGGGCTCTGACGCTGAACAAATGGGAGCCTCTCACTGGAAGGTCATCTGGGATGCTTCCTCCCTGCTGGTTAGAACAGGGGACTAGGGGAACCAAGGCTCTCTGGACCGGGGCCCAACGCTTTGCTCTCTTCTCTCCCGAGCACCACGTGTTTGTGGAGCATGGTCACGGCTAGCACGGAGGATGACAGGGACAATGGTGTGGACATCAAGAGGTCTGGGGAAATAAAAACAACTCAAAGCTGAGGGGCTGTCCCAGCCAAGAGCAACGCCCCTGAGTGTAGACTGCGACCTGCTCTTTATCTGAAAGCATCGCCCTGAAAGAGCAGACACTCAAAGCAGAACAAAGCAGAAACAGATGAGATGCAGGCTGGCTTTCGCTGACATCTGAACGGTACTGGGAGGAATGAAGCCAGGTACATGATGAGATTAAGGCCTGTGATGATTCCCAATTCATGATTAACGTAGTTACAGGGAAAGTCGGGCTCCTCACTGCCTTTCAGGAGGTAACTTAACTGAAGGTGTGCAGGGCTTAACAGCACTGTTACCCAGGCTAACACACAGTCTGAACTTCCAGAAACGCTGTGACTGTGGGCTGCTCCTGAGGGATCTATGTATGATGGCAGAAGCCGCCACCCGGGACATTTCCCCAACACCTAAACTAACACCCACAGACAGAGAAGACTTGGCGCGACTTCCCTCCCACTCAGGGGGCTGCTCAGAATGCCTGAAGAGACTCTCCACCTTCCCGAAAAATCACACAGGGGCCTTTCAAACCTGGTGAGGGGAAGCCAGATAGGGTGGGGTTCACACTACTGCACTGGTACTTAGCCCGACACTTCTCTTCACTTGATCTCAGTTTCCTCCTCCTTACATGGGATTTTTAGGAGGTTAAATGTGAAATACGGCAACGTTCTGACACAAAGCATGTATGTGCTCAGTAGATCCAGGGTTTTCTCATCTTGTGCTTAAAGCAGCCAGGCCTGTGCTCACGGGATGCATGCTGCCTACCTTCTTTCCTGGCTTTACCTAGGCATCCTGTATTCTTTTCCCTAGCGTCACCTCCTCCAGGAAGCCTCCCCTGATCCTCTCAGGCTAGGAGCTGTCCCCTCTTTCCACTGCCTCCTAAACCCTGGGACGACTTCTATCCCTACTTTTAACTCAAAGGATGGAACCAAGCTCCTCACGGTTCTGTCTCCCTGGTTATGGCCTCAGAGGAGTTGCCTTCATCTGGGCCCCAGTGCTGGCCCCTCCCTGACACACGAAAGGTGCTGGAAGTCACTGAACTGGAGAAGAGCAGCCCGTGTTCTGCATGCAGTAAGCCGCACTCCTGTTTTCTGCTCTCGTGGGGCTCGGCTGGGCAGGTGCTCTCACAGCTCCTGCTCTGCCACACGGCTTTGCCTCCAGACCACTCCCCTGCTCGGCTCAGGAAGAGGCCTGGTCAGCTCGAACTCCAGCTTTGGTCCAGCTGGCCTGCGCCCGGCTCGGCCCCATCCATCATCCGATCTGTCAGTATGGGTCAGCGAATCCTGCTCCCTGGGGCCAATGGCCTTGCATAGCGCAGCGATGTAAACAGCAGTTCTAAGGCGATGTGGAGAGACATGAATTTCCTGACTGTCTTCTATAAGAAAAGGTAAGAAGACAAACCTCTCAGTGGTACTGGAGTATAGTCCAAGGTGTATGGCAAGACAAGGCCTTCCATGACCCCCGACTCATGATTAATTTGGTGCCAACAAAAACGAGTTTCCCCCCCTTATCATAGGGATCCTTTGTTGGCTTTGTAAGACTCAACCTAGACACACGCTATTCACATATGGTTATTTTATGGCTAAACCAACAGAAAAGATAAATAAAGGCAATTCCCAAGTCACAGAGAAGAGGATTCTAATCATGTTAGAGTCAAAACTTCAATGTCAAGGCAGGAAGCCAGGCCTTTTCTTGCAGTTCCAAGAACTACGGAATCACACAGATCCATCAGATGGCCCGAAGGGTGTTCTGAGACCAACATGACCCCAACAACAAACAACTGATTTCCTTCCTTGAACACCCGGCCTGGCCTCTACGTCCTGCCTTATGTTGGCGAGAAAGGCAGGCAGAGCACGAGCCGATGGTGAGCCCCGGCTCGCCTGCTCCCCAATCTTCAGACAGTTACACCACCATTTGAAGGGAGCCGGAAACTAGCCCTCAAGTGTGGACTGGCCACGTGCAAACCCATGTGTCTTCAGCCTGGATAATAGCCACGCAGGAGGAGGGATTCTGCCCATGACGCTGAGGAGCGCTGGGCCCACTGTAACCAGAGAAGGTGCATGTGTTCCCAGAGCCCAGGAGATATGAGAACCTGCAGATTCGGGAGAGCAGACCCCACACCTGCTTGACTTGTATTTCTAACGCCCTCCTGGTGCTCTCTACAAAGAGAAGACTCTTCACTGGGAAGAGACCCCAAAGAGTGACAGTCTGCAGGGAAGACTGCTCCAGATTTTGAGTGATTCCTGGAGGTGGGAATAGTTAACTCTGTAATATATAGAAAGCCAGGGCCGCGCTTTCTGGGGAAATCAGTCTTTCCTCCTTAACGTGAAAGGGACAGATTTATACATTTAATAAATGTGCCAATTGCAGGCTGACTTTTATAAAATGACAAACTTTAAAAAGGGGAAGTAATTCTCTGTGGAATGTCATACAAGGCCTCTGATCGGTGAGAAACAGAAAGGGCTGAAAACCTAGAATGAAAAAGTCTTCTCTATCGGTGATGGCAAAATGAGGTCCGGCAGGCTGAATCTGGCCTGTGGATGTATTTTATTTGGCTTGCTCCAAGTTGGCTCATGCCATGGATTCACTGTCAACATTTAGAAATTGGATGAGTCCACACTTCCAGGTTCTCTGGAAAAATGGGAAGTTCTGGCAAAAACGGACTGATTTCCACTTGGCAGCATTCAGTTGGCATTTAATAATGGCTGGTCCTATAAAAAGGGCATAGACACAACCCATGACAAACTTTCCACTCTCTTTCAAATACCGGTGACATGGGTCTGGGTAATGTATAATCTCATTCATTTATTCTACTTGACTGGGACCTGCCGGCATCTGTGCTATTCTTCACTTGATAACTGCTACTTGTGAACAGGCTTTTATCTCCAAGATCCTGGTGCATGAGTCACAGATAAACCAACAGGCCACATTTAGCATGAATCTCCTCACCTTGAAACACAAAGACGCTGGAAGACAAAGATCGGGGCTACTAGGTGTCATAGAGAGTTATGTTCCCGTAACTCTCTGGTCTGGGGAAAGGACCTCTTCCACCAGTAATGAGAGGCACCTTCACTTTCCATCTTCAACTAGAGGGAGCCTGAGCAGAACTAGTCTTGGTGCAACTGGATTATCACCGGGTAATCACACCTGTCAGCGTTCTCAGCTGCTTAAATCCTTGGCCAGGAAAATAGCTTCCTTCTGGGTTCCTACAGCAAAGATAAGGGAACCCTTTTTGCCCATACATGTGACGTTACTGGCCGATGGTATGCGAAGATCCCTTTTCCAGTGGCGTGAATGGGTGGATAAACGGATGGATGGGTACAAACCTACTGTATGAACGCTACACTCAACACTCACTCTGCAAGATGGCAGGCTGAGTGCAGAGGGGGCATCAGTGCCAGGGAACTGAGCACTGTGAGGCCAGGGCTGGTCCCTGGTCTTCCGCCCTGACCCTCCGGCTGTGGGCCTCAATGCAGTCTGTGGCTGGATGCCAGCGGAGGAGACGTACACACTGCAATGTGTCAGGCAGATTACCCGTAAGACCTAAAGCTGAATGCTCGCTGATTTTCCAGGCTGAGCTGCAGAGCAGGTGATGTGGACCCAGCAGAGACCAGCCCATAAGTAGGGAGCTATGCGACTCGCATCCACTCCTAGCAGAAAAAAAAGAACCCAACCAACAAATGCTTACGAAGTATCCTCTTCATGCGAAATGCTCAACTGAAATGGATGTTTGTTGAACAAAAATCAGTGGACTATTAACAAAACGTTGGTAAACTGAATCCAACAATGCATAGAAAGACTTATATGAGATGAATGGAATGTATCCCAGTTATGCAAGGTGGGTGCAATACTCAGAAATCAATGTAATCTACCATGTTGACAGGCTGAAACAAAAACTCATATCAACCGAGACATAAAAAGCACATAACAAAATCCAACACCCTTTCATTATTTTAAAAAAAAGCTCTTAGCAAATTAGCAATAGAGGATAATCACCTCCACAGAGTACATCTTAAAAAAAAAAAACCAAAAAAAAAAACCTATAGGTGACATCACATTTAACAGTGAAATAGTAAATGATTTTTCCCCCGAAGACCAAGACAAAGGCAAGGATATCTTTCCTTTCACTCTTATTCAGTATAGCACAGGAAATTTTAGCCACGGTAATATGGCGAGAAAAAGAAATAAAAGGTACACATATGGAAACGGAAGAAATAAAACTCTATTTGCACTTGAAAAGATTGGTTACACAGAAAATCCTAAGGAATCTCAGAACAAAATAAAACAACACTTCTAGAACCAATAAATGAGTTCACAAGACTTGGGTTTGAGGGTTCAATCCTGGAAAATCCCCAATCAGGAAAAGCCCCTAGAGAAGGAAATGGCAACCCACTCCAGTATTCTTGCCTGAGAAATCCCATGGACAGAGTCAGGCAGGCTATAGTCCATGGGGTCACGAGAGAGTCAGACATAAGAGCTAGATCAACACATAAAATCACATTTCTATATAGTAACAATAAACATGTGGAAATTGAAATTAAAAACACAGTATTACTGAGAATCACCCCAAAGAAAATACAATACTTACAAATACATTCATTAGGCATATGTTTACTAAATGGAGTGACATGCCAAGTCCGTAGCATAATAAAGACGTCCATTCTTCCCAAACTATAGGTTTAATGAGATTTCTATCAAAACTGAAGCAAGATTTTTGGTAGACACACACAAGTATATTCGAAAATTTATACAAAAATGCAGACATCAGAGTAGCTCAAAGAACCTTTAATAAATGAATACAATGGGAAAAATCCCTTTGTTTAACATCAAGATTAACTTAGCTACAATGATCAAGACAGTGTATAACTGGCAGAATGACAGACATATAGATAAGTGAAACAGAACAGGGAACCCCCAAATTGACCAACACAAATACGCTCAACTGATTTTAGATTTTTTAGATTTGGATTTTTTTTTTTTTAGATAAAATTGCAAAAGTAATTCAATGGTGGAAGAATAGAATAGTTTTTCAACAAATAGTGTTAAAATAATCAGCTATCTGTAGGCAAAAAAATATGAACCTTAAACAGTTTCATACCTTACACCAAAATTAACAAAACATTTATCATGGACATACATGTAAAATGTACAACAGTAAAATTTCAGGGGGAGAGGAAGGAGAAATTCTTTAGGATCTAGGGCTAGAGAGGGATTTGACAATAGAAACTTGACCAATAAAAGGAAAAAATTACTAAACTGAAGCTCATCAAAATAAAAACTTCTTTTTCAAAAACCCACGTGAAAAGGATGAAGGGACAAAGTATGGAATGGATGATCATGTTTGTAAGCCCCATATCCAGCAAAACCTAGTGCCTGAAATACAGAGAGAACTCTAAAGAACTCAACAGTAATAAAATAAACAATTCAGTTAGAAAATGGGGAAAGTCATGAATAGACACTCCACCAAGGAAGAGACACAGATGGCAAATACACACATGGAAACATGTTCAACATCATTAACCATCAGGAAAATGCAAATTAAAAACCACAATGAGGTATCGCTGCGCACTCACCAGGATGGCAAAAATAAAAAATAGCAACAACACCAACTGCTGGTGAGGATACAGAGAAGCTGAATTACACATACTGACTGGTCAGAATGTAAAATTATACGGAAAACTCGACAGTTTCTTACAAAACTAAACGTGCAGTTACTACACAACTCGCTGACTGCACTCGTGGGCATTTATTCTAGAGAAATGAAAACTTTTGTTCACACGAAAACCTGTTCAAGAATGTTTGTTACAGCTTCACTCTTAACAGCCAAGTCTAGACCCAACCCAGACTTCCTCCAATGGGGGAATGATTAAGTGAACGATGGTTCACGTAGAATACACCACAGAATACCTCTCAGCAACAAAAATGAACAGACTGCTAACATGTGCAAAAATTTGGATAAATCTCTGGGAAATGATGCCAAGTGAAAATAGTCAATCCTAAAGAGGTCACAGTGTTTGCTGCTTCTGCCAGGGGCTCTGCTCTAAGCTCTAAGGGCTTTGTTCAATTATCTTCACTCCCATAAATATAAGTTCTATGAGGGCAGGGCCCACACCGATCTTTCTGACCATCTGATTCTCAAGACTTCCCATCATTTGAACCAAGTTGCCTAACATGCAGTCACTGAATGAATGAACTTTCATTTAAGTGTACTGGCTAATCTATCTCATTTTAATCTCGATGACAACTCTGAAATACCCATTATCTCCATTTAATCCCAAGGACAGTAGGGGATAGTTTCCAAGGGGTTAAATGGCCTGCTTAAACTATGAGCTAACCATGAGTCTTCAAGACTTGTTATGACTCTGAATCTCAAGACCTGTCCACAGTGTCACACAGATCAGCCACGTACCTGTGCTCAGATACCGCGGCACACCGCAGTAAGAGCCAGTTCTCACACAGAAAGACAGGACAGAACATTCCCATCACAGAACACACAGTGCCGATGTCAGAAGACTCTGAGAGGGGAAAACGTGGTAGCTTTAAGACAGGGCCTCATGGGAGGTCTCTCTGGTTAAGAGAGCATCTTCAGGATCAGGCCAATACCCCAAGCAAAAATGACTCACTGATGAGAAATATCAGTCAGTGGTTTCCTTTTTTTGTTTTTCTCTTGTGTATTATGTTTAAGATAACATGATCCAAGAATGTATTCAACTAAATTCTAAGTCCATTTTCCTCCTACTTCCTTAGAAATGCAGGTTACCTGAGTATATGAGATAAAATGGAGCATGTTACTTTGGTCAAAGAATCCCCAAGTTCTATCCATGTTTATTTGGTAAAAGATGTGTACGTTGGAAAATGCATTTACTCCAAAGTTTAGCTTCTCGCCACTGACTCGTGGCAGCAGACATTTTATAGTAAAATTATACGGTAACATGGACTTTGCTCGTAGATCAGATGGTAAAGAATCTACCTGCAGTGCAGGAGACCCAGGTTCGTTTCCTGGATTGGGAAGATCCCCTGGAGAAGGAAATGGCAACCCACTGTAGTATTCTTGCCTGGGAAATTCCATGTACAGAGGAGTCTGGCAGGCTACAGTCCATGGGGTCCCAAGAGTCAGAAACAACTGAACAACTAAACCACCAGCATATGGTGACACTGCAGAAAGTGGGTGATTTTACTACATGTCCTTCAACAAGCGATATAATTCTTCATACAGATATTTGATTATTCTAATTGAATGTATTCTTAAATACTTTATAGTTTGGTTAATATTTTGAAAGTCTATTTCCATCTTTAATTACTACTAGTATAAGGAAAATCAGTTGGTTTGCCAACCTTTCAAATTTTCTTATTGCTAGTTATTTTTACTCTAGCATTTTAACTTCTCTAGGATTTTAATTATGTACCTTTAAAATAAAGAACACTTTTCCCATCTGTTTTTGGTCTCATTATATTTACTGAAACTTACAAGACAATATGAGTACTGATGGCTATACTGAACATCCTTGTGTAGTTTCTGATTCAAATGGAAGGCATGATTTTGTGCTTTCATGGTTTAACATATCTGGAGTAGATTTTTAATAATATCCTTGACTCTATTACAAGAGATTCCCTCTCTCTCTAGCTTACTTTGTGGTATTTATTGTTGTTTTGGTTGATCAGTCAGTTGGTTGGTTGGTTTTACAGTGGCTGTTGAATTTAAACAAATGCCTTTTTGGCATCATTGATAGAACCATAAAATTGTTCTTCAATTTGCTGCTATAATAAATTACACTGATAGAGAATAAAAACAATACATAAATAAAGAAATGACATGAAAATTTAATCAGTTCTAGTAAATAATGCATTAATTCCCTGTCAACAAACTTCAACTCACAGAGTGGCAACTTTTAGCAAAATCTAAAAAAGCACTCATTTATAGGCAAATGCATCTAAAGAATGTTTTAAAGGATTTTCTTTAGTATAGAAATCAAGAATACTTTTGGAGAATCTAGGGAAAATATTATGAATGGACTTGATAACATGAAAGTCAAAGGTATTCATTTTCCCTAAAAAACATCCTCTTTTCCATTCAAGATCCCCCCAAAAAAAGACGCATGAAAACTCAGTAGCTGGTGCTCAAATCGTGTTCCAAACAAGACGCTGAAATAAGCCGCAGTGGAAGCAGCGAGCCCGTGTCCCGAGTGGCAAGCACGATGTCAGGCGCCCTGAGGCGCACGGCCTCCTTGGACGCTCAGAGCTCTCTGCACGGAGACAGCAGCAGCTCAGCCCTGACAAGTGTGGCCTGCGCCTATCTCCCGGGTCCCCCAAAGAGCCTTTGCAGGCAAGTGCTATGCACTGCCCCCAGAGAGCAGGGGAGGGGACTGAACCCTCAGAGAGGCTAAAGCGATTCTCCAAAACCAGCCGGCTGATAAATGGCCGAGCTGGGATGCAGACCCTCAGTGGAAAAGGACGCCCCCCTGTTGAGGAACGCCAGCAGAGGCTGGTGGCTCAAAGCCTGGGCTTCACGTCAGCGGAAGGGGGCCTGAATCCCCGCCCAGGACCCCACGGGCTGTGCGCTCTTGTGCCAGTTAGTTACCCCTCCGTGGGCCGATGAAAGCAACCGGGCACCTGGATCACAGGGCTCCTACGAAGCTCAAAGGAAGCACCACACACAAACCTGGGCACAGACTGTACTGCAGGCCCGCAATACATTTTGGCTCATGTTCTGTCTATTATCACTATTATTATCATTATTTTTGATCATCATTGAAGCTGACTTTCTAATGGCTCTGAGTAAATCATCATGGGTATCAAGAAGAGAACTCCAACAGAAGTCCCTCAAAATGATGCTCAGCAGCTAATAAAACAATAAAGTCCGAGAATCTACTTAGTCAAGCCACCGGATACACCACTGTTCAGGTAAGTCATAAAGTCTTCCCCGCAGCGGTTACAATGATTGATCCTCAGGCACAATTAAAACTCAAGTGATACACTGACATTTTAATAGAACAAATAATTTAAATACATTTAATGTGTTAAGTGGTAACCGATTTTGTAACACATGACGGCAGATTTGGGGAGTTCCCAGGAAAAAAAGTGTAGAGACAGGCTTCATCCAAGAGCATGAAGCAGGTAAAGAAAATGGGACTGATGCTGACAAGAGAACCCCAAAGCCACCCAGGATGGAGCCAAATATGCAGTTGAGGCCATGCACAAAAAGGTCCCTTGAAAATGTAAAGCAGTCATCAATCAATTAAAAAATAAATATAATTATAAACACACACACACAATCTACAGGCTTTCTCTCTTTTCTGTCATCCCTAAAATATTATTAAAAATAACTGATCAAGGTAAGTCTTGCATTTCTATTACCCTTCAAAGAATGTTTTAAGAGAAACTGATTCAAAGAGGATGGGAAAAGAAAGAAACGGACCTTGGATTTTCATGATGAAACTTAAAACTAAAGTTATTTCTGAGAAAAAGTGAGATTCACGTCACCTCCTCCTAGACGCCCTCCAGGAATTTTCTAGGAGCTAATGATCAGCTCTAGGGGAAGAGAGGGCCCTGGTTTGTAGCACTGCCAGTTTCCATGGTGGACGTATCCCCACCAAGACTGCACTCAAGACATGAACATGACGTCACTGAACACGGGACGGGCTGGATCTGCTCTTGCTGGCACCCCACACGCAACGCTACCCCAGCTGTCCATCTCACTAGCTTGCTTCACGTGCTCTGAGGCCCCCATCACCAGCAGACACCAGCGTTCTCTGAGGCCGCCCGGCCCCTAGATCTAGATCTGAAGTGCCCAGGGTGCTGCTTCGCTTAACTTCCCTGTGACCGGCTGGCTACCTGCCGCACCCTGCACGCTTCGCGGGTGCGGGAAGGGTGGATTTGTGAGTGCCGGCGAAATCTACACGCGTCTGCACTGTTTTCTGCTGATTGCCCAAAGAGACAGAATCTGCTGAACTCCAGGAGGACGGGGCCGCTCGGGTGCCAGGGCTGCAGGGTATGAAGGAACGCAGCTTAAAAACGCACTCTCATCAAACAGCAAGTGACGGCAAGAGCCAGGGGAAGAGTTCCCCTCTGATTCCCTCTGTACCCAGGAAGGGAGGGGCTGTGAGCAACTGCACCAGGCCTGTCCCTTCTCAAAGAACACAGCAGGTCCACCCACCCACTCCTTAGACTGCCTCACCTTTGGGGAAGGGTTTGAAAGTCCATTTTTGGTTTAGCAGCGCGTTACAGGTTACTGGACAGGAGTGGCGCATTTTGTCCGTTTACCATGACTGCAGGCTAAGTTCTTTATCGAACAAACGACACCAAACAAAAACCCAACCAGGTAAGTAGCTTAATGCTTCCAGTGGAGTTGAGACCACGGGGCTCTGAGAATATGAAAAAAATCCAAAAACGCTTTATCAGGCCCCTTGGTGCTGACAACACAGCAAAACCCAGCTGAAACTGTGGTCAGCTGCCAGAGCTGAAATCGATGGTGATGCTAAAATGGTCAAAAATGGAAAAGTCCTTATTTGGGGAATTACAGCCTTGCTTCTTTCAAAGAGTTGATGGACAGGGTCTTAGGTATATGCCCCAACATGTGACAGAACTAACATCAGTTCTGGACGCTGTCTCTGAAGTCATTTGGGCCAATAAACGCCCAGGGACATTTTTCAAGGGCCCTTCCTACCTCTTTTACTTTGCCTCCTCCTGGGATAAGCGCAAATCATTGTGGTGAAAGTCAGCTTCATAAGTGGACGCTGTAAACCTATTTTATGACTTGGGGAATTTAAAAACATGTCAACAAAACCATCACAATGTGTTTTTCCCATGATCCTTTAAAAACTGAGAGAGAGAGAGAGAGAAAACATATCATATCCGCAGTTCCCTCAACTAGATTCCAAGAGAGCTAAGGAAACTGCATTTGGACATTGGTAAAAATGATGGAGAAATGGACAAATCTTTTTTTTTTTGCAGAAGTTTTAACCTGGCTTGCCTTGAGAAACGTAAAGAGGCTCTCTGGCACTAGATGTCAAATTAATTGCAGGCAAAGTGTGTTACAATAATTCACTCGGCAGTTTAAGCAAAGCCCAGAGAACAGCATTAAACCAGATGCCCACATGCCATCAGTGCCCCATCGCTTCGCTCTGGTTGATGAACTCTGACGCCGAATCTCTCCTGCCATAACCTGATCGGCCACAACACAGAGGAGACCTGCCCTTCTCTTGGCATTGTGTAACATGGTTTATTTGTCCTCTCAGGAGGCATGCTGATAGATAAATCCCAGGTATGATTATTATTATTTTGAACTATTATTATGAGTTACTATTATGACTTTCCTGAGACGCTGGGAACGGGGCACAGCGAACCAGGGATCAGACCGAGCTGTGTGTGAACACTTAAGGGACAACATCTATCTTCGTTCAGGGCGGTTTCAGTAATATTTCAGAAGAGAAAGGTCATCTATACTAAAGGGAGTTCAGTGCAGAGAAGGGGGAAGACTCTGCCTGGGTATGTACTGCCTATAAGCCTTACCTTGGTTGAATTATCTGTGCCAGGCAGCCTGCTTTGCTCTCAGCCAGTATTCTTGCCTGGATAATCCCACGGACAGAGGAGCCTGGTGGACTACAGTTCACGGTGTTGCAGAGTTGAACACGACTAGGCACACACGCGTATGGTGCGCTGAATACCCTCAACGGCATCTGTGACAACTCATTGACTCCACGACATCTGCTGAATGCCTACTGTGTATCTGAGTCTCGGCTATGAAGGAAGCGCCAAGAGATGTGGGTCTTGCCCTGCAGACGCTCCTGCCAAATCAGCAGCGGGCAGTCATGCCTAAGCAGATCCAAGCAGGCAAGCTGCTGCGCTAGAACTATGTGACGGTCGCCCTCCATCGGGGGACCCTTGTGGTGTTTGGTTGTATGCACTTTGTAGAACAGTGTCAGCTGAACTCACTGGCCCTGAGTCCATGAATGAGGCAGAACCAGGATTCTTCAACACATCTGTGTCCTGAACTGAGTTCTCTAACCCAGCGGTCCCCAACCTTTTTTGGCACCAGGGACTGGTCTCATGGAAGACGATTTTTCCAAGAACCAGGGCGGGCGATGGTTTCGGGATGATTCAATATTTATTGGGTACTTTATTCCTATTATTATTAGACTGTGAAATAAAATTAAATCATCCTACAAAACTCATCATAATGCAGAATCAGATCCCCAGGCATTAGATTCTCATAAGCAGCTCACAACCTAGACCCCCTGCACGCCCAGTTTGCAGTAAGTTTAGGCTCCTAAGAGAACCTAATGCCGCCAATGACCAGACAGGAGGAGGCAAAGCTCAGGTAGCAATGCGACTGATGGGGAAAGTGTCAGTCACTCATTCATGTCCGACTCTTTGTGACCCTCCTTCCACGGACTGTAGACTGTAGCCCACCAGGCTCCTCTGTCCATGGAATTCTCCAGGCAAGAACACTGGAGTGCATGGCCAGTCCCTTCTCCAGGGGATCTTCCTGATCCAGGGATCTAACCTGTGTCTCCTGCATTGAAGGCAGATTCTTTACTGTTTGAGCCACAGAAGTGGTTGCAAATTCAGATGAAGCTTCACTGGCTCACCCACTTCTCCCCTCTTGCTGTGCGCCCTGGTTCCTAACAGGTCAGAGACCCAGCAGGTCTTGGTTCCTGGTTTGGGGTGGGGATCTCTGTTCTAACCTGTCTACTGTGGAAGTGAAGGTGAAAGTCACTCAGTCATGTCTGACTCTTTGTGACCCCATGGACTATAGAGTCCATGGAATTCTCCAGGCCAGAATACTGGAGTGGCTAGCCTTTCCCTTCTCCACGGGATCTTCCCAACCCAGGGATGGAACCCAGGTCTCCCGCATTGCAGCTGGATTCTTTACCAGCTGAGCCACAAGGGAAGTGCCGTCTGCCGTGGAGTCACATTCAAAGGAGTACCTCGGCAATGCTCCCAATAGGGAAAGAGGTGAGGAAGGCTCAGGAGAGCCTTCAAAGAGAGGGCGACACTTACACTATGTTGGGGAAGCTCAGACAAAACGGGAATGGCCTCCAGGGAGAAGGAAAGGCCTAGGAAAAGACACCGAAGGGTCCCTGGCTGAGTCCCTAAAAGGCACCCTGTCTGAGAATCGGACCAATGCCACCTGCTCCAATGAAAGGCTGGAGGCAAACAGCACATTTTCCTATGAGGCCGGCACCTTGTTCTTCGGACATAAAACCTTCCCAAACTTGAATGAATCCCTTAAACAACTTCTGGCCTTTGGAAAGTGGGGCATCCAAGACAAACAATCAAGGGCCATTTGAAGGCGCATGCGGTGTTCTCGGCGAATTATTTCTGGCCGTGGTCTCCGCCACGGATCACAGGCCGTCGGCTTTCAATCACAAGGTTGAAAGGTATTAACGAGAACCCACGCGGTCCCAGGCAACCGTCTGCGTAAAACGTTTTCCTTTCTTGGAATGTAATTGGGTCTGTGCTCATCTAGAATTTATTTTTTACCGATTTCATCCTCGAAACTTCAAAGTGTTGCTCTCTCCGCCCCCATCCCCCCCCCCCACTCAATCTTGTACTATGTCATGTCCCCCAGCCTCCAACATTGGTTCTGTTTGTGGAGGCACTGACCCAGCACCCCCAGGGCGGGGGCCGCGAGTGTAACCGGCAGGCACACCTGGAAGTCATTAAGGATGGGCGAGGAGGGGGGAGGGGGGAGGAGGGAGGAGGGGAGTGGGGGGGAGGAGGAAGGAGGGGAGTGGGGGGGAGGGAGGAGGGGAGGGAGGGAGGAGGGGGGAAGGGGAAGGAGGGGGCAGGAGGAAGGGGAAAATAAGACCATTTCTCGCCTAACACCTTCACATTCTTTTCCCCCTCATGTCAAGTCTGAGCCAAAGACAAAAATGTTTAAAACAAGCAGCTAACAGACAAACAAATACCTTCTGAAAATTCCACCAGGCTGCCTCAGGATAAAGTCAGGGGTCAAACGTGTCATGCTGAGGGAGAGAAAGTCAACAACCTGAACTGCCACCTCACCTTTCTGATATTCCAGAGCATCCGAACCTGGAGAAGAAAATGGCAGCCCACTCCAATATTCTTGCCTGGGAAACCCCACGGAGAGAGGAGCCTGGCGTGCTGCGGTCCGCAGTGTCACAAGAGTCAGACAGGACTTAGCGACTAAACCAAAACCACCACCAGGGCACTGGTAAGCGAGTTATATCTGTAAAGGCTCAACTGCCAAATCTATCCCACGTTATCAGCTGTGATAAAACTGGATTCAAAGAAACGGTGTGCTGATTTAAGGCCAACACTGCTGGATTTTCTTTTGATACCTCTGGCTGAGACTGTCCAGCCCCTTAGCTCCTGATGAATTTGATGTCCTCAACTTCTAAAAGGAAGCGTGGTGGTTTTTATTAGGTCTATCTAGGAAATATAGGCCATAGGCATTTGTGCTTCAAGATGCAAGATAAAAGTGCCTGTTACTAGAAGGGAAGCTTTAGATGGCGAGTGTGCCTGCCACAGCGATCCATAAAATTCAAGGAATTTCCTTCCTGAAGCTTGAGGATATTCGTGTTAATGAAGCTGGAATTAGTTGTTAGAGAACTGCTATTAACCGTTGGCAGTTTATGGTAATAAAATGTCACAATCATCTCTCCTCTTTTGTTTTCCCCCATTTAAAAGCTCTATTTATCCACCTATTTTAAGATAAGGGGAAGGATTTAACTTAATAGATTTATGCAATAACTCCCACAGTTTGGGAAGTTTACATACCTATCTCATGTATTACAGGTATGATTACACACATTCTGGAAATGCCAAGAAGTTCCTGGCATGTATCTCCTAAACTCTCTGCTGCAGGAAATATCATCATTCCGATTGTGAACTGGGAAGCCGGGACTTGGCCACATTCAATCACCTGCCCCGGGTCACACATTGGAAAGGGATCAAGAACTTTGTCCAGTCTGTCTCTAGAGTCCCTGGGCTGTCCACTCATTGGGAGCAGAAGGTCACCTTTCCATTGCTGGCCCCATGTTCCTGTTAACTTTTTCTCTCGGTGACACTTTCATGTGTGTGTGTTAAGTTGCTTCACTCATGTCTGACTCTGCGACCCTGTGGACTACAGCCCACCAGGCTCCTCTGTCCATGGGATTCTCCAGGCAAGAATTCTGGAGTGGGTTGCCAAGCCCTCCTCCAGGGGATCTTCCCAAACCAGGGAAGGAACCGATGTCTCCTGCACTGGCATGTAAGATTCTTCACCACTGGGCCACCAGGGAAGCCCCTAGCATTCAGATACTTACCTGGGCAACTACAAGACCCAAATGGTATTCTCCCAAGCTCACTCACATAGACAAGCTAAACTTAAATATATAAAATTTTAATCACCTCATTAAAAAAAAAAAATCAAAGTTGAAAACAAATAACTAAAGAGAAAAAAAAATTACAACGGATGGCAATGAGCTGATCATAATTGACATGGCACTCTCACCCATAAATAACAATCTAATAGCAGATTGAACCAAAAATGTAGACAGGCAGTTCGGAAAAGAAGAACTGCAAATGGCCAACTGAAACAGCAACATCAATCCAATCTCAACTGCATCCGTAGTAAGAAGTTAAATTTTAAAAACTGATAGCGATCAGTGTCAGGTTCCTTACAGCCGGGGTCACCCCCCTGGAAAACCACGTTACCCTGAGCAGGCAGCGGGGCCAATAATCCAGGCATCCACGTTTGTACTGAGCTCGCAGAACACGGTACTTCTGAAACTCGAGCCAGGTGAACGCTCAGGGGGCGCCGCGCCAGGTGCTCGAGTCCCGGGTGACCCAGCCTACGGGGTGCCCGAAGCAGGTGTGGGTTCCATGAGGCGCTGGGCCACCACGCTAGCGAGCAGGGTGCGCAGATGGGCCGCTGCCTCTGCAACCCGGCCGGCCACCACGCGGCAGTCTGCCACGTGGCCTGCGCCCTGAGCGCACAACGTGCTGCCAGAGGAACAGCGCGCCCGCGGCCTGCTGCACTGAGGCGGCCGTCAGCATGTGCGCATGCGGCCGGCCTGCGTGTGTACCACCGTTGGCGTCACGCTGGTGCCCCATCTCGTCCCGCCTCCTGGAGGTACTCCTGCGCCTGCGCGCGACAGGCTTGGCTCACCCTCCTGGTTAAAAATGGGGAGGGGCGGGGGCATCACCCCTCTGAGAGTTCGACTTTTCCGCCCTTTCTCCCAGGTCCGCAGAATGAACTGGGATCAGACAGCTGATCAGGAAATGAAGCCCCAGAAATCGCAACAGAAGCTCGTTTCTCCCAACTTTCATGTTTTATCCAAAACACAGTGCTCGTCGGGCATGTTATCCTGTTATTAATTTGTAAATCACGTTTAAAGTAGAAAAAGATACAGATAGTGATGGTGAGATTTTTGTTTGTTTTTGTAACTGGTTTGTTAAACATTTTTCAAAATGATAACCTTCCAAATCGGTATGTGTGTGAAATACAAGATAGTTATATTGGTGGGCATGTGAAATATTTGGGGAGGTCAATTTTTGAAATAGAGAAACTTTAAGGCACATCTCATCCAGCAACTGGATTTCTAGGAATTCAGTCTATATACTGATATATATATATATATATATATATATATATATATACACACACCAAACTAGGCCATAGTGAATGTTAAAAGATATTTACTGAAGCATGGTTTATAATAGTTAAAGGCTAGAAATAAATTATCTTTTAACAGAGGATTAGATAAATATATGGGCTTCCCTGGTAGCTCAGATGGTTCAGAGTCTGCCTACAATGCAGGAGACCCAGGTTTGATCCCTGGTTGGGGAAGATCCCCTGGAGGAGGGAATGGCAACCCACTCCAGTAATCTTGTCTGGAGAATCCCATGGACAGAGGAGTCTGAAAGGCTACAGTCCACAGGGTTGCAGACAAGTCAAACACAACTAAATGACTAATACTTACTTTCAGAAAAACATATGATTGTACAGACAGAATAGAGTACAAGTGGTCTTTGAAAAGAATTAGGTAGACACACAGAAATTGAAATAAATAATTTATAAAATTAAAGGGATATGAAAGGTATAGAACAATGTCTATAAATTGGGACCATACATGTTAAATTAAAGGTATACACATATATCAATACATAAATATAAACGCCTCCAGTTATGTCTGGCAAAGTTAACAATATACTGTCAACATATTTGGAGGAGGAGCAGGTGATTTTGAGGCTAAAATTTGCTGGGTAGGGAAGTATTAATAAATTCTTTTTCTTTTTTCAGTATGTCTTATTTTCTAACGCTATATGTAACACTTTTACTTAGCTTTTATAAGAGGGAAAAATAAATCTAGGAAACAACAGAAATCCTCACTTCAATTTAAAATCATTTTAATTTTCAAATGGGAGTAGCTCGTGTCTACACCCACAAACAAACCCTGTTTTGAACTTTTATTGGTGGCATTCAATCCACTTGCCTACAGAGTAATGTCCACAGGGAATGTAGTTGCTTCCCACTTTCCAAACTGCCTCTGATAGAGACCAATTAGAATATCCTGAGTCAAATGAAAAGGAACATAGCTGGAGCCGGTCAGGACTTGTTTGGACACTGATTCCCTGAAGTTCAGTGTGAATGCAGCTGAGATGCTTCACTTCTCTAAGCCCTGGTTTCCTTCATGAAATGTTGATAACAATATGGCCCCCGTGGGGAATTAGTGACCTAAACATTTGTACATTTGTGTGTGTGTGTATTTATATAAAGTCTACCACACTCAGTAGGCGTTTAAAGTAAGTTGGATTCATTCTTTTCCCCTTCATTTAAGACAATTTAAAAACCCTCTAGGATATTTCCAGTTACTCCCTCTGCTGAGAGTGGCCAAATGTGGCCTCAGATCAGTCCAAGCCTGTTTTTTATTTTTAATCGAAATACGGGATTCCCGTGTAGCTCAGTCAGTAAAGAATCTGCCTGCAGTGCGGGAGACCCAGGTTTGATCCCTGGGTCAGGACGATCCCCTGAAGAAGGAAATGGCAACCCACTCCAGTATCCTTGCCTGGAAAAAACTCATGGACACAGGAGTCTGGTGGGCTGCAGTCCATGGGGTCGCAAAGAGTCGGTCACAATGGAGAGACCACTTACTTACTTACTTACAGTTGATTTACAATAGTATTTTAGTTTAAGGTGTACAGTGTGGTAATTCAGTATTTTTGTACCCTATGCCCGAGGCTTGTGGGATTTCAGTTCCCTGATCAGAGATCGAACCCAGGCCAACGAGCAGTGAAGGCACAGAGTCCTAACCATTGGACCACCAGGAGATTCCCACATTCTGTGCCTTTGAATGAACACATTTCCTTCCCTCCTCGTGACAACCCAATTTCTGTGCCTGTGACAGATGTGGTCTGGTTAGAACACGCTCTTCCTCCACGCTTGCTGAGACGACCGCCAGCACAGACCCCAGCTCACACACCTCCTGACACTTTTCTTCCTGAAAATTTATCCAAACCAGTCAAGTTTTATATTAATTCCCTCCCTGGCAAATGCCAAAAACCTACCCTTATAATTCTGCCCTTTTTCAAGGCTTTGGAAAGAAACCTTCGTAGTGGACTGACCTTTCACACCCTTACTTTCTGTGTTTCGCCTGAATTCTATATGCCTAGTTAAGTAATATGTTTGACCAGCTACCGTTAGGAAAATTTCATGAACTGGTAGAACCCTTGCCGGCTTTTAAAATTACTGATACAATATACAACTCCCCAGCGTAAGCTGTGGGCAAGGACAGTAGAAATATATAGAAGTGCTTAGCTTTTATAAGCCCACATTCCACATCATCAAAAAGACTGTGCCTCGTACTCCATTAAAATAATAATAAAAAATAGAATGAAAGGGAAAGAAAGGCATATGGAAGGAGCTGAAGTTAAATGAGAACCACCTGTTCTGTGCCTGGGCATCAGAACCACACCCCTGCTTCTAAGGGATCCCTCAGCCCCCCCACCATCTGAGCTGTGTCACCGATCATTCTCCAATGTACCCCGCACCCATTCCAGAAGCAGATGTCAGGGTCCTGATTAATTTTGAGGGGGATGTCAGATGTGAAAAGGTGGAAAGTTGTTAAATGGTTAAATGGTCCGGAAGGCGCTGTGATCAGAAGGGCAAGGTCAGAAGATGAAGGGCAGGAGAAACGATGAAATGCGTTTCATTAGATCCATAAAATGTATGACTTCACTCGCCTAATTACATAAATAAAGTTGTTAGAAAAAATAAACTCAGGCATGGAGCGTGCAAAATTAGCAGGGGCTTTATGTAAGTCTATGGAACTAGAAACAACCCCTAGAAAGGTCCCTCACATGAAGGTGGCTTCTTTGTACAAGCTTCATGTGAAGCCAGAAAGGAAAGATCTCACGGAGCCTGCCAGAAGTGATGGGATCCAAGCTATACAGCAGGCCCATGTGATACCAAGGGGGCTGGGATTGGGGATTGGTAGCCTGTTTGGTAACTTGAACGCTAATACAGTTCTCTGTCCATCTGTTTTACATCGCAGTTGGAAGCGTATTTATGTGATAAAGAATTAAGGCTGTTTCTCTTGGCCATCTAAATAATTGGGAAGCTTTTTCTTGGAAAGCCATTGACAACAGGATAACAAGCATATTCAAAACTGAATCGAAAATTAAAGAGGCTCAAGGGTGACTGACTTTTTAAAAGCATGTCAGGACTGCCCAGGTGGCTCAGACAGTGAACAGTCTGCCTGCAGTGCAGGAGACCTGGGTTCGATCCCTGGGTCGGGAAGATCCCCTGGAGAAAAGAATGGCACCCCACTCCAGGATTCTTGCCTGGAGAATCCCATGGACAGAGGAGCCTGGTGGACTACAATTTGGGGTGTCTCAAAGAGTCGGACATGGTTGAGTGACTAACATGTGCGCACAAGGGTGCCTGACTTTTTTTTAAAAAGCATGGCAGAGACTGTTTCCAAAGTTTTTTTTTTTTTTTAATTTGTTTTGTTTTGAACACAATACAAGTAATAAGCTTGCATGGTGCTCAAGGACTTTTTCTGTTTTAAAGAGAAAAGGAGTGTTTCAGGGACAAGGAGAGGAACTCTAGAGAGAGAGAATGGGTAAGGTACTTGCTAATGAAACCAACAAACAAACTCAGAACATTCCTTGAAAAGAATCCATCCCATATCCGAATTCTGTGAAATATGGCAAGTAACTGTCCTGAATAAATACTGTACAATTATTTTTACTAACAAAATACCACTGAACACCCCCGTGGGGCTTTATTTAGACGATCTCTCTGGAACAGTTCTGTAAGGAGGGAATTATTCTCGAACAGGATCCCCCAGCTAGAAGTCTCCACACTGGGACCTGACATCACCCTGCCTGACCCCAGTGTCCACGAGTATTCTTTCAACTTTACCGTGCTGGCTTGGTTATGAAAAAACATAATACATAAAGTCATCTGATGTTCCATAGGCCATGATCTAAAATATGATTGCTTCCTGAGGAGCAGGATGTGGGTGCCTGGATGTGTGTTTCTGCAAGTGTTGGGGTGGGAGAGAGGCAAAGGGAGACCCTGGAGCCTGATCACCTATGCCTTGTTTTCTGAAAAGTTAAGACTCCCTGAATTAATTCACTGATGCTGAGACCATGAAAGGAACAAAACCTCAATATATCCTTCCAGTGTGACTTTAAAGATGACAAGGTTATCATTTCATACACCATCGTGCAAGAATTGATTTATGGGTCTCTGGGTGTTCCCCCTTCCGCTCTCCTCTAGACATACCTGGGATTATGGCATTCTGGCATATTCCTTAAAATCCCATAAAACCAAGTATTTGTTATCTCTAATTTTCATAGAATAACGTGACCTTTTAATGTTTCTGAAATGGGAGGCTTCTAGATGTCCAGATCTCGAAACTGCAATGCCTGAAGGTTCTTTTTCTCCCCATTTACAAGCTAGCATTTTTTCCAAAAGTATTTCATGCAAAGGCCTGTGACTCTGAGGAGTACAGCCTCTTCCTCTGGCTGCTGCTGCTGTGTCTTCTTCCCTCACATGGACCGTGAGAAGGGAGGGAGCCAGCCACAGTCCTGCTAAACCATATTCCTTGTTACTTGTAAAGTGGCAAGCATCCCCTACTGGGAAGGAAGACCTGGTGGGAGGGGTAGTATGGAGTCCAGCCAACTCTCAGTTGCCACACATTCTTCTGGGGTGAAATCAAATAGGAAGATAAGCCTGCTGGCCATTGTGCCTTCTCTTTATAACATCTCATCCAAAATAAGATTATGTAAATGTCCTTTTTTATGAGTTCCTACACATCTCAGTGGTTTCATTTATGGCCAAGAATGCAGTAAGAGGGGTCTCTTAGGTTGGCACACAGCCATTTCCCCCCTTTCTGTTTCAAGGGCAACTGGTCTTCCTTGCCCAAGTTGCCAGCAGTAGCTCCTCTCTGTGCAGAGAACATGGACGTGCATTAGATCTGCCAGGGGAGCACATGGGCTTGATCCGAGTCCACTGAGATCAAGACAGCATTTGCAATGTAGTGGCTACAGGCCCAGTTTGGAGGGCCTGGACCACTTCACCATGGTCTCCTTGGTCGTTTCAGGTTAATGTGTTCTTTGCTTCCCGGATGACAGGCAGTGAAGTCTCAGCTCTGTGGAGGCAGGGTCAGCATCCTCTGCTTGCTGTGAGCATGGCTGGAACACCAGGACATGACTCCTTCTCCAGTCCTGGCTGATCCCTTGGGTCTCAAGACTCAACCCAATGACATTTTCACTGACCCTGCCTTTCGTGTAGAACAGACCACACCCTCTTGGAGCCTTGTGCTTTGCTGTACATTGACGTCCTCTGTCCTGATAAGATGAACGTGTTTATTTATTATCAGTACTAACTAGAGTGCCATATCTATTATATGTTGTTATTCTTGTTGTTGTTCAGTTGCTCAACCGTGTATGACTCTTTGCCATGTACTACAGCACACCAGGCTTCTCTGTCCTTCATTATCTCCCGGAGTTTGCTCAAACGCATGTCCATTGAGTTGATGATGCCATTCAACCATCTCATCCTCTGTCACCCCCTTCTCCTCCTGTTCTCAATCTTTCCCAGCATCCAAGGTGTTTCCCAGTGAGTTGGCTCTTCTCATCAGGTGGCCAAAATATTGGAGCTTCAGCATCAGCATCAGTCCTTTCAGTGAATATTCAAGGTTGATTTCCTTTAGGATTGACTGTGATCTCCTTGCTGTCCAAGGGACTCTCAAGAGTCTTCTTCAGCACCACAATTTGAAATTTACTATTTAGCCATTTAATTTTAACCTAACTATCTAATTTTACTATTTAACCATGTAACTATTTAAATTTTACTATTTAACTATTTAAATATTATTTACTATTTAACCGTTGAAAATACTATCTTTCAAGGGCCAATCGTCAGGCATCGTACTAAGCACCATGTATCAGTGGTCTCATTTAGCCCCTTTGCAGTGTGTCCTATTAGAGGAAAAGACAAAGGTGCAGGTTTCAGAATCAGACACTCTGGGTTTGAGATCCTAATTCTACCAACTGGTGACCATGAACTTGGGCAAATTCCCTTTCGAGGCCTTTTCTGTAAAATGGGGATGCAACCAAACATGGCAACCGAATGGGGTTTTTCTGATTCATTCATCATGTCATTCACCCAAGGGGTGAATGTGGAGTAAGCACTCAGAGTCAGCTATTTTTGTTCTCTCTCTACCGAACAGGGGGAACCTGAGACTTCAGAGATGAAGTGACCCCCCAGAGAGGACCCTGCTGGTCGAGCAGTACAGCTCAGACATCCTTCCAGGCAGCCTGACCCCCCAGTTCTTCACCACTTTGAACCCCACGATCTTTCTCTTCCCTCTGGTTCATGAGCACTTTGCAAGCCCAGCCGTGACGGTTTGTCTTTGAGCCCCAGTGCCTAGTATGGGGCCTGCCATGTTGAAAGAGCCAGATGTTCATTTAATCCATTGATCAATTGATGAATTAACTTATGAATGGTTTTGATTTTAGTAAATAGTAAGCACGGTGCTAGGCACAGAAAACAAGCCATAAAGGAACACTGGGAAGTACCTGGTGTGAAATCAATTGCATTTAATAATTTATTTTCAGTGAAAGCCTTGAAATGTCCTTAAAAATCTCCCAAATGAAAGTCATTCCAGCATAAACATAGCAGCAGCCTTTAAAAAATAAACTGCCACTGTCTGCAGTCTAAACCTAACGTATGGGGCTTTCAAAACACAATCATGGGCTCTATTATTATTAAAAAATTTTTTTTCGACTCACTTCAAAAGATTTTTCCTCCGCTTTTGACATACGGAGAGCATTCCATATAGACAGAATGCACAACACCTGAATATTAAGGTACTGAAGGGTGTGTGCTATGTAAGTATACACAGCAGGGCAGGGACCCGTCATGGCACAATCCTGAATAGAGGAGAGCGCCCTGAACAAAACCGTAATATTTTCTTGAGTAGGAGGGATAGAATCAGTCACTGTCACTCATTTCATAAAAGCTGAAATTAAAAAGCTATCATCTGTGAATTTTTTAATAAAAATGAGGAAACTAGGAGAGAAATTTAAACTCTTTGTTTGAGAAATAGTGCGATGTAATTCCATTAGAGACTTGCAAGCATGGGACCACCTGGTTTCTCTCTTCTTTCTCTTAGAGGCATCTGAACACTTTGGCAGTCTACATGGTAGAACAGTCCCTACTGGAGATACCCTGAAACATCTTATAACCAGCACTGTTCAGAAGCATTGCTATCAAGACCCCAAACTGCAAACTCTCAGCATCAAAGGAGATAGAGAGGTCTTTGTGGGGACAATGAACTTGGACTGTTGTTCTCCAGTGAATGGAAAACAACATTGTAACACAGAGAAGTGACATTCGGCCCCATTTGGTGACGCCTCAGTTCCCTTCCCACTAGGAGAACAATGCTGCCTTTCTGTGGAGTTTTCAGAACATGCCACCAGAATCGGCCCTGAGTGCCTGAGCAACTGAATGACCACCTTCATACGCTGTGGCTTTCCCTGTCCCACTTTGAATTTAAATATGTAAGGAGACCAAGCCTGCTCCATAGGCTCTGTTATCCCCAATTTCAAATCAAATCCCACCAGCTCACAAATGTACTTTACAAGTTTTGGCAAATTCACTCCAACACTTTAGAAGTAAGTAGGATGCTGTTTAAAGATTAGAATTCTGCAGTCAAGTGAAATCAGCCTTTGGAAATAAACGCCCAGACCCTTCAGTCCCACAGCTATTTGCTACTGAAATCCACAAGTTATGAAGCTCAGGATTTAAAGTGAACCTCTATCGAAGTTTTGGCACCAGTGCCTAAGAGCTGTGTGACCCCGGCTGAGCTATTTAACCTCTCTGAACCTTGGTTTTTCCTACTAGTAACGGGAGAATGATAATGACTTTACAGGGTGGCTGGGAGTATTAAAAGGCATTTTTTAAAAAGCACTTAAAATCTTTTTGGATCCTAGGGGATTTTAAACTAATAAAATTAGGTGCTTATCCAAATCCATAAGGATTTGGGAGTGACAGGAAAGATTTCTGTGTGTGTGTGTTAGGGTTGGGGGTGGGGAGTGGAGTTGCCACCAAGAACTTTCAGATCCTGTTCAAACGCATTTGGTGGGTGGCGGTGTCTTTGCCAGGTCAGAAATAATGTCTCCTGGCTAAACATTCTTCCCTTCCAACCCCCAGCCTACCCCAGGTTCCTACTGGATCAGGGAGGTGACAGACTGAGCATCTCCCTACCTCATTCCTCACATGCAGACTCATCAGATAATGAGTCACCCTGGGGACTTCCCTGGTGGTCCAGAGGTTAAGAATCCACCTTCCAATATAGGGGACATAGGTTCGATCCCTAGTCAGGAAACTAAGATCCCACATGCTGTGGGGCAACTAACCTGTGCACCAAACTACAGAGCCTCAAAGTGAGAGTGTGAGTCATCCAGATCTTCTCGACCCAGGGGTCGAACCCTGGTCTCCCACCTTGCAGGCAGATTCTTTACCATCTGTGCCACCAGGGGAGCCATACTGAACCTGAGCTGCAGCCCCTGGGGTCTCAAAGAGTCTGACACAACTAAGTGACTGAAAGCGTGGGCGCGCACACACACACACAATAGATACCTGGTTGTTACAACACCAGGCTTTAGCTAACGCAGTCTCTTCAAAGGCTTTGTTTGCACATCCCAAATCATTCTTTTAGCCATTTATTTTCCCACACTGTTGGATGCTGTGAGCATTTAGGAAGTGTTCTCAGGGTGTTTGAAATCAACAAGGCAATTAGGGAGGTTTATAAGGAATCAAAAAGTACAATCAAAAGTGCTTTGGAAACGTCAATAAAATTCTTGGCTTGGCAGACCACTTCTGTATTGTACACTTGAAAGGAAACTTTAAGATGATCTTAAAATATGCATCATTCTGAATTTAGGATTTATTTTCAAACTGAAAGATGAATAAACTGACAGGGAGTCTCTGCAGGATCCTTATATAATTTGGGGAGACATCTTTCCTTGGGGAAAACAGAGATGAAAAAATAGGTTTCAGAGTCAGACTGACATGGATTATAATCCTGGCTATGTGAGGAAAACTGGGTGAGTTGGGGAAAAACCATTAACGCTCTCAGAGCTTGGTTTCTGCAGCTTTAAAATGAGGACAGTAATGCCACTTTAAGTTGAAATATATAAGCGTCCAGCAAAATGTCTTTGCAAACCTTCATTTTCATTCCTCATTCCCTTTAGGGAACAGAGTATGGACTCATTGGTTTATATTTTTATAACACCTGCAAAATTGCACACTTTCTAACCAATTTAGTTCTCTCTTGACCAAAATGCTTTAAGACACAAATGTTCCACATCTGTTTTGCTCTACTAAATAAAATAAGCCCAACCCATCAACTTTCTTTCTTGCCACCAACAGTTTCCCTTAACTTATTCATCATTCCACAAGAAATTTTGCTTCCAGATAAAGGCATTTCTTTCCAGGGTCAGGGGAGGGCTGTGGAACATGCTTTGGGTATAAGAGAAAACATACTAAATCGGAGTAAGAATGAACTCTGTCCTTTATGTGGACGTCAGACAGTCATCTTTGTGTAGAACCACATTCTTTGCAATCACCCTTCCTATCCTTAACATACTATGATAAGGAAACTTGGCTGTGTTTTCAAAAGCATAATCATGACTTAACATTTTACTATGACTTCCAATAAACCAGTGTTTTTTCTTCCCCCACAGAAGTCCATGAATAAAACAGACCCCATCACCATTGGAGATGCATTTTCATGCCAGCGCCAACGCTTTTAAGACCATTTGCTGAGCGCTCTGCACCGTTTGACCAGTTCTGGGGCAGGGGGCACGCTCTAATTACTGATTGTGAAGTTCGGTATCTATAGCAACAGGCTGAACTGACAACAGGAAGCTTCACCCTCTGGGGCACCCTCCGAAGTTTATAAAATCAACTTGAGGCCAAGGCTATAGTTAATCAGGAGGGCTTTCAGAACGCGAGCGCTCCGAGTCCACACTTAAGAGGCAGAGAAATTATTTAATAAGACAATCACAGGGCTCGAGAAGGCAGAGTTTATTTAGCTTGGCTGTGCAGTGCCTCTTGCAGTAATTTATCCTAATGGTACCAATTCACCAGTGATTTGATACAGCAGGAGACCGGGGGGTATCGGTTTAATCAAACCTCGGCCAGGGCTGCCTGCTTCTTAACTATTGTCGCCATTTATCAATCAGTTTCACTTGATTCACTAATCGGGGGGCACGAGCATAAGAATTTTCCCAGGATTCAGGGAATCAGGTTGACATAACTCTTTATAACGTGCCTACTTTTAAACAGCATTATTTCACCCCACTCACATTACTTCATGTTCCCAGAACTGGCGGGTGAAGGGTCTAGATTCTGAAAGGCTGCTGGTCAGAGGCCTAGTAGGATAAAAGCCTGGAGCATCAGAAATGATCAGGGACAAGTTACAAGATCCTTCCGTGTCTCAGTTTCCTTACTCATCCCACCAGGACAATAGTTTACCACATCAGGGAGCTATTAAGAGGGTGAATGAATGGCCATATGGAAGAGCCTAGGACAGTGCCGAGGAAGCAGAAAACAGAATCTTGGCAAATGTCAAAAGTTTCGCTTCTCTGCGGGCCTCAGTCCATCCCCAAGGAGTGGAAGGTGGAAGATGTGGCTGCGTCATTTTTATAGGGTGAGATGTTAAACTTTTATAGCATTTTACAGGCCTGGTCACACGAGCTCCGATAATCCTAGGAAATCATCTAAACTCGATCCTCACCCTCGGTTCTCTGCCTCCACCGGGGCCAAGAATGCTCAGCATGCTTTCTACCCCTGGCGCCAGCCTGGCTGTCGGGAAGGGTCCAGATGGGGAGGGTCTCCCTCACATCCTATGGGCTCTGCGCCCTCCCCACCCACTTCTTTCTTACACAGCGGGCAGTCCGACTCAAAGCACCGGCCACGTATGTACAAGAAATGACAAGATCGGACCTCTCCCCTCCACGGGCAGAGACTACAGAAAGGAGAGCAAACGCATCGTCATGTACTGTTCATACAGCCAAAGGCAGGAAGGCAAAGAGAGACGTGAATCCTGGGGCCGGAGGCAATGGCCAGGTGGACAGCGAAGTCATGGACAGCGAAGTCATGGGCAGCGTTCAGCCCTCACCCGATGGGGAAGAGGGCAGAGGAACCCATGCGAGCTTCACGGGGGCTCTCTGCTGCTGCTTCTGGGAAATGGGTATATGGAGACTTATATCAGTGGATTGTCATGGCAACGCAAGGACCTATTAATCCATGGCCCTCCCGGCACTAAGCGGAAGCAATGTCAGCTCACTTCCGGAGTGAATATGGCGGGTCTTTCGGGCTCCTTTTCTGGGGGGAGAACGGAATCTGAGCCTCATCACCGTTCGGTTCACATTTTACAGTTCTTAGCTTCCTTAGTTCAGCTCTGTTCTTAAGTTTTCCCTGAAGACAGTCCTGACTACTCGCCGAGAAAAGAAAGTGAGAGGCAGAGAGAAGGGCAGAAGGGAGGGGGAAAGCAGAAGAGAAAGAAAAATAAAAGAGGAAGGGAAGAGGGAAAGAAGGGGAACAAAAAGGAAGAGAAAGGAGGGAGAATAAAGAGGAAAAATTTTAAAAATAAAAAAATAAAAGAGAAAAGAAGTTAGGAGGAAAGGAAGGGAGGGAAAAAGGAAGCGGAAAGGAAGAAAAGAAAAAGGAGGGGGAGGGGAAAGAAAGAAGAAAACAAAGGAAAAGAAGAGGAAGGAAGGAAGAAAAAAGGTAGGAGGGGGCAGAGAAACCGACTTGCTGTCACAGCACGTCCACGCTGTGTTCTCAAGGCTGGAGGACGTGGCGGGCATGTAGAAGCTTTATGGTTTCCATAGCCAGATAAGGAGGTTAATGCCCCCTTAACCAGGGAATCGCTTCTTCCTCCCTCCCACCTTCTTTCTTTTCTTTTTTGGCTCAGCCTAAATTTCTAACACTACCTGCTGAAATGTAGTATACGGCTTTTAATTGTGCCCAGAGGCAGTACAGCTTCATAGAGGGTTTTCAGCAAGCGGCGGAGGATTTGCGGAACAGCTGTGAGGCAGGCGCACGTGCTTGGAGGTGGAACAGCCCCGTCAGCAGCGGGGCTGGCCGGGCACACGCCCTCACACCCTCCGCGCGCAGCTGGGACCCATCAGGGCTGCAAGGAATTAATACTCTTAACCTGGTATTTTATTGGACCTAGAGGAGCCTGATGCTATATTAAATCCGCGGCACGTAAGTAGGATTTTGCTCAATCTTGGAGTTCCTGGAGGTGAGCGCTTGGTGGGCAGGGTGGGATATTAAAAACACACCCACACACAAACGCAGGCGCGCGCACACACACATACATACACACGACCTCTTTTCCAATGCCGAGAACGAATTGTTTTAATATCCCAATGTTTGGATTATTTATTATTAGAGATGAGTGGCCGCTTTTAAAGAGGAATGGACTCCTCTCGGCACTAACCTAGTTTTCCCAATTGAATCTTACTCAGACTCCCAGCAACTGTGGAGAGCCGCCAACGCAGACTGTTTTCTCCGGATCTCTCTCGCCAACACACAAGCTTCGCTTGGTGGAAGCCCCCTTCCACCTTTTGCACCTGGATTCAGTCCTCAAAATCTTGCTTGCGCTCAAGCACACACAAAGCTTTTTCTTGTGTTACTCCACTGGGCGCCGGCGTCAGCCTTGGAAACTCAACCAGGGAGCGTCTGGGTACCTGTTTTACAGTCATGCAAACCGAGGTTCAGGGAAGTTATCTGCCCACGTTAAGGGCAAACCAGTCCCAGAGCTTGGAATTCAGTTCACTTAGTTAATTTACTCAGTTAATTCCTAAGTAAACACGTTCTGTCTAGGTCATGTTACATATTCTGTTGTAAACGCAATGTGAAAAGTTTTCACCAGGGTGGCCTGTCGTGTCTGTGTACCGGCATGGACAGGTAACATGGGGAAGTTTCCGTAGATGTTAAACCCCAGTGATCAGCAGCGGACTTCTGGGCCTGTGACAGGCAGAAACATGACCCTCAGAAAGACCTCCATCATAAACCCTTGGAACTTGTGAATGCGATCTTATTTGGGGAAGGGATGTACGCGGGCGTGGCTTAGCAAAGGCTCTTGAAATGAGATGTTCCTGGATTTTCTGGGCGGGCTCTAAACCCAATGACCAGTGTCCTTATGAGAGAAAGGCAGAGGGAGGCTTGGGACACGCAAGAGAGGAGGCGGCTGCGTGACCACAGAGGCGGGAGTGCGAGTGTGCGGTCACAAGTCAGGTTCTGCCGATGGTCACCAGAAACCAGACGGGCACAAAAGGGACTCTCCCTGGCGCCTCGGGAGGCGCGTGGCCCTGCCCGTACCCTGATTTCAGACCTCTGGCTTCCAGAACAGTAAGCACATAGATGCCTGTTGTTTCAGACCACCAGGTTGGTGGTGACTTCTTACAGCCGTCCTGGGAAACGAACACCAGATTGTCTGTTCTGGGCACCATGCTAGATTTTGCTGCCAGGGGGCTCCTGGCATGAGGTTTACCTTCTACCTTGGGCATGGCTGAAATGCTGGGAGCAGGCTGGCAGCCACCCACGGGGGGCCCAGCCCTGCCCCACCTGTGAGGACACGGCAGCTTCTAATCAGGACACCCGGTCTTCAGGGCAACCAAGCAGGTGTCAGAGCAGCGCCCCTGGGGAGGCAGAAGGCCCACGCTCTGCTCACCCTGCCGGTCCACTTTCTAACCATGTGAGCTGTAGACGAGTGACTGAATCCACACCTAAGTTATCTTGTGGGTAAGACGAGATTCTCCACATGGAAAAAACACCTTTTGAAAAACTGCAAAACATCACATGAATGTTGGTTATTTGCTTATATGTATGTGTGTGTGTGTGTGTATATATATATAAATGTATTGTGAGGCAGTCCGTGGGGTTGCAAAGAGCCAGACATGACTGGGCAACTGAACAACTACAACAACATATATATATATATATATAGAGAGAGAGAGAGAGAGAGAGAGAGAGGCTTCCCAGGTGGTGCTACTGGTAAAGAACCCGCCTGCCAATGCAAAGGATGTAAGACATTCAGGTTTGATCCCTGGGTTGGGAGGATCCCCTGGTGGAGGGCATGGCAACCCACTCCAGTATTCTGTCCTAGAGAATCCCATGGACAGAGGAAATGGTGGGCTATAATCCATGAGGTCTCAAAGAATCGGACACGACTGAAGCGACTTAGCGCGCGTGCACACACACACACACAGAAATTATTATTATTATATATAAAGTATCTCTGAAGCCTCAGACTCACAGAGTGCAGATGGCTCTCCAGCTCTGGGAAGGGACACAGCCTCCAGCAGGCACTACTGCAAAGTTCTCCAAAATAACAACACAGTTCTCCAGAGTCTGCTTCTCTCAACTACCCACTTCTCGTTCATTCATATATTGAAACCTTTTTAGAAACTATCCAACCCAAAGTGCTAGGTTAAGGGAGCCCCTACGTTTAATTTTGGCTGTGTTTCTTTGGATTTTCCAGATTCGCCTCTTTGAAGTACTGAACAAAAAGACTCCAAACCAACAACAACGTGCAGTTTGTTTGTTTATCATATTAGTAATGAGGTTTTCTTTTCTTTTTTTTAATGAGCACTCAATACTGGTTAGAAGAAAGCAGGCTCTCAAAGGCAGCTTTTGATCATTTAAATGGCTGCAAACCTTTTGGAGAGCAATTTGGCAGTGTGTCTCAGGGACCTTTAAAAACTGTGCTCGACCTTTGACCCGGTATTTCCATTTCTGGGAAACCACCCTAAAGACAAAATGGGAACTATGGAAACTGCTGGATGCACAAAGATGTTTATCAGGACGCTCTCTCTGACAGCAAAGGTATTTAAAACCATCTCAATGCCCAACGACACAGGAGGGGATGAATAAACGCTGACGCCTCCCCTCCGTGGACTGTCAGCTCCTAAGAGTCTGCAGTTAAGAAGAATGTATAATAATGTGCCGAGAGGCAGGATGTTAGGGGAGAAGCAGCAGTGTGTCACGGGTGTGTGGAAGTGATCTCAATGTGACACAAACGCAGCATAACAAGGAAGGAAAAAAAAAGACGGGAGGAAACACACATACTAATGGTTGCTACCTAAAGCCAGCAGAATTATGGGTAACTTTTCTCCTTTTTAAAGATGAAAACATTTGTCTCCACCGCACTGTATTCCTTTTAAATAGAGAAAGAGTCCTCTGTAAATAAGAGCCCTCTCATTCTAACATAGCTTAATTGGGTGGAGAAAACTTGGGACGCACATTCTGTTTCTTCCCTGACTCTATTTGGATACTTCCTTGTGGCTTAAAAATTCTATACCAGGTTCGAGCAGTTTTCTAGCTCCATCTTACCACCCCCCTGTCCTCTCAGTTAAAACGGGTCCCAGAACAGGGGCTGGGAGAGGCTTGTTGAAGCTGATCACCAGCCCAGAAACACACCTGGATATCTCTGTTAGATGCTTTGTGAGAAGAGCTGGGCTTTTCCTGAATTACTGTCTTGTTTCGTGTTGAGAGATTCTGTATGTTCCATCTTTCATGTAAAAAAATAAATCGTCCTGTGTCATTCTAACGAATATTTGAAACAGCCCATTGGGACTTACTTAGTGTAGGTGGTCAGTAAACAGGAAAGAAACGGAAGGTACGGAAATGAACAAGGGCCCCAGGGAAAGGCCAGGGCCCTCAAACCCACATGCTCTTGCTATAAGCAAGCTATAGACTGGTTTGTCTCTAAGCCTCCTACAAACAGGGAGAGACTTTCCTAGGGCTGTTGGGAGGATGAGATGGGATCACGGGTGCTGTGAGCATCCTGCCAGACACATGGGAAGCGCAGGTGGAGCATGGGTTGTGACACAGCCTTAGAATCACCACCAGCCCCACAACTCCAACTTGAAGGTCATTCCCCAATGCTGAGACTCTCGTTTAGGGTGACAGAGAGCAAGTCCTCTTTCTGTATGGTTCTTGCTTTGCCTGGAAATCTCTCCTCTGCCTTCCCCCATGCCATCCCTCCTTGTGTGAAACACTAGCTCCTTCCCAGCCTTCGGACCTTCCCTTAACTGATGTCCAGACCCAAAGACTTTTCTGGTCATGCAGAAAGTGGCTTTCTGAAGAGCTTAGTCCAGCTCCACCCCTCTTTCCACAAGCCACTGTGATGCTGGGAGCCATCTCTGGCTACAGATGCAGCTTGACTTGTTGATGGGGCAGTTGGGGTGGGCCAAGGGCTGCCTGATAAAATACACAATGCCTGGTTAAGTCTGGAATTTCAGATAAATTCAAATTTTAGTATCAGCCTGTCCCAAGTATTGCAAATATTGTCCTGGGATACTGTGAAGAAGTGCTTAGAACTAAATAAATAAGAGTAGTTCTCAACCAGTGACAGATGGGGAACTGATGGGTAAGGACCCCAGTTCTTTTGCCCCTCGGGATAACTCAGAGGCAGTATCTTGGACACCGATTCCCAGAATTCCCTGGGGGACACTCTGGACCACTCGTCCACTGCAGCATCCAGGCATCAGTGCGCCTGGAGTGGTCCTGCTTCCCTTTCCAGTTTCTTCACCCCACCTCCAGGGAAAACACAACCCAGGACCCCCCACCCCAGCCTTCCTGCTATGGACTGGGTGTTTGAGACCGTCCCAATTTCACATTGAAACCCTAACCCCAGTGTGAGGGTATTAGGAAGTGGGGCTTTGGGAGGTACTAGGTCTTGTTGTCTGAGCTCGCATGCAGGGAGTCAATGTTTTTACAAAAGGGACCCCAGAGAGCATTCTTGCCCTCCTTCCTCCACGTGATGACATGAGGAGAAATCAGCAGTCTGCAACCTGAAAAGGGGCTGTCACAGAACCCAACCACGCTGGCACCCTGACATGGAACTCCAGCCTACAGAATCCCAGAAGTAAACGTCTGTTGTTCATAAGCCGCCTGGTTTGCGGTGCTTTGTGACAGCAACCCAGGTAACGCCTTCCTCTGCTGTCCTCCATGCAGACCTTGTTTATTTCCTTCAGAGCCCTTATCCCAGTCTGTCATCGTGCATACGTGTGTTCACCTGTTTGTTCCGTCTCTGGCAGACTAGACTCTGACCTGTCTTACAGTGACCCTGTGCATTCACTGGGGGTACTGCAGCTCCCAGAACCATCTAGATAATGAAGGAATGAGATGATGAGTAGGAAGGAGGCCTTCTGCGCCAGCTGAGAGCAGGACGGCTTTTGTTGACACTGAGCCGCACTGGACACAGGCCGGGAGTGGAGACCTGCCCTGGGGTCAGTCACTCAGAACTTGATGTTGGGCCGCTGTCTGAGCCCTCCTTGCCTTGGTCTCCTCACCTGTAAAGTGAGGAGTCTGGAGGAGAGGATTTCTCCTGTGTCTTCCGGCTCTAATGTTCTATGACTTAATATTTTAGGTAATAAACTTTACAACTATGAATAATAGAAATGAATATTTAAATGATGTGCAAACACTAGTGTGGGTGCTTTCCTAGTCTAGGAAAGTGAGAAATAAAACAGGGATACAGATGATCAGAAATATTTGTGTTGCTGGGAATGGGGATGTCTTCCCTGTGTTTTGGGGGGTAGCAGAGTGCTCATTAAAAAAACCCACAGTGGAAAAAGTGACAAAAGAAAAGCAGAGAATCCAGGAAGCTGGAAGCCCCCAAATGGATGGATGTTCTACATTTGGATATTTTTGGAAAAAATTCTTGGATCCAGAGATGCAGCAAGGGAAAATTGGGCCAAACATGCTCTCCAGCTCTCTCAGTCTGTTCAGGCCGCTGTAACAAAAGGCCACAGATTGGATGGCTTATAAACACCATTCAGGAGGCTGAAACTCTGAGATGGGGGTCCCAGCATGGTCAGGTGAGGGCAGATGGGGTGGCAGACTTCTCTTTGTGTCCTCACATGGCGGGGGCAAGGGAGCGCTCTTGGAATTCTTTTATCAGGGCACTAATCTTATCCAGGAGGGCTCCACCATCATGACCTAATTACATCCCAAAGGCCCCACCTCCTAAGTCCATCCCATTAGAGGGTAGGGTTTCAATATTCAACTCTAGCATCAGCCATCTAACCCCTCAGAGCTGTTACGTTTCTCAACAAAACTCAGCATAAGAGAATAGTGACTTGATATCTGAGCACTTCACTTATCAACATGATCTCCTACCTGTAAGTCAGGTGGAGAACCCTTCTGAGGGGCCAGGAGGCTTGAACCAAAAATCCTGACTTCCATATGTATAAATATTCAAGAGGAAAGAAGAACTAGATAAAGGTGAAACCAGCTAACTTCTAATGGGAGCAAGCTGGGCAGAGGTAAGATTCTTTGACTGAGCCTGTGCTGTGTCTGGTCCTGGGGTTCAGTTAAATCTGGGATCAGGCGTGGCAAGACAGCTCACTGGGGCACCCACCAGGAAGAAATGCATTTGTGGGAGGCGCCTAGCAGAGTCCTATGACTCATCCTCAAGAGGGAGACATGCCTGATTAGCTTGACCCAGTTACAAAGCTTGAGTTGGTGGGTGGGGCAGGAATTTGAATTCAAGACAGAGGCTATTACGTAAATCTGTTTCCTAACAGACCCAGTGGACACACATCTGGGTTCTTGGGAGGATGTGGCTGATAAATCAAAACCACTTATTCTCTGGACAAAACTTTGTAATATGATGAGCCTAAATCTGGGCCACTGAGACACCTGGGTCTTTTACTACCCTTGCTAGGGCATGAGCCAAACTGATTTGTCCCCAGAATTATGTACTTTCTTTTAGGACTTTCCATGTGTTTCCAATAGCAGCTCTTTCCTTTTTCTTTCTGGCTTTTACCCCTCCCATTGTACTTCTTCAAAGTGGTATATTCACAAGTGAAACCATGATGATCATTGATTGATAACTTAAAAATACTATAGAGTACTGAGTACATGATTTCAATTAGGTTTAAGTTTTCATTACTAAATAATACAGAAAAGTGTCTGCTTGCTACAAAATGATTAGGCTAAAAACCCTGAAAAAGGAGTTACCACGAAGCCAGGAATTCTGTCACTACACTGATGTCCTATTTCCACAAACGAAAAGAAATCATAACCGAGAAACATCAACTAAGAGGAAGAAAACCTGCAGAAAAACATGCAGTTCCTCATGTCTCCACGCTGGACTGCTTATAAATCACAAACGCGTGCGTGTTCATGTCACAAAGACGCATGAACCAACAGGTATCCCCGCCCTCAGCACCGGGGGATATTTACACAATTTGTCACATCCACTCCCTGCCACGGGGTCTTAGGACATCCTCCCTGCACCGATGAATCTATGAGGGCTAAAGGTACAGAGGGTCTCTTCTGGTCAATTCCCTTTTACCCACATCGGTTGAGAATCTATTCTGTATAAGAATGAGGATGGAAGGGGGCAGAACCATCCTTCCTTGATGCTGCAGAAGTGAGGTGATGGGCCGGGTGCTCCTCAATAGCTTATTTCTTGTAACAATCCCCGAAGACAAACGACAGGGTGCTCGTGTCCCTGCTGAGAAGAGTCAGAGGAGGTCGGTCACCTGCCCCACGACACCCGGCCAATGAGAGGTGGAGCTGGGTTTGCATTCGGGGAATGGTCACGCTCCAGAAACCCTTCCCTTTCCAGTCGTGCTTCCCTCCCAGAGCAAAACGTCCCATTTCTTCTTAGGAGTTGTTCAGACTGGTCCTTCCTTTCCCTGCCGAGGAGAAGATGGGGTACGAGCAAAAGAAAAGGAAAAAAAAATCACAGCAATGAAAAGGAAAGTGATGGAGAGAGACAGACTTGGGATGAAGCTTGCTGGGGGTGGGGGGTAAGTGGGGAGAGATGGCTGCTGCTCCCCTACTCGGGCAAGGCTTGGGGAGCCAGCCGTGAAGTCTCTTTCCCAGCCAGAACTAGGTCAGATACTCTAGCAGGGAGAACAGCCTGTTCTCTGCTCCAGCTGTGATCTGAGCGCCACAGCTGGGGGTAGAACTCCAGCTCGCTTCTTGGGCTCAGCGCTCAAGGTTTCCAGAATGCTCCAGGCAGCCTGAGACAGCTCCTCCCAGCTGGAGGGAAAGGAGGGGAGGGGAAGGGAGGGGGTGGACGGACAATGAGAAGGCTGTTCCTGTGGAGAGTGGGGCCACTGGGTTACTGGGGGCCACTGAACCTGCCTGCCTCACGGTTGCCAGTCTTAGCATTTTCTGCCGGTGGTTCATGGATGAAAAGCCGAATCCTTTAAAAGAGAACTCAGAAAATGGCCACAGGAGATACCAACGAAATGGGGAATGGCCGATGACACGGAAATGGCCACCAGGGGATTGCCCAAAGTCCCAAGAGACATGCTGAGCTGGAGCCATTGCTTGGGAGGGTGGGGTGGCCATCTGCCTTTTGGAGATTAAAGCTCATATACCACTCATAAGCTCTGTCTCTAAACAGTCCTGACGTATAAGGCCACATTTTGGACCCCACCAATATCCTTGCTTGGAATGCCTCCATCTCCATGCATGTATTGTTGAGTTCATCATAGAGGCAGTAGAGAAAATGACTCTGATTGCCTCCTACTTCTCCGGATGCTACTGCTCCCTATTCCTGGGTATTTGGTGAAAAAACAAGGAGTTGTGGCATGAATTTCATAATTTAGAGATAAATAATGAACACCAAACTCGGAGCGAAATACCCTAGTGTTCATTTTATTTAATATTCTCCATTGGTGGAAATAAATTAAAAATGAACAAGGCTTGTTTATGCCTGCCTCACATTGCTCTCCACTTCTGAATAGCAACCGCATATTAATTTGCCAAGATCCCATAAATTATAATTAGCCCGGAGGATTAACAACATAAATCCTTGAATTTAAAACCAACCTGCCCGGCTCTCTCTTCCCTATGCCCTAAAGTGAAAAAGAGCCATAAAACCTATCACCGCTACTTGATCCATTAAACTCCAGAGACATTCTTGTTTCAGCTTAGCTGGTGGAGGTAGTCTTTGTTCAATCTTTTTAAAGTTACAGTAGCTTGAGAGGCACTGGGCGACCAGGAGAGGGGTGTCTGTGTGGATACCCGGCCCTCGTGTGAGCCTACTCTTAGGAGAAAAGTGGAAAGGGGGTCAAAGGCATGTACTCCGGGTTAGTCTGTCTCGCAAGGCGTCCTGGCACAGATCTGAGGTTATAGTGCCCCTGACCCTACACTGCATGTCCTACGTTGTCAGGAGTCATGGAGTACTTGGAAAATCTATGTGGCCTGTGCGCGCACACGTACACACATCATGGTCTCAGCCTGCATCCAGCCATGCTCTTGCCAGGCTGGCTGGGGAGGTAAGAAAGGATCACCTTGGGACTTCTCTGGCAGTCCACTGCCTAAGACTCTGCGCTCCCAACGCAGGGCATCTGGGTTTGACACCTGGTCAGGGAACCAGAACGCATTTGCCACAACGAAACATCCCATGTGCCACAGCAAAGACTGAAGATCCCGTGTGCTGCAGCTAAGACCCAGCCCAACCAAATAAATAAATATCTGGTTTTTTGTTGTTTTTTTTTAAAGAAAGGATAGCACTGCTCTGATGACAAAGCATTTAACACAAAACCATGGTGAATCCTACATCACATGCTTTCCCGATGAAGAGCCTGACAAATCCGTCGAAAGGACGCACAGTGTACAGAGTAGATCTGTGCACAGACCAGTCTGGACAGTCTCTCTCCTGGAGACACCCCTTCGCCCCGCAGTCCCTCGCTTTCACACCCGCCTCTCCCCCTGGACTGGCCGTAGTCTTACAGCCGTGGCTAGAGCTGAATTCGAGAACACGGGGTGTGGGGTGAGTGATGCCCGCAACTTTCGACTGCGGAGTGCAGCTGGCCGCCCCGTGCCGGGCCTTGGCCAGGGAGACGGGCAGAGCTGCACTCCTGGAAAGCGGTCCTCGGCGGCCCGCCTGTCATTCTGCACTCCACTTCCTTGGCTTTCCTGCCCTTCACCTGGGCTCCTGGGCTCGGGACGTGTCTCCGAGCCTGCACCTGCCCTCCTGGTGGCTCCCTGGGCCGCTTCTCGCAGGAGAGCTCTTCCATGCACAGGTGGCTCCCCCTGCCCACCACCTCCAGGTGCCCTGCTAGACCAGGGGGTCAGGAAGAGGAAGAGAGTCTTATTTACCCACTAACAGGCTCCACCTTGAACACTGCCTGATGAGCACCAGGTACTCAAGTAATATTTGTGAAATCCAGGAGATCATAAACAGGAACACAGAGCTACACCAGAACCCCCCCCCCCCCCCCCGCAAAAAAACAAACATTCATCTTGGGCCTCCAATATGGCTGAGGCTTTTTACAGGTGGAAAAGCTTGACCTCTCACACTAGACATTGGAGGGAGCCATCCTGATTCTTTTTATTCAGAAACGATAAAGGTAACTAATGTTTTTTGAGCATTTGAATTGCCTAGGGATGTACATTGATTATCTGATGAGTTTTCACAGCCACCTTGTAAGAGAATAGTTATGACCCCATTTCACAGAAGAGAATGTGGACACGGTGAGACGAAGCTGCCTGCCCCATGTGATAGCCCCAGGTGAATGAATCTGAGAAGGAAGTTTCTCTGATGAATGCTGTGTTTCCTGACCAATCTTCAATCTTTTGCTGCAACATGTACAATACTGTCTACCCACTTCTCAAAGGAGTCCCGGAACTGACAGGCTCCGTGGGGCCCGGCACTCACACAGGGAAGCACGTTGGAGACGAAAGGAGGAGGGTGATGCCATCACAAGGCCAGCTGCTCTTATTTACAGTTTTGAAATATTCTCAAGTAGGAACACAACAGTGATGAACACTCCCATCCCAGTGTCAGGAGATGGCAACCACACATTGGTTTAAACCACATATGACCTAGCAATCCAACTACTGGGTATAATCTCTATACCCAGAGAAAACCATAATTCAAAAAGACACATGCACTTTGATGTTCACAGCGGTACTATTTACAAGAGCTGGGACACAGAAGCAACCTAGATGTCCATCAACAGAGGGATGGATAAACATGTGGTACATTATATGATGGAGTATTACTCGGTTATAAAAAGGAAGGGCTGATGTTGAAGCTGAAACTCCAATACTTTGGCCACCTTATGTGAAGAACTGACTCATTTGAAAAGACCCTGATGCTGGGAAAGATTGAAGGTGGGAGGAGAAGGGGATGGCATCACTGACTCAATGGACATGACTTTGAGGAAACTCAGAGTTGGTGACAGACAGGGAGGCCTGGCGTGCTGCAGTCCATGGGGTCTCAAAGAGCCGGACACGACTGAGCGACTGAACTGAACTGAAAAAGGAATGAAACCGGGTCATTTGTAGAGATGCAGAGAGACCTAGAGAGTGTCATACCAAGAGAAGTAAATCAGAAAGACAAAAACAAATACATGTGGAATCTAGAAAAACGGTATAAGATGACATTATTTGCAAAGCATAAATAGAGAAACAGGCAGAGAGAACACATGTATGGATACCAAGGGGGAAGGGCGGATGGGAGAAACTGGGAGACTAGGATTGACACACATGCACTATTGATACTATGTATAAACAGACAACCAATGAGGACATACCATGCAGCCCTGGGAACTCTCCTTAGTGCTCTGTGGTGATCTAAACAGGAGGGAGATCCGAAAGGGAAGGGATACATGTGGCTGGTTCATTCTGTTGTGCAGTAGACGCTAATACAACATTGGAAAGCAACTGTACTGTGATAAAAAATTAAGAAAAAATACATGATTATCAGTTTAACATTTGTCTCCTGTCCCATTCATGGGCTCAAGGGACCAGAACAGACTCTGGTTGCTCACCCCTCCACTTCCAGAAAAAGTCAGACCCCATCTGCAGCATGAGAGATGCTCCAGACATATCTGTTGAATGAGGGGTGGGATACAGATGCTACCTAACCAACTGTGGTTAAGTGTCAAGGGTCCGCAACTACGTTTCCCCAAAGCTAGTGTGACTGCTAAGGCAAGATGAATGAAACTTGTTCTAAGAACAGATGTAGCAGGACGTGTGACATCAGATAAATGGACAGTTCCTGGGTGTGGCTGGCAGACATTTGCTCTTAAGTTTCTGGTCCCCCCAGGGTGAAGAATTGATGCTTTCAAATTGTGGTGCCAGAGAAGACTCTTCAGAGTCCCTTGGACTGCAAGGAGATCAAATCCATCAATCCTAAAGGAAATCAACCCTAAGTATTCATTGGAAGGACTGATGCTGAAGCTGAAGCTGCAATGCTTTGGGCACCTCATGCAAAGAGCCGACTCATTGCAAAAGACCTTGATGCTGGGAAAGACTGAGGGCAGGAAGAGAAGGGGATGACAGAGGATGAGACGGCTGGATGACATCACCAACTCAATGGACATGAGTTTGAGCAAGCTCCAGGAGATGGTGAAGGACAGGGAAGCCAGCCTGGCGTGTTGCAATCCATGGGGTCACAAAAAGTTGGACTTGACTTAGTGAGTGAGCAACGACGACGGTGAGAGGCCCAACAGGAAGCAGTCCAGAGTCCCCCTCCTCCCCCCGCTGCAGCAGTGACTTTGATCTGCATGCAGGTTAATTCGAAGGGAGTTGTGATCACAGAACATTCCAGAGCGCGGAAGAGGCAGCCTGCACACAGACCCTTCAGTGAGCTACCTACGGCCACACCGGCTCATCGCTCCCTGCCCTTCATCTCGAGAGCGGATGCAGGCACCTGCACCAGGAGCCAGCGGACCCCGCTGACACTGTGAGTGAAGGGCTCTGGGTCCAGCTCTGCTCGCAGAAGGGAAGTGACTGTGGCTCAGTGTGAAGGAGATGCCGCCCATTCCTGCTGACGCTCTGCAGAGATGGGTTTCCTCGTAAAAGGACCTAATTAAGACCAGCATCCTCAGGGATGCTGGAGAAAATCATCTGTCTGATGGAATGGCAGTTAGAGTCATGGTAATTGAGGTTTCACAAAAATTATTAATGTCTGGACATAACAAAATGAGACGTGGACAATTTTATGTCACCCCATTTTTAAAGAAATTTCATGGCATTTCAGGGTCTGAAAAAAATTGCCCTGGAGTAGCACCCACTGACTGGCTGGGGGCTTCTACTGATTCCAGTTTTGGAGACTTCCAGGAGTGAAATAGCAAAATTGCTGACATCCTGAACAAGGCCCTTAATAAACTTTTCCAGCAAAAACAGGTGCCTTCATAAGGCTGTTCCTAGCTTTTTTTCAGGAAGGGTTCATGTCGAGGAAGCCTAAGCCACCCAGTTCATGGACTCCTCTCTTGGAATTTCACATGTCACACTCAGTAAGGACCCCTGTGCCTACAAGACAGGCCATGTACTATGTCCCACAAAGCACGCTTCCAGGCAGACATGTAGACAGGAGCCTGGTGTCCTTAAAATGCCAGCGCTGGGACAGGGGGTGTCCATGGGCAGCTCACCCTACCCCTGATCACACAGAAACCATGCCTAGGATGGATTTAATTGTTCTAACAACATATCTAGGACCCACAATAATAACACACAACTGAGAAAGACCTAATAATACGTGGCCAGATGCCCAGCTGATTTTAAATGTTACTGGATTTGTTAAGATCTTTAAAAGTAACTCCATTAGCATAACTGAACTACATATTAAACCAGAAAGTAGAGAGTCCACTGGGACTGGGCAATCACCCTTTTCTCTCTGGACCACAATGAAGCTGGTGAGTTCCAGCCAAGGTTACCGAGATGAGAGCCTCGGAGAAAGAGGAAAAGGACCAGAACCCAGGGAGGGGGTGACTCCCGGTGGTTCTTCCACTGAGCTCTCTGAGTATTTCCCACTAATGCTTTTCACTTTGTGACACTCTAAGCATTTTCCCTTACAGAGGATTTCAGTGGCTGGATTCCCCTATAGGTACTTTAATACCTGTGCTGGGAGGCGAACAGGCACTCCGTACAGAAATTAAATACATAAATTAATAGGAGCCGCTTCGGAAAAACCTTTCAAACAGAGAGTGTAGCTGCCTTGGAGAATCTGCAGTCGATAGGCCAAGGTCTCAGTTAATGCAGAGAGAGAGGCAGAGCAGGGCTCACACAGTCCAAGGGGCGCGGAGGACATCAGCACCCAGGCCTGCGCTCTAACCGCTCAGGGGAGCGCTGTCCTCTGTCAGGGCTCTCCTACAAGGGTGACGCTGAGAGCCTGCCAAAACCGAGAGGAGTGAACAGGAGGCCGGGCCTGTCTTCCTTCTTGCTCTGTGTCAACAGTTTGATGGTCAGCTAATTGAGGAAGAGGAGTGGGGGGGGGGGGAAGAGGGAGGAGGAGGAGGGGAAGGAGGGGGTAGGAGGAGGAGGGGGAGGTGGGAGGAGGAGGAGGGAGGAGGAGGAGTGGAGGAGGGGGAGGTGGGAGGAGGAGGAGGGGGAGGTGGGAGGAGGAGGAGGGGGAGGAGTCCTTGGCCATAGCTGAACGCTGCTGCTCAATCACAGGAGAAGACTCTGGAGAGTCCCTTGGACTGCAAGGAGATCCAACCAGTCAATCCTAAAGGAAATCAACCCTGAATATTCATTGGAAGGACTGATGTGGAAGCTGAAGCTGCAATACTTTGGCCATCTGATGCGAAGAGCTGACTCACTGGAAAAGACCCTGATGCTGGGAAAGATTGAAGGTGGGAGGAGAAGAGGACGACAGAGGATGAGATGGTTGGATGGCATCACCGGCTCAATGAACATGAGTTTGAGCAAACTCCAGGAGGTGGTGAAGGACAGGGAGGCCTGGCGTGCTGCAGTCCATGGGGTCACAAAGAGATATGACTGTAGGACTGCATAACAACAAATTATGGAGGGGTGGGGGCATTCTGCCCCTCACTCAATCTCTTCAAAGATCAGAAAAGACTGTCATTCCCAGAGAATGGCTTTGAGAGCTTCAAAATTACAACCAGAAGGCCTGCAATCTTTACTGAGTGACTACAATAAGCCCTCCTCCTTCCTAGGCAGGCACTGTGTGCGTTTGTTCTTGAACGAGATCATTGTCGAGCGCAGGCAGCATCTCCTGTGCTTGTTCATCACGTATCAAGCTCCAGGGTACGAGTTCCTTCAGAGAAGAGCTTTGCTAATGAAGTTTTAACCCAGTTTGTATGAGACTGCCAGGCAGTCTCCTGTCCTTTCCCCCGCCTGTGGTCCCTAACAGGGACTCTAGCACAAAGCAGGTAGAGTCATGTATGCCATAGAGTCAGAGAAGTTGTTGAACAGAAGGAAGTTCCAGGTGCATGGGACCACCCACCCTGTGTGTGCATTTAGCAGATAAGAGACCAAAGTCACAAGCCATTAAGTTTTGAGAATTGAGCACAGAGCGTGGATTGTTTTTTCTTTTCATTGTCAGATTATTTTTTCAGAAGAGATTTAGATGAGATGTTCAGACTGAATTTTAGTATTGTTACCAGTTTCCTTGGACTTCTCGGGTGGCTCAGTGGTAAAGAATCCGCCTGCCAGTGCAAGAGATGCGGGTTCAATCCCTGGGTCGGGAAGATCCCCTAGAGAAGGAAATGGCAACTCACTCCAGTATTCTTGCCGGGGAGACCCCATGGAGAGAGGAGCCTGGTGGGCTGCAGTCTATGGTCCTCATCAAAAAGTAACTTGGGGGAATTTATTGACTTTTCCATCATTTGAAATTACCTTCCCTGATGAACCAAATCACCCTAAAACTTGGAAACACTCTTGTTTAGGATCAATGGCAGCAGAGTTGCTGGGTTCAGACAGGTGGGTCAACAGAATTATGTTCACTATACAACACGGTACTGTGCTGTGCTTAATGCATCTAGAACATCTCAAAGGACCCTTCTTCACACAAGACCCTTTCAAAGGAGGCCCATTTCTGGGCATTCCTATCCCTTTATCTTTCCTCTGCAGAATTCAGAAGAAAGGATATTTTGGACTTGATATTTTGGAAAGATGGCTTCTAAAAATGGTCTTTGCCAAACTCCCATCCGTGTTTGCCCGCTTCCCTACACCCCCCATGACCTTTCTCCAGGTACCAAGTCTACCGAAGAAATTATGTTCAACCTCCACAGAGGAAAAAAAACCCCGTTGGGTGTCACATGCAAATAGAGTCAGAGTCTTGTTAATAAATTCCACTGCCCTCCACTCTAAAAGGGGAGAGCTCAACTCCACTCCACAGGGGGGGTTGGAGAATGCACTGTGTTCCAAAGGCAAGAAGGACTATTTCTGCAAGCCCAGCCCTGGTTCTGAATTATTTTAATTGCAGCCCGGTGATGCCAAGGTGCTGAAGCACCCCCTTAGGCTGCGTGCTTAGCCAAGAGGTAGTGAATTAAACTGTCAGGACATGCAGAAAAATTGCAACTCGGCCTGTCAACAACATTTGTTAAGAGACACAGGCGAGGCTGGTGACTTGTGGAGAAAAAGAGCTGCCTGTGCAGCGCCATCAAAGCGCAGCCTGGAACTAATGGGGTATTCAGAGGCCTTGTTCTACTTCATTGGTCAAAGCCAACACAAGCCTGGAAGATTTGGGCCCGTTTGCTGTTTATTACTATGGTAATAAAGGCCACTTAAAGATACAAACCCATCCCGTGTTGGCACAAACCCAGCGCTTCTCTTCTAAACCGGATCACTAATGCCTGCTCTCGTTTCTCAGGCTCTGTCAAACAATCTCCCTTTTTTAAGGAAAAAAAAAAAAGCCCACACAACTAGAAAGATTAAGACTTTTGTCAAAGGATGACATAGAAGTCTTGATCTTGTTTATCCTTGTGTTCCTTCTTTTTTTTTTCTTTACATCTAGCTTGAGATGGTTAGTCTGTGGGCCACCTTGGTTATACTACAACATCCAGTTATTTGAGTATCAATCAAGGTGTTGCTGGGAAGATATTTTTTGGCTGTTGTTCAGTCATTTAGTCGTATCTGACTCTTTGTGACCCCATGGACTGAAGCACGCCAGGCTTTCCTGTCCTTCACTGTCTCCTGGAGTTTGCTCAAACTCATGTCCATTGAATCGGTGATGCCATCCAACCATCTCATCCTGGCGTCCCCTTCTCCTCCTGCCCTCAATCTTTCCCAGCATCAGGGTCTTTTCCAATGAGTCAGCTCTTCGCAAGAGGCGGCCAAAGTATTGCAGCTTCAGCATCAGTCCTTCCAGTGAATATTCAATGTTGATTTCCTTTAGGATTGACTGGTTGGATTTCTTTGCTGTCCAAAGGACTCTTAAGAGTCTTCTCCAGCACCACAGTTCGAAATTTTTCTAGCTGGACCATGATAATTCATACCCCACCGAGTTGGTCCCTCATCACCCATACATCAGCAAGATACCTTTTCATCAAAAGTCTCAAATTGGTAATCTGTGGGTTGCAGAGGGTTCCTATTCTTTTGGGCTCACATCTACATATTGGGTGAGAGATGTTAAAAAATAAAAATAAACTGAATTAACTGCCAACATTGGAAATGCCTGAAGATTTCATAACATATACAAAAAAATCTTAGTTTTTCTTAGAATAAAAAGGAAAAAAAAAAAAATTAGAGGATCTTACCACTCTAGGGATTAGTGAATCAGGTTCCCCGCCCCAGTTAAGAAGCAGAAACTGGGTCTTCACTGGTGGTCCAGGGGCTAGGACTCTGTAGTTCCAATGCAAAGGGCCCAGGTTCGATCCCTGGTCCAGGAACTAGATCCCACATGTCACAAATAAAAGACCTGGCACAGCCAGGAAAAAAAAAAGCAGCAGCAGCAGGACCTGGTGCAGGTGAAAACATCACACGCCGGGAATCTGGGAGTTGTATTCAAATCCCTACTCTGTGTCTCACACATCGAGACTCAGTTTCCCCCTCTGTGAAGTCACAGGTGTCCCCAAATGTAATTCTGCCTCTGTCTGCAGCTCCCTGGGTCTGTGCGTGCGTGCAAAGGTTTTTCCGTCATGTCTGACTCTTTGCGACCCCATGGACTGGAGGCCACCAGGCTCTTCTGTCTGTGGGGTTCTCTCCAGGCAAGAATACTGCAGTGGGTTGCCGTGCCCTCCTCCCGGGGATCTTCACGACCCAGGGATCGAACCCACATCTCTTACATGCCCTGCATTGGCAGGCGGTTCTTTACCACTTGTGCCCCCTGGGAAGCCCCTTCCCGGGTCTGATCCTACAGAGACGGCGTCTCTCTGGAGGATGAGGCTCAGGAGTCTGTTGTATTTTAAGCTCTCAGGTGATTCTGATGAACAGACAAGCTGGAATTTGCTGGACCAGAGAACGTCTCGAGTTTCTTCCAGGTCCCAAACTCGATGTACCTAGGAATCAAATTCCGCAGCCCCGCTGTAGACATTGGGCAGACAGTGTTCCAAGTGTATTAATGCTTTGGGGCCACTGGGAGATGGTTTTAAAGACTTGAAGCACTGCCACGCAGCCTTAGTCACCTGGCAGGACCCGGCTTATCATTCTGCCTGTGATTTATATTGCCTGGTGGTTTGGAAATTCACTTGAGGTTCAGGCTGGAGGCAAGATCCAATGGTCAAAATCAATAGCTGTGAACTGGGCAATAGATGTGATTGCTGGGCAAAAGATTTGCTCTTCCTCAATTTCCCTTCCAAGCCCCTCTCCACCTACCCCCTTCTTGTACCTGGGACCAATGGCTTACGTTAGGACACTTAGAAATATGATCATCTTTCCTAGGGGATGAAAACACCCTGCGCTTTTCAAAGAGCATTTGCAACAGAATCCAATTGCACCATCCTCACCCCAAGCACAAATCAGACCTCTTCAGAGTACATTTTCAAATATCATCCTTCTTGGAACCCGATGGGCCCTCTCTGGTTCCTAGTAGAAGAGGGTTATTTTTTTTCCCCCTAATATGAACAAAAGACACGAGGAAGCATACAGAGCAGATGAAGCGCCAAAGTGCCACAGTGGGAAAAAAAAGGATTTTGCTTTTGTAATGTGTGACTATTAGATCACAGTGTTGGCTGCAATAAATTAGCACTTTCAGTTCCTGCTAATTGCTAGAATCTTCTGCCATGGGCTGCGGCCATGTGGGCCAAAAAAAAAAAATCTTTTTTTTTTTGGATCCAGATACAAATATGCATCCTGCGAGATGGGTGAGTGGCATCTCAGATCTTGAATACATGCCTGAGGAAACAGCTGGGGATGAGGGCCTGGGAATCAGAGACACCATTATGCAATTATGGCGAAAGCGGGCTCTGTGTGAAAGACAGCTCTGACTTCTCTGTGAATCCACTGTTCAGGGCATCCTCCACCCAACATACATCCCTGCTGATAATGAGGATCTCTCTGGGGCATCCCACCACCAGGTTTAAATGAACTCCTGTTCAAGGTAAAAAACAAAACAAACCCAACAAATCCATTCTGGCCCTTTCAATGAAGACATCCTTCTAAACTTTGGCCACAGAAATTGCCAAAACCACCAAATGCAGCAGCCTGCACCCAGGTTTCTCCCTGGACACACCCTGCCAACATGCTTGCACCCCCAAAGAACCCCAGAGATGCGCCCACCCCACTACCATCCTCTGTCCTCCCCAGACTAGAGAGGATCTGGTGAACACAGATTCCCCGCTTTAGGCTCCTTCTCATGATTCTGCGAGCATCACCTTCCACCGTAAAGACATCACGTGTTTGCTGAGCAACTCCTAGGTCGCTGGCGATGGGCAGGCAGCCTGGAGAAAAGCAGATGAAACATGCCTCTTCCACTGCCTGGCTCTCTGACCTTCTGCACGCCACTGAGCAGACTGCATTCTCGTGGAAGGGAATAGAAAGCAAAATGTCTGGTAAACGGGACAGTGTGTTCAATGGTGACAGTATATGGAGAACAAAGACACGTGAGAAGGATGAGGGGATGATGTGGTTGGCAAAGGCAGGACCAATTTTAAGGATGATGTCAAGATGTCAAGGCCTCAGGGAGTGTGAGAGGGAAAGGAAAGGGTAAGAAGGCCTGTGGTTAGTGAAGGGCACTCAGGCCAGGGGCAGTGAGAACGGGCGTGGCCTCGAGGCCAAGTGTGGACTCGGATGGTGCAGGGGCTGGTGCAGTAGAACACAAGGGAAGGGCAGAGTCCAGGACGGGAGAACACAGCGCTTGGGAGACGGGAAAGCCAAAAGGATGGAGAGGCCATGGTTAAGACCGGCTTTCACTCTTAGTGACACTTGAAGCCTTTAGAGAGACCTAAGCAGTGGAAGGAAAGCTGTCATTGAATATGTGTTTTCAAAGGAGACTGGTTCTGTGCTGAGGAAGGACACGAGGCTGGAAGAGAGGCACTGCCAGGAGCCCTGTTAGGAGGACAAGGCAGCGATTCAGGGAGGAGGCGAGGCTGGTGTGGACGGTGGGGCCGGGGGTGGAGTGGGGGAGGGCTTTCTTGGGCCCCCATTTCCGGGGCTCAGATGTGTCCTTTGCATCTCCCACATATTAACTCCACGGAGAAAAGTCTCAGGAGTGTCGTCTTAACCGCTGCATCCCCAAGACCAGCAAGGTCCCCTGCACACAGAACACATGCAATAATAAGGGTTCCAGCTTCTTTGAAGGGTGCCGAAAAGGCTGATCTCTGCCAGGTGAGTGATAACTAAATCGGTATCCGTTTGTCTGATCACCTCTGCAATCTGAACTCTCCTCCTCTCTCTCCCTCTCCTTATTTGAAGAGGACAGTCTGACCGATGGCCCAGGATGGATGCCAGAAACTCGGCAACCACCCCCACCTCTTTGGCTGCCTGGCTCTCTGACCTTCTACACGCCATTTATTTTGTCTGTGCCTCAATTTCTCCATCCTGAAAATAAGAATAATACTGCTGAGGGAACATTATGAGGATGAATGAGGTAATAAGGACATGCCTGAAAGCAGTTTGAGCTCCTTGAAGAAACAGCGATAAAATAGGGGTCCATTTTTCCATCTCTTCTCTCCTCTCCTGTGAAATAAAACTGCCAGAGGGAGAGGAGACAGTACCGCTGGGGTAGAGAGGGAAACGAGAGGCAGACAAAGGCAACAGACATTTCTTAAGCAAGGATCACCTTCAAGTCGATGCCAGGGCACCATGAAAACCTCTAAGAGGAGAGCTTTTTACCATAAAAATAATTGGGGGTGGGGTGGGCGGGGTGGGGAGCATCCTTGGCCATCCAGTGGTTAAATAGACATCACCTTCCAATGTAGGGGTTGTGGGTTCAATTCCTGGTTGGGGAGGCAGGATTCCCATATGCCTCATGGCCCAAAAATCCAAAACATAGAAGAGAAGCAATATTGTATTGCAACAAAATTAATACAGACTTAAAAAAAAAAAAAAAGAATTGGCGGGCGGGGGGCAGGGGGTGGCAAAGAATGCCCAAGGAATTGGGAGGATTATTTTGCCTCAATTTGGGGACCAGAAATTGCCTCTAAGGGACTTAGAAATAAGCCAGAACCACATCGGCCCTCCTCAGTACTCAGAGAATGCAGACTGACTGGGTGATCTGGCAAATACCCTCTGCAGCAGGGGGAGAAAAGATACATAAGGCACTGACCTCGTCTGGGCTGATGGCACGCCGGGGTACACACAGTGTAAACCTGTCTAATCAATATATATTTGGCTCCTTTTAATGAAAGAAACACTATTATTTTCCTCTGATTATCTGCCTCCCTAACTGCTTCTTTAAGGTATCTTTAAACGAGAGAGTTTATCATTCCCTATTCGAGGTGTGTCTTCGGATGCTCAACAAGATTATACATTTGCCTCTGTACAAATCTTAGACCCAAACTTTCAGAAGTCATTCTTTTCTTTTCAAAGAAATCCTTGCAACCCATTCATTCTTCCATCCACCCATTCATCCCTCCACCAACCCATTCATTCCTCCATTCATCCCTCCATCCACCCATTCATTCCTCCATCCACCCATTCATTCCTCCATTCATCCCTCCATCCACCTGTTCATTCCTCCATTCATCCTTCCATCCACTCATTCATCCCTCCACCCACCCATTCATTCCTCCATCCATCCCTCCACCCACCCATTCATTCCTCCATCCATCCCTCCACCCACCCCTTCATTCCTCCATCCATCCATCCATCCATTCATCCCTCCACTCACCATTCATTCCTCCATCCATCCATCCAACCAACCACCCACCCCACAGCATCTGTTGAAGCTCTCCCATTTGCTAGAATGCTCCAGGCTTCCTCCCCCCATCTCAAGGAAGAAGAGAGAAGCCAGGTGTCCAGGAAGTGGTGGCAAGGCCTGCTCTGGCTGAGTCACTGGTTTTCCTTATCCCTTTCTCCTTCAAGCCTGTCACCCTCTGTTAGAGGGCACGGGGGAGGGGAGGCAGGAGAGAAAATATCAATGGTCTGAGGAAAAGGAACGGGCCTAATGAGTATCTGGTTATCCTTCTGAAGTTCATTCAAGTTGCCAAATAGGCTACAGCCTCTGCCGTGCCTCTGGCAGGAAGCCTGTGGTGATGTGCCTGTCAGGGTGTTTGTTGTGGGTGTCGCTGGGCCTCTGTGGTACCTGGCGCTGGAGGCCCGCTCAGAGGAACTGAAGGACCGGTCCTTGGCCCGGTGTGGCTGCTAGGATTGGAAAATGGTTCCTTGTCATTTAAAAAAAAAAAAGAGGGAAAAGAAAGTCATCATACGAATTGCAGGCATAATTTTTGTGCAAACAAAAGCTCCACATAAACTAAACAGAAAAATATGAGTCCAAATAAGCCACTGCCTATTTCTTTTTGACCTCATAATTAAAAGTACTCATCTTTTAAGAGGAGAAAATACAAAGAAAAACAAATCCAGAGAGCCTCATGCCTCAAACACAACTGATGTAAATAGGTTGGTATTGAGTGTTTTTTTTTTTTTCCACTCCAATAGCTGTCTCTCCTCCCACTCTTTCAGAACCATGCCATGACATTTTGTTTTTATCAGAGATGTAAACATATCATTCTTGCTCTGATTTTTTTATTTTTCTTTAGAAGTGTCATTCTTTGCCTAGATGTACAAGAGTCTATTGAAGGGCTATCTCACACTGATTTAACCAATTTCCTGGCATCTTTCTTTACAGTATAAAGTAAGAAGGCAGCATTATACTTTATGTTTTAGGGCCACAAGTGACGTGTCTGTCAGTGAGGAACATTTTTTAAACAACATTGACATCAATTCCAGAGAGATCTTCAAAACCTGTGTTCTTTGTGTCTGGTCCTAGAGAAGTCATGTTACTGAAATGTACATAAATCTGTTTCCATCACAACTCATTCCCTACCCACCATTTCTTTTACTGGATGAAGGACCTCACTAGATGGAAAGAGATCAGGCTTAAGGTTACTTACAGAAAGCAGCCAGCCACTTCTATTAAAACTCACAGACCCAGTTCCAAGGAAAGAGAGCACAGTGCCTGGGTGATGGGTAGGGTCAGTGTGCTGGTGAGATTTTTTTTTTTTGGACTGCACAGCATAACATGCGGGATCTTAGTTCCTCGACCAGGGATTTAACCCACACCCCCTGCATTGGAAGGGCAAAGTCTTAACCACTGGATCACAGGGGAAGTCCCTAGCTGGTGAGATTTTGATGAACACAGGGTCACATCTCGATTACACGCTGAACCTATCAGTTGGGGACAACAGAGTGGCATGGCCTCTAGCTGAATTCATGCTAAACAAAGAATGGGCTAGGTGGCTGTTACGTTACTGTTCAGTTTCCAAGCAAGCTAGCACAGTGGATTCCTGGCCCGTAAAGGCTCTCCTCTCTGTGATCTCCTTGGATTTTAATATCGCGAAAGCCTTAATAATGGGCAAAACGTTCACGTAATGAACTCCATTTGCCATAAATAGCTCCCTGCACCAAGAAAATGAAGGATGAAAACTCTCTCCTGGCACACAGCAAACATCCCTAATTCAGACTACCTGGAAGGGAAACAGATCTGAACTTTGCATTTCCTTTAAAAAAAAAAAAAAAGCTGTGCAGGAGCTTTCTTCAGAAAACCAACTTTTATCTACCAAAGTTCTTAGCTGAGCTTTGGGACAGGTGAAACTATCCTTGAGTAGGAACTTCTAGAACATCCCAGGGTACTTCAAAACTGCTTTCTTGCAAAGCATGGCATTCTCCAGACAGCTTTGGAGTCTTCTTTGTTTAGTCAATGCTTTCTCCTAGGTGAGTGTGTGGGTGAACCTCAAGCCAGGTCCTGAACTGAGGGGATCATAAATTCCCATGATGGAAGACTGGGTACCATGGGCACTCTACAGGAGAGAAGGTACATGCTGTTCCTGCCTGCCAGGCTTCAAGCCCACTTACACTCACAAAAGCAATGGAAGGGCTTTAAAGCAGGAAGGAAATAACAGAAAGTTCTAACACTGAAGTCAGTATATAGCAAGAGGCAAGCAATGAAGGTGGTGGGTTGGGGGGAAGCCACAGCATTCTTTAAAAAGAAAAAAATTCTTGTCAACAACTGATTATAGAGTAATTTTTGCTTTTGTATTTTTGTACTGCTTTTGTTTTATAGGCGAGTTTGGGGAAAAGATATTGTTATAGAATTGGCGGCAGCTCTTTGGCAGGACCAAACAAAACTCCAGAGAGTCTCCTTGCCTCACACATCTTCCAAAGCCCTCCAAACAGGGTACAGCCCGCCCCTTGACAGCCACTCTGGGTAGGACTCCCGTGTCTCTCCCTTTGGCCTCATTGGCTCTCCCAAGCCCCACTGAACACATGCCTGCCCCAGGACCTTGGTACATGCTTCCCTCTATGTTCAGCTATGTCTGCAGGCTTCAGTGTGCAGGCCACTCATCAGAGGCACTTCTCTAGACTCTCAGCCTCCTGTCTCCCCCTCCTCTGCCCTCTTAACAGGTGCAGATTACCTTCCCAGCATTTTTCTATCCCTGGCATGTCCTGTCTTGTTTAGTATCTCTTTCCCTTACTAGAACGAAAGTTTCCTGTGGACAGGGGTTTCATCTATTCATGGCTGTATTTGTGGGGCTTTACACATCAAAAGACACTGGGTAGCTGAGCAAACAAATGAAAATACAAATGAATGAATATATAAACCATATAAATCTATGCTAAGGGTGCTGAGACACATGTGTTAGATCACACACACACACACACACACACACACACGGATAGGCAGGGACACTGTCCAAGGGGAGAGTGTGTTAACCTGAGCCCGCCCCACTCAGACCCACTAAGTCAAGAAACAACTCTTTATGTGCCTTCCAGTAACATTAATTGTTGGTCATAAAACTTCAAAGAAACAGATATTTATAGCTTGACTCGAGCCCTTTTTTTCCACACACACTCACCACAGCACTTTCCAACTCGGTTCCCATGAGCGCACTGCAAACAGCCTCCTGCCCACTTCCTGTCGAGGCCGGTTCCTTACCCGCCTGGGTCCTGAAGAAGCTCTTTTTCTGTTTTCTTTTTTTCCAGTGTTCACATCTTTCGGTTTCTCTTGGGTTTTCACAGTTGGGTTTTTTTTCACCCCTTTTCTCAGGCCCCCGAGCCCCCATTCGGCCGCCCCCACATCCAGCAAGACAACAGGGCAAGGGAGAAAGAGTAACCCCGATGGAGGGAAAATGTTGCTTTTCAAAACATCCTTCCCGGGGCGGGGGGAGTGTCAAACAAGCTACGGTTGCGAAGTTCCACCAGGGCTGGGTGACCGAGACGCTCATCTATCTACCCGAGCCTGACGACTGGAGGGACTGGAAAATATCCGATGGAAGTGCAGGCATTCGAAGAAGTGATTCCTGTTTTTATCTGTAAACATCGGCACCACCAATATTCAAGATAAAGATCACTTACGATCAAGCCTTGGCACACAACTTCATAAATATTAGTTCTAATCATCCCAAGGATCTTACACGATGGGGAACGGACATCTCCGTCTGAAACAAGAGGAAGCAGACTCGAGAAGGGTTATGAGACCTGTCACCTCGCTAGAAACTCGTGGAGCTGGGCTTTGTACCCACATACGCTGTCTTCCTGATGAAAAACTGTACCCTTGTTCTAGGTGTGGGATATTGGTAGCATGGGAATTGCATGAATTACCTAAAAGAAAGGACAACAAAGTGTCCTAATTCAAGACATTTGAATTTCTGATAACAGCTTCATTTCTGATAACACCTATATTCAATGTATGCTGAGCTTATCACATGCTCCCCTCATTAAACTTCAGGACACACACACACGCACACACACACACACAATTTTAAGTATGTTCCAAGAGGAAGCAGCGTCCTTTGGGACAGAAGTGATCAATAGGTAGGTTGAGCTTTGCAGGAGGTCAGAGTACACCTGGGCTTCTGTTGACACTGCTGTTGGGGGCCGGGGGTGGGGGAGCAGCTCTGAATTCTCCTGGAGTATGCAGAGTCTCTCTAAGGTGGTCCTGACAGCCCACAGCAGGTCCTAATTGTGGTGATTAGTAAGTATCATTTGGTTCCAAACACAGACCACGTGTCTGAGAAGTGGTCTGCCCGCAGCAAAAGGAGCCCCTCTGTAGATGTTATCATCTGAGAAAAATGGAAACTAAATTGGTCTCCATGGGATCGAGTTAGAAAACCCCTTTTACTTTCACAAAGAAACCCCCAAAGAAGGCACCGGCTGCTGTACGCTGTGGTTGTTGACTGCACTTGTGCGGTAGCCCGGATAATACTTGCTCCTGACCATGAGGTTAGCCTCGCATTGTCTACCCACGGGACACAGACGGGGCTGCTCACTGGCGCTGCCTACCACCCCAGAGGCAGATCCACTGTGCTCTGCCAACCGTAGGCCTTTATCTGATCTGGACCCGAAACTGAAGCTCAGGGGGGCAAGCGCAGCTGCAGGATTCCCACCACTGTACAGTTCATGCATCGCTGAGCTGGGGAAAACCTCCACAGACCTGCGATGCCCTGGTTCCTCTGTACCTTGAAACATCCCATCCGCAGGCTGTGCTGTGGGTTCCGAGTCAGGATTGAGTGGAGGCCCCACTAGGACCATGCCTGGGTAGTTTGCAGTCTGGGGTCGGGGGGCCGGTGGGGGCATGGGGTGGAGGATTGAGGACATGGCCTTGGGAAGAGGAGTTGATCCAGCAGAACTTCTCTTTCAGGGACTGAAAGGAGTCAGCAGCAGTATCAAATGAGATCAGACTCCAGAGGGGGGTCAGAAAGGTCAGCGCTGGGATGTGCAAGTCACACTGAAGACCAAGCAGAAGTGATGAAGGGATGGAAGGTACTGGAATGGAGAGGAGACTGCAAAGGGAGCTGGGAGAGCCTTAGACGAAAGGCTCATGGACATGTCCCGCTGAGGCTTCCCGACGTCTCCCTGGCTCTAGGACAATCCGTCCTTCCCATAGCCTGCCTGCTCAGCATCTCTCACGGACATGCACACTTAGAAGGGCTGCACCCTATGTGCAGGGACTTGAGTGATCTCTCGCCACCAAGAGAGCAGGGGATTTGCCGAATTCCAGAGAAAGAATTGAAGTCTCCCTTCTCTGTGGGACCCCAAACTCAGGAACAGGGGCCTTGCCATGGGCCAACAGCCAGTTCCAGGGAATTCTGCTCACCATCCAACCTGGAGTCAAACCCCTGTTGCTCAGAACTTCCTGTCCAGCAAGGAGTCTCGCTCTGGCTTCCTGCCTCCTGGCCAACTTCTTCCCAGGTTCTTCCTCTAACACAGGTGAGATGAAGTATCTTCAACCAGTTACTCCAGCCTGGCCCAACTGCCTCTAAACATGTAGAGCTTCCTATGGACCACCCCAAAAGACAGTCAGACACAACGGTGTTTGCTGAATTTAAGTGCCCTTTGACACGTGAGTGGCTTTCTTCTCCCCTGTCCATTCTAGTTCCTTCCTGCCCAATGCCTCTGAGCTTAGGAAGAGCCCAGCTTTTCTGAGAACAGTTCAGATGTCTACATGCTTCAAAGCATTCTGGCCTAGAGAAAGAAGCTCCAGCCCACATCTCTCCTAAAGACCTAGTCCAAAGGCTGGAAATCCTGGAATTTCCCCAGGCTGTTTGATAAAGCTGATGAACTGACTCCTCAGCAGGATGCCTGCTCTCTTACTTCCAAGGCACCACTCCTTCTTCCTTCCCACCCCATCCAGTGACTCGCAGGGATCTCAGGGCCTTCTGAGCGGTCAGGAGGCCAGTTCTGCCCCAGGGACCCGCCTTTCCCGGATTCTGTATCTCCTGCCATCCTCCCATCTGGGCTTCCCGTGCTCTGATTAGCCTGTGAGGTGAAGTGAAAGTCGGTCAGTCGTGTCCGACTCTTTGTGACCCCACGGACTGTAGCCTGTCAGGCTCCTTGGAGTCCATGGGATTCCCCAGGCAAGAATACTGGAGTGGGTAGCCTTTCCTTCTCCAGGGGATCTTTCCGACCCAGGGAGCGAACCCAGGTCTCCCACATTGCAGGCGGATTCTTTACACCACCAGGGAGCCCCGATGACCTGCAGTGGAGAGAACTGACTTCTGCTCTTACAGGACAGATAAACTCCTTATCCTGTCAGGTCTCAACACCCAGAGGAGAGATGAACTCATTAGTTTAGAATTTGGATAGGACTGACCACGTGTCCTGATTCTGCCACCAGTTTCAAAGAGCAAATTTTCTTTCAAAAAGGTTTCCTTTTTAAAAAGGTTCACTCAGGTTTTCCCAGTGACCGGCCACCACATGCTACTCTGCGGGCCTTGATGGAACCGCTGTGGCCGAGGAAGTGAAGCAGGGTTGAGTCAAGTCTTAACACTCGCTGCACCGCCGGTGATGCTCTTCCCTGGCCCCAGGGGCCCCGTGGTACTGTTGCATTTCTGAGCTTTGGGGAAGAACTTCTTCTTCTTCCTTTTTAAAAAGGAAAACCTTTTTAAAAATCTGAGTTTATCCAAATATCTTAACATCCCCGGAACATGTTAAGAACCATACATACAGAAAACATTCCTTTATGTCTCCAACATAAACATTTCCAACTATAAACATTCCTTTATACCTCTTGCATTGCCTTGCACAAACTTGACCTTTGTATAGTGACCAAACTAAATTAATAACAACAATAATTCATAATAAAAACCCCTGCATTTTGTAATCTACCTCTGGAATTTTGCAAATAAAATTAAAAGAGTGGAAAGTGGTCTTACTTTCTTAGAGAAGGACACTGATATTTATTATCTACTACAGGCTGGAAATTTTCATATTCTCAAAGAGAAACAAAATGGCAATGTGATCATTTTAAAGAATGTTGAGAACTGGTCATAAAACAGGATATTTATTTTTCTTTTTTTACTGACAATATTTCTGCTGATACTTCTGAATCCCCTCTGACTGTCAGGGAACTATAATTATTAAGTAATTAAATGTAGACTACGATGCACTTTTTAGGTCTAAACAGTTATTATCAGGACGGGATAGTATAACTCTGTAATCCAAATTTAAAAATTACTTCTACTTGGATCATTTTCCCCTACCAATCCTTACGGCAGGACCGGCTACATTTCCAGTGGAATTTCCGTTTCAGTTAGTGAGATTTCTATGCGGTGAAGCAGCCAAGGAACAGAACACACAACCTGAGTCTGTGCCCACATCTGCCCGAGGAACCAGACAGCTGAGAAGTTCTTCCCCAAAGCTCAGAAATGCAGACAGTACAACGGGGCCCCTGGAGCCAGGGAATAGCATCACCGGCGGTGCAGCGAGTGTTAAGAGTTGACTCAACCCTGTTTCACTTCCTCGGCCACAGCGGTTCCATCAAGGCCTGCAGAGTAGCATGTGGTGGCCGGTCACTGGGAAAACCCAAGAGGCCCGCAGAACGTGGTTCTGAAGAGGAGAATCAGCATTGCTCCCAAGGGAGTCCAGAGAGAGGGAGAAAGACAGAGAGCACTTCAAGCTTTTGTCTTTAATCGCACACATACAGACATATTTACATATCAGCATACAAGCAAGTGAATAGCTGAATGAGTCCATGAGAGCATGTTTGATTTTTGTATCACTTAAAGTACACTCCTTTATTCTTTCTACAAAAGGCGGCAAACCCTAACTCCTGGGGCTACGGAGAAGATGAAAAGGGGTGATATTTACCAACTGCTTAGCATAAGCTGGCACTATGTGTTTTATGAATTATTTTATTATTTTTTGGTCTTTTTTTAAAATAAAATTATATTACTTCTTTTTGGTATTATTTACTGATTTCTATGTAATATCTGTATGTAGAGTTATACCTCTATATGGAAAACTCTTAGCATGGGGAGTCAGGGTCCAACTCAGGCTCTACACAAAGAATAAAAAAACATTTCCAGTATTCACTGCTTCCTTTGAGCTGGCCCTCTGATGGCCGGGAGCCCCCTAGGACTGCGGCCCAGCTCTCCCTGGGGCTCCTGAAACAGCCCCTTCCTGTTTCTCCCGGGCTCCCCAGACACTCTCCACCACAGTGTAAATCAAGAAGCTCATGGCGGTCTGGTTCTGCTTGTGGCGCCTTAAACTCCAGCGAGTGGTTAACCAGTCCTGCCCCCACAGGCTACAGGGTGGGCTCCCGGTGGGGAGTCAGACATTCTTTCTATGAAAATGCAAAGCACGACCTCATAAAAGAAACCCACTGCAGGAAGAAGAAGAAACGTCAGTTTGCATTAAAACGAAATAGGAGCATGAACATTTTAACCATCTGGCAAGAGACCTTCCTATGTGAATACAGAAAACTGGCCAAGGCGTTAGTCAGCGAGGACTCTGCAGGGCTAGTTTGGTGCTACAGTGAAAACTCTGAGTGGATTCAGGGTTGGGCGTTAGTGATCGGTTTACCGTAGCAGGGTCTCCCTTCTGTGCCATGCAGGTGTCTTTGTTTTGTTCTGAACCTGTCTTACCCTGCATGAGAGCCTGGAGTACATTTGGAGGGAGGGTGGAATCACAAGCAGGCCTAAGCAGATGAATAAAACAACCCAGGTATGAAGTCTTATAAGAAAGCAAAGTTTGGTATCAGACAACATAGGCTAGGTTCTGCTGCAGTAACAAACAATCCCAAGATTGTAGTGACCGAACACAACAAAGGTTTGTTCCTCATTCCCCTCCACGTCAACTGTGGTCATTCAAGGACCTCAGAGATGCCATCTGGACATTGGTCCCTTGATTGCTGGAGGGTGGGAAGGAGTCGGGGGTGGGGGGGTGGGATGGGCAATGGCTCTTAAAATTTTCTCCTAGAAGTGATAGCCATCACTTTCACTCCTATTCCATGGGCCAAAGCAAAGCATGGAATAGATCCTACTATCAAGGGAAGCAAGGAAGTGCACCCCTAACCTGTACCCTCAAGCTTAGGGACCACATGTTTGAGACCTGCTGGAATGACTTACACAGGGCTCCTAGCTCTAATATGTGCTGGTGCCTTATTCAGTATCTTGTCTAGATTCATAACAAAGATTAAAAATGGGGTCTTGAATTTTAGTGTTCTATCTTTGGTAGAAGTTTAAGGATTCCCCCCCACCCCCCACCAGCCCCACCAACACTCTCTGATACAGATTTCAAAATTTAAGATGTACCTTCTTATATCACTGATCTCCTCAAATGAGCTCCCCTTGAACTTGTCATTATACACATCTGCCACTTACTATGTGTGACATGCTGGAGCAACCACAAACTTTTATAAGCCTCTGCTGCAAGGATAAGTTAAAACACCAAAAGAAATGCTCAGTAAATATCACCCCCACACCCTCTTGCAGCTCCACACCTCCGTTCCCAAAAGTGGGCATCCTAAGAACAATATGTATTTGTCATATTGACCACAGAAGTGTCCATAAGCTCCAGTAAACCTCTAAAATACCAGTGTGTGGATCTGAGGTAGCCTGCACCTGTATAAATGTGGCAAAATCAAAAGTGGAGGCTCCCCAGTTTGCTACGGTTCATAGAGGCATCTATGTGAACTGCAGGGATGCAGCTATGAAGATGGACCTGGCGCCTGGCTTAGTGCCCTTCGGCTACTCCGCATATCCACACAGATCTGTAAACGGCCAAAAAGGAGTATTCCTGAGTGCCCACTTTCCCCAGCCCTGTGCAGGGTGATCTTATGGCCCTCACCCGATTGAATACTCCTAACAAATCCATGCAGTTTGTATCACCTATAATTTACAAATAAGGAGATGGCGGCTTGGGAACCCAGCCCAGGTCCCTAGGTAGTAAGAAGCAGGATGTGAGTGTGTTAGTCACTCAGTTGTGTCCGACTCTCTTGCAACAGTACGGACTGTAGCCCGCTAGGCTGCTCTGTCCATGGGATTTCCCAGGCAAGAATACTGGAGTGGGTTGCCATTTTCTATTCCAGGGGATCCTCCTGATCCAGGGATCAAACCCACGTCTCCTGCATTGCAGGCAGATTCTTTACCATTTGAGTTACTAGAACCCAGTCTAAAACAGAAGTCTGTCTAACTCTTGAGCACTGATGTTTTCTATTCCTGCCTCTCTTTCCCTGAGGTGACATACTTTAATATTGCTTTTGATTGTGCTTAGTATTGTTTCAGATGACTGTCAGTTTCAGATGACTGTCAGGGAAATGGATTGGTCACAACCTCCCCAGTGCTTAACCCACTGGCTGGTGCTGGGTGAAGAGGTTCTAAGACTTGAGGATTCCAGTTGATGATGCTATATTTCCACCTGGCATTGAACAGACTTCACCCCAACAGGCTGATTTTGACATAAACCACACTCCCGAGCTTACAAAATTTCTCACGAGTGGTCTTCTATTCTGGGGTATGAATCTGATATCAACCACCCCCTCTGCAGTTAAGCCAAACCTTGAGGTTTTGCTGAGGTTTCGCTCTGAGTGAACTTGCCAGAGTGAAACTAGGATAGAGAAAGGGGTCTCAAGCCACAGAAGTGGGAGGAAGCAATCTGCTTTGTCACTCAAGCACGGCGAAGCTTCCGCCATGGACCAGAGCAGCCAGACAGCGAGAGGAGCCACCGGCGGCGGGGGAGCCCCACTCCTCATGCAAACCCCGTCATGAGCGTGGTCTGTGTGCCTGCGTCTGAGGTCTCCTGGCTACTCCTCACCTCGAGGACAGTCAGGCATCAATCCAGTGACATGGGTTCCATTCAGAGATAACACGATGAGCAAAGCCTGGACCAATGAAAAGACAGCAGGGATTCAGATTCTTATTCAGGGCTCCACTAATAGCAGAAAGTAGGGCTGCGAAGGGGAGAGTCCAGAGCACATGGTCAGTCCCACGACACTATCTATGCGCTTTTTCATTTCATACTGACAAGAACCCTCAGCGGCAGGTCTCACCAACACCATGTGAGAGGTGAAGTGACTTGTTCTCACAGCTCTGGCGGAGGCTGAGATGATGTAACTGAAGCAGAAAGGACGGTGTCCATGTTGGATGGAAGAGTCTACTCCAGCTCGATTCTAAGAGATGGGCAGGGATCCCTTGAGTTGGGTTCGACTGGGCTAGAAACTCCCTCATCCACCAATCTTCAAGTTACTTTCAATTAACTCAGTTCAAGCCAACAAATGCTTATGAAGTTTTCACGCGAGGCCAGGAACTGTACTAACAGCTGGGGACTTGCTCCTCGAGAAGACAAACTGTACCTTCCAAGTGACTCACAGGCAATGAGACGGTCAATGGACGGACACACTGCTGCACAGTCAGGGTTCAAAATGGAGCTCTGGACGGCTGCAGAGGAAGCCTAAAGGAAGAAATGGTGCTTAGGACGCCCCTCACAACCTCAACAGCCCTGCCACCACTGCACCCACGCCTGCACATGGCACATCAGCATATACCACATGCGCATGCTTTTTTCCCTGAGCCCTGAGAACAAGAAAGTGAGTCCAAAGTCAGCCATGGGCAGAAGCAGACACTCCCATGATGTTCCGCTTGCATGTAACCAAGCCCACCACAAATGCAGAGGAATCTGTCCGCCTGTGGAATGCAGGGCAGAGCTGAGGAAGCATCAGAAACGTCAAGGAGGAGCAAGGCCCAGGGGATGCTGGAGCGAGGGACTCTACAGTCTGCATCCCTGCCTTGTCTTTCCTCTACATGGTGACGCTGAACAGGGCGCTGTGGGGCTCCTGGGCACGGGGACCTTTCTGTGCCCCCTTCTTGTAGGCAAGATGGAGCCTCCCATGAGTTCCTCTCTCTGAGTTCCAAAGGGCAGAACATTTGCTAATCAAGGGAGGAGCAGTCATGAGACCACCTGAGACAAGATTTAAGGCTGGCTAGGATTAAGACCCTAATCAAACTAATCTTGTCAGCAACCCCATCCTTTAGAAACTTTGCAGAAGAAAGAACTGCAAGGCTGTTAATGCCTCGATCCTTATCATGTACTCCTGACTGAGTAAAGAACCTCTCCCTACTCATCAGGGAGGAGGGCACAGTTCTTGAGGCGCTAGCCTCCTGTGGTCCCCTTCTGCCTGGGAAAGAAATAAAGCTACTCCTTCCTTCTCCTCCACAACTCTGTCTCTGTACTTCTGTTTAGCACTGGTGCACAGAGAGCCAAGATCTTGTCAGTAATAGCAGGGCACCCGAAGTTTATAACTGAGAGCGTCCATCAATGGAAAGAGACTGAAACTCCCCAGTTCCAAAACCCTATTTTCTCGGTTGAGTGTGTGGGCAGGTGCTAAGCCATGGACTAACCAATAGAGTTCAGGTGCATTAGCTAGACAAAAATGGCATCTTCCAAGGAAACCACAGGGATTGCAGGCAGGAATAGGGTTTCCAGGAGAAGAGGGGAAATGGGTGCTGAAAGACAACCCATAAATGTCCACGTGAATTCTCCCGAGAGGTTTTTGTAAGAAAGGCCGAGAACATGTATGACTATTCTCTGCACCTTGCACAGGGATTTCTTGCAGGAGTTTAGCAGAGTACAAACTTCAATCTCTGCATTAAAAAAAAAAAAAAAAAAAAAGAATCCTGTTAGCATATGATAATAAAACAAAGGAATTTGGAAAAGTCATTATTGATTATCCCTGATAATCTATTAGTGTTGATATTTCACTATATTTCACCGTATCTCATGTGAGAGAGATGAATCCTATGGTTTAAAAAAAAAAAAATCAAGACCATCTGAGGACACTGGGTGAGGCCCTCCCGGCGACAATGGAACTTTAAGTGCTTGACAATTTGTATTCTGTCAGTATGTAAGCGCGGAGCTCACAAACCCCACAGCTGCGTGTTTACGGTTTAGACCAGCTCTGTGAATTGCATCCTTATGTTCTGTATTTTAAAAGGCCATTTTCAGCTCCTACTTAGCTTCCACTCAGAAATACCATTCAAATCAGGTCTGTGCGCATGCATGTGTTTTTTTTTTTTTTTTTTTTTTTGGTCTTTTTTTTTCAGTTCACACAATGTGAGGACTGGCCATGGCAATTTTCTCCATTGTGTTTGCTCTGGAGACCCGGTTTTGTGTGGAAATTCAGCATTCGGATGTCTGTCACAATACAAGGGCCCTGTTTGATCTTCGGTACATTTTAATGGTGGACACGGGTGCGTGGAAAAAAATGAAACAAACAGGTTTTATGTCTGATTTCTGCACGGCAGAGTGCCCAGGGCCTTAGGATTCCTTTTAATGTGGAGAAGTATGTGCTTAGGTGTTGGACAGCAGTGGGTTAAAACCTTGATCCTTTCTTTATGAGATCTGGGCAAATGATTGGGTTGACACTGATGACTCTGATGATGGTTGACCATTTTACCCACAAGAATGGCACTTTGCAATGGTCTGACCTAACAGTTCACCTCTTTAAACCTCATCTGTAAAATGGGAATAATAATACCACTTATCTGCTAGGGTAACTATGAACATGTACACATGTCCATAACATAGGTACAGCGGTAAACACTGACCTTGACACATGATCGATTTCTGATGCACCGCAGTCATCGTCACTGTTGCTGTTGTTTTCACACACGTTAAAAGCTTTCCCCTTCATAGTGACCCCGTCTGGTAGGTACTACCGTGCCCATTTGGCCGGTCAGGAAATGGCAGCGAGAAATTGTAAAGAACTTGACCGCCCAGTGTCCCAGCTAATACAGGCAGTGAAGCCACAGCCACCCTCTAGATCCCGTTTGTCTGACTGTCGTTTGTGCTCTTTACACATGGCACCCCGACCGTCACTCGGTCACAGGTGCAGACACAGCCCTGCGACGGAGGCACGCCGCGGGGGATGCTTAGACAGCCCTCGGCGCGGAGGGTAGGCAGGAGAGCGGACGAGCCGGCCGCAATGTTTTGCTTCTCTGAAAAAGAGGTTATCTAGATTCTTCCAGAGATTCACAATGGCCTCATGGAATTCTGGTGTAGAGAAAGGGTGAGAACGGATCTTTTGTGAATGAAGATGAAAGGGCTGCATTTCTGAGTTTCCAAGAAGGCCAGCTTGATTGTAAGAAATCAAGTCATCCAGATACTAGGAAAAAGTGATTCTTTTACTTAGATTTCTGTAAAGAGAGCAAACACGATACTGTCTGTGGTTATAAATACCCACAAATTTCACTCAAATGTGACAGTCTGTTCCCTGATACAAAGCTGGGATGTGTTTCATAATATCCCTTTGAGAAAATTATAGTCAATATATGTCGGTGGTATTCTCTGAGAAATTGCAGCTATATTCTGAATATTCAGCTGCTCAAAACTTTTGACCAGAGATTTCATGCTTTAAGAAATATTTTCAAGAAAAATATATAAAAGGAAAAAAAAAAGCACTTCAACAAGTATTTTATTTATAATGTTGAAAATTGGGAACTCTGTGCTTTATCCAATATGAGAGCTGAAGTTAATTGAAGTTTACCATTAACAGTGAAAAGCTGTTAACAAGAAAAATATGAAAAATAAGGTAATGGAGCTTTCGATAAAGTTGCAATGGAAACAAACAGGCTGTCAAGGTGTCTGTAAACTATGTCTGGAAAAATCTTCCTGTTTTAATTTCCTTATCTGTAAGATGGGTATAATAATATCTATCAGACAGACTAGTCATCAAGATGAAATTGACATGTAAACAATAATGACACAGCAACAACAATGATGGCTAAACTATATTACAAATGAAAACTTATGTATAGAAAAAAAGAAAAAAGCCTGGAAGGAAATACTTCCAAGTCCTAAACGTTCTAGGTTACAGTGGTAGAAGCAGAAGAGATTTCCCCTTCCCTACTTTTTGCTTGTCTGGACTGTATATATTCTATTTTTATAATGGACAAAAAGATAGATTTGGAATAAGTAACTCTGCTGTCCAGTGGTTCTTGAACTTTAGGGTTGACAAGAATCACCCAGGGTGCTTGATACAAAAGCAGATTCCTGGGCCACACTCCCAGAGATTCTAATTCAGTTGGTTACAATCTCCAATGTAACTCAGGAACCATATTTTGAGAAACACTGTTAAGAGTAAATTTCAGACAGACTAACGACTATTGCAGTTAAACAGAGATTTTCACACTGAGTTTCTCTGAGGTCTTGAGGATTCCCAAGGGGTGAAGAAGAGGTCACATAAGCAGAAGCTGGGAGGCTTGCAGCTTCCCACTGAAACACAGTGTCCTTCCCTCATATCTGTTGTATGTGTTAGATTTTGACAAAATATTGCTTGTGTTTTACAGACTCTGCATCAACAAACCAGAATCAAAAACCTTAAAGACCATTTCATTCTATTTTCTGAGTTCAGAATGGAAATGATCACATCAGCATTTGATTTTGCATATAACTTTGGGTGGAGGGAAACCTATCCAAGGTTTTTGTTTTTTGATTCTGTTTCTCAGCAAGAAGTTTCAGATACATGGATTTTAAAGATGGCGGTGCTGGAAGGGGTTGTTTCTATTTTTCTAACACTGGATCAGAGACCACCAGTAATCCCTTGATGTGTACTGGCTTCCCCTTAGCTGGAAGTGGCTTCTACGTTTCTCGTTTCAGCCCAAATTCATGCTGGAAAACAGCTACACATATTCTGGCTCTGAGGAGGTGCATTTGAAAACAAGAAATCGAAGACTCAGCATGTACTAAATTCTGGGATTATGTTGTAGGATGAATATACATACAGGCTCAAGGACTTGCTGGATCACTTAGGAGAAGGGGCCCCATGACGATGATGATGATAAGGAACAAAGCTTAGCTAAATTTTATCACTAAAAACAACAGCTTCAATAATAATAATCATAGCCAATATGTGTAAGGCACTTGAACAAATTAAAAAATGTTCAACTTCAGAAAAGCACCTCAAAATTGTTACAGGTTATGGAGATCTAGATGAGTGTTGCGGCTCTCCTCTGTCCTGAGGGACTCAACCCTGTCTCCTGCATGAACTATAGAGCCTGAATTACCGGCCACAGCAGCAAGGCAGATACCGATAGAATGTCCTCCGTACGAAGGCCTTGTCTCTGCAGGAGGCAGAATGGCTTTGCAGAAAACGTGATCTCTAACAGAATATGATGAATGGTTGTACTTTGAGGAAAGAAAGATGAATGAATGAAAGGAACCAGCGAGCAAGTCCAGGCAAGGCTCAGCCACCTGACCACCCAGTGAGAACACTCAGAGACCCAGACCCGGATGGGGTTGCAACACCACGGACCACCGTCTCGGGAGGCAGACCTCTTACTCGTGCCTGCACGGGGTCTGCTTTACCTCTACCACCCAGAATGTTACCGACTGGTATTTTCATGCCAACAGGTCGATTACTGAGGCAATCAAAGGATCCACTCCAAGAAGGACTCAAGAGTGATTTAGGAAAACCAGCAGAGTTGCCGGATGCAAGTTGAGCCTGCCTCGGGATGGGAAGGCTGGCAGAAGGCCAGAGAGGCCCTCTTTGGACTTCCAGGACCTGAAACAGACCAAAATCCCAGGTCTTGAACCAGAGAAAATAAAACGAAACCAGGTTTGGGTACATGTTGAACCCTCCCAAGTAACAGGTCTCTGAGAGGCGAGGGGAAGGGAACCATGCACTCTCTTTCTGTTTTTTATAACCTCTCGAAGGGCTGAAATTACTTTCTGGCCTCCTTTTAGGGTTGTGCACCAACCCCAAAACCTAAAATATGTGTCCTCTGAATTAAGAAGAGAGGGTCCCTGTCAGGCTGTCAAGATGCACCCAGGGGAGGCATTCAATAAGAACTCGCCCCAATTAACAAAGCCCCTTAATCGCATGCCTCAGAACAGAACAAGCACACATTTGATTCAAGACTATTAGCCTGGAAGAGTATGCCTATTTGACCGTCTAGGAAATAAACAGCTGGGAAAACAAAGGGCCGGGGTTCTCAGCCACATTCATATATGGGACACCCCATCCCCCAACAGGAAGAGCTCTGAGTATCACAGGACGCAATGTGGTAGAGTTGGCAAGAATAAGGGGTAACCTGCTCTGACCACACTTTGTCAAAAATTTCTGTGCTCAGTGAGGACGCTACCTGAAAAAGTTCTCACAGAGATGACAATAACCTCATGCATATCTCTCCCCCAATAAGATTCTATATTCTTTAATAAAAAATCACCAATTTAATAAGGTGAGGAAAATTTAATTTCTGTGACTTAAAAAAATTGTAAAAAAAAGTTTTGTTTTTAAAACAAAACCAAAAAACATGATTTTATTACAGTATCATTTTGGATGTTGCTTAAATCCCTAAGCCAGGTTGCTCCCTGGATGACTGACCCTTTTTTTTTTCCCGGCCTTGCTGAGTGGCATGTGGGCTCTTCGTTCCCTGACCAGGGATCAAACCTGCGGCCACTGCATTGGAAGCGTGGAGCCTCAACCACTGGACCACCAGGGAAGTCCCCTACTGATGTCGTTTGGTTACTGATCACGACCTGAACTTCCGTGTCTCCTTCCTCCCCGCTTCCCGGAGGAAAGCCTTGCTGCTGCACCAGTCCACACCTTTTCCACATGGCTGCCCCACTCATGTGCCCAGGAGCTTTGACCATCCGCGCCCATGCAGGATTGAGGTCACAGCTCCACACTTGAGACCAGGGGGATTTCCTACTGGGCGGGGGAAGGGGAAGTAGAAATAGTAACAGTCCATCAAGAGATCATCCATGAAAAGCATCTGGGCTGATATGTCATTTCCACAGAGAGCCAAGAGGCACATTTTGCTGGATAACATTTCCTAAGCTCAGTCTGTTTCTCAGTTATCTAAGTTATCCTCACTTAGGACCCTTCCCGTTTGGTCTCTGACAATAAAACAAAAACAAAAAAGCAAAACCAGATACACATTCCTAAGAACAGATGAGAGCGCAGTGTTCTCCTGGAGCAGGTGTTGGTGTCAGGGTTTATGAGTTTCCTAAACACAACGCATACCAGACCTCTCCTGCCTCGGTTGTTAGGGAGAGAGCTTAACTTTTCTCTTTGGGGTCAACCGTGCTCACTCTTGGGAAGATGATTCTTTAGCAGGACCAGTCAAGAGGCATTAGGAACATGCTGTGTTTCTTCACGGATAGGAGGCAGATTCTTTTCATGGTAGATGTTTCAAGATAATTCTAGATGCTTAAATGTTAACACTAGAATTAGTATGCCTTGAGATATACGACTTAAAGGTTTGGGTAACTTTTTGATTGAATTAAAAGTGAAAATGTTAGTCGCTCAGTCATGTCCGACTCTTTGAGACCCCATGGACTGTAGCCTGTCAGTCTCCTCTGTCCGTGGGATTCTCCGGGCAAGAACACTGGAGTGGGTAGCCATTCTCTTCTCCAGAAATTTTTGGTTATTTACGGGAAAAAAGCTAGAAACAAGAGGCTTCTGAATGAATCACTCTAGTCACTTGGGCCAAAGTTAGTTTACATATGGCACTTACCCAAGTTTAACTAACTAGTACTCCTTACCAAAACTTGTGTTAACCCCAGATAACTAGTCCTTCTTCCCAGCTTCTGTGCTGTCCCAGCAGCAAAGACATGAGCTCTCGTGCTGACCACACGCTCTCCTTTAATTAACTGCTGTTTTCTATTTGCACGCTGACATTTAGAAGATTCTTTATTTTCTTTTTTCAGAAACCCATTTACTTCAATATTGGCTGATAACAGCGTCGTTCCCATTAGCCCTGTTTAATAGCGTTAAAAAAATAAATAAATAAAGATTCTTTTTCTGGGACCCTTTTCCTGCCAATAGGTAGTGATAAATAAGCCAGCCCCAAGTTCCTCGGTTTACATAAGTATGAATGACTACGGTAACGTGTGAACAAGACAGAGATGTAAAAGGTTTTTAAACCAGAGTTTAACAAAAAAAGGCCCTGTCGGTCAATGAAATAAAGCTGTTTTGAATGTGTTCCCAATCATCTGGCTCCTTTGCTGGGAGCCCGTTTGCTTGGTGGTGATTAATGCGAGGCGTGCGCGGCCTTCACGGAGCACGAAAGTGGACCGGCAGCTCCAAGTGGCATTCATCATGCTCACCGTCGGGCAGGTGCTGCACGCCAAGGCGCTCTCGATTTTCCGCACCCCAGGTCGTGGGCTTAACTGGCTGCACCCCACTCTGCCCTTCCCGGAGTGGGAGGTCGCACAGGTCACAGGGGGTCAGGGCATCGTTTCTTCCCTGGTCATTTATTTGCTCTTCACTTGACTCATCAGATACGTCTGAAACCTACCAAGTTGTGAAATGTATGAAGAATGTTGGGGGACTTCTGCGGTGGTCCAGTGGCCGACACACCGTCCTCCCAATGCAGGGGGCTCGGGTTCCATCCCTAGTCAGGGGTCTAGATCCCACATGTTGCAACTAAGAGTTTGCCTGCTGCAACTAAAGATCCCAAAGCAGTTAGATAAATGAATAAACAAGTGAGTGAATGAATATTAAAAAAAATAGGAAGAACGTTAGTGTGAGTGGTGGGCGCCAATATAGAAGGAGACCTTACCAGGGGGAATAAAACAGCTGGTCTGTGCAGGTGGCAACTGAAGGCAGGCGGGCATCAGCTCCAAGGAAGCCCTTTTCAGCAACATCCCCCTAGCTCCTCTCTCTCTTGCCTCTTGTGCTTGAGATGTTTGCTGAAGATCAGGTGAGTCAGAAGACAGAGGTGGTCCACATCCTGACTTTGCCACTTATTCCTGGAGGACTTGAGCAAAGACAGAAACAAAACCCCTGCCTCAGTTTCCCCAGAGGCATCATCATTCCTACCCCTAAGACGTCAAAGTTTCAAGTCAGCGAAGCTATGAGAAGCACTTGGCGCTGCCCTGGCATTCTTAGGTTGTCCATAAATGTCACCGGTTACTGGGGCTACTATTTTTATAAGGGTGACGGAGATGTTCACGCAAGGCTCTCTCCTCAGTCACCCTTATCAGATTCCATTAACACGAACGGCGTGTCTGCGCAGGGTTAAGGAATCTTCCACCGCCACCCTCTGCCTCTCCTGGGGCGCTGCACTGGCAGCTTCGAGTGCCAGGGTCTGGCCGTGGCCAACACAAAGGCAGGAAGATCAGTTAGGAAATCTGTGGACTCTGCTTTTGCGTAGGTTCCTATCTCAAAGCTAATTATGTACTGGCTCGCTTCAAGTCCTTCGCTGGGATTTTGGGAATTCCCAGGAGAGGGCTCTCTGATGAGGCTGCCTTCCTTGGAAAGGGCCAGAAGGGAAGAAAGGACTTTTCATTTGCAGATGGCTTCCAACACTAAATTCTGCAACACACGCATTCAATTCAAGCTACACAGTATTTAGAGCACTTTGCTGTGCTGGCCAGACACTGTTGTAGACATGGGGAATGGAGCGGTCATTGACTTTACCTTCTAGCAGGGTGGACTAACCATAAATAAACAGAAATGTACCATGTCTGCAAAGAAAAAAAAAAAAAAAAACAAGGTAGGGGGTACCCCAAGAGCATGAAGGTAAAAGTGCTATGTATGGTGGGTGTCCAGGCAAAGTATCCCTAAGGAGGAGATATTTGAGCAGAAACCTACAGGGAGTGAGTCTTCTCAGGACTTAGAAGAACATCCCAGGAGGACAGAGGTGCAACAGTGGAGTTTTATGGGTGTGTGTGTGTGTGTGTGTGTGCGTGCGTGTGCAATCAGTCGTGTCCAACCCTTTGTGACCCCATGGACTGTAGCCCGCCAGGATCCTCTGTCCATGGGATTTCCCAGGCAAGAATACTGGAGTGGGTTGCCATTTCCTGCTCCAGGGAATCTCCCAACCCAGTTCTCCTACATTGGCAGGCGATTCTTGACCACTAGTGCCGCCTGGGAAACCCAGTTTTGCACGTGGTAGTGTGTGTGTATATGTCAATGTACTCTCCCAGATCACCCCACCCTCCCCTTCCCCCACTGTGTCCAATGTCCATTCTCTAGGTCTGCGTGTCTATTCCTGCCCTGCAGACTGGTTCGTCTGTACCCTCTCCTACATTCCAAAGGCTTCTAGAGCTCACAAATGTGTCTGGCTCCCTGTACTCTGATGGCTGGGCTAGAGTCATCTCCAGGAGAATCCGGGTTCTCACTCTTCCAACATTCTCATTAACTGAAAATTGCCATTTGTTTGCTTCCGCACTTATCTCATTATCTTTGGATTTCCTATTTAAAAATTGATTTCAGCCTGTGAAGCAGCAGCTAGCACCCGGCTCTTTAGGCTTTCCAACTTCTTAGATCCCACAGAGATGGAAGCTGGTGCTCCTGAAAGCTATTTTTACTCAGTTTTCTTCTGGCTCCTAAGGGTTTGTGGATTTCTTCACAGAGGGTTTTTTTTCTTTTCTTTTTGTTTTTTTTGAGGTGCTGGATGGAATGCCAGTCAACTGGGGACCGCAAAACCCCACTCTCCTGGGCTAGATTTGATGCTTCTATTGATGGCTTAAAGGCCAAAGCAGGCCTGAGTCTATTTCTAAATCAGTTTTTGGAATTCTCCATTTGCTTTGCCAGATGTTCCTGACAGGGCACCAACCCTTTAGGCTTTGGTTTTATTTTTCGCTTTTGTTTGATGGTGATTGTTCCTTCTAGAGCCCAGGCCGAGTTCATCTGCATAGCTTTGACTAACATTCCAGATGGGCAGCCTATGCCTAGAATTCAGCCTGATGGGAAGTGAGGGAGCCAAGATAGAGACACAAGGCAAAGTATCCGAATTTCGGAACCAAAAAGAAGATCATTCTTTGAAAACACTGTTAAAGAGAGCAGGGGCACCTCGGGGTAGGTAACTATAGCTGAAATGCAATAGTTGCATCTTATCCAAAATACCTTGAAGTCTGCCCCACATATTGTAAGCAACGTAAAGACTCCCCACTCTGTGTCCTTTGCCAACATGAATTCTTCATTGCAAGTAGGGAAAAGGCCCAGAAGCACCTTACAGGGATTTGCTGGGGGCCTTGGCACCGCACCACACTTAAAACACTGTCATGGTTTATCAACCTCCCATACCCTCTTCCCCTTCTTCTGCTGCAGTCAACAAGCGGCTTACCTGCCAAAACCCAGCTAAAAATAGACTGCATCTGCAGCCCATCAGCCATCTCTGGCTGATGTGGGTGGGTAATTGACCTTCGGAGCAGGTGGAGAGCCAGAAATTTATTTTTTCCTGGATTGAGGCTCAGTTGACTTAAAACAGATGTTCCCTCAATACCGATCTGATGTTTACAATGGAAATACGACGGAGCGCCATTCCAGGGACTGTTGGAAGCCAGACGGGATGATGGGGGCGCCCGATGCACTGGCGCTGAAGGGGTTAAGTCAAGCCAGCATCCTCCCAGGGCTGAAAAACCAGGAGGTACCACTGGGGTGGGGACCCGGAAACGAAGCTGTCACTTTGTATTTCCAGGTTTGCGGAAAAGCCTTTTTAAAAAAAATGTAAACATTCATTAAACTAATTTAAAGTTGTCATTACTCTCCACCCCTGCTGTTTTATATCAGATTATTCCTAAGTGCTTGGTGAAGAATCCCATAAAGCCGCACTCGATTCCTCTGCAGGGGATAATCGCATAGTTTGCGCTGTGATTTACACCATGTGGCACTGAAAAGTGTCCTCAACTTGGAGGGGCCTTGGTTCCCGGGCAAACGGTGACCGCCTTCCCCACAGAAATAAAATTTCAACAGCCCTCCACGACGATGACAGGTCCCCATTACCTTTGCTCCATCCGACGGAAGATAATTAAAAGCAGCTCAAAAAAAAAAAAAAGGCAGCTCAAAGCACACGCCGGAAGGTATTGGGCATTTTGCTCATAAACAGAGAATGCAGGAAAGGAGATGTTCTGTGATGGTTCTAAAGCGTGAAGACGCATGGATGGTCCTTTCTGGCTCTCTTGCTCCCTTCCCTCCCCATCCTGGGTTTGTGCAAAGCAAACAGAAAGGGCTATTTCACCCCTGCAACCTCCAGTTGCAGCCCCACCTGGAAGGGCATCAGGACTCACACCACCCCCACCCCCCACCCCCACCTTGGAGAGAGAAGCTTGGGAGAGAGAAGCTTGAAAAGTACGTGGGCATCGTTCTGAATCCCAGCTTTGCCATGAGGATGGATCCCCTCGGTCACCCACATCTCCTGCATGCAGTGGGAACAGCAATCTCTCCAAGGAAGACTGCTCTGACCTTGACCAGAGGCGAACACACCCACAGTGCCCAGCACAGCGCCTTCATATTAGCCGTGATCCAAACTGCTACGGGTGCGCTCAAGACTGTGACAGCGATCTTAAGCAGCCCAGAGCAAAATTAGGATGTGGGCAGTTTGTTTTCAGGGCAGCTGGAACTTATATTTCTGCTTCTTCCCTTCCACTGTGGGCTCCTCACTCCCAGGAACCAACACTGTCACAGATTAGCATCTGTGTAGTTTCAAACACACCTGTCTTCTGACCCAACTTCTCTGCGTCATGCTTACTAAATACACTGACTCTCGTCTAAGCATCAGCGACCACAAGGGACTGCATGTGCATTCCAACAGGTACGATTTGCATTTTATCTGAGACTCAAATGCTTTAAACCAGGAGTAGCAGATGCCTGGTACCAACAGTCTTCCTGTGCTCAGAGCAGACATCCCACATTGACTGTGGGATTCAATCCCTTGGAGCCTAGACCAGACTTCTGTCTTTCCTAACATCTCTGCTGGTCGAGACAGGCTGTGGATTGGGCACACAGAACAAAACCAGGTTATTGTGTCTGCCTTAACTTAAAGGCATAATGAGAGATTCTGAATGGGGAGTGAGGAAACTCAAGGTACCACCTTTGCGTTCAAGTGGCACGCTCCCTAGAGGGGCCGCGCAGTATACCAGTTTGTAAGTTAGAACACCAGCCTGAGCGCTCTGCCTTGTACGGACTGTGTGACCTTCAGTGTACCCCTGAGCCCCTCTGCTAGTTTTTGCATCAGTAAAACCATAATACTTATTTCACAGTGTTAATGAGTGGTTGCAAGTTTTTAGAAGGGTCCTTGGCCTACAATAAGCTCTGCTCAACTGATGTTAGTTGTCATAATGATCAATCACTATTCCTCAAGTCACAGCACACACCCAGGCCCCTGAAGGCACCTCCAGAGAGGCTGAGAATCTTAAGAACACAAAGAATGCAGGCTGAGGACTGTCAATGGCCTCGATGGTTACATTAAACAAAAGATGAGACAGGAGGAGGTTGGTCTGTGATTTCGCTTACAAAGTGCGACTAGGAAGAACTCCTTAGATGCCCAGTCACTTTTGAAGAAAGTGAAAGTTGCTCAGTCATGTGTGACTCTTTGCCACCGCATGGACTGGGGCCTGCCAGGCTACTTGTCCATGGAATTCTCCAGGCAAGAATACTGGGGTGGGCTGCTGTTCCCTTCTCCAGGGGAGCTTCCCAACCCAGGGATCGAACTCAGGTCTCTGCATCAAAGGTGGATTCTTCACTGTCTGAGCCACCAGGGCAGCCTTTTAAAGAGGTAAGGTATTTTTCAGTGCATTTTTTTTTTTTTTTTTTTTTTTTTAGTTTGCCAAGCCCCAGGTAGGGCTAATGATAAAGAACCCACCTGCCAGTGCAGAAGACATGAGAGATGTGGGTTTGATCTCTGCGTCGGGAAGATCCCCTGGAGGAGGGCATTGCAGTTATTCTTGCCTGGAGAATCCCATGGATAGAGGAACCTGGCAGGCTACAGTCCATAGGGTCACACAGAGTCGGACACAACTGAAGCAGCTTAGCACAGAAGGAAGGGAATAACACTGCTATTTATTACCAGTCAGTGCTGGCCAGATGAAATGAGATTCTACTGATACTAAGCACAAATTGAAATAAGCCAGGTGGCACCAGCCATCGCTGGGACAATTAGAATTGCAGGAGCTACAAAAAGCAGGAGCATCCCTGACCCACGCTGTCACTCTGGTTTACAAGGTTCTCACCAGTGACAGGCAGGGGCCAAACGTCTCGGCCGAGAGGGAAGCACGAGGTGAAATTCACAAGGGTCTGTGCTCACAGTGTAGCGGGCAGAACTAGCACTGCAGTTTTCTGCATTTTCCAAAACTATTTTTGGAAATTACTGCAGTGAGGCTCTTACCGAGTTCAAGGAAATGAACTAGCATGGAAATCAGGCTGGGTTTGTTTTTCTTCAAGTGTAGGTGAGGGTGGGGGTAGCTGACACAGGAACAATGATGGATTAACTGCACATCTGGTTTGTATCCAGAAATATAATCGGTTTGAGCCTGCTTGGTCTTCGTTATTTATCAGCTTTGTATTTAAAAAAAAAAAATAAAGAGAGGAGAGAGAGAATAAAATGGAATCTGTTCAATAAAGAATTGCCAAGGACAAACTTGAAATGAATGAACTCTCAGTGTACAAAAGCAACATTTCTGAGAAAAAAGAAACTGAGCGTGATAAATTACTAAAGCTGTTAATAAAGCTATTTTTGCATGGGTGAAACAGTCCAAAGTATTTTTAAGTAGCAAAAAGGTAATGTCTTTGAAAAGTGGGGTAGGATTATTAACAGAACAGCTTTAACACTGTTGCGGGGTTACTTGTCTCTCAAGGTCTCCATGTCTTTGTTTGGTTAAGAATATTGTGAGCCAGTGCCAAATTCTCAAGTACTCTTGAGTTTCTACTTTATACTTTGCAGATATCAAACTCAAACCCATCCTAGTGAGGTCGTTTAGATATTTGGGAATAGGTAGCTGACAATATTGTTAATGTTCTTACTTAAGCAATTACACAGCAGATTAAGGACGTCAACAGGAAGGTGTCTTTTATGCTGTATTTTATGGTTAAACGGCGCATTTCAGGATGACAACAAACTGTAATCGCATATTCATGTAATTTTAGGATGAAATCAATTTCTTGCAAACACAATTATTGTTACATAATTCTCCCACCTGTTTACAACTTCCCTTGAATTAAATTAAAATGCAATTTCACATTAACTTAAAATGTCATTTCAGAAGGAGACATTTCCTATAAAACTCCACACTGATAACAATCTCCCGAAATCAGTGTGATTGACAAGAAACCATAAATCTGTTCAACAGTCATGATTTGGGATCAGATTTAAGGCACTCTGTGCCACCTTCAAGGCTCAATGATGCCAGGTTTTGACGTGTTCAAAGTGTTTGGAGATGAGTAAGACCTTTTCTAGTTGTTCTGTAAGTACAAATGCCAGAGCTAGCAAAGAAAAATATACTGGACCCCAGTGATATTTGATTTCAAATATATAACGATTCATTTTTTTAGTTTAGGATGAGATACTTTTTCATTTAAGTGTGCCCCCCAAACTACATGGAGCATATTTTACTAAAAGTGAGAGAGAAACAGAGGCTAACTTTTTTAGTATTGAATAAAATTATATTCCAGTATACATATGTCCCATGCAATATTTGGGACATACTTATATCTAAAAAATGATCCACTGCATATCTGAAATTCAAATTCCACTCCGTGGCCTACATCTTCATTTGAGAAATCTGACACCCCTCTCCACAAACCTTGGTCAAAGTGAGGTAGCAGAGGTGGCACTGGTCTTGTTCCTCTTTCGGATCCGAACACCAGGCCCAAATCCAGGTGTCTCCTTGCATGCCCACAGATACTGCTAGGTAAACCCACAGATGGAGGCGAAGCTCAGCCAAAATAAGATCTAGCTGATTGATTACATAAATCTTATGCCTAGGGACAGTTTTCCTTGCAGGGATCAGGCCAAATTTGTAAAGGTCAAGCTATTTTCGTTCACTGTGAAGAGATGTGAATTTCTTTTTCAATTCCACATATCGAGGTTGATAAACTTCTTTCCTCTCTCCTTCCCCTTTCATTCCTTTTCTTTCTTCTCTCTTCCCTTCCTTCCTCCTTCCCCTCTTTCTTGCTGCAGTCATCACTCTTTTCTGCGCACACAGAATCTCTAGTTGCAGTTTGTGAATTCTTAATAGCAGCAGTTGAGATCTTTAGCTGTGGCATATGGTGTTTAGCTCTTTGACCAGGGATTGAACCCCTGGATTTGCAGCATGGAGTCTTAGCCACTGGACCACCAGGGAAGTCCTGATCACTCATTTTCAACAAGCAGTAAAGAACAATAATCACACCATTCAGAAACACATATTTTTACTGAGCCAAACACGATACCAAGGGCAACTTGTTTTATCCTCACAGCAATTCTGGAAACTAAGAATTTTTGTTTTCTTCCATTTTATATGGAGAATACAGAGGATCAGAGATGCAAAGTAAGCAGTCCAGCATCACACAGCTTAGAGGGGAGGCGATACTTGTCTGTGGGGCTCTCTGTGTCCAGGTGCTGTGTCCTAGAACTGTACAGAGTGAGGAAGAAGGAACACAAAAATTAAATGCTACATTTCCTACCCTGGAAAGAGACATGTTTCCAAGAATCACTTTTTTTTTTTTTTTTTTGCGGACGATGCTCTGTGATCACTATGCAAAAAGCATCATGAACATGAAAAAGAGCCAGAGAGGAGGCAGATGCAAAGAGCAATTGGAGTGATCCGGCCATTTATAATGATGATGTATCTGTATTTCTAATAATGTGGAGAGATACTCATGCCATGTGAAGAACATGGAAAGAATGCAGATGCTCAAACAGGTGAGGAGACGAGGCTTGCAGGACGCAGCGGAGCTCGGATTCGAGGCCAGGACCTCCTGACTCTCACTCCAAGGTCTCCAAGTGTTGCCCACCTGTTCCCTAAGACTGAGCTCCCTGGGAACACAAACCACAGATTAACCTGTAACAACACCTCAGCGGGTTGGATCCACTGGTACTTGTTTAGCAGAAACTTGGGAAAAAACCAACTTTCTTGCTTTCAAGGAGCAAAAGACTTTTGCTTGTGTCCCCAAAAGAGTCACCAGCCACCTGAAGAAAATGAGGGAGTGAATGTGAATCAAATCTTCAGTCTAGCTCCATCACAGAAAACACAACTGCAGTTAATAATGGTGTTTATAGAAAAATTCTCATGAGAAAGGGGCCAGAGAATTGAACAGAACACACCCAACTAACACTTAGCGAAAACAGTTGGTGAAAATGCTATGGCTAGTGAATGACAGTGGTCTTCTTCTCTTGCTGATAATTTGGGGCAATTGCATCCAAATGCTAGCCCATTGATTTCCACTCCAATCTGTGCCCCCATGCTGGGTGAGCTGGCTGGCATAAACATAAGTTTGCTATGGGGAGACGGGTAACACACTCAAAAAGAGATCCAGGCAATTCCTGCCTCCACCATTAAAAATGGAACTAAAATGCCGCTCCACATTACCCTCGAAAGAAAACACTCTCAGCGTGTAAGAGAACCCACTCTAGCACTCCCAGGGCGCCCATAATAGATTAGTGGGTTAAGCTCTTCAATTCAGTCCCCCCTGGCTGTAAAAACTACTTCTGGCATTTTCTAGAATCCTTTATATTTCTCCTTCATATTTGTGATGCTGAACAGGGATACTGACAATGTTTTCAACAGTGATAGATGATCAATATCCGGTCCCTATGAGCACGCCACTATACTCTCAATATTAGCACCGCTTTTTTGTAGACTGGAAGTGCCCAGTGCATCCAAAAGGCTGTCGCTGGCTTTGAACGATTCCTATGGCATTTGAGAGGAAGGAGACCCTGTCTTCCTTTAAAGAAAGCCAAGTTCAGCTCTCCGTCACATTTTCAAGGTCATATGCCTTAGCAACCAAGATCTGTTGAGTCAAAGACACACAAGGGAGGCAGGAAGGTTATCTGGAAGCATTTGGGGACACTGTGTGTTGTCATATCCGGGGAGAGGGTGCCATCGGCATCTTGTGGGTCGAGGACAAGCATGCGGCTCAACATCCTACAACACGCAGGGCAGGCCCCACCGCAAGGAGCCACCTGACCCCAAACGTCGAGACCGCCTGTACCGAGAATTCTGGGACAGAAATCAACAGAATAAGCTTGTAATGCCTTTGCCTCACAAATCCCTCGGCCCCAAATGCAACACACCTCCCCTTAATCTACAGGACAGGGAGCAGACTTTATTCGCACACTATTCTGCGCCTAAGTCCAGGCTCTTACCTGCATTACAGGCATTCTTTGATGAATGTGACCACTTGCAGAAAACATTCACCTTTCTTCAGGGACCCTACTTCCCACTCCCAAGTTTTAAACTTCTGGGGTCCTAAGAATGTGGAAAGAAATGCTGTTTTTCTTTGCCTAGTGCGCATCTCATGAGTTGGCACTGAAAGACTAAAGCAAAGCAGACTTTGGTGAGAAGACGGACACGGACTGACAGGCGGTCTTACAAGGTAAGAACTTAGTGGGAATAGAGGTGTTTTCTTTTTTTAGTAGGCTGAGCTGTGCTAAGCTATTACAGTTAGTAATTCTACAGTTAAAGACTTCTATTTCATGGAAAACATTTGCTAAACAGAAGATCAGGCAATGAGTCAGAGAATGAAAGAATTACTAACACGGAGTTCCAATGTTTATGAGAAATTTACATCTGGGAGAACTTCTCTCTCTTAATCCACACTGCCAAGGGAAAACCATAAAGTGAACATAGATGAATAAGGAGCAAAGTTGAGGCATCAAAATCCATAAGTCTAAGAGCTTTAGGAAAGGAAAAATCTTTGGTCTTCTACAGATACTCTGCATTTCCATAAAATAAAGAGACCAACTCCAAAGGCAAACTCAAAAAACGCAGCTCACTGTTCACAGTGACTTGCTTTGGGGGGCTGGGGGGGGGGGTTGCTCTATTTGCTCTTGCTGCTCCGTAAGAAAAACCCAAAAGGTGGTATCTTAAAACAACAGCATTTTCTTTTTTTTTGTTTGGTGGAGGGGGTGTCTCAAAAATCTGCAGTTTGGACAGGGCACTGGGGTGGCAGATGGGGAGTGATTCATCTCTGACACCCGGTATCCGGGGCCCGAACTGGAATGACTCCCAGGGGATTCCTGGGAAGAAGGCCAAGCACCTCACCCGCCATAAGCCCTTTTCACAGGGTGAACTTGGGCTTCCTTCAACATGGCAGCTTCCGGGTAGTCAGACTTCTTATATGGTAACTCAGAACTCCAAGGGCAGGTATTCCAAGATACCTGGGCGGAATCTGTAAGGCTTTCTGTGACACAGCTTTGGAGAACCTGCTGCGTTGCTTCTGCCACATCCTATTTGCTAAGCAAGTCGCTAAGAGCAGCCTAGAACCGGAAGGAGAGGAATTCAAACTCTACTTCGTAACTGGGAAATAGCAAAAAATTTGCATCCATCTTAAATGAATCTTAATGTTAATTCAGCTAATATATAACGTTAATGCGAAAGCCTGACTAAAACATTATAAACCATAAAATAGAAAAATAGGCTGTGCCAGGGTAATCTTTGTTACCGTTTGCTTTATTCAAAATGAAATGGTGAACATTTAATTGAAGAGCTTTATTTCTTTTACCTATTGTATCTTACACTGATTCTTTGGCCTCATTATCACTGGCTACTGTTGGACATTAATGCCATTTTAGATCTTTAATGAAATACATAAACTCCACAGGAGAACTGTTTTCAGGGCATTTCATCTGCCTATAAGTAAGAGCAGACAGATTATACAAACCTTCAAAATATAGAAAATCTCACTTGACATTTGTTGAAATTGATTCTAATTCTAGAACTTTCTACTGCATTCTATAAAGTCTTCGGATCATTTTCCACCACCCTTTACATATCTATAGTTAGTTCCAGAAAATAATGCTTTCTGTTTCTCAAATCCAAAATTCCAGTAATTGCCTTTGGAAGAGTTTCTCCTTACTGTCATCTTAAAACAGAAATCACAACAAAAGGTTTTCTCCCCCCTTCTTTAGGAAGCCACCGAATACTTTCTACAAAAGACTGAAACTCCTAAAATGCCAAGAAAGATGAGGAACAAAAACAGCCAGGGGATATGTTTTGCAGTCCTAACTAAAACAATAGCGATTTAAGTAGCTATCATATAGACACTTGATGAATCCTTTTATTATCTCTGAAAGATTCCCCGCTGTAGCATGCTTTTGTGGGTAAAGAGCTATATATTGGGACATGCAGCTCATAATTATGTCAGCCTAACCACAGCTAACACTGACAGCCTAAAACATTAAAGATTTTACACAGTAAGTGCAGAATACAGCTACTTTTATTGGCTCAGAGAGCAGGTATCAATTATAATGAGGTAATAAAATTTGCAGCCAGTGTTCATGTCCTGCTCTGATTTCCTCCCCTTCCTTAAGATAATAAGAGCAGAGAAAGGAAAGGGGAAAAATCCTCTTAGCTCTAACTTCTCACTGACTCCTTGCAAGCTCTCACTTTGTATGGCTGGAGTGCCATAAAGCTGTGTGCTTCCTTGGGTTTTCCTGCTGGCAAATTCTGCCTTCCTAATGTAGAAGCTGCAATTTCCTGCAGCACACCTAACAAGTCAGATCGTCCTGGTCCCTGGATTAATGGTTTTCATTTGCATAACTGCAAGTGGAAGGTGGCCCTCCCAAGCCAGCAACCTCTAAGTGGCACTTACTGATGAGATGCAAAAGCCTCTAAAAGGGTTCCTCAACCTAAACCAATTTGTAAAGTTGTTTTGTTATTTCAAACATTAAAGAAATTAAAGTGATCGGAGTATAATTAGATTAATATTCATATCTTCCAAGTTGCTTTAATTCTAATATTAAAAAGATTAAACATCCACTCAGAGGATTAAGCAAAAAGTCAAGCGGTAGCAACACATTTACATTACCTTACTGTGCAAATTATAAACCTAATTAATCTAAAGTTTCCTACAAATTGAATTGGATATTCATTCACAGGCTGTGCTTTAGGTACTTAAAATTCACTTCTATTTTGTTTCCTTAGTGTGTAGGGACGGCAGGGCAACGCTTCTGTGATGGACGAATCACATTAGAATGGCTTCATTTGAGTTCTAATTGGTGGAAATTTAATCCCAACATAAATTCATGTAGGCAAAAAAAAACAAAACAAAACTAAAGGCTTTGTAATTATGTATGTGTGCAATAAAAAACACGCTCTGCCTCCACTTCTAGTAGCTGCAGATAAAATCCCAAAAAGCAATCCAGGTGCTTCTTCACACAAGCTTTGAGTTTGTGTTTTCTCCTTATATTGCAGAGAATATGACAGAAAGATTCCATCCTTTTCTTTCATATTCTGTAACTAAGAGTATCTAATTACTTCGGTCTGCACCCCACCCACTTACTGATAGCCGGTCAGGCATGAGCGGGCCCCACCCCATCCTGGATGGTCTGTCTTTCCCTGCCCCACCTGCACACTGGTCAGCAGGGCCCGCCCAGAGACCCTTCCTCTTGTGGTCCAGGACCACGCTAGGTTTCCAGCCATATCAGGACCAAGCAAGACAAAACCTCCAGCGCAAGGCTGGCACAGGCGCACCAAAACCTAAAGGTGACTCAAGGAAACCCGGGGTTCATGAGGCCCTATTTGAAAATAAATTAGCATTGATCTGTCCTGTCATGGGTTTTGCTTGGGTGCTTATGGGTACGCGCCTGCACACTAGGAGAAGTTAGAGAACCTAAAGCTGTCAATCAACTTGTCAGTCAAATGACACAGGACGCCTGGAGGGACCCCCACTCTAAAAAAAACCCCCACCCACTGCAGGGCCGCTCTGGTTCCCAGACAGGCCACTCTCACCCCTTTCTGGGAATGTGTTTTTCACTGTGCTTAATAACTGCACATGCCTTTCGAATTAATTCCTTCCCTCAAGAGGGCAAGAACTGAGGAAATCATTATTCTACTGGTGATAAAGTATCAAACTCCCTAAAATATCAAACATACTCCATGGTCTCCCTGAAATGGGTGAATCAACTGTGTCGATTTCAGACCAAGTCCCGCTATATTAGTACTGATAATTCTCTTCTCACCATTAAGTACCTGGGCAATGGAATGGGAATGATACTATTTAGGCACTTCCTGTATTCTCGGCTCTATGTTAAGTGCTTTCCTTGGATTACTGGAGTGAATTGGTTGTCATGGCTTGCAGGGTCTTAGTTCTTCACCCAGGGATTGAACCCAGGACCTCAGCAGTGAAAGCGTGGAGTCCTAACCTCTGGGCAACCAGAGAATTCCCAAGACACAGGTTTTATTACAGCCTCCGATGCATAATGCAGAAATCTTTGGTGACTCCATTTCCCAAGAAAAGCTTCCTTTCCCAGAGTAGACTAATATTTATTCCTCTCAAGACAAGTTTTCCTCCCAACGGATTCAAATGTCAAGCCGCACAAATATTCCTTTTTCAGCATGAAGCAATGCAAAGAGCAGGAATGGAGTTCATGCCCATTTATTTTATTGTGGTGAGGATAACAGATATGATGGCTATGGTTTCCTCAGGAATAACCCTGCTTGTAGCGGTAATGGGAAAGCTTGTGACGTGTGATTTGGGTGAGAGTCCTGAGTTCACAAGGAACATTCAAGGCTGCTAATCTGGACTGTAACTTCACATTTCTCCTCCACTGCTTAGCTTTCTGTGGAGCTTAGATTGACGAGTGCAGGTGATAACTGTCAGCTCACCTGGCAGAGCCCACCGTGAGGAGTGTGCCAGTCCATCTTATGTGTCCTGAGGAGGGGGACGCGCTGGGTCTTCAACAAGTTCATCCCAGGCTCATCTCCCACCTCGGCCCTTACCCCCACAATCTACTCTACCCAACAAGTTCTGCCAGATTAGTCTTTTTGTTTCCCCATTGCAAATCAAATCACATCACTCTTGTTCTTAGAAAGCGGGAACAGCTTCTTGCTCAGCCCAGACACAAACAAAAGGTCCTGCTGGATCCCCACCCTCGTGGGTGCCGTGGCCTTTGCCGCATCACTCTGCAGTGCCCTCCGCCCTGTGTCTGTCACGTGACTCGTCTCGGGCCACAGAATGTGGTAGAAAGCGCAGGTCCACCAGTTCTGCCTGCAGACCTCAAGAGACCTTATGTATTGCACTTGCCATTTGTGCGTCTGTCACTGTCAGGAGAAATTTACACCTGCTCTAGCCCAGTTGGTTCCAGAAGGCTGCGGATCATGTCTAAGGTGTCACGTCCAGCCTCGGGCAGAAGCCCCAGTGGATCCAAGGATGCTTGAGTGAAACTACCAACCTGCAGACCCAGAAGGAAGTCCTGCTGGGCCTGGCAAGGCCAGAGGAACAGCGCAGCCAGGCCCAGCCGAGCCCTGCTGGGCCCCACGGCTTTACGCCTCTGATACGGGCATGCTTTGTTAGGCAGCGGCAGGAACCCCAGTACTGGCCCACGATCCACTTTCGAGGCTCACACAAGCTGCTCCGTTTCATCTCATGCTAGGGTTCTAGCATGCTCTCTTTCCGGCCATGCAGCCTCCCTCAGCTCCAACACGACATGTTTTTCCCGCCCTGGAGTCTTTGCCTGTCCAGTTCCCCCATTATGGAGTCCTCCCATCACTCTACACCCTTTTCCATGGCTGGTCACTGCTCACTATTCACCTTTCAACTCATCAGTCATCTAGGAGAATCCCCGAGAGCACGCCATCTACACTCGGCTCCCTGGTCACTCGCTATGGAAAGTCCCCAAGGAAACGCAAATATGTTACAGATGCGCACAGTACTGACTCCCCTCAGGGTGTTGGATCTTTCAGGTGCCAACCCTGGGCAGCCTCATGCATTTAACTCAGTGGTACTGAACAAATTTTGTCTGTGCCCTGGTGTGAAAAAGTTGGCAGGTGCCATTTATATCAGCATGGCTTACTTCTTTCACGTCATTTGCCACAGTCTAAAATTATCCCTTCGCTTCAAAAAACTAAGTGATTTGCATACATTGTCTGCCCCGATCCACTAGACTAACAGTTGGCAAAATCTGGCCCACTGCCTGTTTTTATAAATAAAGTTTTATTGGCACATAGCCACGCCCACCATTTATGCACATGGCAGCTTTCACACCACAGTGACACAGCTGAGGGTTTGAGACAGAACTTGCTTGATCCACAAAGCCTAAAATATTTACTTGCTGTTGTTGTTTAGTTGTCAAGACGTGTCCTATCTCTTTAGAGACTATAACCCACCAGGCTCTTCTGTCCATGGATTTCCTGGGCCAGAATACTGGAGTGGGTTGCCATTTCCTTCTCCAGGGGATCTTCTCGACCCAGGGAGGGCACACTGCTTCTCCTGCATCGGCAGGCAGGTTCCTTACCACTGAGCCACCACATTTACTATCTGGTCCTTTATAGACAGTTTGTTGATTGTTGCGTTAGATTATAAACTGTCCGAGGATAGAAACCTTGTTTGTTTGGGTCACTTCTGTGTCTTGCATACCTAGGATGGCACCTGTCACCTAACAGGTCCTCAGTGTATATCCAGCGATGGATGAATTGGGACTCTGGCAGACGCAGGTGTTTAACTCCCATCTCCAAGCATTAGGACAGCCACAATGCTGGTGACCTCTAAGTGTCCCTTGGACTTCTCGGGAAGAAAATACCGAGGCTGCCTCCACCAATGGCAGGAGGAGTGCTTGGTCTGCATCTGCAGCGGCCAAGACAATTTGAAAGTTTGAAGAAATGAGGAAAAACTCAAAAGTTCAATTTCCTTGAATAAGCAATTGATGCTTTAGAGTATAATTATCAGGAAAAAAAAGAAGGGGGAATAAAAAAACAAGCCAACACATTGTTTAGCATATGTTATGTTAATGGCAGGTTAGGATGGCCCACTGTGCATAATTTAGACAAACAATTGATACCAAATTTTAATATATATATGTGATTACTGCTACAGAAACCCACCACCACGACAAAACACAGGAGGGCTCATAATAGGTGCATGTGAACTCTGAAGGCCTAATTACATCACGGGGGAGGGGAAACAGAGGCTGCTGAACCAAGCAGAAAACGGGGGTAATTTGCAAACAGGTAGAGTGGAGGTCCAGGTGTGCGGTACGTGTGTGGGGCTGCAGGGGCTCGGGGCCCCAGCTTCCACCTGGCTTTGCAAGGATGGAGAGCTTCAGGATCACTTCCCTCGGCTGAAAACATGACCTCCCAGCCCCAGACAGGGCAGCTCCCTCCTGGCCCGCCCTCCAGCTCAAAACGAGAAAGCGGAGGACCAGCTTTTCCAAGGAAGCTTCTCCCTGCTTCCTCCGATTTAAAAAAAAAAAAAAAAAAAGGCTTTTTTCATGTCTGTGATCTCAGACCCTTTCCTCTCGTATCTTGGTGTGATGCCCCTGGAGACCTGAGTTCCTGGCTCTTGAGAGAGGCTCGTCTAGAGCCTTTCTGACCATTGGACTGAAGTGTTTGCGAGCGCTTTCTGGTTAGATATTCTATAAGTGAGTCTCTCCTCCGTGGAGGGGAGGTTCTGAGCCCTGGTGACTGCTCAGTAGTTGCGGTTCTAACTTCAGAGTCTGTGAATCTGAGTCACTGAGTCGTCAGATTCCGTCCCCCTCATCAAACAGGATTGCAAACCTGCTTACGTCATGGTCATGCCGAGCTCCGGCATCACCAAGGTAGTGAGACTGGGTCACAGACGTCACCCACACGTCACCAAGCGTCCACAGCAGAGCCGCCCCGGGAGGCGCCGTGGCATCCGAGTTCACAGCAGCCAGACCGACAACAAAGCAAAGAAGTCATCAGGGCAGACCAAGGAGAAAGTCACCAAGGTCTGTCTCATCTCTCATGCCTCCCATTGGAGTCTGGGTTGTAATGGGTAGAGTCGTGTCTCACCCAGATTCAAGTCCTTCCCAGAACCTCAGAATATGACCTCATTCAGAAACAGATCTTTATTTTGCTGATGTGAAATTAGTTGGGACGGGATGGGAGGCCTGATGTCCTTCAGAGAAGAGGCGGAAAAACCCAGCAACAGAGACGCAGGGGGAATGGCTATGTGATGGAGCAGAGACTGGACTGGTGGGTCCATGGGTCCACAAGCAGAGCAGGGTCGAGGGTGGTTGGCATCAGCAGAACTGAGCAAGAGGGGAGGGAGGAGATCTCCCCAGAGCCTTTAGAGCAGAGGTCCCCAACCCCTAGGATGCACACTGGTACTGGCCCACGGCCTGTTAGGAACCGGGCCGCGAAGCAGGTGAGCGGCAGGCGAGCGACTGGCTTCCTTTGTATTTACAGCTGTGCCCCATCGCGTGCATCTCCGCAGTACATGGAAAAACTATCTTCCACGAAACCGGTCTCTGGTGCCAGAAAGGTTGGGGACCACTGCTTTAGAGGGAGCATGGCCCTGCTTATGCCTTGATTGCAGACATGCAGACATCTGCCTCCAGCACTATGAGATGATACGCTTCTGTTGTTTCAGGCCTCTGGGTTTGTGACAATTTGTGACTGCAGCCCGAGGGAAGGAAAGCAGGGCCATTTAGATAATAAAACCTAAGGCTCTTGGGGCTTCCCTGATGGTTCAGATGGTAAAGAACCCGCCTGCAATGCAGGAGACCTGGGTTCCATCCCTGGGTTGGGAAGATCCCCTAGACAATGGAAAGGTTACCCACTCTAGCATTCTTGCCTGCAGAATCTCATGGACAGAGGAACCTGGCGGGCTACAGTCCATGGGGTTGCAAAGAGTCAGACAGGACTGAGCAATTAACACACACACATACACACACACACAAGGCTTTGTAGCCCTAGAGAGTCATCTTAGACACCACTGACACTTTCTTTTTTTATGGTCGAATAAGCTTAAATAGAGACACTAAATGGTTTCAGGTGACAACTCTTATATCTGCGTATCTCCAGTGACTGACCCTTCCACCCGGTCACATGACCCTTGCCATGGCAATTCACACTTATGTCGAAAGCGCTCCATCAATATTCCTACAGACAAGGATGGGTGGGAGGTAGAATAATGCCCCTGCCATGTCCATACCCTAGGTGTGTCACTTGGCACCTCTGTCCATTTCTTGAGAGGACCCCTCACCTCCCAAGATCACCAGGTCCAGGCTACATTCCAGGCTACAAGCAGGACAGCTGGGCTCATCCTCACCAGGACAGTGAGACTCCCTCTTCCCCCCCAGTTAGGTTGAATGTCCAGCGAGTCTTCAATGGTCTCAGAGGCTGCACACTTGCTTCTGTGCCCTTGGAAGGGTATGTATGTCACCCAAGCACTCTGTTCTAATGTGTAATCACAGGTGAACATAGAGTTCCCACCAATGGTGAGCTTTGAGGCCAAATCACATTGATGGGAGCAGATAACCTTTCTGCAGAGCTTAGCATCATCCAGCACTCACTGGCGCTAATTTCCACCTTTTCCCTTTTATTGAGAAGTTACCATATGGGAGAATCCTTACACACATCATCTCACTGGTTATGATACCAACACCACGAAATGGGGCACTGTGATTGGCCCCATTTTACACATGGGGAGACTGGGATTCTGGTGATGCCAAGCAAATGTCATCAGGGTCACAGTAAGTGGCGGGGCTAGGACGTGAAGTCGAGCATGCTGGACTCCGGAGTCCATGCTCCTTGGCGTTCTTCTGTGCTCACCTGGACCTTCCTCAACCTCCATCCCCTCCACGGGGTTCCTGCTGGGAGCACGCCAGCTGGAACTTCACGACTTTCAAACATGTTTCAAAGGTCATTGCCTTCTCACTTCAAATATGTTTGCTGACTGCCGAAACTGTGAGCCTAAACAGACTTCCCTGAATTCGGGAGACGTGCTATTTGGAGATTCCTACTATTCATCCCCTTCCTTTTGCATTATAATAATGTTCCCGCCTCCTCTAAGTAGCCGATCTGCCCTGCAACTCTCAGGCCATGGGTATGGGTGAGGCTGATGCCATGTCCCTGCTCCAAGAGTGAAACAGAGCTATAACTAGTCAAGGGAGTTTCATGGTCCCGGGCCACAGTGCCTAGAAGGACATGTGTCCAGACTGATCCAGGCAGATTCAATGAGCCACAGCCCCAGTCTTCTGGGCAAACTACTGGTAGCAGTGGCCAGAGGGTAATCTGTTGACAGAATTTGCTCTGGACATCTCGGTAGGATATAAGCCAAGGGCTGCTACAGGAGGAAGGCATCTCTTAGAATAAAGCTACCACAGAAGAAATCAAAAACTGAGAAATGGTCAGAGAACGTTTTCTCATCATATCATTTCAGCACCTGGATCCAGCTATGCCTGAAGTGAGACCTACCCCAGGACTCGTCACTTACTGATCCAAAGCAGTTCCTTTTTCTCCCCAAATTTATTTTGACTTGGGTTCAATCCTGGCTCCTAGCCCTCATCCCTGGTCTTAGTTTTGCCTTCAGAATCCACAAAGGACAAGTCAAACTCCCCTGGAGAAAAATCTTATATAAATAAAAAACGATTATAAAGAATCTCTAGTTTCCACTACTATGCCACCACCTCTATTTCTCCAGTAGCTTTAATTCACTGTCATTTCCTGGCACCTTCACAGGAAACTAGTTATACTTAGATTTATTTTTCTTTCTTTTTTCAACTTACATCACCATTCAAACTATGCCTCACGTATGTTCAGATATAAGTAGCCGAAATCAGCACCTCTCACCTGCCCACGTGTCCAGGAAGCATTCGCCACAAAGGAAACGGCAGTGCCCAGGTATGATGGGAACCGTCTTTACAACAGCGAGGTTGTCCATGACATCACTGAACAGGCAGGGTCAGAAGCAAAGACCGAGAGAGAATCTTAACAGACGGGCAGGAAGGATGAGAACACGAGTGTCCTTATGTGTTTGCCCATTGTGGAATTCTGATTCATCATCCGAAAACCCAGGGACACATGAATGGAAGTAGCAAAAGCTATTTTAATTTGAGCTATCGTTCTGTGTGTGGGTTTCATTTTTATTTTGGGGGGTATCGATATTTGCACAGAAATTTACATCGTGTTAGATGAATGTACATTTAAGAAATCGAGAGTATCAGGGAAGAAGAGAATAAAAGAAAATAAATAATCTGGGTCTTCAGTTCCCCTCCCACAAATTCATCCTGTAACGATTCTTGCAAAACCTTCTGCCCACTGGAACGCTGTGCGTATGATTAACTGCACATGAGCCCAACAGCCTGCATATGCAGTTAATTTGCTCCAAATTTCTATGCTGCATTATAACCCTAATGATCACTAATAATAGACAAACCCACATTTTATTGAGTAAGTAATTTGAGACATTATGATTTTTATCATGCGAATAGGATCAGGCTGACCAATTTACACTGGGCAGAGGAAGATAAATAACTAGGGAATCAATCTCTCCAGCAGCGGGCTCCGTCTCTTAGCGAAATGATATGCATTGATTGGGAAGGAGGACCAGCTCTGAGTCCTGCTGCAGGCGCGAGGGTCAATGTGCTTCCGTGTTTCCAGCCAAAGGTCGGGTGGGCAGAGCACTTCTACCTGTGTCACGACCGGAAAGACCAAGGTGAGGCTCAGCTTTGGGCAGAGTGTAGGAAAGAAGGGGCTCTGTGGTCAGCAGACAGAGGTGACAACCCAGCTTGCCCTCCACTCACCACGTGACCTTGGGTAATTCGCTGAAGCTGTCTGAGCCGCCACCTGTGAGAGCATCCTGGCTCTAGGTGGAGGAACTGCGAGTGAAGCAAGAAGATGTGGGGGCAGGCACCTGGCACGGGGCAGACAGTGAACTAATCCTTCCTCCACCTTCTACGAGCAGGATGGGAGATGCACAGATTTTACATCCATTTTGTAGGAAGAAGCAGGGTGAATTTCCTGTTCATTTTCATAAAAGAAACCACGGGGGTCCTTAAGACAGCAGAAAACAATGACTGGGCTCCTCCGAGCTCTCTAAACACGGATGAGAGAGCAGCGAGGAAGTGGAGCTGGGAAGTACGCTATTTATCACTCCTAGAACATCTGCCTGGATTTTGTCTGCAAACTAGAGCCAAGCGATTTGGAATGAAAAAACAAAAGCGGAGAGTCGAACCTGGGATTCAAATCTAAGGCCGAACCCTGAATCCCGTCATCCCCCTGCCGTCCATGGGGATGGGTGTGTCTCTCTGAGCTGGGACTGCTCTTGGTGGCCTGTTTCTGACCCCACTTACTTGAAATTCTTTCTGACCCCACTTACTTGAAATTCAGATCCTGTGTTCCAGGGAAACGGCTCTCTCTTCCCTGGCAGGCCTTGGCCCTCCCTGGCCTCTGGGTCTGCAAATGTAAGGAGCTGATCCCCGCTGCTCCATGATCCAGGTCCCTAGGGACACCTGGGCACACCATGGGTCTTGGGTCTGACTTGGGCAGGCCACTCTCGGGGGATTCAAGAGGAGTGGTGGGCAAAGTCCCTCCATCAAGGGAGCCGCACTCAGCCAGAGGGGACAAGGTCTGATAGGAGGTGATGACCAGAGGCTGGAGGAGGCAGGCAGCGGTGCTGGCAAGATGAAGCACCTTACAGAGGAAGGGAGCCAAGAACTATGAGATGCTGCACATGAGGACGAGGCAGGTTTCCACCTGTGTGCTGGGTTTGATTAAAGTTGGGGCGAGACCATGGGGCCAGGTTTATACTGTGTCAGATCGGCTGCCTTACATCACAACTTGTGAGATGCATTCCGTGTGTCATGGCACTGCCTTCTTGCCATGGTTCTGTTACCAACAAAAGACAGAGGCTCAGATAGGCGAACCACACTTAACTGAGTATCTGCTGGTTCCTACTGGTGCCTGGATCCACCCCTTTGCCCCCCAGACCCCAGAGTCTATGCTCCATCCTGGGGTGCAGCTTGGTCCCTTCCCCAGGCCAATCAGCTGGGCAACCACTGGCTACATTACTTCCTGTAATCACAAAGGAATCCCCAATGCAACCAAGGGTAGTGTGTGGAGCATAGCCTAACTGTCTATCAGGTGGGGCTTCTTGGAAGACCCAACGCCCAAGTCAAAGTTGGAAGGACTGTAGATGTGAGTCAAATGACAGATGGAAGGGTGTTTCAGGCAGAGAGGACATCACAGACAAAGTCCAGAGAACAAGGAGAGGAATCTGAGGTCAGAGTCACTAAAAGTAGCACTCTCGGCCCATCTGGCTCCAATTAAGTGTCACCTGGGACATCCTTGGTGGTCCAGTGGCTAAGACTCCATGCTCCCAAGGCAGGGGGCCTGGGTTTCATCCCCGGTCAGGGAACTAGATTTCACATGCCGCAAAAAAGATTGAAGATCCCACGTGCTGCAACTAAGACCAGATGCAGTCAAATAAATACTAAAAAATCAGGTGTCACCCCATTTTGCCAGGCATCCCCAAGAGGACTGCTCACAGGACAAGGATGCGCTGTAACATGCTGAGTCAGGAGGATAGTGCCAGGATGGAGGGGGGGCGTGGAAAATCAGACACCTTGACCATGGACACAGCCGTGAGCAAGAGGGCCTCACCTGAGGCCCCACCGACTCTGATCTGCCTTTACTGGGGGCAGAGGCACCTCTGCCGGTTCTGGTTCTGCGGGACCACACCAGGAGGAGGCCACCTCTCCATCCCTGGGCGTGGCTGCCCCCCGGAGACAGCAGGCGCCTTCCCCGCCTCCTCTCAGTAGGCCCTCCATGGAACTCCCTTTCTCATGAAGTGAACTGGTTTCTGCTGCCAAGAGATGAGGACATCTGAGGAGCCTGGGAGGCGCTGGCTTGTCCACAAAGACAAAGCAGTTCCTACAAAGCCAGGTGCGAATCCTGCAACCCTTGGGCCAAACTGCATCTTAGGTTCAGTATGGTGACATGGATATCACCTAGAAAAAGAACTCCCCAATTACACCAAAGCAACCAGGATTTTCATTCTCTTCATTTTTCTTTTAATGCAAGACATCTAGTTCAGTTAAATTTAAGAACCCCAACATAGAGGCTAAACACCAAGTCATATCAATGATAAATCATGAAAATCCCCTCTGTGTAGGCAACAACTTTGAAAAAAAATCATACTAGAAATAACTCAATAAAAATTTGTGGTTATGAAACGCATGTTTATAAATTATCTTCTCTGCATGGGTTACCTCTTTTTAAAACTTATTTTTCTCACTCAAGAGTTAGCAATACTTTGGAAGACTAGGACAAGATAAGATAGTCTAAAAAAAATCATAATTATGCTAATGAGAGACTAGTAATACCACAGTAAATTTCCTTCTAGTCTGTTTTCTTCCCTGAGAATGTCCAGGATGTGTTAATATATATTTTAGAAATCTTCCCATAATTAGAATCATAAGGTTTCCCTTCCTTCATTTTCCAGCTAATGTTATATCAGCAGCATTTTCTCTCCTTTTTTCATGATAACGAGCATCTACACTTTGAAATGCCCCTTTCTGAACTTTATCTTAAGGAGACAATCAATTGCATCTTTATGAAAATAACCACACAGATATGAGTAAAGACAGATATTTATAAAATGCCAACAGAGTACTAGGTGAAAAACAAAGAAAAAAGTGTACCTGGCTTCTCACCATGTGCCCTGGTTCCCTGGGGGCCAGGTTCTTTGAACTGCATATTGCTCTCTCCCAATCGCTAATCTGAATTTATTATTGAGGAGAGAAGTAAAGAAAATGCTAAAGAAAAAGAAAATAAACATCCCACACAGGACAACTGGCAGATACTGCAGTCTGGCTGCTGTCACAGGTCAATGAGCTTTTTCGGTAGGGGAGGATCCCTTCTAGAAAAGAAATGCGGATGCTCCTGTTTTTCTCGGATGGAGAGCCTGTCCTTCTAGCTGCAGCTGGCACTTCCGCTGGCACAGTCAGTTACTGGGGAGCGGGAGCGGGGGCCAGGGGGGGCATTCAAAAGGCAGCAGAATCCTAATCTCCGGTGGAAAGAGCTACTGGCCTTGGGGATAAAAATGACCTTGTAGGGGATAAAGCAACTCAACCTGCCCAGAAATGCCAACAGAGCCAACCCCTCTGACCATCCCAGTAGAGCCTATGGAACAAGCTCAAGCTAGAAATCAAGGCTGCGGGCGGCTGGGAGGATTTGGCAAAGTGTCCACCCCTCCTCAGCAGCTGGGAGGCGGTGGGGCGTGGTTTCCACTGTAGGGATCTTGTCAACACGTAGCTGTGGATTGGGTCTCTGCCTGTCACTAGCAGTGTGACCTTGGGCAGGTGACAACCGCTGGGCTCCGGTGTCCTAGACCATCACCCATTCTGTAGGTTTATCAGCCTTGGCATAAGGAAGCCCAGCCCAGTCCCCAGCATTCAGCGCCTTCAATGAGAATTCCTCTCCTCCTCCAGTCTCTTGGCCCTGGAAAGGTGCACCCTTCTTCTCCAGAGTGGCCTTGTGAGATGAAACCAGTTGAGTGTCACCCATGCCCGGGCACTGGCAGGCAAGGAAGAGTAAAGAAAGGTGTCTCCTTGGAGCTGGGAGCAGACAACAGAGAAACAAGTGAAAACTCCAGAGCAGGGGCTGCTCTTACTTGTGCTTTTCCGATGGTCCTGGCTCCTGTTCCTTGAAGGATGCAATCAACTGAAAATCATTCCAGCAGAGCCTCAGGTGCTGCCCTGAGTCTCAAAAGGGAGCCCTGAATTCTCAACAGGGTGCCAGAAAAGCAGGAACTAGAAACTCAGCTAATGCGTGAGCCATGATGCACAAACCTTCACGCTCATGTTCCTTTTGCGTGGCTGAACTGAGCCGAGATAATGAATTGAGAAAAGGTGACTTGACAACCACTCACTGCCCATGCGGAACGATTCCTCTGGCATTTCCACTGAACCCGAACCTCTCTTCTTGGGTCTAAAATCATCTGACACTCGCATCTTCAAGGTCAGCTCTTCTGAGAGAGGATAAATGCTGAGCCTGTGGCAGACAGGCAGCTGGCATGCCCACTCTGCCTCCTCCGCCACCCACTGCAGACATTGCTAATCAATCTCAGGACTCTTTCAATCGAGTACCGATACAGTATCACAGCACTTCTCAAAACAGAGGTCCGCAGAGCCACTGCCAATACAATGGGGTTGGGAAGCCTTTCCTGCATGGAAAGATGAAGGAATATCATTGTACCTTACCCCCACCTTAAACCAAAGCTCCAATCATTCAGGCAGAGGGAGGTTCTGACTCTGGCACTCCTGGAGCTGCTGCTCAGAGCAAGCTGCACCAAAGGAAGGCTCATCAGAAGCCTGGCACATCATTAATAATGCAGAAGACCCAGACATTTATACGGAGATCAATTGGCAATAATTCTATGGGACAAGACTGGGACTGAAATTGCAAAGTTGAACATGAAGGGCACTGTCTGAATAATGTAGGAATGGGGGATGATTTTTGGACTTTTCAGCAAAAAAAACCCACAAAAAACAAAAAAAACCACACCACTATCTGGTGGGAGTCTGGGTAAAGAATGGGCCCCATGGCGTGGTCACCCAGGTTGGAGGACAGCTACAGCGGGCATGGTGTTTGAAAAATCACTTGAGGAGGGAGAGCTTTAAGCCAAGGAGATAGTCAATTTCCAAACTCAAGGGACTTTATTGGGGGAGGGGAGTGAATGAGAGCTAGTCAAGGAGAGCTAGAGATAGCGGGAAAACAGAAAAAGAGCACAGAGCAACCTCAAAAGTGAAAAGTAGACCTTTTGTGCTTGCTTGGGCGTGCTCAGCAATCTGCAGAATACAGACCTCAATCATGAACTTCTCCCAGCAAAAGATCAAGGGACACTGATGTCCCAAAAAGTCAAGGGTATGCAGGCCCTTCCAGGCTCCTGGGACAGTTTGAGGAGATACCTTTAAGAGGTGTGACTCCCTGTCCCAGCTCCTGAACTCCCAGTGATAAGACATTTTCGGAGCAGTCTGGCACATTTCCTCCACTTGGGGATAAACCGCAAACCAAGAGACCGGTTCCCAGCCTTGCACTTCAGCGTCTCTCTCTCTGTCATCTTCCAGTGGGGTCAGTCTTTTTGTCTTTCATGTGTTTATTTTTTTTTTCCCCTGGCCTTGATGCATGACGTGGGGGATCTTAGTTCCCCAACCAGGCCTTGAACCCACACCTTCTGCACTGAAAGCGTGGAGTCTTAACCACTGGACACCAGGGAAGTCCCTGGTTCAGCCTTTTGATTCTGGTTGCATATTCTAGACAGTCTAGAATTTTCCTGGATTTTCCCACCACTGAAAACCAGAGGAAGGGATAAGAAATGGTGGGTTTTAGCTGTATAGCCAGGGCCAATGATTCTATGAAGGTAACCTTCTGATTTTGAAGACTTATTGTGGCCTCCAGCTAGCATCATCAAGAGAGAAATTCACGTTGTGTATGTAAAACTGAAAACAGTTGGTGTTGGGATAACAGGATCATAGTTGTTTTTTTTCCCCCAAAAAAGTTTATTGTTTTTATTTTCCTGAATATTAGTGTAAACGTTTAACATAGAAAATGTAAACTTAAGTAATCAACAATACAATTAACCACTGATGTGTTATTGATGGTTTTCCAGCTGATTACCATCATCTTTACTATGTTTCAGTGATCCCACTAGTGGCTCATTTGCAAAATATATTTAACGCTGTGGTTCCAGTATTTTTTATCTTTAAAACAATCACTTAAAAGACCATGCTTAGCCTAACAGACTGCCCAGGAAAATGGAAGGTGTGTTTAGCAACAGAATGAATAATTCCTTCTTGTAACTGGTGGTGTTTCAATAAGCCAAGGCTTTGAGCACTGCAGGTATGCTCTGACAGGGAAGTAGTTTTATTTTTCAGTAATTAAATTTCCTTTTTTTTTTTTTTAAAGGAAATGACACATAATCATTTGCTATGCTTGATATTGAAAAGATAAATGCCTTTGGGAAAATCCAGGAAAAGATAATCAGCCCACAACAGAATAAATATCTGGGAATAAAGCCCAGAGTACTGGGGAAGCCAGTCTTAATGATCATTCAGTGAAACGGGACAGAGTATTAAAGGGAGTGGCACATGTCTGAGAAGAGCCTGAAGAACACGGGGCAGCTCGAGAGAAACCAGGGGAGCCGTGTACACCGCGGGGGACATGCCTTTTGTATTCTCAAGAGTTTGTATACAACTTCATTGCTTTATGGAATCCTATCAAAACACATAGAAGGCCCGAATGGATGTCAGAAAAATTACTGCTATCACTAATAATGGCATTTTCCATTTGAAGAGACTGTCTTTTTCAGAGGCAGGGAAATATTTTTACATTGGGCATGAGACTTTCTAGAACTGATGCTTAAAATATCTCTTTAGTGTGGTATGTGGGAAATACTATAGATGGGAGAGAAAGATGATTAATATAAAGGAGGGCACGAGTGCATCATAAAAGACATTCCATTCAGGTCCATCCCTGACGCTGCCAGCCTCACAGACCACACGGGCAGAGCTGCAGTTACAAGGAGGCAGCTGGTCCTTTCGACCAGGTCTGCCTCTGCCGTGACTGAATCAGGGTCCCCTGCACGGTCCTCTCGGGCTGGCCCGCCAATGCCCACATTCCTGCAAAATGAACCAGACACCCCTGCCTAACAGTTGAACAGACAGTTCTCAGCCTGGACGCTCTGGTCTGTTATTATAGTTGGTTATTGTTGTTTAGACGCTAAGATGTGTCTGACTCTTTTGCGACCCCGTGGACTGCAGCCCACTAGGCTCCTCTGCTCGTGGATTTCCCAGTAAGAATACTGGGTTGCCATTTCCTTCTCCAGGAGAGCTTCCCAACCCAGGGATCGAACCCGCGTCTCCTGTGTGGGCAGACGGATTCTTGACCACTGAGCCACCGGGGACATCCAAGGCACTGGTCTGAAAACCAGATAAACCTTAAGGACACGAAACGGACTGAAATAAGCCACTGAGGAAAGGGCAGATACTTCATAATTCCACTGACAAGAGGTACTGGAATACCCAAATTCATGGCAACATAAGGTAGAATGGTGGTTGCCAGGGGCTGGGGGGTGGGGTTTGGGGAGCTAGTGTTTACAAAGGGTACAGAGTGTCAGTTGGGGAAGATGAAAAAGTTCTGCTCTGGAGATGGATGGTAGTGATGGGGGTACAGCAGTGTAAATGTACTTTATGCCAATAAACTGTATTTAAGATGGCTAAGATGGTAAATTTTATGTTCTATTTATATTACAATTTAAAAAAATCAAACCAAAAAAAAAAGTAAAAAATCTTTCAAGTCCAGTTAAATTGAGTTTAGGACTCAAATCTCAGTAGCTTGTCCTTCTCTCTGAACTTTGCTGGCTGAGGCATCTTAAAGTCTTGAGAATCACTGGAACACGGACCCCACAGAAAAGAAAAGTTCTTTTCTTCAGCCCTCTTGGACATGTCTAATACCTTTAACAGGTGGACCGACTCCAGAAGGCCCTGAGCAAAAGGATCTAGGGGCTGTGATGGATTGTATAAGTGTAACATAGAAGAGCAAATTTGACTCCATATTAAATCTGTTCTTTTTTCCTTTAATCTTTGAGCTCTGTGTCCCTGAGCCTTTTGTAAAAGAATGCTGCGTAGAGCCTCAAATATGCAGGGCAGCCTATTCTTGGGGCTCTTGCCTTTAAGAGTACATTCACATGGAGATAAAAAAGCTACAGAACAGAGAATAACATCTGCCTTGTTGGAGGTTTACAAGTGACCTGGCCTAGGAGGGGAGCTGCAACAACTAACCACACCCCTCCCTCATCTTGCCTTGGAAAGCTCTTTTAGCCGGCTTCCCTGGTGGCTCAGTGGTAAAGAACCTGCCTACCAATGCAGGAGACGCAGGTTTGACTCCTGGTCCAGGAAGATGCCATGGAGCCACTAAGTCCATGTGTCACAGCTACTGAGCCTGTGCTCTAGGGCCCGGGAGCGGCAACTATCGAGCCCACATGCCGAGGCTACTGAAGCCTGCGTGCCCTAGAGTCCATTCTCTGTGACAAGAGAGGCCACTGAAATGAGAAGCCCATGAAACGCAATGAAGAGAAGTCTCTGCTTGCCGCAACTAGGGTAAAGGCCCGCGTAGCAACGGAGACCCATCACAGGCATAAAGAAATAAATAAAATTATCTTTTAAAAATAGTGCTTTGCTAAGAACTTCCGAAGAGTTCAGGGTCTTGGGGGCATGAGCTACCATCTCTTTGCACGGTCCTTTGTTAAAGCTTTCTCTGCTCCAGTCTGCGACGTCTCGGTTTGTTCTGCCTCATTGTGCAGGAGGAGAGCAGCCACACGGTGAACTGGGCAGAGCCAAACGCCGTCCCCCCAGGAGACCGACATCTCCCTCCACTCCAAACCCCACCCGTGGGTCTTCCAGAGATGGCAAATCCAGAGGGGGAAGCGCCTCCAAGCCCCAAAATGTACCCCGAAGAAGACAGGACAAAAGCCCTGTGTAACATGTAAGCGGCCTTGTACACGTTAAAGAAACCCTGGCGTTAGTGCACCGTCCTGCGAGGCGTTTTGGAGGCTGGGATCTGCCCTTACAGCCAGCTGCCACCGTGCTGGATAACAGACGTCCGGACCACCAAGGCTGCTGGCCCAAGGCTTAAGGCCCATGCTGTACCTGGATGGGTGATGCCATCTCTGGAGGAGACACACCTGAGAGCAGACAGGTATGCAGACAGCCCTCTGCTGTGAGCTGCTCGGTCGCGTTGCCCACGATCACACTCAGCCCCCCGGTCAGCTCTTCTGTGGCGGAGTTTGTGCAGGGACCTTAAGCCATCCCAGCTAATGCAACTGCCCGCGGACATCACAGGGCAGCCTGGTGGATGCTTTGGGGAAGAAGCCGCAGGAAAAGTCTTTGAGATGCTGGGGAGTCTTGGGGGGCAATTCAGAAAAATGCGACCATTCCACTTGACAGCTGGCTTTTAGGAAGGTCTACAGATGAACTGGAGGAGAGAAGCCTTGATGAAGAAGTACTGAGGTAATTATGAAAAAAATAAAATAAAAAGGGGGGGGAATCATAAAAGTTTTCCTAAGTAATATGAGATCATTACAGTGCTCTGGCAGACATGCATTTTTAAACAATGGCTATCATAACGGAAAATTAGACTTCATCACTTATTCATAAAGTTCTGGTTAACACTAAACTCCATTTGTAATAGTTTACTTTTATAAATAGCATCTTTGGGAGCAGATGCTACTTTTCGGTCATACAATGTCACAGACAACTGTCCAGTTGGATTATGGGGTAAATTAGAGCTTATCCTGGTTTATAATAGTTGCTATCCACGATCAGGATTATGGAGAAATAATAATAAATACAGGGTGATGACCCTAGAACACCATCAAAATGATTGTGTGCATTTTTACTTCTTTCTTTTTTTAATTTAAAACATAGTTGAAATTTAAAGACAGCAAACAATATTTGATGAATCTACAATCTTTATGCTAAAGGGAGAGTCAAAAGACTAGCAAATCCACAGTGGAATTAATAATTGAGATTCCTGGAAGCTCTAAAAGGAAATATTAAATATGCAAAATCTTGTTGAAAAGCATAATTAAGTCTATCAATGCCTAAAGTTGAAAGGACAAGCAGTCTCACGAAAGTTAGAGATGCCAGTTCCATATAAAAGTCTATCACCCTAACTTTGTGGAAAACAATCAACAACAGAAGGAAAAGAGTTGTTTAAGAGGCTTCGTTTTGCACTAAATGTAGAGAGCACCCTGTCCCACTTGCTCAAGATTCTAAAATAGTACAGCTTCAGGTGCTTCGCACTTAAGCACCCCTAGAGTTCAGAGCTGTCTTGACAATGCTGCTGCTGGACATTTGGGGTGTACTGAGAAAATTAAGAGGCATTTAGACCGGATCGTTTTTTCTCAGGGGCTAATATGCATCTTTTTTTCCATCCTGCTGAGAATGTAAGAAGTGTCCAGCTCTTGCAGGGAAACTTGAAGATGCGGAACTGAGCTGGTCCAGCTGTGATGGGGTGGGGCTAAGCTCTGGTCATAGGCATCTACACTCCCAGCCTAGGGCCTCTTGATCTGGGCTTGCTTCTTCATCCATCTATTATTGTCTTTTATCTTATTGCTGTCCCGAGATCCCTTGGCTGGGCTGTTTGTCCAAACACACCATTTAAAATTTGTTTCCAGGACAATAGAGTCTTTGGCAGGTCATCCTCAAATGCAAGTTGTACTGTACTTATTTTCTGAGGACACAGTGAACACTCTCTGTATTCCAGCATTTGAGGACACCAGCATATGGACAAGGTCTGTTTTTCTCCCTAACATCAACGCTAGAGGCTATGTGTTCACACGGGATGTTCCTCCAAGGAGTTCAGGAAACGGTGAAGCAATCTCTCTTCTGTGTCTGGCTTCTTACACTTGGCATCATGTTTTTGAGGTCCACCTGCATGTGTTGTCCATTTTGAATACACACCTTTCTGCCTGTGCCAGATGGTCACTGTTTTTTGTTTTTTTTTAAACTTAGCAGGAGGCCCTGCTCTAAGAACCTAGTGTTCTGGCTGTCAGTCGAGCTGGAAGCAAACCGAGCACTTTGGGGTGAGCATCCCACTCTCAGCTCCCCCACTCTTTTGGCCCCTGTAACTCCAGGGCACCCCTGAAAAAACTATGAGAGGAAATCATGAACGTGCCTCCTCTCTCCCAGAGTTTATACCAAGATGACGTGAGGAGTTGATAAGGGCTCTATAAAGCATTCTGAATCCAGCAGAGAAATGCAATGCATAAATGCAAAGAGCGAACAGTAATTCTTGCGTTACACTGCTCGGGAGACTTTGAGAAGATGGACGGCTGTGTTCCCATCCAATTGCTTTCAAGCTTTCCATTAGGTCAAGTGCGTGCCATATATCTAATGGAAAGCCCCTGGGTAACAGCCACGATCCTTTGCCTTAAACTGAGTGTGTAGTCGAACGTGATTGTGATGGCTGTGATCACTGTGGTCACTGTACGTGTTGTTACTACAATGGCACTGAGCGCTTGCTATATCCTGGGCCTGGTGCTGGACTACCTACATTATCTTCCCGGATCCTCCAGAAACCCCATGCCATAGGAATTAGTATCAGGTGCCTTTTCCAGATGAGGAAATTGACACGCAGAGAAGGAAGATATTTTGCAGAAAGTTCTCAAAGCTAGAAAGTGCAGAGAGCAGGGCCTCCGTCTCCAGAGTGCGCCCTCTGGTTGTGTTTCCAGAGCCCTGGATGCTTCTGAGAGTGCCTTCTGAGGATGCCCCTCACAAGTGCTGCCCTGGTTCTGGGCTTGGGGTGGGGGAGGGGGAGCCGCTGCCTCCCCTCCCTCTTGGGCTCCAGCCCCTCACATCAGTGCTTATTATTTGGCATAAATCAGCCCCCCAATTACATGAATGCCACAGCCACGAACACTTGTAATTAAAACTGGGACTGACATCCTGAAAGTATGTTTCCCTTCGCCATCCCTCTTTGTCCTGCAAGGATATTATTGGAAAGAGAATGAACAATCGTCGGGAACATATGCTTTCGGAATATAATGGGACTCAGCTCCTAGGAGGAGAGGCTGTAAAAGGGCGCTGGGACGAAATTTAAAGTAGACAGCTTTATTTACTAGCTTCTGGGGCATGTCCAAGGAATTACGGAGAAGCCGATAGGCTTGATACTGACTAGGGCGCCGTGGGGAGGACTGCCAGAAGGTTCTCTCCCGCCTTCATCGGCCCTTCACACAGGCATCAGGGCAACCTTCCCCATAGCTGCCCGAGTGTCCCAGGCGCTGGGCACACGAGCCCAACAGAAGCTGATGCCAGCCTAAAGCTCCGTCCCCCGTCTCTCCCTCCGGCTTCATTTTCCAGCAAAAGCAGAGAGCTCGGGGCTCCCGGGTCTTTGCGCTCAGAGTTCCCTCTGCCTGCAGGGTTCCTGCCTCCCCAGCTCTCTTTGTCTTTGCCCGTCCTGCTCCTATTGTTGTGTCAAAGCTGGTCCCTAACCACCGCTGCCGCTGATCAAGCACTTACTACCTGCCTCTGCAGTGCGAGTTTCAGTGCACAGATGGGTCTGCTCTACAAGAACCTCCAGGATGTGGGTCCGGGGTGTCCCCTGCTGCTTCTGACTCCAGGAAGCCTCCTGGTGGCCCTCTTGCTGACATTAGTCTCAGATTCCATTCCCATCCCTTCATTATCATGAACACACTCAGACTAGAGCAGGGCCCTCAGCCTGAGCGCCCGTGGGTACAATTCTAGACCTAGAGGGTGGCTTGGGTCAGTCAGACTATCACACCTTTATTGTCACTAAGTCTTAATGGAAACTTTCATTTCCTTCATTTACGCAACAAACTGCTATAAAATTCGAAGCATCTGTGAGTTCATCGTGATAGAAATCTTGCTGTTTTTGAGTGACCTGGGAGGTGTAGCGGCTATCTCAAAATATTATTTTCTACCATTACTGTGATAAGCAATTGTTCATGGACACTATTCAATAGCCATGCTATTTAATGGGCTAGTTAGAACATTTATTATCAGAGCTTATGTTTTAATATGTGGATGACCACATTTCAATGCAATTGGTTTCCCTTGTGATCCTGTGCGATTTGTTGTATGCATTTAAAAACATCATTCTGAAAGGGAGTTTGTACGTTCCAGTAGATGCTCAAAAGGACTGTGCCACAAGGAAGGTGAAGATCCATGAAGGAAGGGTGAGCTCCCGCAGAGCGAGCAGTCTCCCTCAGCATCCAGCCTGTATCCATCACCCTGGCGCCTTGTGGTGCTTGAGTATTCCAAAGATGTTGATCAAAGGGAAGCAATGTGCCTAAAAAACTGTTTTGCTATACAAAGATCTGGAGCATAGTTTTTTATCGTCTTTATAGATGTATCATTCACTCACTCATTTGTTCATTCACCAAATATAGGCATAATTGAGATAATGCAGATTTGGTTCTAGACCATTGTAATCAAGTAAATGTCACAATCGTGCAAATCACATGAATTTTTTTGGTTTCCCAGTACACATAAAAAATTATGTTTACACTGTAGTGAAAGTCACTCAGTGCAACCCCATGGACTATACAGTCCATGGAATTCTCTAGGCCAGAATAAAGGGGTAGGTAGCCTTTCCCTTCTCCAGGGGATCTTCCCAACCCAGGGATGGAACCCAGGTCTCCTGCATTGGAGGCAGATTTTTTTTTACCAGTTGAGCCGTCAGAGAAGCCTAAGAATACTGGAGTGGGTAACCTATACCTTTTTCAGTGGACCTTCCTGACCCAGGAATCGAACCTATTAAGTATGCAATAGTACTATATCTAAAAAGACAATGTATCTACATTAATTAAAAAATACTTCATGGCTAAAAAAATGCTAACCATCATCTGACAATGCACAGTTGCCACTAACCTTCAATTTGTAAAAATAAAATTCAATATCTGCCAAGTGCAATAAAACCAAGCACAATAAAATGAGGTCTGCCTGTATATAATGAAAGCCTTCGACATGCTAAGAACTGGACTAGCATTAGAGGTACAACTTTGAGCGGGACCAAAAACAAACAAACAAGCAAAAAAACCACATTCTGCCTTCCCTGAGAACAGATTTCTGAAGCTTCTGTATCCCTTTGGTCTTCTATCCATCTTGAACAACTTAGGGTGACCTATTTAGTTAACCACCATTCAATGTCAAGAATCCCCTTAGCTCCCTGTCAAGCTAAGCTCATTAACATATTCTTTCACTTAAAAAGCATGTATAAACAGCAGGCAGCCTGCTTTTTATACTTTTGTGGCAGAAAGAAACACTTTGGAGCTCAAAGTGGCCACCTATTTTTAGAGATTCCAAAATGGCGGGCACAAAGAACAATCCACGGGATGCGTGGGCAGATGCAACACCCTTCCCTTATACCTGCATGAAGTTTCACATGATTCACAGAGCTTTCTCCTCTTTAGTGTCTTGATCTTATTAACCTCATTTGTATGGGAGTCCCTCTGCCCATCTCCCCTTTTCCTACCCAGCAAACTGGAACAATGATTTACTAATGAAAAGGATGATAATAATAGCTAATGTCGGTAGATGACTTTCTATTGTGCCTGGACTGTCTTTTAATGCTCTGCTTGTATTACTGATGCATTTAATCTTCCTTACTACCTGGTGGTGGGTAACATTTGTCATTGTTTAGTTGAATTCAGCTCTTTTGCAACTCCAAGGACTTCAGCCTGCCAGGCTCCTTCTGTCCATGGGATTTCCCAGGCAAGAAAACTGGAGTGGGTTGCCATTTCCTTCTCCAGGGGATCTTCCTAACCCAGGGATCAAACCTGCATCTCCTGTATTGGCAGGCGGGTTCTTTGACCATGGAGGCAGCGGGGAAGCCTGCTGAGTAACATTATCATCCCCATTTTACAGATGAAAAAATTGAAGCACAAAGAGATTAAGTTCTTGCTCTGGGTAGTGCAGCTAAGAAGGGACGGGTGTTCATCAGCTGTCTCGTGAATACCAACTGTGAATACACAGCGCAGATGAGAGAAGAAAGGCGGGCCTTTTGCCATGTCTCAGATGGGAAATGTTAGTGAGTAGCTCCTCTCCTCTGGGGGGTCAGTAGAGAAGTGAGGGGCTAACCAGCATTGACCATGTGCTTGGTGTAGCTGGAATTACCCATTGGAAAAGACCCTGATGCTGGGAAAGACTGAAGGCAGGAGGAGAAGGGGACAAGAGAGGATGAGATCGCTGGATGGCATCACCGACTCGATGGACATGAGTTCGAGCAAACTCTGGGAGTTGGTGAAGGACAGGGAAGCCTGGAGTGCTGCAGTCCATGGGGTCGAGAAGAGTTGGACAAGACTGGGTGACTGAACACCACCACCCTTATTAGATATATGGGTAAGTACAGAATCACCCTATGAATTAAGTGTACGTATGAATTAAGTGTAGATATATGAGAACACCACGGATCAGAGAGGTTGCCTGACTTGTCTGAAACCACCTCCTAGTTAGTAGTGGGCCTCAGTTTTAAATCTATGGCAGAAATTAAACTTCTACCTTTTAAGTCTTCTACCTTTTCCCTTTCCACTTGACCACCGCTAACTGAGAGCTGGAGTCTGCCCCTCAGGGTATCTGCAGAACAATTGCACCTTCCAGAGGACAGTCCCTTACTTATCTAACACACATGGGGCTGTTCCCTTAGCTTACAGATATGTAGGATATCAGCTTGCCTTCTTTTCTGCTTCCCTCCACCCCAAAAGGACTATTTTGAGTCTTGTGTCATTCCAACTTTTGATTTGGATATTTCCATTCCCCTTATTTGCATAATGAATCATACCGCCCTTGGGTCTATGGGGAACAAAAAAAAAAAAAATTCAAAGCACTGTATTTAGCACATAACTGGTTGCTGAAAATAGGAACGACCCCAGTTTATAGCTCTCCAGAATCAATCACTTTCTGGTTGATTTCATGTGGAGGAGGCAGCCGGCATTGACTGGGTGAGCGTCATATATTTGAAACAATCTCTTTGGCTTTGAAGTGGTGGCGTCTTATAGACATGACCTCGATTCTGACAATTATCTATTTAATTGGATCAATACGGACAGCCCACTCCCCCGAACCACTGATTCAATTAATCAGACCATTGTCAAATCTCTTCTCCTCGTGGGTCTGTGTAGACACAGACCAAGCAGCAATTTCTCCCAAGATAGGCATAGAAGTCAATAATCTGCTTTTGGATCAAGTATCTGATCACTCAGAAATTATACAAATCACATTGATTACTGACAAATCATAATGTTTACGGAGCATTATTTGGCTTTGGTGCCAGAGCATGACTAGGTATTTAATTAACAACCGTCAGATATAATTTATGCCATTACAATGACCAGAAAATGGCTGATTGTTGGTTTTGCATAGTGGAGCAAACATTCTGAGACTAGCCTTGTTGAGGACAAAGCAGGTGAGAGCTCAATGATGGACAATGAAATCAAAGTTCTTTACCATGCTTAATCCAGAAGATTCTCTGCCTCTCATAAGGAACTGACATCTTTTTGTCTGAATGCCATGTAAAATACATGACTGATTTTTGTTTCCCCTTTTGCTTTGACTACCAGGAGACTCAGGCTTCCCCAGTGGCTCATCTGGTAAAAAACCTGCCTGTCAATGCAGAAGATACCAGAGATGCAGGTTCGGTCCCTGGGTCAGGAAAATTCTCCTGGAGAAGTAAACAGCAACTCACTCCAGTATTCTTGCCTGGAAAATTCCATCCACAGAGGAGCCTGATGAGCTGCACGGTCCATGGGGTCACGAAGAGCTTGATGTGACTGAGCGTGCACGCACAGGACAGGGCCAGAAAACTCAGAGCCATCTCTTTAGTCCAAACGCTGTGCTTTTGAATATTGCAGCCTAAATATGCATTTTACTACATTTTACCTAGTTTTTATTTTTACAAATATTTTATGACATCTTTTCTATTTATCCTCTAGACTACTTTTTAGCAAATGATGACCCACAGGTCAGATCCAGCTCACCAATCTATTTCAGTTCAGTTCAGTTGCTCAGTCATGTCCGACTCTTTGCGATCCCATGAACTGCAGCATGCTAGGCCTCCCTGTCCATCATTTTTTTAACTCCTGGAGTCCACCCAAACCCATGTCCATTGAGTCAGTGATGCCATCCAACCATCTCATCCTCTGCCATCCCCTTCTCCTCCTGCCCTCAGTCTTTCCCAGCATCGGGGTCTTTTCCAATGAGTCAGCTCTTCACATCAGGTGGCCAAAGTATTGGAGTTTCAGCTTCAAAATCAGTCCTTCCAATGAACACCCAGGACTGATCTCCTTTAGGATGGACTGGTTGGACCTCCTTGCAGTCCAAGGGACTCTCAAGAGAGTCTTCTCAAACACCACAGTTCAAAAGCATCAATTTTCCAGTGCTCAGCTTTCTTTATAGTCTGACTCTCACATCCACACATGACCACTGGAAAAACCATAGCCTTGACTAGACGGACCTTTGTTGACAAAGTAATGTCTCTGCTTTTTAATATGCTATCTAGGTTGGTCATAACTTTCCTTCCAAGGAGCAAGCGTCTTTTAATTTCATGGCTGCAATCACCAACTGCAGTGATTTTGGAGTCCAGAAAAATAAAGTCAGCCACTGTTTGCACTGTTTCCCCAGTCTATTTATTATAGTCTAAAAATGTTTTGTAAGCAAATAGGGGGAAAGTGAAAGTTGCTCAGTTGTGTCCGACTCTTTGTGACCCCATGGCCTGTAGCCCACCAGGCTCCTCTGTCCATGGGATTCTCCAGGCAAGAATACTGGAGTGGGTTGCCATGCCCTCCTCCGGGGGATCTTCCCCACCCAGGGATCAAACCTGGGTCTCCTGAACTGCGGGTGGATTCTTTACTGTCTGAATAAATAAACAAAAATCAAAAGAAGAATATAATCCCACCACCCACGAAACTCAAATTTTAGTGTCCATGAATAAAGTTTTATTGGAATACAATCTGACCTACTGATTTACACATGGCTCTTCTTTTGTACTACCAGGACAGAGCTGACCAGTTTCAACAATGACCACATGGCCTGCCAGGCCTGAAATACATATTTACTATCTGGCTCTTCACAGAAACAGTTTGCTGACCCCTGCCCTAGGCCACCTCCAAGTTTTGTGGACCAGGCATGGTGTGGGTGGATAGGTAACTAGACAGATAACCTAGAGGCAAATTACCAAATCAGCCTGTGGTTAGTATCAGTGTCTACATTATTCTTTCTAATAAGCTTTGGAAGTAAGAGGATCCAAAATTCAGGTTTCTGAGGACAAGCGCCTCTTGAGAAGAAATACACGAGCCAGTGGGTCCATTTTCAGAGTACTGGGGTGATTGCTTTGACCCCTCCAAACCCCAAAGGGAAGGTGACAGGCCCACTGCTCCAGAAGACCATGGGTTGAATGAGGACTCTTTCAGATGGCGGTGACTGGGGATGAGCAGGGATGGAGACATGGGAGCAGGAAAGCGGGAACATCAAACATGAGGAAAGGGAATTAACTGATAAGCATGACTCTGGAGAAGGGCCACGGTGACCACACAAAGCTTGGGAGAGCAAGAGCCAATTTTGGAAAAGATAAAATAACGAGAGAATGAGAAAAGACACCAAGACAGAAATCAGGCACGTCATTGAAAGTCGGGCCACATGACTTGAAGCTCCTTTTGAAAAGTAGGAGGTAAGGTCATCATCTAAGAATGACTGGATGGGTCAGGGTGGGTCTGGAGTCTTGGGAAGAAGGTAAGATGAGAAACAGGAAGTTCTTGCTCATGGGAAAGAGAGTGGACATGAGACAGGAAGAGGATTCAGGGAGTAAGAACCTCCTAAACATGACTGCACCTCTGCCTCTCCCTGGGAGCGGACACTGTGGTGAGTTGAAGAGCAGCTTCAATCCCAATGGGAAGATTGCATCCCTGATGTTTCATTACACCACAGTGGGGTAGGTGGTGTTACAGAGACCTTCAACCCCTGCTAGGAGAGCCTTTCTTTCTCCAACGTTCGGGGCCTTCTGATGTAATGGTCAGCTTCAGCAGAAGATTTACAAGACAGCTTGGAAATGGGGGAAAATACAGAGAAGCATCTCATGGTGCGTTGTGCTTCTAGCTCTTGCTGTAGATGAAAATTCCAAACCCAACCAGCAAGCCGTGAGCTGAGCCGAGCCTCTTCCTGGAGGCATCTTCCCTGTCCGTCTGCTGTGGGTTTACTCCAGGAAAAGTCACTGCTCACTGGACGGAAAACAAAGAAACTGATGTTTACCGAGGACCTACTGTGCAGGTGACACTCAGGGAAATTCTTGAATCCACAAGGCTGCTTGAAAGGAAAATAACCATTCCTATTTTACAAACAAGGGAAAAGGAATTTCATGAAAAATCAAATAACTTGCTGAAGATCACACAGCTGGAAAAATGCAAAAACTGGAATTTTGAAGTTAATGTTTGTCTGGTTCCAAAGTCTTGCTTTTCCTCCTTAGCTACGAGGCCCATGATCCATTCCCTGTTCTCCCTCCAAGGCCCAAGTCTGTACCCAGAACACAGCGGAAACCAGGGAAGGCACTGCATACCATAACCATCCAACCACAAAACACAGACAGAGCGTCCAATGATCTCTTATCCATCAGATTTCGGGGGAAGGCTCCACTTAGTCATCCATTTTCTGCCTTTCTGTCTTTGATCACTTGCAGGTGCCTTTGGCTGGAGGATACATCTTTCTCCTCTTCTTCACAAAGCCTTACAACCTCCCCCTGGGTGCAACCATAGTTATTTCCTAAATAAACGCTTATTGGAACAGTTGGCATGAAGTACTGACTTGTAAAAGAGAACTGGATAAATAAACAAGGAACAAGGGGGCTTCCCAGGTGTTGTTAGTGGTAAAGAACCTGTATGTCAATGTGGGAGATGTAAGAGACACAGGTTCCATCCCTGGGTTAGGAAGATCCCCTGGAGGAGGGCAAGGAGACCCACTCCAGTATTCTTGCCTGGTGAATCCCATGGACAGAGCAACCTGGCAGATTACGGTCCATAGGGTCGCACAGAGTCAGATACAACTGAAGTGACTTAGCATGAACGCACACACGCATGCATGTTGAACAAAAGTAGGCAATAAAAAAGGAATAAAAATATAACCTTGGATCTTGGGATCAGACAGACCCTGATTAAAACCCACTTGCTGGCTGTGCACATGTTAAGAGAGTGATGTAATTTCTATACCTCAGTTCTCCCACCCCTAGGATTAGAACAGTAACATTGTCTCTGAAGGAATGCTGTACAGCAGAAATCTCTGGAATTCAGGAGTTGCTCAAAAAGCAACGGCCAGGAATTGGGTTGCTTTTGCCAAGTCATGGATGCTCCAGGTGAAAACATACGGGCAGCTGCAAAACCTTAGAAGGATTCGCAGCAACTTCTGGATTCCCTGAGCGCAGTGTATGAGCAACATTTATTTATTTGTTTTTTCCTCAAAGCATGGAAAATTGAGGGATGATCCAGGAAAACACAGACATCTTGAGAAAACTGAAGGGCTCCAAAGTGTTTTTCCATTCAGGGGCAATAGAAGACAGGAAAACATTCATAACATGTCAGTGCCCGAGTGCTGGTGGAACCCTCCCAGGAAAGCATCTTTGGGGATAAATCATGATGCTGGCACGGCGTTCACAGCCCAATGTGTCATAACAAGGCCGCCCACGACCACCTATCAAGGTTGACAAAACCCAGGGCCTCCCTGAAATAGGACCGAGTCTCCCCAGGAAGATGCCAGCTCCAAGACCCAACTCCAGTCGGAGTGAGGAAATGCAGGCGATCGCTCAGCTCCCCGGGGACTCTCGGAAATTGACAGGCAATAAATTACTGCCCAGGGAGCAGATCGCATGCCAGCTGACAAAGGAGGAGAGGGAAACATCCTTACAGATCGTCCAGCATCCTCTTCTCCCTGTGGAGGAGGGTGTGGCTCATGCCACCAGACCCAGAGACCCAATAAAAAATATGTGATTATAAACACCTGGGAAGGAGGCAGCGCAAGAATGAAAGGGGAGGGTGAAGAGGACCCCTGCCTTTCCCATGGAGCAGGCAATTAGGCTAAAAAAAAAAAAGAAGAAATGAGATGATAAAAGTCACAAATGAACCTGCAATGGCTTTGTTTCCGGGAGCTCCCATGTGACTTTAGATTGGTTCTCCAAGTCAATTTTGGTGGATTAATACATCCACCCGCCAGCCTGAGGGGAGACACAGACCCTGGCGCTGCAAGCCTTAATGCTTGGCAAATTGGCAGAGTGGGGCAAGTGAGGACAGGTGGGAACCAAAATAACAGGCAGTATCCCTGGCCATCAATACTTGCATGTGGAGGATGAGCTCGTGACTGATGACGGAGCTTTGAGTTACTTGATGGAAACCTTGCATTTTACTCAAGAAAATCACACCAAGAAAAAGAGGAAGTTAAAAAGGAAAAAAAAAAAAAAAAAAAAGACAACTCCAGGGAAGATAAAAAAGAGTCACCAGAACTGAGGAGGGACAAGATGGGGGTGGGAGCGGACCTGTGCGGTCGGACACATCAACCCCCCTCTCCCCACCCTGAAGAACCTGAGTGCTAAGCGGTCCCCAAGGAGGACAGGTGAGATGCCCATCCCCAAGGAGGAGGCAGGGACGGGCTCCCCGCTGCGCCCCAGACGCAGAGGCCCCCGAGGGCAGGAGCAGAGGACAGAGAGAGGTGGAGAGCTGAGGGAGAACTGACGCAGGGCCATCAAGGGCCTTACGCCTTCCTTCAGCCGTGCGCCACGCTGGGGGTGGGATGTGACCTGGAGGAAAAGAGGACCCGGAGCCAAACACCGGCCGGCTATATCCCAAGGCCCGGCAGACAGCAGCGTTATTTCCTGTCCTGTGGACCCTCTCACCCTCTGCACGTACCAAGCCTTCTTCCTGGACTTCCCCTGCAACCCCAGCACCCCCGCCCCACCATTCATTCCCATCATCAGTGACTGAGCGCAGCCACCTCTTGGCCTGGAGCTGCACGGCCCAGCACAGTGACCACTCGTCCCGGTGGCTCTTGAAATTGATCACAATGAGACACGCTTAAAATGCAGAGGCTCAGTTGTGCCGGCCCCAAGCCAAGTCCCCAGCGGTGCGCAGCGGCCGCATTGGATGGAGCAAGGAAGGAAGACGCCCACCCCCTGCAGAAGGCCCCCTGCACCTTGCCGGCTGAGGGGACTTCGGAGGTCCCCGACCGGACCTCCCTGCTGCCTGCCTTGGCCGTGATGGTGAACCTTAACGTGGTAGCCAGAGGGTCCCCTAGACGACTCAGAAACGCCAAGGTCACGAGGACAAATGGCAGCAAAGAGGCAGGTCCAGGTGAAGGGAAACTAAAGTATCATGAGAACCAAATGCAAGGTGATTCTCAACTGGGCTCTGCATCAGACAGCAACCAAAGCGTGAAAAGGACAACTGGGGAAATCTGAATGCAGGCTGACAATTATTGCAACCGTGTTCATTTTCTTGGGTGTGATAAAGAAGAGAGGAACTGTAGGAGAGGTTTAAAGACGGAAACAAGAATGGAGGGCTAGGCTGGCCCTTGGAGGTCCATGGGGTTGCAGAAGAGTCGGAGAGCACTTAGAGGCCAAACAGCAACAAGAGTCTCGGCTGGTCCTCTCCTGGGCAGCACGGACCCGGGCTGCAGCACCACATTTCTCTGTATGAAGGTCTGACTGAGGTCTGCAGCAGAAGTTCCCCAAAGCCGCGTCTGGGGTTTCCTCTGTACTCAACCACTCTCTCCCGCCCTGACCCAGTTCTTAGCACCCAGTTAGAGGCCAGTGCATATTTAATGCCTGAGAGGAACAACCACAGCCTGCTTCGAGCAGCAGCCCCAGCCACCCAGATTCCACAAGCCCCCACTCATCTACAAAGAACAGGACAATCTTGGTGGCTAGACACCTCAAACCATTCACAGTGTTCCAGTACGTGGCATTTGCATCGTACCCTGGTTTCATGAAACAGCTCCAAGGAGCCCACAGAGTGAGCAGGTCTCTTTAGTAGCCACCGTGATCACGTCCTAAGTCTGCAAGAGTGAGGTGGCCACTGTGTCACCTCCCCCAGCTGGCTCCATCAATTCCTCTAAATAATACAAGACTTGTTGGCAATCAGGTTAAAACGGGCTTCATGGTGAATAAATCTGACCCTGAACCAGGATAACTGCATTAATGTCACGGAGCTGGCTCGACACCTGGCCAAGCCATACCTTTTTTTTTGTTTTGTTTTTTAGAAGGTCGGGGACATTTTTAGCTTGTCCCTCTGTGCACGTGCTGCTCATTACACCAGCGTGGCTCCATTTAAAGGCCCTGGCGCTCGTTCAGTTCCCTTCTGGTCTCCGGATGCAGGTGGAAGCTCTAGAGGCGGGAGGACAAAGCCTGGGACAGGTGCGATGACCTGCACTCCTCCAGAGGTGGCGACCAGCAAGGTCACTGCCTTTGAGTGGAGGACGAGGGAGTGGGGAGGGGGAGAAGGGAGGGGGAAAGAGGAAGGGGAGGGGGAGGGGAGGTTCAGCCTGATGTTGCAAGCATCATGGCCCTGGACCTGAAGCCAGCTGTCCTTCCGTGGCCTTGGGCAAGTTGCATTAAGCTTCTGAGTCTCAGTTTCAACATCTGTGACATGGGAATATCACAGACTGTGGGAGACAGGATTCTAAAAGGCTCCCCTAGATTCCCACCTCCTACAACACACACCCTTACAATTCTCCCAAGTGTGGCGTGGATAAGGCCCAGAAATAGGGGACAGCTAGCTCCCAAGACTGCAATTATTCTGTCCAATGGAGGTGGATGGATTCCACACATGGAATTAAGGTCCTGAAGCAGTGAGCTTGGTGTTCACCCAAAGGGAGATTATCTTGGGCGGGCTGGACCTAATCAGGTGACCCCTGAAGAGCACCTGAGCCCTCCCTGAAGACAGAGATTAAGACGCCCCTGTGGCCTTGAAGGAGCGAACAGTCATGTTGTGATAGCACCTATGGATGGAGCCACATGGCAAGGACCTGAGAATAGGCTGGAGGGGCTGAGAGCAGTGCCCAGCTACTAGCCAGCAAAGAAACGGGGACCTCAGTCCAAGGAATTCACTCATTCATTCATTCACTGCTTACAGTGTTACAGGCCCCCAGCCTGATGCTGGATCTTCAGCCCAAATTTGCTGACCTCCAGAACCACATCTCAGGCGCCTGCTGGGCATCAGCCCTTGGTTTAATCTCGACATACCCCAAACTCACCTCTCCTTCCTCCCTCCGCTCCTCCTTCCTATCTCGGTCAGCAACACTGTCCTCCTTTCAGGCACGCAAGGTCGGGGCCTCAGATTCACCCTGAGTCCTCTGCCCCTCTCCTCGCCCCTCCCCACTGGGATCAAGCCCTGCCAATGCTAAATCCCAAAGATCTCCCAAACTGGGTCCCTCCTCTCCATCTGACAGCACATTCTTGGTAAGACGCACGAGCTCCCTACTGCTGCCATCACGGAGAACACAAACTCAGTGGTTTGAAAAACCACAAAGTTATCCTCTTCAGCTTCTGGAGACCAGGAGGCCAAAATCAGGTGTGGCAGGCTAACGTCAAGGTGTGGGCAGGGCTTGGTCCTTCTGGACGTTCTCGGGGAGAATCAATTCCCTTGCCTTTCCTGGTTTACACAGGTCACCTCTACTCCTGGGCTCATGACTCCTTCCCTCTGTCACTCCAGCCTTTCGATTCCATCATCACATTTCCTAATTCCGTAGTCAAATCTTCCTCTGCCTCTGTTGTAAAGACCCTTGTGGTTACATTCATCCCTCTCCCAACCACCCATCACTCCTCATCTCAAGATCCTTAACTGACTCACATTAACGAATCCCCTTCTGCCATATAAGGTGACATTCATGCAACCCGGGGATCAGTGGATACCCATGTGGGGCTATGATTCAGCCTGCCCTTGTCATCTCTCCCCCGGATCACTGCAACAGCCACTGACCACCATCCTGGCTCGCCTTCTCCAAGAGAGACAGTGGAAAGTGGCCAGTGGTTATTCTGAAGGCCTCAGGGCCACTGTTTTCTGTTTCTTTCATGTGGAACACCCTTCCCCAGCTGACATGTTGGCCCTTTATCTTGCTTTCGGGTTCCTCGGGATGCTCGCCGTGATTATTCTGGTTATATGAGTCCTCCTCATTATTATTTGCCCTCACATCGACTTGCTAGTTTCACCCATATTGCTGACACTTCCTGGGATGTGCCAGCTGACTTCTCCTTTGCCCTTCATGCTCACCAGCATGTAACTTCTGTGAGCATAGGGCCTTGTCTGAGTCATTTACTGCTGTGTCCTCTTTGCTGAGCACAGAGCCTGACGGGTGACAAGTGGACTGTGGGAGGCAGAATAATGGCCCCCAAGACGTCTACATCCTAATGCTGAGGGCCTGTGGATACATTACATCTCACAGCAAAGGGAAATCAAGGAAGCAGATGAAGCTATGGTTTCTAATCAGCTGACATTAAAATAGGAAGACTATCCTGGGTTATCCAGTGGATCTGATGAAATCATAAAGGTCCTTAAGAGTGGAAGAGGGAGTCTGAACAAAGTCAGAAGGATGTCAGGCTGTGCAGGGTTTGGCCTGATGTCACTGGCTTTGAAGGTGGAGAAAGGGGGAGTCAAGCAGGAGGCCTCTAGGAGGTAAAAAGAACAGGGGAACAGGTGCTTACCAAGAGCCTCCGGGGGGACACAGCCCTGACCACAACCCAGTCTCAGCCCACAGAGGCAGTGTGTCAGGCTTCTGCCTTATACAGAGCTGTAAGGTCACAACCCCGGCTTGTCGGAGGTCCTAGGTCTGTGGCAGTTCTTATAGCAGCAACAGAAGACAAACACAGAGCCCCACAAATATGTGGGGTGAACTGACTGTGCACCAAAAAAGGCCAAAGGTTGCCAGGAAACACCAGAAGCTAGAAGGGAGAGGGGAAGAATGTCCCCCAGGGCTTTCAGAGACAGCGAGGTCCCAGAGTGCGAGGTGACGTGTGTCTGAGGTTCTCAGCAGTGACTTCGCGGCACTCTGCCACAGCTTGCCGGGACACTGCCCGTGGCCACAGGCGAGCTGGGTCCTTGTGCCTCTGCCCTTAGGAGGGTAGGAAAGGATGCTGGCGAATCGTGTGTTCCTTCACCTCCCACGGCTCAGCAAAGCAGCCGGGAACTTGGGCCCGAGACAGGCTCCTGGGAACCTTAGCTGGGGGAAGGGGTGAGGGGTGCTGGGAAGCCTCAGGTGCACAGGCAGAGTGCAAGGTGATGCTGAGAGCAAAGAGTGAGCCTCGGAGGAAGGCAGGGAGCTTCCCAGCCTGGCCAAGACTCAGTTCCCCTCTTCCAAGGGGCTGCTGAGGGTTAGGCATGCCCACGTGTCCAGCACAGGGTCCGGCACCAAAATGTCCACGTTTATGCTGCTTTCTCCTTCTCGCCCACCCACCTCCGTTTCCTTCTTTTTTGATTTTTGTTTTCTTTTCCTTTTCTTTGAATATTTTTTCCACCTCCCTTTTCTTTTACTACATTCAAGTGAAAACAACAGCAGTTACTTCCTTTTGAAACACACGAGGAGACCTCTAAAAGCATGAAGGCCAGAAGTAAACTGTGGAATCAAACAATGAAGGAAAAAAAAATAATTACAAAGACTCAAATCTCACCTAGGTGCGTGGCCCTAGTGAACTGGAAGAGAAAGTAAGCCCCTGCAGTGCCTTTTTATGACTTGAGGTGTATGGAGTCTCTAATTTAAGGCTAAATATAAAACTAAAACACACACAGCTGGACTTTCAAGTATTTTCCAAACACATTTAATGCCTTCCCATGAAACTCCCAGAATCCGAGCGGCCCTCACTCTGCACCAGTATAAACAGAAGTCAGGGCGGACAGAACATATGGGCTTCAAAAAGCCATTGAAGAGGGATGAGGAATGTTCGAGCATGGGGGCTCTGGAGCGCTGCTGTGCGCCCACGGTCACGTGGCGGCCTCGCCCACCAAGGCTATAACGGGACCTGGCAGACCCCGGCTGGCGGGGCCAACGCTAACAGGGTCTGCCTCTGGCCGCAGCTTTTTCTGTCTCCCACCTACTCTTCAGCTCTGCTCTTTACTCCTGGGCCAAGGGAAAGTGTGAATGATTCAAGTCTGCCTGGGAGACATAAATGGATTCTCTGTTATCCCAGGATCTCTCCCTGGAGGAGGTGGCATCCACCAATACTGGGCCGCTGTTCGGTCCTGCCAGGAATTCTTACTCATGTGACAGTTCTACATGGAGAGACACCTAGGTGCTTGATGTGGCTCTGTGTGCGCACTGGGAAACAGCTGAGAGCAAGCTGAACAAAATCGGGGCCCACACCCCTAGGGGCTGCCTGCTGTGGGCAGATGAGCTATAAAGATTACGGCAGAGTGTGGTCAGTGATGTGCAGTCAGACAGGAGGAGGAGGGACGGTGCTGTGGAATGGGCAGCTCTCTGAAGAGCTGACACGTGCAAGAGACCTAGAGGGTGAGGAGGACTTGACCGCACAGAGGTCCGGGGGAATAACTTGCTTGACAAATGGAGAAGTGAGACTTCCCTGGTGGCCCAGTGATTAAGCATCTACCTGACGGGGCAGAAGACACAGGTTCCATCCCTGGTTCGGGAAGATCCCACATGCTGCAGGGCAGCTAAGCCTGTGCGCCATGTGCCTGGGCTGTGCTCTGCAAGGACAGGAGCTGCCACAGTGGAAAGGCCACGCACAAGGGGGGGGGGGGGGGGCGCGGAGAAAAGAGCAAAGGCCCATGACAGCTCTAACATCTGTTCCAGATTCTCCCATACTCCTTTCATCCAGAGGCAGAGTCTACGCCCTCCCCTGTGAATCTGGTGGTTGGGGACTGCTCCCCCTGTGTAAGCGGACGTGATGCCCTATGACATTATTGGGGCTGGCTCAGAAAAGCCAAGGAGCTTCTGCCTTGTTGCTGAAGAGCTGCCTTACGGGAGTGCGGCCGTGCTGAGACTACCATGCCAGAGCCCGGCTGAGCTCTACAAAGCTCTGGGTATGTGGGAAAAGCCATCTTAGACCCCCCAGAACAGCCCCCTCCCAGACAGAACACCACCACGTGAATCCCAGCCACAGCCGCGTGGAACAGGAGAACCAGCCAGCCAAGCCCCTATGCAGAGTCCCGACTCAGAAAATCAGGAGATCTCGTGAAAGAGTCATGGTTTCCCCAGCAGACTGTGGGGGTATTCTGTGTCTTAGCAAGAGGCACATGAGCGAGGCCCCACCGCTGACAACTGGGAGGATGGAGTGAAACATGCACGTGAGGCTCCAGGCATGGAGCTGGCCGACAGCAAATGGTAGATCACGTCCCTCTTGCCTCTCGCTTCATGTGACAATAGAGTTTGATTGCCTTTCGGTTTCATTGCCTATTTTTACACAATGCTGCCTTAAATCATAAATCACGAGCAGCTTATCCACGTCTGATTCTTACTGAGTTTTACTGGGCTCTCAAAGTGAGAAGATGACAAACATGTTGTGCGGGGTGGCTGTTCTTTGCTCTCCAGTGAGGACGGCTCTTAGAGGAGGCTCTTCAGTGGGGAAACAGTGGGGTCCGGGTTGTCTTGTTCCTGATGTGGGCGTCAAGGCCCTGTGGCACAGACCCCGTGGCAAGCCAGGCGTGCGTGCCAGGAAGTTTCTAAATGACTTTCTGAGCGCTGTCATTTTTCTTTCCTAAACAGCCTGGATTTCTGAGCTCGAGAATGTATCTGCGTTGAGGAGAACAGACAGCCTCCTTTGGCATGTTTCATCTTGGAGTTCTTTCTCCAAATCAGCAACCAGAAGAGGTTGGAGAAATTAGTGAGCATGAGCATGAATTTTTGGAGTCAGACAGGCTTTGGTGTGAAGCCTGGCTCCTCCCTTTACAGATGGAGAGAGAGACCAGGCATATAGTTGAACCTTTATAAACCTCAGTTTACTCCTCCACGAAATGGGAATAAACACAGTGCCTCCCTCCTAGTCTACTTGTGCAGGTTAAAGGAGACAATGTCCTCAAAGCCCTTGACAAGATGAGCGTGCAAAGTAATGGATCTGATAAAAATGGTCATTGTTAATTCTGCTGTGGCAAGAGTTGTCAGATTTAGCAAGTAAAAATACAAGACGGGGGCTTCCCTGGTGGCTCAGTGGTAAAGAATCAGCCTGCCAAGGCAGGAGATGCAGGAGACGCAGGTTTGATCCCTGGTCCGGGAAGATCCGACATGCAGGGGAGCAACTAAGCCCGTTCACTGCAACTACTGAGGCTGTGCTCCAGAGCCCGCACTCTGCAACAAGAGAAGCCTTTGCAATGAGAGGCCCACGCTCCGCAATGTGAGAGCAGCCCCCACTTGCAGCAACTAGAGGAAAGCACATGCAGCAACGAAGACCCAGCACAGTCAAAAAGAAATACATTTAAAAAATTTAAAAAAAAATTTACAAGATGTCCGATGACACTTGAATTCCAGATCAACAGTGAATGATGTCTCAGTATGGTACATCCCAAATATTCCGGAGGATAGACTCACACCAAAAGTCACTGTTCGTCTGAGATTCAAATTGTGCTGGGCATCCTGTATTTGTTCCTGGATTATTATGCCTGCTATTTATCATGACTACCCATCTCTGTCGCCTGAGTAGGTGGTTCCCCAAGAGCCCTGCGCACACCCGCCTCCCCCCCCATTTTCTCATCTTTAATAAAATCTTACATCACTTTTGTTTCCCGCCTCCAGCCTCACTGTAGACTGCTGGTAATTAACACAAGCCAGGAGGCTGTTCTTCGAGGCAACCCTGTAACTCTTTCTGCAGTTATTACATAAGCAACTCTCTGCAGCCGCATCCCGAGCTCCGCGGTGGAGAGGCTGCTGTTTGTATGGGTTCCAACCTCCTGCCACATTGCCTCCTCTCTCCCCTCCCTCCGCAGGCCTGAGGTCTGGCTCCCTCTGAAGTCTCCATACACTCCGCCCTCGGCTCTTTTTTTCTCCCCACATAATATAGTGCAGTTTATTACATAAGTGATTTATTGCATGCACCTTAATGTATAAGGAGCAAAACTTGTTTAAAATAAATCCAACTGAGAGGATAATCTCTATGGGCAAAATGTACTTGGACTTAATTTCTCTACTGGGTATTACACACTATATAATTGCCTTAAACAGAAGCTGCACACACAAATTTAGCTTGGCACCGGTATCTGGCTTCGCAGAACACTCAAGTTACATGCTGGGTTTTGCTACAAATCCTTCACTCCACCAGAAGAAACTCAACAGCATGCCTTAAAGAAATGTTCAGCTTGGTTCCCCCTGCTGAGATGGGGGATGGGCGGGGGGGGGGGCTCGCTGGATTTGTGTGTGGTGGGGAAAGGTCTCTGTCCTGGGAGAGGAGGCAGCGCTGCCAGCCTGTATCAGACCAGACTGGGTTGGGGACCTCACCTTCACTCCTTGTTCAGGCGCTCATCACCCAAATGAAATTGCCGTTCCCTGGCTGGTACTGGATGGGGGATATAAGCTTAATTAAAGCTGATCGAGGCTAGTCCTTCTTTCTCCTGTGGGTGAATTAATCACCGTATTCATGGAATCACTGACTCCATCACTCATTCATTCATTCATTCCTCAGACACTGAGTTCCTCCCAGGGCAGATGGGTCCTGAGCTGCCACAGCAACAACGCCTGCCCTTCCTGGGGTGACAGGCAGATGGGGAGGTGGGCATCCATGAAATAATCACCCAAATAAGTGCACAGTGACAAAAGGTGGCAGTGCAGTGGAGGAGTGATGCTGGGTGCTCTGAGGGCCCCTGGTGGGGCTGGAGAAGAGCTCTCCAAGAAAGAGGTTTGCAGAAGGGTTTGAGTTCCTGACAGCGGCTGTAACAAACTACCCCAAACCGAATGGCTTAAAACTACACAAATCTACTTTGTTGTAGTTCTGGAGTTCAGAGGTCTAAAGTGGGTCTCGCTGGGCTAAAATCAAGGTGTCAACAGGACTGTGCTCCTTTCTGGAAGCCCTGGGGAATGATTTCTTTCATTGTCTTTTTCTGTTTCCAGAGGCCACCTGCATCCCTTGGCTTGTGGCCCCCTCCTCCATTTTCAAAGATGCCAACTGAGCCTTTTTCCCTCTGCCATTTCTCTCTGGTCGTGACTCTTCGGCCTCCCTTTCCCCCTTTTAAGGAAACTTGTGATGATAGCAGGCCCACTTGGATCATGCAAGATATTCTCTCAATTTTAAGGTGTGCTGATCAGCAGTTTTAATTCCCTCTGTAACCTTAATGATCCATATGCCCTGTGACCTAACACATCCACAGGCTGTAGCGATTTGGAGGTGGGTGTCGTTGGAGTCATTGTTCGATCAGATCTAAAGAGCGACAAGGAGGAAGAAGAATATTCCAGACAATGGCAGGATCTTGTGAGGTAGGTATTGATGCTGTGCTGGTGTGCATGCAACCTGGAAACAGTGGAGGGTGGGGGGTGCAGGGAACTGGGATGGAGCTGGAGGGGTGAGCAGGGTCAAACTCTGGGGGTGTGGTGGGGAGTCACAGGAAGGATTCTGGTCTTCAGTCCCGAAGTACAAACAATTCCTTTAAATATCTCTATCAGGGGATAAGATACTGTTTTGTACTGAATCTAAGATTATTTTGCACTAATAAAAAAAAGAATCTCAGTTAAAATATGGCACAATACTTTCCTATTGCTTAGACTTCCTTATTTTATAGTTTATTTTATTTTTAAAGAACTCTTTGAGGTTTAATTAGATATTTTTCTCATAGATAACCCTTGTGCATACACTAAAAAATAAAAGCAAGGAAATAGTTGGGCATTCCTCAAACTTCTTCACAGTAATAAGAATCTCTCTCTCCTGAATAACATTTTAACTCTTAATCACTGATGCCCACGTTTCTCCATTCACTGTCATCTGTGCCATCAAAAGCAAGGGTGACGCGGGCTTTCTTAGAAGAATCCATTATAAAAACAACCCACTGGTGCTGGGCTATCGAGCTGGCACTACAACTGTGCTGAGCAAACCTACTTTTGCTTCCTACTTCTGGAATGTTGCTATACCCGCTTAGCCTTCCACCCAGCAACCGTTTGATTCCTAGAAGTTGCTGGCATCAGATCTCTGGGATTTCCTTTCAAGCTGTTGATAACTACCCCTGTAGATTTTGTTCACTGGCACTTCGGGTGTTTCTTTATGCACAGGCAATGACAAAGCATTACTGCTTCCTGCCTCAGGGGGTCCTTGAGATGCGCACAGACTTCACTGATGCTAAGAGGGGAGAATTTCAGAGGTACACCCTAAGGTCAATGGTCAGATTAGTGCCTTCAAGTGGGCCTTCAATGGAAGCAAGACTTGTCCCTACACTTCAAGGTAGAGGTTGACAAGCTTTATGGATAACAAAGAGCCCTTCACTGATGCCAAGCACTGCTCTAGGCACTTTCCTGTCCCAACAGGTTATCTAAATCTTATCACAAATTCTGGAGGGAGGAGGTAATATTCATATACCCATTGTACATACTGAGAAACTGAGGCTTAACTAAATTAACTTGTCTTAACAGCACCTAGATTTTTGTAGTAGAGCCAAGATTTGAACTCAAAATGACTCCAGGGATTAACCACCAGGCTTAACCACCACCTCTATTTCTATATATTTGTCTCAGTCCTTCATCAGAAGTCTTTAATGTCACAACATTATCCAACTCCACCAACACATGTGCAGCACGTTCCGTGCAGGCAGTGGACTCTGCTTTGGACCTAAGGACAAAGCATGAACATCCACGGATCCTTCACAGGAGAGGCTCAGGCTCCAAGGCAGAAGGTAGAGGGGTTGCCAGCGCTTGGAATGAGAGGGGAGAGCGGACGTGCACGTCCACACGTTATGGGACACAAGCACAAGAGGGAAGTGTCCCCGTTTGACTTGCATCGTGCCAATTTTTCCTAAAGAATTTTGGACGCTTATAAACATTAGGCTGCAAAATATTCAGAAATTTTCAGGAAGGCAGCATGAAATCTGCATAGAAAATCTATTCCGGTTTCTACCCCGTGCCCGGTTGACCTTACGATTGCTATCTTCCCACAAACCAGACTGAATATTTCCTTCGAGGGGAATAACAGATAGCAAAGGGTCTAAGAGGGATGGAGGGGGGAGGGATGGAAAGACATAAATCTGGTGCAAATCCACCATCCGTTAGGCTGAGTGTGTGATCAGTAGCACGAGTCCATTGTCCAGGCACCACACTATTCTTCAGCCGAAATCTAGAAAGAACGGAGGGCTGTGAAAGTCTAAAAACAAAACAAAAATCTGGAACGGAGAGATGGGGCCCATGTGATATACAGAGATAATAGTGAACCCATTTTTTTTTTTTTTAAAATTCTGTTGAAGGTGACCAAGATCAGAAAGGAAACAAAAGTTAGTCACATACCTCATATATTATCTATAGACACAAGAGCTACATTTTCTCCCAAACTGATACTGGGATACTGGGATGATTTTCAGGAGATGACAACCATGCCCCCACCCCCACCCCCAGAAAATTTCCTGCTAAGAGCACTCACTTTGTAATCATTTAAAATTTCATTTCAGTTGGGGTTGGGGTCTCTGGGAAGGCAGGCAGGGATGGGTGACCCCCTCCTTCTCCTCCCCCAGAAGAAAGCGCCCCACCTGACACATACACACAAACCCCACGAACATATGCCTGTGCTGAAGAGCAGAAGATGGGAGAAGCAGATGGCGTAATGACTACGGATCCGACAGCCCGCTCCATGGCCGCGCTGTCGGCAGGCAGGCCCTGCCAGGGACACAGGCGGGAGTGGGGGGCTGCCAAGAAGAGATCCACGCCTGGCCCCCCTCCGTGTGAGAGGCTGGTGTTTGAAAACAAGCAAAATGCTTTTTTTTTTTTTTTTTTTAACAGGAGCAGCGAGTGAGGACGTGGCTCTGTGGTGTATGCTGCAAACTGGGGGAGTGTTCTGCAAACAGTGGCTCTATAAACACGGCCTACTTTGGGCGTTTTTCCACACGAGGCAGGTGGGCAACGGGAAGGGAACTGTAGGCAGAATTGCAGAGCAACCTGTTTTCATGGGCTGTTTTCTTTCTTTCACTGTACCTGTCCCTGCTGGCCTGATTCACATGATGGGGGTGTGAGGGGGCGGGGGAAGGGGGCGGGCGGTGTGATACACATTAGCATCTCCCTGCATCAATGCAATCTTAATTCTCATCCATACAGCCACGTAAACCGACTACAGTCTCTGAATCCTCTCTTCTTCCCCCAAGTTCATTAGGGAAGACAGGCAGGTGTGGGGAGCAGCAGAAAGGGAAGATGGAGCTGATAATTACGGATCCTGACCCGTGGGATCCTCCGGTCCCATGCTAAGCACTTGACATATGCATCAACACCTTGCAGACTCAGCGAACAGTTTCACAGGTGGGGAAGCCAGGGGTCAAATGTAACCAAAACTCAGGAACAACATAATGGGACTCAGAAGACGCCAGCCTGGATTAGAGTTCTGTCACAGTCTTTCTGCTTCATTTTTCTGCCAGGCACTTGCTAAGTAAGAAGGCAGAGAAACCATCCATGTGGTACCCAAACCATAAAGTGAGCTCTGCCTTCTAGGGAGCCCTTGGCTATAAATGGGTCTATCATATCACCACAGGATGGCTCAAGTCCACCCTTTTCAAGTTTCCCTCCTCTAACTACAAGTCTTCAACATTTTCAAATGGAGATTTTATTTAAGGATGATGAAGAGTTTTCTTAAAAAAAAAAACAAAACAAAAAACAAAACAAAAAACAAAAACAAGCTAAGCAGGAGTGGATTTCCCCTAAAAGGGCCATGTTCTCATCTGACTTTGTCCAAACAACTTTTGAGATCTGGTTTTGCATCACCAGTTCCCTCTTCCTTCGGTAAAATGAAAAATGTCATTTGCTCAAAGTCCCTGTTTAAGGGAGCCAGCCTCCACACTCCCTGCAAATTCACAGCAAGCTCGTTAATAAATTAACCCGGCTGTCAGAGAGGTATAAATGCAAAATCACTTGGAAATGTTCCCGTTTAAGATCACACAATCCTCCAAACCCACTGCAACATCTTATAATTCCTGCAGGCCACCTCGGATCTCCTTTACACTTGCAATGGTGCCCCTTTCAATTTGCATTTAAAAGACAGTAAATTGCAGGGTTCATAAACATTTTTATAGTGATTTATTGAAGTCTGGGATGTCAGTGCTGTTCTTCACACTTTAGCAGTCCTGAGAAGCAAATGCTGGCTCCGTATGCAATCTTACTGTCCCCATAAACCACACAAGAACAAGCCAGGTTGGAACTTTATCATTTTCTATTCTTTTTTTTCTTTAGGACAGCAGCAATCATATTTATGTCTCAGTTGCGGGGTGGGGCAGGGTGGGGCAGGAAACTCATTTTAATCAGCCTCTAAGTCCTAACTTGGGTTCTGTAGTTTATAAAGAGCTTGGATGGCCATCCAGCAGTGTTCAGGAGTCATTCTCTATTACGGCTGAAGACCACAAAAAATAAAAAAAATAAATACATAAAATAAAGGAAGCCTTTCTTTTCATCTTCTCGTTCCGTGCCCTGCCCACATGCACCCTTCTGCAGGGTGGGTTACAGAGAGGAAGTCAGGCAGAGCCGAGGCTGGCCATGTGCTCCCGGATACCTCTGTCCCTCTTTCTTCCTAAGAACTCGGAGGCAGGGCTGGGCATGGGCTTCCTCTTAGTCAGAAATAAAGTGAGCAGGGAGACGCCGAGATCAAGGCATACTCGTGCTCCTCTCCAGCCAGCTAAGTCACAAAAGGCGCTGCTCGGGGGGCCAAGACAAACTGTTTATCTAAGGGCAGAGTAAGTTCTTTGCCACCCTTTCCAGGGGGTGTGGGGAGGTGGGGTGGGGGACTTGAACCTTGTCTGTGCATAAAGGAAAAGGAGAGAGACTAAGAGAAAAAGAGAAAGGAAGAAAGAAAAAAAGGCTTGCACCTCATTTGCCCTTCCAGTGTCCAGAAGGAGTATTTCTTTCCACCTTTTTCACATTATAATAATGGCTTCTGAGCGCCTGAAAAGGGCCCTGGTGCATCGGCAAATGGTGCATGACACTGCGGAACCCCGGGCTTTGTCGCACCAGCTCCGCTCCAGAGAAAGTCCTCCTCTGCCTTCGTTTCCCTGCCATTAACTGAGATGAAATGAGTTTTTTCCCCCCTTTTGATTCCACCTCCCCCCGCCCCCACCCCAACCACTGTCTATTACAGTGTGACGCGGCCGTGTTTCCGGGCCCATTATTTCACAGACGATTCTTTTATTCTGGTTTGGGAGTTCGTGCCTGCAAGGTTATCTGTGCGCAGAGCCGACGCCGCCGTCCTCGTGTTCATTTCTGAAATCTGATCTCATTGATAAGAACAAGCCGGTTCACACTGCATTTGTCAGATAAGGAGCTCGGGTGCCCAAGTCGTAATTTTTGTGACTTCAGTCAGGGCTCCCTGTGAAAACATGTCAACTGATAAAAATGCAAGTATTATAAAAATAACCTTTGTATCAAAAGTGTCATTCTATTTTTTCTTTCTTTTTGTTTTTGTTTTTTTAAAAAAGCACATTATGTCCTTTTTCACATCAAGCACCTACTTGTACTCAGATGCCTGTTTCCCCATGTACATTTTTTACAATGATATTTTAAATGGTCTTGCTCCCGGAGGCCAGCCTTTGGTGTGCTGGGAGAAAAAAAAAATTAAAAAACCAACAAGAGGGCTAATAAGGAAAGCATCGGTGTTGCCCAGTTTGTCTGAAAGGGGTTCTGATGAATTTCCACCCCCCCCTCCCCCGCCCCATGGTCCATCGCACGTGGAGAGGGGACGGTCCGATCCGGAGAAGTAACTGCATCAGGTTCACGGGCGCTCGGTCCCCTCAGCAGAGTCAGACAACACGTGAGGACCGGGATCCACTGTCCCTCCCCGGGGGCAGCACCCCGGGCCCTCCGGGACAGCACCCCGCCGTCAGCCTGCCAGGGAACCACTCGGCATTGTTCCCACGAGGGGAAGCGGCCAAAGATACTACGCATAGCATCCAGCCCTGCCCATGGGGCCTGAGCCGGAGAAAGACAGGGCGCCGGCTCCATCCGGGAAAACCGGCTTCTCGTGGCGTCTGATGCCATCCGAACCGCCCTGCTGCCAAGGGCACCCCCAGGCCTGGAGGGGGCCACGCAGCCCGGCGGGCGGGTTATAGAAACGTTAGCGCCGGGCAGGTCGCCGGAGCCCCTGTGTGTTCCCATCCCCCCGGGAGGCAGCCACACAAAGCCGAGAGACAGCCGCGGGGCTGCGGGCTGAGCCGCGTGCGCGGCGCAAGGTCCTTCCCGCCCCTGTTCGGCCCCGCACACCCGGGCCTGCAGCTGATAACACTGTAATCGTCCTCCTTTGAGGACGGCGGCTCCCGCGCGCTGATTAGTCATTTATCACACCTGGCAGCCCTGCTGAACTATAATTACTCTTCTCTTATCCTGCCTGGCTGCCATGTCCGAGAGGAGAGGCGAGGCAGAGTCCCCCGTTAATGACACATTACCCTCTTGACAAGCACTTAAAGGTTTTATTGTAAATATGCAAGATATAAAACATCCGAGATTCCCTTTTTAATTATAAAAAGCAATTTCAGGGCCTCCCTTCCCCAGCCTTCCCTCCCTACCTGGCCCCCACCATGGCCGCCTCCCCGACCCCCAAATAGTAAAGTTTTCCACGCCTTATCCTCTCTGCTTACCGCAAACAAACTGATTTTTCCCTTTGTCACGTAAACTCATTGCTACAAGTTAACTCAGTATCTCTCTGCAATTATCAGACATATTGCCTATGAAATTGGTAATTTAAACACACATCACATTGCCACAAAAGTTAAATTTCCGCCCCGAAAGAAGGGGAAAATGTGCATTTATATGAAAAATTATATATGAAAAAAAGCTGAAAATGCAGCATAAATAGTCCAGTTTTCCTCATCGGAAAGAGGGAGAAAGTCATTGAATAATTTTTTTTTTTTTAAAGATGAGTCTCTAACTGTGGTTAAAAAAAAAAAAAAATAGATGGACATTTTTTTTCCCCCACAAACTAAAAAATTGGAAATTTGTGGGTCGTTAAATCCTGATTGCCTACTTACAAGGTTTGGGGAGAAAGCCGACTTAGCATTCAGTGACTCCGAGAGCTATTTTTATCCCTCAAGGCGGGTTCAGAGGACACTTCCCTGTGGCCAAGGCCCCCCTACTCCCGCCCCCGGCAAGCCTGCTTCATCTTGCCACCTTCCAGCTGAATTTAGGTTCTGTGTAACCTTGTTGGTCGGGCCTGAGGCTGCCCTGGGCAAGCTTTGATAAGACTCATTAGGACAGAATGAAGGGAAGGGGTGGGGAGCAGACATTAATAAAACCTTTCACTCTGGTGGAAAGAAAGCCAGCTCTATGCAGACACAGAGAACACTCAACACGAAGGCACATCTGATGGAAAATGGGCTCATCAGCACCCTGTTGGTTTTAACTACCCTCCTTTGCTTCACACAAGTGTTCAACACATGTGGAAGTTCAAGGGCGTTGGGCTCTATGCCTCTGAGATCATCATCTTCCAGTGGGTTGAACAGAATGGCCAACAACAGCTTTACAGCGTGGGGTTTGGGATCTAGGAACCAGAGGTGAAGCTGCAGGGGAAGGACTCTAGTTCTGATTTCCTTTGTTCCAGGGATCACTAGGGTTGAGCTCTCATCAGGTCGGCTAAGTGGGCGTTTCCTTCCTCCAGCACCCCGTTTTTTGGCTGGACTTCCACAGGCTTTCATTTAAGAGCATCTCCTTCCCAGAGAAAGAAAAGTCTTTCTTTGGTCAAAGGTCCATGAGAAGTTAATGTACAGGCAAGGATTAAGAAATGCAGCTGATGTGGCATTTGGATATTGTGAATAGCAAGACCCAGGAAGGTATATGGTGGCCAAACCAAAGAAGTGGACATATAAACATCTGACCACTTCTGACAGTCGGTCAGGGCGGGCGATGACTCTCCACTTGGTTCCTGAAGAGGAGACTCGAGGTCTTGGTGCAGAGAAGGGGAGTAACAGGGAGAGGAGGAATAGGCTAGAAGGTGAAAAGGCAGGAGTATCTCCCAAAAGGGAAGCGCCTTGCACAGCTGCGGTTGGTGACTGCCACTGCCCAGAACCCTGTCCGGGAAGACACAGGAGCTGACTGGGCAGAAAAGGGAGACAAAGGCAAGAAGAAAACGGACACCCTTGATTTCACAGTCCAGACCCCCCAGCACGCTTCCGGAATGAATGGTAGGCACTTCAAGAATAGGACTACCTTTCATTCACTGTCTCTTCAGAAATGAGCACATTGTAGGCACAAAGCTTTTATCAATGAATAAATGAAAGAAAGGAAACCCCTGGAACACAGGCAGTGGAAGGAGATACATGAAGGTGTGCTTTCCCAGTCACTGATTTTCATTTTCTCCCCTGCATCCAGTAACGAATACGTACTGGGGATTATTTTGTGGCAGGTATTGTGAGAATAAAGGAGACTTAACTGAGATGATTTCAAGACTCTGGGGCCCCGCATGCACAAGAGCCCAAAGCGGGTGATGTTGGCCGTGAAGACAGAGGTGGTGATTAAAGGTAAGGTCTCCTGAAAGCTAACATGGGCAGGGTGATGTGTCAAGCTCTTCAGGACACTTCCTCTTCACCTTTTTGTTGCGGCTTCATGTCAGTGCTTTAAGGGGTAGATCTTGGGGCTTACATTTTACAGAAGGGAAAACTGAGGTCCTGAGGGCTGAAAGAACTTGCCCAAGGCCCTGATGCTGCTCAGCAGAGGGACACGGCTTTAGCGGGACTCTACGATCCCCACACTTAATCCAGGTCTTGCTGCCTCTGATCACCAGATGCGAGTGGGTGGGGAAACCATAGCTGGGAAACAGCCCAGAGTGACTCCCAAGCACGCTGGCAAGAATTTCTCTCAATCTCTTTTCTGACTTTGATCTCAAGGGCTGAGTCTGCAGTCACTGACTTGGAGAGTCCCTTCCGTTCCTTTTCCATCTCAACGTCTCCTCCTTGGGAAGCTGAAGGCTGCCATGTTTGGGCTCATCCCCAGAGCCCTTGCTCTTTTCAAAGGCACTGTATAAACCTAAGGAAATCACCGAGACCCAAATAAGCTGTCTTCTCCAAGGTTTGTGGTCTTGAGACAAGCTCCCCTTGAGATCTGTTCCCTTTTCTCAGCCTGATGCCTCCCTCTCTTCAGGGAAAATCACATGCCCGGCACGCATCACCTGTTTTGTCTCCTATTTAAAAAATGCCAAGTGAATATGGAGACAAAGGATCAGGAAGACTGCAACAGAGGGTCCATTAAGAGCCAACAGGTCCCGGCAGGTCTGAAGCCAAGACGGTGCCCATCCTTCCTGCTTGCCTACCTACCTTCCTCCTTTCTCTCTCTTTTCTTTTCTTCTTTCTTTTTGTTCCCTCCTCTGTCTTTTTCTCTTTTCTTCCTTCCTTCATTTTCTTTCTGTAAAAATTGCACTCTGGACTGTTCACTAAACCATTCCACCACTTGGGCGGTGAGGGAATGACCCGGGGCCCTGGGGGCTCCCCCAGTGCTCACAAAGAGCTGTTGTCAGTGTAATGTGCATCCTGGCGCTGATAAAACACAGTCTACAGCCTTTGCAATAACACAGCTGCTGACCTTGGGCAGCTCGGGGTTTTGAAAATCCTCAGAACCTGGATGGTCACCTCCTCCAACAAGAGGTCGGCCAGATTAGCTGAAGCTCCTTTCGTGTGGGCAGGATGCCTCCCAGTTAGACCTCATGGAAACAGAGTTGGGAGCTAGAAATCTGGGAAGGGATGGAGCCTGTGGTATGAGAGACAGGTAGGTTGGTCTCAGAATCTCTCTTTCACACACACACACACACACACACACACACACACACACACACACACACACACACACAGAATCCTACTTTGCTCCCTCCCTCTTGGCATCCCGACACCCACTGTCCTCTCTGTCAGCATTCTGCTTCCTCGTGTGTCATGCTTTCCCCTCACTCCTCCTTGCAGAGGGTCCCTGCTGGAGGCCCAGTCCCCAAATCCACAGGACAGCCTGGTTTCTATTTACCCTCAATGGACTGTCTTTTTCCATGCTGACTAATCAAATCTCGGAGAACTGACAGTCGTGCCATGCACTGCTGGTCCCACTGAACTTGATAAGTGGGGGAGCCGTCCATGCTGCGGGCAGAGATCTCCAGTCTGAGGGCAGGTGTAAGCTGCCTGGAGCGATGAAAAACCTACGGTGCCACTAAGGCTGTGCAGTGAGGCCTATTATACACGCAGGCCTTCCTGCCTCAGGAGTGTGAGCACAGAGTTGATCACACACATGTCTAAGTTACGGCATTCAGCTCATGATATTGAACTAACTGAATGAAAAAGGTCTTCAAAATTAGGTTAGAATTCTTAAAATCATTTGAAAAGACAAGGTGGTTAGTTGATGAGGCTGCCCCAAATGGAACACTTTCCCAGTTAGTTATAAACTCAAAAAGTGCACAGGAAGGGTCTAGTATCCACATAACCCAATATCTGATAATTTTGAAAAGGGAATGTAAAAAAAAAAAAAACCATTTAAATCATACCTCCAAAAATAAAATGCTTAGGAGTTGGGGCTTCCCTGCTGGCTCAAACGGTAAACAATCCACCTGCAATGTGGGAGACCTGGATTCGATTCCTGGGAAGATGTCCTGGAGAAGGAAATGGCAACCCACTCCAGTATTCTTGCCTGGAGAGTCCCATGGACAGAGGAGCCTGGCGGGCTACAGTCCATGGGGTCACAGGAGTTGCACATAACGTATCCACTAAACCACCACCAAACCTGAAGGACGTGAAAGACTTATATGCTGAAGACTATATAAAACATCAAGAAAGGAAACTGAACATGAGTGAAAGAAATGAAAAGTTATCTTATGCTCTTGGATTGGAAGAATTAGTATCATTAAAATGGCCATAGCACACAAAGCAACTACAGATTAAATAGGATCCCTATCAGATTAGCTATGACATTTTTCATAGAACTAGAACAAATAATTCTAAAATTCGTATGGAACCATAAAAAGATCCAGAATCACCAAAGCAATCCTGAAGAAAAAGATCAAAGTAGGAGGCATAACCCTCTCAGACTTCAGACAATACTACAAAGCTACAGCAATAAAAATGGCATGGTGTTGTCACAAAAACAGTGCTGTGGCTCAATGGAACAGAAGAGAGAGCTCAGAAATAAACCCATAAACCTACAGTCAATTTATCTTAGACAAAGGAGGCAGGGATATACAGTGGGAAAAAGTCTACAGCAAGGGGCACTGGGACAGCTGGAGAGCCACGTGTAAATCAATGCAGTTAGAACAGACTGTCACACAGGGCTCACTGTCCTGGACTCATACACAAAAATAAACTCAAAACAGCTTAAAGACTCAGACGTAAGACATGATACCGTAAAACTCCTCGCAGAGAGCATAGGCAAAGCATTCTCTGACACAAATAGTACTGATGTTTTCTCAGGTCTGTCTCCCAAGGTAACAGAAATAAAAACAAAAATAAACAAATGAGACCTACTTATTATGTGATAGTTGTGCTTTAAAGCACCAAAAAAGAGAGAGTCACTATTAGTCCCACAGCTCTGTTGATAAAGTGGCTTATTTTGTGAGTCATCCAACTCAGTGCTGATAACTTTCTGCTTGTTTTTACGGAGAACTTGGGTAATCCTCTTCGCTAGTTTCTGACAGAAAATAAAACCCGTCACACAAAGCTGAACCACATGCATCCTTTGCCTAATAGTCTGTCGGGCTTCTTTTTCCAGCTAGGGGCAGTGATAAATCGGTACCCATGGAACAACATGTTGGCCGTGGTGATGGACAGAGGACATCACCAGATGAGCTTAGACTTCAGGCATCACCTGAAAAGGATAGACTTAGAGGCAGGGTATAGGCCTTAACGGGTAACCTTCTGTTTTTCTTTTCTGAGAAGAAGGTAATTTGACAGCTATGCTAGAATCTTATAATTTCCTGCCCAGGTTTGTCCTCCACTCTCTTGTCCTTGGCTCCATGCTCAGGAAAGTCGATCAATACAAGCTCCATCCATGAGTTGCTTTCACCATCTGGTTTCTGGGTGGGCTTGAATAAAGGGAAGTGAAAGTCAAACTTACTCAGTCGTGTCTGACTCTTTGCGATACCATGGACTCTACAGTCCGTGGAATTCTCCAGGCCAGAATACTGGAGTGGGTAGCCTTTCCCTTCTCCAGGGGATCTTCCCAACCCAGGGATCAAACCCAGGCCTCCCATATTGCAGGTGGATTCTTTACCATCTGAGCTACCAGGGAAGCCCCGAGTAAAGGGGGAGACTGCTTATTACCCTGGGCTCTTTCCTTGGGAGAAAGGAGTGTCACCACAGGTAGGCAGAATTCCCCAGTCAAAGATCGGGGCCTCTGCTAAGGGTCATCCAGAGACCCTCCCCTGGGGCTTCCTCCTTCCTCTTCTTGCTCCTTCCAGTCGAGGATGGCAAGAACCACCCATCACTACCCCTGGGAAACTCCCCATCTCTTACAGCTGCACTAACACCCTGTCCCCACCTTTATAAAGTCTTTTTAAACTGTCCAAACTCTCCTCGAATTACTCGATTTGAGTGGGTCATCTCTTTTCTGCCAGGACTGTGTCTAAGCCAGAAGGGATGGGATGAGGCCTCTGGCTTCACTTGGACCAAATGTTCTAAGGAGCAGGGCTCACTGTCCTGGACTCACTATTTACATATTGGGGAAAGTCCTGCTGGAAATTTTTGGAGAGTACATTTTTAGAGAATTGCCAAGTTCAGCAGCCCAAGAAGAAAAGGACACAGAGAGCTTGGGCTGACACACGGTCGCTCTCTCATCGGCACACAATGAATTCTCTTTGCTTTGCTTCTGAATATGGAGGGACCCGTGCAAAAATCAAGACATATGCGCCGTCATACCGAAAGCATCTTGAAACATGAGGGAGCATACGGAAAAGTCCTTGAAGAGGTCTTTTTCCAATTTTTCTCAACCTCCATGTGTTATGGGGAAAGCTCTAAATGCTCACAAAAACAATGGATTAAAAAATGAGATACCCTCCAGTTTTGCCATCCATTTGTTTCAAGCTTTCAAGATTTGCTTGAGAAAGGGATAAAATAAGTTGCAAGGGTCCCAGTATGAACTAACTTGAAAAATCTTGCCTTTGCTGGGAAATTATTATTTTTTTAAAATTTTCAAATGCATTCTGACCTGCTGCTGCTGCTGCTACAAGGTAGGAAAATAACACTGCCCAAAGAAAAAAGGAAGAAGAGGAGGAAAAAGAAATCATTCATATGCTAAAGATCATGGGATTTAAAACAATAAAGCCAGCACTGGATTAATAAGCACAGCCCACTTCTAAACATATTCTTCTTCTGGTCTATGGTGCAAGGAGGCATCAAATCTTAAAGACCTTCTGTGTGCTTTAGAAAAAGATTATAAATCTTGAAGCCCTACAATGCTATCCAATTGCAGGACTGGTTCCTTTTTGAAAGCTGTCCTTGAATTACCATGGTGAGTGTGTCCTTGAAGAAAGTCCCTGAGTTATTTCCCAAGAAGCTTTCTCTGACCCCTTTTTTACTTAGGTTGGGATAAATGTCTCTTTGCTAAGTTCCCTGGCCACCCCTTTTGCACAACCTGGTACCATGACCTTGAAATACTGAGTTTTCCTGAGTCCCTGAGGTCAGAGGGAACTTCTTGTTTATCCTGGAATTATCACGCCTCACACAATGCCTGTTATCCAAGAGATGTCCAAACATTCCTGTGCAATTAATCTTTAATTCAAGAGAATGACAACATCAAAATAGCAGGACTTTAGAATCTCTACTGGAGATATCAAGAAATGGCAAATGAGTTTAGCACGTGTGCTAACCCTGGTCAATGGATAACGATTTCCTGGAGGGCTCTGCCTGAACCCAGGCTTGGGAGAGTCACCTCCATGCTGGGGAGGAAAGGCAAGTGGTGCTGAATGAATGATGTCGGCCGTGGACCCAGAACTGGGGAATGATGCCAAGTGGACTGTGGGTTTGCCACTCTTGTCCTTAGATCCTCAGATCTCTGCAGATCACTTATGTGAAACCATTGCAAGAAAATCCACGGAAATGCCAAGGATAGTAAAATCAGCACTGCCCCAACCTACTTAGGGTACTGTGGCCTGGAGTCTAAAAACAGAAACCAGTTCAGGTCCAACCCAACTGTTCTCTGTGGAGCACAGAGTGCCCATTAGGACTGGGTCTTCATAAAGCTCCGAGTCAGCCTGGTATCCTCCTGGCGGCTTTCAAAACTGTGGGTCTGGAAGCGCATCTACCTCTGGTTTCTTTGTAAAAATTGATTAAGTATTTTCAATAAGTCTTTCTATCATCCCTGGTTGAAAGCTGCAAGTGTGTTGGTTGCATATGTAAAAATATAAATGTCTGACTCATCTCGCCTGAGAAATGCTGACAAAGCCAGGGGTGTATGTGCTCCTGTTTCTGTAAATGTCTTCCTAAGTCCCAGTTCATCTTGACATTTCCCCTGCCTTTTCCATGCCCTCTCAGACAAGCTGGCGTTGGATATCCTTCTGACCCTGGGATGCCCCTCGAAAACCACGTCAAGGAGAATGGGAGGTCGTTGCAGTGCATTTCTGGCTCTGAGCCATGACCTCTGACACAGCATCCGCATTCCTGGGCCAGTCAAGGTCTTTGTATCAGATGGATCCTGGCTGATGGAACTGGGGGAGGCAGCCGGTTGGAACTCGGGCTTCAGCTGTAGCCTCTGTACCCCTGCTGGAGTGGTCAGCACTCCCAGCCAGGGCCGCGATGAATGACCCCCGCCTGCCCCGAGGGTGGTCTGGGTGAGATGGGAAGTGATCTGTGGCACTGGGACCCTGACGCGGCTGTGAAGCCCGTGCTGGTGACAAGCCACACACGAGACCACACGAGGGCCCGTGTGCCGGTGACACAGATTCACAGGCTGCACTATTTCCTCTTTGCTGACACAATGCACTGTGACCGAGGGACACAAGAGGGGGTTTGTGTGTGTCAACCCCTCCAGGACCGACAGGAAACGGAGATATCCCCCAAGGCTGTCTTCCTTCCTGGAAGGAGTCAGGGCTGGGTGTCGCAGAAGCCCCTGCTCCTGGGGCCGAGGTCACGGGGAATTCAACAGTTTTAAAGTGAAGTCCCAGAAGTGGGTGTTCTGGGCGTGGCTCCTGATGGAGAGATGGTGGAGAGGAGGCAGGCACTCAGACACCTGGATCTGGGCTTGGGTTCTGAGGTCTTCCATTTTTCCCAAATAATAGCCGATATTCTCTCAGAATGACACAGTCAGACTTTGATGAGCCAACTGTAAAAAAACCAGTATCGATTCCCCCTCTCTGTGTGGTCCCTTCTTCCTTGTTTCTTTCCTTTCTGTTACATCCCTTGCATACCCTTGTTACCCAAAACGCCAGGGGTCACTTGATGGATACCGCAGAGGACATCATGAAAATGGACAAGGAGAATGTGACCACTTCTAACAGTGCTGCTCCGGAAACATGAGGATTTGTACAGTATTTTCGGTGGAAGGAGCCCAAGGGTCAGCTTGTGGGCTGGGAAATAAACGAGGTGACTTACTTGAGAAGTATGTTGACATCACTCTGAAAAAAGTTGGTGCAAGGACCCTCTGTCAGTCTGGGAGATCACATAGCACAGATGCTGGCCAACTACAGACCAGGGGTCGATTCCAGACTTCAGCCTGGTTCTTATCAATAAAGTTTTATCGGCACACAGCCACACCCACTCATTCCTACACCTTTGGCAGCTGTTTTCACACTGCAGTGGCAGAGCTGAGTATTCAAAACCAGAGACTACGTGGCCTGTGAAACATAAGGTGTTAACTATTTGGCTCTTTACAGAAGTGTTTGCTGACTCCTGAGCTAGAGAGTAGGGACTTCTGGTTTACCTGTTACAGCTCCTAGGAGGGCCAAGCTCTGCTGAAGGTACACGGGATCGAAGGACATGCGCCGTGTGGTCACACTGGACTCACGGGAAAAACGGACAAGGGATAGCTCTCAAAAAAGAGGGGATGCTTCACCAGTCCCGCCTTCCCATATTCACTGAAATAATGTAGGTGTCTGCTGTAATCAGATAAACTTCAAAGTTCCTGAGGCCTAACACAATATAAGTTTATCTTGTGTTCCTACAAAGCCTTACTGACTATAGAGAGGTTGGCTCCATGCAGTCATTCAGATATCCAAGCTAGTTCCATCCTGGGGCTCATTCCATCGGTTAGAGCTCAGTTACATGACCAAATCTAACAGTTAGGGAGTCCAGTGAGGTGGCCAGGAGGAAAGGAAAAGAGGCTGGTGAACATGCAGCCGGAGGATCCACCCCAAGATCCTAACCTGTCCCATCCTCCACGCCGTCCTCCTCCTTTCAGAGCAACCTGGTCCTTGCTAACAGAAAACAAGACACAGGCGTAATCCTCAATCAGTCTTCACTGATGGACACATCAAGTGCTATCCTTCCTAGGAGATCCACCCTAACAGAATGTCCTGTGATGCTCAACTCAAGAAAGAATGCCATGTGCCAAACATACTAATTTTCATTCTACTTGGTTACATATCAGAGTTAAGCATCTGTTTTGGGCAAATCAAGTATTTAGTACATTGCCCACTTTATAATACATAGAGGCAGTTTTCTTATAACAATAAAGTCATTATAGGTATTTAGTTGGGGCTCGCTTGTAAAGTACTGCTTATAGTTGGTGTGCTTTGCATGGAAATCTTGGATTAGAAAATAAATTCAATTCTAACATTTTAATAATTTGTTAATTGTTTGCCAGGAAGACTTTGAGGCCAAGTGTATAAGCTACTTAGATCAGGTTGGCTTAAAGCAGCCTCCTCCTCTAACAGCACTGTTCCAGGCAGTGTCTCCCAGGACCCCTAGACATCTTTCAGGCAGTGTTAGCTCTAACTCTTCACCTCTGCAACCCACCTCTGCGAGCCTGGATCTCAGTCCATCCACATGGACAAAAGATCTCACTCAGAAAGAATGAGCACGATCAATTAAAACACTAAAATCTTTGACAACATACACACTAGAACAGCTAGGCAATATTAAAAAATAAAATAAAATAAAAAAGATGCCACAGCAAGAGTTCAAGCCCAGGACTGAGGAGCCCATGGCTCCAGAACCTGCTTCTGTACCATCTTCGCTAAGTCCTTCCCTTCCTCAGCCTAGGTTTTCCCATTAAGTGTAAACACTTTGGGCATCCATGGTCTGTCTACCTGTCACAAATTCTATGAATCTGGGAAGAAATTCCTACTGGTGGAGTTTGATGTCTCAGTGGGAAAGATATATTTTAGAATGCCGTTCTCAGCTTTAGCCCACAACCACAAAAGACCGGCCCACTTCCAGATTAGATTCAGGCTAAAGGAGAACCCATGATAAACATTTTGCAAAGGAAAACAAAGGAATATATTATCTGGCTGCCAAAGGGAAGACAAGCCCCAATCACTGCTTCTCCAATTGCAAATGGCTTTATAGGCAACCAGGGTCATTTTATTATTTTGAGTACTGTTCATGACATAGCCACGGAGAAATCAAAATTTGATTAAATTAATTTAGCCATCACAGGAAGGATAAAGAGGAGCTCAGAAGGGTGTTCACTTGATAAATAAAATATATTTTAGAGCAGAGTATTATGGTAATCACTATTTATTAATGCAAACTTCTTTAGGATTTGCAGGATTCAAATGCATATTTTCTCCCAACTAAATAAACATACGTATTTGAGGAGCCTGGTCTAAAATATTAACAGTCTTCCTGCACCAGAAATATTAGTCCTTTCCTCCTTTTCTGCCTGCTTCTGTCAGGAAGCCACAGAGCATACAACGGCAGCGCCTCGCTAACCATGTAATTGATAACTCCCTACTCGATTCACCGTGGGGATCTGTCAGTTAAGGTCTAAAGATACATACACGCCACTATGAAAATGAACTTGCATGAGCCTGTCTGTGGCCCAGGAAGGGCCTGAATGCAGTCGACATCCTGCTACTTAATTGGTTGGGGCTGGTTAACCAGCACACACGTGTATTCTGGCAATGGTGTGCTGTACTATGACTCTCTTTGACAGACCTATTTAGTGAGGAAGAGGTATATTTTTTTCCCCCCAGATAATTGCTCAAAATCATGCTTTCAAAGTCAAAGTGATTCAAACTCGCCTGTCTGTGTGCTGCAAACACACAAGTTGGAAGGAATGCAAATGCACAGTCCTATTTCTCGGGCAGATGCATGACGGAGGCTGTTTTTGCTTTTTGTGTCTCCTCCTGGGAGCAATGAAGGAGAAGGAATTCAAATCCACCAGGGTATAGCTCAAGCCCGGTGTGGCTTGTCTGGGGCCAGATCCTGCAGAGTGCATCGTTCACTCCACTTGGGCCCAGGACCCATCAGTGAAGAGCTGGTGAATCTGACACCCTGCCAGTCAAAACCCAGGGCTCTCAACGCCCTTTAAGGGTTTCCCCAGCAGAACAGAGGGCTGCAGCGTTCAAGTCTACCAGATGTTTGGAGGAGCCATTAAACTTTCCGGGTGGCACCTGGCATAGTGAACAGAGCCAAACACCCTGAAAATAAACCACCTTCGGGGGAGTGCAGGGAAATGAAGTCACTCCTTCACTCTGCCCCTCATCATACAGACAGAGCTGTTTGTGCCTGCCTCTGGGGGCTGCTCTGGACTTAGGTGACACTCATCAGGAACGTCATCCTGAACCTGGATGTACAGACATCTCCTGGCTTTGTCCCTGCCCCCTCCACTCAGTTCTGAAGGCATCTGTGGGCATGTTTCCCTTGCCCCTGGCATTTCCGAATATTCACATAGAGATCATGAAAGGGTTCAGGCAGTAACAAGGCTGGAGATATTCTAACAAGGGAGGGAGGGAGCAGGGCTGGGAGGTGTGGGTGAAGCTGTTTTCATGGTGAAAACACCAGTGACGGCATGCAGACCAAGGGTGGATTTTGGGAAAGTCCGACAGTGCAGTGTCCTCCCCATCAGGACAGGGCCCCACGCCCCTGTGTCCACAGGAGGAGTTTCCATAAGGCTTTGCAGCTTCTGGAGATTACTGTTACATATATCACGTACAGACATACCCTGTGAGTGTGGAGTGAAGAGCCCCCTAGCACAGATCTTTAGGCTCTCTGCACAAATGAAGAACCAAAATGTTCCTGAGGCCAGTCCTGGGTCCTTATAGAACTCTCCCTTGACATTTCTGAAGGCAAAAAAAACTAAGAACTCGTGACCTTTTACCCCCACTGCCGAGGGAATTCAATCCTATAGAATTATAGAACCCTACTCTTTAAAACTCACACAGGACTTTCAAGGTGATACGCTTCCCCTCTGCTTTTTCAGAAGATGGTGCAAATAAGCTCTTCCACAAAAATACTTATTTGAGAGTCAGTGCATTTAGAAGCAACACTGGGATTTCTGTCTCCTTGGGAGAACTGAGCTGAACAAGAAGATCTGGTTCCACTTTCAAGGTCAAAATGTGGATCCTGCCTCAAAACGCCATGCATGGTTCACATGACTCTAATAGGAGACAACTGGACATGCTATATTTTCCCCATGGCCGGGCTAGCCAAGTTGAATCCTGTGAGATGGTGGTGGGCGAAAATGCTTTGTAGCCCACTAAATAAATACATAAATAAACAATTTGTATTTTAACGGAGGCTGGACGGCTGGCCAGTCAATTCTGTTAACTGCCGCACAATGAATAGTGAAAGTTGAGGTTTGACTCTGAGGTTGTCAATTCAAGGGGCATCACGCAGGCTCATTTACTGAAAGGGACCCCAATGAGAGGGGAAAATGAGCAGAGAAAGCGTGTGTGAGCAGGGAAGGCGCGCGTGAGCAGGGAAAGCGCGCGTGAGCAGGAAAAGCATGTGTGAGCAGGGAAGACGTGTGTGAGCAGGAGAAGTGTGTGTGAGCAGGGAAGGCGTGTGTGAGCAGGAGAAACGTATGTGAACGGGAGAAGCGTGTATGAGCAGGGAAGGCGTGTGTGAGCAGGAGAAACGTGTGTGAGCAGGGAAGGTGCGCGTGAGCACGGAAGGCGTATGTCCGAAATTTTCTTAAAAATAAAAACGCTGAGGAAAATGAGTCACATTTGGCAAACTCTGCCTCAGTTTCTCCATCACAATGAAGATGGAAAAACTCGATGTCTGTAGGGCTGAAGGGTAATGTTGGTTCACCATGGGTTTGGGGTGGGAGTCTGGGGGCCAGGTGACCACACGCTGACTGAGTCCGCGTGATACCTCCGGTTACCAGTCTCGTCGCTTGCTTTGTCTGTTTCTCTTTTCTGTTTTTCAGCCACACCACACGGCATGAGTCCCGACCAGGGATCGAACCTGTGTCCCTCCTGCAGTGGAAGCGCAGCGTCTTAACTGCTGGACTGCCAGGGAAGTCCCAGTCATGCCTCTCAGATGGGGCGCAAAATCACCAATGCATCTGTTCCATGGAGATGCTGACTGCCACCCTCCTCAGCTGAGAAGGAAAGGTAGAAGCCGTGGGCGGCCAGGGACCCTCCCAGGCCACTTAGCATCTCCCGCCCCAGATGTGGTACAGGTGCCGAGAACTGGGTGCTGCTTGCTATCTTAGGGATGGCTGAGGAGCAGGACCCCGCCACCCAGTTAGTAAAGGCTTCCATGCAACACATCTCTGCTTGCCGGGCTGGCTGGAACTTTTGTGAAACCCTTCCAGGAGTCACAGGCAGGTTCTACTGATTCTGGGCATGGAAGGCCTTTAACCTGACCCTGATCCCGTTCTGAGCACAAGCCGGCTGGAGGGAGAAGGCCCCTCTCCCACACAGTGACGATGGCATCAAAGTGCCTCTGTGGAGAAGCCCATCACCCACGTACCCTGAAATAGACATGCAAAGGGAAATTCTACAGAAATGTTTTGCTGCTCATTTTATTCTCACCATGTCCCTGGAATCATCTTGGTTCTCTTGGTTGTAACCAAGTCTACACAATGCCATGGGAACTGGCAACATACTACAATGCTGTTGATGCTTTTAATAGCAGTAGATTTCACTTGGAGCCAAAACAGTTCCTAACCAATGGTAAGGGAAAAAAGACTGGAAGGAAATCAACTAAAATACAGAGGTTAATGCCCATTGCAGTACTATTTACAATAGTTAAAGATATGGAAACAAAATAAAGGTCCACTGACAGAGGCCTTATATAAAGAAGATATGGTCAGTCAGTCAGTTCAGTTGCTCAGTCATGTCCGACTCTTTGTGACCCCATGGACTGCAGCACGCCAGAACTCCCTGTCCATCACCAACTCCCCAGAGTTTACTCAAATTCATGTCCACTGAGTTGGTGATGCCATCCAATCATCTCATCCTCTGTCGTCCCCTTCTCCTCCTGCCCTCAATCTTCCCAGCATCAGGGTCTTTTCCAATGAGTCAATTCTTTGCATCAGGTGGCCAAAGTATTGGAGCTTCAGGTTCAACATCAGTCCTTTGAATGAACATTCAGGACTGATTTCCTTTAGGATGAACTGGTTAGATCTCCTTGCAGTCCAAGGGACTCTCAAGAAGAAGATATGGTACACATATACAATGTGTATACACGTTGTATTGTATACATATATATACACACAATACAGCCATAAATAAGAATGAAATAATGCTATTTGTAGCAACATGGATGGACCCAGAGATTAACATACTAAGTGAAGTAAGTTAGAGAAAGACAAATACCAGATGATATAGCATGAGACAAATGAACTATCTGTGAAACAGGAACAGACTCACATACATAGAGAACATACTTGTGGCTGCCAAGGGGGAGGGGTCTGGGGGAGGGATGGAGAGGGAGGTTGGGACTAGCAGATGCAAACTATTATACAGAGAAGAGATCAACCAAGGTCCTACTTGTATAGCACAGGGAACTATATTCAAAACCTTATGATATACCTTATTGGAAAAGAATATGAAAAAGAATGTGCATGTAAGTGAATCACTATGCTATACACAACACTGTAAATCAAGTATACCTCAATAAAATAAAATAAAACACGGGTTACTTCTGGGTGCTGGGTCTGAAGATGACGGGTTTTACCTCTCTATGTGCTTCCAGCTGTGCTTTCAAATGCTCTGAACGGACATGGGTTCTTTTTGTAAGCACCACAGGGCAACCCACAGTGCTCGCACCGTAAAATAAAATGAGCCGCGCACGGTCATCTGAAGCAAAATGAATGTTGAAGAATGTTCACAGCGGCACCATTCACAATATCCAACAGGTGAAAGTGAGGTTGCTCAGTCGTGTCTGACTCTTTGTGACCCCATGGGCTGTAGCCTAACATGCTCCCCCATCCATGGGATTTTCCAGGCAAGAATACTGGAGTGGGTTGCCATTTCCAAAAGGTGGGAACAATCCAAATGCCCACCCATGGATGGACAGAGAAACCCAATGTGGTGTAACCATATGGCAGAGTATCATTAAGCCAGGAAAAGGAATGGGGTGCTAACACAGGCTACGACACGGATGAACCTTGAAAACTTTACACCAAGTGGAAGAAGACAGATGCAGAAGGTTGCATACTGCATGACTCCCGTTACAGGAAATGTCTAGAACAGGCAAGTCCATAGAGACAGAGAGCAGAGAGGGGCTGCCAAGGGCTGGGAGGAAGGACGGACAGGGAGGAACTGCTCGACAGATACAGGGTTTGACTGGGAGGTGATGAAATGTTTTGGAACTACATAGACATGGTGTTTGCACAAAATGATGATGACACTAAATGCCATTGAACTGTTGACTTCTGAGTGGTTCATTTATGTTATATCAGTTTTATCTCAATTGAAAAAATATATATAAACAGAAAAAATAATAGTATACCTGAAGTTTACCTGCTTGTGCATGCAAACGACTCTTGTGCTCTTTCCCAGAAAGAACACTTTTGAGAGGGGTGGTGGGGGCTGAAGGTCGGCTGGGAGTTGAACCTCAGCAGGAAGACAAGACTCACAGAAAAGCATTTAAAATGGAAACTGTAGTCAAGAGACCAAGTGTGGGGAAGATGGAAGGAGTAAGTGTTGAGCCCTCAGTATGCCTGGAATCCTCTCTTTATGCTATTTATTTTGGTGTCATGCTTATCCGGGCCATCTTAACACAGATGTTAATGCCTACAGGTGCCCAAGGCCATGGCGCTCACAGTGTGAGGCTTGTTGACCTTGACCCATGACCCGGCTGCATCCCTGAGACTGGCACTGAGCTGCCCTGGCCGAGTGTGACGGCTCCTTCCACGACATCAGGCTTCCGTCTGCTACGGTCCCTTCTTCAGAAATGACTTGCTCGATTGGCGCCCTGGGCCGCCCCTGTCGCGCGCCCCATGGCTCCATGAGTCACAGGCCCACACACATCACGTGCTCCGGATCTGAGATTCTGACCACACGGCCTTGGGTGTGCTGGTGGGTAGGGGGTGAGGGACCCAGCAGATCGAGAGCAAAAGCTGCTTCACTGGTTCTCATTTCAAAACTGCCTGAACATGAAGATCAGAAAGAAGTAGGTGTGTTTCACAAGATGCTGGTGAGATTAAGGCATGCAAGGAGCTCTTCAAGGAGGAAAACCCTTATTCATTCATTCGTTCAGCCAGAAAACAATGATCAAGTTCCTTCTCTCGTGCCAGGAACTGTGCAGGGGCATCCAGGGATGGATGAAGAAGACCCAGTCTTGAAATCTGTATTTGCGTACTAGAGCATCCTAGAGCTGGGGATCATTGGACAGGAAGCAGGATGTTTGAGGGAGCGTCCACCTGGGTTCCCGGGCAGTGGACGCTCACAGGGGAGGAGGGTGTCCCGTGGACCAGGGGCTTACGGCGGGGGAGCAGGTGGCTGACACCGGAAGGTGGCTCTCAATGGAAGGCGACACTGTGGGAAGAGGAGGAGTGCTCCTGGTGGGGCGGGGTCTTCGCCTCCCAGAGCCGGGGATCTTGCCTGATCCCTCCCACTCTCCACAAAGCTGCCAGGATTGTTCTAAAAAAAAACTGAATCCCATCACTATATAGATTTCCTTGCTCAAAAGTCTCCACTGGCTCCATGTTACTCATGGATAAAGTCCTTCTTTACACTTCGAATTCCGATGGGGGCCCTAACACCTCCAGGGAGGGGGTAAAAATTGGGTTGTGGGACAGGGAAGGAAGGAGAAGAGGAAAAAAAAAAAGTTTACCGTTTGAATGTTTCAAGCACAGCTGTGCTTTCAGTACAGAAACAGATATGCAGTGGGCCTGTGGTATTGAAATTTCATGGGCGGGGGCGACTAGGAAAAGCGTGTCTGCAAAGGCTCCTGGGGGTGGGGGGCGATAATGAAAGAAAACGCTGAGAAAGGCTCCAGGCCGGGGTATCTCACCCTCGTGATTGCCGCTGGGGCCTGGACAATTCTCTGCTGCCAGGGGCGGGGGGTCCTGTTCACTGCGGGACTTTTAGCGCCGTCCCAGCACCTGCTCCTTAGATGCAGGGGTCCTTCCTCCTGAGAGGCGACAACCAAAAGTGTCTCTGGCATTGCCGGATGTCCCCTGGGAGCGGAATTCAGCCCCGGGGTTAGGGGGGAACTCCCGGACTAGAGGAGGTCATTTCTGTAAGCGCTCACGCCACAGTAACTGTATGCCAGAGTTAACAGTGTGGGATGGGGTGGGGGGAGTGGTTGGGGGTGTTTTTCACGGGCAGCAGCACCTTCTGAGGCGGCCAGGCAGGTCTGGAGTTGCAACGTGGCATGACCAACCGAGAGGACGCGGACGGCCATGCCAGCGTGAGAGGCCTTTCCAGGACGGTCTCTTCAGGGGGGCGGCGGGGCTGACAGAGTAAAGCCAGCAAGCCCAGAAGCGTCCATCTCTCGCCGTGTCCGGAGAGGCCTCATTAAATTCCGTGGCTGCGCTGGTGGAGCCTGACTCGCAGCTGCGAATTTCAAGGCCTCCCTGGGCCTCCAGCGGACGGGAAGCTGGGGTAATAAATTACCTCTGCTTCCTGGCCTGGGCTCTGGACCTTGGGAGGTTACACCCTAAACATCCCATCCGAAGGGCGGAGGAGAGCTGGGGGGCCCCACAGCAGGGGCCGAGCATGGGTCTCCATTTTGGCCAAGTGTAACTGCCAACAGTGCTGGCCATTTAGGCTGAGCGATTTCCATCGGGTAAGGTTTCCTATGAGGGTGACATTAGGCTTTTGCTAAATCAAAAAAACAAAACAAAAAAATGGCAATAATTAGTTGTACATCACATGATGCTTTTAAAAAGAACATACAGCTTATTTTGGTGGATAATCGTAACTCAGGGGCCGGTTCTGGAAAATGAACCCTCGTCTCGCTGCGGAACTTGAGCCTGAGTGATTTCTTCCTTTCTGGAGACTCTTTGAAGAGCGGGTGCAGCACGAGGCGTGTGTTGGAGGAGAACCCACGCCTTGCTCAACTAAGATGTTTATTGATGTGACACATAAAACTCTCCTGTTTTATTATCGGGGCTGGAAGGAGGTCATTTCTTTAACTGCTTGACTTCTGCGCATCCCCTGGGTTCCTCGGGGATGGTTTTTCTCTTGCCCAGATTCGAAAGACATGGTCCTCAGACAAGCGTGCTTCCTTTTTCTTCACACGTCCCTCCCTTCCGTCTCTACCTCTCTCATCCTTTGACTTCCTTCCTTATTTGTGTATTGACCAGGTTGAGTTTTCTTGCAAGTGCTTAATTTGTGAAATCACACTGCACTTTCAGCAGCATAAGTGAGGAGAGGAGACTTTTTAAACGCAAGGTGTCTTGAGAAAGGTGAGACATTTTAGAAGGTCACCTTAAACATTCAGCTCTGTGAGCTATGTCTTGTGGGGGGGAAGGAGGTGAAAGCAAACTAATAATTATCTTGAAATAATCCTAGGACTTCGTCATATTCAATGAAATAAATAAGCCGATGGGGTGAGGGACCACAATTCTGCACAGGCCTGTTTCTCTCCAGCTGGAGGAAGAAATCTGATTCTGGGGCCCTTAGCTCAGAAGCCTTGGGGTTACTGCTCCCCACTTCTTGCCCCTGCCTTTCTATCTGCAGAGCAACCTGTGCTGCCGAAGACACCCAGAAATACTTTCATTTACTTTTTCCCAGGGACGGGCTTCTCATTCAAACTCAGGATTCAAACTTTCATTTGCTAAGACGGTGCTTGGGAAAACCAACCGCAGCCAAGCCAAACAAACAGGAACCAAACCCTGAAGTTTATTCTCCTAAGATGCGAGAGACTTAGCCAGAAAGAAAAATTCTTAAATAGAGAGGGGCGCCTTTCTGTCCATCTGATATACTGTGACAGGTGCTTGAAGAAACTGAAGGAAAGTTAAACACACAAACTCCTTTCTGCTTAATTACTTAGTAACTCTGTTTTGTGTCATTAAAAAAAAAAAAAGTGGAGATCCTTCTAGAAGATTCTGGGTTTTCTTCCCTTTATCACCTTCCCAGTCTTCCCAGCTGCTTCCACCAGGGAACTGAAGTACCCAAATGCCAACATGACAGCCTGACTTTTGCAAAGAGGCTTAATTACTCATTACGAGATTCCATCAACATGGGCTCCGGTCTGTGGTTTTGTAATAAGGGATGTTATCTTTCTTTGGATTCTTCACTCCTTCATAAAGGAGGATGTGACGGAGGTTTCCACAACTCCGCTTTCTATGGGAAGGGGACGAGGGGATCTTAATGCATGAATTTGATGTCATTAACAATGCTGACAGCTGTTTAATCCCAGTGGAAACAGCAGCTGAGTCCCGACGGCGGGGGGGAGAAATAATTAACTCTTCAGTGTGTTCGGCGGAAGGGATCGTGTGAATCAATTACGTGTCTTGCGCCTTTACCTGCAGTTTTTGTCAATTACTCAGCCATTGGTTTGGGAGGCTCGGGGGCTAATAAAATGACAGGAGGGCCTCACAGGCGAAGGCACCTGTTAGGTTCAGGGGCCAGATTTATTAAACGGGTCTGTGCTAAGTTTGCCATTAATTAAAATTAAGAACAAATTTTGTTTTAAATGTTTCCCCTGAATCATGGAGCATGATGGACTAAAGCAAAAGGAAATCATCAAGAAGGGGCTCCGGGTGACCCAGTGCAGGGAGGGGAAGGCGGCTGAGCGGAAAGGGAAAGAAAAATAGACTCTGAAGCTGAAACAGAAACACGGGGTGGGGTGTGCGGGTGCCCCTGCTCCTTTATGACACGTGCCACTTAATTTAAACGGAACATTTAGACACCTGCCAGTGACGGTAAATTGGCTACTTTTTCACCCATCCTCCCCCAGAGATGATCAGTCCCTGTCTTCTAGGCTTCAGGTTCTTTTATATTTTTTTCTTTCTTCTTCACCCCTGCGTGCAGACTGACATCCTTCCTGGGACTATTTCTACTGCTTGTAATTTGTAAAATATTACAGGTATAACTAATGTTCTGATTGAGATCCTGCTTTGAAATATGCTGCCCTCACTCAGCATCACCCTCCCCCCATCTAATAAAGCACTCCTGGATCCTTTCCATTCATTTATAATGTGAGACTCTGAGCAGATGTCTTAAGTATTCAATGTTACAAACAGCAACATTACATGAATTTAAATCTGGCTCTTTGTCTGAACGCCCCTCCGAGCACGGCAGCTGATGTCTGGGGAGACCGGCCTCATCTGGAAACAACGTGGTTTCTGCCACCTGCCCCAAGCTGCCTCTCTGCGGTACCCGGGGAACAACCTGCTCTCTCCTGAGAGGTCAGAGGCTGCTGGGGGCTCGGTGAGACCTTCCGGGGATCAGAGTTTGCTGAAGTGACAGGTGGACAGACACGGTCCTGTACAGGTGGACGCACTCTGACCCTGCCTGGGAAGAACTGGAAGGCTCCCTCTCTGAGTGTGTGCTGGACATTCCCAACGGAGCTTCAGGAAGGACCAGCAATGTCTGTGCTGTTGTCCCCATTTTACAGATGAGGCAACTGAGGTCTGGGGGAGAGCAGTGAATTAGACTTCTCTCGTGTTAATATTCTACCCAAATGGAACCGGACAGACGTGTGTGTGTGTGAAATTCTCAGCTAAGGTTTGAAATCCAGCATCACAAGAACGAGATACCAGAGATGTCGTTTAACATCTAAACTGGAAGTAAAAAAATCCTCAGGGATACAGCAGGGGGGTTAACTGTAGGTTTTTGCTCACTCAGCATACTGTCCTACTTTTTTGCTTCTGTCCTCCATCTGATCCTACTGGTCAAGGTGGGTGTTCTGTTCCCTTTCCATATCCTTGACCACGGATTAGCTCACGGATAATGCATGCAATCTAAACTGGGCTGGACTCTTTCCTGAGATACAGATATTTTGAGAGGGAATATTGGAGAGGTCTCCTTCTGCTGTCATTAATGTCACAAGAGAATGGGAGACTGGTCCTTCTGGCAGCCACCTCTCCCAGCAGTAGACCACACCTGCTGCAGAAGTCAGCCAGACAGAGACCCCCGCAGCCAAAGGATGGAGAGAGACAGATGATCATCTAACTAGACATCTGAGTTCCTGGATCCAGCTCTGCCTGAAGCCGTAACTCCAAGATTACCTAGTGCATGAACCAGTCTTCTTCCTTTGGTCATGAACTCTGTTCAACTGCCACCAAGAGTTTGACTAAAATGGGATGAGAGAGGAGTCAACACTGCACCACAGAAGTCTGCATGTGGTGTATCACTGACTATTTTTCTAAGCTGCGCTCTCAGTCCTCAGCAAATTTCTCAAAACTCTGGAGTCAGACCATGTTCTTTTTTTAGCTCCATGCCCTTCCCCGTCCTGTTCTTTCTACCTCTAATGGCTTACTGTTCTGTTTCCCTATTTGGTGAGTTTCCATGTAACTTTTCAGACCTAGCTCAAACATAAGCTCTTGGTTGCAATCTTCCTGGGTCTCACTAGACAGTATCAGTTTTCCCAAAATAAACTGCAAGCTGTCTTAGAGCAAGACTCAAGCCCTACTCATTGTATGTTCTCCACAACAAGTGACTTGCTCGGTAGGAGGTTGCTGTAACTGATAATTATTCAAAAATAGCTCACAGTGAACTGTAAACTCTGCCTTCAGGGAGGCTTTCTGTATTGGCCGGGGCGGGGGGGACGTGGGGGAGACAGAGAATCCAAATTGTAAGAGGGCGGGGATTAAATTCAATTCTATAATGGATAGTCAACACAATGATGCTGCTCTGAAAAGCGCTCATGGCTTCAAAGGTCCTATTAACAGAAGTGGGATGCTTGGGGTGGAGGTGAAAAGCCGATCTTGCCATGTGCTGCTCGGGCCCACCCTCTGTCCCAGCCCAGGGGACACTGGAGGGACTTGAGTATCAGATTCATTGAGTTACACCGTGACTTTCATACTGTTGTTTTCAGCTTTACTGAGATACAGCTCACCTACTATACAATTCACGCACCTAAAATGCACAACTCAATAGCTGTTTTTTTACGACAGCCACAGAGTTCTGGGGTGGTCACTCAGTTTGGAACCTTTTCTCGATCACAGAAGGAATCCTGCTCCCTTAGCTGTCATCTCCCCAATCCGCCCATGCCTCCTCAGCCCAAAGCATCCACTCACCTACTTTCTGTCTCTATTCCTGCCTCTTCTGGACATTTCCTATAAATGGACCCGTATGGCCCACTGGGGTCGTTCACCTAGCCTAATGCTCTCAATATACTATTTTGCTGTTGTTAAAGCAGCAGGAACCTCCCTTTTTCATGAACAGTAACTAGGGAGAATCTAACAGTGTAAGATAAATAAGTGTGCAGGGTGGGGGTGGGTGGGCAGGGAAGAGCACTGTTTGGAAAAGAAGGAAGGAAGTCGTGAGTTTTACTTTTCTGACCTTATCCAGGGCCACTGGGACGAGGGAGCCGGGCCACTCCCCAGACCCCAGGCAGACCGTCTGGACACAGAGAGTTCTACGCCGCTGTGCTTCTGAGAACAGAAGAAAGCCGTGCTATTTCAAGACTTGTTTTTTCTTCTTAATTTTAAGACACTGCCTTCTCCACGAAGGGGCCTGATGTGACAAACATGCTAAGTCCCTTCTTATGGTAATGCTGCACTTTGCAAGTGGCTCGGATCCAATCCAACTGAACACAATAAAATGAAGCAGTCTGTGCTGTTTCCAATGGCTTTAATCTTTACCACGCTAACGATTCCTAAAACCAATGAACACAATTTAAGGAAAAAAGAAGAAGAAAGGAAGGACACGCTCTGCTCTGCTGCTATCGGCCTTCTTGGCAGCTGGGGCTTGTGCTCATTGTCACCATCAACAGGGTCCTTGGGAAAAAGCCCGCCCCGCTGCTTGGAGGTCAAAGTTTACACGTGAAGCGAACTGGCTATGGTCATTGTCCTCCCCACCCCCCCGCCCCCGCCCCCGATGGCTAATGAGGAAACACAATGGCATCCACAATTAAGACGGCTGCCTCATTTCCCGAGGTTGGCGAGAACTCCCCGGGGAGCCCTGTGGTCCTCACCAGGACCGGGCCTCTCTGGCAATTAGCAATGACATTGTCTGTCCATCCGGGCAGAGTGTCCAGGGCTCGTGGCTCCTGCCTAGGGCTGGCGGTCATGGCCCTCCTCCAGGGCCTCTGTGGGCCAGGTGCAAGGGTAGAGTTTCTGGACAGTGTGGAAATCCTTCCTTCACTCACTCACATCTCCTACAGATCACGCACAAGGCTAAGGTCAGAAACGAGTGCAAGTCAGATCCATTTCTTGCTGTTAGAGAACCCAGAGGAAAGGGAGATAAAGAACAGAGAGACAGACACATTTTTTCATATATTGGGGTAAGTACTAAATTAAGACATGGGAGCCCAGGACTATATGGTCTTTACTCAGCCATTTTACTTCTGGAAATCTAGTATTAGGAAAATTTTGAATATTATGTATTATATTTATTAGTCTACAACACAAGTTACCCTTTTGCTTTATTTATAATGAGCAAAACCTGGAAGCAATGTAAATTTTTAGTATTTGGGGCCTCATTAAGTAAACTATAGCATTAGCTAATAAATGGGCACAATCTCCCACGCCGCGTAGCAGTAAAGAATCCACCTGCCAATGTAGGAGATGTGGGTTCGATTCCGGGGTCGGGAAGATCCCCTGGAGTAGAAATGGCAACCCACTCCAGTGGGTTGTATTCTTTTCTGGGAAATCCCATGGACAGAGGAGCCTGGCGGGCTATAGCTTATGGGGTCAAAAAAGAGTTGGCCACAACTGAGCCTGCATGCATTAGCCAATAAATGTTCCACAGCCATCACCACAAATGCTATTCCTGAAGAGTCAATAATACAATGTGTTATAATGTCAAGGTAAAATGCAAAGCTGAAACGTCTATAGATGGTATGATGAAAATGTGCTTAAATATCAGGGGTGGGGGTGCACTGGAAAGAAAAGAGAACATTTTCCACTTGGTTCCATCCCAAGCAGCCATCAGGGAGCGATTTGTTTCTGGGGAAATCTGTTATCTACTTTTAACCCAGAGTCTCCTAAACCAGCACCTCAAACACACTCAGCCTGGTACTTCTTTTTTTTTTTCCCTGAGTTTTTTTCACGTGGGAAAATAAATGATATCAGTCAGTTTAATATTTCAATTGGATAGGTAAAGCTAGGCTCTTCATCTCAGAGAAAAGAGAAGAAACCAAGCAAAAAAAGCCCTGAATTTTCCGTCCTGCTCATGCAGTGTATCTGGAACTGATGAGCCGCAAAGATATCACCTGGAGATCACTTTTCTACCCCCACTTGTTCTCAAGCTCAGAACCAGATCACTGCACCTCTTTCCTCCAAGTCTACTTTAGAGCAAATTGAGACCAAATTACATCACCCGTTTCGTCCAAATGTATAAGCCACGGCAATGCTGTTTGGGAAAATCTAATAGTCTTAATCTAAGAGCTGCTCTTGTGCCCACAATAGAATCAAACAAATAATCAATAAGCCTCTAGATATTACAGCGTCACCGAGGGAAGACAGAGGGAAGGGCAGAGTTGACGTGTGCAGAGGGAGCTGCTGAGATGAAATCAAATCACAGCTCAGCAGGGACAAAACGGACAAGAGCAGCGACAGCAGAACTGGGCTGGTGAGGAACTAGTCAGTTCCGCAGACGAGCAGTTCCAGAACCTTCTAGCAGCAAGCGTCAGATCGTGACTCTGAACGAGGCAGGCACTTACAGAATCTCATTCAGTCATCAACAACGACTCTGTGGCATTGTGATTATCGCCCCCATTTGACTGTTAAATAAACCTGAGGTTCGGAGAGTTTAGTTCACTTGCCCAAAGTCACGCAGCTCGTTAAGTGGCGGAGACAGGCAACAAAACCAAGCGTGCCTGTTTTTGTTGTTGTTGTTGTTCTGTTTTTTCAGACTCAAATGAAAATGAATTGCTGGCTAGTAAACTGACTTTGGAGACAGCCACAATCCAAACCCACATTTTCTGTAAACTTAGGGAAGTGAATTATAACTTCAAGGCTCGGTTTCTATACCTAGAAATATAACAATACATGTATACATGTCAAGTGCTTAGTGCAATCCATACTCAATAAATGTTGGTTTGTAACAGCTTTATCTTTACATTACTCTATTTTTTAAAAAGCACATTCTCAGCAAAATCATAAGCAAATATAAAACTCAAGTTCGACAATGTGGTAACGATATGCCTGCTTAAGTGTTTAGGTGTGAAGTGCTCAAAGTCTTCAATTTATCTTGCAATGAATCAGAAAATAAGACAGCCTGATGGATGAATAGAGGGATGGATAAATGGGTAAAGTGTAAGTAGAGACAAATATGAATTGTCAAATCTAGACGGTGCATGTATGAGAATTCCAACAGAATTCTCTCAGTTGGTATGTGATATATTTGACACTTTCCATAATAATAAAATGTCAGAGGGAACGGCCTACTACACAGGAATAGGACAGAAGGTACCTGAATCCTACAACAAAATGATGAGCAAAATTGACAACAACGTGTAGCGAATGATTAGCTATGGTGGCAGAAATCAGAACAGAGGTTGGCTCCTAAAGAGCACGGATCTGTTGATTGGACAGGGGTACAGGTGAGCCTCGGGGGTGTTGGAAATGTTCTCTGTCGTGACCTGGCTGGTGTTGGGATGTGTGTGTGAGCCCATGAGCTGTCTCTAATATGTGTGCACTGTACACCGAAAAGGATGCTCTACCTTGAGTCAGATTCCGGTTCAAGCAGCCCACATTTTCTGAATGCCTTCCCCTCCCCGTGGCAGGTGGTCTTTCTAGGCACTTTCTGATGCATTCACTTGGAAAACCGTTTCAAGGAATTGTCTGACAGAATACATTATTTAAGCCTTTAAATGCAATGTGAAGCCATCCCACTTTCTTAGAAAATGACTGTTGTCCCCAAGAGTAAACTTGGCCGACAAAGAAACCACGGGGGTGTGAAACTCCTAGCCTTCTAGAAGCCCCTGGTCCAGCACCCTGGGGCCTTTCCCTTTCTCCTTCACTATCAGATGACCTCCAGAAAACAGTGGACACCCCACTGATGCCAAGTTTCTGCTCTCCGCTGTGAGATTCAGCCATCAAGAAGGAGAGCGGAGAGGCCACCCCGAAACCCCACTGCCTATGGGGGCGGGGATGTGCTGGTCAAACGCTCAGCTTGCCCTCTCTCCTCTGGGAGATGCTCAAGTTCAGAGACAAACATCTCCCTCCTGTTTACCCCAAGAGCATCTCTCTCCCAGGCTTCTCTACAGCCTGGCCCACTGGCTCCCAGGTGGAAGGTGCATCCAGGCCTGTCCAGGGGCATCCTGGAAGAGGGTCCTGATGAAAGATGAGAGAGCTGCCTCAGGCCACAGAGACCTGAAGTACCCCGGTTCCTTCCAAAGAGCCTTTGAGGTGAATTTGAAAGCAGCACCTCCTGAGTGATGGAACTATGCAATGGTGTCTGCACAGGCAATAAAAAGAGAAAATGTAGAAATAGAGATAAATGAGGATCTGGGAGAGCAAGTCCACCCGAGACCATAACAACCTGGGGCACTTGTTTAAAAAAATACAGATCCCTAAGTTTCTCTCTAGATCTACTCAATTAGAATCTCTAGGATAGATACCCCAGAATGTTTTTATTTTAACAAGGTCACACTGGGGGTTCTCTTGCATGTGAAAGTTTAAGGACCTTTAATGGCCTCTTTGTAAAGAGTCTCTCAAGGGGAACAGCTGTTTCATTCACCCTTCTACCCACCCATCCATACACACACCCATCCATCCAACCACCTATCCACACATTCACAAATCCACATATGCAGCCATCCATCCATCCACTCACCCATCCATCCATGCTTCCATCTATCCACCCAGCCAGCCAGCCATCCATACATTCACAAATCCATGTATCCATCCATCTATCCACCCAGCCAGCCAGCCAGCCACACATTCACAAATCCATGCATCCATCCATCCGTCCATCCACCCACCCATCCATGCATGTATCCATCTATCCACCTAGGCAGCCAGTCATCCATACATTCACAAATCCATGTATCCATCCATCTATCCACCCAGCCAGCCAGCCAGCCATACATTCACAAATCCATGCATCCATCCATCCGTCCATCCACCCACCCATCCATGCATGCATCCATCTATCCACCTAGGCAGCCAGTCATCCATACATTCACAAATCCATGTATCCATCCATCTGTCCATCCACTCACCCATCCATCTATGCATCCATCTATCCACCCAGCCTGCCAGCTATCTATATATTCACAAATCCATGCATCCATCCATCCGTCCATCCACCCACCCACCCATGCATGCATCCATCTACCCACCCAGCCAGCCATCCATCTATACATTCACAAATCCATGCATCCATCCGTCCGTCCACCCACCCACCCATGCATGCATCCATCCCGTAATTCTCTATCTCTTGGGTACTTTCTCTGTGTCACGCCACAGAGACTGCATCTTCTTCAATGGTCAAAGACAAAATTTTTCTATACCAATGAGTTTTACAGAGAACCATGCCAACTTAGATATTTTTAAGTATAAAATCTGCCCAGTCATAGAATAGTGATTAAAAAAAAAAAAAAACACCTCACTTATGGTAATCTCCCCCTTTCTCCTCACTAACCTACATAAACCTATTTTCAGCTATCACCCACCGTCTGTGAAGCACTGCCTGGATTTTAGGAAGAGTAAGACCTGGAACATAAACACTCAGTGCTCGGCTTGTCTCTTTTCCAAGGGAACCTGTATCTTTAGATGAAAACACCCGAGTCTCATGGGTCTGTGGGTTGGAGAACACAGACATACGGAGCTGATTACTTTTTGGGACATCCAATTACAAGTGAGTGATTTCTTTCTCGCAAAGATATTTTGTGGAGAACGCACTATAGGGTCTCCCAGGTAACTATGGGGATTTGGTACCTAAGCAAACCCAGAGGTTCTGAAATTATCTACCTTTAACATAAAGTCTCCTAAACATCAGTGTGTGTGTGTGTGTGTGTGTGTGTACACATGTGTGTATATGTGTGTAATAAACACAACTGAGGCAGAGATCTAATAAAAGATGATGCCGATTTAACAAGAAAAAAAAATAGAGCCATTAAATTGAAAAGCTAAACGCGTTCCTTTTGGATTAACTGCTGGATACCTCAATCCCAGATTCACACAGCACAGTGGCTGATGACACAGGAGGTGATGATGACTGCTTTGCTGGACTGCGCTTCCTTATTCAGCACTCTGTCCCCTCCAGGCCGTAAGATGCTAGACTAAGGCAGAGGCCATTTTTCTCTTTCTTACCCCTGGATCTTTTCCACGCCTGACAGCACTTGACTCAATAAATATCTGTTAAATCACAGATGCGTGTCCTTCCCTGGTAAGAATCTGACAAAATGAGGCAGTGGTTGCAATCTCTGAGGGTGTTAACCTAAAGCAAGTGGATGGTTCCCATGGGGTATGGTCTCCTTTCATGTTAAGCACTGACATTGTCAGAGAACAATTCCAAAGAGCTGAAGGAGGGCAAGACAGTGGATCCTCAGCAGCAGACACCGACCGCTTCCAGAATGCACCAGCCCCGAGGGCTCCACTCGCAGATAGGAAGTTTTGGTCCCATCACCGCATGTTATTCGGGGGGGCAGCCCTGTCTTTGATGTGTGACCCTAATCGTGGCCAATTTGGGAGCCAAACATTACAAGTCAGATATAAGCAACTCGAAACATCAAACAAGGGTGGCTGGAATTAGTCTTGGCTTCCCGGTATAGTCCCTGCCTTATGATCAACAGTGTAGCCCCCCGTCCCGCGCCCCTGTGACACATGACCTAGTAGTCTGGCCTAACCATGCACCATGTACCCACTAACCAATGGAACTGAGGCACAGACACCATTCGTGCTTAAGTGTCCAGAAATCTCTCTCTTCACGCGCGCTCTTTTATTCTCAACCTTAGCTGCAAATCAGGGTCACCTCAGGCGCTTTCAGAAATCCTGATGTTCCGGCTATACCCTACCCGGGTTCAGTCCTTTTTTTTTTTTACCATCCCCCACGTGAGCCCAGTAGGCGGAGGACCACTGATGCAACAGCACATCTTTTGCCCACTTTTCTCAGATTCATTCATCTCTGCATTTGGCCTTAGCAAGGTTTCCAGTCCTTCTGACGTTGTATTTATACGGGGTGTATCATCAGTATCTGGGCCTCTGCTTTACTCTACAGACCTGGACATGCTCTTTGATCTTCAAGCAAGACATGTGCCTTCATGTCACTCTGAGATTCAGTGCTGGTGTGTCTGTCACCCTACAGGTGAGTGAGTGAGTGGATGGATGGATGGATGGATGGATAGATGTAGGTATGGAAGAATGGATGGATGGGTAAATAAATGGAAGGATGGATGAATGGGTGATTGAATGGAAGCAGGAACAGACAGATGAAAGGATGGATCAATGAATGAATGGACAGGTGGGTGGATGGATGGATGGTTAACTGTTTGAAGACTTCTATTAAACCTGACTTTGCAAACAATTCTCTTCAAACATTTGTTCCCACTACTAGACTTTAAGTTCCATGAGACACAGGGCTTGATCTTATCTGTCTTTGCTTTCTTAGGGCCTCATGCTGCACTTGACAGGTGGCAGGTCCAGCAACAGGTGAAAAATACATGTCTTTTGAAAATAAATGACTCTAGTTTAATACTCTTATTTCTAAGTCTCTCTAATATCAGTCTAAGAAGAGAATTTCTTAACAGGGAGAAGAATGGAAATCTTGAAATAGAAATGCTCTGCTGATATTTTTTTAGTTTCAAACTATACAAAGAAACAGCTTGTGGCAAGTTCTGATAACAAAAATTCTAATTGGAAGATGATATTATTGATCTCAAGGGAAACTGGGCAGATAAGTATTTTAAAAACACTGGATTATTTTGATAGTATGTCTCTAGCTATCACAGAATTCTCTCTTTTCACTGATCAGAAAACTAAGGCCTAGCAAATAATTTTTTCAGCATCTAGAACCCAGTCCATATTTCTCTTTGGAATCAAATGAAGGATTTTTAAATTATATAACACTCTTACCCTTTGCTTCTGTCCCATTCGGCCTGTTTTCTGATTAAAGTATTCACAGTGACATTGATGAGTTGGTATCTGTTTTTTTCTTTCTAATTTTCTGAATCATCTTTACCTATTTTTATTTTTTAAACTTCTTATTTTGTATTGGGGTATAGCCAGTTAACACTTTGTGATAGTTTTAGGTGAACAGCGAAGGGACTCAGTCAGATACATGCACGTATCCATCCTGCCCCAAACTCCCCTCCCATTCAGGCAGCTATAGAACATTTCCTAGAGTTCTATGTGCTACACAGTAAGTCCTTGTTGGTTATCTATTTTAAGTATAGCAGTGTGTACATGCCCGCCCCCAGCCCCCTAATTATGCCTTCCCTTCACCCGTTCCCCGCTAGCACCCATGAGTTCATTCTCTTTTTGTTTTGTAAGTTCATTTGTAACACTTTTTTTTTTAGATTCCCACATATGAGGGATGTCATAGGATACTTCTCCTTCTCTGTCTGACTTACTTCGATGACTCGGTATCTTTCATCAAGCTACATGGACCCCAGGGACTCCGGCAAACACTGTGGTCTTCATGTGTGGGCTGTTTGAGGACATCAGAGGAAAGCTGGTGAGTCTGTGGCTGCACTGCCTATGGTGGGGGAGTGACCCCCACTCCCAACGGAGGAGAGGCACCACACTGTCAGAAACTACAGTCTGGGTTCCTCTGCTACATACAAGGCACCACAACTTCCCAAATTGGCAAAAACGACCTGCTATGAGTTGGAGTAAAGTGTGTTTTTAAATTATTTCAGAACCATAAAACCTCTCCATAGAGAGTGCTTTGAAACTGCAAATTAAATATAGAACATCTATGAACTGTATCCATTTTTACAGTAAGTATATATTTCCATGGGGGTTTGTACCATCTTTTTTGTCTAGTTACACTAGTTAATAATGCAGTGAATTTACAGTAATAGAGTAAATGTTATTTTGATGACACTATTTGATTAAATTAAAGATGACATTAAAAGGACCATTTCAATAAAGGACCGAAATCTCTAGAAGTAGCTGGGGCTGAGTGTTGAAGTCAGCGAGTCTGGCGGTCTTAAAAGGACCAAATGGAATTTCCTTCAGCGCGTGAATGATGAGCGAGTTAAGGAACAATAGGACGAAATAATAGATGGGAGAATATGAAGGCTTAGACTCCAAGACGCAGGCAATTTTCGTTATTTGAGGCCAGCATGCCAAGCGCAGGGAAACAGCTCAGGTGGCCTTGGGAAAATGGAGAAGCGCATTAAGTAAAACGAAAGTGAGAGGGCGCTGAAATTCGCGGCGAAATGTGCTGATGCGGTGACAGCGAATTGAGTTGTTGCACAAACAAAGGAAGTGGGAGCCCTGGGATCAGCCACGCAGCCCCCGCAGACTCTGCTCCGCTAGTTCACACACGCGCACGCGGGCCCCCACGCCTGTGCAGGGGAGTCTGTGAGACTCAAAAGGGAGGGGAGTCCTAATTATTTCTTCCGGGCCTCCGTTTGGGTGATGCTTGCCAAATAAGTTCTCTCCCTGAGCGAGAGGTTCACGTACATAAATCAAGCGAGTGTTTGAAGATCCCTTGACTTAAGTTCTTAGAGAGAGAATCTATCTGAAGAGACAGTCCCCGGCAACGTGACTGAGTTACGAATCACGGACATCTCGGCTGAAAGAAATTCCGAGATTAAAGGTGTGCAGTGGTGGAGGCCCCTAGTTCCCAGAGAAACTTGCTCTGGTGTCTCGGTCCTGAAGACAGGTGACATCTCTATTTCTGCTGCGGGCCACTGGCTGCTGACAGGTCCAGGCCTGCAGCACCCATGCTGGTGACTGATTTTTTACAGCTAAGGAAGAAGACAGGAACCTCAGGTCCAGCAAACAGAAATCTTCCTAGGGACCTCTGAAGAATGCCAGGAGATGCTAAGTTTTGCTTAGCAGGGAATTTATCTGGTCGTCATGTGTGTGGGGACTGCAACGTGATTATTTCCTCACAAAAAGGGAGGGAGGTGTGGTCAGTTGGAAAAGTCACGTGCCCCATCTCAGAAAATATAGCCTCTTCAAGTGCAAACCCCTCAGAGCGCCAGATTCGTGGTGTATCTGATGTTCTGAGTATGAACATGGAATGTTTATCATCTCCCCAGCAGTAAATCACCTAGAGACAAAGGAAGATAGTAAATATCACGTCGGGCAAGTCCCTTCAATAAAGCACATGGCTAGCAAACATCACCATATTGAGATCTTGAAGGCTGAACAGAACCCCCAAGTGGCCAGCAAATTTGTTCTTGTTGAACACACCTCTGTATTTGGAAGAATGGCATTTGTAAGCGAAGGCAGACTTTCTTTAGGAAATATCCTCTTTCTCAGAATTTTGAATGACTCAAACCAATGTTTGAGCTTTGCCCCTCGACAGTTGCTGAAAGCGGCTGCAGCCCCCCGTGCATTCCGCGCTGACTCTTCTCTTTCTATGGATCTGGGGTAGCGCTGGGAAGAATTCAAATGTCTTGTTTGTGGCACTCTTTCAAAACTCAATAGCTCGAAAGTAATTTTTAATACATACTCCCCCCTCCCCAAAAAAAATGAAAGCAGAAGATTTTTAGGGCAGTGACACTACTCTACGACACCGTAATGACGGACCCACATCATGATACGTTTGTGCAAACCCACAGCCTGAGCATCGGCGGGAGTGACGGCTGACGTGAAGGATGGACTCTGGGTGGTCAGGACGTGGGGGCGCTGGGAGCTGGGGAGCTTGCGCACGTGTAGGGGCTGAACCGGGATGGGACCTGGGCATAACTTGACTCTCAGTTTTGCTGTGGACCTACAACTGCTCTACAAGGTAAAGTCTGTTTTCAAACGTGGAAATAGATGGATTTAATACAAAGCATATTTGAAAAACAGAGTGGTTAAAACAGCCAGTTATCCTACTTTCTGCGTGGCAGCCACAGTAGCGGGGCCTTTTTACTGTCCTGACGGTAACCCATGCTCACGTGCTCTAGTGAAAACAGAATCTCTTTTGGTCCAAGTTCTCTGGGCCTCTAGGACCCTTACCTCGTGACTGCCTTTGGCCCAGGGGTCACCCCAGCGCTCCTCCCGGCCAGTTTCAGGGACACCGTGCAGCTGACCCCGTACAGTGCAGGAGTCAGGGGTGCTGGCCCTCCACGCGATGGAAAATCCACGGATTACTTATCACTGGCCTTCCGTATCCACGATCCCTCCACATCCGAGATTGTGCATCCGGTGGATTCAACCAACCTCGGATCGTGTAGTACTGCAGGATTTACTACTGAAAAAAAACCCGTGTGTGAGCGGACCAGCGCAGCTCAAAGCCCTGCTGTTCAAGGGTCAACTGTGAACAGTATACATGGAAAACATCCATTTTAGACTATGAGGACGCTTTGGCGGCTCATTCGTGAAGACACACGGAACATGCCTAGAGATCCAGCTCCCCGGCTCTGTCAGAACCAGCCCCTGACACCTAGAGCCGATCCTTCTGACCCTGACTGCCAAAGCTCCTTTCCATGGGGAAGAATCCTAACCAGCTTTCGACTGTCATCCCTCAGTAGAGCTCCCTGGCCAAGAAAGAACAAATGGATGAAGTATCTGTGCTTCCTGTAGCACTGTCATTTTTATCATCCTTCCCATCATCACCTTCAACTCCCATATCATAGGGCTTTGTTCATGGGCCTCTGCTCCTACACCAAGTGGTCCCTGAGGCCAGGTCTGTATCTTAACTGCTCCTACTTCTGTGTATTTCCAGTTTCTGGCATGGGCTTGGCATATCACCAATGCTCCACAAGTGTATAAGAGAAATGGGACGTTTGGGTGACTACGTTATTTCTAACAAGCCACTAGGGTATCAATACTGATTTTCAGTAAAACACAAGAATTTCACCACTCATCTATCTATGCATCATTTATCCAGTCAGCCAGCCACTCATCTGTCCAAGTATCCATTCATTCATCCATTCATCCATCCATCCATCCATCCATCCAAACATCCAACCATCCATTCATTGAAAAAAAAAAGTGCAATAAGACCTACTCTGCCATGCCTTTTTATGGATGATAAAAAAAAAAGAAAAAAGATGACTAGAAAATGAATAAGATATGGTCCTTGCCTTGATGTATGTTGTCACTGAATAGGAGAAATAATATATGAAAAGTGAGGGCCATGTCTCGTCTTTTTGTCCCCTGCAGCACCTTCCACAGGGACTTTGATTCAGCAGCAAATGACAGTTTCATCAATGAATAAAAACAAATATAAGGCAGAAGTGAAAAGTGTCAGATAAATGCTGCAGACAAAATGCTATGGAAGAGACTTCCCTGGTGGTCCAGTGGTTACAGCTCAGTGCTTCCACTGCAGGGACAAGGGGTTCGATCCCTGGCCAGGGAATTAAGATCCTGCATGCCGCATGGCCAATAAAAGAAAACAGGTTTAAAGACAAACAAAATGCTATGGAAGAGTGGAAGGGAAGCTGATCACGTACAGTTGGACACCTCACAGAAGGCGGAATTTGAGCTGGGATAGGATGGCAGACTGGTTCAAATCTGAAAAAAAAAAAAAAAAGAGGCGTTCTGGAAAAGTCGACCACTGCCATTGCCTGTCCCGAGGCCTGGCACAGAGAGGGACCTCGAGAAGGGCTTTTGTTTTGTTGTGAGGCACCTGCTGGGCTGAGCGGGACGTTAGTGAGGAGGCCAGTCTCTGCCCTCAATGAGTCTTGAGGGCCTCGCTAACGTCTGGAGAAAGCCAATGGCAAACGGCACGCAGGGGTTAGAAAGATGGTAATAAGAGCCAGAAAGCAGCGATTTAAACCGCAGAGTGGAGCAGGGGTCCTGAAGGGACTGTTGATGAATAGGCTTCTAATTTGACTGGGTTGGAATTGTGTGTTTGCAATTAGCAGCATCTATTTGCATACAATTAGTGTATAAAGGCTTTGAGAAGAGTCTGTTCCCTAAAGTAGGTTAAATAAGTGCCCCAACAATTGTGCCTGCAGTATGGATTCATTCCACAAATCCATGATCCTACAGAGGCCAGGGATGGACTTCAGTCCAGTCTAGGTCCAACGGAGAACACACGGATAGCACTCATCCTGTCTGATTGGGACAAGGGCTGAACTTCCCAAAGGCTCTACTTAGGAGGTTTGAGTGTCAACAGTCGTTGGTCATCTTGGGTTGAACTGAAAGGTCAACTCAGTTGACTTTTAAGTCTGTTTCACTGCCAGCATCTCTATTCCCCACCCTCCACCAACAACTACTTGCAGGGGTGGTGGGGGAAAGAGGCAGAATTTTCAAGAAAACAAAACATGAGGAAAATGAGGGACATGTCACAACAGACGTGGGTCTTTGCTGGATCAAACATCTCAGGATGCAGGTTCAGGCTTCCCTCTGGACCCTGCAATTACAGAATTATTCTGGAAGCCCAGGCAAGTACCTCTGAAGCACAGCCTTATCCTCTCACTCACTGACTGACTTATTCAACAGACGTTTGTTGACTGCTGAGCCTTCTGTTTGGGAACTAGGGCCACACTGCTGCCCAAATGCTTGTTTGCAACCGAAACAAACACAGAGCCTGTGGAGCTTATTGTCCGGTGGGGGAAACAGGAACTTGCAAATGAAGACAAAAATCAATGGAACAATTGCAGCCTGGTGCATTGGTATCAAGAGGACAAGGAGGAAATGATTTGTTCCCTACATCCAGGAGGACTGGATGCAATCAGGGAAGGCTTCCTGGAGGGAGTGGCAATTAAGTTAAAATACAAGGCATGAGAAGCGGCAAAGCAAAGGAGAGGCTAACATGAGTCAGGGACCCTGTGGCAGGAGGCAGCTCGGGAAGTTTTGGAAACTGAAGGAAAGTCAATGTGGTAAGAGGAGGACATTTAAGGCGAGAGCAGTGAGTAATGAGACCAGAGGGGTCTCATTTAGGCAGGGGCTAGGTCACTGGAGAGGGGTGACTCAGGGGTCCATCTTTATCCTAAGAGTAACAAAATCATTGGTGTGGTTTACCTGGGGGTGGGGGGCGTGGGAAAGACACACCCAGATTTGAGTTTCAAGAAGACTCCCTTGTGTTTGAAAATGGTATGGAGGGGGAACCACTCCCCGCCAGCTTCGCCTGTCATTCCACCCTCACCACACCCTTCCAGGGCCAGCAGGCGGCCCTTGGAGAGTTGGTGCCAGGAACTGCCCCTCAGCCCGGTCTGCCCTGCCCTGGCCCCTCACCCCTGGCTGGCCCTCTTCATGGCTGCAAGGATGTCCCTTTCTCTGCTCCCTTCCACGGCCCCCATCTGCGGCTCCCAGTGCTGGCTCCCAGGTACAGGGGACAATCTTCTCCCAGGTAGAATGATGTCCAGTTCCACCGGGGACGACTCTGGAACAAGATGGACGTCAGGTAAGACTGCCACTGCCTCCTGGAACGGGTATCGCTGTTGCGGTCTAGCTGCTGTAACGGAGTTCTGCTGTGTCTTACCGTCCACCCTGCTTTCTCCAGCAATAACAGGTCTTCTTTACGCCATCCCTCTCGGTCATACAGTTTAACCTAAGCCCATCCCCTTCCACAGCGGCAAGGTGACATTCCCTCCAGGTCCAGACAGATCACGATGGCTGGCTCACAGATCTACTACGGGCCAAAGAGATTTACCAGATCCACTAAGGGCCACAGAGAGTCAGACGCAGGACTTGCTGGAACCATCGAGAAGGAGATGCTCCTTCCCTGCAGCTCTTTGAACAGGAAGGATGTGGGCTCATGGTGGCCGTTTCCACCCTCCTGGAAGGACCCTGTCTGCCCATGAAGAGCCAAGCGCAGCTGAGACAGGGAGTGAAACAGAATGACGGGCAGGTCCTCTGATCCCTGAGGTCAAACCGCATCAGACCCCTCAGCTTCCCTGTGCTGGGACACAGCAAATTCCCTCTTTTTTGGCCTCAGCTTGTTGGATGTATTTGCTGTCATTCACAAGTGAAAAAAAAAAGGCCAGTCTCATCTGCCCCTTCTCCTCATTGCCCTGCTGTGATGGGTGCCACCCCGAGCACGTCTTGCTGGCAAGGAAGCCGACTGGGGCTGAAATCACGGGAAGAATTTGAGGACGGGACAGCATTCTCTGTAGTGCAGTTCTCAGGCCTCAGCCACCACACCCCAGGCCAACACCTTGCTCCCACCATAATAAGATAGTAAGAGGAGGCAGAGCTGGCACCAAAGGGGCTGGTTTTTCCCAAAGGTGTCAAGCTTCTTCAAGTTTCCCAAAGTCCTGGGCATGATGCCAGTAGGTCATTTTAGATGTCTTTCAAAAACTCCCAATTTTATCATGGCAAGGGTCTAAGAAAAGCCATTATGAAAACGCTAGCAGTAAGTAGGACCCAAGCAAAAAGGATCCCGGCTCGGAATTTCTACCCCACATAATGGAAATCATTTGACATCAAATCATTTATGGGTTTAAAAAAAAACAAAATAACCCCCAAAAACGGTGTGCTCAGCTGTGTCCGACATTTTGCGATCTCATAGACTGTAGGCAGCTGGGCTCCTCTGTCCATGGGATTCTCTAGGCAAGAATATTGTGGAGTAGGTTGCTGTTTCCTTCTGCATGGGATCTTCCTGGCCCAGGGATCGAACCCCTGTCTCCTGCATTGGCAGGCAGATTCTTTACTAACTCTGCCACTTTAGAAGTTCATAGATTTTATTACCAAAACCTGTGTCTGTATGTGTGTGCATGTGACTGTGCGTGTGGTGTGTCTGAATAGAATTAAAAATAAAAACAGACCTGGAACAAGCCAGGGTTCTGCTTCATCTCTTCCCAAATTCAAGTGCACCTGCTGTGACTCTGCTTTCTAATCCCACACCCAATTTCATCAGCAGGTGATGACAAACAAGCTCCTTCCTCTCAGAACAATGGCAGGCCCTGAACATCTGTAGGAGCAAATATTGAAAAGTGGTCCACTTTTCTTTTCCTTTTTCCTCAAGGAAATAACCATTGATTAGCCAACTCCCCTCCTGCCCTACTCTCTACTGTACTCACACACACTATGTAATGCATTAGGGCTGGACACAAGAGATCCTAAACAAAGGATGGACGGGACAGGCTGGCTAGAATCTATCAGTTATATCTCTTTTTTAAACCAGAACAAAACAAAAACCACATGCAGTGATCATAGCTAACAACATGCTTTCTGCTGTCCTGGCCTGGCTTTCCATGCTGCACTATGCTGAGGGCTGCTAGGAACGCCACGAGCCTCAGTCTTCCCATCTGCCAAATGGGAGTATGATACTTCAGTTAAATAATGCATGAAAAGCCCTTTGCAGGTCCCTTGTCTGACCGATGATAAACAATCGATTTTGCTCTGACTCTTAAGACAGTAAGTCCGAGATCCAAAAATGGACATAGATGGGGAGTGACACGCCACCGAGATGGCTGAGGCCAGCACAATAAACTCAAACACAGTCTTTCATCACTTTCATCACTTTCAAGGCTTTCATCATTCAAGAGGGAAACGTCCTCAGATTTGTGCCCCTCGGGGAGAATCTGCGGTGGCTGTGGCGAGCAGCTTGGAGGAAGCCAGCCCTACACCTCGAAGCTTTGTCCAGATGGAGTTAACACGAGACGGGGAGAGGGGGATTCAAAGAATAGGAATGTGTTCATCTGTGAAATTAAAAGTAGTACAGCATGACATACAACATTATGTGGTGGGGTTCGTCAAAAGCAATAATTAGGCTGAATATGACTCTGAACGCGCTCATAATCAAACAAAAGCAATTCTACTGAATGAGGAGAGCTGATTCTCTTGGGAGGAGAAAAGAGGCCAGATGCTGAGAAATACTGGGACGTGAACTCAACAGACTGAGGGCTGGTGGAGATCCAGTCTGGGGAAGGGCGAGGGCAGGGTATTCATTTCGTATCATTGCCACAGAAATTATTGCTATTCAGTCGCTCAGTCATCTCCGCCTCTGCGACCCCATGGACAGCAGCACGCCAGGCTTCCTGTCCTTTACCATCTCCGGGAGCTTGCTCAAGCTCATGTCCACCGAGTCGGTGATGCCATTCAACTGTCTCATTCTCTGTCACCCCCTTCTCCTCTTGCCCTCAATCTTTCCCAGCATCAGGGTCTTTTCCAGAGAGTCGGCTCCTCGAATCAGGTGGCCAAAGTACTGGAGTTTCAGCCTCAGCATCAGCCATAGAAATTACCATCAACCCCAAAACAACTCACCCACTGATAATCTCACCGTGGCCGTGCGTCCCAGGACCAAGCGCAGTGTGACTCGGATGGCTTTTCTGCTTGGGGTCTCCCGAGGCCAAGGTGGCGCCTGGCCAGTGTCAGCCTTCCAGGCTCTCATGTGGGGACTCTGGGGAAGAACTTGCCTTCAGTCCCACTCGGGTTATTGACAGAATTGAGTGCCATGTGGGTGTAGGACGGGGGTCCCTATTTCCTTCAGCTGTCAGCCAGAGCTGTTCTCGGCTTTTAGAGCTGCCCATATTTCTTGTCACATAATGCCCCCCTCCACTGTCTTCAAAAGGACATCAAATCCTTCTAGCACTGGTCATCTGCCTGTCTCCTCTCTGCCACCTCCCTGATTTCCTCCTCCACCTTGTTCTTCTGCTCCAAAGGGGTCTGGTGACTACACTGGATCCACTCCAAAAAAATCTAGAACCGTCTCCGTATTTTAAGGTCAGCTGGTTAATTACCTTAATTATAGATGCAAAGGAGCTGTGTCATCCAGCACAAGCAAACCCAGGGAGGAGCATCGGGGGTAAGGTTGAGAGGCCACAGGTTAGCCTGTAGAAAGCCTTCAGAGAAGCTCCCTTGAAAAATGAGTGCTGGACCCTCTCCCCAGTTGGAGCAGAAAGCTTCCACTGTTTAGACGGGCAACGCATCAGAGAGGTCAGGAGGCGGTGGGGAACAAGCAGAGCTGCCATGGGCATCTATGAAGCCCGGAGCAGAGCCGTCACGCTTGCCGTTGCAGTTTAGTCATGTGTGACTCTTTCTGACCCCCACGGACTGTAGTCCACCAGGCTCCTCTGTCCACAGGATTCTCCGGGCAAGAATACTGGAGTGGGTTGCCATTTCCTCCTCCGGGGATCTCCCCGACTCAGGGACCGAACATGCATTTCCTGCGTTGGCAGGCGGATTCTTCACCACTGAGCCACTGGGAAGCTGTCATGGGATCCATGAAACCTGGAGCAGAGGTGTCGTGGGGGCTAGGGCCTTTCCTCATTTGGGAGGTTTGCAAAAGCAAACTGCAATTAGAAGCTGACCTCCAGCTCTCTCCTTAGGATGTGCCTTGTTTCGTCTGGGCACCCTGGGAAGACATGGGTTCTGAGACCTGCTAGGCATGAAGACTTAAGCCACACCATGAAGGAAACTTCTAGAAGGGAGACAGACCCTCTTTGCTGGGCGGAGTGGGGGGGATGGTGAACAGTCTCCTAAATGGCAGCAACCAGTAAATCAGAGCTACCACTGCCACTGTTTGCGGACAAGCCTCCAACTTGGCCAGGTTTTGAGGACAACTCGGTGATTTTCAGCTTCCCATCAAACCACCGAGGCAGGCATAACTATTCCCACTGTGAGCAAATGAAGCTCAGAGAGGCTGAGCCGTGTATGCGAGATGACACAGCCACCAGGATGGATCTAAACCCCATTCTCTTATCGTAAAGCCTCCGTTCCATCCCCCTGCCGGCTAGCTGGCCCTCTGTCTTGCGTGTCTTAAGTTCCTTCCTCCCCCTGCCTTTGCCTTCTTTTAGAATGTCCTTGGACCCAGCGCCTAAGACATAGATTTAATTACTGCTGTTTTTTCATTGACATAATTAAATATCCACAGTGAGGTCAATCAACCTGAACCCATTCGGAGGACACTCCGGAGCTGCTCTGGAATTTTTTTATTTAAGGGCTTTTTATACACAGAGGTTGGCTTTTATGGGTCTAAAATTGGGTTTCTGATTTTGGCCCTCAAGGCAAGAGGTAAAAAGAAAAAAAAAAAAAAAAACTGTTATAAATAACATTGATACCACATTCTTTTTGGCTCTGTTTAAGGGGCTCGATGAGACAAAGCAACGGCTTTATTGAAAAATACAAAGGTTGATTCCCTGGTATGCCATGATCCTGGGTTATATGATCAGAGAGTGGACTGTACAGATACCCCAGCATTATTGGGGAGCCATTCTGAAGAGCTGTGACAGGCGACCCCCCTCCTCCCTGTTGAAGCGCTTTTGGCATCAAGGTCCCCACCCAACCAAGCCTGCTTTTGCTGAACTTGCCACTGTGCTCTTGCGAGCAGGAAAAAGGGAGCATTTTCTGGCTCCTTTTAACATAAAAAAGGATGCAGAATGCACCTGTGCTCTAATAAATGCAGGGGCATGGTTGGGAGGGGAGGGAAAAATAATAATAAATGCAGCTAGGGGCTGAAAAGAGTGGTTTTTGAAGCTAATGACAGTGTTTCTGCCTTTACTGCTTCGGGCAGAAACAGGAAGTTAGAAATCTAAGTGGCTTGAGAAAATATAACATTTAACAAACTCATTTGTAGGCCTCCAGTTGTATTATCCTAATTTATTTCATTGTTGTGGGGGATTTCTTTTGGGGACTTTTTTGATCTATTTTTAATGGGAGACTAATGTGCATTCCTCCCCTCACCCCCCAGCAACTCCCCCCCACTTTTTTTTTTTTTTTGCAGGGATTTATTGAGCAGTAAGACACTTTTAAAAAAAGAACTTTTCTTTTTTAACCTACTCCTTTATGGAGGCAAAGACAGAACTGGGGGCGGGGGAAGAGATTCCTGCTTCATAATCCATATTTAATGTCGATGGGAGCAATTCCTACAGCTTTATTGCACCTGAATCTTCCAGGAAGGAAAACCATTCTACCAGCGTGGAGAAGGTCATCGTTTAAGAACCTCCTCTGCCCCGACCCCTTCCCCACGGTGGTTCTCACATCTCGATCTGGCTTCCTGCTCCAAGGCCTACTGCTAAGTTCCATGGAATGCTTCATCCACATGGACCCCCGACCATCTGATAAGTAAATGTGCCCCCCAGTTTTGCAGACTGGCATCATGTCTGCAGAACCGAGACACGTAATTGTTCCATTTCTCCAGCGCTCCAGGATGAAGGCAGGCACAGAGTGCCTCTTCTGGGCTGAGTGCTGGAGTCCGTTCTTCGCTCAAAGACGGGCAAAACCGAACCTGGCCGTTTTCTGCCGGTCCAAAAACTCCCTGACTCCTTCCTTCAGGCACAGAAAGGGAAAACCGGCTGAACTATCTTGCAGAGAGGAGGAGGAGGGAAGAAAGTGAAATCAGTAATTTGAAGAATTTCTTGACTAATCACCTCATTTAGGGACTCCATTAGAGGGCCGTGTGTTCCCAGAACATGGTGTAATTGAAAAGGGCTTCACAGTTTAGACGCTCTATGAATTGTCCAACAAGCTTGCGAGGAAGGTGGGACAGGGATTAATTAGCCTGCAGGGAAGGATGAGAAAGTGGATAGATGGAGAGAGAACACGACATGTGCAAGGTCACAAGGGAAGTTAAGGTAAGAGCCAGGACTGGACCCCACCAATGTCAAGGGGTCTACAGGATAACCTCCCCACAATGTTCAGTGCCTATTAATTACAGCCAGCTTCTGTCTACCAAGCCCATAGCCCAAGGCCTAAAGAGAAAGGATTTTCAGGATTCTGGAAAGTAATGAATGAAAGAAGTCAAAGGTATGTTAGGATGATGGTGGGGGGAGGGGTACACACGGAGGCTAAAAAAAAAAAAAGATGCCAACTTGAAAAAAAAAATTCTTAGAAACAAAACCAGGAGTCTGATCAAACAGGGAACACAACAAAATGAACAAGAAGGGGGGGAAACTATTAAGATGAAAAAACCACAGGATATTTTGGGAGGATTAGCAGGGTATTTAAAGAGTAAGAGTATAGCCAAAAGAGATTTAAAAAAAAGAGTAAAGCTGAATCACTGCACTGTAGACTTGAGAGGAACACAACACTGTAAATTAACTATGCGTCAATGTTTTAAAAAGACACCAGTGAAACAACAACTTTGGGGCAGAGTATAGACTTCCAAACTTGAGTTTGATCTTTTTGGCGTGGAAACTTCAGATGCATTAAAATTCAGCAAAGCGTAATTTCACATGCATAAAGACAAACAATCTCCCTCTGAAGGTTGAGGTTATATATTTAAGAAAATAAACCGGATGACGGATTTAAATTCTCGATTCAAATTGATTCTTTGTTCCCAAAGATGTCTACTTCTGAATGTCACCTGTGAAAATTTAAGACTCATCTGAGGACACCTTGATATTCCATGGAAAAGGAAAGAAGAGCCTGTGCCATTATTATTGTATTATTCCTAGTTCTAGACATTCCAGCAGAGCTTTTCTAGTTAAGAGTTTCCCTCCTGTGTTTGAATCTAGTTGAATCATCAGGGAAATGGCAAGGAGGAAATGTCAAGGTGTCTTTCCACCTTCTGCTACAGCATCATGATCACTTATTTGCAGAGGTCAAGAATCAGGCTCACCAGTAGAAGGGTAATCTAAGGATGTCTCAAGTTGGCCTGCCCCGGATATTGACATGCAATGCCCATGTGCTTGAAACTCTCCATGGCAATTAGACTGGTGACTCAAAATGACTTCCAAATCAGTAGAAAATGTTACTGACTTCCAATTCAGTACGTGTCACTGAATTTGGAGCATGTATGTGGAATTTTTTTTTTACCAAACTCCCAAATGCAATCTGATTTGGCTATAAGACAAATCAAATATGGAAGATAAAAGTTTCTCAGTGTCAGGTTTTGTAGTAGAATATGCTCTAGGTATTAATATTATAGTGTTATTTGCTCTTATCCCCTATTTATAAATTGATTCCATGGACTAATACAGCAAACTTTTCTTGAGCAAAGATCAGACAGTCCCTGTCTTCAAGGAGTTCACCGTCTAGTGGACACAACAGACAAGCAATAATTTCAGTTCAACGATAGAAGCTTGACAAGGTACAAGAAAATCTCAACCATGAAGGTCAATTCTGTCTGGAAAGGGGAAGCAGAAAAGATTAACCAGGGGAAGGGCTGTTTTGTGCTGAGTCTTGAGACACACACACAAAATATCAATCCAAACTCAACAAGTCTCATCATGGGCTCCCAGTACCATAGCCCATAGAGACTCAGGAAGAATTTTCAGAAATCAATAGATCCCTGGGTTTTGTTTCTTCCTTCCAACCTCCTTCTCTTGAAGAGTTTCTTAAATATCTGGCCAAGGACCTGGAAACAGACTCTTGAACAAGAGAAAATCATGCCTCTGAATGACTGTGGACACCAGTGATGCAGCGTTTGACTGATGCAGATCCTGGGCTCCCCGCTGACTGATGCTTCATCTCGGGGACTGTGTGCTGCCCTTTCAGAAGCCACGCTGGTTCTTTTGAGCCATCACAGGACTGCTGATCCCACCGGGTAGTGACCTGCGGTGGGGAAGCTTCCCTTCAAGGGTGGAAGCCAGGAAAGGAATGGGAGGAAGCCTGAGTCCTAGCACGGCTGCTGAGCAGTTCTGCCAACTCAGTGGGATGTGAAACTCATGTGCCTCCCTCTTGGAAGCCCCCAGCCCCGGACAAGTTATCTGGCCTGGGGTAGTGGACCTGTGCTCCCAGGAGCAGGACAATAGGCGAGAAACAGGGTGTGAGTGACTACAGTCTTTGATATCAAAGAGGTCAGGATTGGATTGTGCGCTTGATTCTTATTAGATGAGTGACTTACTGCCCTGTACGTTTGTCTCCTCATTTAGTAAATGGGTACAGAGATGTCTCGGTCACAGGATCACTTTGAAGATAAGAGAGAAAACAGGAAAGGCTGTTCATGAAGGGCAAAACCAACGGCATGTCACATAGAAAAGCCCTCAATAAATGGTGATTATTATTTAAGTGCCTACTGTGTGCTGCCATCTTGATTCTTTATTTTGCTAAATCTTTCTTTTGGCCATGCCACGTGGCATGTGGCATATGGGATCTTCCCTGCCCTCTTCAATGAAGTGTGGACTCCTAACCACTGGAGTCCCTCCAGCTAAATCTTTAAAGGAATTTTGAATAGTTTATGTGATGGTCCTCAGTTTACAAAACAGGAAAGGCACGCAGGAGAGGTAAGAAAACGTGAAGGCAGGCTGCAAGCCAAGGGCTGTACGGTCCAAACCCCAGACTGGTCTGTATGACACATGCAGAGACACTTCTGACTTCTTGTGGGGGAAAAGGGTGGAAAGGCAGGCGCACAGGGTGAGGCGGAGAGTGTCTCCTTCTGAAGAGCTGGTCTTGACTTGAGACCTCAGCCGTGGAATCTGGCACTGATTCCTTCTAGGCAACCAGAAGGAAGGACGTGAACAAGCATCTCAGTCACAAGTTCAGGTTTGCCTCAACAGCAATGTCTCCAAACATCTCAAAAATGGGCTTCCCTGGTGGCTCAGCAGTCAAAGAGGACTCCTGCCAACGCAGGAGGCACGGGTTCCATGCCTGACCCCGGAAGATGCCACATGCCTTGGAGCAACTACTGAACCTGAGCTCTAGAGCCCCAGAGCCAAAGCTGCTGAGCCTGTGCGCCCCAACTCCCGCGCCCGCACGCCCTGGAGCCTGGGCTCTGCACCAAGCGGAGCCACCACGGTGAGAAGCCCGAGCACCGCGATTCGAGAGCAGGCCCTGCTTGCCGTGACTGCAGGAAAACCTGCGCAGCAGTGAAGACCCGGCACAGCCAAAAATAAACAAGCAAAATTATTTTTTTTTAAATCTCAAAAATGAGATAGCTTCCCTCGATATCTTGCAATGACCATCAACCTTGGTAAGTCAAATTCAAGGTCCTCTTAAATAGTTTGTTCAATTCAATTTTATCTTGGCCTGTCACACATGTGAAAAAATGTGTCATAAGCCCTTAAAATGTAACCTTTTTTCCTGAAGTATTTTGGCAGGTTTTTTATTCATTCTTTCCTTCTCCTACTTTACCAAAGTTACAGAGGTCAATCTTTTCTTATGTTATCTTTTTGGGGGGTTACGGGCGGGGGCGGGGGGCTGGAGTGAGATGGTGGGTAGGCTTATTTTCCAAACTACTGTCATACGTTTTCAGAACTTGCCCCCAGACTATCCTCCGGGATGTCAAAGGAACCTTAGACACAGGCTAGACTGATCTGGGGACTCTTACTTTCAAGGAGGATGATGACCTTTAACCTCAGACCCTGCAAGATGCAAGATGGGTGAGAGGTGCAGGAAGCGGCGTGCCTTAGTTAAGAAAGCTGATGTTTTATGGAGAACCGACTCTTCCTCGGTAGCTTATGCCAAGGACACAGAGGAAAATCCACTTCGCTTCTCCTTGCAAATCACACCAGGGCTACCAGAAAAGAAAGGACTCTCCGATTGTGTTAACAACACAATCACACATAATTTGGACTTGGGCATATGAAAGAATAATCGCCCATCAGCCTCTACACGGAGAAAGGCAGAGAGAGGGAGAGAAAGGCATAGTCAATCCCCCCACCCACGTGCTCTCCCCGCTCAGCCACGTTCATGTGTATGATCCTACAGAATATGGCACAATGTTTTCAGGGAGAAATAAAACCCCAGAACTTCATTAATGCCATAATTAAGGACCAAATTAGCAGCCCAAAAAATAAAATAAAATAAAATCACTATGATTTAAAAGGAAATAGTAGTGAAAGCACCAATCCTGAATTTATACAAAGTAATGTTTTATTACATTTCTTCTTCCCCTTTTTGAACATTTCACTCTCAGGGGATTAACTGCCTTCTCAAACCCAGGAAAGGAAACCTGAAAATTTCTCCTTTTTCTCTGAGGATGGGGGGATGCAAATACAAGGCATCGCAGGAATAGCGGACGCTCTGTTTTCCGAGTGCTCGCCCGTGATTTATGAAAGGTGTGCCTCGCTGCGGGAAGATAACGCCATTTGAAATGGTCCATTTCATAAATCTATCCTCCTTGTCCCCAGCCGCACACAGGACTACTATGAACTCCTGAATCCAATAATGTTTTCATCCTCTATTGACAAAAAAAGAAGCGGCGGGTTGGGGGGGGGAGGACTTTGTTTGGCGTGAGCGAGGTAATGATGCCCTTACAAGGGAGCAGCCCTAACACGCCGTCTCCAGGGCTTTCTCTGGCAGTGGCCACCAGGCCTCCAAGGCGGGGATGCTTGGATAAACAAAATGAAGAGATAATCAACATGCATGACATCCGGAATGTCCTTTTATGGCTAGCGGCATTAATTATAGCCTGGGCCCCAGCCTCCCAGCGACCGCAGAACTGAAAGCTTTGCCTGAACACCCTCTCCGCCCCGTGATGGATTTATCCTCTGGAACTGGGGTATTTCCTATTCATTCATGCACTGCTTCAGTATATCTGCTTGTTTATCTCACAGCAAGAATGCATCCAGAAGAGAGTTCTGTGCCAGTTGGGGACCAATCATAAACTTCAGTGAAATTCATGGTTGTGAGCTGCTCTGGCGGTAACGAGGTGGGGGTGATATATACATACCCAATGCGGGGCGGGCTCCAGAAGACCCGTATGAAATACGAGCAGGGGACAGAAGAGACTTCCTTGGGAGCCAATGAAATGGACAGCTTAGATGCGAGAGGTGACTACAAATACACGATGGATGCAACTTCTCAGACGGAAGTCGTACGTCAGGCTGGGATCAACTTCTCCTGACGGACTTTGAGAAGCAGGGTGAAGGGGACAGGAAGGCAACACGCAGCGCCTGGGCTCTCGGAGCCTGGAGAGGGAAAGAAATCACACCCTCTAGGCATGAGGCCCTTCCGGGTCATCACAAAGGAAATAAAGCCAAATTTTAAAAAATGAAAGAAAAGTAGGCATGCATGTATTTAGCGATGTTTTAACCTGAGTGGCAATTAGGGCGTCTGAGAAAACCCTTACACCCACCACTCAGATATTAATAGATTAAGAGGCAGATAAAGCACAGGGTATAAGATGGAAATGATGTAGAAATGTGAATTTGAAAGAACTCCCAACATAGGATACTCACCCTGATACTCTGGAATTTGCATATTTTGACTTGTATTTAAAAAGCAATTTCAAGGTCAGCTTCAGTGCAGAAACACTGAGCTGAGATGGGAAGTAACCCCATTAAAAGTCTACCAGTGTTTTGCATATTTATTTTTCTTCCTCTGTAGTGAGCAATGACGACTCATAAATCAAAAAATCAGGGTAAACAAATACCAAAGAGGTTACTTTATACAAAATGTATACTCTGTATTCTATCTACTTATACACACAAACATTTCTATTACTAGAATTTATAAAGTGTGTAATACATGCATGCATGCTTAAAAATTTGCATACATTTCCATAAGATGGAAAAAAATATATTATTGTCCCAAGTCTCAGAAGACCATGGCCCAAATAAAATGACAACCACCTCAAATGCATTTTTGTATAATAGGATGGAAGTAATGTTTATTTTTAAAAGCTCCAGGCCTATTTTTTTTTGTGTGTGGCATAAATAGATTTAAATTTTCCAGTTATGTAGATCCATGGTCTGACCATGAATATCCTAGGCAGGTATAGGCAGCTGAACAGGATAACCTTGGGTCTTTTCAATAAGACTCGAGGAACTTCATCAAAAGCATGTACAGATATCAAAATCAGCATCCACCCCTTTCTACTGAAGACACCATCAGACCCCTGTCACCCTGATCAACCTGGGGCAGACTGGAAGAGGGAACGGGGTTTGGAGAACTAAGAGTTGCCACTGAAAGAGGCAAAGTTATCCCCAGAAAGCGATTTTCCCAGACAACATGGATGTTCTAGCAGTTTAAACACTTCTGTGTTTTAGAAACTTCTTAATATTTTGATATCTGATAACTGACAATTTGATACATGGCATCCTAGGCCACCGTAGAAGCCACCTACAAAAATTAGCCCTGTGTCTTTATTCACTTGTTTTATAAAAAGAATGATCCTTTAGACTAGACTTGAGATGACTTTGGGTCACTGCCCAAAAAGTGAAGTCCATCTTCAAAGGATAAACATGTGCCACCAGTGAGCTGATGCCAAAGAAAGGATCAAGAGTACCTGATTTACTCAAAAGTAAGTCACAGAAAAGAAATTCTGAAAAATGTTTCCAGCAATTGAAGAATCATGCTTCCTTGTCATATAAGACAGTGCTTAACACAGAACTTGGAGCAGCAAAAAACTCAAGAAATGCAAGTTTAATACATCTCTGTGGAATTTACATGATCAGAGAAAACACACACTCAAAAAAAAAAAAAAAAAAAAGGAGATGATTCCATTAATACGTAATCCTTATAAAGTGTTAGTCTCTCAGTCATGTCCAGCTCCTTGTGACCCTGTGGACTGCAGCCCACCAGGCTGTTATGTCCATGGAATTGTCCAGGTAAGAATACTGGAGTGGGTTGCCATTCTCTTCTCCAGGGGATCTTCCTGATCCAGGGATCGAACCTGGGTCTCCGGCATTGCAGGCAGACTCTTTACCATCTGAGCCACCAGGAAGCCCCTATGTAATCCTTATGGTGGTGGTTTGGTGGTTTAGTCACTAAGTCGTGTCTGACTCTTGTGACCCCACGGACAGTGGCCTGCCAGGCTCCCCTATCCATGGGATTCTCCAGGCAAGAATACTAGAGTGGCTTGCCATTCTCTTCTCCAGGGTATCTCCCCAACCCAGGAATTGAACCTGGGTCTCCTGCATTGCAGGCAGATTCTTTACCGACTGAGCTACCAGGGAAGCGCATGTAAACCCTATACCTGTATCTAATTAATGTGATTAAACACACAGGTATATTTGTGAATCAGGGTAGCTCATACTATTCTGGTAACTTTTTGGTATATTTGAGATTCTTTTAAAATTAAAAGTATCTCCCACCAAAAAAAAAAAAAAAAAAAATACCCTATAGATGTGCCCCTCTTACGGAAATTTGATACATCAGAATTTTTTTAAATCTAGGAATGAGGATAAATGATGAGAAGGAATTATTGAGAGACTGACTTAAAATCCCTGTACCAAAAACTATTTCCACTTAATTTTCCAGGACCAGATTTAGCACATATTGTACCCAACAATATATGACCATATTCCAAAACCCAAATGGATTACTAATGGATTAATATGCTTTAAAAAGCATCTTTACAAGATTTAACCATGAACAGAACTCCTTGCTTCTCTTGGCTTCCAGTTAACATGTGACACCCTGTAATACTTCAAGTTAAAGAGTTACAGAGCCTGGAGTTTTATATGAGCCTGACAGTGATGGATTAAAACCATACTCTAGACATACCTAAACAGTAGCACTTACTTTTTCTTGCTTAAATCAGGGTTGACCTAGTGGAGCCATTTGCTGGAAACTGTAATTGCTGAGCTGTTGTCAGAAATCTCTCCTTGCCTAGGGTGTGTTGGTTTCAAAACCAAGAGGAGAAAGTACAACCAAGACACGTTCCAAAAATCCATGAAGCCTATGGACCTTGCCCAGTAAGGAATTAGAGAAGTTCTGCAGTTTGATGAGTCTTACTCACAAAGCAAGTTAAAATTCAACATGGTACATCCATGTTCTGAGTTGCATTATTTATAATAGCTCAAACATGGAAGCAACCCAAATGTCCATTGACAGATGAAAAAGCAAACTGCAGTACACACATACAATGGAATGTTATTTAGCCTCAGAAAGCAAAGAATTTCTGACACATGCTATAACATGGATGAACCTGGAAGATCCTACAGTAAGTGAAATAAGCCAGTCACAAGAAGACAAATATGGTATGATTCTAGTTAGACAAGGTACTCAGAGTAGTCAAAATTGTTAATGACAAGAAGCCCCGGGTTGCCAGGGGTTGGAGAGAGGGGAGAACGGAGGTACAGAGTTTCAGTTTCACAAGGTGAAAACAGTTATGAGGATGAAGGGGGATGAGGACTGCCCAACAATGTGAACGTCTTCAGTACCCCTGAACCGTACACTTAGAAATGTTTAAGATGTTAGCTTTTATATGATGAGTATTTTACCACAATTAAAAAAATAATCCAGTCTGGCGTGGATTACTGGCTCCTGAACTGTTCACTAGCATCGATTCACACCGTCATCACTTATTCACTGGGCAGGCCAGCCCACCCAGGAACTGGCTCTGAATAATAAAGTGCCTTCTCCATTTTGGGGGAACCGGGAAAAACTTGGGTTGGTTTCAGGATCTTTGAAAAGTCCGGAGCCATCCAGGATAAGACCAGAAGAAACTTGTTTGGAATGGGTGACTATAAGCAGCCCCCTGGGGCACAGTCCAGGGAATCAGGCCTGAGGTCAAAGTTAAGTGTGACACACCCTGCAAATACTCAAAAATCAACCATGAAACTCACCACTTTCCCCGAGTGCAGCTACTGATCTCACTTTCCCTGATTCTGTCCATGGACCACCATTCTCGTGGTCACCAGACCAAAAATCACTTACGTCTCCTTTCTCTCACCATCAAGATCCCACCAGCCATCCTCTCAACCCGTTTCTTCCTCTCTAAGCCCACCTGGTCAACCCAATTTAGAACCTCATCAGTTCTGGACTAAAATACAGTCGTAACCTCTTAATTATTTCTCAGCTTCTTGTACCTTAACATCTGCCATATATGTATATTTAAATGTGTGTGTGTGTATGTTAATTGCTCAATTGTGTCTGAATCTTTGCAAACTCATGGACTATAGCCTGCCAGGCTCCTCTGTCCATGGAATTGTCCAGGCAAGAATACCGCAGTGGGTTGCCGCTTCCTTCTCCAGGGGAGCTTCCAGACCCAGGGATCAAACCCACGTCTCCTGCATCGCAAGCAGATTCTTTACCATCTGTTGACCATCTGAGCCACCAGCGAAGCCGATGCACACACACACACACATATGTGTGTGTATATTTATATATTTAAAGTCTTCAGAAACACCCTTGTTATCTTACTAACAGAAATAAACCAACAAAGAAAGAATAAGACAAAAACCTGCTGTGGCCCCCTTGCCAACTAAAGGGAGTTTAAGCTTTTGATCCTGGCATCAAAGTCCCTTCTCAAATGACCTTCGTGATGAGGACTGCAGAGTGGCTGGTGGGGGGAGGTGGGCACATAAAAGCAGGCACCACCCATTTACTCGCTTTTGCCTTGGGCCGCAGGGTCTGAGCAGTGATGCCTCAAAGGAGCGGTTCCCACGGCGTTCTCTAAGCTGTCCTCACCAAAGCTCTCCCGCTGCTTTGGCCTTTGTAACTATCAGGGCAACGCATCGCCTTTTACAGACCTGTTGAAAGGGTATCCCCTGGGAGACGGTCCTCAGGGGAGCAGCTGACTCCCCTTGACTCCCAGGCCCTGCTCTCTTGACCCGGCTACCCACACTGTAGACAGTCTCAGCAGAGAGGCTGCTGCAGCTGGTGCCCACGGCCCTTCAGGGGACAGGGAGGACGTGGTCTGCTGTTTAGACACGGATGCTCTCTGCTGGCCGATGGAACTCACATCTGTCCTCCGGAGGCGGGGGCTGGACCAGGTGCCCACCAGACACCTCCGAGCTCCCCACCTTGTCTGTCTGGCCCCCAGGAGGGGGTGGGACCAGGCTGAGTCATCCCCCTTCTGGGAAGGTCCCTCCTAGAAACCACCACTGCGCCAGCCCTGGGTGATGGGCCGGCTCCCTGTGATGTGGATTAAGTCTTTTTATATTCTAGGGGGGCCTCCCATCGGAGTAATTCATCCTGGAGGCCGCAGCTGCGGGTCTCTCTTTCGGGGAGGTCAGCAATTCCAGCGTTTGGTTGGCACCTCTTGAGCGGGGTGCCAGGAACATTTCGAAGACAGCATTTTCCTTGGCAGGTGTGCCCGCTGGTGGGGCCCACTTCAAGGTTTGTGAGAGCAGGGAAACGGCAGCTGGGATCTATCTGTGGTTGTGGGTGAGCGCGTTTGGAGGGGCGAAGGGAACGAGGACTGTCTCACACAGCATGTTCTCGTTCAGACATGAAGGAAAAGGCCAGAGTGGTCAGGTGGCTGCTGGGGCAGGCAGGGTCATCCCCCAGGGCTGCCTTGGGTCACCGCTCGGTCGGTTGAAGAAGTCTCTCTGCTTGGGGGCTACACTCAGACACCTCTGTGTCTCAGAAGGGACTGGACCCAGCACTTTAGGGGCAGCTCAGACCATGGGCTGCTTCTCTGTGTCTGAAGGGTCGGGCTCAAGCCCCTTGGCTGTACCAACAACTCAGGCTGGTGCTGCCACCGCGAACTGCCTTCAAACTCTGGGACCCCTCCTCCAGTGTCCTGCCCAGCTGGACAATGAAACAACTGGTCCTTCTGTATTCTGGCCCCGCCGGTAGATGATCCCGTGTTTCACATTCTGCGCTGTGTTACACTTGCTCACCTGCTTGTTTGCGTGCTCAGTCAGGCTCAGCTCTTTGTAACCCCGTGGACTGGAGCCCGCCAGGCTCCTCTGTCTATGGACTTTTCCAAGCAAGAATACTCGAGTGGGTTAATTACTTCTATTTCTTAATTTTTAAAAATATATATTACTGTATATAAAAGGGACTTCCCTGGTGGCTCAGCTGGTAAAGAATCTCCCTGCAATGTAGAAGATCCAGGTTCAATCCCTGGGTCAGGAAGATCCCCTGGAGAAGGGACTGGCTACCCACTCCAGTATTCTTGCCTGGAGAATTCCATGGACAGAAAAGCCTGGCAGGCTAGAGTTCATGGGTTTGCAAAGAGTCGGACAAGACTGAGAGTGACCAATACTTTCATTTTCACATAAAAGAGATAATCAACAAGGACCTACGGCATAGCATAAGGAGTGTGACTCAGTATTCCATAGACAGCTATACAGGAAGAGAATCTGAGAAAGAACAGATGTATGTGTGGATACAACTGAGTTACTCTGCTGCCTGCCTGAAGCTAACACAGTGCTGGAAATCAACTATACTCCAATAGAAAACCACCAAAATCAAAGCAAAAAAACACACCTTATTATGTTTACATCTGCCTCCTATAAGACTGTAGGCTCCTCAAGGTCAAGGAGCATGTCCTAACTGCCTAGGCATCCATGCCAGTCTCCATGGCTACATAACAGACAGCGGGGAAGAACGAGAACTGCAAATAAGACAAGAAGCATCCTTTTCCCAAAGACCACCCCTGAGGACCACACAGGACTTCCCTGCCATCCCACTGGCTGTAACTTGGCCACATGGCCGCAGATTGCTGGAAGGGCAGTTAGGACAGGGAGTGCTTACTTTGAACCATCAAGAACCTCCTGGAAAACTCTGTGACTAAGAGAATGGACATGATATTGTGTGAGAAGCAACAGCTCTTACCCAACAGCATTTCTGGAATCCCTGTCTTCCTTGCTGCGCGGCCTGAGGCGGGAGTCCGGGGATGTTCGACAGACTCCCACCCCACCTCCCCACATCGCATCCTTCTATTTTCCATTCAAAATCATCTTCTACATGGCAGAAGGCTCTTCCTGAGGGCAAGCAGTCCAGGCTGGACTTTCGGCCTGTCCCCTAACCCTCCCACTCCCAGGAATGGAAGTGGAGCCTGGCACTCTCATCCTGCCTTCCTTCCCCACTAAGCTCAATAAATATTTCTGAAAGACAACAGCTCAAGGTATGGCTCTCTCACTCAGACCCCAGACCATGCTCCCGAAGGCTGCCAGGAGGCTTTCCCCTGCCCCACTCCTCAGCACTGGAAATAGATTTTTAAGCAGTGTTATAGAGCAGTTTCTCTTCAAAATCCTCCTTTCCTTTTCTTTAGTAATGTCTTTATAAATCACCGTTATAAAAATAAGGCAAGCAGAAGGAAAAATATGCAGTGCCGAGAAACTGAAAATTCAAGTATTTGCTTTTTATAGGACACTTGAGGCTCTTAAAAAAGAGAACTGCTAGAAAACTTAAATACAAAAAATTCACTGTATGATAACATAAAAAGCCCAACAGAACTGAATAGTTTATGAAAATAATTTGAATATTTACGCTTCAATTTACGGTCTGAAAATCACCCCCAATCCACGACCTTCTTCTTAAATGGATTTTCTGAGAGAGCGTTAAATACATGCTGATTATTTTGACACCATGTCGACTTGGATATTCTGTGCAATGATTTGCAGGCAAAAAGGAAATTCCCTAAAACTCTAATGTAAGTATATGTGAACATACATTATATATACAGAGAAGTACATTTATATGCATGCATATATATAAAGTTTAACAAACATTTCAACTCAAAGGGAGTATTTTGGGGTTGCTGTTATTGTTAGGGGAAAATACTGTAAATTTAACTTGAACGAAGCCAAGGGCTACAACACATTGTAATTCTCTTGACAGGGAAGCTCGGGTTCAAGTTCATATCTTTTTATTTTCTAAGACTGAAGCTGCATGATCGTTTAAACAGTGTTTTATACACAACATTACAGAAACACAGCAATGCGGGTCCATAAAAGTGTTGATGAAACAGAACCAAACATTCTCCCATTTTGACTTCCCTATTATTTTTCCCCTGTATGTCAAAGAAAGCCCTTCTCAGAATTTCTTACAATTTGTCTATTTAGGAAAAGTATTTACCATTATTTCAACAGGCCCCCAAAGCATCAAATATCTGTACCAAAAAAATCAATATTTACTTCCAACAGGGAAAAATATTCAGTACAAGGAAAATGGTAAGGAAAGCATATGTCCAAACACTTTATTATTAAACTCATGGGTTTAATGAAACCCAAACATGGGGAATACATTATGTAAATACACATGGACAAAGGGCTTTTGAAGAGCAGGGGACCACAGCATTCAGGATCTGTGACTATGATTTTTTTTGTTTGTTTATACATTCTAGCAGGAATTCATATAACACACATACACATACACACACACACTGATGAGACTATTTATTCAGTTTTAAGCACAAACCTCTGCAAACTTCAGCAGAAGGGAAGCCTCAGAATATGTGTCTGAGCAAAAGAATAATTCACTGAACTTCAGGGTTAAAATAAAAAATAAACATACTGAGAGAATTCCCTACTTTATCTGGCTTCCGAAGAAAGACACTTTATTCAAGGATGCACAGGCAGATTCCCCAGGACTGGGCACTGAGACGGAACTAAAATCAGAGACAAAAGATACAGACTCAGGCAGCAAGTCGATAAATAAGTGCTTGGTTAAGTCTGATAATTATGCCTTAATTATGTCCCCTCTCTCCACTTTGGCCTTAAAGGAGAACACACGGCCACAAATGATATGTCGACTCGGGTATCGTTGTGGTGCTGGGGTTGGGTTGGACAAAAAGTGTTTCAGGTTTTTCCATAAGAGCTGATGGAAACTTACAAATGGATGTTTTGGCCAACTCAGTATTTAGGTGATTTCAGAGATCAAACAGCCAACGTCAATTTATCAAATTTTGGCTTTATCAGTTTATCAAAAGTCAGGCTCTGGGCTGTGTGTAAAACTCTGGTGAATTTACAAACAGACGTGCAAACAGACACATAAGATCATTAAAGAAGTAATACCATTTATTGGTGATTTATTATGCACCAAACACATTTCAAAGCCTTGGCATGTATTAGCTGAGACGGTCCCTGAAACAACCCACTAGCTATGTCTTCTTCGTGTTATTCTGTTTCACAGATGAAGAAGCCAATGCATTCAGGGAAACTACACTATATGTCCAGGCTCACCTGTCTGAAAACTGGACAAAAAGGCGGGTCTGCTGGGAGCTGGAAAACAAAGACCACAGTCTTCCCACTAAAGCTCAAGCTCCAGGGGTGTCTACGTCCTTGTAACAATGGGCCAGGCACTGACACTCCTGCTCACAGGTAGTCAATTCATTTTCTCCTCAAAGTGAGGCTCATTTTCTCCACAGGAGAACAGTCAGCCGTGGGGAAGAGCTGACATGACTTTCCCAACCACACCCCACTCCCCACCGAGCAAGCCTCCGGCTGGTTGTCTTGCTGCCCAGACCCAGGCTCTTTTCCAGAAGCACAGGCTACTTCCACTGAGTCCTTCAAGTACAAAACCCACGTGCCAAACAGCTTGCTGGAAGGTGGTGGGGGTCGGGGAGGGGAGGGGAGATGACCGTCCAGGCGCCTCAAACTCCTGAGTTGCACGTCGTTCCCTGGACAGGGCGTGGCCATCGGTGGTCTTCTCTGACCCAGGTAGACCGCGTCCTCCCTGAAGGCGGGGTCTGCAGCGGACTGACCACACACCATCCTCAGCCCGCCTGGCGTCCTTGACTCTGCCAGCATCCGTGAAGGCAGCAGGTAGCTTGCTCAACATACTAAGCGGCCAGTGTAGCCTGAGCCCTGGCCATTCCAAACAGACAGATGAAAATGCCCACACCCTGGGGCCCAGGCACTCTGGCCAGGCTGGCTATCGTCCTTCAGCTGCTGGATCAAGCGGGGCTGGTTGCGGCTCTCGTCAACCAAGGCTGCAGCATCTTAAGACGTGAGCCACTGGTAACGGCCACACTAGCGCACGCTGCCTGTCGTCAGTGCTGTGGCGCTGTGGATCGGATGAACCAGTAGCCTCCGTCAGCAGCCACAGGACATCTGAAAGGAGATGATGCCTGCCTTCCGCAGAACGAGCACCGACAGGTAAACGCCTCTAGCTTCACCGTGCTGCTCCCCCTCCGAGACAAATGGTCCCGAAGTGATAGATACAAACTTACCAAGGAAGACATCAAAAGCTTGGCTTTTGATGTGTAACTACATTTCAGTGGCACCGGTCAAGTTTCATTTTCTTAGGGGTCTCTAAAGTTGGCTCTAAATGCCTGTTAGCGCTGCATCTCGCCTTACCTGTGGTCTCCCTTCCCTGCGGCCACCAGAGAATCTCTAATACACTGCCAGCTCTCCCCAGTGCTTTTCCCTCCCCTCTAGGGTGCGATTCTGTCTGTCCAGCCATGTTCACGGTCGGACCAAAATACTGCCACACCTTTTTTTTTTTTTTTTTACCCTTTTTTTTTTTAAAATACTGCCACATCTTGACTCTCCTGCACTGTTGGTGGATATGTGAGTTGGGGCAGCCACTGTAGAAAACCGTATGGAGGTTCCACAGAAGACTGAACACAGAGCTACTATATGATCCACCAACCCCACTCCTGGGCATATATCCTGACAAAACCATCATTCAAAGAGACACACGCACCCTTAGGTTCATAGCAGCACTGTTTACAACAGCCAAGACATGGAAGGAACCTAAATGCCCATCTATAGATGATGGGGTAAAGAGGTGTGGTATATATATACACGATGGAATACTACTCAGCCATAAAATAATGAAACAATGCCACTCGCAGCAATATGTACGTAACTAGAGATTATCATACTAAGTGAAGTAAGTCAGAAAGAGCAAGACAAATACCACACGACACCACTTATATATCATCTAAAATATGACACAAACAAACCTATCTACAAAACAGAAACAGAATCACGGACACATAGGGCAGAAAGGTGGTGGCGGAAGAGAAGGGGGTTGGGGGAGGGATGGAGTGGGAACTTGGGGTTAGCGGATGTAAGCTTTTATTTACAGAATGCATAAACTACAAGGTTCTACTGTATACCAGAGAGAACTATATTCAACACCCTGTGATAAACCATGATAGAAAAGAATATGAAAAAAGAAAAGGATGTAACACATGCATTATATAACTCAATCACTTTGCTTCACAGTAGTAATTAATACAACATGGTAAATCAACTCTACTTCAATTAAAAAAATACAGTTCCATATATCACCTCCATTCTCAGGGTAGGCAAGAGTGTGATCAAATGAAAAACGAACAGATCAGTAAGTGACCAAACCCTGTTAGGCCAGGGCCAGAGAGTCAGCCAGGCTCTCCTCCTGCAAGCCCTGCTTAACTGTGGAACAAAGCATTGCTCTGCAAATGTAAACAGCACCTGCGCCCTCGGAGAGAAACACAGTATTAAGGAAGCTCGTGAAGGTGGAGGACCCCCCCCACCCCCACCCCAAATCTCTGGCAAAGGACACGTGGGAAAGCTGAGAAACGGAGGTCTTTACAGTTTGGTGAAGCATGAAGGTATTACAAAGGTGCATCCCCCTTCTTGTAACATTACCCTCTCTGTTTCACAGTTATGGATTTCCAGATGGACATAAGCAGAAAACATGTCCCAGTGAGTTCCCGGTTAAGATGTTGGGAACTTCAAACAGGACATTTTAGAAGTGTAAGGGCGTTTCGCTGCAGCACTAGGGCGATTATCATCCCCAGCTTCACTGACATGTACTGCTGGAGCGCTCTCCTTCCGAGCAGTAATGCAGAAACGCGGGTGTCACGCTGATGCCAGGGCAGACTACAGTGGAGGGGCTGCTGCTGAGCCCCCGGTGCTGCCACCCAGCGGCGGCAATGCCAGCCTGGGTCACATGGCTCGCAGGAGGTTTAGCCAATGAACACGTTTTTAATAAGACAGATGAGCAATGGGCAAACTTAAAATAACGAAAACAGGGAGAGCCCAGGGTGAGCTGGAGCCTCATGAGAGAGACACATTCAGACACATAGCCACACAACAATTAAATCACATTGTAACAAAGTGATGGAAAGAGATGAAAGTGAAGTAGTAAATACACTCAGTCCTGTCCCACTCTTTGTGACCCCATGGACCACCAGGCTCCTCTGTTTCCTGGGATTCCCCAGGCAAGAACACTGAAGTGGGTTGTCATTTCCTTCTCCAGGGGGTCTCCTGACTCAGGGATCAGACCCATGTCTCCTGCAGTCACAGGTGGATTCTTTCCCATTGCGTCACCTAGGAAGCCCCAAATACTTAAACAGTTAATATCATATAGCAAACCTTACAGAACAACCACTTGTAAGCTTATTAAAGGCATAAATGTTTATACATACACAGAGAAACTGACCAATAAGTGTTGGATAAGAGGGGAGCAGACGGACACCTCCTGGACACTCAAGGATAATGACATACATTTTACCAATATCTGCCAACAACCATAGAAGGATTTGATAGAGAAGGACTCTGGGTTGCTGAGAGTTTTAGCAAAACTTTACTCAAAGACCATCAGTTAGTCTGTGGCAGGTCTAAGCGAGCTATTCTGATACCAAGGTTGGATTCTTTCCATTATGACACTACCCCGATTTTATCAATAAATATTTCCTGATAGGAATGGTGACAGCAAGTTACACTTTGTAAACAAACTTTTAAAAGCAACTTGCTCCCCCACCAAAAGCCAACTGAACAACAACAACAACAAAAAAAAACCATTGCCAATACTAAAGCATTCTAAAACTGGTCTAACTGTATTTAGAAGCTCCTTTCTAAGATGCCTGTGAATCCTTAGCCTCAGGAGAAACCCCTTCCTTAGGCACAAGGTCTTCAAGACAACCTCAGAGACCTTGCGGATAGTTTCCTTGAGGCTGTTCAGCCTGTTCCTTTTAACCAACGTCTCGTGGAGAACTGATTTCTACCCATCACTCCAGGCCACCATTTAAGAAACCCCTCTTTGCTCTGACATTTCCGAAGCAGATAGAAACTAATTATTCTGGAAGAACAAAGTTCACATGACTGATTCTTTCCAATCGGAAAAAGCAATGTACCACTTGATTCACAGAAGAGTGAAACATCACCTCTCTCTCTTGAGAGAGATTTTTAGATAAAAGCTGCTAATGCTTTGCAAATTAAAGTTTATATCATTATACACACAGGTAGAATCTTCAGAGTTATTAAAACAGGTGATGTTCTGTAAACCACCCCAGGAAAAAACAAAACAAAACAAAACATGAATTAGATTACCAGAGAGGTAGGTGCAAATGATAGCAGGATGGATCAAGAACTCAGGCAGGAGAAAATGATACTCTACTTTGGGGATGGTCTGGACTATATATGAGGATGATGCTGCTGTTCTTTTTGGGGGAGCAACAGCCAGAGTGGGCAGGGGAGGAGAGGAGGGAAAAGAAGGTGAAATTTTGACTCCTGGCTGTGGAGTATTTTTTTCCTTACAGATTTTAGTGAGAAATGAAAGTGTTAGTCACTCAGTCATCTCCGACTCTGCAACCCCGTGACCTGGATGGAGCCCATCAGGCTCCTCTGTCCACGGGGTTTTCCAGGCAAGAATCCTGGAATGGGCTGCCATTCCTTTCTCCAGGGGATCTTATGAACCCAGGGATCGAACCCCAATCTCCTGCACTGCACACAGATTCTTTACCATCTGAGGCACCCAGGAAGCCATTATTTCTAGCCAAACAAGACCTTCGTTTTAAGTTCTTGCTTTTAGTATGATTAATAGGTTCTTATTGCTTAGCGATGGTGCCCAGACCCGGGACACTCAACCTCTCTTGAGGATCCAGGGGTTCCTCATCAGCTTTATGGCCTAGATTCAACCTGTGAGCCTCCATTTCCTCCTCCATAAATGGGAAGGTTGGGCCCCAAGGCCCAGGAGAGCCGTTCCAGATCCACAAAAGGCAGTCAATGCAGAGAGAATGAGTTCCTGATGGGAGTGACTTTTCTGATCTGGGGGGCTTGGGTCAGACTGAAGAATAGTCTGAAGAATGGGACTGAGGACTGGTCACACACTCACAGCCTTAGGGTGGTGAGGGACCATTCCAGAGAGACTGACTGCATGGCAGGATGCGGCAATGTGTCATGTGGTACCCGCTGACCTGGAGGCGGAGATCACAGCTCTGCGAATGATGGAGGGATCGCTCACTCATGCCTATGTCACAGAGCCCCGTGCAGGCTCTGAGCACGGAGGCTGGGGCGGGCCTCCCTGTGCGGTGCTCTCCGGGCGTGTGTCTCACACCAGCACTGGGAGGCCGGGGTGCCCTGAGTCTCACAAGGGGACGACAATGAGGCTGCTTCTTGGGCTCTACCTGTGTGTCCCCTCCGCGAGCTGATTTTAACCTGCGTCCCGTACTATAGCATAATCATGCATGTAACAGGTCTGGTGCATTTTGTGCATCCTTTGAGCAGATATCAACCTGGGGGGTGGTGTGGGAATCACCCATTCCACCTGCCATTGGTGTCAGGGGGGGCTATGCCTACATTCAACCTGACATCCCACTACAAGTTGAGCCTTGCTCTCTGCTTCCTGGAGTAGCCGGGATTTAGAAAGAGCTCACAGGAAGCCCTCCTCCCTCCATCCTGACCTGCTGACACCCAGCATCCCTGCAACCACTCTGAGCCTCAGTTTCCTCGGCAGGAAAACGAGGAGGTGAGGAGGTTGTCCCATCTCAGCGACAAAGTTCGTGAGAGACTCGACAAAGCTCAGGACTGTGAAAGCTCTCTGAAAATGGCAACTTCTTTTTCAAGGCTAAGATAGGATGTGCTCCTGTGCCTTTGGTTTGGGGATTTAAATGCTGCAGGATTATATTTACTCTCCTGATCTTATTGCGTTTCCCATGGCCGGTGAACTCATCTGGACTCCATCGGCTGGTGCAGAAATCATGTCAGTTCGAACTTTCCTCAGCCCGCGATTTGAGTCAGTGAGAAGTAATGGTAAAACAAACGTGGCATCCTGACGGAGCTGGGTCTATTCTTACACAGTACGGTTTTGAGGCTAATGTCTTTTCAAACAGCTCTGTTTTGCCTGCAGACTTGAATACCCTCATTATAAAGTGTTTGAAAAAAAATTTCCCTTATGTTTTTTTAAAGAGCGCCATTCTTCAAAAAGATGTCAAGAAGCTCTTTTCTTCCCCTCTTGCTACAAGGTGTAATGTAGAGATAAGTATAAAATCTGGTTGGAAATGTGACCTATATTGGACTGGCAAAGTGTAATATCAAGCAAACAGCTAGTCTGGGAGCTGGCTTTGTCCTACCTTGCCACTGATATTTGGAGAAAAGGACCTCATATTGTCCATGGACAGGGTGAGCAGCTTGGAAGTCAATTATGGTTTTAAAAAAATGGGACTCCTTGGCTTGTGGAGTTCATTGGAGTTCGGAACAAGTCCCTGGCCTGCCTCGCAACAGCCTAAGCCAGGTCTTTTGGAAAACATTTTATTTTCATGCTCAGAGTAATAAGAAGAGAAAAGTCATTTCTTTTTTTTTGCAGATGAAATGGTGCTGATAATAAAAAGTAGGTCACACTTTCTCTGTATCTCTTGACTTTCTCTGAAAAGACAAAGGAGGTTTCAGAGATGAGAATGAGTTGGGGCAAACCTTTCACCTGGGTGTTCTTCGTACTCAGAGTAAAACTGGGGGCATTTTTGGTCTGGGTTGACATTTTGCAGAGGCAAGGGAGATGGCGATGGGAACTCTGAGGGCTGGCGTGGGGGTGCAGAGAGCAGATCATCCAAGCTTTTGAGAGAGGTGAGAACCACAAGTTCAAAGGACTATTGGTGGTTATGACCTTAGGGTTTGGGGCAGCAAGGCAGGAAGACACGTCAAGCTAGCATCCGGGGGAGACAGTGCTGCTCTGCACAGTCATTTACTGTCCACTCCCACAAGCGTGCAGCCCTCCCAGCAAGCGGCCGGGCCACTTCCTCTGGCCAATGAAACAGGGTTGAGAGGACAGGTGTCACTCCCAGGAAAAAGCTTTAAGAACTCACCTGGTCTCGTTCTCTCCTGTCCGACACGTCCTGCTGGAGAGCTCTGTCAGAGCAGCTGAGGAGCATAGTCAGCTCTTGATGGATCTAGAGCATGTAAAACTCAGTCTTTTATTTTTAACCACATGGCATGTGGGATTAGTTCCTGACCAGGGATGAATGGATAAAGAATACACACACACACACACACATGCACACACACACACACACACAATGGAGTACTACTCAGCCATAAAAAAGAATGAAATAATGTCATTTGCAGCAACGTGGATGGACCTAGAGATCATCATATTTAAGGGCAGTCAGCCAGACAAAGAAAAATTTCATATGATATCACTTACATGTGGAATCTAAAATATGATACAAATGAACTTATTTGTAAAACAGAAACAGAGTTACAGACATAGAAAGCAAACTTATTCTTACCAAAGGGGAAAGGGGGAGGAGGGTAAATCAGGCATTTGGGATTAGCAGATACCCACTCCTATATATAAAACAGATAAACAAGGACCTACCGTATAGCACAGGGAACTATATTCAATATATTGTAATAAACCATAAAGGAAAAGAATGTGAGAGAGATATATATATCTCACATAGATAGATAGATAGATACAGAACTGAATCTTGGTGCTATACACCTGAAACTAACATAGCATTATAAATCAACTATACTCCAACAAAAAATAATAATAATAAAATAAACAGGGCATGAATTAAAAAAAAAAAAAGGAATTGGTCACTGTGGAACTGTGACATGTTACATGTTCATTAAACTACAAACATGGCAAAAACAAATAGTACATGTTAATTACTGTTTCTTCTATGAGGCATGGTAGAGGTTCTGGGGGAGCACAAGAGATACAGTCCCTACCCAATTGGAGCTAGTCATATAGGAAAGAAAGACATTAATTATCAGCTGCAAGTGTGATGAGTGGTTAAGTTCAAGGACATGGGCTTCTGTAGCCGGGGAATGAAGATGTGTTTCCAGATGGTGGCAGTAGTGATTGAGAGCATGGAGAAAATTCCCAACTGATGGCTTTGTTGTCTCCAGAAAGTCCTGACTTTAAGAAAAGAATGAGCGTGGTGTAGGATGAGGTGGAGAATCTGACCAGATGGGCCTCGACCAATTAATGCACAACTCTGGAGAAGCGGTTCCCGCTGATGGACTCGGCAACAGAATTTCACACGTCGGGAAGTACACAAAGGGTAGGTGCTGAGTTCAGTCCACCACGAAACTGCCTCCACCTATTCTGATAATGATACTTGGATTTGATTTTAGGAAACCAGAGCCTCCCGAACTCTTAGTCCATGAACTCTCGATGGTCTGCAGCACCTGCAACACGATGAATCCTTCCACTCAAGCCCTGCCAAACTCCAAAATCTCCCACCACAGAGACTAGTTCAGGATGAGCACGTGGTCCAAACTGAGTCAGAATGAATCTCCCAAAGGAGAAACTCCACTCTTTTACCCCCCGTGTTGAACCTAGGAAGATATGGCGGAGAGCTGTTGGTCCTTGTCATGATGTCCAAGACACGAGCCCATCAGAAAATGGTAACAATGTGGAGGAAATGTAACTAAGGATAAAAAAGATGGAAACCAGGAGTTGATCATTTAGCCCCTGGATCAAGCATTACCTGCTCTGCTTGTCACAACTATATTTTCCAGTTGGGTGAAGTCTTCTTTCATTTGCAGTAGAAAGTGCCTATGGTAACTTCATACAGTTAAGAGGGGGGAACAATTTTCTTGACTCTGAGTTGTTATAATTTGACAATCTTTCCCAGAATCTATCAGAGATTTAGCTCAGAGTCAATCCCAGATATGATCGCTTTGGTTCTGCAGATTTTGTGACTGGGTTTGCCTTCTTATTAATAGACAAGGTGATCATTCATCCCTACTGGTTTCAGATAATCCTAATTTATGTCTCTCTCTCTTCCTGAATAATTATTATTAGTGTGGCTCTTTTCACTTTAAAAAATATCCAAGACTGATTAAACAGTAAAGTATAAGGTTACCCTACTCATAATTCTTCTTTACAGAGCTTTTTTCCTTTAAGAGTAGAATCCCACACCCCCTTTGCCAAATTCTTTACAGTGATAATTGTGGCTAATTATACTCAGCAAATAATCTCATCTTGCCAGTCTTCCCATGTTTGACTTTTGGGGGATTAATCACAGCTTTCTGCTGTCTAGTGAGGTTGTCGAGAGCATGGCATTATTGTTTTATCTAAAGGAAATCCCTCTGCAACAGGCCCCCATCCATCATCCCTCCTGGAGGAGAATGAACTGATTAAAACTTCCTGGCCTGCAAACTTGTTTGCTAACGTGTGGCTTCCTCCACACCAGCAGCATAGGGTCTTCCTCCAGCAGCAGCATGTTTGGGATTCCACTTAGGGTATTGTTTTATCAAGATGGAACGGTGAGCCCTGTGTGAGGACCCCGTGCTGGGAATCTGATCACCCCTGTAAACACAATGATAACGTTGTGTCCAGATGCTGGGAGAAGACAATGCTCCCGAATTCCCTTTTCCTAATTAGAGTTTGAAACAATGGGTGGGAAATCCACGCTCCTGCCCACCCCCAATCATTATCTATCGGCCTTCATTTCTGGGCATTGATTGAGCTTGGGGTATTTTTGTGTGTGTGAAGGAACAGCAAATTAAAATTCAGAATTCTCCCTTTTGTCTTCCTGGACCGTTCATCTTGCTAGAAAGCTGGGGTGACAGAGATGAAAAGTCAGAAGTAGATGATTTGGGAGCCTGTATATGCTTGTATAAACTGGAGCAACTTCCTTTTCAAAGTTATGCCAATAAACAAACGTTTAATCAAGGCAGACGATAGGATGTTAGTTCGTAAAGAAATTTCGTAGAGAACTCTTTCGGTGAGGGGAAGGCACAGATAAGCCACCTTTGCCAAATGGTGGGCAAACACCTTGTCTTCTGAGCGTCCAATGATTTTGCTACATCAACTGTTACTCTGCTGGTAGGAACCAGCTATATCATGAAGCAATATTTTCATTTTTTTTTAATCGGAAATGCCCAGGTCCCTGAGGATGTCTGGTGCAGGGAAATGCCTGTCCACGGCCTTCTGAGCCTCACTTCTGGCTGGCACCATCAGAGAGAGAGAGTCATCACCAGCAATCAAGCTGTATTAAGTCGATTTACATTTACGATTGCCCTGCAGAGTAACAATTAAGCCATTTAGATGGAAAAATCTCCCAGGCTCCTGCAAAAAGGATCGCTGGCATTGCAGATATAAAACATTGTGTTCTCATGTAATTCAAACAGACAGGACAACGACTAGGTGACCAAATTCTCTGCTCAGTAACTGAAATGTCCTGTAAAGGGAACCCTCTCAGCCCGTACATGACAAGTGAGTAAGTCTGTTTCCAAAGGCAGCTGGCAAACCTCCATCTCTCAAGCTTCTCAGACTGACCAGCTGCGTCAGTGAACTTGGGGCCATCACTCCCGGCGGAAGAGCAGCAGCATTCTAGAGGGGAGGGATGGGGCGGGAGGTGGGAGGGAGATTCGAGAGGGAGGTGACATATGTATGCCTATGGCTGATTCATGCTGACGTTTGCAGAAACCAAGCCAATTCTGTAAAGCAACTATCCTTCAGTTAAAAATAAATTAATCTCAAAAGAAAAAAAAAAAAAAGTAGCCACATGAACACACCCATCAGTTAAGGTCACGGTGGCTGCTATGGTGTGATAAAAAAAAACAAAATTCTTGCTCACATAAAGTCCAGACTGGGTATTCTTGATCAGTGGGGTGACCAGGCTTTATCCAGTGATGCAGGGACTCTGGCTTTTTTCATCTCATGGCCCCTATCATCTTTAAAGTGTGGCTTCCAAACCTGCAGTGAGGAATGGGGAATGAATGATTGCACGTGGAGAGTCTGAGTGGGTCAGACCTCGAAGGCCCACACCATTTCCATCAATAGTCCACTGGTCAGAGCACAGTCATGTGGCCACAGCTAAACACCAGAGAGGCTGGGAAGGGAAGTCCAGCTGTGTGCCAGGATGAGGGAAATGGCTAGGTGATGCTCAGGACCTCTGTCTGCAGGAAGCAGTGAGCAGAGTCACAAGTAAGCTCTCTCTCCCTCCAAGTTCAGGGTCTTGGACCCCCTTACACTGTCTAGGTGACGGCAATTAATGATCAAAATCAAAATCTATTCTGGCAGGATGTAACGAGGGTGCCTGAGTTGGGGAAGAAAAATCTAGGGCTGAAATCCAATGGATTAAGTCACTGAATCAAAGAAGCCCTCAGACCTGCGGTCCCTCAGACAGCCCTGGAGCTGGAAGGCTAATCGTTCTTCTGGGATGCCGAGTTTTCTCGTGGAGTCCCCAGAATGCACCCTTCGACCTCTTGAGGTTTCCCATGGCTCTGATCTCTTGCTAATGGATAGTGTTCTCCGAGCTGATGGTGTTTTAAAGATACGACATCTGACCGATGATAATAGGTCCGACCTCTTTGGGGACGGCGTCATGCGCCTCCCTGTCTCAGCCTCCCTTACTGGCTAATTACATAACTTGACTAGAACTTGGTTTTTAGGGCATCAATTTTGCCATTGCCTAATCACAAGTAAAACCATAAAGTTTTATGAGAGCTAAAGGGATTGCCTTTTGCAGAGGGGAACTGAAATGAAAATTAAAGGGAACATAAAATGATAAGAAAATAAAATGAAATTCCGCCAGGTGTTTTTCCCTGGATTGCCACACTAAACTACAGTGCTGGGGACATAATCCTATTGCTTATTTTCTCTGACGAGGTACCGAGGGAGAGAGAAGAACCTGGCATTTTCTGATCACAGGCAACGAAACTGAGGGAGTTTCAGCAAGTGGCTTTAGGAAGAGGCACGGAAGTAAACCCCTCAATCCACCATCTATGTAGGCCTCTAAGCGAGTTCTCTGAGCTTTAGACTTGTCATTTACAAAACGCAAAAAAGTGCAACTCCTCCTAGCATTTTTGTAAAGATTTGATGAAACAGCACATATAAAATGCACAGCACAGTGCCTGGCTCTCAGTGGGGCTTCAGGTCATAGCACATTTCTCATCACTGCTAACAGTAGAAGCAGCTCGGGCTTCCTTGTGGCTCAGATGGTAAAGAATCCGCCTGCGATGCAGGAAACCTGGGTTGTAGCTCTGGGTCAGGAAGATCCCTTGCAGAAGGGCATGGCAACCCTCTCCAGTATTCTTGCCTGGAGAATGCAATGGACAGAGGAGCCGGGTGGGCTATAGTCCATGGGGTTGCAGAGAGTCAGACACGACTGAGCGACTAACACACACAATGACAACGCGGGGTACCACCGCCACGTTACAGATGAGGAAACTGAAGCTCAGAGACAGCAGAAACAAAAACAAAACTGGCCCAAAGTAACAGTGCTAAGGATGGCTGCTGGCCTGAGAGAAACACACCCCATTTGCCTGACTCTCTGCATTGAGATCAAGCTGATGCGTCAACAACCCACATGCTTCGTTTCAAATGCTTCGTTTCAAATAGGGACCCTACGTTTTTGTTTGGAAAATGACCCACGTGCTCCTGGTGAGAAATACACTGGCAGGATGGGCACAGAGGTTGACGGATGTCAAGAGCACATCCTTTCAGGAGCCGGACCTTGCGCCTAGACCCCTGAAAGGGCTCCGGCACCTAAGACGAGTATCATTTCCAGGAAGCCTCCTGCACCAAACGGTGGGTTTTTGCCCAGAGGCACAAGAGAGACTGAGGGTTAAAGCCAGCCAGGAGGCACTCTGGGGACTCACAGAGGCCAAGTGCGTGTGCTTCTCAGGCCATGAAATATGGCCCCTACTCTGACACTCTTCTAATAGCATGGATGTTCACTCTCCTTGTTTCCGTGGGGTTTATGGTCCATAAAGTTTAATAACAATCTTAACAGCGCGGCCGAGAACACACCAGGCTAGTAGGCCGCCCTTCCCAAAGGGGGCCTGGGCTTTCCACTCCCGCCCCCCGGGCATCTTGACGTGTCCACGCGCGCAGCTCTCGTTTGGGGCCGTATGACCACGGGGTAAAGCAACACGGGAGGCTGGTGTTGGCGTGGACAAGGCGAGGGTGACGCTCACACTTGGCCTTGGCAGTAGGTCACACTTAAGGCCGGTCACAGAGCCTGCTTGTCGGGCCACGTGGGACCCACTGATGCCAAGGCGTGAGTATGTTGAGGTTTCACTCAAATAACTGACTTGACATAGACTCCAGACCCCTCCAGACGCAGAGCTGTGCCTGAGCTGCTCTCAGCCTCCTTTCCTGCCTCAGCGGCTCACTGAGGTCCTGAGAGATCGCAGCCCCCAAGAGCTGGCCAGCCTGCCGGCCCTGGCTCGCAGCAGGCCTCCGGCTGGCCCCTTCCTTCGGGGACTGGCCTTCTCCTGTCTTTCTGAGTCTTGACTCTACTTTATTCCACAGCCCTGGTCAAAGATCAGAGATGCCTTCTGGATCCCCGCCCTCACTCTATGAACGCACCCATTACATTCTACACTGCACTCACCGCCATCTGCAACAGCTTATTTGTGTACCTGTGAAACTCCGGCATGCGGAGGGAGAACAGTCCTACCTGATGGCGAGTAAGGGAACTGAGCCTCCATGGAGCTAGGCGTCCCGGGGGAATACCAGAACTGTCCCTGCGGTGAATGCCCAGGGACCACTGAAGGCTCGGGATGGGGTACTGGGGGTGGGGGCGCCCTTCCTGGGGAGAAGATTCCAGCTGGGGAAGCAGGAGAAGAAGAAATGCTAACCAGGCTATATTTACACATCACAGAGCCCTTCCTGCTGGGCTGGCTTTGCCCAGAAACAAAGTCCTCTCATTTCAGGCCAAGAGGCTTTCCTCTGAAGCTAAATTCTGCTGTTCCTCCTATTCCTTCCTGGTGAAGACAAAACAGTTCTGTTTCCAAAAGGCACAGGGAGACAATTCACCAGACTGGTGGCTTGCTGTCACTCTGGCTCTCCTTGGAAGACTGGGACTTCACCAAGGAAGCCTAGGTTTACAGGAGTTATGTGAGAGTTCTCTCCTGAGTTTATCTAAGGCTTGTAACCAAGGAGACAGAAATGCTACAGCCTATGACAGTCATTCACTCATTCATCCACTCACTCACCCATCCACCCACCCACTCACCTACCCACCCATCCATCTATCCATTCATCCATTCACTCACCTATCCAGCCACTCACACATTCATCCACTCATCCATCCCAGAAGCATTTACTGAATCACTACTAAGCTTCTAACACAAAGCTATTTCTCCCTTCTGGATCTTCCATCCTTTGGCTAATTAATAACAAGAAGAGGAGTTTGGGATGGCTGAGGTTGGGGGCTGGAGGTTCCAACCCTTGTGGGAGCTCAGCCAGATTTGGGCAATTTGGGGAAATATGGTTGATGGAACTGATGGGAATTCAGGACACACTACCCCAAAGTAGGCACCTTGGCATACTGAATACTGAGGCTACTCTAACTTTCTCCCTCCATTTTCCCCAGAAATAGGTCATAGATCTCTCCTGTGAGAGGGTCCCTCCCCACACCCCAAGGAAAGATGCATTTTTATCTCTGAAGACAAAGGAACTCAGATAAGCAGGTCCTGTTAACTTTTTCGCCCAGTTTCCTGCACTCACTTCATATTTTTTAATGTATCATATTCTTCCATGATTGACACTCTACCTTTCATCAAATCCAGCATAAAACCTCATTTCCTCAGGAATGCTCCTGTGTTTTGTAAAACTTACATTAAATAAATCTTATGCTTTTTTTCTTGTTAATCTGTCTTTGTCAGTTTAATTTGCAAACCCAGTCAGGGACCCTAAGTTGTTTGGTCCCTTAGTCATGTCTGACTCTGCAATCCCATGGATGCAGCATTCCAGTCTTCCCTGTCCTTCACCACCTCTCAGAGTTTGCGCAAACTCATGTCCACTGAGTTGGCAATGCTATCTAACCCTCTCATTCTCTGCTGCCCGCTTCTCCTCCTGCCCTCAATCTTTCCCAGTATAGGGTTTTTGCCCAATGACCTGGCTCTTCAGATCAGGAGGCCAAAGTATTGGAGCTTCAGCTTCGGCATCAGTCCTCCCAATGAATATTCAAGACTGATTTCCTTTAGGATGGATTGGTTTGATCTCCTTGCAGTCCAAGGGACTCTCAAGAGTCTTCTCCAGCATCACAGTTTGAAAGCATCAATTCTTAGGGACCTGGAGAGGACTGAAAAAAACTTTTCCCTCTCCTACACAACTAATATTTGAAATTGAGAGTTCCTTGGCCCATCTTCCTAAGAAGTACTTTTTTTTTTAATTGACTTCTATAAATAGGATACCATTATTCTTGCATTCAGGTGGCTCACTCCTTCAGTTCATTGTCCAGCCTTTTATTAATGGAATAATTCTTCCAGGAACCATCAAATCATTTGATTTACCATTCTTTTTTTTTTTTTTTTTTCAGAGCAGAATTTCCCCATCTCAGATTTTCTTTCATTTGGAAGCAAGTATATGTGGACCTGATATACAGCTGAGACTGGCATGTAGTCTGTCCTTCTCTCCTCGGGCCTACCGTCACTCTCGCGTCCAGGGCAGAGGGTGTCCAGGGTACACCCGCTCAAACAGGGTCAGTCAAAAGCCTTTAAAGGCTTCACTGCATAAGGCTTTTAAATTGACCTCCAAAATACAGGTGTCAGCAATTCACACTTTCAGTTAAAAACAAAAAAAGATTGACGAAATGTTTTAAGAAGATATAATGACACTCTTAAGATGAAGTGCTCTGTAGGGAAGCAGGGGGAGAACGGGGGAAAAAAAAAAAAAAAATATATATATATATATATATATATAGTGTGTAGTTGCTCAGTCATATCCAACTCTTTGTAGCCCCATGGACTGTAGCCATGGGATTCTCTAGGCAAGAATACTGGAGTGGGTTGCCATTCCCTTCTCCAGGGGATCGTCCTGGCCCAGGAATTGAAGCCGGGTCTCCCACATTGCAGGGAGGTTCTTTACCATCTGAGCCACAAGGGAAATATATATATATATATGATATATATAGCATGCAGACAACCAATGGGATCACCAAGTAGAAAAGGGAGGTGACATAAAAATGGCAAGTGATTTTTAAGGACAGAAAGATGGTTATTTCCCTCCTCCCACTAAACTCAGAAGGATTCAGCATCATAGAACCAAAGACTGACAGAAAGGCCAGGCGTGAAGACCTCAGACTTTTACAAACTCATAAGTATGATGGGTTACAGCCATCATCCCATTGGAATTACCCTCCCTCTCTCCCAAAGGTCCCGATCTGGATGATCCATTCCAGGGTCACACCTCCAGGGCAGGCTGAGCCTAGCGGGGAGGGGTTTACCTTTTCAGTGCCTGTTCCACTCAAAGAGGACACAGACAAGGTCATTTAAGGGACCACATCACAAGTTTCTATAATTGGCACCTTCTGCTTTCAAGAGAAGTCATAACAATAGTTTGACTCTGCATCTGCTGCTGGTTGCCTAGCAGTTATCTACAGAAAGGTTTTCCCTGCCTGCCTCTGTAGGTGACTGTCCCCTACTTTTCGGAAAGAGATCACATCGATCAAAGGATACAGGTGGTGTGGATGTGATGTTTCCAGCCGATGGGGCTTTACCCTTTCCCAGACCCAGGGAAGCTCCGCTCACTAACCATGTTGCTTGGAGAAAACGACTCATCTGCTCTGATCAGATCCTCCCCTGTAAGCAACGGTTCCCAAGAGTTCTGAGAAAGGAACAGAACATTCGTCGTTGCCTGGTGCATCAAGAGAAACCTGCGCCACTGCCCAGGAGATGCTGTCACGACGGCAGGCGGGCCTGGTTCCAGTGTGCTGCGTTTCACTGTGCTCTGCGGATGGTGTGTGCTTTTTTTTTTTTTTAAACCAGACTGAAGGTTTGTGGCCACTCTGCGTCCAGCGAGCCTCTACTTCATTTCCCCAACAGTGTTATTTTTAAATTAATGCTGTTTTTAAATATTTAATTGTTTTTCTAGATGCAAATGGAGAAGGAAATGGCAACCCACTCCAGTGTTCTTGCTCGGAGAATCCTCTGGACAGAGGAGCCTAGTGGGCTGCTGTCTATGGGGTCGCACAGAGTCGGACACGACTGAAGCAGCTTAGCAGCAGCAGCAGCTAGATTCAAGACTGTACACTTGTTGTACCCTTAACAGACTACAGTAGCGGTCGAGGTAGCTTTTATATGCACTGGCAAACCAAAAAAATTCATGTGACTTGCTTGACGGCGATATTCACCTTATTGTGGTGATCTGGAACCAAGACCGCCGTATCTCCGAGGTCTGCCTGTGTGATTTTTATTATCCCCACTGTATCCACAGTCCTTAGCATCCATGTTACTAGTGAGCTTGTCTTGTAGCTCCAGAAAACAAGGCCTGGGACTTCCCTGGCGGTCCAGTGGTTAGGAATCTGCCTGCCAACGCAGAGAACACAGGTTCAATCCCTGGTCCAGGAAGACTCCACACGCCTCAGGGTGACTAAGCCTACACGCCCCAGTTGCTGAGCCCATGCTCTACAGGAGAGAGGCCAGTGCAGTAAGAAGGCGCTCGGGCATCGCCACGAAGAGTAGTCCCAGCTTGCTGCAGCTAGAGAAAGCCGGGGACAGCAAAGGAGACCCAAAATGCAGTCAAAAAAAACAAAACAAAACAAAGAAAGGAAATGACAGTTTATTTTTTAAAAAAGGACAGAAGATAAGCTCTGAAAAGTAAACGATAAATGAGGAGGCAGAGGAATGAACTAGTTTTAACTCAGCTTCCATACTTGGGGTAGACTCAATTCTCAGCAGCATAAAATGTGCAGATGCTATGTTAGCTAAATCAATGCTGGCATCAATGATAATGGTAAGAGATACTGACTGGCGGAGGAATTGTTACAGTAATTACTGGCCAGGTGGTGGTAACCACTGGCCAGGTGGCAGGTGAAGCCCCTTCTACACTTTAGCGTCTCTCAGATCCTCAGACAAACCCGTGAGGTCTATAGTATTGCCTCCCTCTGCCGGGGCTGAAGGCTTCGCTGGTGACTCAGCTGGTAGAATCTGCCTGCAATGCAGGAGACCGGGGTTCGATCCCTGGGTTGGGAAGACCCCCTGGAGAAGGGAACGGCTACCCCCTCCAGCATTCTGACTGGGGCTGAATGAGAAGCACAGACAGAAAGCCCCAAGCCCGATCTCTTCTCAGCAAACTTCAACAGAGCCAAAGAAACAACTGATGCAAAACTGATCGGCATCTCCTTGCAGGAGGATGCTCTGTAGACTTAATGCTTCTGGAATTAAGTGTCTGCTATAAAAGACAATACCTTCAATATTTGGGACAAAAATATATTAGTGTTGGTTACAATTGGTTTTTTCCTTCATTTTCTTTTTGCTGCTCATTCATCACAGGCTAACATGGCAGGTGGGACAACCCATCTAGGCTCGTGGGCGCCTACAGGAAGGGCTGACAGCTCTGGTCAGGACCAGTCCCCTTGGCCCTCCCCTTCCACCCTGGTTATCCTCACAGGCATCTCACTCTGGATGACACCCATCAGGCTGAGAAACCCCTACTCCGTGTGGCTCCACGCCTGCTTTTCTCTGCTTTGGCTTTTCACCTTCTTCACCTTGGGTGCCCCAGCATCTCTCCTGGGACACAGGATGTTCTCAACGAGCGTTTGTTGAATGAGCAGTGAATACTCCGGATGACTGATGCCTAATGCCCTAGACTCTCAGGCTGGCTGAGCAAGAAAGAAACTCACAGGTGACCTATACTAGTGCCTTCATTTAAGGGATGAGGGAACCCAGCCTGAAGAAACGGTCTGCCTGGAGCGAGAAGTCTCTAGCTAGGTCCAAAAGGGCAGACCCAGGAATCATGAGCCCTGACCGAAGCAGGGATGTCTGATGTGCAAGGCCCTGCATGAAATTCTCCAGTCCCCACTCACTTTCCCCTTATGCTTCAGTTGGGGAGCTAAATTTAGATGAAGGGGAAAAAAAAGAAAGAAAAAAAAACCATGCAAGTCAAGGCTGAGACTGGAAAGGGAAAAAAAAAAAAAAGGAACAACAGACTTGCTTTCATTCTTAGAAGGCAGTGGGTGGGAAAGTGGATTCCCGCTAAGACGAGAGCTGGCCTTTCTCACTGAGCAGGAAACACTCAGCGGCTCTGGCTCTGCAGGCCCCGCGGGGCCCGGCTTGAGGGCTGAGCCTTGGGATGCAGGCGGCCAATCTGGACGCTGGGGCCAGGTTTTCTGCTGGGGTGTAGCTCTGGCCGGGGTCCCCAGTGTAAGCCTGCCCAGGGGCCGACCTGATGCCCAGCAGTCTAACGAGCTGCCTGGGGTTTGCAAATGCCCGGAGCCCGGCTCAGCACCCACCTTGGGGCCCTCGCCCTTCCCCACCACCCTGCGTGGTGCTGTGGGATATGAGGGGCTTCCTGTGGGAAGGAAGAAGTCACCAACCCCTCGTCCTTGAGGTCATTAATCAGTGGGGACTCTCCTTGGTGAATAATACTTCTCGGGGCACCTTCCCTCCCTGTGACATCAGTTATGTGGTGGAGAGGCTGATCCCGAGAAGACATGCAGGGGTCTGGCGGGGTTTCGTGGCGAAGGTACCAGGCTGAGTGGTGGGCACGGATGACTCCGTACGACCGCTCCCAGCACGGCTGGGTCTGCGGCCGGCCTGATATTCAGGGAGAGAAACATTTCTGCCGTTTGTCGTAGGATTCAGATGCAGAATGGCCAGTCGGCCCCGAGCGTGCGGCAGACGTTTAGCTGAACACCAGAGGGTTTCTGCTCTCTCTCTGCTCTGTCTCCCCCAAAATGAGGGGCAGGTGGCAGGGAGAGAGAAAAGGAAACCGAGAGACAAATAATGACGAGCAGGATGGAAAGAGGAAAGGGGAAAAGAAGAAATAAGGCCAACAAAAATGCCCCATTCTGACCCGATGAGGGCTCTCTATAAAGATATTCTATACCCTCCTGGGTACTCTGAAACTTCCATTGAATAATAGTCTGTCCTTGCAAATTACAGTAAGTCAGACAGAGAAAGGTAAGTATCACACAATATCGCTTATATGTGTAATCTAAAAAACTGGTACAAATGAGCTTGTTTACAAAACAGAAATAAAGTCACCAGTGTAGAAAACAAAAATGTATGGCTGGTTACCAGGGTGGGAAGGTAGGGGGAGAGAGAACCTGGGGCTGACAGATACACACACTACTATATATAAGACAGGTAACTAGTAAGTACAGCGCAAGAAACCCTGCTCAGTCCTCTGAAGTGGTCTACATGGGAAAGAATCTAAAAAAGAGTGGATGTATGCATATGCAGACTGATTCACTCTGCTGTGCCGCTGAAACTAACATGACGCTGTAAATCAACCATACTCCACTAAAATGTTTTTGTAAAGGAAAGAAAACAACAAAGGCAAGCCTTTACATTATTGCTAATCCATTTCTTTCCAAGTCCCTCATTCACCTCTGTGTCTCCTTCCTTTCCTGCTGTCATCACAGGGAGGGAGGTGAGTTTTGCACTTTGGACCTTGAAGACGGGCTGTGAGTCCCTTCCTTGAAGGAGAAAATGGGAGCTTCCATTGACTCTAACAGAGAACATGAGTCAGGAAAGAGAGAAGTGGCCCATTTTGTAGACTGTGTTCTTTGAAACTGCAGAATAGGAATGCTGGTACTCTACTGGAGGGATTAATCACTGGTCATCTTAAGAACCAAACACTGAAGAAAACATGAAATGAGCTCTGTTATGGGTATAATACAGGTATAAACCTCCCAAGGTATAAACCTTTCTTTTAGGAAAAAATGCTTCTGATTAAAAGTATAATCTTATTTAATATCCCTCAAATAAAAGGAGAGAGGCTATTAAGTGAGCATGATCGCCATGAATATTATTGAAAGCAGCGCTAATAGAGTTGTTTTTATGATTCCATTTATTCAAAATGAAAAATGGCATTCACCAAACATCAGATCTGATGAGTAAAAGATTTATAAAGCAACTGAAGAGGAAAGATGAACTGGAAGGAAAATCTATCCTGATTAGATGATTTTGTGGTTTGCCTATTGGATACAAATAACCTGACAGCCCCCAAATATCCTCCTTGTCCTCCAAATAAGGATCTCTTCTCAGAAAACGAGTGGAAATATAGACTATGGTGATTTTTTTTTTTTTTTTTGGGCGGGGGGGAGAGCTAGAAAGGCTCTCTTCATTTTAAAATAGTGCTTCTCTGTTAACAGAATGTCTCATGCTTTAAGGAAAAAGTCACGACTACAGATTACTTGCGCGCTGAGCAGACTTCACGCACAGTTTTTAATGGTAACAGAGGGCACTCTTGAGTGACAGTTCATTTGGGTTGAAGGCAGAGACATGGACATGTACTGTGCATGAAGAAGCCAGGCTAGAAACTTTCCACTGCAGCGTATGTGCTGACATAAAACAGCAGAAGAGAAGGCTTTAATCCCGTCCTAAGCGAGTGTGCAGATCTCCTTCAAGGTTCATACCCAATACAGGCAAAAGGATGAAGGGCTTGTCAGTGACTTGCTCTTCATTAATAATAATAATAAAGAAATAAAATAAAGAACAGCAAAGCACTTTGCAGGAAGGAAAAAAAAAAGCGGGGGCGGGTTGAGGAGAAGGTTTGTATGTTGCACACCTCCGTTTTGGTAACCCAGAGAGGGTACACAAGCTTAAAGTCCTGAATTTAACAAACCTAATTATCAAGGCTTAATTAGTACCAAGGGTACAACTTCATGGAACACCTGCAGACTTAATTTATGTCCTGACAGAGAGGAACAAGTGTTAATGGGCTGTATTTATGTTAATACCTGAACCTTAGGAGCCAGTGGAATAAAGCAGACCATGCACCAGTTTTCCAAGCTGCAGAGCAAATATAAAAGATTTCCATCTTAATGCTAGTTTGCAGATAATTCTTCTGGGATCACAGAGATCTACCTCAACTTTTAAAACTAGAGAAGCAGAATGGGGAAAAGTAGAGCCATTCTGAGTATCTAGAAAAGTCTCCCAAGATCAGCCCAGAAACTGGTGGTTGTATCTTGAAAACTGAGTGAGGTTAATAAGGCTGCTGTTTGCAGTGTTCAAGATGAGTGTTTTTTAAGATGCAGGAACATAAACCCCGTTTCCCCCTACAAATGCCACGCTATCAAAAGAACAACTAACATTTAGGGAGTGCCTACTATGTGTCAGTCTCTGTGTAAGGTCTCTGAATCTATTTTCTCGTCACAGATGAGGAAACTGACTCAGAGGAAATAAGCAACTCGCCCTTGGCCATTTTTCTTAGGACTTGGAGTCAGATTGCCAGCACTGGTCCTTTTTCCAGTAAGGTAAATTCCCTTCAATACACAGACTACAGTAAGAATATGAAGTTTATACTAATACATACTTAATAACAGAATTCTCAGTGAACAAGAAATAAATGCAAAATCTTCAATCTGATAAAGAACATACAATTAGCATCACACAAATGGAGAAATATTAAATAAGACAAATATGTCTGTTCTCATATGCAGGAGACATAAGAGATGCGGATTTAATCAATGGGTCGGGAAGACCCTCTAGGGCAGGGGATGGCAACCCACACCAGTATTCATGCCTCGAGAATCCCATGGACAGAGGACCCTGGCGGGCTACAGTCCTCGGGGTCGCAGAGTCGGACACGACTGAAGCGACTTAGTACACACTTATGTCTGCTCTCTACACTTCTTTTCAGCATTTCTGGAGCCTCTACCAGGGAAGTAACACAAGAAAAAGAAACTGAATAATAAAAATCATGGTGGGAGAGGTAAACCATACATGAAGACACAGAAAATCTTGTGAATCTAAAAAGAAACACAAACACACACACAGGAAAGGGGGAAACAAATACAAAACGTAAGATAACAGGATAGAAGGTCATTGTCCGAGGATCAGTTTTATTTTTACACAGTGGCAACAACTAGAAAAATTTCAAAATGTCATTTATAACAGCATAAAAAGCAAAATGTTCAGGAATAAATTTAACAAAAAGAGTACAAGACCACTATACTGAAAACTATAAAATGCCAGTGAGAAATCAGAAAAGACCAAAATAAAGAAAGAAATACAGGCTCATGGATTAGAATACTCAATGTTTTTAAGATTTCAACCCTCCCCAAACTGATCAAAAGATTCAGCGGGATACGAAATAAAATCTCAGCAGTCCTTCTAAAAGATATTGAGAAAGTGATCCTAAAAGTTTGATAGAAAAGCAAAGTAACTAGGATAGCCAAAACAATTTTGAAATATGGAACAAAGTTGAAATCTTAACATGACCTAACTCCAAAATTTACTGTAAAGCCACAATAATCAATGCAGTAGGTACGCACATAAGACAAAAAACCCCTCAAACAATTAGATCAATGAAGTACAATGGAAGGTCTAGAAATAGATGCACAAATATATAGTCAATTGATTTTCAGCAAAGGAGCCAAGGAAATTCAATAAGGAGAAGAGTCTTTCAACAAATGGGGTGGGAATAACTGGAGAGCCCCGGGGGTGGGGTGGGGAGGGGAAATAACCCCCTATCCTCACCTCACACCATATAAAGAAAGAGATTATCTGAGACAGAAGATAGACTTAAATGTAAAAACTAAAACTATGGAAGCTCAAGAAGAAAACATAGGAAAATACCTTTGTGACCTTGGGACTGAAAAAGTTTCTCAGCACACAAAAAGCAGTCACCATAGAAGAAAAGACAAAAGATACACTGGACATTATCAGGACTAAAAGATCATACTTTTCAAAAGTCACCACTGAAGAGTGACTAGAGATGATAAATATTAGGAGAAAATTCACAGTGTGTACAAAAAAACACTTGTACCCAGAATATATAAGAAATTCCTATGGTTCAATAATAAAAAGACAATTTTTTTAAATGGCCAAATATGTGAACAAACACTACACAGGAAGAAAATACAGGCATGGCTAATGAAGTCATAAAAAGATGCATTAGTCATCAGAAAAATGCAAAATAAAAACACTGAGAGATATCACTTCTCACCCACTAGAATGGCTATAATTAAAAAGACTGAAAACCCCAAGTACTGGCGAGGATGTGCAACAACACGAACTCTCATACGCGGCTTGTGAGAGCTCAAAATAAGACACCCATTTTAAACAACTGTTTGGTAGCATCTTAACAAGTTAAACATGCACATCTTAAGAGCCAGCAATTCTACACCAAGGTGTTCATCAGAACGAAATGAAAGTGCAAATGCACAAAAAAGGTGTGCATAACAGCTTTGTTCACAAAAACCAAAACATGAAAACACTCAGTGCCCATCAAGAGGTACATGGATAAATGGACTGTGGTTTATTCAATGGAACACTACTCAGCACTGAAAAAGGAAACTGCTGATCCACACACAAAAAGACGCTGAGCACAAGAAGACAGACACACGAGAACAGGTGGGATTTCCATTCAATGAGGCTGCACAACAGACAGAACTCAGCTATAGACGTGAGATGCAAGTCAGAACAGCGCTTGCCTTTGAGAGTGAATGGACTTACTGGAGATCTGAATGATGGGATTTACCAGCGTCATAAGAATGTTCTACACCCAGCTGCGGTGGTGATTACATGAGTGTGTATAGATGTCCACCTGTCAAAATCCTGAAAGCTATATTTTAAAATTTTAATTTTATACTATGAAAATTACAATAACAATATAGGTATATGTGCAAATATTCTCCCTCCCTCCCTCTCTCACTCACACACACACACACACAAAACTTCCAAGAGAGTCACTTCACAGGTCAAATTTTGTATTAGCAAAACAGACCTTACTTTTTAGGCTCAATCCAATCCACAAAAGTGCTGGGAAGTTTTAAGATTACTTAGAAAACTGTTCGTTAATTGCTGAGCAAACCATGCTTTGTAGAAAGGGAATGGACTGAGGAGTCAAATGTCCCAAGTTAATTTCCTGGATTTACCTCTCATTAGCAAACAATCTTGGGCAAGTTAATTATCAGCCTCAACAATTTCTTCTGCTGAAGGAGCTGGGGAAACAACATGGGCGATGATGCGACTTCATCGGGAAATGGGTGCACGGTGCAGCCACGGGCCCTGGTTCTCGTCAGTTCTCGCTGTGACCATCAGGAGCCCCAGCACATTTCTGATACCTTTGCGGACACAGGGTGGCTTTGGGATGCCAGTCACTCCATGATCCTTTTACTAAGCTCTAACTTCCGAGGATGACTGAATGCCCTACGAAAACAATTTGGTGGCCTTCTGTTTTAATGAATCAGTGCCCTGTGGAAATAATTATTTTGAGAATCTAATTTAGGAAACTTTTTTCTGTTCTTCTAGTAGTATTTTCATTTCATCCTCTTATAAAACGTGATTTTTTTCTACCTTTTCCTTCAAGAACAGCTGGCCTGTGTGTCTTTACTGTGCTTTCAGAAATCTCTTTGGTGATCACTCCTCTGTGAAAGGGAGTTTTTACCTAAACTGTGAGAAGTCTTCTATTCTTGAAGGAGACACCAAACCAGATAGCTACGGCCTGGGATGTTAAGTTGTTGTCGGGACCAGATTCAGGAGGTTATTTTTTTCTTGGAGAGAGGGCAGGGGCACCGTGAAGACTGAGCTTCTCTGAACAGATGGCACCGGCTTCCTGGGGTGAGAGAGTGTCGCTCGACTCAACAATGCCAGGTTCCATGATGCCACTGACGCAGTTCTTGAGAAAACTTGTTTTTGTTGCAGTCTCTCCATTGACCAGAACCGTGGCACGAGCAAGTCTCGTGTTCCTCAACCTATCGGACAGATGCACTCGGCAGGGATCAAGGCGCAACCTTAGCAGCAGCAGAGGCCACACTCAGCACCTGTCCTTCGTGTTGGTGTGCACGGCCGTGCTGGGTGGGCTGTCTCCAGAATTCTTTCCGGACACCCTCGGTTACACTTTAAAGGTGGATGGTGTCCTGCGTACAGGGCCCATCTGCCACTGGATCTGGGGTTGACAGAATGCTGGCTTGAGAGAACATGCAGACAACTCAGGAGGAGAGCCTCGTGGTGACAGAGAGGCAGCCGTCACCAGCGCCGTGCGGAAGGACAGAGGCTGCCATGGGTCCCTGCCTCGACTGAACACGCGAACTGTCTTTGGTGAGCTACTGCCTTTCCAGGCTACCAGGAACCAGAAAGGAAGATGTCACATGCATTGAAACCCAGGTCCTGTTTCTAAACAACACTTCATTGAGAAAAGAAGAGAAACCCACAGAAAAGTGAGGCCCACCCACTGATGAAACAGACAGATTTTATTTCTCTTAATTGGGTAAGCCTGGCTGTTTAAGAGAGTTCTCAAGCCAGTGATGCTATCACCTTCGACCTGTGGTTTCAAAAAGCGGATATTACACTTTAGCACATGGCTAATAACTACACCCATGATGGAAACATTTAAGGCAAAACCATTGGGTTCATTTTCCTAATCACATGGCCGAGATAAGGCATGTCTAGAACCCGGAGGAGTTCTCGTAAACGGGTGCCGGGGGGCCTGATGGGAAGCCCAGCGGAAGCGTAGGATCCTTGTCCCCTGCACACCTGAGCTGCTGGGGTGGATCATGGTAATAATCAGAATCAGTCCAGTCATCAGATAATTTCTGATAGAAAATTCTGAGAAGTGACTTAGGCATGATGCTCATTTAGTCACTGCTTTTCTCAAAATAGCTGCACTGTGGAAAACTGAAGCCTGCCCATCCCTGAGTCTGAAGGTCAACTCTGCATGCTCGGGCACCCTTGCTAGGCACAGTTTCAATCCGTCAGGTTCTCTGACTACACCTCCATCCTGTCTACACTGCGGGCTTGAGAAACACAGCTGGGGCAGGCATGAGAGTCAGGCCACTCCCTGGACACGCTCATTCAGTTTCTCTTGTGGAAGAAAACAGGAAGACCATCGTCCTGAGTTAATATGTAGAATCAGGCTGGACCTCAACTGCAGCAATGAATCTAGGAGAGCAGAAAGGTGGTCTCCATAGTTCCTGCATGTCCAACCAGTAGAAACATGGACAAAAGGACAGTCTAGGGCTCTGTTAATCTACATGATTATGCATCACCGAAAATTAAAAACTTGGAAAGCTCAATAGTACATGTGGTCAGGGGGAGGGAATCTTTTGCTCAGTTGGAGTTGACAGAGGAACTGGGTTGAGTCCAACCACGTCACAACAGAGAGGTGTGTGTATGTGTTGCGTGTATATATATATATATTAAATTAGAAAATAAAAGCTAACTGGGGAATGAAAGTAAACATTAAAGACTGCCACAACAGAGGAAATTATTCTGTGGCATTTGGGAGTTCTTGGTACTCAAGCGTATCACACACACAGAAAAAGACATCTGCTCAGCCAAGTGACACATTTGTCAAGGAAAATATTGTGCAGTGAGCTCAAAAGAGCTGTCTAGAAAATCCTCTGTTCTAGGTTGCTGGAAACCAGAGGTTTCCTCTCACCTGTGTGAACAGAAAGTGTGAAGGGGAAGACACAAGAAGCAGAGGAAGGTACAGGGTGACAGAGGAAAGGCAACCTCTGGAACCAGGGGAGGATGCTAATGCGCTCAGAGCAACGAGAGGAAGGCCCTTTGGGATGGGCAGGGAGATCCAGACCAAAGACTCGCGCAGGCCAGGAAGGAAAATGGGCAGTCTAGGAGCCCATGGGGGTAGTTGAGATTCAAGCAGCAGCCACGCAGGGAGAGGCGAAGACAGCAGTCTGAGGGAGGAGCAGGCGAACCACAGGGCAAGCAGGAGGCCCAGCTGTCATCGTCCCATCACTCAGCCTTGTCCGACTCTTTTGTGACCCTGTGGACTGCAACCCAACAGGCCCCTCTGTCCGTGGGATCTCCCAGACAAGGATACCAGAGTGGGTTGCCATTTCCTTCTCCAAGGGATCCTAAATTGGCAGGTGGATTCTTTCCCACTGAGCCACCTGGGAAGTCTGGAAAGTCCAGTACGATAGCCTCAGGTACTCATGTAGATACAAGAAGGAAGATGCAAAGGACTGTAATGTTTTTCAAGCACTGGCTCTGTGCCGAGCACGGCCCTGGGAGTTTGACTGACATAATGAATGTCACTTCTCGTTTCAGCCATACGGCGGTCAAGAGGCAGTCTGTGTTTTCTGGTTATACTCTTAGGCCCGTCATTTCATTTCACTTCTGTGCACCCTGGCGTGGGGGCCCGTGAACCTTGGTCTGGGGAACTGCTGTTTATCCACCAGAAGGGAGGTGGAGTCCCCTGATTCTAGAAGCCTCTCTGACCTCACGTCTGATTCGAGGGCCCCTGCTCTGGTTGCCAGAGAACTCTGTGTCTCCTCTCTCAGCTTCTAAAGGAGGCAGCAAGGACACTGTCTGCTAAACTGTCTGTGGGATCTCTGAGGACACAGATGACATCTTATCAGTTTTTCTACCCAAGTGGAGGGCTTCGCTTAGACTACATCCTATAGAAAAACTGGAAGCAACTTTTTGGCCAACTCAGTATAAGTGCATGAAACCCATTCTTTACTTTAGCGCTTGCATCACTTTACTTTATCTCTTGCATCACTTCTGCCTCCTGATCGCCCCTGGCCTCTTAAATCAGACAGGAACCAGGGTCGCTAATGGAAGATGTCTTTCTAATCCTTGAATTTCCTACATAATTGTCCAGATTACATTGTTGTCATCACCTGTAAAGTGGAAGAGGCAACAGTGATACAGAAGTGACAATGCATAGACAGACACAGAGGGCATTATTTAAGCAAAGAAAACAACCTATTTGTCAAAGACATGTTTTTATATTATTGGAGGCCTGGTTTTTTTGTTTGTTTGTTTCTTTTTAAAGATCATTGGCTGCTTCAACATCATCAACCATGACTTGTCAAGCTAGGTTAAATCTTTCCTAACCTATATTGGCCACATCAAACAACTGAGACCATCATCAAGAAAACCAAGGCTGCTTACATATTCATTAGAATTAAGAAATAAGATCAGTTTATTGAGAGGTTTTTTTTGCTTTGATATATGAAATTTCTACTGGGGCATTTCAGGGTCCTTAGAAGATGAACCAGCAGTGGATTCAGAATCATGTGTCATCTTTCAAGATCTTAGAGTCTTTCTTGACCAATTTGGCAAAGAAGGATGTTACAGCAAACAGACAGCCTACCTGCTAATGATGGGCAACTGTTCAATATTTTATGCCACCTTAAAAAAGTTTCAGTAACTGAAGGTGTTCTCACATTAATTCTTTGCATCAATTATTGACAGAGAATTTAATTTAAAGGCAACTAGCCAGTAACCTAGGGGTAGTGCTTTAAATAATTTATAATTGCTGCATGGGTGTAATCACATTGCTATTGATTACGATCCAGTCACTTCCACGGGTCCGGCAGGTCTTATGCTAATTACTTTTAGTGAGATCACCTTTTTAACTCTGTATTCCCTGGTAACAGGAACTCATTATAAAGAATAATTTAATGAAGTGCAATCTTTCACACTATGTGGAGAGCTGGGGGTGGGGCAGAGACATGAACTCAGGAGAAAGGCAGGAGTTGAAAGCATTATGCCAAGATTTACAGGTCATAGATCTAAAACTGCATATTATTATCCAAAACACCAGACGGGATTGAGTTGACAGGGGTGAAAAACAGGGTATATTGTGGAGGGGTGGTGCAAAATAAACAAATAAAAGGAGAAGATTTAAATAATTTCATTTTTGAGCAAAAATGCCTAAATTCTGCTTCATTCATCCCCCTAGGATAAATGTTACTCACTGTGAAGCATACTTGACAATCATTTGGAGGGATTTGGAAACGCTAACTGTGACTGACTGAAAATGCAGAAGAATGAGGTCCACTGTATGCTCTCTCTTAAAGCTTCAAAATATGTGAAACGATGGAGGTACTTAAACTCTGTGTAATAGCTATGAATGCATTTTACTGGAGAGTGGCAAATAGACATGGAATCCATGATTATATCTATACAGCTTCCTCGGACAAGGCTAAAGTTCATAATTGGGTAAAATAAACAGTGAATGATAGAGGGATCAGTAAAAATAGTACATGTGGTATTCAGGTATGGTGTGATCAGGTATGGCTTTGGGAAAAACTGACTTTGGAAAATACTGGCAAGTGAGAAGACCAAGTCCGAACAACATCACTCTTTACTCTCTCTCACCTTGCTGGCTTCACCAAAAGAGAGTGACCACCGCAGTCATGTGCAAAGGGAAGTGAAAGCATCAGCACCACTTCAGGGAATCCAAGAGGCCTGCCCAGTTTGGACAGTGACTTGCGGATAAGCCATCCTGTCTGTTGGCAGGGGAACAGCCTGAGAGGACGCAGAGACGGTGGGAGGGATGCTGAGCAAGAAATGAGGGCTGAGAATGATCAAGAACCAAGGGATGAAGTAAAAGTGTGAGGGGACGGCTTCATTTACGTGCCTCTGCATTTATTTGTATTTCTTTGGGGGGATTTCATTTTTAAAAAATCAGATTTCAATCGCAAATTTGTGTCTTTTGCCAAATGGGGATGTGTGTGTGTGTGTGAGTGTGTGTGTGTGTGTGTGTGTGTGTGTGTGTGTGTGTGTTTGCTTCAAAGCTGTTATAACACTGATTTTATTTAGAAAAAAAAGTGTGTATGTGTATATAATTCTGTAATAAATACGATGTTTTTGTGCCACTTGGTTTCACATTTCAGGATATTCCTCATATTGAAGAGAAAGAGAAAGATCCATTTTATGAAAGAAGAGACCTAAGATGGGACACATCGTATTTCATCCACAGAATCTGGCTGACTGGCAAGCAGTGGGAGGTAACAGAAAGTTCATCCCACAGTACGGACTTTTTCCAGAGATGGCAACTGAAACCCTTCTTCTGAAGGTGAGAACAGCATATCTTCAAATTTTGGGTGGCAGCAATTGTAATTAACATGGAACAAAACACGGACCTCTACTTGCAAAAGTTAAAAGAGAGGGGGAAAAAATATACCTGCAAAAAACTGTCACCTACCCACACTGAGAGTTTGCTAAAAAACCTAATTCTCACTTAAAGCTAACAAAAAGGAAACAACAAATTTCTAGCTTATTCCATTTCCTCTGGGCCAGTTTAGAGTTTTCTTACTTGGCCCAGTTTTCTCCTGCGTGGAGCCATGAGAACACAGGCCAATTCTCATGGCTACTGCAGTGCGCTGAAACACACTTAAGGCCAGAAGAACTAGGGCTAAACTGCTGAGAGCAAGAATTATTACTTGGAGACACAGCGATTCCCCTCAGGGTTCACTGCAACCCCTTACCTGGGGGACCCAGTTTGCAGGGTTCGGGCTCCTGACTCAGGGTATAAATCAGGGGTCTGCAGACAGCTTGCATAAAGGGCAGAGAAAACATTTTAGGCTCTGTGGGCCGTATGGTCTCTGAGCTACAAATATTTAGCTCTGCCTTTGGAGCCGGAAGCAGCTCTGACACAGAAAGAGCATGGATGCCTTTCAATCAAATCTGACTTATAAAAACAGATAATGGCCATATTTGCTAATCACTGGTATACAGACTCCAACCACTTTATTGGCTAAAGCTCTATTTCTGAAAGATTGGGCAGACCCCGGAGTCCACAGCACAGGTGGTGAATTTGACCCAAGAGTTGAATCCAACAAAAGGTAGACTCATTGGGAAAGACCCTCATGCTGGGAAAGACTGAAGGCAAGAGGGGGAGGGGCAGCAGAGGATGAGATGGTGAGGCAGCATCACCGACTCAATGGACATGCATCTGAGCAAACTCCCGGAGGCCGTGGACAGGGGAGCCTGTGTGCTGCAGTCTGCGGGGTTGGGAAGAGCTGGACGTGACTCGGTGACTGAACAACAACGGTGAGAGGAAAGAGAGGTGGCGACAGTACTATCAGGCAGTTTTGGGAGGCGCTGATGGTGGGACGCCGGGGGTTTTGTAGAGAGACTGATCGGTGATGGTTTCTTTGCTATCAGAAGCAAAGCTGTCAGGAGGAGGTGGCAAGTGAAAGGTCCCGGGGAAAACAGAGAGGCTTGAAATAGCCACTAGGAGGAAAAGAAGAGAAACCAGACTAAGTAAACAGGATTGCCAGGAAGTGTTGAGAATTTAGTTGTGACCCTGAACTTTTTTTTAAAGGAAAATCAATATCTCACAACTGTATCAACAAGCCCACGAGTGGCAAAGGGCACAGAACTAACCGCAGGCTAGTTTGGGGTGGGGGGGGACAGATTCTGTTGTTGATGCTGTGTCTTGAGATGAACAAGATGATCCCACACCGAGCCACAGGAATACCTCAGAAGACTCAGTGGAGACAGAAAAACAAGCGTCTCCTCCTTCCGTGAGATGTTCGAGTCCACTGTCAGAACGAAAACCTCCCCAGCCTCAAAACAAACAAACGAAGGTGATCTTTGAGATCAGAAGCCAGGGGAGCTGGAGACAGAGGGAAGTCTGCTGTCTAGCCTTGTCAGGGGGCACCGGCTCACGGCACTGTGTGGGCCACAGAATTTAGAAATAATAATTTGAAAACTAGCCATGACGAAGCCTCAGAACAACAGGGACCCGGGGCCACAGTGGCCGCCACTGGGCGGTCACCTGGAATTTGAGCTTTGAGAAGAGAAGTGGTGAACCAAGGGGACAGGTTCTCCTTCTGGACGCGGTTATGCCACATGAGATGAGTTCTCAGGTCACTTTCAGTAAAGGCAGGGGGAGGACAGAGCCCTGCACCACTGGCCTGCACCTCGGGAGGGCTCAGCATCTTTCTGCAGTCATCAGCATCTTTACGAGGCTCACCTCTTAAGAGGAGCCAGCTTTCTGTTGTAAGTGGCACTGACACCACAACAAGAAAGTTCATTTCACGAAGATGATTCATTAAGAAATAAAATATTCATGGCTGACAGCTTGAAGGATCGCCATACAGTTATATTCTAATGCACCTGTCCTCTCTGTCAAGTCCAATGTGCGGTGTCATGTCGCCGGAGTTTTATTTAGAAATTGTTTGTCAGAGCGAGCTTTCTAATGTGAATGAAAAATTCATCCCCTCATTAAGGAGATTTTACATGAAATGTCTAGGATTTTCAATGAACGCCAGGACATGAACCAATTACTGTTAAACACTTAAAGAGACAGAGTCCTAAGCTCACTCAGCAAAACCCTTAATTGCCCAAATGTGGAGAAAATTCGACATCCCGAAAAGGCAAATGGGAATCTTGATTTGGAAATATCCTTTTCTTTTGTCACATCTGGAGAACCCTCCTCTTTAAAAGACTTGGGGGAATTCAAACACAGCTCTTACATGGAATCCACCTGTATACCATTACATCCGAAACTTTCCCATACATGGACACATGGTACCACGGAATTTGGAATTTTCAGCCACTTGTTCAATTCCTAGGGAAAATGATTAAAGTGTCTCAAGAGGGTACTGCATCTTTCTAGCTATTTCTTACGGTTTTTTAAAAATACACTCCATTGTCTTCATTTTATTCCTACCTTATTTTCATAATTTGTGTAAATATCAAACAGGTGCCATGGAAACAAATATATTTAATGATTCCAAAATGTTGGGAGTGGCAGGGGCAGGGTGGGGAGGAAAGCCATAACAGATTAAAATACACTCGTGCTGCATAGTAAGTCAGGAGAAATCCACAAGGGAATTGCTTGTATAATGAAATAGCATTTTACAGCTAGACAATGGATTAAGTTGACACTGAGGCTCTTTTTTGACATATGGTCTAGTTCAGCTTAATCTAGGGTAGAAAACAGTTCACTCTCCAAACCTAGTACCGGATTCAGGCTCCATTATATACGTGTGTGTGTGTGTGTGTGTGTGTGTGTGTGTACACACAGCTAGACTGTCACTTCCAACTTCAGAAAAGGCTTGAGACTGACAACATGAAAATGGAAATTTCTCCTTCTCAACCTGGCAGATTGTAAACTTTAAGGATTTCTTTCATATTCACTTTTCATATTATGGATGCTTTAGTGAATGAGTTCAAGGAAAAAGCAGACTTGACCATATAGTTGTTTATGGCCATCTTATAAGACTCTTAAAAGATGCTTTCCAATAGAGGGAGAACTTTGAAAAAGGTCTTTACCATATAGTTGATATAGGTGGGAATCAGACTTTTAGCCTTTGTGCTTGATTATAGCTGACTCTGTAACATTTACATACATACATACACACACGTATATATGTACATACATATGTATTTCCTTTTCATTTACACTTATTTCTTTTATATATACATGCCTTTCTTCATAAAATTTTATATTTTCTGGAGAACAACTGGAGAGTAAAGCATCAAAAGTCTTAGAACAGTTTAGATGAGAGATGCCATTCTAAGAATTTGTCTTAAAAAATATCTGCAATTCATAGATGGAATTTTTCACAGAGATGTTCAATGTTGTATTATTTAAAATTAGAAATAACTTAAATGTCCAAAAGAGGAGGAAAATGTTCCTTTGCTAAGCCACCCATCATATTTAGGATTTACTTTTCATATAATACTGAATAAATAAAAGCAGGATATTGAATGCATTAAATGTTTTAAGAGTTTCATGAGGCAAATATAAATGCATTTTTTAAAATGCCTAAAAGGGGTACGGACATATAGGTAATGTTTTACTTTCTTATTTTTACTGTTGTAATTTTCTCTTCCCACTGGTGCTTGTGTGCTAGGTCACAAGAATTGTGTCTGACTCTTTGCAGTCCAATGGATTACAGCTCCCCAGGCTCCTCTGTCCATGGGGTCCTCCAGGCAAGAATATTGAAGTGGATTGCCATGCTCTGCTCTAGGGGCTCTTTCCAACCCAGGGATCAAACCAGTGTCTTTTACATCTCCTGCTTTGGCAGGCAGGTTCTTTACCACCAGCGTCATCTGCGAAGCCCCCACTGGTACATGTGGATGTAATTAAAAGACAAGTCTAAATATTGCCAGACTGTATACACTGCATATCTAGGTAGGAGAGGAGTGAACTGCTCTTTAAAATATAGACCTAAGTAAGAAAGGGGGAAAAAATCTAGTCTTTCTATTAGATAAATCAAATTATCAGTTAAAAAAAAAAAAAAAGGTTTCCCCTTCATCTTCTGCCATACTTGAGATATTAATGTATTGCGTTGTCCCTATGGAAATTGCAAAAACTATTTACAGTTTTTCTCCAGTCTACCAAATTGCAACTTGCTCAAATAAATCAGACATTGAGCCTCTGGTTTCTGTGAATTTTGGTGAGCAGAACTCTACGTTGGAAATCACATCCAATACATTTTTCACAATCTGCCCATAATTAGTTTCACTGGGAAAACTGTGAAGAACTATTTTGCTGCTTTTAAATTCATAATTTTGGTTCAAGAGCCCAGAATAAGATATTTAGACAGAGTGAAAACTATTTTCTAACAAATCAATATTAATTTATCTGACTGTTATGGTCTCAGGAGCCAAAAAGTGTTCTTGTACTGAGCTGACAGGAAAGATTTTATCCTGACCAAATGTTATTCAAATATTTATAGGACTGGATAATTTAGTAAAGAAAATACAGATGGAAGAAGGCAAGAGCAATTTTTTTTTTTTTTGGTGTTCCTTTCCCATTTACAAATAACAATAAAAAAGAAAAAAGAAAGTGGCCAGTGATCAGTAGCCTCCACCCCACTCTGAGTGAGCTCCTGGAGGACTGGGTTGACTGTCTGGTCGATCATGCTCTGCAAACTCCAGGGGCCTTAAGGCAGTTCAGCGGTCAACGTGACACCTGCCCACTGTACCATGGGTGCCACTCTGGTCAAGAAGAAAACACTGTGCTCTGCGAGGGAAAGCTTTCCAATCACCTGGCTGATGGCCGGGTGGTGGCGTCTCTGGGGGTATGAACTGAGGCTGGGAGGGAAATTCAGAGAAAGAAATATGCACGGCCTGTGGTTTACATCCATCACCTAATTTAATTCTCTCAATAGCCATGAGATAAGATTTTATATGTGCTTGTGAACTTTCTACTGGAGTTACACATACGCTCAAAACCAAAAAAAAAGCACCAAACACGGTGTCATGAAATGAATTTACACAAATGGGATACACCCAGCACCCTGACCAAGAAACAGGACATTAGCAGGATCTGAGAGCCCATCTCATGCTCCCCGCCAGTCTGCCTGTGACTCCTAACACAGAGAGAGCTTGCTTATTGAACTCATCATAAATACAGTCACATAGGATGCCCTCTTCTGCATCTGCCCCCTCTCTCTCAATGCAGTGTCTGCGAGGTTAATCTGTCTTGCTGGGTCTGGCTGTGGGTCATGTGTTCTCATTGGTGTGGGCTGGCCCACTGTATCAATATACCATGGTGCATCTATCCCTTACCTCGGACAGACATTTGGGCGGTTTAGAGTTCTGAGTTACCACGATTAACGCTGCTACACACATTCCTGTACCTGTCTTTTGATGAGCATATATTTAGGCGTGGAATTGTAGAGGGATCAGATTTGCTCATGTTCTGGTTTATGTACATAGTGCTAACAAATCTTCTCAAATGATTATACCAATTATATCACTGCGATGGGCAGAAGGTGCCCCCTTAAATCCCTACGTTGAAATCCTAACTCCCAGTGTGACGGTGTTTGGAGACAGAATCTATAAGGAGGTAATAAAGGTCAGGTGAGGTCGTAAGGGAAGAGCCCTAATCTTATAGGACTGGTGTCCTTTAAAGAAGAAGAAGAGACCCCCTTTCTCTGCTGTGTGAGGACACAGTGAGAAGGCAGCCACCTGCAAGGCATAAAGAGAGCCTGGAACCAAAGCAGCTAACACCTTGACCTTGAACTTCTCAGCCTCCAGAATTATGAGAAGATGAATTTCTATTATTTAACCTCATTGACCTGTGGTCTTTTTGTTGCCGCAGAGTAAGATGATTATTACAATTATAATGAAGTCAGAGGGATTATTTTCCTTGCACAATCTTTTTGTTTTAGAATAATTTTAGCTTTACCAGAAAGTTGCCAAGACAGGACAGAGTTCATGCATACTTGTCAGGCTATTTCTCCCAAGGTCCAAGGTACGTTAAGAAATGAACACTGGGGGACTTCCCTGGTGGTGCAGTGGCTAAGAATACCCCTGCCAGTGCAGGGGGTACAGTTTTGATATCTGGTCCGGGAAGACCCCACAGGTTGCGGGGCAACTAAGCCCATATGCCGCAACTACTGAAGCCTGCCTACTGTGTCACATGTAGAGAGTCCATGCGGTGCAACAAAAGATCCTACGTTGATGCAACAAAGACCCTGTGTGCTGTGACTATGACCGGATGCAGCCAAATAAATAGATATTCTAAGAAAGAAGAAATTAATACCAGTACACAACTATTAAGTGAGCCGGAGACATTACAAACTTTGGATTTCACCCAGCTTTCTGCGACTGTCTTTTTTCTGCTTCAAGATCTAACCCAGGATATAACTGGCTTGCATTGAATGTGTTTTATCTCTATTCACTGACAAGAAAAAGAGAGTCCAGATGCGCTAGGGAGCTCGCTCAAGTTCACAAAGCCTCGAGGTGGGGCTACGGTAGCTTCAACAGCAGCAAACACAGCCCTATTGTCTGAGTCCTTCTGAGTTCCAGGCATGACACGGTGTCATCAACCGCTAAATCGGCTTGCCCTCAACACCCACCGTCTTCTGGGCCTCTGAGCCACTGTAGGCGAACCACTGAGGCAGCTTCTGTCCTCAGTTTAGTGACGATTCCTTGTGTGGACAGAAGCCTGCAGTTCTGTAGCTTCTCCCACACCCCAACACATACTTTGCCTGCAGGACCTACACAAAGCAGGCACCCAGTAAATCTTTGCTGAGCGGATGAATGCTCAAGCATTATTAAAAATGATGGTGCCATTAAAAAAAAATTAAGACATCTGGTATCAACATGATCTTTGGGGTTCACATCTTTGGGGTCTGAGGTACTTCATCGAGGGGCATGTGTGATGGAAAAGATAGGGTAGGGAAGTTCATCCTGGCCCTGCCAGACCACTGTGTCATCTCGGGCAAGTCACTTAACTTTCCTGGGCCTGGTATCCAGGAGCTAAAAAGTGGGGATGCCAATACAGTTCTGGTTCCCTAGATATACTTGTCAAAGGCTTTGAAAGCTATGACATATACTACACATGTTTAGGAAATGCTGGCCTTGTGATATTTACCTTTAATAGGAAAAAAAGAAATCACAGATCAAACGGTGATTATGACTGACCACCAGTTCTTTCTAATGTCAGAGGAAAATGCCTATAACCATAGAGTTGCTATAGGAACCATCTGAAGGAAAATCACCGATTATGTCATGACTTCATCATGAGTGATGAATGGAGACCTGGCATATCACATGCAAATACTGTCCATCCAGATCTCACACCACGGGACTAGGAAGAATGCAGTGCAACAGGACAGACATACTCTACGTCCTGCCATAATCAGGCTTGATTCTAAGGCTGGGCAGTGACCACCTCCAGGACACAGCCTATTCTTTTGGTTCCCAGATAGGACGCCGCCAAACTGTAGGCCCTCCAAAGAGTCTATGGAATGAATATTCCTTCTCCCAGTCTAAATGGGTTGGGGACTGACTTTCCCCGAAAATATATTTTGACAAAAACCTGTGCATCAGTTTTCTAGAAGCCTTGGCCTTCAAGAAAAACCTGGCCAAATCAAACTGCAAAAAAAAAGAAAGAAAAAAAATTTTTTTTTTTTTTTAAATTTTTGCCTGTTGCAGTGGTGACTTGGCAGACAAAATTTTACAAGAAGCCCCAGGGGCTTGAAGAGGGGACAGTGAATGAGGAAGAGTGTTCTGAAAAAACAGAATCAGGGTTTTACAGGTCTCTGTGAGCAAGTCATCATATACAAGAAGGCAGGGCAGTTCTCTGAATTGTGAGCCTATCTTAACTTCGAAACACACTACCATGTTGGAGAAACACGTTGTCTTTCCACTCTCAATACATCAAGTTCTTTGAAATCCTCCACTCCCAGCGGTAGGGTTGTCAAAAAATAGCGGTTCACACTTTTGTGAACTCTCAGATGGACCGCCGGTGAGAGTCCATCAGCGGGTTAGGCAAGCGAACTCCCTCGCTGATAATAAATAAGGAGCAAAGGGAATGAAGATGGGCATTTTGGCTGGATTCCAAACGCGAAAACCTGCCTACCCACCTTCAAAATGATGCAAGATTGCAGTTTGTTTAATGTTCATCTTATGTGCTTAATTACCGATAGTGCTTGACTAATTATTTCTTGTTTTGTAGACTATTTAAACAGAGAAGGAAAGCAGCTACACACTTTTGTACCCTGAATGAGGATTTGTAACTCATTTCTGTAATCATGCGGATTCCCAGAGGGCTTCATTACAAACACGAAAGAAAACAGGATGCGAAAAGCAGGTGACAGTCTAATTTCCACAGGTATGGGGTGAAGCATTTAGAGTGAAGTAATGGAAAATAAAATAAAAAATAGCCTTTAGATGTTTCCAACCATGTAAAGTGTTTTCATGTTAATAAGAGAGAAAACTGCAAAGGCAGCAAAGACATCTTTGTTTGGGGCTGGCGGCTTTTCTGATGCCCGACTTGCTCCAACATTTCTGTGAGATCATGAAATAAACCACAAAATAGACCCTGGTTTCCTTACTCACTGAAATCAGTGTTTGTCGAGTTGCATATGGCACCATCGGCTTGGATCTTCTCTCTGTTTTCACTCTTTCAACTTTCCTATGTTTTAACGGTGATTCTTGGTCAGATGAAAAACCATGGCACAAGAGTTCCAAATGTTTAGAAAAATAAACGGTCTAAACTCAGTAATGGTACGACAGACTCGAGAGATTCCAGATTGTGAGAAATCAATTTGGGGCATGACGATGTTGTCTCTTGGACAGAAATTGGGTTTATTGGCCAAGAGATCTGTCACCAGTCCGTTTTTTTTTTTTTTTTTTTTTGAGAGAGAGGTGACTTGATATCCAGGATGGTATTAGATGTTTGGGGATGTGGAGGAGAGCCTGACAAATTATGAGCTGTAATCCTGTCCTTAAGGCATCAATAAACCAATGGGAACTTGAGAAGGGCTATCTAAGACGTACTCACTGAGATGCAGACTTCATCAAGCCCCCATTAGCACAGCGATCAGTCGAGCAGGCGCTGTTGGCCCCTTTTCCGGGTGGGGAGACTGAGGCCGGCGACCTTGGAGGCGATGTTCCTTGCCCTCTGTCTCCTCCTCAGCTTTCCTCCCTGAGCTTCTCTGCCTGAACAAACACTTCGGATCATGGAAGTTAGAACGCGCCGCCAGTGGATTTCAAGAGATCGACTTCAGTAGCTTGGCTGGGACGGGAACCAGACCTCTGGGTGTTGGAGGGAAGGGGGATGGAGAAGAAATGAAGGAGCAACACTCAGGACATTTACTGAAACCTCGCAGGGACCAGGCGAGGTGCTACATACTTCACATTCTCTCTGTCCTCGGGGCAGCACTGTGGAATAGGGGTTAACAATAATCGCAACAATAGCTGACACCTAAGTGTAACGTGCTTACTAGCTGTCTATCATGCGCTGCTTCTACATGCGGGAGAGCAAAAAAAGAGACAGAAACCCCAATGCTTACAAGCTTATATTCTAGAGGGCAGGGGATAAACAAAAAGTTCATATAGGGCTGTATCTATGTCTGCAAGATGTAGTAAGGAATAGAATGCAGGGAGGGACAGAGGCGTGGGGCAGCCTGTCCTTCTATAGTGAGTGGTGAGCAAAGACTGCACTGAGAAACGGACATGTGAGCAAAGCCCTGAACTGGAAGAGGCAGAGCGCAGAGAGTCAGGTGTGAACGTTCCCAGCAGAGAGAACGGTAAAGGCAAAGTCCCAGGGACAGGGCCACACCTGGTGTGTCTGCAGAGGTGAAGCAAGGGGAGAGGAGGGGCAGACAGGTCAGAGGGAGGAGGCAGGCTAGTCAGAGGGAGGCGGCAGGTCAGAGGGAGGAGGCAGGTCAGAGGGAGGAGGCAGGAAGGTCAGAGATAGGAGGCAGGCAGGTCAGAGATAGGAGGCAGGCAGGTCAGAGGTAGGAGGCAGGCAGGTCAGAGGGAGGAGGCAGGCAGGTCAGAGGGAGGAGGCAGGCAGGTCAGAGGGAGGAGGCAGGCAGGTTAGAGGGAGGAGGCAGGCCAAGCAAACAATGAGGCCCTTTCATTCTGTTGTGAAGACTTTACCTTTTAATTTTCCTGAAATAGAATATAATTAATCAAGTCCTAGATGGATAAAGTAGGACTAACTAACTTTTCAGGCTTCCTCCTCCATCTGGGTAAATGAGAAGACAAAAGAGTTGTCTGAATGCAGGATCCTCCTCATTACTGATGGAAACTCATGACTCAGTCCTGACCTGGGAGGGTGTTTAAGGAAAAGTATTTGTTGCTGGAAGATGTATTTAAATGTCCTGGGGCTCTTCGAACCAGCAGAAATAGGAACCACTTATGTTAACAGGCACAGTAATAAGACTATACGGAGGAAACTCGCATTTTCATACTTTATGCCTTAATTTTAAGTGGGGTTATAAGATTTCCTGTAGGAATTCAGAGTGTTATCTTATTTTATGCCCCAAACTAGAAAGAGCATTCCGCTGGGTTTGCCAAGCTGTTAAGATGAAAATATCTGTTTGAGCATAGCATAATAGATGAGGTGTTTAAGGCATTTTCCTTTAGATTTTTGGTTAATCTTCTTTTAGTTAATTTTCTGAGATAAAATCCAGTTATAAATAACCTGGGGGCACCCTAACTGGGCTGTTCTGAGAACGGCAAATCTTTAAGAGCTAGAACTTCTGCCTTTTAGAGATCTCTAGGGGAAGTAGTACTTTGAAAATTATCCAAAGCAAAATAAGTCGAAAGCATTAACAAATTAAAGAGAGGGGGAGGAGAGAGAAGAAAGAGGTGAGTGAGGAAACTTGGTTGACATTCATCAGATGGCAGATCTTACCCTTGAAACTCCTTCTTTTCCTTTTTTATAAAAAAAGTCAAACATTCGACATCTATTTGTTGATTACAACAGAGAATTGGTGAGTTTCTATCACAGGAGAGTAATGGGAAATTCATTCTTTTCTAAAAAGAGAAGTAGAGCAAAATCCAGTGAAACCCAAAGTTCAGGAAAGAAGGCATGCCCATAAGTAAGCAGACTTTATTTAGATGGATGTACGGTAGGTGTCATCTTAAAATGAGAAGTTTAAGAACTGCTTTTAAAGATAGCTGGTGGGAAAAGAAAGAGTGGGGAGGGGAGAAAAGAAAGAAAGAAACAGAACTTTAAGTGTTCTCCAATGTTACAATGTAAACTGAAATTTATAAAAAGATTATAAGGTAGGATGGGCAAGGACGTCATGTAAATGGGTTGGAATACGAATCCTTCGTCAGCACAAAAGAGAGGACGTTGGCTGCCAGCCATTTGGAGTGTATATATTATCATGGAGACTGTTTATAAAAATAAGAGAGGGTGGGAGGCCCAAAGTGGGCATAACTCAAAACAAAACGAATCTGTAGGACTAGATAAGGGCAGATGATTACTCCCAGGTACTCACAGACTGAACAGCAGGAGGAAGAAGGATTGGAACCAGTTTCTACAAAGTAGTAAGAGGGTGGGAGTATCGTTTCTTTAAAAAAAAAAGGGAAGAAGACGCCCTAGAAACCTGTAAGTCAATAACCCTGTCACCAACTGGAAGATTATCCGGGACACACGGAGCCTCTGCTGACAAGCACGTTAAAAGGGTACCCGGGGTTGTAATCGAGCAGGAAATTGCTGCTGTGGCTTAGGAAAACCAAGTCTTGCTTATGGGTTTGCCTCCATCTTTTTTAAGCTTCTTCAATAAAAGGCGGCTGGTGAAATGGACTGGGCTTTCGAAGGTACCCACACCTTGAGATAAAGAATATGAAGCATCGGGAAGATTAGCAAGGCCAATTCCTTACAGTCAAGAATGAGAACAAAAAAGATGAACAAGTCACCAATAAACCTTCTCGCCTTAATGTAAAGCCTGACAAATTGAGTTGCTTTTTTTTTTTTTTTTGTTATCCCCAGTCTGGCAGATCAGACACTTGGCAATGAGAGAAAATACTAATCTGGGCCAGAAAACAGAAAGCTCTCATATACTGGGGGAATAATAAATGTGGAAGGTGGCTTATGGAGCGAGATGGCTGCCACCAAGGCCGGCACAGTGAGGTCTGTGCCAGAATTCTGTTGCTGATCTAACAGAAGCGGTAGACACCCGAGGAGGCAGTGGGCACGGGGCAGTGACCCCAGAGTTTGTCTGCTCCCCAAAAGACGCTTAGTCACATGCTGCTGTCAGTCACCCCTGAACTCAAGATGGGGAGGCCCAATCCCTGACCCTCTTCAGAATCCTCCGAGTCTGCAGGGCTAGAGGAGACAGCGTGTGCAAACCATCTTACTAGAAATTAATAGCATGCCCAGAAACACCGGCCGTGGGGAGATTCCTTTAAGAGGCCAACTCTTCAAAGGCATTCGTGGAATGAGAAGCTACGCGGGTGGAGGCACATGGTTCAAATGCATGCTGTTTTTCTCTTATTCTTCTCCTTTTTAATGGCTGGGTCTACGTGCCTGAAGGGGAACTCTCAGCTTCCTCAAGGTTCTAAGGGATCATTTACCACCTCCTCTAAGAAGTTCCAATGAAAATCAGTTGTACACTTGCATCGTGATCAAATGCACACCTGTGTAGAGGGTTATGCTTGGAATGGTCAGCTAGGTGTTCTGCCAGCCTGTCATTTTGGTACTGAGTTACTATATTTAATCACATACACACACGCACAAAAGTAAACTAGAGGAAAATTCTTCTGTGAACAGACACAGCTGAAGGCATTTTACATTTTCTCCACAGCCCACTGCCAATAAGACTTTCAGTCACTTTCCATCTGAGCCCTGACCTTCTGCCAATAACATTGAATCCATCCTACGTGCCAGCCACTGCAGTCAGCCCCGGGCAGGCGTGAGTTCAAGCTGCAGAGTGGGGGTGGGGGGCAGGACTCCCCACTTAGCAAGTGCCATTCTCTCTCTCTCTGGCCCGCTGTCCCCCCCCCCCCCCCCCAGCCCTCACTCTCCTGGGATCACGTCTGCTCAGGCTGCAGCTTTCCCGCAGGCCCCTCATGCCAGGGCCCCCACCCTGACCACTGGGGGGTCCTTCCTTACGCTCTCCTGGAGTCTTCCTTCATCTGTAGACGCTTGGCATGCCCGCTGCTGTGGGCGCATGTTGTACATTTGCTTGGACCTAAGCTGCGCCTGCCTTTCCCCGGCTGCTCCGCAAGCCAATAGACAGGGCTTGCCAAAGGAAGTGAACCCTCAAAACATCCTAAAGAACAGGCCTCTTCCAAAGATTAAGTATGCCACTGGCAGAATGCTCTGCGTTCTCACCACTTCTGCTAGATGTCAAGTTCTTGTGTTGCTATTAAAAAAAAAAATCAGGGTAAGAAGATGGTAGATTTGAAGGGTGATGAACAGGACTCTGGCAGCAGGAGTTAGTCCCTTCTTGATTCTAACTAGGAGCCAAAGATTAGTAACTAGTGGTATGTGAATCTACCTACAGTAGATTTTTTTTTTTTTCCTACAGTAGATTTTTAAAGGATAAGTTTTACGGAAGTATAGTACCCAGGCAGAAGATAAGTGCACATTTCAGATTTCCACAAACTGAATGCACCCAAGTGACTGAGGCGCACATCAAGGAGCAGAAAGGGGGAGCATGTGAATGGGGATTTGTGCAAGTGGTAATTACGTGGTAATCTGCACCACGCTGTAATGACAATAGCGACCCAGATGACAGCTTTGGAGGGCAAAGAGAGGGATGCTCAGAAAGCGACCGGGTCAGGGTGTGTCCATAGCCTCCAGCCCTGGTTCCAAGCAAGTAGGAATCGTGAGTGGAGGGATGAGAGAGAGAAAATGGGAACTTATTAAATTCCTGCCCTGTATCCCATGGTATTTTCACGGATATTCAAAACACAAAGAAAGAAAGAAACCAGTCTTGGTTAGAAGGGTTGATGCCATGGGCACGGCTGGCTTTTGAAGCGATACTCTGGGTGAAGGGCTGGGAGGCCAGAGGCAGGGTCCCCTCAGGACAGCGCTGGAAGAGCCTGGAAACACAGCCTGGCAACAGCTATTTCTCTAGAGTCTGTATGATCCACTTCCTGGTAAACCTCAGCTGAGGGTTAAGTGGGAATATCACCATAGTTCCAAAGTCACCTAAGGGTGACTGGGTCCTTTGAGGCCGGAGTCCCCTGTGGCTTACAGGACTCACATCGGACTTCCCAGGTGTGCAAGCATCAGAAACAGTGGTGGACACAGCCGGGGGCTTGATCAGCCCGTGCCAGCCGCTCGGCTGTCCCCGCGTGCTCTGCTAACATCACAGCGAGGCTTTAGAAATTTGGGCGTCCAGGCTCAAGCTCATCCTCTCCCTCCTCCCGCCACCGTGACACGGTTGGCTGCTCAGGAGTTCAGTGCGTGCAGGTTACAAGGAGGAGGGCAAAGCCACGGGGCGGACAGCCCCTCGCTTCCTGTCTCCAGGCAGCAGCCGGGGTTATTATTCCTGGCTGACTCACTAAAAATAAAAAAGCCCCAAGGATGCTGGAAATGATTACATCAGTGCTCGAAATGCCATTTGTTCACTGATTTGATATTCAACAAATATTTACTGAGTTGCTTCTTTGTGCCATTAGAGGTGATGCTTTTAATTGTTTTACCTCGACACTGAATTCCCTGAAGATTGAACCATACCCAGGAGTCTAGGGGACTCTGGCTGGTGGGACACTTGAGATTTCTGAAGTTTTATTCAGATTTCTGAAGTTTTACTTAAGTTTTATCTTGAATTGGGCAGACACTTTCAGATTCATAAGTATTGTCTAAACTGGAGAGGATAGAGGGGTGATGAGGAAGAAGATGAGGAAAGGAGAGGAAGGATCATTACATCTGTGAAAAGATCAGATTTTTTGAAAAAATGTACAGAAGGACTTGCCTGGTGGTCTGGCGGCTCAGACTGTGTATTCCCAATGCAGGGGGCCCGGGTTCCACCCGTCAGGGGACTATATCCTGCCTGCTACAACTAAGAGTTTGCATGCTGCAATTAAGACCCAGAACAGCTAAGTGAATAAATACATAAATATTTCTTTGAAAGTTACAGAGACAGCCTGACAGAAAAATGAACACTGAATTGTGAATCAGGAGATGCTGTATCTGTTCCTGGCCATCAGCAGACCTTCAAGTCGGGGCCTCAGGTTACTCATCTGTAAAATGAGAAAACTAGAAGGAATGTTTTTTAATGGACTCCTACAAATCTAAAGGGCTTCCCTGACAGCTCAGCTGGTAAAGAATCCACCTGCAATGCTGGAGACCCTGGTTCAATTCCTGGGTCAGGAAGATCTCCTGGAGAAGGGGTAGGCTACCCACTTCTGGAGTATTCTGCCTGCAACGTGGGAGACATGAGTTCGATCACTGGGCTATGAAGATCCCCTGAAGAAGGGAAAGGCTACCCCCTCCAGGATTCTGGCCTGGAGAATTCCAAGGACTGTATAGTCCATGGGGTCGCAAAGAGTCAGACACGACCAAGAGACTTTCACTATGAATCTAAAATTTGAACAACTTACAATTCTGAATTTATGTACAGCTTAATATGTGAAGCTATATGTTTTCATATGTAGAAGTATTTATAGTTTTAATCCAAAAACACTTTGAAGAGCACAATTATTCTGTATACATGTAGAGTATGCACTTTGCATGAGATGCAGATCTCTGATTGCTGAGAAAATTATAGGTATTTTCAAATTAGTGAAATGTATTAGAACCACAGATATTAAATGTCAAAGTAAATATTGCTCTTTTAAATGTTATCTTAATTAAGATTATTTTAAAATAAATATTTTATTTCATTAAAAATGTTTATGATTCTAAGAATGGACAATGTGTGTCTAAATATGTGTCTAAATATGTGTGTCTAATATGTGTCTACATATTTAGAGAAATGGGGTCACTGCCATCAAACAAAACAGAAATCAGAGTGCTGGATGTATATAGAAAGAATCCTGAGGAAGGCGTCACCTGCCTTTCAGAAAGCCTTTCTTAGAGAAGTAAAGGGATGTCCCCCTTCCTGTTTGATGCTGAAGTCCTGCCCTGTGAAAGCACTTAGACCTGGACTTACAAATGGACAGGTGACAGGTGGACACTTTGATCAGTGATTTGTAGTTGGTGTAAGAAGCCCCCTGGAGGAAAGGAAGATGGCTAGGTCTCGGAGACTTTGATCCGTGTCACTCAGCTTTTAAAACCTTTGAGCCACATAAACACAGACTCCTGAGACGGCGATGTAAATGACAACTGCCGTGTTTTCTGAATGTAGTGGTCCTGAGATTATTTGGAGAAAAAGACGGTAGAAGATGGAAATAATCTTACACAGGCAAACTCATTCCGAAGCAAAATGGTTGACTTTTTTGTTGTTGTTGTTGGCTTTCGGCTCCGCTAAGAGGCTGTCTGAGGATATGCTTATTTTTGTTTGAAAAACAGAGATCTACAAATATGCAGCACATGTTCACCTATATCAGGGTGGGGAACACATTAGAAGGAGGCCCCCCACTCCCAGCATCCGAGAAATGCAGCACAATCTGTCACTGATCATGATGTCCTCTCCCAAAGGGCTCACATGCCATTTTAGACCCTTTTCAACACACCATGTCAACTGGACATTTAAACTGACCTGATGGGCCCATGAAATGAATCCACTTTGCATCCCTGACCTAGACTGCTTCTGGGTGAGGTGAGAGGAAGGTGTGTATGATTCTTGAGAATAAGCCTGTGTGGATGATTATGGTGCAGCTGCAGATAAAACAAAGACACCTGAAATACGGAGAAGTCATGACTGGGATGCCCCCTAAGCGGGCACCCTGGGAGTGACTGAAGGTCGTCAGAGTCGACCCCTGGTCTTTCCTGCAGATTCTGCTGAACTTGAGTTTCTTCAGTCCCAGCAGATGCTACCCAGAGCTCTGTGTTCAAGACCTCAAGACCAAGAAAAGCTTGGACCCCACAGTCTAGAATCCAGAGAGGCCTCATAAGATAGCTGATGGCTGAATGAAATGTATATACAATTTATATTATCAATCCTAGTGCACAGATAACTGTGGTCGAAATTAATGTCATCTAAACTACATAAATAAACACAAATATTTACAGTGGCTATCTCTGAGTGATCGGAGAAATGTGGTTCTACAACCCAGAATTCAGTCTACCGGTTCTAGGGATTTACATCAGTAACTCACTTCACTTTCTCAAGCCTGTTTCTTGTCTGTAAATTGGATGCTATAAGAGCTAGAGATGAGGGAGCGTCACAGAGTGAGACAGTATATGTCAAGGCCTGTACTGAACTTCCAGTTCCTTCCCAGAACAAAGAGCTGACCAACAACTCTGAAAACACATGAGGATTATGTTCATTTTTGGTTTTAACCCAGCAAAGATGACCACTCTGTTTTCTTTGGCACCTAAAATTCTGGCCTCATCCCTTCTGAGCAGCACACAAGGACACTATTTGGCCTTTTCTCCGTGTCGACCTGTCTTTCTTCTCACTGCCCCATTCCTTCGTGAGGCATGCTCACCGAGCCAAGTACGTCATGCAATAAGTCTTTTTTCAACTGTGAACACTTAACTCCTCACTGAGCTCGGAGGAGGGAAGGACTAGATCCAGCCTGCAGGGAGAGCCTCTATGAAAGAAAACACAATTTTAAACCTTTTAGCTGTAACATTTATGCAACCTGTATCCAGAGTACAGACTTGAATCTTTAAAGACAGACTTGCTCCCAAACCCTGATGGCGCACATTTGGCCTCTGAATGTGGTCACCTACTGACCCTAGTATTGGAAGAAATACTTGAAACATCAGTGACTTGGATGTGGTCCTACCATGAGGTGCATTACAGACCAGCCCCAGTCCCCTGGATAGATTGTGGCTGGGAACAGAGTATTCCTGGTTCACAGCCAGTGTCCTTGATCTGCATGTTCTGCCATTTGCTTGAGAAAATAATGCTAAGTTGCAAGACAGGGCAACAAAACCACTGGCAGGAGCCGACCAGCTCACAGGGGATGGCCGGGGTAGCTTGGTGGCCCTGAACACTTAAGTGATTTTGTTCCCCATCCAATTTCCTGTGGTACATTAACTTTTACTGATAGCTCAGAGCTTCAGTGACTGGTCTTGATTTTACTAACCTGAAGGACAGAGGAACAAGAGGCACCCACCCAGCTGACGTACAGCAGCAACAACAAGAATAACAACAAAAACCCCAGCACAGAACGTCTCGATCGGTCTCAATGGTTTTTCCCTTGCTACAGTGTTCCTTTAATGAGGCAGTCACAGTTATTGGAGGTTAATCCTGTCTTGGGCCCCTGAAGGGAGGGAGGCTGAAATGACCATTTAGAAATCTGGCCGAGGCTCCCTCCAGCAGACAGACTCCTGGAGACACGGTGAGGCATGTGTGAAATCGCAGGCTGGGATTTATGTCACTGCTTTGGAGACTGGCAGGAGGATTCTTGGCTGTTTCCGTAACACACATATTAAACAGAAGTTGAACCAGGGGCTAGATGGAAAAATCTATGTAATGGAAGACAGAGAGACCAGTTTTATCATTGCTTTGAAGAACTCAACACTTCCAACTAGAATCTACATCTCAGAGTAACTCGGTGTGTTTTTGACTCACGGACACTGAAAATGGTATAGATGTGTTTTTCTTTCTGTGTGGAATGCTATCAGCTTCAGCTTAAAAGAAAATCACATTATTATTAAGAACAAAACAAAACCAGATAAGATTTGCTGAGCACCTATTATAGGCCAGTCATCATTTTTTACACTTCACAGGTCCTGCTTCAATTCATCCTCATAGCAATTTTAGGAAGCATCCCTTAGTATTGTCATTTTGTAGCAAAGGGAGAGTGAGATTCAGAAAGCATCTGTAAATTGTCAAAATCCTCAGCCAGGTAGAGTCAGGGTTAGAATCAAAGTCAAGGTGATAAACAAGAGATTGAATCCAAAACCCAATTCCTAAACTTAATCTCCATCCATACATGCACATGATCCCTATCGTGTTAAAATGCATGGTGCTAATTTTGACATGCCAAGTGAAAGAAACAAGATGCAAGAAGCCATATATCTGCATGACAACACTAATGGAATGTGGGCGTATCTTTTGGAGGCCCCCATGCAACCCACAGTAACTGCTAAATCTGTGATCATTTTTACAAAGGACGCAAAGTATGGGAATTCAATTGCTTTCAGAAAAGGGGACTGCCATCCATCCATCCATCCATCCATCCATTCACAGATATGTACTGAGCATCTACTGTGGTGAAACTGACACGCAGTATAAATAGTAGCATATAAATAATAGTTTAGTATCAATAAATTTTGATAAAAATCTCTACATTAATGAAGTTTACATCTTAAGAGGTGAGGATGGGAGTTACTTCAGATCCCACAATTCCAGCCAAAAGTTTACATATTTGTTAATAATGCTACCATGTGGCTGGGAATTCATTAAAACTTCTTTTGAGGATTAAATGAAAGGTTTACTCATGAAAATTCTACTCATTTAAGCTATTAGTGTTGCCGATGTCAGCCATTAGAACATGTCACCAAATTCATTATGATTTCTCATTCAAGTAAGAATAAAGGGTGTTTACTTGGAGACTATGTACTTATGAGTAAGTGAAAATAGGAGATGTGAATACTTTCATTAAAAAGCAAAAAAAGAAAATTTCAAAGTTACATTACATTAAATTGTTCCCATACCAGTTTCCTTGCTTTGAAAAGAACTATCAATAACTATCACGTTTTATTTGCCGGCTGTTACAACCTTTGACACAGGAGGCCATGGACAATTACTTTAATACAATATTACTCTCCCTTCTCTCAGATCAACAGAATCACAGCAGGATCATGAGTTTCAGGAAACGACACACAAGAGACTGAACGCTAAGGTAATTTCCTTAAAACCAAATCTACAGCAATAGAAAAAGTTTAAAAATTTACCAACGGCAACTGGTCCTCCAAAATGGGTACTACTGATGAAAAGTGAGGTTTTATACATTCCATTTTTAATACTAAAAAAAAAAAAAAAAAAGAAAGAAAGAAAAGCTTTCTCTTCCAACACAAGACCCACTTCCTCCTGGTGAGCTCCCCAAAGGGAGGTACGCTCTTTTCTGGAAGGCATCCCTCTTCTAATTAATTAGAAATTGTGTGAGGCAGGAGAGGGGGCAGGGATGGAAATCAGCAGGGGGTGAAAATATCAAATTCATTCCTGCCTTTTCTACTTCCCGTTCCCGAATCTCAGTCTCAGCTCTCTGTTTGGGGGAAACAAACAGTTGAAATTAGCTGAACTGATTCCAGGCCAGTTCATCCTGCTTATGTGCCAGGCCTCACCTGCTCCATGTCTCAAAGGCACCAGAATGTTATGGGATCCTGTGTCTTTCAGGGGCCACTTCATCAATTACATTTGTGCGATTTATATCTTTGTCCTCCTCTTTTTTCTCCTAATTCCCAAAACTGACCATGCTGATCTGGAGTGGGGGTGGGGTGGGGGAGGGCAAATTCAAACAAAACAGAATTACATTTAAAAAAAATGCAATCCCATCCTTCACAGAGCCATCTCACCTCCCATTTTTTCCACCTTCCTGTCAAGAAGTTACCTCTGTTAACTGTGAGTGTCTATCACTACAATCCCAAATCGCATGATAAATACACATAAAAACATTCAGACACATATGGAACTTTCTTTGAAAACAAAAGTGTAATAATATATGCATTGTCCTTCAATTTGCTTTCTCAATCAACATGATATTATGGGCAGCCATCACATATATGTGCATGTGTATATTTAACCCATAATATACATATTAGATTTATCTCTTTTAATAACTTTTTTTTGCTATGCAGAATATACTAGATATTACCCTATTGATAGGACCTCAGAATTAAAAAGTAGAGATGTTACTTTGCCAACAAAGGTCCGTAGAGTCAAAACTATGGCTTTTCCAGTGGTCATGTATGGATGTGAGAGTTGGACCATAAAGAAGGTTGAGCGCCGAAGAACTGATGCTTTTGAACTGTGGTGTTGGAGAAGACTCTTGAGAGTCCCTTGGCCTGCAAAGGAGATCAAACCAGCCAATCCTAAAGGAGATCAATCCTGAATATTCATTGTGTAACTGGAGGAAAAGGGGCAGGGCACAACTTTTGAAAGAATGACATAGCCCAAGGACACAACATAAACTGATTAGAATCAAATGGGACCAAGATGGCAGACAAGACTAGACTTGATCCTCAATCAGCAAGAGCAATGACACACCCAGGAGTGCCATGACAGTTCCAAGGCACTGTTAAAAGACCAAGCAGGGGGCGGTGCCCAAATCCCGGAAATCTCCACCCCTTCCCAGAAACAGTTGGAATAATCCTCCCACGCATTAGCATATGAAATTACCCAGCCTATAAGAACTAACCACGCCAAGTTTCAGGGCCGCACTTGCCCTCTGAGATGGCCCACACTCTGTCTGTGGACTGTGTTTTGCTCTGAATCTGAATAAATTCATTTCTTACCTATCACTTTGTCTCTCACTGAATTCTTTCTGTGATGAGACATCAAGAACCTGAGCTTTATTAGGCCCTGAAACCAGGTACCATGGATTTTGGCTGGGTGTGAGCCCCAGCCACATGGGTTCAAGTCCCAGTTGGAAGGACTGATGCTATGGCCACCTGATGCAAAGATCCTGATGCTGGGAAAGATTGAAGGAAGGAGGAGGAGGGAATGACAGAGGACGAGATGGCTGAATGGCATCACTGACTCAGTGGACATGAGTTTGAGCAGACTCCAGGATATGGTGAAGGACAGGGAAGCCTGGCATGATGCAGTCCATGGGGTCGCCAAGAGTCAGACATGACTGAGTGACTGAACAACGGAACTCACAGGTTAAAAAATAAACAGTGTGTGTGTGTGTGTGTGTGTGTGTGTGTGTATGCACGCGCGCGTGTGCACACAAGTGTAAAATACTAAAAAACAAAACAAAACCAGTGATTCTTCTCAATGGGAAATTGTGTTTATTTATTAAAATATCTCTGTGTTTTCTGGTTCAGAATGGAATTGCTCAACTTACAAGGTATGTTTAATTTGTATTGAAACTGCCAACTAGCTCTCATTTTGGAATGACCCCAAACAATTTATGTTCCTTTTAATAGTGCATTCTTTTTTTTCCCTGTTAAGGAAAACTTTTTTAGAAAGTCTAGCTATGAGCATGAGTCAAAGTTCTGTTGTAATTTTGCTGCCAGGGAAAGGCCTTGAGCAGATCAATTCAAAGATTCACTCCTGGTGGAGACATTTTCTAGAGAAAAGGAGTGATAAGATAGTCAATGTTAGGCTAGATATGGAAAGAGAAGAATATTCGGTTGAAGGGGCCTAGACTCTTGAGTGACAGACAGTTGGCTAGATGGGTGACTGATTTTTCAGAACAAGTCTTAATCCCATTAGGATTTATCAGAAAATTGCTTAAGCAATTTATCAGGAATGAAGCTGAGAATTACATTATGCAAAAAGGTTCTCTTCCAGACCAGAGTTAGGACAACTTTTCTTTTTCATACCCTTTTGTACTCTCTACACTCACCAACGGGGAGAGGTTATCTGTCTTCTTAACTTTCATCACTGAGTTGTGCGGGGTGGTTTCTCATTGTTTAATTTCCATTTCTGGGAATTAACAGTAAGGTTGAGGATTTTTTCAGGTTTGTCAATTTTCTTCAAGGAATTTCTCCTTCGGTGACTTTGCTCATTTTTCAGGTCGGAGGTTCACGTTATTCTTTTTGATTTGTAAAAACTCTTTGTATATTTGGGGTAAATTATTTAGGGGGGTGTATGTATATGTTTTCCTCTTATTTAATGTCAAAAGAAAATTTGAAAAAAAAATCACTTATAAGCCACTGTCTCACAGTATGTGGAAGAAAATGACTTGATTTCTACTTTACTACAAAGTCAAGTCACAACAGTGATGCCCTGAAGCCTTCACTGTTGCTGCATCTCCTGTAGAGCGTCCAGGCCTGTTGCAAGCTCCTTCACCACGTGGTCACAGCCTCAGTCTTCAATATTATTCTGGACCACTCTGTCCTGGCCCTTTGTGCCCCAACATCAGTTATTTCCAGTGGCCCAGATAGATGGTCTATTTCATCCCTGAGACCTTTCACATGGTAATCCCTCTACAGCAGAGGTCCACAACCTTTTTGGCACCAGGGACTGTTTTCGTGGAAGACAATTTTTCCACAGACTGGGGTGGGGAATAATTTTGGGATGACTCAAGCATCTACTGTGCACTTTATGTCTATTATTATCACATCAGCTCCATCTTGAATCATCAGGCATTAGATTCTGCAGGTTGGGGACCTCTGCTTTATAGCATCTTCCTGGATACTCTCTCCCCTTAATAAGCCCCTATTAGTCTTCCCTCATGGCTCAGCTGGTAAAGAATCCACCCACAATGTGGGAGACCTAGGTTCAATCCCTGGGTTGGGAAGATCCCCTGGAGAAGGGAAAGGCTACCCACTCCAGTATTCTGGCCTGGAGAATTCCATGGACTATACAGTGCATGGGTCGCAAAGAGTCGGACACGACTGGGTGACTTTCATCTCATCTTCTTGTCCTCCCGCTCCTGGAAGAAACCCTCCCTCATTACTCACCTTGCTCCACTAGAGACAAAGTCACTCACTCCCTCTTGGGTAACTTGTAGGCACCTATTTTTCCCCGAGAAAGCTCATTTTATTTGTTTCCGAGTCTGTCATCCATAAAAGATTTTAAGCTCTTTGAGGGTATGGAGTGAATCCTAATTCTTCCCCTACCACCTGAGTTTAATACAGGATCCAACTCATCTGGAGCAGAAGTCCAGTAAATAACTGTCCAGTGAACAGAAATATCCTTTCTGACACACAACTTGAGGGAAGGATTCACAGAGTGGAGAATAGGGGTGTCTGTCTTTCTTCCACCTTCTGCAGACCAACAGAAACACACCCCTCAGTTTGAAAGCGGAGGTGAAGCTGGAAGCGAGCAGAGGCTGTCTTCCCTGTTTGGTTACCCCAGTCTCTCGAATCTGAAGGACTACAGCTCTGCAGGAAATGTTAACGCTAACATCATCGGGATGCTGGGGGGCACTTTATCGTCTGTCGGATTTACAAATCAGAATCGATCTTCATTCAACCAGTTTCGCCCAAGTTTCTGCGAAGTGGATATAGAGAAAGACAGGTGCCTTTCAGATCACCTATGATTAAACTCACTGCATTTGTCTTCAAACAAGAGTGTTTTTTTTTCCCCTGTCCGCAACATATAATTTTAGTCAGCTAACACTAAATTAGACACCCACTCAGATTTATTATGATAAGAACATTCAGTAAGCTAATTTCAAGATGATGACTCCTATAAATTCTTATAATTTATTATTTAGTACTTTGGGTTTTAATCATTAAGTACGTGAAGACTTTGTAGGTCAAACCTGTATTAATGAAGACAGTAATCTATTTTTCAAACTCTGCTCCTTCACCCACCTTTCAAATTGTAAATTAACAGAAATGGATTTAAACACACTTGTAAGAACAAAGACAGTAATTGGGGGTGGGGGGGTACTATCACCCCCAATTGCCTAATTTTCCTAGATCAAGCATCAATCATAATTCTGACTTATTTAAGACACTTCATGCTTTTCTTTCAATGAAATAATGGAGTCTAACTTTGAGAAGGTGTTAGTGCACTAAGAAAATAAAGCCCATCACCCACATTGAAAGTTTCATTAAAAAAACAAAGCTGTTCAAATATTAGCTGGTGCAATTTCATTAGGTGTTAATCTTAACCCAATGCAGCCATTTTTTATTGCTTTTTTGTGAAGGGTTACAGCTTTAGAGAAGCAGAGGCAGGAAGTAAAATATTAAGCAAATAAATATTTTAGAAAGCTACTGATGTTATCTAAACGAGAGTCTTCTTTATCTCCCGAATTCACTGCCAAATTAGAACTTGTTTCCTGATCATTTCAAACATTCAGTGTTAAAAGACCTAAGGGTTTTATTTTGCTGAACAAAGGGATGCGTTTGATAAATTGCAGGTAAACAGTAAATAAAGTTACCTGCATGGTAAGCTTACTCCTTGGAAGGAAAGTATGACCAACCTAGACAGCATATGAAAAAGCAGAGACATTACTTTGCCAACAAAGAAAGGTCCGTCTGGTCAAGGCTATGGTTTTTCCTGTGGTCTTGTATGGATGTGAGAGTTGGACTGTGAAGACAGCTGAGCACCAACAAACTGATGCTTTTGAACTGTGGTGTTGGAGAAGACTCTTAAGAGTCTCTTGGACTGCAAGGAGAGCCAACCAGTCCATCCTAAAGGAGATCAGTCCTGGGTGTTCATTGGAAGGACTGATGCTGAAGCTGAAACTCCAATACTTTGACCACCTCATGCGAAGAGTTGACTCATTGGAAAAGACCCTGATGCTGGGAGGGATTGGGGGCAGGAGAAGAAGTGGACAACAGAGGATGAGATGGCTGGATGGCATCACCGACTCGATGGACATAGGTTTGGGTGAGCTCCGGGAGTTGGTGATGGACAGGGAGGCCTGGCGTGCTGCAATTCATGGGGTCACAATGAATCGGACATGACTGAGTGACTGAACTGAACTGAATGTCTTTTCATTTTCCCTACAATAAAATTAATTTTTATCATGTTCTAATACAATCCCTACTGGTTCAGACGATAAAGAATCTGCCCACAATGCGGGAGACCCAGGTTTGATCCCTGGGTTGGGAAGATCTCCTGGAGAAGGGACAGCTACCCACACCTGTCTGTTTGCCTATAGAACTTCATAGACAGAGGAGTCTGGTGGGCTACAGTCCATGGGGTGGCAAAGACATGGACACAACTGAGTGACTCACAATTTCATTTCAACTTCCAGTAAAAGCTCATCATAAGCAACTTGAAAAACAGAGTAGAAAGAAGAACAATGTTCCCCGTGAGACTTTTAATTGAAAAATAAGTATCAGAACACAAAATGAAATAAGCCTTCAACAGAGTCACTACTAAGTAAAAACAATCGTGCATATGCTGAGAAAAATGTAGGTTATACAGCAAAGTGATAACAGTGCTTATCTTTAGGAGACAGTACAACAGACAATTATATTTTTCATTTCCTTTGCTCATTTTTAAGTCTAATATTCAGGAAAAGGTTCAGAAATAAAGAGGCATATGTCTGCATCTATAATGTTGAAAGCATTGTAAATTACATCAGCGTCCAAATCTCCATGTGATAGAGACACCATTTGACCTGAAGACTTACAGGTGAGGGGGGTTCCACTGATTCATTACACCAAGGACTGCTCATGCCATCTCTGGGTTCAGTGGAAACCTCCCTGGGATATACATATATGCTTACAAGCTGGTCTTCAAAACAGGAAGCCAGCTATATGCATTTATACCATGCTTTCAGAGTGCATGCTAAATTATTTTAGAAGTCTGTTTCCTCCTCTTTTATCCACCCCGGGAAGGCTGAAGTATTTCAAGTTTTTAAATAAAATCCTTGATGAGAAGAACACACAAGATTCTACCTCACACTTGGAAGGATTCACAAGTGATGGAGACCAATGAGGGGGTTTTAGCGAACTGGGTTATAGGAAGTTTACTAAAACTTGATTTCTCGATTTTACGTGTTATTAGCTAAGTAAATAAGAATAATGAGAATAGTAAAAATAATACCTACTATGTAGTATGAGTTTGCCATAGCTATATGGAACACTGAATTAATAAACCTCTTACAAATATGAAGTCCCCACACTAACTAAATGAATGACTCCTATTTTACAGATGAGAAAACTGAGTTATAACATCACTAATGATCTGCATGTGACCTCAGGTCAGTCAGTGCTTGGTAGAGCTGAGATATAAATTGTACTATCTGACTCATCTCCAAGATGCCTTTTAATCATCAGGAGAAAGAAGCCTGCCGCCAACAACCTTTTGAGAAAGTGATAGATGCGGGGGGAAAACAGACTGATGAACTTCTAAAAGTTTCCGTCCAAAAATGTGTAACTGTTAAAATCACAAAATAGCTAAAAACATTTAGTTACTTTGAACCATTCAACTCTTGGATTATTTATCCTGTAGGCAGGCTCTGTACTAACAATGATGAGTAACATATCACATCCAAATTTAGCACATTCTAAATGACAATAAGAACTTTGTATCTCATACACAGTTTTGGTGGGTCAAGCATTTAGGGGCAGCATAGCTGGATGGTTTATAGCACCCTCACCATGGCAGGCAAGCTGGTTCTGGCTGTTGGCTGGAGGCTTGAGTCCTTCATCATGTGGGACTCGCCACAGGACTGCTTGGGCATCCTTACCACATGGCGTCTAACTCCCCCCCACCCCCAGAGTGAATGATCCCAGAGAACGCGAGGCCGAAGTGTCAGTGTCTTTTGTCCCTGAGCCTCAACAGTCATGTTCATGTTCCCTTGTCAGTCCTATTCAGAGTAGGAGGGAACTACAGAAAGTGCAAGAAATCCAGAAAGCCGAGTCTTTAGGGGCCACCTTGGAGGCTGGCCATCACAGGATCTCTTCCCTCCCTGATCTGGATGGCCCTGGGACTAGAAAGTATGTAAGGCAGCACTCTGACATTTGAGCAATGAAATGAATTCCAAGTGGGTCAGATGGGAGAATGAAAAGTCACCCTAAGAAACAAAAGGGTACCTCACTTGAGTTACCCTGGATTGCAGGACCAGCGGTCCATGGGATTAGAAAAGTGTTGTGTTTTAAAGAGCTAGGGGAGGGGTGAAGTTCACTACCAGTTTCTATGTGTCTGTGTCTGTGTATATAAAATACCAGACAGGGAACAACAAAAAAGGAAAAAAAGAAAAAAAAGGGAGGAGGAGGAGAAGTGGACTCCATTAGAGGCTCTAAAAGAGGCTGTACTGATGATGATGAAGAGTGTAACATTATTTTATAAAATGCAGGATGAAGAAAAAGAACTCCAATATTTAAAAATTAATATACCATGTGTGAGAATACACCAAAAAATTAAATTCGACATGAAAATTTTTGAACACTTCATCTATACACTCTAAAATTTATAAATTGGGCAAAGAGTTAGAGAGTATCTCATCAGGAGAATGAACAAACACTTTGCACTTGGGTCATCAGGTATTTTGAGACTCACTGGGTCAGTAAATATGTATGAAGCACTTCTCTGTGCCTGGCACTGTTCCAGGTCAGTGGACAAATTAATGAATAAGACAGACAAGGTGCCCCAAGTCCTAGTGTGGGAGATGGGTCATGAAGAAACACAAGTGTGCCCTTATCAAAGTATCAAGCTTGTTATTTTTTGGAGCAACCAAACTTTTGAGTCATCCAGGCAACTGACCTTTGCTTCAATTACTTGCCCATCAAGTAACTAACACTTTTATTTGGCCCCAACCAATCAGGAAACACTGTTCTTTCTGCTCAAATTCATAAGAGCATTTCAAACTATGTTATAATTACAGTCCTCTTTGAAAATGATTGTTTTGGTACTTGGTCTATAGATCAGTCTCAATGAGTTTGATTACTGTGAGTCTGCAGCAAGATCAGCTCTTTCTGGGTTGACAAAATCTAATTTCAGAGTCAGCAAACTTGAAGACAAGATTCATACTGCTAATGGACTCACCAAGGTAAATGCCACCTGGGAAGCTTCTAGAAAGTCATCCATCTGGTTTTCATTGTTCACACTTGCCCACTTCTCTCAAAAGATAACTGACATTTTATACATTAAAAAAAAAAAAAAAAAAAATTGCCTCCAGGAACCATGAAGAAAATACTACACAGACAAAACCAGGACACTAAGAGAGACGTTCATGTTCTGATTCCTTATTCATGGTTGATATTCATAATTGATCACATAAATCTTCTGGATTGAGCCAACACGGCTTCTGAGTCCTGCTCATATGTTACCACATAAGGATACTAATAGCTGATCTGTGTTCGGACATGGGGAGGCTCAAAGACCTAAGATATCAGTATCTGTTTGTCCCAACTGGGTTCTTCTGCAAATTGAGCCCTGAGTTCGTACACTTTGGGTTCATAGGCACTGATATTAGAGGCACAGAGACACCCTGAGTAACGCATCGGATTTCAACAGTTGTGAATGTGAAGGTGATAGACTTTGATTAATAAGAGGTAAGGGTGGGACTCTTAGGAATCCTGAGTAATGGAAGGGAAGGGAATAAACAGCTTTATATACCAGAGTTTCATTTCAACATCATTTTAATAGTGAGGAACTATAGTTGACTCATTGGAAAAGACCCTGATGCTGGGAGGGATTGGGGGCAGGAGGAGAAGGGGACGACACAGGATGAGATGGCTGGATGGCATCACCGACTCGATGGGCATGAGTTTGAGTAAACTCCGGGAGTTGGTGATGGACAGGGAGGCCGGTGTGCTGTGATTCATGGGGTTGCAAAGAGTCGGACATGACTGAGCGACTGAACTGAACTAAACTGAACTGATAGATAATGTATTATATTCCCAATAATTGAAGAGTGGATAAGCTATAAGAACTTTCACTTAATAGTTTTTTATCTAGCTGATGTTTGGCATTAATAAAGACTGTGTTATGATAGGTGAGTGTACTTCTGCTATAATGTTAATTGAGAAACTCAGGACATAGCATCAGATATAATACAGTACAAGTAATGATATTTAAAAAAAATAATAAACCCAGTTATAGAGGGGTAAATTTGAGTGGGATCAACCAAACATTGGCAGTGGTTGCTATCTAAATGATGACACATTAGCTAAGTATTATTATTTTTTTCTCTTCCATTTTTTTCCCCCTAGTCACTCACTTCCTGTTTGGTATTTTATACACACAAATACAGAGGAACTGGTAGTGAAAACTGCAGAGTAAAAGTCAAGTTCCCTACCTTCTGTGAGGTCTCTAACATTTTGGTAGGAAAAAAGCAAACTTCCTCCTTTGTTCACTGCATCAAGATTAAAGATCTAGTCTGGTGAGAAAAACAAGCATACTGGGTTTCGTCATGAAGTTTGTCAAGGAAGGCCTTTCTCAAAATATGGCTGTGGTTTTTTTTTTTTTTTTTTTGACAATTTCGTGTGATTTCACAGTTCTTAAGAATGGGTGAATCGGAGGTCACTGCAAACCTTTTTTGTACCTTTTGCAAATCTCAATGGACCATTGCTCCTGGCGGGAAAAAAGGTCTGCAGTGATGCCTGACTGCGCGGGCAGAAGGGTGGCGGGGCTGGGAGAGCTGCTTAACTTAACGATGAATTGCTAAATGGCTTCTGCTTCCTAGGGGACACCACGTGGACTCCGGCAGCTGTGCTCAGGGAACCGACCTTCCCCGGTGGCCACGCCCACTCCAACATGGCGCCCACGCGTCCTACTGCAGCTCAAGGGGAGGCTGCCTTTGCCAGTTACTTCCGGGTCTGCACCTTCACTGCTAAATGGAAAATGCGACCATGGCTAGCAGAAAGAGAAGTATGCTAACTTGTCTGCAAGGGTTAAAGTATGTGCTAGATAGATGCATCGGGTCATTAAGGAAATAGAGGAGAGGAAGGTACAGGCCTCTTTGTCCAACTCCCATCTATTTTGAGAGCCTCCTCTCTCAGACTGAGAGCTGGTGATCCAACCTCATCACTACTTTTATTGGTAGGAGGAGAGCAGACCCATCAAGCCTTCGCTTTCTGCTTCGGGGTCAGCCCTAGGCAAATCTGTTAATTAGGCTAAATCTGGCCTGCTTAGATACTCTCCTGCTTTCCTGCTCTGTACCTTCTCCCCTCTCTCCACCAGGACGGCTCCCCATACCCTCAGGCGACCCCAGATTAAGAACTTTCCGTTCCAGGGGTGTTTATAGGGCTCACTCCACCAAGAGTCCTGCATCTACTGAGCTCTGTCTCGGCCTTGGTGTGAGCTGATGAATACAGTCTTCCACGCCCACAGGGATTCATTCTCAAGGCACTCATCCAGACCAAAGGACTGCTTCTGACTGTTAGCAAATGCAGTCCCTTTAGTCAGATTGGCTGGGAAGGTATTTGGGGCAAAGAAAACTTAAACCTTTTCTCAAAAATAACACTAATAACTAAAGTGTTAGTTGCTTAGTCATGTCTGACTCTCTGCAACCCCATGGACTGTAGCCCGCCAGGCTCCTCCGTCCATGGAATTCTCCAGGCAAGAATACTGGAGTGGGTTTCATTCCCTTCTTCAGGGAATATTCCCAGTCCAGAGATCGAACCTGGGTCTCTTGCATTGTCAGGTGGATTCTTTATCATCTGAGCCACCAGGGAAGCCCATGGATAACTAAAAGAAGCGCTTATTCAGAAGTCAAACTGTACATGGGATACTGTGCTTCTTGCCTTCCATACACTATCTCAAAGTCTTCTGTCTTCACTAGCATTTGCTATATAACAAGCCACTGCAAAATGCAGTGGGTAAAACAGCAACCACTTTTTATACAAAGACCAAGCTTGTCTGCATGAGCTGAGTTCTTTCTCCGGTGTGAACTGTCTAGACTGATCTCTGCTGGGCTCACTCTTGTGTCTGGAGTCATGTGTTGGCTTAGCCAGTGGCTGGGAGACTCTAGAATGGCCTCACTCACAGGACCGGAGGTTGGCAGGCTGTCTACTAGGGCAACAGGTTTCCCTTCACATGCCTCTCACGCTCCAGCAGCCCAGCTCAGGCTGTTCCAGTGGTGGTCTCGGGGACCTAGGCAATGAGAGAGCAAATCCCGGTATCTAAGTGCTTTTCATGTCTGTGCTTATATTATCTTTGCTAAGGTCCCATTGGTTAATGCAAGTCACTTGGTCAACCTGATTTAAGTGGTGGACAGCTAGATGCCACCTCTTGAGGATGAACAATATCTTATAGGGTGGGTGTGGATGCAGTGAAGGGAAAAATATTCATCTTTCTTAAAAAAAATAATCTACTATCTTTGCAATCTACCCTACCTTCCCTGAACCCTAAATTGTGGCTGCTACTATTTCCATGTTATAGAAGAACAAAATGAGACTTCAAATGGTTAAATAATATCCTCAAGAAAAGTGAGATGGTGTTTGATTGGAATCAAGTATGAACTCATTTTTTAAAATATGTATTTCATATGGATTAGAATCAGGATTGTGCTGGATATGAATTGGGTATGAACTCATATTTAATTATGCATGCATGCATGCATGCTAAGTCACTTCAGTCGTGTCTGACTCTGTGCGACCCTGTGGATAGCAGCCCACCAGGCTCCTCTGCCCACGGGATTCTCCAGGCAAGAATACTAGAGTGGGTTGCCATTTCCCTCTCCAATTTAATCGCTAAGTCACGTCTAGCTCTTTGGAACCCCATGGACCATAGCCCACCATGCCCCTCTGTCCATGGGATTTCCTAGGCAAGAATACCAGAGTGGACTGCCACTTCCTTCTCCCATATTTAACTATATATACATATACTTATAAACATACAATTTGGTTAAATATAAATACCTTAAGATATATAACATACACCCACACAGATAGAGTAATAATAAAGATATACCTGTAGGCATGAGTTAGTATACCTACATGTATTAATACTTCCAGACTCTGCACACTATGAGGTCCTAAAAGCAATGATACCCAGGTAGTAATGAACACACCTAGCATGCAGATCTTGGTTTCTAAATACCATTCTCTAACAAACGGAACCAGGGTTCCCTGGAAAAGGAATTAACTCCAAGAATGGGGCAGAGAAATACAAGATGACAGGGAGTCTCTCATGGTGTCAGAAAGTAAGGAAGTGCTCAAAAAGCGATGGGGCGTGTTGAAAGGGTTCAGACGCCAGCCTGGAAGAGCTCTCATTGGCCAGAGCTGGGTCAGTCTGAGCTCCACACTGCATGACAGCACTATTATATATAACCTATGAAGCAGAGTAAATATCTGTGTCCATGCTGATATGGATGGAAAAATGATTAAGGAAATAAATGAAGAACGGATAGCCTTCCATAGAGAGAAATTCTGATAAATAAACGTAGAAGGAAAACAAACTTAGGCTAGCAAAAGGGAAAGGGCGGTAGGGATAAATCAGGAGTTTGGGACTAACATATACACACTACTATACATAAAACATAACTGACAGAGACCTACTATGTAAGCACAGGGAGCTCTACTCAATATTTTTGCAATCACCTAAAAGGGAAAAAAAAATTGAAAAAAGATACATGCATATATAACTGAATCACCTTGCTATACACCTGAAACAGTGTAAATCAATTACATTTCAATAAAAAAAAAAGTGTAGATGACATGAGGGAAATAGAAAGTTATCAGAACAACTTGTTTCAGACAAGATCTACAGATAGATGCTAAAATTAGTGAATGAAAATTTCAAGAGAAATAGTCTTAAAGTAACTCCCTCAAGATATGTACTAATTACAAGGGGGAAAAAAGTAACTTTCAGTGCATATATTCAGAAGACAACATGTTAGCCAAGAGATCAAGCTGAACGCCACCAGTAATAAGACATTTTGATGCCATGTACCATTCAATATGATGGGCTGAGCCAGGGCAAACCACGTGTGGGTATTCTTGCCCAAAATACAAAACCTCATTCTAATTAGGATAAAACATCAAACAAATCTAAACTGAGGACATTCTACAAAAATAATTCACCCTCTTCAAATGTGTCAAGGTCATTTAAGAAATAATAATATTAATCAAGACCAAGAAACTAGCACAGATCAGAGGAAGCTGGTAAGACAAGACAATAAGTGGCAGAGTGGTACCCAGGGTGAATCCGGAAATAGTGAGGGAACCTGAGTAGAAACACCAGCGAAATGCAAATTAAGTGTTAGTTGAGTTAATAGCATTCCACCAATGTGAATTTCTAAGACTGGGAAAAACACATCATGTTAGTATCAGGGAAGGTGGAGAACTGCACAAAGAGTTCATGGGCGCTCTGCATTATTTTTGTGACTTTCCTGTAAGGAGAAATTGATTTCAAAACAAACAAACAAAAGAAAAAGTGAAAACTCAAAACTTCCCCAAGGTCACAGCTCCTTCCTTACGGCTCCCTGAACTCAAATCCAGTTTTGTCTGATTCCAAAGTCTATGTTTTTTCCCCTCTGCCACACTTCCGCATCCAACCCTGCACAGCCTGCTGTCTCAGAATTGGTTGAGACTGGACGAGGACGGCACTTCCAAATGAATCATTCGATGGGAAAAACTGGCGGCACAGTGAGGCACAAACCGACTTACTTTAAATGGGGAAAGCGAGGCAGAGGCTCATTAAAATGTGCATAGGGAGTATCCGCTCTCAGTGCCAGCTTATGATGTGGCTTCTTGGTTCCCCGTAACTCAGTTAAATTAGTACAAGATTACACATCTCAACCTGCAACCACACTGTCACTTAAAATGAGTGTCTGGACGGCCATCCTTCTGGGAACATTAGTTACCTTGTCCATTGCTTACTTAATCACAGCTTGGAGTTTTTTTTTTTTTTTTTTTTTTTTTGCCTTGTGGAGGCTGGCTATAAATCATGGGCTACAACACGGCAAAGTCACACTTAGCAAATTATATGGCATGGGAGAACCCTTGCTTTGGGGCAAAAAATTATATATTTCTTTAAATGTATGTTTTAGCAAATATTATACTGAGCCTATAAGACAAAACCTGTGAGCACATTTTATGGCCTGTAGGACATATTTGACAACTGACTCAAATCTCTGACCCGTTCATAAATGCGGGGTGGGTGGGAGAGTCCTATTTGAATTCATGTCGGCAAGGCCCACGGTCAGTGAATTTCTACTTGCAGACCAATATGATGAAAGGCTAGAAATCCTGTCGGTGATCGCACGTGATGCAGTAAATAAACTAGCCACTGTCTTAAATTTCATTTTGAGCAGCAGTCATAGACTAATAGATACTGTTTTCTCACTGTTATGAATGAGCTCCTTTATTGTTATTTTTTAAAATAAGTCCAATAAAGTACCCTGGGACTGGATAAGCATGACAGCCAGATAAGAAGAAAGCGCCTGCTGCAGGGTTATTAACTAGGAGACGAGCACCCTTTGGAATGAAGGTTTTCCGCCTGCCTGTTGTCTGCTGGGCCGGAAGGCTCCTCAAGGAAGTCAGGGCTCAGTGCCTCGGTGGGCCAGCCTCTGCTGTCGTGAAGGCCGAATACCCTGCGCAGCCAGCCACGGCCGGCTCTGACCTCGTGGCGGACGGTGCCGGGGGTGGGCTGGAGCGGGGTCACTGGAGCTCACAGCGGAGATGCTCTGAGCCGGGGCTGCAGCCCACTCCCGCCCGCGTCATAAAGAAGGAGCTCAGGCAAGTGGGAGGGCCCTGTGGTTCCGGGATGTTATCTTGTCAGGCAGCCAGTTGCCCTGCTGAAGAGTCGGTGAGATCTTGCTTTAAAAACGTATGTTTTAATTTGAGGATATTAATTACGTGGGGATGATTGGACTCCATGATTTATAACCCCGCCAGAATCCCGCGGCCTCGCCCTCCATATGGGCCTCTGCCATTTTCCCTTTTGTATACCTATCATTTCCCATTGTTTATCTTCTCTGATTGATGCTCCAGCTCGGGATGTTTTCTATTATGAGATTCATAATTATCACTGGTAATAGAGAAGGCTTCCCCATTATCTTTGGCGAGGCTGCCCAAATTATTCACTGTAGCCCACTGGTACCACACCGCAGGAAAATAAGAATTTATTTCTCATCCCAGGCATATGGTAGATAAGAGGATGTATTTATTTCTCCATGTTTCAAAAGGATTAAGCTTGGAAAAAATAAATATCACTTAGGCTGTCAGTAAGCAGAACTTTATGGGTCTGGGTTTAGAGGGCCTCTCTTGGGCTGGGAATAGCAAATCTAAACTCAGGTTTTAAAGAAGAAGAGGGAGAGGCTAAGGAGGCAGAGCATCAATTATAGTTTTCCTTGGCTAAATAAATGAATGTTATATATTTTCAATCACTATATCGGTCTACAGGGCACCCAGGACCACCCTAGACCCCCACATGAAGTTAAATAACGCAGCAGGCTTATTTATAAAAATGTTACTGAATTCCAACAGTCCTTGACCCCTGGCTATTCCGAGAGCACGCTGAATACATCATCTGGGTTTTGCCTAATTACACATAATTAGGAAACGTAATTATGCTTTTCAATGCTGCTCTGCCACTAGGAGCTGAGTGGACAGCTGAAAAACATGAGCAAGGATTCAGTGCTTCAGAGAAAACAAATTAAAAATATGAGCCAACCTCTAAAAATAGGGAGTGCACCGAAGATTAGTAAATCAAACTTATAAAAACATAATAAAAAAATTGCTCTTGGCTCTGGCTAAATATTTGATGCAACAGTGATGCTGGCTGCCTTTGTATTGGGGACTTAACTTAATGATGTATCATTTGCATCTGTGCTGAGCCAGGGAGAGGGGATAAGTTACTTCACTCCTCGATTGTTTTGATTTGCTAACTTTCTCGCTCGTATATGCCTTTTCATTTTTACTTCCTCCTTTAGACTGTATTCCCCGCTTGAGTTGAGCAAGGGACTCCCAATTAACCCATAGCAGAGAACCACATTTCGTTCATGGGTTTGCTGCATGCAAAGGTTGCTAATGTCCAAAAGCACCAGCAAGTCTCAGCCCCTGAGCTGGGCGTTCTCTAGTGAGCAATGGAGGAAAGAGCCCTTGGCTTTCCAAATCTACCAAGCAACACAGACTAAAGGCACAAGTTCATGAAAGGCATGGAACTGTGAACCTTCTACACTCCAATTTTAGCTTCTGTTGAATTTCCCTCTACTGTTATGGTAGCTGACAGTCATAAAGGGACACACTCCATTAATGCACTATTTATGGAAACTTTTCTAGGGTGCCAAAAAAAATGAAAAAGAGGAATGAGTGCCAAAAGCAAAGGCTCCCACATGAGTGCAGAGCGGTAGGATTTTGTTCCTTACAGCTACAGTGAAACAGCCAGCCCTGTTAAAAACTGCCTCTCCAATCACCAGCCCCATGAAAGAAGTGGCGTGTGTAGGGTGGAGGGGGGGGGGGGTGGGGTGTATTTTTATATATTAGGTTTCTGCTTATTTCTTTCTTGTGGCGTGAAAACTTTCTTTTAAGCCTGTCTTCATACCATCTTGTTTTTGACATGCATCTTTTCCAATCATCTTAGATCCTATAACACCCACTTCCAGCTCTGCCTTCTTTCTCCTCCTCAATTCCTGATTGACTGAACCCATTTAGAGTCAACTCCCCTTGGATTATGTTACGAGACACACCTCTGCTCACTCTGATCCCATATTAAGACACGCTTCTCCTGGTCACCTCAAAGGGCAGATGCCAATGACACCTCAACTTTCTAATGTGTGACTTTAGCCTGTCTTCTCCCCAAGAGAAGACCTGGGCCCCTACACGTCTGCAGGCCCTGTTTGGTGGTGAATTAGATTAGTTCCACTGAAGCCCAGCAATCCAAGACCCTCCTTTCCTGGTTGAGGTCCTGAAGTGAAATTCATGAATAACATAACCTACCCTCCCCCCACACAATTAACATGAAAATTCTTATGATACCCTCACTTTAAAGAAGAAGGCTAAGTCATCATCCCTCTTCATTACAACCACGCCACATGGCCAGGCACTCCTGTACACCAGCTGGTTGGCAGACTCGAATCAGTCAACCAAAGACGTGCTTGAGTCCTCACTGTGTTATACCTTACACCTCCTCTCACTTAACCCACACTAGGGTTTCTCTTTAAAATGAGAACAAAATGAGAAAAGTATGGCCCAGGGCGGTTCATGGTTTCACAAAGTGTCAGGCAGTTAGGAACAGAACAGTCCAGATTAGCAATGGTAATTATTCTGCGGGCTTCCCTGGTGGCTCAGATGGCAAAGCATCTGCCTGCAATGCTGGAGACCCGAGTTCGATATTAACAAAATATTCCATGAGTGCACAGTGGGAGTCAGCTGTGAGGCACTGTAGACAATGGGATCCCATGATGACAACGATTTAACTCATTCACAAATCTGTGTATTTGCAAAGCAAGTCCACATGTGTCAGCTCGTTTAAACTTCCAAATGCCTAGGAACTTACTAACTCGGCTGAAAGAGGAAGAAACTGAGGCTCAGGAAGGAGGAGTGAAGGGACTTGCCCTGGCCACCCAGCTAATAAGTAAGTGGTAACAATAGAAAGGAAACTATGGGAGGTTTTTTTTTTTTTTTGCTTGCATCTGCCTCTAGGCTTAGCTAGTGCCTGGAGTTGGGAAGTCATGGAAAAGACACCTGGGGGGAGAGCTGGTAATTGGGAGCTGGGGCTTTCAAGACATCCCCCCACCTCTTCCTTATCTCTGTTTGATTGTCCCCAACCACACACGTCACTTGGCAGTAACATCGACCAGGGATGGAGGTGACATAGCAGATGGCCAGCCCCCCTCAAACCTAATCTTATTCTGCTGGCCTTACCCCAATAACTGTGGGAACCCAGGGAAACTAAAATGGGAAAATAAGCACGTACTAACAGCCTGGGGTGGAACTCAGTTAATACCTGTTAGCACCGGGAGGCGGGCTGGGGAGGTGGCTGCAGCTCTGCACGTGATATGAGCCCATTTCTTACCCACAGCCCCTCGGCTTCGGTGATGGGCACCTTCATGCTGCCTTTTCACCAAAGCCATGCCAGACCAGGAGTGTTAAACACAGCCTCCAGACAGAAAGAGGAAGAAGCCAAGAGAAAGAGGAGGAGGGATCAGAGGTGAATTTTTTCCCAAATGTTCCACCACTTTTTTTTTTTTTTGAGAAAGATTCTTTTTTTTTTAATATATACATATATATTTGTTTGTTTATTTTTGGCTGTGTTGGGTCTTCACTGCTGCGCGGGCTTCTCTCTAGTTGCGGTGAGCGGAGGCTACTTTCCATGTGATGCGCAGGCTCCTCGCTGCGGTGGTTACTTGTGTTGCTGGGCGCCAGCTCCAGGCCGCGCAGGCTCAGCAGCAGGGCTCCCGGGTTCTGGAGCCCAGGCTGAGTAGCTGTGGTGCATGGGCTAAGTTGCTCTGTGGCACGTGGGGTCTTCATGGACCAGGGATCAAACCCACGCATCCTGCACTGGCAGAAGGATTCCTGACCACTGAGCCACCGGGGAAGCTCCCGCCACTTTTTTATGTCAAACTTTTAGTTTTTCTCGAGAGAGCCATGACAGAATGAGTTTGTACCATATCACAACCAAGAAACTGATGTGACGATGGTCAAGGTACCAACCGCTGTCATCCCCACCATGATCCTTCACGTGGCCCTTGATCAATCAGCCACCCCCGCTGCCCTCTGACCCCTGCAGTCACTAATCTGCTCTCCATTTCCGTAACTCTGTTGTTTCAAGATTGTTATGTAAATGGAATCATGCAGCGCATAACCTTTCAGGATTCTTTTTTTTTTTTAATTCCCATTCTTCTGTGGTTCTTTTGCAGTCAAACAAAGTATTCTGTGTCTGTGTGTGTGTGCAAGGCATCACCATTTTAAAACTCAACTGTGGGACCTCACTGGCGGTCCAGTGGTCAAGCATCCAGCTATGATCCCTGCTCGGGGAACAAGGATCCCACAAGCTGTGGAGCACCTAAGTACATGCACCACAACTAGAGGACCCGTGAGCAGCAGTGAGGATCTCAGGTGCCGTGACCAAGACCTGCCACAGCCAAATAAGTAAATAAAAAATAAAAAGACTCAACTGCCTCTTGCGGTGTCTCAGCAATTCAGTATCTGGGAACTGTCAGCGTGTCCACTTTTCCTGAGACGTGATCCTCGACCCTCTGGCGTTCGGTGTTTCTGTCCTGAGTTTAATGTCCCTGGGCTGCTGGCATGCCGTGAGAACTAGCTGCCCCCCTTCGTTTGACACCTGGCTTGGCCTCCTGCAGATGACCGCCGTGTAGCCCTGCTCTCTGGCTTTCTCTCCCCACCACGAGAACGCCTGTCCAGAGTAAAGCCCCACAGAGTTAGACAAGGAGGCGCCCAAGCCACCAGCTTTCCCACAGCCTGTGATGCAGACAGAAAAGACTGTGGCCAAAACAGGGCTTCTGCCTTCTTGTTTGGTAGGGTGCTCTAGAAACCAGGGTGAGGTGGCGTAAAAAGACCTCTGGAGCCTCAGGAAGTGAGTTCTCCCAACTCACAGTGTCTGTGCCCTTGAGCAGGGTCTGAGACTCAGTTTCTTCAACTACATGCCTTTATGGATTTTATTTCTACAGAGTGATTATGGAAATTAACTAAATTAAAGGTAACTCCCAAACCACCACGTCCATACATATGTGACATGCCCAAGTCCACGAGACCTATGGCTGTTGTCACTGCAAATACACTCGATCTTAGCCCAAAGGCCAAGAAGCGATGGTATTATTGCAAGTGAATCAAAGTGATACATATAAATTCACCTTGGGAAATTCACTTTGGTTTCAAATCACTTTCTCTCTCTCTCCATCTCAGTATATAATATAAAATACTTGCTTCCCCCAAGAAATGGTTTCTAGGCAGGACCCATGCGGACACCTCACTAAGCGGTCTGTATTAAATATCCAATCTTGCATTGCTGGGGGAAAAAAAAAAGTGTCTCAGTCCCAAGAAGTGTTCAGTCTTTGAGTGATGTCAGAGGCCTCTGAACAAGCCTTATAAACGACATTCATATTTGTCCATTTCTGACTTAAATTGCTTTTGGTTCAACCGCTGCCATGAATTGCCTTGATGCGGTATCATCCAGGATGACAGAAAACACAGAGGAAGCGGCAAGTTGCTGGCGAGGATTAGGAAATAAAGGAGTCACTGCCTCGTCCAGTTCTCCAAGGGTTGGAAGCAAGGAAAATGAAACTTGCCTTGAAAGGTAATCTCCATGAACCGTGATAAGAGCAGCTGACATTTTACACAGCGCAAGCTTCTAGTTCAGCCTGGCCGTTCCAATAAAAGCCATCTACATACAGCTCACTGTTGCTGTTTTTTAAATGTTTCTACATGTTGCTTTGTCTTCTCCTCCTCTCTCCCTCCCTAAGCAGCAAAGAACAATCTGTGGTTCTGGACCTTCTCCTTAATTTGATCTGGGCTCTGGTTTCCAAAGCACTGGATGAAGGAGCTTCTACATTTGAAGAATAACCTCCATTTCTCTCTTCTACTCTACTTCCCCATCCATCTTTCATCTCTTTCTGCTAACCTCTGACTCTGGTTAAAAAGAAAAAAAAATGTTCTTGGCAAAGGTCCATCTACTGCCTGGCTCCCTCAGCTAAGAAATTCTATTTCATCTCAGTCCTGTGATTAGGAATCCAAACCACAGGGGCTTTGGAGGCAGAGCATAATTAAGTTGGTCTGAATTTAAATACAAGATCTTGGGTTCCAGCCTCATCTCTGCCACTCACCAGCTGCTACGCATGCCCGCGACTCACCTTCTGCACCAGGCAAGCGGTCTAACGCCATCCACCCGGAGGGTCCTTGTGAGGATTAAACGAGGTGCTGCCTGCACAGGGCTCATGGTGCTCACTCCCTGTCTTTCAATCTGCAGGCATGACTACAAGCCAGGAACAGAGGTGTCTGAAGACACTGAGGTGGGACCCCTCCTTCCCAGAGTCAAGGACGCGCCCAGCCAGAGCTCGTCCAGGCGGGTCCATGCGCACTGTGTTGCTCTATCATTAGCTGCTCAGTTGTGTTGGACCCTCTGTGACCCCAGGGACTGTAGCCCACCAGACTCCTCTGTCCATGGGATTCTCCAGGCCAGAATACTGGAGTGGGTTGCCATGCTCTTCTCCAGGGAATCTTCCCAACTCAGGGATCAAACCCACGTCTCCTGCACTGCAGGCGGACTCTTTCCCACTGAGCCAGCAGGAAGTCCCTGCGTACAGGGCCCTGGTGCAACTGGGAAACAGGAGAATTCAGCCCCATGGCAGCGGCTGTCCAAGTTGCAAAGAAAGACCCCTCTCTCCGGCTAGGGCCGGGGGCTTTTTCACATCCATGGAAATGCGATGCTTGCTCCAGTGTTCGCCCTCTGTCAGGGGTCCTCACACAGACACACCCACCCAGCCCCACAGGAGGGTCTTTCCAAGGGCCCTCGAGAAGGGAGAATCAACCCAGGTGCGAAGCAAACGCCCACGGTCCACTGCCATTCCTGCTTCTGTGCAGGGAAGGGGCCTGTGATATAGACCGCTTCATTTTCATGTGTGCATACAAGGTCACTTTCCCAACCAATCAATAGAGCAATCTGAATACACAATTTTCATGTCACGGTGCATTCTGGAATTGAAATACACGGGAGGGAACAAGGACAGTGAGGCTTTGAAGAAGTCTGCTTCAGTAGGTGCATCATTTTACACTGTCTTTTAATTCATCTCAAATATATCTGACGATACATTCGAGATCCCTGCCTTTGTGGAAAGTCAGAAACAAAAAACAAAGTACTCTGAATGAGTTAAGGTTCGAATTTGGCCTCTTTTCTTACTAAACAAGGTCCAACAGATTTTTCTAAGTGTCTCCTAGCAATATTTTGGCAATAGTTGTTTTTTTTTTCCCCTCCATGTTAGTTTCTTCTAGTCCAGTTTGTCTAACTCTTCAAGACATAAGGCTAGTGAAGGATGAGTTCTCCAACTACTGTGTGCATTCAGACAAGTCACTTAACGCCCCTGTTTCTTCCTCTGTGAAATGCAGTTATAATAAGTGGTCTAGCCCATAGGGCTACCATAAGGTCCAAAGCTGCTCTGTGTATGAAAAACTGTTAATATTTTTAAGTGCTCAGACAGTTTGACTTCACGCCATGTCCAACGTACCTCCACCAATTTATAATTGCTTCACTAACATACGCCAGTGGACACTTTTTATTTTAAAGGATGTTTCCCTTTTAAAGTCATCTTTGTGACTGAGCCCCTTTAAGAGGATTCAATAAGTAACTGATATGTAAGTTTCAAGTCTCTATTTACTAATAGGGTATGTTGCATATCACTTTGAATGTGGTAGCTAATAGAATCAAAGTTAGATTGAAGTATCAAATAATTTGACTAGGCAGAGACATTTTACTAGAAGGCTGGCACTTGTTTTCTCAATAACACAAAGACCCCTATAATAATGAGAGAATTTTTTTAAAAAAACTGGAAAGAGATAAATCGGACCCAAATCCATGTATTAGTTAGTCATTCTTGGGCTTCATTTCTAGAGCTCCACTTGCCTTCTCTGTAAAATGGGCACATTTACAACAACATCTAGACCTCCTGAAAGGATTGAGTCCTTGAAAAGACTGGAAATAAAGCTTGCTGTGATCACTCAGACAAATGCAGTATATACACATGCCTGTTACAAACAGTCATGATAATAATAAAAACTAAGCCATTATATTTATGTATTTCCCAATATTACTGGCTCTGCATAAATGAGTCTAGCCATTTGATACATGCAAAACACCAAGGTTAGCTTTCCTCTTTGTCTGCCTCCCCTCCAGGCCTTAAATTTTCTGCCATTCACAAATTCCTGAATCTATTTAGAAGTTGGAGGAACATCCAATAACAGAACAAGCATTTCTGAAGCCCAGCCTCTACCTGCAACAAAGGAAACTACGGAAGGAACCCTCAGCAACTGCGCGGCACATCCCAGACCCTGCTGCGCCTGCCAGGCTCCGCCCCGTCCGCACACCCGCCGTGGAGGATTCGCTTTTCGCATTCCCTGTGTTTCTCTGGATGGCAGCTTGCACACCTCTCAGGGAACGGTGGTCTGCCTGGGAGCTGACAGGCGCAGAGAGAGATGCAATTTGTGCCGATTTACGAGGTACACACGCGGGTGTCCTGGAGGCCTTCCTGGGGCTCACTTTATAGATTAACCCCTTACTTCAACATTCTGCAGAGTCAGCACAGGCCAGGCGTGGATGGGGCCGGTGGCCCAGACTGGGTCTCCTGGTATTGGCGGTCACCACTCACAGGCCCCTGCTCAGCACGGACAATGCTGATTTACGAGACTTGTGAGAAGAGAGAAGTGTCTGCATCTCTTTGTCATTCAGGCCACAGTGTTCCTGGTCTTACGGGGCTCCAAAACACCAACTTCCAGCCTCCCGTAACTGAGGTGCACCCAAAGGCCAGCCTCGGGGCTGTGTGTGTGAGCAGCATTTGGACTTGACTAAGGATAGCTTGGCTTCATTCGTTCACTTGTTCACTTGAAATGCTGGCCAAAGCCAAAGGGATACAAAGCAGAACGAAACACCATACCTGACCTCGGAGACTTGTACAGCCTGCCTGTATGTTATGCTAGGAAAAGCACAAAATCTATCAGCCAGCAGGGCCTGGCTGGAAGGCTGTCTCTTCCACCTATCGACCGTGTGATTCTCAGTAACTTCCCAATCCTCCAAAAGCCTTAGCATCCTCATCTACAAAATGGGTATCATCCCACCCCATTTCATAGAGGATGCCTTGAGGAAATGACGCTCAGGAAATTGCTGTGAAAACTCTAAGTGCCGTACAAGCATTCAGGATTCTTACACACGCGCCAGCAACACACGGGAGGAAGGAACACAGCGGGCGGTAAAGGAACAGAAAAAGAAAGTGAAAGTCACTTAGTCGTGTCTGACCCCATGGATTTTACAGTCCATGGGATTCTCCAGGCCAGAAGACTGGAGTGGGTAGCCGTTCCCTTCTCCAGTGGATCTTCCTGACCCAGGAATCGAACTGGGGTCTCCTGCACTGCAGGAGGATTCTTTACCAGCTGAGCTATCAGGGGAGCCCCAAGGAACAGAAGAGAAAGGAAAATCAGAAACAGGCGCGTAGAGCCTAGTGGCGGTGTAATAACCTAGGGGTCTGCACTGCAGGCTGTGGGGACCGTAACCCGATCTTCCCTTGTGGTGAAGCAGAATGAGGGCGAGGAGGCAGAGAAGGCGGGGGAAGAGGAGATGGCCGGACTACTCAGCAGAAGAGAGAACCAGGTCTGTGTCGGAGTGAGAAGCAGTAGATCAGGAAGAAAGAGAGCAGAGAGAGCTGGTGTAACAAAGAGGGAGAGAGAGACGGTGCCGACGCTGCTCACTTTCTGTCCTGTATCCTACAAATGCTCAGATGAAGAGTCTGATGGTGGGGGACCTACCACACTATTCAAAGACGTGACTTTTCAAGGCAGGTTTCTTAAACTCTCAGGGGAGAAACTAAGATACCACTAGTGATCTCAAAAGCCACTGCTGTAATGGTTATAAATGGCTAGTATCTGTCTTTGAAGAGCTTCTCGAAGGTTTACGACTGAAGGAGTTCAAGGTTCCCTCCCTGAAGTGACTGCCTCTGCTCTCCCGCGGGCCTCTGTAAGCCCACTGCTGCAGACGGGGTCCTATGGGGAGTCCGCTCTCCCATCACAACCACTCCAGAGGAGGTGATGCCTTCTCTGACGCAGAGGGAAGACTTATTTCCTTATACACTCCGTGCCTCTGCCAAGGGCTGAGCCAGTGAACCTATCACACGTCGTGAGAGCCCGCGGATGGAAGTGGCAGATTGTGGTCACGTGAAAACATGCCTACAAGCTCCTGGACAGCTACCCCTGCAGAGTGGAGTCAGTTTCCCCTCTCCTAAAGCATAGTCTTTAGTGGCTGTTTTCCAATGACTAGAACGCAGATGAGGTTTCAGTGTCTGACCGTGTGCGATGTTCAAGATCAGCGTCTGAAGGCCGCTGCAGCTTCCTCTTGCACCCTCTCTGAGGTCAGCCACCTGGCCAACTGCCAGATGCTGAGGAAGACCAAGTGTCTCCGTGGAGAGGCCCACACGGTGAAGGGCTGAGTCCTCCTGCCCAAAGCCACATGTGTGCACCAGTTTGGATGTGAAACCAACAGCCCACCAAGCCTTGAGAGACCACAGCCCCAGCCAACAGCTTGACCAAAACTTGACAAGAGAGCCCGAGGCACAGCCATCTATCTAGGCTACTCCCTGATATCTGACCTACAGAAACTGTAAGATACTCAATGCTTATTGTTTTAAACCATAAAACTTTAGGCATAGTGTTTTAAGCAGCAGCAGACAACTACTATGAAGACCTAGGAATGAGCACATGAATCCAGGAAAAACAGAAGCAACTCAAGATAAGAGGAAGGTCATTCAAGAAACAGAATTACACAGGGCCTGACAATGCTGCAGTCCATGGGGTCGCGAAGAGTTGGACACGACTGAGCGACTTCACTTTCACTTTTCACTTTCATGTGTTGGAGGAGGAAACGGCAACCCACTCCAGTGTTCTTTCCTGGAGAATCCCAGGGACTGGGGAGCCTGGTGGGCTGCCGTCTATAGGGTTGCACAGAGTCAGAGACGACTGAAGTGATTTGGCAGCAGCAGCAGCAACAATATCAGAACCCATCAAGTGTGGTTCTCTCCCGCTCCCAACTCCCGAATCTTCTTGGAGGTTCTGTTCTAGGGCTTGGAATGCACAGCAACAGGTGCTCATCAAAAGCTTCTGGATGTAATTCTAACAACTGCTATTTTTGCAAACATTTAATGAGCACGTATTATGCCCAGGGATGACGTTTCATGCTTTTTAAGAATTTTCTTTTTTGATCTTCTCAATGCTCCTAAACATGTAGAGAGCATTATGATCGTGGTTTCATAGACGAGGAAAAAAAAAAAATTAAAGACAAGGAAGTTTAAGTGACCTGCCCGAGGTCTCACCTAATAGTGGGCAGCCCACTCTGACTGCGGCCGTTGTGGATGCTGGTGATGTGCGGCTGGGACATGCACTGGGATTCCCAGGTTGGGTACCCAATGGGCACTCCGAGCCACAGGATAAACACAGTGCATCTTCCTGGAGCATCAGCATTATTCACAGCCAAGCAAAGAAAAACCTCACTTTTGCATTTACAAGGACACAGGTAATCCGAGAGGAATGCAAACTTGTCCTGGAGCTTCTAAGATAAGTCACTCACAGTGGCCTCCTAGAGGGGATGTCCCACGCCCCCAGGAGCACGTGTGCAGTCTCTGTACAAAGTGCTGGCTGGACACTGCTTAAGGAGGAGGACATGAGGCTGCATGAACTGGCCATCAGAGGGTTGAGGTCCACAGCCTCCTCCTCCTGGCCGATTCTCATCTCTCCAGGCCCCTCCAGCAGCCAGGCCGCTGTGGCCACAAAGCTTGAGGGGCTGGGAGCAAAGCCCCTCCTTCTCACTGATCTCCACTCCCCAGATATCACACACCCTGTCCCTCCCCTCCGACAAGGGTGGTGAGGACTGCTACACTGTGAGTGCTGGCAAGGGAAACATGGGTTCCAGATATCCCTAAATGTGTTTGCGATGATTGCAATGGCGCTTTCGATAAATACGTGAAGGAGAAGCGCCTGACCTGGAGGCTGCAGTGGGTGAGGGCGGGAGTAGAGGAGAAGGCCGGCCAGCTCTGCGAACTGAAGGAAAGCATCCTTTGCAGCACGGAGGGATGAGGCGTGACTCCCAGGGGGCCCAGAGCGGCAAGCACGTTCCCTCCAATACACACTGATGCCGTCCCGCCCGGCCAAATCGACCTGAACAGCGAGGAGAGCGCGCGGACGTACCTGTCAGCCCCAATCGGCGCTGCGGAAATTTTGTTAGGAAAATAGATGTACTGAGATTCAATTTTTCGATTGTCTGAAGGCTTAATTTAGTGACCTTGGAGGATATCTCCTGGAGGTGAAAGAAGACACGGGGAATCTGCCTGGAGGGGGAAGGGGGGCAGACGGGGCTTCCCTGGTAATGGGTAATTTGTTTACTCTCCTTTGCAGGCCTTGTCAGGAAGCCGTGGAAGTAGTCAGATAGCTGCTACCACTTTCTTAATGAAAAAAATGAAAAATCAAAAAGGCACAGAGAGAGACGGACTCTCAGTCGTGCTGTGTTACTTTCTAAGAGCAAATATATATATATATATGTTATATATTATATGTACCTGGCCTCCTTCCTCTGCACTGGGGTGTCCAGAGGCTCACAACCCATGGTGGTGGTTTAGTTGCTAAGTTTTGTCCAACTCTTGTGACCCCGTGGACTGCAGCCTGCCAGGGTCCTCTGTACAGGGGATTCTTAGCAAGGTTACTAGAGTGGGTTGCCATTTCCTTCTCCAGGGGATCTTCCCAACCTAGGGATCAAACCCTAGTCTCCTGCATTGCAGGCTTTCCTGATAGCTTAGCTGGTAAAGAATCCACCTGCAATATGGGAGATCTGGCTTTGATCCCTGGGTTGGGAAGATGCCCGGGAGAAGGGAACAGCTACGCATTCTAGTATTCTGGCCTGGAGAATTCCATGGACTGTATAGTCCATGGGGTCACAAAGAGTCAGACACGAGTGAGCGACCTTCACTTTCACTTTTTCTTTACTGACTGAGCTACCAGGGAAGCTAAACTCACGTCTTCTCCCAAATGAGCAAGCCTGGGCCTGGTTGCACCACGTTCCAGGCCCTCTCCTGTGCCTCTCAAAGCCTTGCAATAGCTGGCCCGCCAGCCTTTGGGCTTCTCTGGTGGCTCAGACTGTAAAGTGTCTACCTGCAAATCGGGAGACCTGGGTTTGATCTTCCCCAGGAAGATCCCCTGGGGAATGAAATGGCAACCCACTCTAGTACTCTTGCCTGGATTCCATGGACGGAGGAGCCTCGTAGGCTACACAGTCCATGGGGTTGCAAAGAGTCGGACATGACTGAGAGACTTCACTTTCACTTTCCTGCCTTAGGGATCAGGCCAGATTCTCATTTGACAACCTTCTGCGCCTCCTCTAAGCCTGGGGTAGCACAGCAACAGGAGAGAACCAAGGGCTTAAATCCAGTCTTGCAATTCATGTTAGATAGCTCTAGCAAGCTCCTTTACCTCCAGGGCTCTCGATTTCCTCACATATGACGTTGGGAGAACCACACGCACATTTTAGGATTTAAGGGAAGTGTGTGTACAGAATGCAGAAGAGGATGCTCCAAGGACAGAGGCGTCAACACCTCCATCACTCGGTTTCAAATCCAGCACCGAGTTCCAGCTTGCTCATTCCAGAAATAATAACAGTTATCTGCTTAACAGGCTGGGGAATCAGAGACAATCATGGTAGCGGCGATTAATGAAAGATAACTGGGGACGTCTCTCCTTTTTGGGCGGTCCAGTGGTCAAGGCTCCATGCTCCCGATGTAGGGGCAAGAGTTCAGTCCCTGACCGGGGGACTGAGAACCCAGGTGGAAGACAGAAAAGCTCACCGGCACAGGAACGGCGCAGACATAGTGTCAGAATTAACAGTGCAGGGTCTGGCACGTGGTACAGACTATGGTCTGTTTATTATTGATACAGAAGTGTCTGATCATCTTTGGCATATAGTAGGACCTGAATGAATATGATGTATTGCTATACATTGGGCTTCCCAGGTAGTTCACTGGTAAAAAAACCCACCTGCCAATGCGGGAGATGCAGGTTTGATTCCTGGGTCGGAAAGATTCTCTGGAGAAGGAAGTAGCAACCTGCTCCAGTGTTCCTGCCTGGAGAATCTCATGGACAGAGGAGCCTGGAGGGCTACAGTCCATGGGGCTGCAAAGAGTCGGACACACCTGAAGCGACTAGATCACCACCACCAAGGATAACTGTAACAAGGATAAATGTCATGCTGGGAGCATCACGATACCCTGTGAGCTGCAGTTACTGGTCACAGTGATGGTGATGATGTCAGAAGTCTGTCCATACAGCTGAGGCCCTGGTGTCTGCCTACCTACCCCCTTCCTTCTCAGCCCTGGCTTCCTGGACACACCAGGATCACTTGCGCTTTTGCATCCTGGCCCTGACCTTGCCCCTGGATCCACACTGCCCTCTCTGGGGACGGCTCTCTCTTGTCATCGTCTTTGCTGTTGCAACAGGGAGCAGGAGCCAGGCCTTGGTGTCCCCAGGACCCTGGGGGGGGGCGTTCAGATTAGATGAGCCGGCAGCCGTTCTCCCTGCTGTCACTGGCTGCCGCCGTGTGGTGGGCAGGGGTGTCATTACGGCCTCACAGCCCAAGGATTTAACAGAGACGCCAGGGCTCCCAGTCGCCAACGCCTGCTACAGTTTGCACCTACGGACACGCAGGAGCTAATTCCCCTCCGCGCCCTGCCGATTTCCACTGCCACTCTGCCCACAACGTGTCAGCCAGCCAGCCCCGCGCTGACAGGCAAATCCGCCCAGAGCCCTTCCTTCCCAGGGCCCCCATCCTGAAACAACACCACAGGTTGGCGGATGTGGTTTCTACCTGTTCTCCGGGGCCTCATCTTTCAGGTCCTTTCAAACCCTGGAGTCTCCCTGCAGGAAAACGGAGCCAGAGAGGGGTTGGGAGGAAAATGTGGATGACAGGGGTGGGTCTCGGAAATTATACACCTGGCCCTGGAGTCACCCAGACCCCAGCTCTGCCACCTTCTCAGTGACTTCATACCACCAACCTTTACTATACTCATCTGTAAAATGGGCTTGCCCATCACACTTCCCTTCCAAAGGCTGTTCTGATGTAACTGTGTAAAGCTCTTTGCACAAACTATGGCATCCCACCAGCACTTGACTAGTGTCAGCGCTCACTGTTTCGGCAGATCAGCCATTCTGATCATCCTTTACCATTTCCAACTATGCTGATGCGCCTTGCAGATGGATCTGCTAGAGCCCCACAGAGAGGCAGGCTGGGGTCCTGAAAGAACCTGATAAAGATATTTTACGGGACCCTCGGGTCTCCCTGCCGCCATCTGTAAAATGGAGGAAGCACTTTGCACAGAAGGAAGTGACGTGCCAAAAATAATTTCTCTTCCCAATTATATATAGCAATGTAATGTACAACAACACATTGTATTTGTTAAGGTCCTACTATGTGCCAAATGTGATTAGACACAGGTACTAACAATAGACACAGTACAGCCTATGATACGTACCAAACCTCACAGCTAATTCTGGTATTATACTGTGTATGCCACTTCATGCCGACTGTCTCTCATTAACTGTTCTAATCCACCACCAGCCTTCTAAAGTGGGCCCTGTTATTATTTCCATTTTACCAATGGGCAAGTCGGGAGTATCATGAGTGCTTGACAATTTCACTTAAGGGAGAAAAAAAGACTGGGGCAGAGAGAAATAGTGAAGTCAAGGAATCCACTGAGAAGTAGGTATCGCTGTATATTTCACACCAACGCACTCTTGGCTGGGCTGAAATGCACACATCTGCAGGAATATATGCACACATTTATGTAAACTCCCTGACATCAGGGGCCAGGGCTGTTTTTACCAAGTAACTTCTGTTTATGCTTCAGGGGAAGCCTTTCTTCCACATGGGTCCAAAGAACCGACTATCTCTGGATTGATGCGTGTGATCACATGGACGGGTGACCCTCACCTTTGTGAGGATGTGGGTCACCGCGGCTAACACGCAGGTGAGGGTGGCTTCCCTTACATCTTCCTGTTTCAGGAAGCACCAGCCCTCTGCTTCAACGCTGAACGGTGGGATGGCCAGAGATCTGTACTTCCTCATCCACGCGGGCCGCCTGTACGGTAATGTGATTGCTGAGCCCCTCCCCCACCCCAGTGCCCGCCGCGGGGCCGCCCGGCTGCAGAATGCAAACGTCCGGGGCATCATTAAGGCACTTCTATACAGCACCGACCAAAGGCTGACCCTGCGACCATTTCCACCATTAGATTTGAATGACCTCGGCAGCAGGGCTGAGAGGCCGGAGTATTAATTCACAGAGAACCACAAGCCCAATTTAAGATTTAATTTGAGATAACGAAGAGCTCCTGAAAGTGTATTCAAACTTCTCAGCGTGCAAGAAAAGACCTTTCCCTGTTTCCCACGTTGAATGTGAATCCAATCTTTCCTTAACAGAATTTATTCACCAATTTACAAGCAACGTGCAAGCCTCCTTTTCTCTTTTTCCAGTTCCTTCTGCTTAGTCAAACCCCCTTGTGATGTGTCTTTATGGGAACTATTTTCCCCCTTCCTTCCTAATTTACAAGTGGCTGCCCTTGAGGGATTACTTTTCAATTTGACTGCATCCTTGAAGAGAAAACAGCCTTCGTTAGGTATCTCCCCCAACACTCCGGTTCCCCTGGATCCCAACCTAAATATGCTAAGTGTCTGTTCAACAGGGAAGCTGTCCTATTAAAAGTTTTGGCCCTGCAGTGTGACCCTGGAGGCAAAGCCATGGCAAAGCACTCTGCCGCCCGTTAGCAAATCTGTGCTTCTGGGTTCTGGCGTGGCTCTAGACTCTGAAGCCTTTATCTCTTAAATATTTAAAATTCTAGGGACTTCCCTGGACTAACAATCCTCTCGATTGTTAGTCGAGAGACTAACAATCTGTTTTCAAATGCAGGGGACGCGGGTTTGATCCCTGGCCGGGGAACGAAGATACCATATGCCACAGGGCAACTAAGCCTGCAGGTTACAACCACGGAGCCTGTATGCCAGAACACAGAACCCACGCACTGCGACAGACATCCTGAGCGCCAAGACCAGATGCGGCCAAATATAGCTAATCACCTTTTAATTAAAGAACGTAAAATCCTAGCTGGGGTGGGAATGGTACGCGTCGGGCTCGGAAGCCTGAGTCTTAGCTGGTATTTAGCGAGCATCTATGCTGTGTCTGGAGCAGTTCTGGGTACACTGCATTTTCTCAAAGACTCAGTCTAGCTTTAGAAATAGACTTGAGTTGAAGTCCTAGCATGGAGTTCCACTCTCCCCCAGGCCTCGGTTCCTCGTCTGTGAAATGCCAAACACACCTTGGCGCTTCCCAAAGGCAACTTTAAACCCTACAAATGAAATAATACACGGGTGCAAGAATACCGCTAGTCACCTGACCTTGGCCCTGGGACGGTGTTGGAAAATGAATAACCGGGCCTTGTAAACATTCTGGTTGCTGTTAAGATGAGACCAGGGGCAAAGGCAAGCATCACAGTGTTTCACAATCCTGCAGCTGGTTTGCTTTATTTGCCTTGGGGTTCCCAAAGGGGGACATCACGGGTGGGCGGGTGCAGGGAGGGGGCGTGGGAGGCGGGACGCGGCCGGTGGGGGTGGTTTCCAGCTCAGCCTCCCCCTGGACGAGCCGCGTGACCTGGGCCAAGTCAGTCTGCACTTCTGGGCCTCAGTGTCCTTCTTTTCTTCTTCTGCTCATTAGGTACAGAGGAAGGTCACCATGAGGGAGGGGCAGGTAGAAGTCAAACCACAGCTCCTGACTCGTAAAAGATGCATACAGCCAAACAGGCCAAGAGGAGTGACCCAGAAAGCTGTGGGGCGCGGTGGGTGAGCTGAACAGTGCTCTTCCAAAGTCACGCTCATTACAAAGCGCAGAGTGTGACTTTTCTTGGAAACAGGGTCTTTCTGGGTGGAGCTAAGATAAAGATCAAGATGATGTTATACTGGCTAAAGGTGACTCCCAGCTCCAATGACTGGTGGTGTCCTTTTAAGAGATGGAAAAGGACACAGAGGGACAGAGAGATGAAGGTCATACGAGGAAGCGGCCATGACTGAAGTGATATGTCTACAAGCCTAGGAATGCCAGCAACCACCAGGAGCTGGGAGAGAGGCCTGGGCCTGGAACAGATCCTGAGTCTCAAGGAAGAAAAAGAAAAAGACATACCCTGCCAGTACTTTGATTTTGGGTTTCTGGCCTCCTAAACGGTGAGACAGCAATTCCTGTTTAAGCAAACTAGCTTGTGATGGTAGCAGGAGGAAACTCACATAGGTGATATGCTTTGTACTTAAACAAGAGGCCCTTTCCCGAGCGAAGGCCCAGGGTTTTTATTTTCACTGGCATTCTCGGGATATTTTAGGAGAGGGAGGCGGTGTGCAGTCATCCTGCCCTGTTGACCCCAAGAAAAGCTGCCTAGGTTTTCTTGGCAGTCGACCATCAACTTTACTAATAGGAATGGGGCCTGGAATTTTCTGGGCAGAATTTCTCAGATGGCTCGTTCAAGCTTTTTTTAAAGGATGGTGAAGTGATTGAGGAGTATCATGGTGTCCCCAGACAATACCCTTGGGTCTTCTGAGATGCCATCTTTGTCTCCTGCACACAGACGGGCCACTCTCACTGGTCAAGGGTGGGCAGAGGAGGACATGTCCAGAGCTTCGGGTCGCAGGTGGGCAAGGACGATCCCGCACTGCACACTTGGATTTCTGACATTAAAACCTTTCTTGTTCAGTGTCAGCACTTAGGCTTAAGCGGCCTCCCTGATGCTTGCTGCCAGCAGGGGCGGGTTCTCCGCATCCTGAGAGCCCACTGGGGTGCCAGGTCCGCTGCAGATGCTCATAGTGGTCACAGCAACGACGCAGGCTACAGGACAAGATAAACCACAAGACAAAGGCCTGACGTGCATTATTTTGTTTCTGCCACACTGACATCTATTGTTGTTGTTGTTCAGCCGCTAACTTGTTTCCGACTCTTTGCTACCTCATGGACTGTAGCACGCCAGGCTTCCCTGTCTTCCACTATCTCCCAGAGTTTGCTCAAGTTCATGTCCACTGAGTCGGGGGATGTCTTGCAACCATCTCATCCTCTGTTGCCCCCTTCTCCTCCTGCCTTCAATCTTTCTCAGCATCAGGGTATTTTCCAGTGATTTGGGTCTTCACATCAGATGGCCAAAGTATTGGAGCTTCAGCATCAGTCCTTCCAATGAATATATAGAGTTGATTTCCTTTAGGGTTGACTGGTTTGACCTCTGACATCTTACTATCCCCATTTGATTGGAAAGCTAGCAATAATGGCAGAGATAACACCGAAAACTAGGTCTGCCTGGTTCCGGGGCTTTCTGCCATACGTCAAGGGTCAGATCAACAAGAGCTGAAGAAAAGCTCACAAGCCAGACTCACAGGGGAGGGTCTGACATGCTGGGGATGGTGATGGTGAGGGAGGGGAGGAGCCGGGATGTGTCCAGGCTGGAAGGGAGGCCTGGCTTGCACTGCCCGTGTGTGGCTCAGATCTCTGTGTCCGGGGGAGGCCTGTGGCCTCCAGATGTCCAGCCCTCCAGGTGCACCTGAATGCAGAGGGGCACGTCCTTCCTTGGGCAAGGTCACAGCCTTCCTGGGACGGTCCATGAGATGCTGAGGCCAGGCAGGCAGGGGCAGGAAGGCCTGTCCACACTGGCCTGAGCGGTGATGCTGACATGCCAATGGGCCCTTTCAGCTCCAAGGGCCCCCGCGATGTCGGCTCAGACCCTCTGCTGGCTGCATCTCAGCTCAGCTTCTCCTCTGCCAGCTTCTTCCTACCTACAGGTGTTGACCCTAAGAAAAGTCCTGCATGGGAAATCTCCCCTCTGAGTTGGCTCCCTGGAACACCCAATGAGATGGTCTCTCGTTTCTAAGGAAGACTGTCAGTGATGAGAGGGGTGAGTGGGGCCTGCGGCGTTCCTGGGGTTTGCAGGAGGAAGCCGGGAGAAGACGGAGCCCGTCTGAGCGGGGCCCGCGTTCCTGCACACCAGTGCTGACGCCCTGACGCCCACGGAGTGCGGGACTTAGGTCTGCGCTTGAGCTGCTTTGTTGATATAATTAGCGCTGGCTCCAAGCAAGAGGTTTTGTAGCCAACTTGGCGTGGGCTTTTGAGTTTTGATTGGCAAATTTGAAGCAAAGTTCAGCCAAGTTCTGTATCTATTTTGCACTGGGCCGAACGCGCATCTAAAGAAGCCAACTCTTCCGATAGGTTTTCAGTTTTCTGGTCGTTGGGAGCTGAAGATATTAGCTCTTTAAGTGGACAAATGCTTCTGGCAGGCCAGGCTGCACTCGGAGGAGGAGAAATGCCTGTGGGTTCCTCTGGAAATTAATGTAATAAGATGCATTAATCAGAATTCTATCAAGTCTCCACACTTGGCCTGGGCTTAAGAGGCAATACTTTGAAACTGCAGTTTGGCTAAGCTTCCCTATTCTTTGCAAATCAGAATTGAAAAAGAAGGAAGAAAGAAAAGAAACAGAGCTAATATTTAAGAAAAACCGGCAATGGGAAAAAGGTATAAACAAGGTCTAATTCCTTAGCTCCATTAGGGGATGCAGAGGGTTCTGAGTGATTTGACCTTTGCCATTTCCCCAAAGTTACTCCAGGCTGGCATCAGAGAGGTTGGGTCAGACCCCCAAGCTGGCTCAGAACTGGTTTGGACCAGTGTCTTGGGTCCAGGTTTTTCTGGCTGACAATAACCTATTTCTGGACTTGCAATGGCATCTTGGCTATTTCTTATCCTGAGATGTTTGTAACCAGGGAATGAGAAATTTTGGAAGTTAAAACAGATTGACGTAGATGGGCACGTTGGCATTGTGTGACTTTTGCCTCAAATATTACCTTCTTGGGAACCCAAAAAATGGCAAGCTGCAGACTTAGAGCCAATACCAATTTCTCCCCAGTGACTGGAGGTTTTTAGGTGACACTTTACAATTTAAAGTGACATACCAGTGCCCTGAACATTTGTACTACATTTTGGCTGTGCTTTTAATGGGACATAGCTACATCTGTATTTACTATTATAACTCAGTACCCAAGAGATGAATATTTTTAAAGACAAAGGGCCAGGCTTTTGTAGAAACATGTTTTTCCCTTTTATATATATATATATAAAGTGGCTCCTTCTTGTCTGGTAGACTTCAGTAATTGGCAGGATTTTGAGTAAGCTCTTTTAAGAGCCCTCCATTTCTATTTTCACATTAAACACACTTGCAGTATCTATTAAAAGCACACATACTGAGGCACACCTCAGGACTACCAATGAACTTACACGTGAAGTCCTCGGAATATCAGAGAGACAACGTGAGCCTTCGTATAGTTTATCTCAGAGTTGGAGAAGAAGAGGGCGCCTCTTTCTTCTGCCTCTTGGACCCGACCAGTGCCCCCTGTTTTACATCAACTCTATATTCAACGTTTTTATCAGAAGGGGTCAAGTTCAGGATTTCATTACAGCAACAAATGCTGGCTTCGGCCTTTACCTCGGGGAGTATTTCCACTAAAGCCTGGGGGACTCCACACGGAGAGGCAGAACAGATGCGTGGATGTTTCTGCCCCGTTCCAGCTGAGACCCCGAGGCGTACGGGTCGAGGATGATGGAGTAACATCCCAGGAGTGATGCACGAGGTCACCCAGGGGCCCTGGGAACATCTGGGAGAGAGCGGGGCCAGGGTGTGGGCTGGGGCGGGGGCCTCCGGACCCTGAAGGGACCTTCAAAGTCATTCTCAAGGTGATGCGTGGGCCCTGACCGAGCCAGATGTGAGTGCGGACTTGCAGGCGGCCACGCAGCAGACGAGGGTCATTTAACACAGGCAGTGAGGGCGGCCGGCAAGTGCCCTTGGCCTCGGACCGACAGTTGCACATGAAGCTCTTTAGCTCCTTTTCCAGATTTCTTAAAAAAATACAAACAAACAGGAAGGGCGGGGAGGATGCAAGCCCGGGGGAGAAGACAGGGCCAGAGTTCAGCGCAAGTCTTCTCTCAGCGCGTCTCCTGCCCTGAGATGGGTGTTTCGGATGGAAGCTGATGCGCTGGGCGAGCGGAGAGCCCTGCTTCGAGATCTCAGCCCGTCTCTACGGATCAGGGTCACAGGGGCACACTAATGGCATCGAGGAGCGCTTGATAAAAGCGCTCTTTGCAGTGGTAGGTGTGAGATCATAGGAACCAGGGAGGTTTCAAGCAGCGTCCTCAGTTTAGTAGCAGCAGGAAGAGCTCCCTAGCCCTGCTGGCTGAGACTGGAGGCAGGTGGCCCCCACACGCCCCGCAGGGAGTGAGCCTGGGGACCCGATGGCCCCACCTTGCTTCGTCTGCGTTCCTACCGGTGCACACCATTGACATCTGGCCTGAAAACGAGGGCAGCCACAGGCCACTAAGGTCAGCCTCCCAGGACACCGGGGCAGGGCTGGGGGATTTGCGGGGGATGAAGATAACCAGGGCAGAAACCACTCACTGGAGGGCCTTTGGGGGCCTCGAGGGCCTAGCTGCCAGGGTAAACAACAGGTCAAGCTCAAGCTCACTGTCCACACTTCCCCAACTTCAACCAGGGGACCATGGCTGCGATGCCTTACGTCCTAACCAGCTACATTAGGTGTTATATCAAAGTAGAATTATTTTTCCCCTGAAATATCTGACTTGGAAACCCTGACCCAGATGTCTTCTCCAATTTCCTCCAGGTTTGCGGTGCATGATTCCATAGAAGCAACGGGGCACAGCCCATGGAGCGTGCAGCTCCGGACCACGCGTGTTAGCAAAGAGCACGGGTGCTTTTGTATCCAAACATGGTTGCCACCCCTTCTGCGTGGTGCATACATTGAGAATCCAACATTCTGGAGTAGAGAGGCTTAATTTAAAAAAATTTTTTCTTCCAAAAGAAGTCACCATGTCTTGCCATTTTATTTTATAGCGGGCCACAGGAGATCTGAAGTACAGGGGAGAAATACATACCAATTTTTCGAACATAGCTCCTTCGAGTTCGGTGGAAAATGATTGGAGATTTTTTAGGGAAAAAAGAGAGATTTCCACAGGAGGATTAAAAAGACATGCAAAGGAAAGGCACGTTGTTGCCGAAGCTCTCCAGGAGAAAGGGCGAGGATGGCTTCGGGGTGACTGGCGCTGGCCGCCGGGGAGGGTCCAGCCAAGCTCTTGATTCCTCTGATGGCACTCGGCTGGGCAAAGACAGCTGAAGCCTGCAGACCAGGGCTGTGTTCTTCAGGGCAGATCTTCAATCCAGAAGACAAAAGGAGAATTCGGTGGGGTGGGGTGGGGGCTGCTGAGAGCCAGGGAGATGTGGCAGGATGCAGATGGGAAGGGGCAGGGCCGCCTCCGGTGGGGGGAGCCGCTACCTCTCCTAATCGAGATTAATGGCTTGCTCAGGCGAGCGGCTGCAAACCTGCCAAATGTGCTGACCGCCTGAAATTAGCAAAGGTGGTGACTAAGGAAGGGAGGGAAAGTGTACCACGCGCCGGGTCTGAGCGAGCCTCACTCATCCCGGTCTGACATATGACAAATGGAATTAACAGCGACACAGACAGCGCAACAAGTCTTAGAGCGCACCGCCGGGGGATGTGATTGATCTCCGAGGAGGCTCCTGCGGTTGCTGATGAGACCTTGGGAGCACGACAGATGCCCGCGTTTGCACAAGTCCCCCATCCCACTCACACACACGCAGCACGGCCAGGCACGCGCGGCGGCGTGGCTCGGTCATGTCCCTTTTAACCGGGACAAAGTAGGTGTCCCCCGAAATGAGAACGGATCATCCTGGACTCTGGCGAAACTCACCTCGAGCGTCACACTCCATCCCGGTCACCACCTTATAAAAATGTTATTAATCAAACACCTAAGCGGGATGAGGAGACGCACAGAGGCTGATTCTCAGACTTATAAGTCTAAGTGCCCTTAAAAGGGCTGTATCTGTACAGCTTAGGGGGGGAAGAAAACAGAAGGGGAAAGAACAGGAAAAAAAATTCCATGAAAAGTATTTAGGACCTGAAATACTTGTGGAGAAGATGAAATTGTGACAGCAAAATAGCAAAAGTCAGGTGATATTAAACGTAAATGTGAGTAGCTGAATATTTTTTTTCAAAAAACCTATAATAGAGAACAAAAGATATATACACAAATTGTAACCAAAACAAAACAAAAACACAAACCAATGGCAAAAACTCACAAACATCTCAGTGTTTTCCTGTAACATGATGGAAATAATAGACTAGCATCAATGTACCCACTGGGGTAGATTCCCTAATTGTGTTTCTCTCTGAAATTCAAGATAATATTCTTACATTTCATTTTTTTTTCTTCATTTCTAAAGACAAATTCAATGGTGAGTCAAGATCTTTTTAAAACATAGATGACTTTAAGAAAAGTCATATGGAATGATGGTATTTTCTCCTATCTTATGATTGAGATAAACTACCCAGGAAGGCTTTGTTTCATTCTGAGACCTGTTAGCTAGCACTGAGTTTGTATCAGTGCCTTTGGATATGAATTTTTTTTTCTTTCCCTTTTTTTAACATTTTTTTAAGAAGTTGAGATTACAAGAAAACATAAAACCTGCCATTCTGATTCCATGTCAACTGGAGGGTCTCATAACCCCGAGGCACCAGAGATGCAGCTGAGCGGTGACGTCCTCTGTAACGCTCCCCTCCACAGTGAGGTGGTAACCAGACAGCCCGCGAGCCCTCTGGCTGTCGCTCGGCCTCCCTGGGAGACGGGCAGCCTGCTTCCAAGTCAGGACATCCCGCTCCATCTACGTTGCTATGCACTGACGCCACTGCACGTTGGGCCCCGTGCGGGCTGGTGGCCTGGGGTTCAAAGAGGATGAGACCCAGTCCCCTTCACAAGGACCTGATTGTCTACCAGTGAAAATGGTGGCTTGGACGCTGTTGTAACAACTACTATTCATTCAGTCATTACTGCATAAATTCTTTACAGACTTCTTTAAATCACTATGCTTTAAAAGGCCTATGCATTCCTCAAAACAAGGTAAGTCTTATTATCCTCACAAGTCGGCGAAGACCACGTAAAAGCTTATGTCACCTGACTGATTCTTTTCAGACTGATGTTTGTGTCCTCCCCAAATCCATATACTGAAGTCCTAACCCCACAGGGTGATGGTATTCAGAGTGGGGCCTCAGGGAGGTGATTGGGTTTAGAGGAGGTCATAAAGGTGGAGCCCTCCCAGTGGGATTAGCATCCTTCTGGAGGAGACAGACCAGAGCTCTCGCCCGCCATCACACAATGACAGAGAGAGAAGGCGGCTGTCTGCAAGCCACAAAGCGAGCCCTTGCGAGGAAGTGAATCTGCCTGCGTGCTGGCCGTGGACTTCCAGCCTCCGGAGCTGTGGGAGACTCATGGCTGTTGTTAAAGCCACCAGCCTATGGAGCTTTGTTACAGACGCCTGAGCTAAGCCACCAAGAGGACACTCAGGAAGCACAGAGTCAAGATCCAAACCCAGTCGGCCTGACTCCACCACATCATGAAAGTTTAGAGGATACCGAAATAAAGAGAGGAGAGGTGGAGGGGAGGAAGGGAGGGAGGAAGCAAGGGAAACAAGGAAGGAAAGAAGGGAAGAAAAAGTAGCAGATTCAGGAAACCTACACAACAATGGCTTCTAAATGGCATTCTAGTTACATGAATGCACTGGGAAATATGACCCCCCCCTCAAAGTGGGAGTTCCAGCACAAGGAGTCCATGAATCACAGAAAAGATGGACAGCCATGAATTGATCAGCAATGGCAGAGTTCTCTAAAAACACGCACCTTGGGAACATCCCTTGGTCCGGTGGTTCGAAGTCCACCTGCTGATGCAGAGGACATGGGTTGATCCCTGGTCTGTGAGGATCCCACAACCTCGGGGCAACTAAGCAAGTGCGCCTCAACTGCTGAGTCTGTGCTCCTAGAGCCCACGTGCCACAATGACTGAAGCCTCTGCACCCAGAGACCGTGCTCCTCAACATCAGGGGCCACCGCAACGAGAAGCCCGCGCCCCACAGCTAGAGAAAGCCAGGTGCAGCGATGAAGACCCAGCACGGCCAAAAACAAATAAATGAATATAAAGACATTTAAAAAATAAAAGATACATACTTTACATGAATGTACATGTGCATATGTGTGCACGTAGGTATGTTGCAACTCAGGGTGTCACAGAACACTAAATTTCCTGGACTGTGGATTACCAAAATCCCTTCAGACTTTTTATTAACTGACTGTTCCCATGCAATCCTCTGTTACCCAGAAGATTCGAGCAGCCAAATCTTCAGAGCAGCACAAAGCTTGCTTTTCCCTGTCTACACAAACCTCTGAAAAGTGCTACAAGTTACTGAAAACCACGGGGGCTCCTCCATGAGTCCCTGGGTCCACCAAATAAGCTCCTGGAAACAGAACCTCTGCCTGTGATATTGTCTACGTGTGTGAATGCAAAGTCTAGGCAGCCAGCATCACTGTCTCTTCTGGCTTTATGACAAAATGACGGAGCACTTGTCTTTTTGGATCTTGGGCCATCATTTGTCTTTTTCTATGGAGTTTTTTTTTTTTCTTCCTTCCTGCATAAGATGATTTATCTCCGAAAAGAAAGTCTTAATCTAGTTATTCCTTCAGAGGAGAGCAAATCTAGTTTACATCCGTCCCCACCTTCCTCCACACTTGATATTACGACCTGCTTCAGTCAGGATTAGGCAGGCTGAACAATCAGGACCGGACGTGCTGTTGAGCAGGCAAGAGTCGCTCGGGAGGAACAACTGAAGGTAAAAGTCCTCACTGATGCAGATCATGGCAACCATGGCAGAGGTGGACTATGAATGCCTTTTGCCAACACGTGCACCTCCAGGAGCCCCGGGTGACACAGCGGTCCCCTAATACGTTGCAGGGGTGTCTTCTATGCTGACAAGTTGATGGCTTATTATGAACTGCCAGCGGTTGCCAATCTCAGACAGGGAAAACATCTGTGCGCACACAAATGTGCTAGCTAGCTACATGCGGCAAGGACGTGATGGGGGCAGACCCTTCCGTGTCTTAGTGAAGTGAAAGTAGCTCAGTCAGACTCTGTGACCCCACGGACTATACAGTCCGTGCAACTCTCCAGGCCAGAATACTGGAGTGGGTAGCCGTTCCCTTCTCCAGGGGATCTTCCCGAACCCAGGGATTGAACCCAGGTCTCCCGCATTGTGGATGGATTCTTTACCAGCTGAGCCACGAGGGGAAGCCCTCTGTGTGTGAGGTGGGCCGCCATAACAGCTCTAGGTGGACACTGCAAACTGGATGGGGGTAAAGGTGCTTTCTGATAGGCACTTCTTGCCTTTCAGCATGGTTTTGAAAACTCAAGGTGGTGGAAACCCAAACTCTGAATGGAAGTATCAGACAACTACCTAATAAAGCTGTGTGAGAGCCCCTCTTCCTAACATTCAACTCATTGCTTAAAGGTTCTGGAAATAAGCATGAGGGCAGAGGGATTACCTGGCAGCAAAGGAAACTCTTTGCCTCTAGAACAGCGGTCCCCAACCTCCAGGATCTAATGCTTGAGGTTCCGAGGTGGAGCTGATATAATAATAATAGAAATAACTATACACTAAGCGCAATGCACTTGAACCATCCCCAAATCACCTCCCATCCCCGGTCCATGGAGAACTCTTCCATGGAACCGTGCCTGCTGTCAGTAAGGTCGGGGACCGCTGCTCTGGAAGGCCCGTTTTAATGCTCCTCTGGTGCTACAATGTTCGCTGGATGAACAGGATACCATGGGACCCGGAGGGGGGACGTGCCTTGAGGGGGCTGAGTGTGGGCTGCTGACCCGGAGAAGCTGACATCCACGTGTGATGGAGCTACTCACGTGGCGGACATCCCTAGGGACAATGACCCGGGAGTTCACGGGGACGCCCTGTGGTGCACTGGATGCACAGCCTCCATCACGCCTTCCTCCCTCCCTTCCCAGAACTCCAAGGATGTGGCATCACAGCTGCGGGGCAAAGGAATCAGAGGCAGCCTGCTAGCTGACCCACGGGTTCTCTTTCTAGAAGGTACCTGGAAGCAGCGGGAGAGAGACCTTCTGACTGGATTAAATCCCTGCGGTTCCTGCAACACTGAAGGGAGGATGCAGAGAAAACAAGGGGCCCACGTGCAAATGGAAGGAAGGGAGGAGCAGTGGGCAGGGCACCAGCAAAGTCAGGATGGGGGGTGGGCTTTAGCTACCAATCTCAAAATCAAGAATGAACTTCACCTCCTTTGAACCTGCCAGGGAAACCAATCGTATCAACTACAATAAAAACATTTTCATTCAAAAGATGATTTTTTTTTTTCCCTTCCTAGAATATCGTGTGTATTTGTTTAGATCCTTGTTGGCTTTGCTTTGGTTTCTATCCCCCTCGCCCCTGCCCGGCCACACCAACATCCGATTTGTAAAAACATTCTGCTGAGACTTCCATTTCAGGTAAAGGATGCATGGTCTAAAGCACACCATCCAGGAGAAGCTTGTATGCATTTGCTTCTCTGCCTTGAGACAGCCTCTGAGACAGGAATGGGGGAAAGGTTCCTTCTGTGTAAGGAACACCACGTATCCTAAGTGTTCCATGGTGTCCAGAGCTCATTAGCTATAGTTAGTACGAAGCCTGTGACCCATGGGGCCATAAAATTCCCCATAATAATTTATCAGGTCCTGAGAGTTCTCCTAAGTACATTTAGATCAGATGCGTGACATTCCCCCCTAACAGTGGCATTGGCTAATAGCCAGGCGGAATTGAGATGGCTCCACCATGCCACACAACCATACAGGGTGCTCCAGCTGAGTGGCCCGTGGGGGAGGCTGATGGGTGGACTCGGAAGAGAAGTGGAGGCAGGTGGTCAGGACCACACACAGGGGTGCCGGGAAAACGAGCCCCTCTGAGCCAAAGTGGGTTCATCTTTTAAGTAGAGAAATCACTGTGTTAGTCACTCAGTCGTGTCCAACTCTCTGTGACCCCATGGACTGTTGCCCACCAAGCTCCTCTGTCCATGGAATTCTCCAGGCAAGAATACTGGAGTGGGTTGCCATTTCCTTCTCCAAGAGAAATTATCAGTGACCACTGAGATCTTCCCTGGGTCAGGAAGATCCCCTGGAGAAGGAAACGGCAACCCACTCCAGTACTCTTGCCTAGAAAACCCCATGGACGGAGGAGCCTGGTAGGCTACAGTCCATGGGGTCAGAAAGAGTCAGACACGACTGAGCGACTTCACTTTCACTTTACTTAGGTCTGCTGGGAGGATTATGCGGGATACACGGCTCCAGGCCAGAAATGAGAGGTGGTGGCCTGTTAGCCTGCTGGAAGCGCACGTTTAAATCAAGGATGCACAGGTGAGGATGTCTGCTTCCCACATCCACGGATCGACTTCAGCCTCCTTTCCCTGCTGGATGCTGACTCTTTCAGCAGGAGAACGCCTTTCAGGACGTCAAGCATTCCCAGACAGCTATTCCTTTAGTAACCACTGAATAGGGATGCAATGATCAAATGCTGCTTATCAACTCAATAATGCTTGAAAACAGGTTTCCACTTTCCACACCACAATATCTGAAAACTATTTGTACCTACATGCAAGATCTGACTCCCCATAGAATACAACACTGGTGACATCTATGGATTTGAAGTAGCTTTAGAGTAATTCCTGGATGCCATGGGCATCCACAGTTCAGGGGGATGAATCACTGCTCTCAAGGAGGACTACAGGTTTGGGGTCTTCATGAGTGTCTAAGAAGAAAGAGATTTAGAGACGCAAGCAGAGGGGATGATCCCGAGGCTGAATTCCATGGGTGCTTAAAAAAAAAAAAACTGGGGGAATTGCTGTAGGGAGTTCAAGCTGGATGGGCCTAGGCTCTAGAAAGTTCTCCAAATGGGAGAAGGCGGTACCTTTTGATGACGTGTAGGACTCTGGGAGAAGATGGAGCATTTGAGTTGACTGATTTTAATTCTGGAATGAATATAGGAAGAAAAACAATGGAGAAAGGACTTCCAGAGCAGTGCTGTCCACTGGACTTTTCTGCAAAGAATCGTGCATGTGTGAGTGTATTTGTGCACTTAGCCGCTCAGTTGTCTGACTCTCTGCGACCCCACGGACTGTAGTCTGCCAGTTTCCTCTGTCCGTGGGCTTCTCCAGGCAAGAATACTGCAGTGGGGTAGCCATTCCCTTCTCTGCGGGATCTTTCCGACCCAGGGACTGAACCCAGCTCTCCTGCATTGCAGGCGGGTTCTTTACCATCTGAGCCACCAGGGAAGCCCCAGATGAAAATGTTCTATCTCATGTCTGTACTGCCCAATATGGTCACCACACTGAGCACTTGAAACGTGGCCAGTGCAACTGACAGAGTGATTTTTAAATTCTTTATATAATTTAATTCATTTAAATAACTACAGGTGGCTTGTGGCTACTGTAGTTATAAAGTTTGTTTGGACCTGTTTGAAGAGATCCTGATTGTATGAGAGGAAGCTCTTCTTTCAGAAAAATCAGCTAAAGGCTGTTATGCTAAAAGCTGGCATTCTGCAACCTACGGAAATATGTCTTACCAGGAATCACAAAATGCTTCGAGGTAAAATTGAGTTGCCCTACCCCGTGGCACTCTGCTTTGGTCACACTGGAATCGGGTTTTTGCCCCATTACTAATTAGAAACAGTGTGGAAACAGAAACATGTAAAATAAACCTGAGCCCTGAATGCTGAAGCTGTCATTTCTTTCACATGGCCTCATGATTCAACGATTAATGGACCTTAAAACAATCATAAAGCATCAAGGTCCCTGCTCAATCTTAGAAGAACAGGAATAGTTTTACTTCTGCTCCAGTCTTCTTGCTTTAAATTCATGGGGTGTCATTGAGCTTTGTAAACACTTTTAACTATCTTGACATTGTCGTATGAGATGCTGTTAATCTGTTTCCTCCCTGACCTTCGCCAGCCAGCGGCAGGTTGCGACTCGGTGGAAAATTCATGAAAACAGCGAGGATGTGCTCGCTGACACCGATGAGGACACAATAAACTTAAATAACAGCTATAATGCGCAGATTTCAATTCAATAAACTAACTCACCCAAGATTTACTGAGCGTCCAGTTTACACCAAGCATTCGGTGGACACTCGCGCGTATATTTTATTCGCAGAATTCTCAGCACGAAGGCATGGGGTCAGCACTGCTGTCTCCCATTTCACAGATGGGCACACTGAGGCCATTCATCCAGTGAGCAGCACACGGGCAGGAGTGGGATTCAAAACCAAGCTTTCTGACTCCTAAATAGTACTTTGGCCAGTGTACTGCTTCAGGATATTAACCTTCTGCCTATGATCTGTCGCAGGCTGCATTTTTCAAAAGTGGCTACAGCATTATTTCCACCCCGTCTTCCAAGATCCCTGCCCCAACTGCCCCAGCAAGAGGGGCAATCTATTTCCTCTTCCTATAAACCTAGCAAGGGTTGGGTGGCTTCCTGGACAAACAGAAATGCAGAAAAACCAACCTATGTGACTTCCGTGGCTAGGGCATAAAAGGCCACACACCGTCAGCGTGGCTCCCTCTTGGGATCCTGGCTGGCAGAACCCTGATGCCAAACTGGGAGGAAGCACAGGCTACCCAGAACCATGTGTGGGTGTTCCGGCCAACAGTCAGGAACACCCCCCTGCCCCGGGATTCATGGGGGAATCAGAGGGTCTCAGCCCCCAGCTTTCAAGGTGCCCAGTTGATGCCAACTGGAGCAAGCTGGTCCTCCCACGCTAAGTCGCTTCAGTGGTGTCCAACTCTTTGCGATCCCAAACCTGCCGAAACCACAGACTCCCGAACAATATAAATGCTGTCATTTTAAACCGAGGTATTTTGGTGTGGCTTGTTATATAATAAATACTGGAACATGGTCAAACTTTAATGAAGCTCTATAGATAGGCAAATGGATGAATTCCCTCAGCAAAGACATCAGATGGTGAGATGATGAGTTCCCATGAAAGAAAATCTGGGAGGAAAAGGATAAAGATCTGGAAGTCTCATTATATACCCGGGAATTAAATGGAACATTTGAAAAAAGAAAAGACAGGATGCCTAATGAACACATTGCAAAGCTTAGATTTATGGGATTGTAAGTTTATTGCTATGACTGCAAAGATCTATCCACAGTCTCAAATGGCTTTGGACTAATTTACCACCTGGGCTCTGAAAAACTTCTTGGTTTCAGTGAATCTTCCACTTCTATCTCTTGGGGGCTTCAAGACAGGACAATGTGTGAAAGATGAGACGCATGTTGCTGGAACGCTAGAAAAAGGATCCAATGAGGCAGGAGAACATCCTATTTACTTCTGTACTCACAGATCCTGAAATAGTCCCTGACAGTTTGGGGAGGGATTGAAAGAAAACCAGAAATCCACAGTGAAAGGGGCTTGGCAAATCATGATGGTGACTTTGACCGGACACACACATTTCGCCAAAATGAGAGGTTGTTTGTGTCTTTGCGGTGAATAACCTGGACCCCAACACGAACCTTACCACCTTCTGCACACCCTTGAGGTGGCCGCTGTCTGTGTCATCTTGCGGTCCACCAGCCAGAAATCCTGGTGAACTAAGCAGCACTTAAGTGTTACGTATTACGCTCCGATGCATTTTTCCTTTCTGGATGAAGACTCCTTTGTCTATCTCAAATACTTTGCAGTAAATGTCTTACATTTTGATATTTTGACAGCAATCCTCTTAACTTCATTTATATGACCATATACACACATACCTTTTTAGTTTCAAAATGTGTTGCCAGTATCAAAAGAAAGAGACATTCTTCACAAGCTTCCCAAACGCAGATGGAAACCATCCCTACATATAGGGAGCAATAATATTTAAATCTTTTAGGAGCTGTGACTTTTGAAGAAATTTAGATTAATTGGGTTGCTTTTAAAACCTGTAGTACCGCCGCGGTAACATCCTTAGAATCACAAAACGCCTAAGGTATAAACAGGGTGTTTTGTTATTTTTTTTCCTCCCCTTTTTATTGATGGCTGTGAATTTTCTATGCACACCTGTACCATCAAGGTAACTTTTGCTATAAACAGCATTTTAAAATTATCACATAAAAAACTATCAAGCACTAAATTAGAAAAAAACAGAAATTTGAAAGTGATAGCTAAATTTATGAAGCAATTCTGCTACACTCAAAGGCTCATTGCTTGATGTGTTAAAAAAAAAAAAAAAAACCGAGCTGTGGGGGAAGGCCTGGGTATGAGTTTGTCTCCAGTGGGAGAACCCCGATCCACAGCAGGCTGCAAACGAGAGCCACGCATGGCATACACGCACCTCGCGTGTGCACTTGTTTGCATGACTAATGGAGATAATATTAAAAGTCTTTTCTCATCATTTCAATTCTTTCATTTTTTATTTTTTTTCTATTTGGCTGAGTGCCTTTTTTTTTTTTTTTGCTACCTCCAAGAGCTGTTAATTTTGCTCGCTGCCGAGCAAAAGTCAAAGTCAGAGTCTAAACAGCTTGTAATGAGTTTTCAATGGCCCATCTCAATGAAATTGAGGGCAAAGACCAGCCGGCTCAGGCAATGTCAGCCCTCGGAATTTATTAGCGAGGGTGAGCTGTGTTCGGGAAAGGCGTGCAGAGGAGGGACTTAAGCTCCTAGGCTCTCCAAGAGGTCCCCGGCCCTGATTAAAAAGTGGCGACCGCGGGCCTGTCGGCCACCAGCCGCCCCTGCTGCAGGGTCACGCCTGCTTGGGAGATGAAGGAGAGAGAGCTGTCTCGCGAGAAGACAGTTTCCATCTAGTGGTGATGTGGTTACTCCTCTCTGTCCCCTGCGTCTGGTCCACAAAGAAGGAGATGCTCTCTTGTTGCTCAAGAAACACATACACACAGACAGACAGACAGACAGACACGCACACACACACCTGTCTCAATCTGCTGATGACAATTTAGGTAAAAGGAGGCAGCATTCAATTTTGAGTTCTCTTATGTATTCAATTCTGTTTACGTTTCCCTGTCGCCCCCATTTCCAATAGATCCCTTCTGATATTACTTCCAGGAACACCCTTTAGAATCCCGTAATGCTTTTCTGCACGAACGCAAAATCTCCATATAAAACAGAATTCTGCATGAGCCTGACAAATAAATTCTGTGCTTTTGAGAGTGGAGATCAATTTTGACAACAGCTTCTTTGGCCAAGAGAAAGGCACTGCAAAGCCACTAAACTTAACATGCTAGAGCAAGGTGGTGGCTTGAAGGGGGTGGCACCTTAGTTCTGCATGGTACACATTTTTATTTAAGGAGGAAGGAGAAATCCAGGGGGTTTGTGTAAAAAGGCTGGCGCACCCTGTGAAAGGAATAAATTAGAACTGTTGGATCCTCCAAGAAAATTTGTTCCAGTGTTTAATATTAAATTATGATTTTTTATTTTTTATTTTTTTTACAGAGCACCTACTAAATGCCACAGCGTGAGGCACCAGGATTCTACGGCAGGCCTGGTGATAAAAGTCAACTCATCTCCTTCCCCACTCATTCATTGCTTCATCTGTTCATTATTGATTCTGTCCATCACTCTCCTCCCAAAGATTTAAATACGTAGGTACTAAGAACAAAGTTGTGGACTAGGTTGGGGGTAGGTTGGGGGTGGGGGCTGGGAGAGGAGCTGTATGGTCTCCATTCTCAAGCTAAATTACACTCTAGCAGCACAGAAAAATCCAGATTAATACAGTGGGTTTCCAAAGCCTTCCACAAATCACTAACTTGCTGTTTACTTAAACGACCGTGTCTTCCCAGCATTCACCTGGTTCCCCTCCATTCACAGAACCATCCTCCGTCTCTGTGCCATGGTATGCCACATCCCACAGCATCACTGGGAATGTTAACACACACGGAAGGACTCACATAGGGCCTGTGTGGCAGCGTGCTGCATGCATCCAACAAACACCAGCCCCTATAAACCCTGACCCCCTCCCCTGCCAAATCCGCCAAAGTGAAAGCGTCAGTCGCTCAGGCGTGCCCGACTCTTTGGGACCCGTGGACTGTAGCCCGCCAGGCTCCTCTGTCCATGGGATTTCCCAGGCAAAAGTACTAGAGTGGGTTGCCATTCCCTCCTCCAGGGGACCCCGGGATCGAACCCGGCATTGCAGGCGGATTCTTTACCGTCTGAGCCATAACATACTTGTTTATTGAAAAAGTGTGTCTGGTCTGACAGTGAGAACCGCTCATCAGCACACCCTCAGTCACTTTCACCACGACGATGATGTTAATAACAAGGACAGTGAGGAGCAAGTGGCTGCAGAAGCATTCTGTGAGCCAGACTCTGTGACAGGCCCTGAACACACACTATCTCATTAAATTCTCACTGAACCTACAAGTCAGGCACTATTTTTCTCCCGTTTTGCTGATAAAAGGTTGACAGAGGTTAAGTGATTTTTTTTAACCCCAAATCACAAAACCAGTGCTTTTCAGATCAGGGGAATCTGACTTCAAAAACATACAAGATCGCAAACCCTGTTTAGACCGTAAATCCCAGGCAGCTTTAATCTTTTCAGTGAAAACTGAAATGTCCCTCTGTCTGAAAGTGAGATGAGATTGATCCAGACACAATAAGGCGGTGGGGGGGGGGGGGCCTGCTGAGGACTTGTGCATGTGTTCACAAGAAGTCTGCACCCCAAACTCACCACCCACTTTAAAACTGCAGGGAACTGTGATCAGAAACAGAGGGAGAGGGCAGAAGCAGCATCTGCGAAGGGAGAATTCAAGAACTCCCCCTCCCCCAGTTAAAACCCAGGTTCCTTGCCAACTTCACCTGCATTCAAATGCTGGTAAATCCCCTCACAAGAAGTGTTTTTAAAAAATGAGAAAGAAAGAGAAAAGCATATACAACTGCCCAGAAAATGGTAGCATGGGAGAAATCAACTGTCACCTGGGGCAAAATTTCCCCTGACGATTTTTATATTTTACAAAACTGCCTTTAGAGAACTTGTTGCCTTCAGGTTTATATTAGGGAACATCTCGCTATAATGTTCTAAACAATCCGACTGTTTGTACAAGAAGGGAAAAAAAAGTCAAGTGAGGGCAGGGAAGGGAAAAAAAAAATGATGTCATGTTTGGAGAACTTTGCTTGTTTGGAGAACTATGATTGTAGCAAATCTGACCTAGACTTGACACATAGACCTGGGCCAACTAAGCCTTTGTGTTTCTGAACAATTCTCTCCTCCTCAAAAGTGACCTGAAATCAGGAGAATTTCCACGTGAACCCAACCCCAAATGTCTGTAGTGCAATCTTGGCTGTCTCTGACTTGTCCTCTGATTACCAGCTTATGTTGCAAAACATTTACCACAGGGAGCAAAGGACAGATCCTATGACGGTCTCTGAACGGTGGCGTGTCACAGGCTAGTTCTGACTACACGTGCCTAACTGGTCTGCATGCCTCCAGTTTCTCAGGAGAAGGAAGAAGCCGAGAGTGACAGGCTCTTCCACGGGTGGTTTTCACACTCAGTGTCTAGAGGTTACTACGGAATCAGAATCTGCTCACATCACTCCATCTGGTCACCGCTTTCCAAGTAACATCTCAGAGTAAGGCATCTGTCTTTTTTCTCAAAGCGCATGGCCTGCATTGAATGGAAAGCCTGGCCTTTCCCTGCAATTCCTCGGAAATACCCTGGCTGAAAAGCCGGACTTCCTTCTTTGCTACGGAACAGTGAACATTTATACAATCATTAAAATCGCATCTACTGCCATATTTTTTCTCCTTCTCAGTTTTAATACATTTTTATAATTGCATTGAAGATATTCTAACCCTGTTTTTAGTGCAAAGATAAAATTTATGAACCGTGGCAAACGTATCATGTCAGAGCCAAAACGAAGGAGAACAATGTGCATGGCGAAACCCAAGTGTTAGTCCCCTTCTGCCACTTTAATGGGGAGGAGAAGAAAGAACTAATCCGAACTCCAGTGCCTGAAATCCAGGCGAGGGGGAGGTTCCCAATTCCTGCTCCAAAGCTGGGATGCACTGCAAGGAAATGCATTCATTCACACAAAAATTCTTCTTTAGTTACACTTGGAGCTGGAACTGTGATTGACACGTACTTTCAATTCTTCTGTTGGGTGTAATTCTGTCGACACAACCAAAGGTATCTCACTAGATTTGTTCTCTCAATGACTCATCCACTTCTCCCATTCTCTTCTTCACATTTCCTTTAACGTGCATGTCCAGAGAAGGTAAAGAGATGGAGCAGAAAGACCAGCGAGAACGCACTGGAGAACTTGGGGTTCAGGGTTCTGTTGGGCCAACCTGGCGCTGGGCGACCTTGAACCGTTTCCTTCATCTCTCTGGGCTTTTGCTCTGCTCACCTACATAAAGAAAGATTTGGAGTGGATTTATGAGCTCTACAGTGAGATGTCACAAAGAGATTATCTAAAATAATACAAAACACCTCCAGTTTTCAAGACTGGATCACTGGTGAGAAAATCACGTTTAAAAGAAAATCTGCCACGCTGAAGAGTTCTAACAAATTCAGCAATCACATGTGTGGTAATGTGTGTTTGCAAACCCAGATGGACACCAGGAAATACAAAAAAGAAAGGTTTTTGTAAGCATTCGCCCTGGGGTTTTCATTCCTCCTGGTAGAGGGTACCCTGGCCGTGAACTCTCCGCTAAAAAAGAAAAAAAAAAAAAAAAAGCCAGAGAGAAGATTCACTCCAGATGAACTTTTCTGCACTGCTTCCCTTTTTATTTAGAAACAGACTTTTCTGTATTTTCTAACTTTACCTAATAGCCTTGAAGAAGACACCAATGTGGGGGGCCATGATGAAGTGGAGGTAATCTAGACAATTTAAAAACACTTATTGTGACAAAACGGATTGGCGAGGTGGGGGCCACACAAGCACACATAAATGAAATGCATCCCACTGGAAAAGCATTTTGCTCACACTGTCATTTACGGCTCCTGAATTAATAGACCAGGAAAGACATCACCGGCCCCAACAAAACGCCGTAAAACCACTGGCAGCGAGTGGTGTCTCCAACTTTAATTCCCCTGGGGAGAAAAGGACACTGCCTAATCTGTATTCAGTCCTGACATTGGCCCCATCTGATATGGAACATTAGCTTCTAAGCCTCTCAATAGACTAGTGTCCTTCAGTTTATATTACTTTATGTTAATAGTAGAAAAATTACACACAACATCATTTATCATTGTTATACTCTGCTGTACATCCCATAGCTTATTTTAATATATTTATTTACCCATGAGACGGTGAGAAATTAAAAATATATATGTATCGAGAAAAACCTATAGAGAGAATCACTGTAAATCTCTTTAAGAAACAAAGTGACAAACAAACTGCTCCCCCCCCACTCTAAAAAAAAAGAAAGAAAAAACCTCCCTTGGTGGGGGAAAATATATGGCTAAGCTTGGGAATGATAAGGTGCTTTCTGCCTAAGGACGCAAGAACGGGCAGTACAGTAATTCCAGGGCATGAATACCTAGCAGAAAGGGGCATGTTATGATAATATACCTTTTGTTTCCTCATTTCTCCTTTTTTTTTTTTCCTTTCATTTGTCGATTACATCCTTGGGTCCCTCTCCTACTGTTATTAGCTTTTTTTGACATTTGACCTCTAGCCAGAGAAAGGCAAGATCTTTTTTTTCCCTGCTTTGAAAAGCTGTGCCAATCTGAACCTGACGCTCACTCTTTCTGACCCAGACTCCACAAGCACATGGCAGAACCTCCGTTTGGATTTAAAATGGCAACAGCGTCCTTTCCTTCGTCCGCGAAGTGGTTTTGCCGACGTCACGGAGACAATGCCGCGGGGTTACAGGAGTGCCAGTCTCGGTGTCACCGTGTCTGGGTTCCATCTGTCTTTCCTTATGGAGTGTGGGCAAGTCACCCATCTCTCTGGACCTCAGTCTCCTCAGAAAGGAGAGAAGTCTGGACTTAAAAAAAACCGAGGTTCCCTCAAAAAGTCAGTGATTTGGGCATGGGATGGGGGGTGGGGTGCTGCTGACTTTTCTATGACACTATTTGCTCTTCATCCCCGTCTCATGAAGCTGGACAGATGTTCCCAATTTTCAGATGGCCAGCAGGAACTCAAGCATATTGACTAAGCGGGTCCTAGGATGGAGCAGCAGAATCAAGAGTGAAGGGGGCGGGGCACGCTTAGCGCTCACACTGGGCTGAACACCTCTACCAACGCGGTCATCACCGTGCACCCACTTCAGGGATGCGGGGAAATGAGTATGAGCTTGTGGCTGTCAGGGCCACCTCTTTATATCTGATTTTTATTTTTATTTCTTTGCCACGCTGACAGTTAAGAACAAAAACGCACACTGAGTAATGCGAGGCTATACAACACATTCTTCTAATTTAGTCTTCCTGTTCAGGTGGGGAGGGTCTGTTCTGAGACAACTGCTTCCTCTTGGCCGGCACTCCTGGTTATAAGGGACTTTCATGGATTATGTCGAGTCATCCTCACCCAACACCATCCACGGGCAGGTACAATTTCTCCAATCCTATTGATAAGTAAATTCAAGACAGAGATTCTGAGTGACCCAAGCTCACCTAGCAAAGGACGGCTGAAAGGCTGAGCAGGGAACTGAAAGCACAGTTCTGGCCCCCAGCCCAGGCAGAGCTCTTTCTGAAACACTGAAATGCAAAAAAAAAAAGAAAAAAAAAAAAAGGTGTCATTTATATAGGCTGTGCAATTTAAAAGCAATATAGTAAGTAATCAACACCAGAGAGCCAGGCAGAGGCAGCAATCAGTCTGCAAAAACAGTTCTCTTGTCTCTCAAAGGCATCTTGGACTACATTTCCCAGCCTGCCTTGCAGTTGGTGACCACATGACTGGGTTCTGGCCAGTGGAAAGAAGGTAGACGTGATCTCACTGCTTCTAGGCTTGGCCCTGTAAAAACCTCCTAGGAGCCTTGTTCTTTACCTTCCTTTTCCTAAAATCTGGATTTTGAGGATCTAGCAGAGAATTTGGAGGCTCTATGGTCAGGGCACACTCAAACGTCAAAGCTCGGGTCCCTGAATCACTGTGTGGGACGCCAGCTGCTGCATGTCTATACTGACTGCTGTGTGAACAAGAAATCAACTTCAGTTCTGGGAACTATTTGGTGAAGCAGTTAGCCAATCCCAATTAAAGAAGGTTCCAGAAAAGATGCAAGGAGTGTTTCTCAACTGACAGCCCTGGGTCGGGACGATCCCCTGCAGGAGGAAATGGCAACCCACTCCAGTATTCTTCTCTGGGAAATCCCATGGACGGAGGAACCTGGCAGGCTACAGTCCATGGGGTCGCAGAGAGTTGGACACGACTGAGCATGCATGCAACACTAGACCTTCAGAGCCATTCCATCACCAACCTCAAGTACTCACCATCTACTCTTTGAGCGAGCACCAGTCAGTAGGCACTGTCCTGGAGGCTCTTGGACCCTGAAGGTTTAAACATTCATAACAGGTTCCCTGTCTTAGCTTCGACATCACCTGCTTTTCTTTTTCATCAACTGTCTTTCATTTTACTCACTTACTTGAATCTCACGTGTTCACATTCATTTGACAATAACAAGGATGATGATGATGATAATGATAATAATAGCCAGCATTTATTGGGCACTTACTGTATGCCAGCCATTCAACTAGATACTTCATACACCATGATTCACTCTATCCTCAAATATATTAAGCAGATGACATTATAGTCCTTATTTTACAAATAAGAAAATGGAGGTTTAGAAACATAAAGGTCCTGCCCACTAGACTATATTCCCAGGGCCTAGTGCAATGCAGGTTGTGTATTCATGGAATAAAAGAATGACCACTCAAGATCATGTCTGGAAATTAATGTTCATTGGCAGTGAAGCTTGGTGTTCTCAGATGGTATTTTCCCAGAAATCTGCAAGGAAAATTGTACTTCAAATTCTTTTTTAGATTCAGGAAGACTGAGAAGTGTCCTAAAATCCCAAGTTTGATGTTCAAGACCTTGTAAGTACTCACTCCATCAAGAGCATTTTGGAGAAAACTCTGCTGTAGTCCAAGGGTGGTGCTTGGAATTGAAAGGCTTCCATTCCCCACCTGTACTCAGCCACAGAGTGGTACAGAGCCAGTTTTCAGGGCCAGACTGCTGGACTTAAGACCCTCTACTTGAGGTCATGGGTAAGTTAAATAAAGTGCCGTGCTTCAGGGCCCTTGTATGCAGAAAGAGACCATCTGTGAACTGTGAATGACACACTGTCTGGAAAGCACTCAGCATGCTATCTGGCATCTTTCGAGCACGCAGCAAATTCAGGCTCCTCTCACCATCATCAGCAGCATGACCGCTGCCTTCACCACCATCGGCACCATCGTCCAAAAAGTGTTCTCCTTAACCAGCAACACATAAAATGGGTTCATTGAAGAAACAGCCATCTGGAAGATCAGCCTGAAGACATCAACTCCCATTATTTACAGATTTCTCAAAATGCTTATGTGATGACGATGAGATGAACCGACGAACCGTGGAGATTTGCAGTTAATGCACAAAAGGAAGGTCATGTCTTTGTCACTGACTTAGCTGAGGGCAGACAGGTTCCAGCAGCCACAGGTGACAGACAGTCCAATGCCTTCATCCTGCACCTTCTGCGACAGACAGGTCCTGCCTGGGCTTGCTGCCTGAAGACAGGGGTCTTCATTCCCCCTGGCCAGAGTGTCGCCGTGATACTAGCGTTAATACAAACAGTGAGCGTGTTAACAGTGACGACAGTGGTAATGATAGCAGCAGCTGTAAGGTACCAAGGGTTCGCTACGGGGCAGGCACTCTGCTGACCTCATGAAGATCTCATTTCCCTAAGTCTCCCAGTAACCTTGAGAGGTGGAAAAGAAAGTGCAAGTGCTTACTCACTCAGTCGTGTCCAACTCTTTGTGACTCCATGAACTGTAGTCCACCAGGCTCCTCTGTCCATGGATTCTTCAGGCAAGAATACCTGGAGTGTGTTGCCATTTCCTTCTCCAGGGGATCCTCCTGACTCGGAGTGAACCTGGGTCTCCCACATTGCAAGCAGACTGACTGAGCCACCAGGAAAGTTCGTAACTCTAAAAAGTAGATGCCATTTACACTTTTTTTTGGATGGGGAAATTGACATCTGGGCCTGTGATACACAGACAGAGGGATCTGAATCCAGGTCATTGCTACCACAAGCCGGGGTTATTAAGAACCCAACTGACCGTATGGCATGAGCCTTTCTCAGCCCTGCCTGCTGTGGGCCCTCTTCCATAGAAAAAATGTCATTATTCTTGACCTGAATTCCTTTTAGGAACTGTCCTAGGCCAAGTTTGCCCTAGTGAAATGATGAACTGCATTTGTAACATTTCTGAATGAAATTATAAATCATTTCCATAAGGGCTGAAGAGTCTGAAAAAATACAATTTTGCCTTGTGCTATGTGAAGGCACTGCATAATGTTTAAACAGGAAAGGTTACCTCGCGTGTACTACAGCTGTGTTTTATGCTAACAACCAGAATCATTCAATCATTATGGGCTAATGATCTGCAAAATTTCATTTAAAAAATAAAGTCATAGCTGGGCTTCTGGAAGGCAAATTGGATAAAAAATGAGGCAAGTATCTGTGCATTGAGAACAGTCAGTCTGTGTTGTATCAGACCAGTGCTGAGTAGTAAAAGGACATGCACAGTTGAACTGAATGCAGGGAAGAAACTGCATAATACACGTCTTACTGGGGTCACTCAGCATCCACAGGATGAAGAGATCTTGGCTCCAGCATCACGAGAGAGGTTTGGATCTATGTTTTTCCTTCTTTGTCTACACATCCCTCCACCCTTCTAAGTTAGGGATCGGTTTACTGTTAAAACTCAAAGCATCCAGGGGGAGCAGAAAACAGAGCTCTGGACAGTCACAGCTTCCTGCCGGGGATCCTGAGGAGTGACTTGTTCTTCCTGGGTGTTTCCTTCCCTGACCATGTTGGAGGACCACCAAACACATCCTCAGGCCTCCCACACTGCTCTGGTCAACCTTGATTTTAGATTTCTAAAGGTGAGATGTTCTCATGGACTTGTGTTATAAGCTCTGTTACTTGCTTGCCTCAGACATATCCTTCTGCCTTCCTGTGATTCTGTTTGGGTGGCAAAGCCCTTGGGGGAAAGAACTGGAGTCAATCTAAGTACAATGCAATTGGATTAATGTCCCCAGTTCTTCACTACACCCTTATCCATGCCTGCTGCCATGCAAATTTTCAGTGTCCCCAGTCTAGGTGGGAATTAATTCCTCACCCCTGAACACAACCATATGACTTGCTGTGAGTTTTAGAGACAACACCCAAAACATAAGGAACAAAAGAGAAAAGAGATATATTGGACTTCATTAAAATTTAAAACTTCTGTTCATCAAAGGATACTATCAAGAGAGTAAAAAGAACCGACAGAGTGGGAGAAAATATTTGCAAATCACATATTTCATAAGGGTCTAACATCCAGAATATTACAAGGCAACAACAGAGGACAAACAATCCAATGCAAAAATGGACAAATAACTTGAATCAACATTTCTCTAAAGGAGCGATGTGAATGCCCAACAAGGGCATAAAAGAGGCTCGGCATCCTTAGTCACTCAGGAAATGCTGATCAAAACCACAATGAGATACCACTTCACATCTACCAAGACAACCATAATAAAAGCAGCAAGCAAATAAGCAAAGAAAAATATGTGTCGGCAAGGATGGAGAGAAATTGGAACCCTCATACATTGTGAGTGGGAATGCAAAATGGTGCAGACACTGTAGAAAACCAATTGGTGGCTTCTCAGAAAGTTAAATATAGAATTACCATATGATCGGGAAATTCCATTCCCAAGTATATACCCAAGAGAATAGAAAATAGGTATTCAAAGGAAACTATTAGAGCAGCATAATTCAGAATGGCCGGAAAGTGGACAAAACTCAGTGCCCATCAGCTGGTGAATGGATAAATAAAACGTGGTTCTTCCACACAATGGAATACTATTCAGCCACAAAAAGGAACGGGAAACTGCCAGACGCTGCACCATGAATGAAACCTAGAAACATTATGCCAAGTATAAGAAACTAGACACTAAAGGTCACATGTTGTACGGTCCCGTTAAATGAAATATTCTATTCCAAGTAGGCAAATCCGTAGAGACAGAAAGTAGATTACTGGCTATCGGGGGCTGGAAGCAGGGAAAAGGGATGGGGTTTCTTGCAAAGGGAGATAAAAATGTTCTACAATTAGATAGCAGTGACTGATTTCCTGGTAGCTCAGATGGCAAAGAATCTGCCTGCAATGCAGGAGACCTCGGTTCAATCCCTGGGTCAGGAAGATCCCTTGGAGAAGGGAATGGCTACCCACTCCAGTATTCTTGCCTGGAGAATTTCAAAGACAGAGGAGCCTGGTGGACTGCAGTCATGGGGTTGCAAAAGGAAAAGAGTATTGTGTACACTATTACTATTTGTGAACTAAGCATTACTCATCCACCGTATCTTTATAATAACTCTTTGTGTGTGTGTATATGTACACACTTTTAACTTGTTTCTTGCAGAGAGCCAGTTGTTAAGCATTTACCGGTACACCGCTGGCTACAGGGCTGCAGGCTCCGCAGCAAAACCTCGCTGTGCCTCTAAAAACAGACTTAAGTGACCCTCTTTCCTAGCAGCTGCTGCCCAGAGAAACATGCAGCGCAAGGTGCTAAAAGCTGCTGCTGAGAACGACGGTTCCTGCAGCCACCGGTGGCACCTGCCCCTCAGAGGCGGGACGGTGGGACGATGAGGAGATGGCAGAATTCACCCAGGCCCTTGCTCCCCTGTGCTGGCAAAAGACACTTCATCTTACTTTGCTTAATTCCAGACAGCCAGTCACACTCGGCTATTGTTTTCAGCTTTACATACTAGTATTGAATTATTTTTTATGGATGTTATTTCTCAACTAGTGTATTCCCTGGAGACAGCGCAAGCCTCTAGAATTTAGCTTCTCCTTGGCTGTAATCACTCCTGCCACAAGGGCCGTCTGGGAGCTGATTTGAGGCTCCTCGGGCTGGTCCCACCCAGATGGACCACGGCGGCCTCCTGCCCAGGGGGTAGAGCGGGGCCTGGCTGACCCCAGGCGGGGTCACGGGCTGTGGGTGTGCCCTTGGGCTAATCAAGGGGCACTGGCTGGGGTCGGGCCTGCCAACTCCCTCGTCCCCTCTCTCTCTGTTGTGGGGTGCTGAAGGGCATCTCCCCCTCAGAACCTGGCCCCCGGGGCCCTCTCCATGAGCCCAGGCCAGTCCCCACCCACCCCAGCACGGCCCACTGAACTGTGTAATTCCATATACACAGTAAGGGGGGCTCAGGAGAAGCCTGCTGGAGCCTAAACGTCTGATGATGAAGAGAAGAGTTAAGTACAGTCTAGCACATACATCCCACTACCATGCAGCCATCATAAATGATGGCCTGTCTTTCGTGCATGTTTAAACATGTTTTTCCTTATGAACTTGGTCAGAGCTAAAATGTTCCACATTCCAGTGGAAGTAATAAGTCCATTGTTGGTGCTCTCCGTGTTGAGTTTAACTGACATTTAAAATGTCTTCAGAAAGATTAGGCAGTGATTCAGCACTCTGACCCAAATCCACTGTGTTTGCAGAAATGGAAACATATGAAAATGGCCATTTGATGTATGACAAATTCTCTAACTTAAAAGATCCTTTCTAAAACAGATATGAGATCATGAGCTCTGGAGAGAAGAAAGCTTTGGATCATTGTTTAGTTGACAACATTTTTTCCCTTTCTGAGTGGATCATAAAAGAACAGTAAAATCTTAAGAGTTGATTGCATCTTATATTCATAAAATACCTTATAGGAAGCCTTTGGAGTGCTGTAAAAATGTCAAAAAATTCTTGTAAATTGCATTGATAGTATGATGATGATCATACCTTGGAACATGCACAAAAACAACAACAATGATAAAACAGGGTACAGAGAAGAAAGACTGGAAAGAAATAAACCTAAAAGTTAATGGAGCTTGTATTTGGGAGGTGGACTCAAGATGGAATCCTCTTAAGCGGGTACAGGGAAGGAAATGCATTAATAATTTTCGGTCCATCACTCTTGAATTCAATTACCGAGCAGTTTGGATGACTTTTCCTTCCCAACGTAGGAGAGTATTTAGAATCTCTGGAGTGCCGTGGAATACAAATATTGGAAGCCTTGGCCTGAGATAAGAGTGAGGAGCACCAACCTCCCTCTTAACCCACAGAAAATCAGGGGCCCTGGAGGGGAAAGCTGGAGGTCATGGCAGAAGCAAAGCTCAAATAAAGAAAGGAAAACTGAGACGGAGCATAAGGAGTTCACTGGAAAGCTCATGGACCTTGACTGCAAAGGCAGCAGTCACTGGAAGACAGATGAACACAAGAACCATACACTTGAAACTGACACAATATTCACAATATTGTGAGTCAACCACACTTCAGTTTAAAAAAGCAAACCAAGAAGCAGACGGATCTAATGGAGTAGACGGAGGGGGTGGGGTGACCTGAGGAGGAAGGACAGAGTGAAGGTGAAGGCAGGAGGCCGGAGGAAGAGAACTAAGACACATGAAGGCGACGATTTGCATCTGTTACCACAGGTACCAGCCCCATTCGCTTCACAAAAGCAAAAGACAAATCATTCACCAAAGTCTGGAAGTGGTGGCGCGAGCAGTCTCTGAGCCCTGCTTCAGTTTATGTTAAAATGAGGACAGTATGGTAACAGTATGCATTTTACGGGGTGGGTGTGAAGATTCAAAGTTATCCCATCTACAGAGCTGTGGACGGAGCAAAGCAAGTGCTCAGGGCATGGTACCCACGATATCATGATTAGTAACAGCACCATCACTACCACCACCAAAACTGTTATCACTACCATGTCCATCATAATCACCATGACGACCACCACCACCACAAGCGTCACTACCATCCCATCACTGTTATCACCATCACCACCATCACAGCCACCACCAGCACCAGCATCAGCACCATCACTATTATCACCATCACCATCATTGATCATCATTATCACCATCACCACCACAATCATCATGACCACTATTTTTATTTAGAAGATAATATTTATGTCTTTGTAAAAGACTAAACAGCTTTTAGAGAAAACAAAGGAAAAAAGTATGTTTTATGAGTAGGTGCACACAAAAGTAGCAAGTTTCAGCTCGGTGCTTCTCAGAGGGTTACGTCATCTATAACCAGGGTCATGAACTAAAGCAGTTCCTGAAACAGGACATGGGTCTCCTTCCTGGAGACCAGGCGCAGTGGGGGTGGAAGGGTGCGGAGAGGTTGACGGAACACCGCCAGTAGAGAGAGAGGCAGGGTGCAAATTTCTGAGATCTAAAACACAGCTCCCCTTTCTTGTCCTCCCAGGTTTTTCAAAGTGAGATGCAGAATTTCCAAAATAGCTGTGTTTATAGTTGAGCGCTCAATTACTGGCAAACATGAGCGAAGTCCCAGACATGTGGGCTTTGGAACAAGCCAAGGGTCCCAACACGCCCAGCAAGCGCTTCAGTTGTGGTGAGTGTGTCATCGTTTCCCCGTCTTGATTTATCTTTCAGAAATGATAGCGTTTGTTTGTTTGGCTTTCAAACGCCATCTGGTAACTTGGGAAGCTCTGTTTTCAAGAAGGCTGCAGTTGCAAAGAATCCCCTAGAAGGAGAAGCAGCGGCAGAGTGGTGTGGGCAGTTATTCCATTTGTCCAGTCCCCGCTCTGGCCCTGAGGTCATGGTCTTGGTCATCTACAGATTCCTCTTGCTCTCTGAAGCCATGGTGCTGGAGACTGCCACAAAGACCTTCTGAAAAATGTCACTGAGTCCTGTCACACCCTTGCTTTAAACTTCAGTGATTTCCTTTATTCCTTAGACTAAAATCCTCACTGGGATTCTCTGCTGTCTCCCATCCCCCCCACCCTGCGCCACAGCTGCAAGCTCTTTCCTGCCCCAGGGCCTTTGCACTTCTCTTCACCTAGCCTGGGATGTTCCCTCTCATTCAGCCCTTCCAACTGCAGGCTCTTTCATCCCCCAGCTTTCCGCTCAAATATCACCTCCCTGATGTCCCTTCTCCACTCCATTTGCTACCACAAGGCCAAGTCTAGCTCCACCATCACAGTCATTCAGTCCCGGTCTTGCTTATTTACTTGTTTCCCCGCTAGCGTCTTCGTCCCCCTCTGCGGGTCATCTGCGTCCCCTGATGGGAAGGGCCTTTTTGTTGCTGACTTGTTTGCCGTATTATTCCAGCTCTACTGTCTGCATAACAGCCAAAGGATGACGGCTCAATGAACCAGCCAGTGAATGAATGAACCAGTGGGTTAATGAACGAATGAATGTGGCCTTAAGTCTCCTGAGCTGAGGAAGACAGGTCCCTCTGGTATCTACTCTCGAGCCTGGCCCCCAGCCTCTAGAGATGACAGGATGACAAGACTAGACTGTCTGGAGTCTCCTGCTGTCTTGGGAGAGGAAGAGGGCCTGACAGACCTCCCCAGCCAGAAGAGTGGAGAGGAGGAGACCACGGTGAGAGGAGCTCTGCCTCCAGGCTTCAGGAGCCTGACAGGGACGGCACCTTCCGGAAACATCACTGGTTCAAAAACTGACAAAAAGCATGTACTGACATCCTAGCGGGCAGTGCCACTAGCTGTTCCATAACTACTTATTACGAGGACATGGGGCTGGACCTGCAAACCCTTAGCCCAGTGGCAGCCTCGTTTACCACTCTGGGGCTGCCATCCGGAGCCTCTGTTTTAAGGTCGAGCAGGAAGGATGGAGCTGGAAGAAGTAATTTTCTAAACCCACCCAGCTCCAAGGCCCTTCTTCTTCCCGTCTGTTTCCACGGGGGGCCAGCCGTTGCTCAGTCACTCAGTCGTGCCCGACTCTCTGCAACCCCGTGAACCACAGCAGGCCAGGCCTCCCTTCCCATCACCAGCTCCCAGACCTTGCTCAAACTCATGTCCATCGAGGCAGTGATGCCATCCAACCATCTCATCCTCTGTCGCCTGCTTCTCCTCGCGCCCTCAATCTTTCCCAGTATCAGGGTCTTCTCCACTGGGGCCAGAGATGGTACAAAATGAGAACTTCAGCCTAGATTCCACCGCTGTCACCAGCAGGCTGCATGGGGCTGGTAATGAGAGCAAGCCCCTGACTCGGGCAGCATGTGTGTGACCCCCTCTCCCATCACCTACTAGTGCGGGAACTAGGGCCACCGGTCACAGTTCTCTGAGCTTTGGTGTCCTCATCCTTAAGATGGAGACAGTAACACACTCTACTCACAGACTTGCCAGGACTGAATGATGTGCATATGTACAGAGCAAGCCACTTATGTCAGCCATCCTCACAGTAGCAGCAGCACCCTTTCCTGGGCACTAATATTTCATTTAAAAAAAAGAGAGAGAGAGAGAAATGGGTTGAAGCCACGTGGATGTTGCCCAGAGGTCGGACAGATGTAGAAGAGATAACTTTAGGTAATGCTGTCATCGCCATGAAGCCCATCCAGATATAACATACCACAGGTGGATTGAGCTCATTGGTTTAATCCAGACCTGTCAGACCTCCAAAAAAGCTAGAGATTTGAAATGAATCAAACAGGCTGACTGCCAAGGGCTAGGGGGTGGGGGGACATCACATCCCCGTCCAATGCCACCTTGTGGGGAACTGCATGGTGCTGGGTAAATGTGGGTGTTTCCTGTAAAAGGTGACCCAGGACTAAGACCAGATGCCAGGGGGTTATGAGCCAGGCGATACAGTTTCCTCCTCAATGAATGGAGCAGAGCTGGATCAGGGCTGGGAGAGGCAGCACCCTTGATCAGACAGCTTCTCAAGGGACGGCTTCCTTAAAACCAACCTGCAAATCTGTAATGGTGAGTGATGGTCTCACTTTACTTGTTCAGAAAATACAGCGGAGAAGTTGTTAAACAAAATGACTCTGAGACCACACCTTGAATTTCATACCTTGAATTGCTACCGTGTTTGTCTTCTGAGAAACTTGGAACACTCAGCCCAACTGTGAAATGACTCGACCCGATCTCACAGTCATACCAGGACCAGGGTCGGGGCCTGAGCGTGTGGCGCCCCCGTCCACAACAGACGAGTCAGTCGTCCTGGGGGTGAATGCCAGCTTATTTACCAGCTTGCAGGCCTGCTGCTGCCTCCTCCCTTGCCACCCTGTGGTAAGCCAGTGAGGTGAAATGATGATGAGGACCCCCTCCCCACTAGAGGTCTTTTGGGAGTGGACAGCAGGCTGTGAGAGAGTCTTCTGTGACGTCATACTTGACTGTTAAGGCAAAACGAGATGCTGTTTGCCCTGCTTCCTCAGCTCACCATCCCTGTCTCCATGGGAACACTCATCGCACCCTGACTGTCCAGGTAGACGACTGGCTCCAGGTATGACTAGGAGCCCCTCATGAGCGGCACAATGTCTGCTTATGTCTGCACCATCCACGGCCCCAAAGGTGCTGCCCCCTGTGACGGCCATGAGCCCCATGTGGCTACTTGTTTAAATCAGATTAAAAATTCAGGCCCTCAGTCACACTCACCACCTTTCAGGTGTTCGGTAGCTGCAGGTGGCCATGTAGGCACGGAACACTGGCATCTCTCTGCAAAGTCCCATGGGACGGTGTAGACACAGCAAGGCCCAGGGCAGAGTGGGGCAACCCAAGGGAGCAGGAGCGACCCCTGGGCTTGGAACCTGGACACAACGCTCCTCACCCAACACTCACTGAGACTTTACCGACCTCATCTTCACTCCCAGCTTTCCTTATTTTCCCCCGATTGACCATAAAGTTTCACAAACAGTGTGAGAACACACAGGCTATGTGAAAGCAGGATTTGGTGCAGGACGAGTCCAGGTGGATGCTGAATCTCTCCCACCTGTGAAGGTGACACGTCCAGCACAGCATGCACCACTGGTGCTAAATGGGAAATGCGGTCAGATGTCCTACGTGCTATTTGTCAGGCGCTGCTTATGTGTCATCATGTTTAACTCTCACAATTTGTACTGGGACTCCCATTTTACAGATGAGAAAACTGAGAAACAGGAGGTGTGGGTGGCCACTGGTCACATAGTGAGCAAGTGTCGGAGCCTGGCCTCAAGCCATGATCTTTCTCCTATGGGCCTGACACCACGTCACATGTAGGACACAGTTATTCCCCCAGAGAAAAGTAAATGAGGAAACGAATAAGCATCATCACAGGATCCAACCATGGGAGTTGAGGTGGCTACCCACTGGCCTTGACACCGAAGGACTCAGGCTGCTGAGGAGGGCCGTGGGATTATTCACCCCTGCCCAGGAAGACCAGGGTAAAGGGGACGTGCGTGCCCTGTGGTGGTTCAGTAGAGAGTGCTGGACCCAATGCCAGCGCTCCACGGGCTGAAGCAAACAAAAGGTGGAGGAAAAAACAGAGCCACTGCAGTAATGATGCTCCTGATTATTATAACAAGACCCTCACTGAAGGTACACTGGAACGGCACTATGGAAAACAGTGTGGAGGGCACCACACACTGGAAACAGAGCTGCCACGGGCCCTGGCAACCCCGCTCCTGAGCACACGCCGAGGTAAAGCTGCGGTGTAAGGAGACGCCTGCATCCCTATCTGCACAGGAGCACCGGTCAGAGTAGCCAAGACCCGGCGGCAGCCCAACTGTCTGCAGACAGAGGAGTGGACGAAGGAGACGGGGCACATGTGGACAGCGGAGCGCCCACAGCCATAATCAGAGCAAAATGACGCTGTCTGCAGTAACATGCTAGACAGCATCACACTGATGTGAGTCAGAAAAAGAAAGGATATTACTGACATGTGGAATCTAAAATCTGACACAAATGAACATACCCACAAAACAGGAACAGCTTCTCAGACACACAGAACAGGCCTGTGGCCACCAAGAGGGAGTTTGGGATTAGCAGGTGCAAATTTATATATGTATATATACACATATACATATACAGGATGGGAAAGCAACAAGGTCCTACTGTATAGCACAGGGAACTATATTCAATATCCCAAGATAAACCAAAGTGGAAAAGAATATGAAAAGGAATATATATACGTATGTAACAGTCACCTTGCTGTGCAGACATTGACAACACTGTAAATCAACTATACTTCAACAAAGTTTTAAACATTTATTTAAACACCCTCATCACATTGGCATCTACTCCCTGTGAAGCGCTAATGGTACCACACTGCTACAGCCCATGGCGACCCACAAGGAAGACCCCCGTCCTCACGGCTGCAGAAGGCATGAGCAGCCTCAGAACCTGCCTACGTCCTTGACCTTCTCCGTGGGTGCTGCGCTGACTTCTCTGTTTCAACCAGACATGAGGAATGAGTCTGCGTGCTTCAATTCTTGGAGCAGACGAGCCACAAAAGAACATCACTCTGGGGCAAAAGTCAAGGCTGGGTTTACTCATCAAAAAGCTGCCAGAGACCTCCATGGGCACGGCGGGGCGGGAAACGACACACCGAGGCTCTTGAAGGTCTGCTGTCAAAAGTCAAACCACTCCTGGGGTGCAAACCCAGGAGATGTTTTTGTTTCATGATCTTACTGGAGAGGGCGAAATATAGTTCTGATAGCACCTTTCAGTTCGCCGAACAGGCAGGGGAGGGGCATGGATTTAGGGAGGCAAGGCAAGCCAGCAGAGGTATTTTGAAAACCAAACACTTCCCCAAAACAGGACTGTGTCTGATGGAGGGAAGCTCTCCCCCGAAGCCTGAGACGGCCCCCACTGCCTCAGGGAAGGGCTGGGATGCCAGTCTGCCGTCGTCTGCCCAGCTGATCCGTCTTTCCAGCCCCACCTGGGGCTCCTCACCCTGCAGGATCCTAAGCCCCCACCCTGAGGGGTGATGTGCTATCCCGTGGATGAGTCATATCCACTCAGGGTCCCTGAGCTAGTTTCTGCTCCTGCCTCTGCCTGGAAAGCCTGTTCCCTCCCTTCTTGGATCAGAAGAAAAATCCACCCATCTCCCTGGTGTAGGTGAAGAAGGCACTGAGCGCTCCATGTTCTGCGCCCTGACTCTACAGCACTGACCCAAGCATCCTACACACAAGAGTGTCTCCCTCAAGACCCTGGACCATGAGTGCTTACAGGCAAGGGTGACGTTCAGTTTCTCTTTGCACTCGGGAGTAAATACTTGCTGAATGAGGGGAGAGATTTCTTGGCTGTCTGTGTGATGTGAGGCACAGTCCCTTGGGGATACCATCTGATCCAGAACAATGCATGTTCTAGGACCTGTCTTTTTCTATGGCCTGTGTATGCTTGTGTACCAATGCGCACACTGTGCACCAATGCACATGCACGTGCGCGCACACACACACACACACACAATGGCCTCTCAAAGAACTGACTGAAAAAGTTACAGGATACGTGGTAACATGGATTCTAACACCTACTGTAACTCAGAACTCTTTCTGAATTAAAGACCCCAGCCCTTCTTTTCTGAAGCCCTAGGGTAGCTTCTTTCCAGAGACAGGGAAAAAAAAAAAGGACATGTGTGCAGACACCAACGCATCCATGCAGAGTTTTCAACATTTGAAAGGCTCTCATTTCAACCACTTGCTTTCAGAATCCCGTTTTCAAATTCCGTGGAAGGCCTGGGTAAAATGCGTTCAGTTCAGATTCTGGCTCTTTCGACGTGGCATGTGAAGGTTGCCAGCAAAGGTTGAACGCAATGATGCCTGTGCAGCCCAGCTCCCTGTTCCTAATTCACATGCAAACTATGGGCTGAGCCCAATTAGCTCAAACTTGTTTGTGCTTTTTGCTGTCGCCCGCTGCCCACCTTCCTTGGACTCCTCGTTTCGGGTTATTTGTTCAGACTTCAGCTCCAGACACACCACTGTGATTTCCTTTTTAATAAACACGATCCAGTGAGTAGCGGGAAACAATGAGCGACACCTGCACTCTATTATAACTCCGCGTTCCACCCACAAGCGCTGGGCTATGAATAAGTGAGAACCACCGTCTAAAAATAGTAACAGCGCTCTCCCGGCAACACAGCAATCACAGGACCTCAGCTCCCGTGAAGGACAGAGTGCCCCACTGCCCCAGCATTTTAAACAGGGTAGGGGACTTCCCTAGCAGTCCAGAGGTTAAGGCTTCACCTTCTAATGCAGGCAGCGCAGGTTCCATTCCTGGTCAGGGAACTAAGAGTCCACATGCACGGTGGCCAAAATACATAAAACAGAAGCAGTGGTAAAATAAGTTCAGTAGAGACTTTAAAATGGTCCACGTTTAAAAAAAAAAAAAAAAAAAAACTTCAAAAAGATGAACAGTGTAGGGCACTTCTGGGTGGGGCAGCTATAGGCCGTCTGTCCGGGGCCACGTGCCTTGTATTGTCCTGGGCTTGGCTGCAGGGGAGTTCATTCCACACCAGTGAACAGCTGGGCATTCCTGAAATCTCTGGGCTGGGTACAGCTCATTAACGCCAGAGCAGCAGCTGGAGCGGGCGGAGGAGTGGGCTCACAGATGCGTATCCGGACTCCAGCGGATGCCTACAGTGAACATCCCCTGAGCACCCAATGCATGCACGGGACCTGTGCACGGTGCTTGGGATAAACCCGGTGAACCCAGGGGTCTACGACCCTGTCCTCGTGGAGTTTCCAGTCTAGCCACTCCCCACCTGTGTCACCTCGGGCATGCTACCTAATTCCATCGAGCCTCAGTTTCCCACCTAGGAAATGGACTAAAAACGTGTAAGTTCCAGCTGTTCGAAGCCTGGAATGGGTTGGCAGTAGCTGTGGTGGTAACAGCCACCCTCATTTTTTTAAGTAAAAATCTCCTCCAACATATCGTTTACCTACAAAGAGAAAAGTGAGTAACCGCGCAGGGAAGGACTCATTAGACATCCAACTGACCAAGTGATCAAGGTCAACATCAACTCACTGGTACTCTATTAATCCTTTGAACAGATGGATACAGAAGACAACAGTATAATTTCCATAATACCCCTGCTTGTAGGTTTTTAAACTGTGGTGATATACAAAAGAAAACCTGGCATTTCAACCATTTTGAAGTACACAATTCAGTGGCATTAAATATATTCACGATGTTATGCAACCATTACAACTAATTCCCAAACTCTCTCACCACCCCCACTGAGAATGGGGATTGCTTTTGAACACAGATTCACGTTTGGACATCGAGGTTCTTCAAACAGAGGCTTTGGCGGCAACGGCATCCATTCAGCCTCTCACAAACCTGGCCAATCAATTGCTTCCTCTCTCTCCAATCCACTTCTAATCCATTAAAAAAAAGCTGCCCTCCAACCACCGCCAGCCTCTGACCCCTTCTCACCACTGCTGTCTCTCGCCCAAGCCACCATCCTCCACCTCCGGGGTCCCTGCTTGGGTCCTGGCCACCCCAACCCTTCAGCGTGCACGCTCAGCGCAGCATCGCCTTTGGTCCTGCTGAGGGCCGAGTCCGTTCATGCCACATCTCTGCCGGAGACTCTGCGAGGGGAGGCTGACATCCCCGAGCCTGTGTGCCCCGGCCAGATGCTAATGCCTAGGCGCCCTGTCACCCCTGCCCCAGCTCCACTGCACAGCAGCTGCCTTCTCTGCCACCTTTCAGACCTGCCACCCCAGCTCTGACCCCAGGGCCTTTGCACCTGCCATTCCTTCTGTCTGGAGAGCTCTGCCACCAGCCTATCACCTCCTTAGATCTCTGCTCCAATGTCACCTTCCTGGGACATGGCGTATCAAACAGCACACCTAGCGTTCCTTATCCTCCCCACTCTACTTATTTTCCTACTGTGATTATGAGCATCCTTTCCAGCCTTCAAGAGATGACCTCTGAGCACCAAACCCCCATCTTGCCCTGCCTGAGACCAAGGAGAGGTTCCCCACCCTGTGGGGAACCATGTTAGGCATCTCCAGTAGAGGGCGCCAGGGGGGCACGGGAGGAGTCCAGGCCTGTGTTCCGAGAAGGTACCCCCCCTGCGGGCAGCTTCCCCTGTCGCCCCAGGGCCCCACCCCCAGGGCCCCTTCCCAGCACACCAGCCCCGCTGGCCGACTGCCAGAGGCGCCCACGGTGGGGCACCTCCCACGGACAGCCCTCCCGGGCCCCACCAGCCCAGCCACATGCAGCCCTGCGGGAAACCCCGGTTCCACCCACTGGGCTGCGGCCTGCTGACCCCAGTCCTGGGGAGAGCGGTCCCTCTCTGCTCCTTCCTGGGCTGTGCTGCCTGCTGCGGCCCTCAGGGTAGGGGCTGCCCCCGCCTGTGTCCCTCAGTGGTCAGCAATGCCCTCCTACATCTTTCTACTGAAATCTCCTGTCAAAGTCACCGTGTCTTTTGCCTTCTGATTGAATCCTGACTTATAGCCATCAGACTGCGGGAGAGTCTGAGTCTTCACGTCCTCAGGTTTCACTCCTTTTTTGAAGACTTTGTTTTATCTTTGCTTCTATGTGTTTGATGGGTTGATAAACCCTGGTAGGTAGGTGAGGAAGAAAGGAGAAATAAAGAGGCAGGGTGGAATGACAGGACGGTGACCCCTGACTCCATGTGACACCATGGCCCGTAACAGGGCCAGGGACGTGGGAAGGACTCATGGAAGAAGGGTCGCCAGCTCATCTCCGAGCCCTTTTCTGACTCCCATCTAACACCTCCACTGTTCCAACTATCTGGAGTACTGAAAACACGCACTGCTAAATACCGGAGCTGAACGTTTGGGCCTGCCCTGTGACGCTTGAGGAAAGACAGAGACAGTACCGCAGACAGAAGCAGAGAGAGGAAAGGAAGCGCCTTCAGACCCGATCTGGAACTTGTGGGGCTTGCTTTCAGGCTGATGATCACAGCAGGGTGGGAACAACGTGCCGCCCCCTCCCCGCTGGCGCTGCGTCAGTCTTCTGCGCCTGGACAGGGGCGGCTGGTCTCGGGCTCCTTTCTCTTTGATCTGAGAGCCTGGCTGGGCTCACCACCTAATTTCTGGGGTGAATATTCATTTTCCCATTGACAAAAAGACCCACCAGTAGGCTGTGAAATGAGCATTTCACGAAAGCACAAAAAGCTCCTGGTAATTAAAATGCCCGGCGAATACAGTGACGAACTACACTCCAATCTACTGAGTTCATTTCATAACCTCAGAAAATTATAAAGAAAAACTGTTTGGAGATTAGAAAGCTCTAAAGGGTTTTTTTTTTTTTTCTCTCTTTGATTCATCGATCAAATTTTGGTTTGCTTACAATTTCATTCTCCTTCAACTGTTTTCTCCACTGTGGCCCAGTGACTTCAGAATCACACTGGCATACCTGTCTGCTTGCAAAACAAACCAAGAAGAAAGCAAACAAAATTCCAAAGCCAAGACTTACAACTACCTAGTAAAACACATAATAAGAATATAATACAGCTAATGAAAGAACACAAGGGTATTTAATACCAAACCCCCATGCAAATAACAACTGTCCATTTCAATTACTGCTTTCTTTTCACCTCGGATTCTAAATAGGACTGGAAGAAATTAGCAGAGTAGAAACTCATGGCACTGGAATGCAGCAAAAACAACAAGGTATCTGAGGGTCAAAACGGGTGTCCCTTTCTCCAGAGGACACACACACAAAAGCACACGAAAAGATGTTCCACATGATTAGTCCCTGGAAATCAAAATCACAGTGAGACATCACGTCACGTCTGCTAGGACGGCTGTTACAACACGGCAGAAAACAAGAAGGGCTGGTGAGGAGGGAGGGGTCATGCTGCTGGTGGGAATGTAAAATGGTACAAATGCTTTGGAAAACTGTTCGGCAGTTTCTCAAAACGTGAAAGCTACAGCTTCCATGTGACCCAGCAGTATCACCCCTAGATATATATGCAGAAGAACTGAAATCAGAGACTCATACATGTATTTGTATGTTAAAATTAACAGCAGCGTTATTCAGGTAAAGCCAAAAGGTGGAAGCAATCCAAGTACCCAGCAATAGGTGATGGATAAACAAAATGTGGCATATATATATAATATATATATACACACACATACACGCTGTGGAATATTACTCAGCCATAAAAGGATGAAATTCTGATACGTGCTGTGATGCAGACAGACCTTGCAAACACCACGTTTAGCAGAATAAACCACTGAAGGACGGACGTTGTGTGATCCTGCCTACATGACGTGTTTACAACAGGCAAACTCACAGATGCGGAAGGCAGAACAAGCATTTCCAGGGGCTGCTGGGAATGAGGAAAGGGCAGTTAACTGCTTAATAGGTGCAGTGTTTATGTTTAGGATGATGAAAAACCTTGAGGCATAGTTAGGGGTTATACAAAACTCTGAATGTAGTTAATGCCCACGATTCAATTCATACACTTACAAATGGTTACAATGGTAAGTATTATATTATGTACATTTTACTATAATAAAAAAAAAATGGGTGCCAGACACATGAGCACTGAGCCAGCATTGTGTACTATCTCATGGGAGATCTCACCAGGCCCTTGTTCTGGACCTGTTAACTCTTACTTTGCAAACAATGCCCATAAACTTGATTAATTGGATTCCTCTTCTTGCAGCTTGGTGACAACTCACTCATGAGACCTCTGCATATTTCAGTAAGGATGGCAGAAGCCTGAGTGGAATGAAGAAAATGAAGGTGACTCGAGTTTCCCTGACGGGATCCTTGGGGACCCGTGGCTCAGCACCACCCAGAAGCCTGTTAGAAAGGCAAGTTCCTGGGCCTCTTCTGAATCAGAATCTCTGGGGACAGTGTTTGAATGACGTCCCAGGGGTTTTCGAGGCTGCCACGGTGTCCTCAGGGTTGTAGTCCTGATTAAACCTGAGCCCTCCTCCTAAGGGTTTCCTAACTGCCTCTGAGATGCTCCATCTGAAATTGTGCTCCCAGCCTGGTCCATACAGCCGGAGTCCTGGATGTCTGAGCAGAGAGGCCCTGCTTCCCAGCCCACCTCTTTGTAACTGCTCGGGACACCTTGGACCTATGCTCCCCTAAGCTTGCCTTGGCACACTTGCATGCCTCCGGCTGGACTGCCCCCAGAGATGGGTTCTTGGTTCGAGTCAGACTGGTGTCACGCTTTCACATCATCACGACCCCCAGACACCCCTCACTGCCTATAACCCGCTAGTATCCAAGTCAGGAGAATGTCTGCTTCCATGAATTCCACCTCCCCCGCCCATCCCCTTCGGCTCCACAACCCCAGGTCTTTTTGGTTAGCACAGCGGGATGGTTTCCCCCACGGAACTGATTGTTTTTGCCTCTGGTTTCTCTCCAGGCCAGTCACTCCTCAGTGTAGCTGCCAGAGTGAAGACGAACTGTGACCCAAGTCTTACTAAGAAGCTTGTGTCTCTAGATCTCAGTAAGCAGGTGTTCGTGTCCTGAAGGTACAACTCAGACACTAAGACATGGGTGTCGGTGAAAGTAAATTTTCTAAGAACTCTGCCCAGAGCCAGCCCAATACATCTTTGCTGTGAATAGCCAGGACCAGAGCTCAGAGCTCAGACCTCACTGCAATATTTATCACATTCCTGACACTCTGCTGAGCACCCTGTGGACATCACCTCACCAAACCCTCAGGAGCTCAGGAGGCAGGCACTAGTCTTGCACCCATTTTGCAGATGAGCAAAGTGAGGCTTGAACAGACGCAAGCAACTTGCCCAAGGTCATCAGAGGTTAACGTGGGGGAGCCAGGAATCAAAACAGGCAGCATGGCTTTTTGGAACCTGCCCTGTGAATCACCAGTCTACACTGCAAGCATGATTTTTTTAAGTCAACAGATGAACAATGAACGGAAGGTACAGAAATGAATGGATGGTACATCAGTTTGAGAGGAGGAAAGGAGAGGATGCAGTTTCTGGAGAAGCAGGTAAATGGTTTGGATGGAAGCAGCTGTGACCCTCCAACCCATGCCCACAAGAGACATCTCCCCTGAACGATGAATTCTCCTCCCCCAAGAGGACAAGGGTGTCTGCCACATGGCACCAGAGGAGCAGGCATCTCAGATCAGGCACCCCGAGGAATCGGGACCTGCCAAGCTCGGAAATGCCAGCTGAAAGGGACTGCTGGCTGGGGTAGAGGGCAGCCCCCCTCCCACCAAAACAACCCTTTCTGGCAGGAACTGGCCTTAATGACCGCTGGTTGCATTTCCAAAGAGGCGAGGGTGGGGAAGACTGAAGACAATATGGCACCCCGTATGCTGAGAGCAGGAGAAAGGCGGGCACTGTGAAGCAGAGATGGTGAACTGGTTTTTATCCTGGAGCGCCGGCTGCTCCGACTCAGGCCGCCACCTCTGGATCCCTCGGAGCCAACACCCCTGTGTCCTGTGCAGCTGCCGCACTCCCAGCAGGACCTGGGCAGAGCCCCAAACCCACACCCCAGCCCCGAGGGGAGAGGAGGCCGAGCGGGAGGAGGGTTTCTCTGGCCCGCGGGGTCTGCACGAGCCCAGACAAACCCCCCTCTGTGCGGAACACGGAGTGAGGAGATGGCTCTACTGCCCTAACAAACTAACTGAATATTAGAGAAACCAGTCACAAACAGATGGGTTTAGAGAATGGCCAAAAGGACTGAGACAAAATGCATGAGTACCAAACAACACCTGTGTTGAGCAAATACTGCAGTTAAGTACCTACTATGGGCAGGGCGCTGTGCTGGGTGCTCAGAGCACAGTGATTCCCAGGACAGGCTGTGCTTCAAAGGTTGCCATCGAGCAGTGAAAAGGACCTTGGGAGTCAGAGAAGCTGGGGTGAGTGACCTGGAACAAGGCCTTCTCGTATCCCGTGAAAGAGCTGAGTTCCTGTCTGTCTCCCCAGGTGGACATTGGATGCCTCTTTGCGTAATGAGCTCAGGTCAGAAGTTGTCCCCAGGCTACGGTCTGGGGCATAGCAGACATTCAGTGAGTGCTGGCAGAGCTGAGAACAAGTGAGTCAACGTGACAATCAATATGTGAAGGTCAGAGAAAAAATCACAGGGGAAATGTCTTGAATGACGGAATGAACATACACTATACCAAAACTGGTGAGGTGCAGCTAAAGCGTTGCTTGAAGGGAAACGTATAGCTTGGTAGTAAATATATGGGTGATGCCAGATGACCCATGTTTTTCTGGCCCTTGACGGTGAGGCTTCCAGGTGGAGGATTTAACTTCAGGTCCTCAGAGTCTAGAACAGTGCTTGGCACACAGCAGGTGCGTGGGAAATAGTCCTCTAAGGGAATGCAAATGCCCCAGTGTGTTCCCCGGATGCCATCCTCAGCAGTGCTTCTGCAATGGGAGAGTTACTGTGTATCGGGCCCCACCTCCCAAATAAACCCTTCTGGGCCCTCTGCTGTTGCTGCCACTGTTATGCCCACTCAGCCTTCAACAGGAACCGACGTGAACTAAGTCGAGTGTCGGCCATGGTGCTGGGCCCCTCCCAAGGACCACCTCATCCGAGCTGCACCAGTGGGTGCTGTTATGACTCCCCATAAAACCATAACAGGGCCTGCTGGTAGCGCTGATACAGAAACTGATACGGAAACTAAGGCCCAGAGAGGTTAAGTAACTTGTCCCACATCACACAGCTGGGAGGCAGCAGCACCGGGACTTGAAACCAGACGACGCGAATCCAGAGCCGCTGCTCTCAACCACAGTCAGCGGCGGCCTCCCACTCAGCTCAGGGACAAGCGTCCTCCTGGCAGGGCGCCCCCTCTGCGTTCCGCGAACACCCCGCGCCTCCTGCTATTACTGCACGGCCGCCTGCACAGGGCCGCTGGTCTGCTGCCCCGGCTCTGAGTTTCTCACGGCAGGGGCCGGGGCTCAGTGCCCGAGCAGTGCTCAGTGAGGTTACTGAACTCAGCTCAGCTGGGGGTGGCGGCGGAGGGGAACGCACTTCTTAAACTGCAGTGTGCAAACACGTCACCGGGAGCCCTTGTGAAAATGCAGATTCTGACTCAGCAGGTCTGGGCTTGGCCTGAGACTCTGCAAATTCCCATGCGTGGCTGATGCTGGTGGTCCACAGACCAGGCTTGGAGTAGGAGGATGTGGGGAGTGTGGGAGGGAGACGAAAGGGTAGACTCCAGCGACACAGCTGCCTTTGGCTCTTAGCAGAAGAAGCTCCTGATTCTGAGATCCTGGGCGAATCAGTTCACTGCTTCTGGCCTCAGTTTCCTGATCTATCAAATGGGAATGACGGAACCTACCTGATCAACCTTATACCCTATAGTTATGCCCGGAGGGGGGCATGGCAACCCACTCCAGTATTCTTGCCTGGAGAATTCCATGGACAGAGGAGCCTGGTGGGCTATATTCCAGGGGTCACAAAGAGTTGGACATGACTGAGTGACTAACACACATAGTTACTGTGGGGATTAAATTAGATGACTTGAGTGAAAAGGCCAATGCAGATTTGACAGCAAACAGGAATCATATTTCTTCAATCTGAGAAACTCCTTTGACATTTATTTGTTCATTGGTCTTCCTTGTAGAATTTCTCAAACCTTCCTTATTTTCTTAGATTGTATATTGCCTCCTCTCTCTCATAAACACACACACACACACACACACACACACACACACACACACACACACACACAGAAAGTAAACAGCAATGACCTCAATTTGAAGGTAGCCTACCGACTCGATGGGCATGGGTTTGAGTAAACTCCTGGAGTTTGTGATGGACAGGGAGGCCTGGCGTGCTGCGATTCATGGGGTTGCAAAGAGTCGGACACGACTGAGCGACTGAACTGAACTGAACTACCTTGCGTGCTAAGTCACTTCAGTCACGTTCGGCTTTTTGTGACCCCATGGACTGTAGCCCACCAGGCTTCTCTGTCCATGGGATTTTCTAGGCAAGGATACTGCAGTGGGTTGCCATGCCCTTTTCCAGGGGATCTTCCTGAACCAGGGATCGAACCTGTGTCTCCTGTAGCTCCTGCATTGCAGGCAGATTCTTTACTGCTGAGCCACCAGGGAAGCCCCCAAGCCTACCTTGGACTGCCTTTATTGCAGTATTTCCTTTCCTATTTTGTCGATAATTCTCTTCCTCTTCATACCAACAGGGTTAATATCTATATCAAATGAGGAATGTGGGATTTTGAAGAGGACCCTGAGATGCCAACAAATGAGAGTTCAAAAATCCAAGGAGGTGATCAGTATCTTCTGTTAGACTAAACAGGGGTGACCCAGATGTCACAAGGAACCTAAGCGTATCAAGCTATCCCAAACAAACCAGTCTTGTCTAGACCAGTGAGAGTCCTGAGGGTAAAAGGGGAGAGCCCACCATAAACCACAGAGACACTTTGGGGGTAGCTGAATGAGGAAAGGAAAAGAGACCAGCCATAGCCTGAGTCAACGCAAATTTCTCCCTGATGTTGGTCTGGAAGCCAAGATGGCATCAGACAAGTAGACAAAACCAAACCAAAAAACCTAGATGCTCAACAGTTCTTCTTGAAAGCTTGCTGCATCTTTTAAACTGGTGAGGTAATGGGCCAAGAAAATCCACATAATAAAGACAAACAGATCGAACTTCTTGAAGGCTCTTCTTTCTGACCTGTTCTGCTAATGGCTGAATATAAGCCAAGTCTGGAAAAGATGAGCCTGTTAACCTCTTGGGTAGTGGTGTTAAAAACACAGTAGAAAATGTTTTGGGGACAGAAAAGAAAGTATAATAATCATGATCAGAACAGAACAAGAAATAATCCCGTGCTATCACTTGTCCATCAGTGCTTTTCAGGCATGCGAGCTACCACATCTCCATGAGCGTCAGGTCCAACATGGACCAAGTACACTCCCTGGACCTGGGAGTTTGGATGTCGGACCCCGAGTCCAGGATCCTGGCTCATGGCCGAAGACAAGGATAAGTGTCAGTTCTGGGAGGGGAAATACAGACACGAAACCCCTAGGAAAGCTGTCCTAACCTCTAGAGGCCACAAGAACGGGGGACTCAATGTACCTAGAGTGTGACACTGGGTTTCGTTTGTACAAGGAACTTTTATCTTTCTTTCTTGAAAGAGAAAATAGAGGTCTGGGAAGACAATTCTTTCCCCAAAACTTGAACACAGAATCTTTAAAATCATTAGTAATGCACTTGTGGCAACTTAAAAGACGTATGCTCTTTATACCAAACGCCAATGTCTTCTACACATCATCACCCTTGATCCTCACAATAACCTGATGAATTCTTAATTGCCAAGAGTTCTTGGCAGAGTTCTTAATTGCCAAGCAAAGGGGACAGTACCCAAGGTGGAATGTACCATGCAGACCTGCAGAGATGATGCCTGGAACAGTGATGACAAGTCTAAAGACACCGACATCACAAACGAGGCACATCTGGGGGAAGCCCGCTTCAGGTCTGAGGCCGTAACCAAGCCCACCAAACTAAAGATGAGCACAGCTGGCTCACGGACCCCACATCAAATCATTCCGATGAGACAGTTATTCCTTCTGTCTTGATCAAGCCTTTGGGCTGAAAAGCCTTTGGTTTACCTTCACTGCCTCTCTGCAAGTTGCTCACCTCCTTTGCACAAAGGGGAGATAGGCCTTGGGCTTAGGATATTCTCTTGCAATAATAGCTACATGGAATTAATAATATAGATCTGTTTTCATGGTAGGTAGTTTTATCCTTATCTTTTTTTTTCCCCCTTGGCAAATCGTATTGATTTCCCCTTTATGATGGTGATAGGAAACTTCCTTTCAAAACAAAGTTAATGAAACTGTGAACTGATTTAAAGATAAATTTTGGCATGAGTTACATCTTAAAGAGCTTTAAATCTTAATTAAACAGGCAGAGGGAAACATGGTAAAGGCGGATGAAGGCTGACAGAAGCTTGGAGAGGCGCAGCCAGACCTGTAGCAGAACACCAGCGACCACGTGGGGCGCGGACAGGCATGCGGCCCCTCTGCCTTTGCTCCATGAAGTGCATGCAGGGTGGGCAACAGGGCAGCGCAGGAGACAGCACGGCGGCGGCTCCCAGGGCTGCTGCAGGGCCGGCGTCCACACTCACCACCCACAGGGCGCGTCTATGCCCCGGGCGGCTCACACCTGCAGCCGCAGGGTCACCCCGCAGACCTCATCATATGGCGATTAGCAGAGTCATCAAGGCTGCCAAATACAGACAGGTGTACACTGACAAATTTAAGTATAAACAGAATCAAGGGTGCTTTTAAAAGATTAACTCAACTGTTAATCTTTGTTTATCTGTTAGGCAGGTAAACCTCAACTATCTGCAGAACTCTGTGATCTCAACAAGCTAAGACAGCCAGGATTCTGAATGGTCTTTGCCATTTTAACACCTGACACCACAAACCGATTAGTGGGGAGGTCCAGAAGCAATGGACGATGTCTGACTAAGGTGACATGTGCCACAGCAAACTGACTCTAAATAAGGGCGGGGAAAGACTTAACATTTAACTTACTTTTCATTCACTGGGAACTATTAACCCGCCTGCAATGCGGAGACCTCGGTTCGATCCCTGGGTTGGGAAGATCCCCTGGAGGAGGGAAAGGCTACCCACTCCAGTATTCTGATCCGGAGAACTCCGGGGACTGTACAGTCCATGGGGTCGCAAAGAGTTGGACATGACTGAGTGACTGACTTTTTAACTATTAATGGTTCTGAATAGTCAATAGTCTTCACTCTGACTGGGCAGCTACAGATTATTTTCCCAATTGTATTAGTTATCTACTGCTGCGTAACAAGTTACCACAGAACTAACTGGGCTGAGACAATTTTAACCATTTATTACCACACACACTGTGTGGGAGTCAGAAATTTAGAAGCAGTTTAACTTGGTGGTTCTGGCTCAGGGCCTCACATACAGTTCAAGTCAAGGTGACAGCTGGTCTCTGCCGTACAACAACGTGAATCAGCTATATGCGTGCATGTATCCCCTCCTTACTGAGCCTCCCTTCCACCCAACATACATACACTACTATATATAAAGTAGACAAGCAATGAGAACATGCTCTTTAGGACCGGGAGCTCTCCTCAACGATCTGTGGTTATCTAAGCGGGAGGGAAACCCCAAGCAGAATGGATGTATGCATATGTATAACTGATCCGCCATGCTGTACCGCAGAATCTAACACAACACCGCAAGGCAAACACACTCAAAAAAAAAAAAGCTAAACTAAAAAAAGATGACAGTTGGGTCCGCAGTCACCTGAAGGGTGACAGCTTCTCGGCGGTCTCGTCACGTGACAATCGGCAGGAGGCCTCAGTTCGTCCTCACGTGACGGCTTGAGCATCCTTACGGCATGATGGCTGGCTTCTTCCAGACTGAATCATCTCAGAGCATAAGGCCGAAACATCAACATCTTTCATGGCCCAGCCTCAGAGTTCACGTGTTCCGACTTCTGCAAGATCCTTCTGGTCACAGGTCGGCACTATTCAATGTGGGTGAGGAATATCAAGAACTGATAATCACTGGGGCTACACTTCTCAGCGTACATTTGATTGCTGGCCCACCTACCTTAAATCTAGGTATAGTAGTTGCTGAACTGTGATTTAATGGAAAAATGAATTACAAAGCAGGGTGAAACTGAAGGGTGCTAAAAATTCTAAAATTCACCCATAATCGGTACAGAGTGCCAATAACTAACAAAACCCCCATGGGAATATTACAGCTTTCTCAGAACACTAAAAATAATCCCTTCTCTCAACTTTTCTCCTGGGTTTGACAGCCTGTTTTGGCTACAGTCCATCTCGTAATGGTCTAAGGTAAACTACTGCCTAACTGATCTTTTTTTTTCAGAATTCCAAGCTGAGTAAACTTTGGAGCCTCCTGAACAATGTCTGAGAGTCTGTGCAGTTCTGTCCTTTCTCAACCGCCTCCACTCTGCCTCCCAGAGCTGTTCGTCTCGTTGATTTTTCTTTGTTCCAAATCCACATGAAATAAACTGAGTCTTAAAAAGTGAACAGAATTGTCCACAAACATGACATCTGCTTTGCCATTTGAAGCAACAGGGCTGACTGGAAAGGGTTTGGAAAAAAAGCACATGTGTTCTGCATCCTCATCTGTCAAGGTTCAGGTTTCCCATGATCCTCACCCTTGTTTTATTTTCTGCCCTGACCCTCTCACCCCACACTGTCCTCCACTTCTTCAAACAGAAGGCTGAAGATGGGGAGACTTCTGGGACTTCTAATACAAAAGCAGTTATAAGTGAAGCCTTCTCTTCACTTATCATACAATCTAGAGGATTTTATCATACAGTCTAGAGGAGACCATTTCTGATGGACCCCTGATATGCTGGAAAAGTGTTATTCTTGGCATACATTTTCCTTATCATTTTGTCTTGAGAACCATCCCATGATGCTGAAATAATTATTCATATGCCTAGAATGTAGGGGAGGAAAGATTTGGGGAGGTAAGTTGAGATCCCGAGGCTACTAAATGCCAGAGGTGAGTGAGGCTGGAACCAGGAGTGTTTTGACGATTCTTCCCAGAGCCCTGATCAGACCGGACACTGAACATAGTGGACAGACAGCACGGATCAACACGAGTGGATGCTGGTCCTGTCCTTGGAGAAAGGTCCTGAAGTTTCCCTTCTGTGAACTTCAGGTAATGGATCACACAGGAGAATCAGGGTGGTGTGGGCACCTGAGTGGCCTGAAGCAAGACTACTAATCAGTCATGAGGCATTTGCTATTCTAAGACTGGTAAGTCTGCCCTGCTGGATACTGGCCGAAAAAGAGCCAAAAAACAGCCCTGCTCTTTCTACATCATCATGCAGCCTTAACAACAAGGGTATCACAGGGCCCTTCATCCCGTATAGGACAGGGTCCAAATGCACAGTGAAAAGTCCTGCTTTACCCAAACCTAGGATTTTGGGCACCTACCACATTCTTTGTCACCTTCAAAAAATGTCTAAGACCCTCTCCTCAAACTCCCAGGATTAAGTCCTCCAAGAAGAAGGAGGGCTTTTCGCTGGTGCATCCCCGGCAGCAGCGACAGCGAGCCCCTTCTGGACGCACCCGTCCCTGGGCACGGCAGTCTCGCCCCAGCAGGCAAGGGGTACTTCAGGGCACAGCAGCAAGTGCCCACCAGGGGAGCCAGGGCAGCTCCGAGTCGCGACCTGCCAAGAGAGGGCCTCAGTCTCGCACACACTGCCCAACGCACGGGCCTTGCTCATGAGGGACAAGATCTCTGTTCTCTCCTTTCAAAAAACGTAACCAAAACAAGGCCTTTATTTGGGTCAAGGCTGTGGTCACTCGCTAATCTGCTCAGTTTTCAAGCTGTTGCTTATCATGAAAACAGTCATAAGTGAAGTAAACCAGAGAAAAACAAATACTGGATAGTACTGCTTATATGTGAAATTAAAAATATATATATTGAACTCATAGGAATAGAAAGTAGAATGTTGGTTGCCAAGGACCGAGGAGTGGGGGAGATGGGGAGATGCTTTCAATTATGCTTTCAAACTTTCAGTTATAAGATGAAGTTCTGAAGATTTAAAGGACAGCATGGTGACTATAGTAAACAGTATGATACTATGTACTTGCAAAAAGAGTACATCTTAAGCTTTCACACACACACACACACATATAACTATGCAAGGTGATGAATCTGTGAATTAACTTGATTGTGGTGATCATTTCACAACACATAACATATATCAAATCATCATGTGGTATACTTTAAATATATACAGTTTGACCAGTCAATTATACCTCAATAAAACTGGGGGAAAAGAAATGGAATGCAAGGAAAGTCACTTTCAAAAAACAAGTTCAAAGCTTGCTGCACTGGTTAACACATGAAACGAATTTGATTTTTAACAAATACCATTTATTTGGAGAGAAAAAAACCTTGAGAACATGGTATTCAAGAAGAGAGAAGAAAGAAACTGGTGTGTGTCATGACAGTGCTGGCTTACACATTCTGAACCAGCTTCTTCAAAATACTTACCTAGGAAGTCTTAATGATTATCTAGTCATTCATCCATTCCTCCATTCATTCACTCATCCACTCAGTAAATATGACAATTGTTGTTCAGTTGCTCAGTTGTGTCTGACTCTTTGTGACCCTACGAACTGCAGCACACCAGGCTTCCCTGTCTTTCACCATCTCCCGAAGACTGCTCAAACTCATGTCCATTGAGTCAGTGAGACCATCGAACCATCTCATCCTCTGTCTTCCCCTTCTTCTCCTGCCTTCAATCTTTCCCAGCATCCCAGTCCTTTCCAATGAGTTGGCTCTTTGCATCAGGTGGCTGAAGTGTTGGAGCTTCAGCTTCAGCATCAGTCCTTCCAATGAACATTCAGGGTTGATTTCCTTTAGGATGGACTGGTTTGATCTCTTTGCTGTCCAAGGGACTCTCAAGAGTCTTCTTCAGCCCCACAGTTCAAAGACATCAGTTCTTTGGCACTCAGCCTTTTTTTATTATACAGCTCTCACATTATATGTCAATTCATACGTCAACTCTCACATCATATGTCAACCATATGACAATGGTTACTCAGTAATTCTGCACACTGATCTTAGATTCTCTTCGATCAGCAGGCATGCCTTCTCCCCTGAAAGCTCACAGAGCCTCATCAGCTGACTTTACAAACCATAGAAGTCCAGCTGTTGGGAATAGAAGTGATTCTCTTACAGTTTCACCTCCAGCAAATGGAGTTAGGAAAGATGGTTTCTCCAAGGACCAAGCCCTCTAGAGAAGAAGCCATCACAGAACAAAAGAGAATTGCCTGGTCAAATCCATTTACAATCACAATCTAATAATACTTAACAGCACCCTATGGGATGGGCCTAAAGAAAATTACAGAAGTAATTACAAGCATCCACATTAGTGATCATTTAATAATCATCCTCCTTGGTGTATCTTTCTTCTTGAGATGGATAAGCTGGATTGCACTAGACAGACTTCTACCTCTGCTCCTCATAAGCCAAGTGAACTTGGAAAAGTCCCTTCAACTCTATGTTTTTTTCTTTTATACTTTTATCATCTGTGAGGAGGAGGATATCATGGAATAAAGGGTATCATGGACATAGAAAGGATATCAAAGACTGTCACAGAGTAACGTTCTACAGTAACAGCTGTAGTGATACAGGCAATTGTGAAGAACTTTGAGAAGCAGAGATGGAAGGTCCCCCTGACTCCATATTCCTCCTGCTCATTTTCTCTGCATCTGGCTGATGAAATGAGATTCCTTGAAGATTCCTGGACTCGCTGCCATGATCCTGGAAGTGCCAACCAACTGAAGGCCCCAGAATTACCCCTTCTGATTTTTGAGCTGGAGTGGGCAGCACCAAGCAGCTAGAAAGAGGACTGATTAGAATCAGGAAGCCTGACCCCTAGAATTGCTGGCCAGCAGGCTGGACTGTCTCATCAGGTCATTTAAATGAGTATGTGATTAAGTTTATTAGATGCCACTTACAAAGTTACAAAGAAGGCTAAATAAAATATTGCATAGAAAGCCCTTAGCACATAGTAAGTGCTCCAGTAAATGTTAACTAAGATGGTGTTTATCATGAGAAAAGAGAATACAAACACGCTTATTTTACGGAATTTTTATCATGATTTAGGACTTAGGAGTGGTTTAAAAAACCTGCTGACCTTGTTAGCTAAATTACATTAGAAATAACAATCTTGTGTTAATCTGATACTCTCCAACACTTAAGTGAATACTACTAAGTAACATTTATCAAGATTTCCAAAAGTCATGGAAAAATATACCGAAAGGTATATTTTCAACTGTACCTCCAAGTGAATCCACCAAGAACAGATGCCACACCAGAAAAGAGTGTGTGTGTGTGTATGTGGGCAGGGGGTGCTGCTGGTGGTTCTTCTGTGGATTGAGAGCTCGGTCTTGTGGACACAGTGGGGGAAGGAGACGGTGGGAGGAACTCAGAGAGCAGCCTGGAAACATCTACATCACCATGTGTAAAACAGATAGCCAGCGGGAATTTGCTGTGTGATACTGGGACCTGCACCTAGAGCTCTGGGACAACCCAAAGGGGTGGGACGGGGAGGGAGGCGGGAGGGGGATTCGAGAGGGAGGGGACCTGTGTACACCTGTGTCTGATTCATGCTGACGGTATGGCAGACACTCACACAACACAGCAAAGCAATTATCCTGCAATAAAAAATTAAAATTAAGAGAGAGCTCGGTCTTTATTTGTTTTAAATAATCAGTCACTATTGGTTGACTTTGAGTGGATTCTGTGCTCTCTCTCCCCTGCCCCCCCTCTCCCAGTTTACTTCCTACTCCTTTGGTTTTAAAGAAAAACGCTGGTTCTGCTCACAGGAAACGTGGCAGCCTACTGCCATGTCGGGGCCCAGAGGTGAGTGTCAATGAGGTTATTCATTTTCATTGGAGTGACTACCATGCCTCTAGTCTTTCTTCTAAAAATGCACGAATTAACTCCTTTCTTTCTTCCTTCCACCCTCCTTCACTCCTTCCCTTTCATTTCCAGGCACAGAATGTTGGGAAGTAAAGGGGCCTCTGTACTTCTTCACTTTTTGCAGAAATGGCTCCCTTCACTTACAGTTTGATATTACACACTATTTTTACTCTTGGTAAAAAAGTAAGGCATGCATGACTGATAGAAGAATGTTCTATTTTTAGTAAACTCTTCTAAGAGATTGTACCATTATCTGAGTCTTTTTTTTTTTTTAAACAAACAGGGATCTACCTGATAAATTCTTAGGATTCTTCCAGGATAAGGGTTTGTGAGTATGCATCTATGCTTCTTTTTATTGGTTAAAGAGAATTTTTTGTTTTAGACTCCTTTCCATGAAGCTCAGTTAAATTTTCAAGTTTTTAATTTCTTTAATTTGTTGGCCATACCAAGCAGCAGGCGGGGATGTTAGATCCCCAAACTCGCTGCAGTGGAAGCTCAGAGTCTTAACCAGTGGACTGCCAGGGAAGTCCCAAACTCAGTTAAACTTAATGCTGGTAGAAATAATTTATTTATGTTCTGGCTATATTCAAGTCATTTTTTAATTCTAATTAGTTTCAGGTAAGTTCTTTGAAACATAAAATAAATAGGTCTAACTGCCTTTTCCACGTAGGGTCAGGATTCTCTTGTGAGGCACGTCAAGTCTACTTTGGAAGAAAGTGTGGCGTCTGTTGTTTGAAATAACACTGTTTACTTGGGCTTTTTCTGAGCCAGCTGGCCCCTCCCCATCCTGGTGGGCATTTTCTCCTCCGGTGGCAGAGGCAGGGGCCCTGGCGGCACCCCTCTGCTCAGCTCCCAGGGGCATCAGGACAGCCACGACATGCTGTCCTGGGCACTTCCATCCTTGGCACGAACCAACCCGGAATCGGGATTACCTGGCGATCACCTACCAGCCAGCCCGGACCACGTCTACTCTTCCTCTTTCTCGATAAGGCGGCAGCTCAACTATCGAGATGGAGAAGGAATTGGAAACCCACTCCAGTGTTCTTGCCTGGAGAATCCCAAGGACAGAGAGGCGTCTGGTGGGCTGCTGTCTATGGGGTCACGAAGAGTCGGACACGACTGAGTGACGAACACACACTAACTATCCAGAGATGTGCCCTTTCAAAGAGGAACAGCTATTTTTTCTCTTTTCTTTTGTTTTCCTTCTTCCTTGACTTTAAGATGTGGAATGGACTTGTGAAATGCTTTCCATACGCTGCCTTATTTTCTCTTGTATTTGGGACTGCTCACAGTCACTCGGCAGAAAAGTGGCCAACTTACTGCACCAGATTTTTAAAAGGCTCCTTTCTGGCCTTCTATTTTGAGGACGCTCAAAGTAGAAGAATGTCAAACTTGGTATGAAATAACCACCCAGGATGGAGTTTGAGGTGTTAGGAGGAATGGTTTATAAAAAGCCTGGTTAAATATAGGAAGTACAGCTGCCTTCCAGGTAACCCGAGATCTGAACACCCAATATGGATTTAATGGCGGCGATCTATTTGGCCCATTTTCACAGATATATAATATACTGCACCTATTTTAAGATCTGGAGTTTTTCCTCCTTAGCTATTTCTCAACTTGACCAGAAAATATTTCTTCTAGCCTAACTCATGTTCCACGATGATCCACCCATGTGTTCCTCACCTTTATTTTTTCTGTACTAAAATAAATACATTCTTAACTACTATACATACTGCTAATGTATTTTTTTAAACCCAAATGTTAAATATTTCTTTATGATTTAATATTCTACCACCAGAATCCAAAACCCAAGTTTGAGTATTTTCCAGTCTTAAAAAAAAAAGAAAAACTTTAAATAGGAATTTTAATGAATAGATGCCTGTGTGGCATTTTTTAAACATTTCAATCTGTTATGATTTTAACTATCTTAAAAATTTTGCTTTTTTCTTTTTCTTTCTCTGGGGCTCTGTTTCCTCATCTGTAAAATGGGGCCACCACCGGGGTTGTAGGTGATTTAAGGACTTACCAGTAATCTGTATTTGATGCCTGGCATACAAAGAGCTGCTGATACACGAAGCACAGCTTCTGGCATCTGTTTAGCTAACCAGGCAGCCCTCGGTCATGGCGGGCCAGCCCACCCCAGCTGTGGCCCACCCATCCCACAAAACCTTCAACGCACCCCAGCTGTGGGATCAGCAATTAATCATTTTAGAAAACACGTGGCTAATTTCCTCTGATCCCACTACTACAAATAGTTGCAGGTTTTCGTCCAGGTTCAAACTTCACATGGCCCTCAGGGTGGAAAGATGAATTATTTGATTGCAAGGAGAAATAGGAGCCCACGTGTCAGGCTGCTTTGCAAATCAATTTGCTTAACCCCAGAGATGCTCCTTCCGACTTAAGACATATGACTTTACAAGGAATTTGGCAGTATCCGTGGCTGCCGTGACAGAGGGCAAGGTGCATGCAGATGTAATATCACCGAGCAGTGTAATCCGAGCGTGCAAGGAAAACAATGGCAGAGGGCACGCTGCGAGTCCGAGGGGGCCCTTCTGCCGTGGGCCCTGACAGTGCCTCCAACAAGCGCCTTACCTGACCTCCCTTGTCGATGCCTGTCTGGGCATCAGGACCGATGGCGAACAAGGGCCCGGTGCTGAGATGGGGCAAGACCCTGAGGAAACAGGTGGGAGGGTGCGTGCCAAGCAGTGAAAGGTGGGTTAAGCTTCTGTCTTATTTAGCTCTGCATCCCCAGGGCCTGACATGGAGGAACACCCAGGAAATGTTGGAGGTGGACACGGTTGAACGGCTGTCCCCAACACGTTAAGTGTGTTCACCACTGAGCAGCCATCGATATTTGCATATAGTCTTCAGGGCTATCTTATAAATACTTGTGGTGAGTTTTTATTAGGGTGCAGACTAGATTGACTGATTCATTCATTCATTCATCAAGAGTGCACTGAACGACTACTCTGCTCAAGGACTGGCAACTTTTACACTCCGGGAGTTCAGCACGGAGGTCGGGACACGGAGCACACTAGAGAAATGTCAGAAACAGGATTCGATGAATCGGATCTGGGGGAGGAATGGCTGAGGTCTGCCGGAGAAGTATACTGTGAGACGGGCAGGGGACTCTTCTGTCATCCTCGAGGGTCATCAGAGCCCACGTGCCGTGGTTCGCGTCCAACACCCTCTGGTACAGATGGACAACGAGCGTCCTGGGCCACTGTGCACCAGGCTGCCCTGCAGGGGTGTTTCTCAGCTGCAAGGTGCTTGAGAACCACAGGACGTTCAGCCTCTGATGGTGCAATAGGTCAGAACCAGCCCCTCCTTCGGCAAGTGCGGAAACGGAGGCCAAGAGAAAGAATGCAATGTATCCCTGCTCACGGAGCAGATGCAGAACCAGGACTGAATGGAGCTTCCTGAAAAATGTAAGGACAGAGCTGCCATGTGATCTAGCCATCCCACTCTGGGGCAGATACCCATAGAAACCGTAATTCGGAAAGACACACACACTCCAGTGTTCATAGCGCACTATTTACAACAGCCAAGACATGGAAAAGACCTAAATGTTCCCTGACAGAGGACTGGATAAAGACGATGTATGTATGTATATATGTATTCATATGTGTATGTATGCATGTATATACACACACAACGGAATACTATTCAGTCATAAAAAAGAACAAAATAACGCCATTTGCAGCAACATGGATGTACCTAGGGATTATCATACTAAGTAAAGTCAGTCAGACGGAGAAGGAAAAATACCATATGATGTCACTTATATGTGGAATCTAAACGACAACACAAACATATCTATGAAAGAGAAACAGACTCGCAGATGTAGGGAATAGATCTGTCATTGCCAGGGGTTGGGGGAGAAGAACTGTGAGTCCGGGGTTAGCAAACTGTGTAGAAGAGGGAAGTAACTATTGCAGAGCACAGGGAATTTTAGTCAATACTCTGTAATAAACTATAATGGAAAAGAACATGAAGAAGTATATATAATTGAGCCGCTTGGACATACAGAAGAAATTAACACAACATGGTAAATCAGCTAAACGTCAGTAGAATTTTTTTCATAAAAGCACTAGGGCTGAGCTCCGGGGTTCTGACCATCTCCCCTACCCCACTGGACCCACAGCATTTGCTCACACACTGCAAGCTCACGGGCGGATTCTCCGGGGCAGAGGAGACGGACACACCACGGGCTGGCCTGCACACACGGGGCTGACCTTCTGGGATCTCGTGGCGTCCTCAGAGGCAGCCGTGCTCCGCCCCGCCTGGGAGGGGAGACACACCTGGGGCCTGCCCCGTGGACTCCTCTGCAACCTGGGTGCAGGGTTCAACCTCACGGGGGCTCAGGTCAGGGCTGGGGGGAGCAGCGAGCCCTTGCTTTCCTCAGCAGGGCTCGGGAACCTGCGCGTTCCTCCCTGCCGTCAAACATGACGCGTTTTCCCAAACTGGACGACTGGAGTCGAAGTCACCTTTGTGTTTCATCTGTGATCCAGCCCCCACCACCCACCCGCAGTTCTGGTCTTGGAACTATGTGAGGAGATTAAAATTTGAAAAAAGGAAGGAGGAGGAGAAGTATATGAGGAGGGTGTCGCAGTCAGGGGTGGGTGTCGATGAAAATTTATGTGCTGAAAAACAGCTAGGAAACGTTTAATGTTTCAATGAACGTTTTATGTTTATAATAAAAAATAAAAAAAATCCTCCAGCCAAGTAGGCCCTTAAAATGTTTCATTTCTAAGCAGATCCAATAAAAAGAGGCAAAAGGAGAAGATTTCCACCAAACCTTCTCTGGGGAGGGACCCCCCACCCCCAAAAGGGAACACGGAAAGGAAGCTCCCCCATATCATGCATTCCCATACCCGGCTTGGTTGCAAGTGAGCAAGGAGGAAAGGCCAGGACACCCAGGCATGAAAAACACACTCGTTTTTCTCAAAGCCAAGTACCCGTGGAGAGAAGCCTTGGAGACTCAGGCTCTGGAAGAGGGTGGTGGAGGGACTTGGGGGCAGGGGGAGATGCCCAGTTCAGCCAAAGCTGGCTAAGAAATTTGACTGTAATCCATCAGTCCCCCGACAGGACCTGACCAAGTGCCATTAGGGTGGGTTCTTCCAGGAAAGAGCCTAGCTGAGAGGACCTGGCTTTGACGGAGAGACACAGGTTCAAGTCCAAGCGCTGCTCTGAACCAGCTCAGTCTCCTTAGGTGAGCTCTTCAGCCCCTTGAGACCCTGGTTTCTTGATCAACAGAGTGGCAGCAAGCATCACGGGTGCTGGGGACTGAGTGGTCTGCGCTGTGAGCAGGCAGGTGCGGGGGACGCCAGCGTGGGGAGGGACTTGGACAGCAGCAGGCTGTGAGCTCTGCGGGCGGGCGGGGGCGGGGGTGAGAACTAAGTCTGGACGTGGCGGGAAACTGCGGGCTGCTAAGGCTTTGAGAAAAATGTGAGTTGTTCTTCTTCTTTGCTTAACTGATGATTTTGGTCAAATGGGCTTTTAAGGTCAAGAAGCCCACTTCATGTTTTAGCTCCTTAGTAATTCCTGTTTTCCCCTTTGTCTTCAGGTACTAGATGTGCGGTGGGGCCCACGGCCATTCTCCGAGCTGGCCCCTTCCTGCCTCCTCTGCACGCAACGCGTAAGTAAAATCCCCCAGTCCTGCGCGGCTCCTCGGACACACCCTGCGGCTCTGAGACTGTGAGTGCTGCTGCTGCTGCTGTGGGGTCTCTAAGCTGTGTCCAGCTCTCCTCGGCCCCGTGGACTGCAGCATGCCAGGGTCCTCTGCGTTCCACTATCTCGCGGCATTTGCTCCAATTCATGTCCACGGAGTGGGTGATGCTATCTAACCATTTAAACCCGTGAGCTTTAGAATTCCTATTTGCTTCCACTTGTTATGCCCTTCCCCACACTGCTTCTCCGTTTCGCAAACTCCTACCCTGACCTCAAAGCCCAGCTGAAGCACTTCTCACTGGTGTCAAATATCCCTGGCACAGTGCTTTGAAAGCACACACAGCTTTCCCATGCCCTGACACCCATCACATTGCCTCAGAAACACTGGTCACTTTTCTGATTTCTCTTCTAAACAGTGCTTCTTGAGGGCAGTGGAGACGTAAACACCTTGGTACCCGTGGTGTGCAGGGCCAGGCGTGACATGGAGTAGATTCCCCAGGAAGAATTTGCTGGTGAATTGAGAAACGGATGGTGGGAAACACCACTTCCTTTCTGTGATGACAGGAGATGGGACTTCGGGCCTCGTTCTCAACTCGTCACCTCATCCTCAGAGAGGAGGCGCCTGTGCCATCCTGGGCAGGAAGCGTGGCTCTCCTCTGCCAGCCTGCACCTTGCCCCGGGAACGGACAAAAACTAGCAGCTAACTTGCCATGTAGCTTAGCAAAGAAGTTGCTCAGACCACTGTGGTACTGAGACAGAAAGATGCACAAGGGCCTCCTCCAGGGACGAAGGTGGATGCTCCAGGGAGGAAGGTGGATGCTCCCTTCAGGGCTGGACCAAGGCACTTCCTGCTCAAGCCCAGCTGCGGGCAGTGTGTGCTGGGGGGGAGGATCATGCTCTGGAGACACTAGCAAGGTCCCTCCCATCCTCCCAGAGGCCAGGACCCTCTCTGGACACCCAGGAAGTGGCCGGCGCCTAACTGGACGCTGCTGCCCGGCTCTTACCAGGAACCATGACAGTCATGTCGACGGGTATTGACTGGACAATTTCCAATGAATCCCCACAGAGTTTCGCAAGAATGCCAGCTACCGAAGATGTGAAGGGTGGAAACTCACACAGCCAACCAAAGTGAAAAAGAAACTGAGTCCCCCACCCGATGTGAACCGAAACCACAGTGCAGAGCCGCGCCTCTCAGACACAAACAGCCGAGCCCCGCGTGAGTCACGGCTGCGGCCGGCACGGCGGGAGCGGGAGAAGGCCCGGCCCCAGGGCGGCCTGCCGGGGTGCTGGGGCCCCTGGCCTCCCACTCCCTGCAGGATGGTCTCCACTGCGGCGGCCCGGAGGAGGATACTCTTGAAGCGCCTACCACACTCCGTAGGCTCTGGCCGGCACTGGAGACACAAACATGGACGGGTTTTTACAAGCACCCCGTCATCTAGAGACAAACCATTAGTCCCGTATCCACACGAGGGCACAGAACCCAGGGAGTTTAAACAACTGGACCAGCCAGAGCTGGAATCTGCATCCTTCCCTCCGACCAGGCTTCACCCGAGTCACGCCGGAAACCTGGATCGGTCATACGGGCGGGGGTTTTTCCTCTCAGTGGTCTCCAGGCTGCTTTGATCATGCACCACTAGCAATAAAATTAAATTCTGAACATACCCCCCAAGAACTGTACATTTATATATCCACAAATGCTGTATACACCTCTAGATGTAATATGATAAAACATTCAAAGAAAGGGGAATTTAAATGGGATAAGATAAAAAACAATGTGAACAGAAGCTGTGATGTTTTCTTCCCATAGCCTACTGCGGGGGTCATAGGGCACCCAGATTGAAAAATACAGGTTGGGGACTTCCCTGGTGGTCCAGTGGTTAAGACTCTGAGCTTTTCTACTGCATGGGGTATGAGTTTGATTCCTGGTTGGGGAACTAAGATCCCTGCATGCCATGTGATCAAAAAGAAAAGAATGAAAAACAAAAAACAGGTTGCCCAGTTAAATGTGAGACAGTTTCAATTGAAAAAAAAGAATTATTCATTGTTTCCCTGAAATTCAGGTTTAGATGAGCATCCTGTATTTTTATTTGCTAAATTTGGCAACCCTAAGGGGTCAGCAATTATATTCTGCTAGTGAAAGTCACTCAGTCATGTCCAATTCTTTGCGACCCCATGGACTATACAATCCATGGAATTCTCCAGGCCAGAATACTGGACTGGTAGCCTTTCCCTTCTCCAGGGTATCTTCCCAACCCAGGGATCGAACACAGGCCTCTTGCATTGCAGGTGGATTCTTTACTAGCTGAGTCACAAGGGAAGCCCATTCTACATTAAGGCCTCAGTAAATATTAGAGGCTTTGTGGGACAACTACTCAACTGTCCGTTGTAATGTGAACACACCTGGGCAATTCTCAAACAAAGGGTGTGACTGTGTTTAAATAAAACTTTATTTATAAGAACCAGACTTGGCCATGGGCTGCAGTTGGCTGACCTCCGCCCTGGCATATCATCATGGGTGCATGCCCTTTAGGAGAGCCCTGGCCTGTGAAAGAGAAGAACCTGTTTTGCCCAGTTCTCCAATGACACGACTTAGAAGACGGCACAGCCCTTGTCCTGCTTTCTCTGGGGGCTGGGAGTGGGGGCTGGTGAGCTGGCGGAGGATGGGATTAACAACCCCTGCGTACCGAGGGGAAATAAAGGCAGAAAAGCAGGAGCATGTCTGAACCACGTACATGTGCATGCACACACACACACAGACACACGCACTGAGAAACTGCTGCGACCATGATACCACCACTGGTGGACCTGTATTCAGCGCATCAAATTAAATGCTTCCCCTGCCCCGATTACCAGCGGCGCAATGGGCCAACTGGCAGCATTAAGAACGCATTAACCTTCTTTGCCAAATCAATTCCAAGTCCCCTTCCAGCACTAAGAGGCAGTAACTGGCAGCCCATGCCCGGGAGGAGGGGGCGCCCTCTGTTACACTTAGCAACCTCTGCACCTGGAGGTCTGCACGCCGCTCCTCTACAGTGACCTTCTGAGCACCGGCGAGCCCGGAAACTGACGTCCTAAGGCCGCTCCCCCCCAGCTCTATAGCCTGCAGTGGGGCGGGGTGGGGGGGTGGACAGAGGTCTAAGCTCATGGCTACTGCCAACCAGCCCTCCCAGGACTGTCAGCATTTGCTCTGTGCCAGTGGGGCTGTGGGGCTTCGCCTTCCGGAGCCCCTGGACGGGCGATTTCACACAGAAACACAAGAGGCGTGGCCGACGGGCTGAGTCAGATCTGTACTGGAGACGTGCCCCGAGACCCAGCCCTTCCTGAGCCCTTCTTTCAACTTCAGGCTGGGGGCGCTGGGGCTTCTTTCTAAGAAATGGGGTTCTCAGAAGACAAAACTGTTTTCCGGCTCAGAAGCACCAAGTGGAACAGAGGGTTGAGGCGGCCGCTGGCTATGCCTGGGGGCGGTGGGACAGAGGCTGGGGGCGCAAGGGCCCCAGACGGAGTCACTTAGGTAGCAGGAGCTTGTGACAAGGGGGGTGGACCGCAGTGCATGGCTTCTGAAGCAGGGTTTCCTTTGGGGAGACAATTTGGAGGGAGTGAGCTGTCTACCTTTATGGAGGGACATGTGTGTGTAACAAGAAATGCACAGGTTTCTTCTTCTGCCTGACCCCAAACAGTCAATATGTTGTTTGTTGCTGTTTAGTTGCTAAGCCACGTCTGATTCTTTGTAACCCATGAACGATAGCCTGCCAGGCTCCTTTGTCCATGGGTTTCTCCAGGCAAGGATACTGGAGTGAGTTTCCATGTCCTCCTCCAGGGGATCTTCCCGACCCAGGGACTGAAGCTGCGTCTCCTGCATTGGCAGATGGATTCTTTACCACTGAGCCACCTGGGAAGCGCAATTATTCAACAACATATCCCGTTGCTTTGGGTGTAATAAGGGGTCTCTGCACACCCTTCCCAGCTCAGCCCTCTGTTGGTCAGGCCTATTGTCATCCACCCAGAACACTCTCCCAGAGTTGGGGGGAATGCTAGAACTTCTGGAGACAGCTAGCCTGCTTTCTGAAAGCACACAGCACCCAGGAGTTCCTCAGTAATCACTGCCTAAGCAAGGTCCTAATGGTCTAAGTGTGGAGTGGAGGGTCTGTGCAGAAACCATCCTCCTGCAAACCACTGCAAGAACGGTCCTCGGGATCAGGCATTCATTTAGCAAATACCTCTGGAGTCAGCCTCAGCTTTGGGGAGGTCACAGCACGGCTGGGACACCCGAGGCTGCGCGGGTTCCTGGGGATGATCCTCATGCCTCCGGGACTTCTCGGCCAGGGAACAGAGTGCGGCTCCCTGTGCTTCACTCCAACGATGGAGAAAGCAGAGTCAGCCAGGGAGCCAGAGCTTCTTGCCACTGAACTTGGCCCATCCCACTATGCCTTCCTAGGGCTAGGACAAAACTGGCAGTGCAGGTGTGGCCTTCTGGGGGTCTCTATGATGAGGGCAAAGAAACAGCACTGTCCCGTGGGCATAAAAGCATGAAGACGGGATGCTGTTTAGGGAACGTTTCTGTCCACCTCTGCCTCCTGATCCTCGGTGCGAGCACAGTGTGGCTCTGTGGTTAGGGGCCTGGGCGCCAGGACCGGACAGCCCTGGTCAGAGCCCAGCTGTGGCTTCTGTCCATGCTCACATCTGTCAACCAGGCAGAGTCCCACCCGCTCCCCACCTGACCATTTCAGGGACAGAAGCAAGCGACACGACAATTGAGGCAGCTTCTCAAACCAGGGAGTGTTACGGACTAGGCAAACAAGCCGCTGTTTTGTGCAGACATGCACGCGTCTAACAAAACTGAGAGAAACACAGATGGATTTATATTTTAACATACCAAGAGTCCCAGAGCAGTGTAAGTCCGATTATTTAAAAAGCCCATTTCCTTCAGGGTCTCTCATTGGCTACATGGAGCCAGATTTTCACTCGTCAACAACCCCAGAGTCTTACAGAGAGAATCTTCAGATGACAAATCACACATAAACACCAATTTTAGGTCTAACTATTGTCATAACAAAAAAAAAAAAAAACACATCACCCAGTGGCAAAAGCACACTCGGTACATAATATGAGGAAGGCGGAAAACCATCTACTCAACTTCACCAGCTCCTGAAATCTTCAGACGACAGCAGCCTCCTCTCTGTGACAACCTGCTGGACACGCGTGTGGGCTTTCTCACATCATTTCTACCCAATAGAACTGTTTTTCAGAAAGATCCCGTCAGAACCTCAAACTTTCTGGCAGAGAACAGCTGCCCCTTAGGAGGCCACCAGGAGCTGCTGAAAGCCGCCAGCCCATCCGGGCTCTCATGGCACGGTCCCTGTTATCTTGGAACCCACAGAATCCCCGGAGCACCTCATCCAATGGGACGGAGAACGTGGACTGAGGACGAGAAACACGGATGGCGGGGAATGACCGACAGGGAGCTCGTGGCTGCTGGGAGGCCAGGAGAGGGGAAAGGGCGACTGAGAGAGACCGTCTAGGATGCGATCCGCAGCCTGCAGGCACTACCTCTGCTCACCCCGCAGGGGCGGAGCGGGCCTGTGTCTGCAGACACCGAGAGGAGACGAGCGAAGGGAGCACACGACACCTACAGGCCCGAGAGTCCAGCTGGCATGTGCAAGGCCACGTCTGAATGTCCTTGAGGTGAAGCACCTCCAAGCAGAACCTTGCCTCCATGTTCATCAGGCTTCTCCAGGGAGACAGAATCAACAGGAAATACATAAACACTGACTCATTAATGTATTAACCACTGATGAGGAGCTGGCTTATGTGGCTATGGAAGCTGAGAAGTCCCAGGACCTTCCATGGACCAGATGGAGGCTCGGGAAGCCTGGTGCTGCAGGTTCCAGTCTGAAGGCTGCTGGGTTTGATCAGGAAGGGCTGATATTTTGGTGTGAGTCGAGAGGCAGGAAAATGACCAAACCACTAAGGCAGGAGTACTCCCCTTTGCCCACAAGAGACTCAGCCTTTTATGCTGTTCAGACCTTCAACTGATCTTATGAGGCCCACCCACACTAGAGAAGATGAGCTAATTTATTCAGTCTACAGATTCAAATGTCAGTCTCGTCCAAAACCCCTTTGCGAACACCACCCGGTACACTGCTTGACCAAGTGTCTGCATGCACCCAGGGCTCAGTCGAGCTGACATGTAAAATTAATCCTCACAGCCCACTTACATATAAAGCGGCTCGTCTGCCAGCTCGGCTACACTAGGGGCCAGACATATTTCCCAAGTGTGTAAGGAGATGGCTCCAGTCACTAGGAATGGCAACCATCGGCTCTTTAAGAATCCAACAGACAAGCAGGCTCATGAACTCAACAAACATTTATGAAGTTCTGATTAGGACGATTATGGAAAGGTGCTCTGGGCAAATGTGACATGTAAATATTACAGGTAAATTCAAGACTTCTGAGGCTATACTCCTGAGACATACATGAAAGGGGGGAAAAAAAAATCTCTTTTCAATTCTCTTACAGTCCTGTACTTATTAGAAAAAACAAGTCTCATATCGACGTTTCTTTTTCCTCAACACCAAACACTTCAATTTCAGAGCCACCAGCAGCCGTAGGTTATCTAACTAGAATTTAAAACCACTGTTTGGGGCTCAGTGACTTCTAATGAATATCTTATAGTTACGATAAATGATACTGGCCTTCCATTTATATTAGGCATATAAAACTTTCCATATAAATAGCTGTAATTGGTAATCTAAGTATACACAGAGGTAGATTAAAAACAAATAATATATGAAAGGAGCAAATGGGACAAAAGGTGCAAATGGGGTATAAAGACGAAGTTTGGGAAACACTGCTTCGCATTATTAAAATGTGAAAAACCACAAAAAAAGGGGGTGGTGGTAAAGGAATGGGTTTTGAAAAATTCTAGCGAGAAAAGATGAGAAGACAATGAACAGCCATCCACTCGGTGTCAGCAATGACATAGAATGAACGCCACTTCTTTATGCTTGCGAACACACCATGCTCATTCTCAGGAAAAGAGGAAGTCAGAGCTGTCAGAGATTAATTCCCAAGTCCTTCCTAAGAACCACAGAGACAACTGCTCCCACCTGCCTTGAATCTAAAAGCCACTGGAACACAGGCCAGGTCAGGAATATTTCAACAAACTTCCATGGACTTCCTTGCATTTTATTTAACTTAAGAATCTGAGTCAAATTTCCTTACTCTCAGATATGCCCACATGCGATTAATGAAGTGTCAGGACTTAATTTCTGGTAAACATTAGCTAAGATATGGATTAGAACACACTCCAGTTCTTCTATTTGTGCATCAAGTCATTCCAAAACTTAGAGGTGTAAAGCCACCACCACTCCTGTTCATGAATCCCGTGAGTCAGGAATCTGCAGAGGGTGCTTGGGTGACGGTGGGCTTCCCTGAGTCACCATATTGGGAGGGTGGTCTCCCCTGCAGGCTCAGACATTCATTTCGGGCCTGATGGTTGCTGCAGCCTCAGTTCCTGTCCGTGTGGGCATCTCCCTGGGGTGTCCACACGTGAACTCGATTGAGCTTCCTTACAGCATGCTGGCCAAGCTCCGAGGGTACATATCCCACGAGAGAGACAGAACCAGATCAAAACTGTTATCACCTTTGATGACCTAAACTCAGAAGTCCTACAGTGCCTCCTTGGTACCACATTCCAATTAGTTAGAAGGGAATCACTGAGGGCGGCCTCATGCATAGATTTCAAAATCATCACCCCATGTCTATCACCTCCTGTGGCTACTGAGTTCCCGGGATTCTTGGATTCCTTATGGCTCCCTGATGGAACAGATTCCCCACACCCCTTATGATAAGCCAGGAGAGGTTATTCATAGGTTTCTTTTTCCCCTCAAAGATTTATTTCTCCTGGACTTGTGTGAGTGAGTCCTAAGCCATATCTTAGTTGTGGAGTTGGTGTGCCTAACACAGCCCTGTTCATGAACTACAAGGAAATGCTAGAAAGAAGAGAGGGAAGGAGGAAGGGAGGCATCAGGTGAGGGAGGGTGGGAGATGAGAGGGAGGGAAGGAGAGAGAGAACACCGAATCTGAGGTCCTAGGCTCATCAGTGAAATTATCCTGATGTATATATATGCATGTGTGTGTATATACATTACATACATATATGCACATACACATATATACATACACTGTTCAGTAAGCAATTTGACAAGATGTAACCAGAGCCTTAAAAGCAAAATAGCTTTATATTCTTAAGTCAAATATTTCCATTCCCAGCAACACTAAGAATTCTTCAACAACTTGTGGTAAGGAGTAAAAACAAAACAAAACAAAAAACCAATAAAAACAACAGCAACATGATTGGTTCTGTGTCAGGCACTGCTGTGTGACTGTTCACATTCACAGTCTGATTCGAATGTAACCAGAGTCTTGGGAGTTTGGGCTGGCAGGGGTTCTACTATCTGGGAAGAGGCGTTTGCACAGCAGATTCGAGAAGCAAAACTGTGGATTCTGATCCTATCCCTGACTGTCAGCAGCCGAGGGTCTGAGCACAGTCTCTACCCTTGGTGTGGGTTTCCCGTGACTGCTCTGACAAACGACCACAAACTGGGTGGTTTAAAAAACAGAAATGTATTCTCTCACAGTTCTGGAAGCCAGAAGTCCAAACTCAAGGTACTGGCAAGGCCAAGCTCCCTCCAAAGGTTCTAAGGGAGGATCTTCCTTGGCAGCATTGAAAACCTTGCTAAAAACCACCACCAAAGATGCCAACCAGAGACTTGAGCCCGGATACGACAGGATCACAACCTAATCTTTCTGCTATCTGGCCATCTCTCTGAAGGAGCCTTCCCTAAACACCCAGCCACCTCATTAATTCATTAGGTTGCTTGTTCCTTCGTGTTTTCATCCATCAGACCTGGATGAATTCAAGTACCGTGTGAAATATTGGGACTTAGATTTCTGTGTGGTGGTGCTTTGTGGCAGGGGATGGTGCATAGTATGGGTTGGATTGCATCACTCCAAAATACATGATGGAATCCTGGACCCCAGTACTTGTGAATATGACCTTCTTTGGAAGTAAGGTCTTTGGAGATGATCAAGAGTAGAGTGAGCCCTAATTCAACAACAGGCAAGTGTCCTTATAAGAAGAGGACAGACAGACACACAAGAGAAGGGCATGTGATGATGAGGCAGAGGCTGGTGTGATGCGTCTACAAGTCAAGGCACACCAAGAGCTGCCAGCGATACCAGAAGCAATACCTCTCCTAAAGGAAAGGCATGGGACAGATGCTCCCCTAGAGTCTTCTGGGGAATCAGGGCCCCAGTGACACCCTGATCTGGGACTTCTAGTCTCCAAGCCTTCAAGAGAATGCACGTCCGTTATTGTAAGCTGCCCCATTTGTGGCTTCTTTGTTACATTAGCCCGGAGAAACCAAGATAGCACGTGAATGCAACCAGCACCCATAAAACACCCACTAGGCATCGGGACAAGGTGCTCAGCCTCAGGAAATGCAAAGAGAAACAAATAAAACTCACTGCTGCCTTTGAGAAACTCTTGAGGGAAAGAAATGGGGATGAGATATGCCTGGAAAACTCCACATACACATAAAACCTCATCAAATCATGTTCACTGCTCCCCAGAAAATGTCTCCTGGAGGGTAGAAAAAGTGGTCGTGTGATATTTACACAGAGCTTACGGAATGTGGTTTTCAAACTCAAGGGCAAAGAGATTTTTGATGTAAGCCAAGAGGGAAGGACATGGAAATGTTTTCCTAGCTCCTTGTCATTTCACCAGGGGACTTCACATGTGTGGAGTATGCTCTTTCAAATTCCCCAAATCGAGGGGCCTTGACCCGACCGAATGAATAAAGTAGAACATGCCAGTAAGGACATGCCAGTAACTCTTAATAGTTTGTTATAAGGATGATCCTCATAGTAGGTTCAATGTGCTAAAAAACAACAACAAAAAACAAACAAACAAACAAACAAAAACTATGTGCCATAATTTCTTCTAGAAAAAGGAGAGGTATGAATAAATGACAGAAAGGATGATTATTCTCATGAGTTGCTGCTAAAAGTTATGTCGATAGAAACTCTCATGTTGATTGATAGACTACAGTGAAAAATCTAAGTTGCAAGTTATTGTCAAGATAACACAATCCAACTACTTTATTTTATCACCGGGGACTTTGTTCACTGCTGGTACCCAGAGTCCCTAGAAGCGTGTCCCAGCTGTGACGGGCGCTCCCAAAAGATTTAATTATAGATTATGAATGAAGGGCTGAGATCCAGAACAGGGGGATGAGGCAAAGGCTGCTTGGATCTTCACCAAACCTACTTCTTCCTTCTTTTGGGATGCCCTTAATTCTCGCCAGAGGGTGAGAGTGGGTGTGAGGAACGCTGCCTCCAGGCCCAGCCCAGAAACGCCCCTTGAGGTTGATGCTGCGTCTCCCTGCTCTGCTGGTGGTCCTGGAGGAGACGGCACGGTGGAAGCCCTCCGAGAATGGCATGTGAGGCCCCAGATGGATAAAGCCTAGGTCCCCGAAGAACTCACAACAGACCATGACCAGAGCGATAAATACACCCTTATTAAGAATTAAAAGTTCAGTCATGGAAATTTTAGGGTTATCTGTTAAATGAACGAGCTCAGTCTGATGCCAAGGAGTGAAGGTCTATCTTTGACCTTGGCAGAGAGCACACCGCCAGGAGTGACCCCGGGGGGGCTCCAGTGGCCAGAGAAGCCGCGGGGCTGTGGTCACTGGAAGGCAGCTCTCGGGACTGTGAGAGCAGGGAGGAGCAGCTGGGGAGGAGCGCGGGGAGAGGGCGTGAGCAGGCGCGAACAGGGTGCAAGACGTTCACTCGTCATCACAGACTGGAGCAACCGGCCGCCCTGCAGTCACCCTGACTTTTGCTGCCTCGGTCCTCATGGGGGGAACATCTAACAGCAAAGGCCACTGTGACAGACGCTGACGTCAAAGGCAAGAGACCGTGCCTTCTGCTGCTGGGAGGTTTCAGAAGCTTTCCAGGTGATTCTAATACGCCACCAGAGCTGGGTGCGACCGCTGGAGAGGGAACTTAAAACTTACAGAAGAGGACTTCCCTCGTGGTCCGGTGGTGAAGACGCCGTGCTCCCAAACCGGGGGCTGATGCAGTTCGACCCCGGATCGGGGAACTAGATTCCTTCCACAGGCCACAGCGAAGACCGGGTGCAACCAAATAAATTGAATAAATACATTTTTAAAAAGCACTAACATTCAAAATACTACTTGCAAAGGAAAACAAGGCTGGATTCTCACTCACTTAATAGTTTACATAAATAGCTCCTTAATGGGCAGGGAGTGCTGAGAGACAGTCACACAGACACAGAGGGTCTCCTGGCTTTGCTGTGATATCCAACATTCTAGCGCTACACATGTATTTGTTCTTGCTCTGTGGGCCTATTCATCGGAACAGAAAGGAGGCCCCTTTATTTGCAGGAAGGAAGGAGAACAATCTTGAGAGCATAGGCTGCATGCTCAGCACTGCGTACACCTTCTCTAGTCAAACCCCCAGAGCACCCCTGTGAGGACGCGCTCAGTCACTCAGCAGTTCAGAAGAGGCTCAGCGAGGGTTGAGGTCTTTCTTCAAGGTCAGCCGGCCAGTAAGTGGTGGGATCAGGCTTTGAACCCAGGTCGCTCAGTCTCCACGCACATCTCCTTCCTTTGTGGGTGCATGCTCAGTCATGGTCGACTCTTTGCAGCCTCATGGACTGTAGCCCACCAAGCTCTTCTGTCCGTGGGATTCTCCAGGCAAGATACTACAGTGGGTTGCCCCTTCCTTCTCCAGGGGATCTTCCCAGTCCAGGGATCAAACCCACATCTCCTGTATCTCCTGCATTGGTAGGCAGATTCTTTACCACTGAGCCACCTGGGAAGCCTTGATAAAGTAAATTTTTCTGAAACGAACGGTTCAGATTGCCCTGAACTTAACACTTATGACTTCTAAAGCAGGGAAAATACTCTGAACTCTGGCCTTAAGCATCTTCATAGACTAATAACAAGAAAAATTGTTATCACCACATGCCTTTTTTAAAAAGCGACCTAGGAATTTGCAAGTAAATGTGAACAGTATTATACTGTGGTAGTTAAAACCTGAAGGGGAAAAGAGGAATAGTAGATGTTTTGAATATATTGGAAGAAAAAAAGTCCATTCTTTTCATTATGGAAAATACTTTTTCCATGGGACACATAAGTTAAGGATACTATAGAAAGGACAACAGGCTGTAGGAAACTTATGACCCTTGTCTGTTGCAAGACACAAACGATGTGGCACCCAAATCAAGAACCACACTACAGGGACGTGTGAGGCTGAGAGTTACATGGATGCACATCTACAAGTCATCACTGACGAGCCACCTCCGTCACATGGGCTGGTAGGAGGCAGGCGCTGCCAGCAGCAAACCCAGGAACTGAAAGCAAGAGCCCTGGCATGCGCTCTTAGCGGCCCTGACGGCCACTCTGTCATCGGAAACACACTCTGGGCTTCGTTCCTGGGGTGGAGGTCAGGGGACGCACTTATCTATTGGTTCGAGCCAAATTTTAAACGCAGCTTTGTGGCTCCTGATTAAACACCTGATTATGCTCTCACCCAGCAATTATCTAATGTGCCTTAGAGGCAGGCACTCCGATATGGCCTGCCTAAGAGACTTGGGGAATCACCTGAAATCCTGCAAGAGACAGACAAGCGGGGACCGGTGGAAATTTACAGTGTAACCCAAGCTTGCGGAAGCATAAAAGTCGAGGGTTGTCTTTTATAGAGTCAGAGCCTCAAGTTCAATTCCAGAGTCAAGAATGTAAAACACTGGCAGGCTTCCGAGGACAAATAACGGTGGTCTGAACATCTGGCTCTGCTTCTCAAAGGCTCATTGTGATAAAAGATTCTGAGGTGCAGCAACTGACTCCTGAGGACTTTTCCAGAACAACAGTGTCATTTTAAAAAAAGGCGGGGGTGGCAGGAGAAAAGGGGGAAAGAACATGGCAAATATGAAAACATAAAGGGAGGTTTAAGTACTTTTTTGTATTTTTGTTTGTTTTTAAAACAGATTTGGCTACTCGCAAACAAAATTTCTTGGGAGAAGAAAGAAAATAATTTAGAAAGACCTATATACCTGTCATGCTGCTCAGATTATGATGAAGATTCTGTGTCTCATAGGTGCACATGATCGTCGAGTCCATCAGACAAACCACAGTGGGCCTGAAGTCTTACTGGTGGGGTCTAACAGGAACACATCAATTTTCAAACACTAACACTTTTAAATTAGGACAAGAAGGAATGTTGTTAGGAAGAGTAAGAAGCAAGAGGGAAGCATTTTCAACTTGCAGAATAACAATACGATTAAATTGAAATCGTTGTTTTCTGAACACAGTCGTTCTACAAAATGTACAGTAACGCTTTTATATGTAAATGATCTAAACTAAAAAAAAACAAAACCCTTTCACTGTAAATTGAACTGAGACTGGCTTAGAGTAGAAAACACTTTGGTGAAAACGTGCTTCAAATGAATAAAACGGCAAAGTGAAACAACTTTTTGCAGAAACATACTGCAAAGTAAACACTAGGTTCTTCCTTCCTTTTTTTGTTCTTTATTTGTTTTGTTTTTGATTGATGGCTGAGAGAAACAGATAAAACTCTCACCTACGGATTCATTTTTAACTACTGCTTAAAGTTAACTGATATTTTCCATTTGGTAAATTACAAACATTACTAATACATTTCAGACATGGTAAGTATACACAGAAATACTATAAGCCAGCCTAAGACAGGAAAAACTAACTTATCTCAATCAAGATGCTTATTTCAAAATGTGCTTTCAATGTGCCCTGGGGTCTCCTTCCTTTTTAAAAAATCATATTTAACACCTGCCCCCCCCCCCCCCATTTTCTTAATGAACACCACAGACGTCTCCCATTTGTCAGCATTTCATCCTGATGCTCTTCCTTGGATGCCTGTTTTAACATCTTAGACCTTTTCACTTCACATGTGACCATCTCCCCAACGAGGCTGCGTCCTCTTTTCAGGCAAGCTTGATATTTTTTTTTTTCTTCTTTCTTTGAGCTGACAACCCCAACAGAAGATTCAGCAAGCAGTGGTCTCATAAGAATGGGTGAGCAGCAGCGATGGTGAAGGAGATGGGCATGGGGGAGTCTCCCCAGAATAACCCACTGGCCACGGTCACTGGCTCTGAGTCAAGGGCGAGGTGATCTGGCTGCTTCTGTGGTGACATCATCCACTAGACAATGGGCTGGGAGAGAAAGAGATTGCCAGCCAAGCAGAGGATGCATGATGGGGCTTGGGTTTGAAAGCAGGTGTGTGATGGGGAGGACCACAGTCTTCACCAACCCCCTGAGTTCTGATGGGCAGGGATTCTGCTCATTTCGTTCACACCCTCAATTCTACAGCTTTCTACAGTGCCTGGGGCCTTATAGAGCTTTAGTAAATGAATGACGTTTCAGTTCCATCTATTTGAAAAGAGCCCCAGGTGCTATATATTTTTCCAGACCAGTTACCCCATCCTATGCCCTTCTCCTTAGCTCCCTCCATCCCTCTATTCATTTCTCCCCTGTTTGAGTCAGCAGAACAATTGCTGGCATGTATCAGGGGCTCCATAAATATCTGTCACCTCAAATAAATACTTTCTGTTCAAAAACTTCTCTTAGATAAACTGGGAGTCTCCTAAGCTATACATTTTCCCCACCAAGATTATGGAGAAGGATACAGAATTTATCAAAGTAGTCAGTCATTCATTAACATTGTGGCAAACAGTCAAATATGAAGCTTTCTATTCAAGTGTGGATAAAGGTAGAAACTTCATGTTGTTCAGTCACCCAGTTGTATCCGGCTCTTTGTGACCATGTGGACTGCAGCTCACCAGCCTCCCTGTCCCTCACCATCTCCCAGAGTTTGCCCAAGTTCATGTTCATTACATCGGTGATGCTGTCTAGCCCTCTCATCCTCTGACGCCCTCTTCTCCTCCTGCCCTCAATCCCCCCCAGCATCAGGGACTTTTCCAGTGACAAACTGTAAAAAAAGAAACTTCATAAAGTTATAAAGTTTGACGCCAACTCTAAAGTTAGCAAAAAAGCATTACATTTATTTAATTCCAAACACTGTAAAAACCCAATGATAGCTCCTGAGCCTCTCTCTCTCTCTCTCTCTCTCTCTCTCTCTCTCTCTCTCTTGCTTTTTGGAACTGCAGTAATTCTTTTATGGTGGTATCCAGTGAGAATCCTTCATGGAATTTTAACTTAACAGGGAATGCATGTGGCCTCTGTGGTACAACAGCTGTGTAACTACATAATTGTTTACAAATGTGCAAAATAAGTACCCAAACCAATAAAAAATAATAACTTGGGCATCCATAAAGAAGAGATACTATAAACACGCAATGGCCCATACTTTCTCCATAAATAACTGTTGAAGCAAGAATACAACCACCAAAACCCCTTATTTCAAATCCCTTCCCATAAAGCAAACAGCTTTGGCAGTCTGGCAACAAATACCATTGTGCTTTCCCAAGCGAAAATGCTTTTTTATTAACATTTATCATTTAGATGCCATTAAAGTAACGGCAGTCAGAGTGGATTCATTTACAATAAGCCACTTGGTGTCAAGTCCACTGTGTTCTGAATGGGTTTCAAACCAACACACAGCTTCCCATGAGCAAAGAGGCGGGAAGCACAGACAGGCAAACAAATACGAGAGATGGTGAGGAGGAAGGGGAGGGGCAACACGTGCGTGCTAGGTAGCTTCAACCATGTCTGACTCTTCCTGACCCTATGTACCGCAGCCCGCTAGACCCCTCTGTCCATGGGAGTCTCCAGGCAAGAATACTGGAGCAGGCAGCCTTTCCCTGTTCCAGGGGATCTTCCCAACCCAGGGATCAAACCCAGGTCTCCCGCATTGTAGGCGGACTCTTTACCAGCCGAGCCACCAGTGAAGCTTGAAGGAATGTGCTTGAACCATCGCAAAACCACTTCCCTAGACCCCAGTCCATGGAAAAACTGTCTCCCATGAAACCGATCATAGTTCCAAAAAGGCTGGGGACGGCTGTTTTAAATCGGTCTTTGTGTTTCCCGTCCTCACCCGTTCCCCACCCAGCAGCTGTGGCGTGGCACAAGTACTATCACACCATTTCACGTTACATCTTGTACCAAACACACAACATAGTGTATAAACACAGATTACATACGATGTCACACCTTATGTGCGTTATCAGACATGTATATGCTGTGCGTCACACGTCACAGGTCACGCACCTTCTCTCCACATCCTCACATGGCCCCCCCCAGCTCAACAGCAGCCAGTGGCTCCGTGTTACGAGAGGACCATCTCGGGCCCTCAATGTGGTCTACAAGGCTGTGTGTGACGTGGCCCCGCCTGCCTCTCGGCCTTCACCCTGACTCTCCCCCTTCACGGACTCTGTCCTAACCCCACCCGAGGGCCGACACCGTGCCAGGCGCCTCCTCACCGATCTCCAGGGGTCTCGACGACCGCCCCCCTGCCCGAAGCGCTCTGCCGGAACATCTCTGTGCAGCCGGGCCCTCGGCATCCTTCAGGAGAGACGGATGCGAGGGCAGGGCAGTGCACGGCTAGGCCGTCAGGACGGGGGGCCCAGTGGGGAGAGGGAGCCGATGTCCCTGGAGCATAGCGCGGGAGACAGCCGCGTGCTGGAAGGGGGCCCCACAGAGGAAGAGCTTCGGCTCACCCAGTCCCCCAGAGGCGTCCTTTTGCCTCCTCTTCCCCACTTCCCTTCCCATCCCACCAGACACAGTCTCACGGAGGTAATACAGGGACGTGGGCACACGGGCAGGCACGCTGCCCTCCTAGCTGGAGGCACAGCAGGGACCGCAGTCCGGCTCCTGGTGCCCCGAGCCCCAGGTCTGTCTTTCTCTCTCGCCGCCTCATAGGCAGACCGTGCCCAAGCATTAGTCTGCCAGGGCTCCTGTACCAAAATACCCCACTGGGGCTTATTTTCTCACAGCGCTGGAGGCTCCAGTACCTAGGCCTAGCTGGATTCTTCTGCAGCCCCTCTCCTGGGCAGGCAAGCAGCCACCTTCTCTCCGCGTCCCCACATGGTCTCCCCTCTAAGCATGCAGCCGTGGTTCCTCCATGTACACCCGGATTTCTTCTTCTCATAAGGACACCAGTCAGATTAGATCAGGGTCCACCCTGACAGCCTTGTTTTAACTTCAGTTCAGTTGCTAATTCTAGTCCGACTCTTTGCAACCCCATGGACTGTAGCACGCCAGGCTTCCCTGTCCTTCACCATCTCCGGGAGTTTGCTTAAGTTATCTCCATTGAGCTGGTGATGCCATCCAACCATCTCCTCCTCTGTCGTCGTCTTTAACCCTAATCACATCTTTAAAGGCCCTATCTTCAAGCACAGTAATAATCTTAAGTTCTGGGGCAGGGGACCTCCACGTATGAATTTAGGGGAATGAGATTCAGCCTGTAATAGGGTCCAGATAATAACCGTACAAGGACAGAACTCTGCCAGCCTGGTCACCAGAAATTAGCTGTCCATTCTGGCTCACACGATGCCCTGTCCAGGGGCCCTGGAATCTGATACTGGCTATTTCTAAGTCATTTCCTGGCAGTTTGTCGCTTGAGACCTCTAGATAGTATTTCATTATGGAAGCTTCCAAGCATACCCCAAAATAGAGAAATTAGCTAAATAAATCCATAGCCAACCATAGTTATCAACATTTATCCATCTTGATTTGTCCACCCTGTCTCCCAAGTACTTTTTCTAGGTCATTTTCCAGCAAACCCCAGCCATTACATCCTCTTAATTACAAACGCACCAATCTACATCTGTAATGCAAAACGAGTTCTATTTAAGATGGTACCCTACTATTAACAATAGTTGCTGCATACCACCTGGTAGCTACTCCATATTCAGGTTTCCCTGACTGTCTCAGGAAAATGTCTCTGAGACTGCGTTTCTGCTCAGTTGCTAAGACCTGTCTGACTCCTCTGTGACCCCAGGTTCCTCTCTCCATGGGATTTCCCAGGCAAGAATCCTGGAGCGGGTTACCATTTCCTCCTTCAGTCTTTGACAGTAGGTTCATTTAAATCCAAGTGAAAACAAGCTTCACAGTTTACACCTGGGGGCCAAGTCTCTTTAGTGCTTTTAATTCATGTAACATTTTGAAGTCAAGTGCATGCTGGCTTTGCATTCAGAGCACCTCCTCACCTGATGTGACACAAAGGGACATCAGCTAGGATACAGGCTCAATCAAGGGCTCGATCCGCTCAGGGCTGGGAGGGTGTTGTCTTCACCAACCCGGCACAGACTACGAATGATTTCATGCCAGGGCTGGGGTAGCGGAGCTGCTGGAAGACATGCTATTTCCCTTTGGAAGAAAGCTTTGCTCTGCATTTGGACTAATTTAAATGGCACAGGCACAGAGGGACTTTGTGAGATGTGCTTATGGAATAGTTGTGATCGATACCTGTGCAAGGCATGCGTTTATAAGTGGGATTGCGCACACAGGAGGGCTTTGAGGGGGCTCCTGGGTGCCCCCTTTTTAACATTGATCAATACATACAGTCGATCACTAACAGGGGAATTGGGGGCAAACATTTGTATTCAAACTGTGTTGGGTCCTCTTATGGAAGGTTCTTTCACTCGGTCTGTTTGCTGCAAATACATTCATCAGACAATGTTATTACATAGGGAGGGAACTATAAAAACACATTTTAGGCGTTAAGGTTTATCATTCCGTCATCTGTTCACACTTTAATCACCAAGATCTTTGGGGCCGGTCTTTCAAACTATTATTCCGGAACAGCTGTATGCTCTAAAATTGATAGTCTTCTTAGCTGATGGATCCACACAAAAAATTTGTTAAATATTCAGCAAAGCTCTGAATGGCTGTAGCCACCTAATCCTAAAACTTCTCTCCAAAGCAGCTACAATTGCCTGATAAGAGCATCTTGTTCCTGTGTATTGAAGCAATTATTCAGTCACTGTTACTGAACATACCCAGAAATGGTATGTTTCTTCAAAAGGAATAGGGATGTATTTTAAAATGCGTATTACTCCCTACTAATTTGAACATTACAAAACAATCTACAGGAAATGCTGGAGGACTCGTGGTCTACCGGTTTCTCCATCACAGAGAGGCCAGCCTGGCAAGCACAGAGCCAGACACGCAGCATCTTTGGATCATGGAGCCAGCTGGCTTTCAAGAAATTCATTCAAAATATTATATCATGACTTGTCCCCTTTCCTTCTTAAAACCCCTGGGGAGTGGTCATTAGGTCCTAACATCTGGCCTTGACAAACACATAGGTTACTTGTGGTCCAGATGTCAGGACATGAACAAGCATAAAACAAGACTGCGAAGCAAGAAGAGAAACACCCACATACACCACTCGGGTCCGTTAACTTGAACCGTGTCAGGAGAAGAGGGGAGCTCTGGCACATCCCAGGTGTGCGGTGCGGCAAAGCAGTGTCGGGAAGGCTTGGCAGGGTGGGCGTGGACCCTGCAGAGGGTAGGAGCAGCCGGCCTGTCTCTTGAACGTACTGCTTCCATAAGCGAGTCTCCGGGCAGTTAACTGTATATTCAACTTGGTGCCTCTCTGCGCCATGTGGGAAATGGGTCCCCAAGTCCCTCAAATGCACAGGCCACTGGGCGATCTGGGGGACAGTTAGATGTGGGTACAGAACCTGTGCTCAGGGCTCCAGGTGGGACAGACTGAGCAGTTCAACCTCGGGGACACCCCTGCGGGAAGTCACCTCCCGAGAAAGGGAACGCGGGAAGTGGAAGGAAATCAACCTCCGCTCCGGGCCCCAGCCGGGGAGACAGCACACCCGCGTTCTGGAGGCAGGCACCCGACGCAACCGCAAATCCAATCTCCGCGTGAACCGACCAGCGCCAAGTCACAGGGCGATTCATTTCAACGACGAGCTGAGGGGCCCGGAGCTGAGGACGCTGCCGCATACAGACCCGAGAAGTTCTCTGAAGAGCTGTGGGGACAGCTGCGTGGTTCGGAAGATGCTCTGATGAGGAAGGGAAGAACGAGACCCTCGTCAGAGGACGGGGGTGGCAGAGATGCACAGGACTCCCCGCCGGTGCCCCTCTCCCACCCCCGAGCCACTGGGGCCAGGAATCTGCTGGCTGCCCTTCAGCCAGGAACCAGCCAACACTCGTCTCTCTGTGATCAGTGCTGAGCTTAAATGAGTTAATCTCGTTTTCCAGATGAATTGTGATTTTGTCTCCCGCAGGCTGTGATTACGGGATAAGAGTGTGGTGTTAACAGGAGGGCTGGGGCGGGGGTTGGGGCTCCTGGGGGCCACATTCCGCGTGCACACACAGGACTGGCCAGCTCTCACCCTCACCTCCGTCCCCACCTGTCCCATTCTATTCTTAACGGAGGGAGAAGAACGCGAGGAATCGCAGGGAAGTGTGAAATGGCATGCAGGGCGATAAACCTTTCGGATGAATTATATCACCTCGGAAGAGGTCAGAGGCCCAATCTATCTTCGTGTTTGGAAACACAGTTTATGGTCCTGACAAAATTTAAAATACATCTAGGGCGAAACAGACGTGTAAATGGCACTGAGTTTTCAACTCTCTCCGCTCCCCCCCCACCCCCCATTTATTTTCTGAACTATTCCTGAAACATCAGTTAGCAAACAGGTATGTGCAGAGGACCTGTTACATGGGAAGCATTTCTCTGGGTGCAGTGAAGAGACAAATTCCTCAAGCCAACCCCTGGGTTCCCCCTACAAGGGGCTTTATACCTCTGGGTGACTGTGAACATCATTTTTATTTTTAAATTTAAAAAAAAGGTATTTTTGGAGTGTTAGTTATTTGCTTAAGTCATGTCCTACTCTTTTTTAGACCCCCTGGACTGTAGCCAACCAGGCTCCTCTATTCTTGGGATTTCCCAGGCAAGAATACTGGAGTGGGATGTGGAGTGTGGATATCTATAATAAATGCCCTTGGAGGCACAGATGCTGTGTTCTTATCCTAGTTTTCACCTTCGTTCATTAAGAGGCGTTGAGCAAGCTGTTTACCCTTTCTGAGCCCCAGTTTTTTCATCTGAAAAGGGAGACCCAACTTTCAAGGTGTGAGGAGATGCAACACAGGAAGTAAAGCTTTTAGCAGGTGACACGTGCTTGATAAGGAGCTACTCTGAAAATAACTGTGATTTCCCAGGGCAGTTACTGAATCATAGAATGACATTCAGACCACATGGCAGAGTGGGGCAGAAACAAGAAGATGCTGTGAGCAGGTGCCCGATTGAGCAAATGAAGATGCAGATTCTCATTAAATTCTAATTTCAGGTACAATTTATTTCTTAGTCTAAGTATATCCCACACAATTTTCTTCAAGTGTAAATATATCTCAAACACTGCACGGGCTACATTTATACAAAGAAACTGCTGTTGTTGAGTTGCTCAGTCACGTCTGACTCTTTTGCAATCCCAGGGACTGTAGCCCGCCAGGCTCCTCTGTCCATGGGGGTTCTCCAGGCAGGGATACTGGAGGGGGTTGCCATTTCCTTCTCCAGGGGATCTTCCTGACCCAGGGACCTGCATGGTGGGTAGATTCTTTACCACTGAGATACCAGGAAGCTCCTCACAGACATGCAGAAACACAGCTCAGATTGAATTGGGTGTCTTCTATTTTACACGGTCATGCTAGGATGCTAGATGTAGGATTTGAGTCTTAACAGCTACAAAACTCGGGGATGGATATCATACTTCTCGAGGTGCAGTTTCCTCAGCTACAGGATGAGGTTAACTGTAAAATAAGCCCTGCCCCATTCACATGGCTGCACGAGAGCCCAAGTAAGGATGGGAGCAGGCTCTGCGGACTGGGCCGCCTCACCCATGCCTTCTCTAATGCTCGCTTTCTGGCTTGTCTACTCATTGCTTGAGAACAGAAACTCATCTTAATGCTCAGAGAAGCCGGTCGTCTTCCAGAGGGGACTGTTTGGCGGGGGAAGCCCTGGTCTAAGGCTCTCTGGCGGATGAGGGCGATTGCCTCTCTTACCAGAAGCACTTCTCCCCTGCCCCAGGCACACCCCTGAGAACCCAGCAGGACTGTGCCTCTGAGGACAGCATTCCTGCCAAGGGTGGCCTCTGACCCTCAGAGTCTGCAGTGAGGCTTCTCAATAGGAGGTGCCCCAGGTTGCCCCAGAGGAGCTGCAGAGGAGGAACTGTCTACCCAGTGGCTCAGACAGTAAAGAATCTGCCTGCAGATGCAGGAGACTTGGGTTTGATCCCTGGGTCTGGAAGATCCCCTGGAGAAGGAAATAGCAACCCACTCCAGTATTCTTGCCTGGAGAATTCCATGGACAGGGGAGCCTGGTGGGCTACAGTCCATGGGGTCGCAGAGAGTCAGACAGGTCTGAACAACTAACACTTGGACTTTTCATTCTTTTTGAGTAGGCGATTGTAATCTGGAGAGGCTAGCTACTTCGGGTTGCAAAATTTCTACCTGTTCAGAACACTGCACTTGGACCATTTCGGTGTAAATCCTGGCTTGTCCACTCCCTAGATACAGGCCACTAGCTTAATCCCCTGAACTCCACTTTATACAAGAGTACTATGAAGACCTATCATACAGAGTCACTGGGAATATTACATAAGATTTTTGAGCAAGTCATTCCCATAAGTCACTGGGAATTATTACAAAATACAGAATTATGTCACCACCTTCCTCCTTAGCACATGTTCAGTATGAAAAGAATACTAATTTCTTTTTTAAGTGGCAAACACACTAACCAATGAAATCCTAAATTACTCTAGGTGATCATTTAATTTCAAATGGCATTGTTTTGGTACATATTTCTCAGCCAACAGACATAAGAAAGCACCAACTAAAGAACGGAGCGGGGGGTCTCTTATGCTTGAAAAGTTGGACCACCACTGACTTCGAGCACCACTGGCCCTCACGTCCCTGTCCACTCCTGACGTGGCAGAGAGAGCTCTGATTCAGACTCTTCCAGACTCTGCAAAAGTCCCAGAAGGATCGGAGAAAGAGGCTGAAATAAGGAGCCCATGAAGGTGTCCAGGGCCCCCAGCGCGTCTGTGATGCTGCAGGTGACGAGGCGTGGGCATGCGCGCATTGCTGACTTTTATACAGCGTGTGCTTTTTTCTATTCAAACGTCTGGAGTTTCTGCACAAGTCTTGGGGGAAAATAAGAGATTTCTGCAGGCAGGTGAATCTGACCAGGGTAAACTTTTAAGATATCTGAGAACAGTTTCTGCCCTTAAAGTCTCCTACTCTGAATGGGAGTGAAGGGTGGAATGGGGGTGAGAAGGGGGAAAGAATTCAGTTTTAGGAAAACCCTGCCATCTGTGACTGCACAGTGGAAGGTAAGCTTCCAGAGGAGACAAATCTATCTAACTCAGTTCTATATCCACAGCTCTAAACCACAAAACAACGACACTAAAAAAAGGCCATTTAGTGAATACATAGACGAATGCCTGTACCTAGCAAGTCAGATTCTTTAATCAAGATACACTACCACCACCTGGTGGCAAAGGACCAGAATTGCAGGAATAAGGGTTTGGTTTGTATTTTTTTCTCATATTTAATTAGTGTGCACAGAAGTAGCCTACTCTGATGGTATATGTGGCATTCTACAGAGTCACCAAATACAAAGAACCAGAGCAAATAAAAAAGCAAATAAATATTAAACTCTTTTGTTTAGATAATCCCAAACAGCATCAGATATTCCTAGTTATGTCCTGTTATTTTAAATATTTGTTTCATGAAATCCTCCTTCCTGATTTTTCTAGGCTGCACAACTGCAGGCTAAGAGCTGAGCCAAAGCTGTGCTCTCGGATTAGCTCAGCGAGTGTGTAAGGGGCGGGGGGGGGGTGCTTGACTGACAAGTGAAGACAGAACAAAGGCAGAGCCGCCGCTCCGCACACCGCCCACTCTTACGGCCAAGTTTGCCTGTCCTTGTTCTCTATTCTCTCTAAAGGAGACCCTTTGACTCTTTCCACTGTGTTTGTTTTGCGTTTCACACGGGCCATGTTGTCAGCTAGGCCCAGAGGCTACAATGGATATAAAGTACTGGGCAGGAAAACATAAATGTAAACAACATGCAGACAGAAAATCCTCTCAGATGAAAAAAATCCACATACGTGTTTAGTGGCCATCAGACTGAATGCAAATGGTGGTGGAAAATATAAGAGGCTGGCTTTTTAATATCAAAGAAAATCACAGCCTTCTCTCTAACACTGAAAACAGCGCTGCGCTAAAAAGGAGTAGGTAAGCAACTGAACCAGGCAGCTGGTCTTCAGCACACAAACGTCACTGCCCACGCCCTGACCTTGGATGCAATGCTGTCCTTCTGGAAGTGTTCGGTGAGGGGGGAGCTAAGGTGAGAAAACCAGGAATGCTGCTATTTTTTAAGGCCCCCTCTTACAAAAGTAAAAGAGCTGGCCTGGCCTGCAGATGAAGCCACGTGATGCTAATGCTTGGAAACTGCTGGGTCCCAGTTGTTTTCCAAGTCACCGCACCAGCAGTCTTGCCTGAAAGAAAGGAGTCAGTAGGGAGAAAATAAATAGAGCATTTCCAGAACTCGCCCAGCAGCTCGGAAAACTGTCTGCTTACCATTACGCAGCTTTAACATGTCATAATCATTTTCACAGTAAAGACACCCTTCCTGCAGTTTAGACCAAGAATGCATGACTAATTTTAACCACTTGTGCAAATCTCCTAATGGAAATTTCAAACAGCTTTTTATGAATTGGAGTTTCGTCAACTGTACGGAGAGAGCGCAGCAGATACCAAGCCGGGACGCTCCTCACATCGACCTGTTTCCGCCTTCATGAGGCCCTGAGCAACAGCAGGCAATCACACGGTCCTTACAGGAACTGCTGCTTGGGACCTCATCTGTCATACGCGCCACGTGTGAAAAAGGAGAACCAAGTCTCAGGCCAGGGCAGACCAATGAGAAGGAAAGGTGGCTGGTGTGTTACCCTCTCAAGCCTCAGCAGAGACTCAGGTGACGGTAGACTCTAGAGGTCGCCCGCCTGGGGTCTCACTAGCTTCAGATCACAGGGCGCTAAGGTGGGCAGATGTGCTCCCATTTTTCAGGCTGAACCTGAAGCTCAGAAAGGTCAGATCACTGGCGGAGGGTAACACGACGGTTAAAAAAGAGTCCAAACTGCCCCTTTCCACTAGACTGGGTTGAAGGACATCACGATGTGAACCACACAGCTGGGAGATTTAAGAAGCAAGTTCCCTTCGAGACGGATGGCTGTGATGGTCGCACAGTACTGTGAATACACTTAATACCACCGAATTAGATGCTTACACATGGTTAAAATGGGAAATTTTATGGTATATAAATTTGACAAGTGAAAAAAAAAAAAGGAATTAAGTTCAAAACCTCCTTTCCGCTGAGACTGAGAAGAGGAAAACGGTCACAGTCTTACGGCTGAAGAAAACTGTTTTACCTGCTGTGCTAGAAATTCAGAGAATTAAAAAAAAAAAAATTAAGGAAAAAATCTTCCCATTTAGGAGGTCAAGATCTGTGGGATGGTTAGAAGCATATCTAGGTTTTTTTTGTTTTTTTTTTTTAATTTATTTTCCTATCCCCCCAGTCCAAACATGTGGACTTTCTGGGGTTTCCCAGTCTCCCTTACAGAGGTCTTAATGCCTCTACAGTAGCACTTTTCGCAGGAGACAGGGGAGAAGCAGAGACCAGCCTCAGAGGCAGACAAGGAGAAGGGCTGCCTGGGGTGGTGCCGATGCAGAGAGGAGGAGCAGGGAGAAAACATGAGAGCCAGGGTTAAGGTCCTCCCCTCTGCCCTCCTGGCTGAAGTCAAGTTTCCTCCAGCCCTCCGACTGACCCCTCTCCTTCAGGGACGCCTGTCCTGACCCCACTCATCATCGCAGGGGGGTCTGAAAGGCCAGACACTTGCCTCTGAGACTGACTCCCTTCGCAAAGAGCAGAGTTCTCCTGTGCTGCCGGAGGACAGAAGCTCTGGGGCAGGTGTCTGTGGCTCAAGCCCAGGACTCCGGTGGGGGGTGGCGGTGGCGGGAAAGGGTGGCATCAGGTCTGAAGAATGCACATGGTGATTCCTTCTGTGGTGCACATGGCGGGACTAAAAGGGGGTGGAGGGGGTGCAAATGCTCCAGGGAAGGGTTTCCCATGGCCCCAGAGCACTCTTCTCTCCTCTATGCATGTTCTGCTTCCCGGGTGGCTCAGTGGTAAAGAATCTGCCTGCCAACGCAAGAGATCTGAGTTTGATCCCTGGGTCAGGAAGATCCCCTGGAGAAGGAAATGACATCCCACTCCAGTGTGCTTGCCTGGAGAACCCCATGGACAGAGGAGCCTGGTGGGCTACAGTCCATGGAGTTGGAAAGAGTTGGACACGACTAAGAGAGTCAACAACAGCATGCGTGTTCTGAAAAACGTGTCCCGGACACACTGGCCGCCTCTTTCCTTCTCCTTGCTATGTGCGACTCATGTTCTCTTTCGCCACCGCTGGCCTTCCACCTGGACTTGCAGTCCTGCTCCTGCCCCTGTGTCTGTGCGGTCCTGGTGTCAGGAACCCTGCGCTTCCTCCTGTGCGCCTATTACTGGAGCCGTCCGCTGCTCCGCCCACGCGGGGAGAGGAGCCGTCACAGGGCAACTCGTGCTGAGAGTCCATCTCAGGGCAATGACCTGAGCTCAGCCCAACAGGGTCCCCAGGAGCCCGCAACCCAACTCTCTGGTCCACCACATGGTGCAGACACATCACCTTTGTGTGTTATCCTCAAGCCCTTCTCCTCCTCCTGGTCCCCAAATTCCCCATGCAGAGAAGGAAACACGGAGCCAGGCAGGTGGAGAGATGGGGGGTAGGATGGAGGGGGTGGCTGGTTGGGTTCCAAGTCTGAGGCTGCCATGTGCTGTAAGGCCACCAGACTTTCACTCTCCCCACCTGTCATATGGGGATGACCTGGGAACATCAGGAAGAAGTGAGCTAAGGAAATAACCAAAAACAAACTCCTGTGTGGCGCTCATTACCTGCTGGGCCTATTAAAGCGCTTTCTGGAACCTGCACATTTCATTCTCCATCTCCCTGTGAGATTATCACTCTTTCAAAGATAACGAGATTAAGTACAGAGAAGTTGATTAACTTGCCCAGGCCACACAGCTTTGCCCGGCAGAGTCTGGATTCAGCCCAGGGCAGCCTGGCCCCAGACTGTTTGTCCCATAACACTTCTACTACAGCACTCACTGAAGGTGCTTAATAAATACATATTCCTTCCTCTGCCACCCACCCCCAACCCCCAGCATTTTCAGATTCTTTTCACCATAGTCCTTTGGGTCGATTTTCAATAAACCTCAATCCTCCGGGTGTTGTACTGTTTAGCTTTCTTGCATTAGCTGGAAACTGTTCAATAAATATTCATTAAGCACCCGTTCTGTGCCAAGTACCATGCTAGCGACGGCCGCTTCTCCAGTCCTGGCCCTGGAGGACACAGCCAGAGAGACCTCACGGGGACTGCAGCCACGCTCACTGCAGACCCATAAATGCCGCAAGAAATCCTACACGGAAAAAAACGGGGCGGCAAAGTAGGAAGCGGTCATGTAGGTCAGAGGGCACACCCCTGGGTGCTGGCCTGGTCCCGCCCCAGGCTCACGTGCCCCTGGTCCTTGGACCTAGCAGATTTCTTCGTGCAGGCAGCACTGACTCTGAACCTGACTTGTGAACTTCTGTAAGTATCCTTGGTCCAGCTCTGTCACAAAAAGGACCCAAGGAGAGGGTTTCAAGGTGGGGGTGTCACCAGCATCTTGAGGAAGGTGTTTCCACGTCCTACGGGACCAGCCACCCACGGCAGAAGGCTCAGCATCCTGGCTCCTCAGTCACCTATCCTCCCCAAGGCAGACAGTGCCCTGCGACCCTGTGACCAAAAATGCCCAAAGCGCGGGGAAGGGACAGTGCCATCCTCAGCCAAGAACCGCTCTCTCAGACAGAAGATGTGACTGCAAGTCAGACGACTCCTGACAGATGTCTCGATATCATTTTCTGGTCTGGAGAGACGGAACACAGGGGAACAGGGTACAGAGTCCCATCAAGTTCAAAGGTGACTTAGAGCTGGCCAGAAGATAATTTCAGGAAAGTGCCCGAAGAAATACAAACCTCACTTAAGCGAGGTGCCACCTGGTGGAGGGTGCAGGTCTCAGTAATCAGGGAGAACAAGTGAGTCATTCTCTTTAAGAAATATGAATCAATGATAATCGCTGCGTCTATAAAAAGGCAGTTGTCCTAGAAGCACTGGTGACCAGGATAAATGAGTTCACACATTGGCCAGGGGGCTCCTGGGCTCTTAAGAAATCTCAGGATGCTGACAGCCAGGCGTAGCATTCCATGGCAGGTAACTCTGACACTGTCTGATATGACATCACTGCTTCCTTACTGCAGAGAAATCATTTAACCACAGGAACACTTACATAAAAGGATGAAAGCTCTCTTTACATCCACCCTATAAGTACTATAATAATCTCCTTTTAAAGATGAGCAGAATAAGCACAGAGAGCTTAAGCTACTTGTCCAAAGTCACACAGCTAAATACAGCAGAAACTAACTCCAAACTCAGACAACCAGCTTTGGAATTAAGCCTAAAACTGTCACGTCTTTATGACAGAATTAAACATAAAAATGTTGAGATAATAAAAATGAGAACAATAATGCTATGGTGTTGGCATAGCTTCACACATGTGGTATTTTAAGAACTTGTAATGTCTGAGTTTGGCCTTTGGTAATAGAGGTTGACCAGCTTCGGCCCCTGGGCCAAATCTGGCCCATTGCTTGTTTTTATCAATAAAGTTTTATTGTTATGATTAAGAAGGATGGTGAGTGAATTCTGAAGGGATAAAAGAAATATACTCTGTGAATAAATTTCTAAAGTTCTTTCTTTTCCAAAAAGCTGTCAAACAAAATACTGTCTGCTTTTCAGACAATATAATTGAGGTACAGTTCAGTTCAGTTCAGTCACTCAGTCGTGTCCGGCTCTTTGAGACTTCATGGACTGCAGCACGCCAGGCATCCCTGTCCAACACCAACTCTTGGAGTTTACTCAAATTCATGCCCATTGAGTCGGTGATGCCATCCAACCATCTCATCCTCTGTTGTCCCCTTCTCCTCCCACCTTCAATCTTTCCCAGCATCAGGGTCTGGTTAACTTTAGATACTTGCTTTTTCCAAAGGAACTATCTGTTTCATTTAGCAATAATTTTTTTTTTTCTTTAAAAAGAAATAAAATTTTACTGGAACACAGCCGGCTCCACTCACTTATGTATTGTCTGGGACTGATTTCATATTAAAGGGTTAAATTGTTGTGGCAGGGAGTATTGGCACTGCAAAGCCAGAAATATTTACCATGTGCCCCTTTATAGAAAAAAAGTCTGCTCACTCCTACTCTAGAATTATACACTAGCCTAACAGCTTCAGTTTTAAATGTATAAGTGGTAATCACTACAGCAGTGTGACTATAGGCAAAAATATCACAAAATTTATAAAAATATCACAAGATTAAGTAAACTTAAGGTTCATAATTGAAGTGTAGTTTATTACATATATGCAAATTACTTACATTCTTGGGAAGTTTGTCAGTAAAAATACTTGAAAAGGAAATCAAAATATTACATTTGTAAATACACTGTCACGTTCCCAAGGTCTTCACTTAGATGCATGAGTGAACTGAAATAGTATTCTATAGCTCCTCCAAAATGACTGCTAAAAGTTTTCAGGCTTGCAAGCACATATTAAGAACTGTAAACTGAACTTACAAGCCTAGAAAAAAAGCTAGGATTTGCAACATGTCATATGAGTGAAGGAATTTTTAATTGAAAAACCGAGGCAAAGCTCTCAATGTTGTCTTCCGCTCACAAAGGCTGCCCTAGAAGCCTGCAGAAACCCTCAGTGATCATCCAAGTCTTGAATCTTCTCCCTTCTGCTGGTTGGTGGGAAAGATAAGACCGTATACTCCTCAGCAAACCTGACTCTTAACTGGCACTGACGCCTGAATTCAGACCCAGTCTGGGTTGTGTGGCTCCATTTAGACTGTGAATCCATTTGATAACGGGGGCTGAGCCAGGCCAAAGGCTCCCACAGAGGAGAGACCCCAAGCAAAGATGCCAATGTGAGAATTAATTTTAAGACACACACACATGTACATGCTGGCTCAGTGGTACAGAATCCGTCTGCCAATGCAGGAGACACAGGTTTGATCCCTGGGTGGGAAAGATCCCCTAGAGAAGGAAATGGCAACCCACTCCAGTAATTTTGCCTGGGAGATCTCAGGGACAGGAGAGGAGCCTGCTGGGCTGCAGTCCATGGGGTTGCCGAAGATGGACATGACTCAGCAACGAAACAACAACAACACATTTATGTGTGCGTGCCTGTGTGTGTACACCCATACACACAAAATGACAATGGAAACACCGCTTGATATTATTTTATATGGCGTTTGTAACTCATCAGGCCCCTTCACACACACACTCTCTTGATCGGGTGAAATGCTCTAGCCGCTCAGTGCCTACGTGAGCTTTGGAAGGAGGATGCTCTGTCGTGATACCCGCTGATTAGCAGCATGGCCTTGAGCAGATCGGCTAGCCACTTGGTTTCCCAGCACTAAGCTGGGGGTAATTAATAACACCTACCTCAAGGGCAGTGGTCAGGGTTAGAACAGAGTGTGTGGAATGTGTGCTTGGTACCCAGCCTGCTACGCAGCAGTGGTAACACAGGTTCTTAGCTGCTGTCACTGGGACCAGCATCATTCTAGAAAAACGCTGCACGGTCAGAACCACAGGCATGATTATCCCCCTCGAGGAGGAAGATGCCGGGCGCTGAGAGTTTAAGAGACTTGCCGGAGGCCTGTAACCGGGGCAGCGGCACCATACCTCGGACTCCCCGGCCAGGTGTCGATAATATTTGCCCAGTTCCCTGCACGTACTGCTGCGTCTCAAGCTTGACCACCGTCAGAATCACCTGGAGGTGATTCTGGAGGGCTTCAGCAGGCCCCACTGCTGGGGGTTCTGATTCAGTAGATCTGTGGGGGGTGCTCAAGAATCTGTGTCTTTAACAAGTTTCCAAGTGATGGCAAGGTTGCTCAGGGGAGCCCACTGTGAAAACCACTGGTCTGACTCAGTACACCTCCCCTTCCTTCCACAGTCATTCTGGGGCATACTCCTGGGCCACTGAAGGGTTTGGAACCTGGTCAGAGCTCACTAACTGGCTTTATTTCATTTTCGCCCTGGATCCATCCATTCTGTCAGTCTCTTGGGTCTCTCAGCTAACAGTTTCACCCCCATTTCTCTGATCCAGGTGAGCAAGACCCCTTGGATTCGGAACAGGCTGTTTTCTTGGCAGCTGGTGACCTGGCTGCTCTCCACAAAGACTGCCTGTCCAGCTTGGCTCTGCTGCCTCCCACCCAGCCCCCAAGTCCTCCTGGGCTGGCCACAGCCTCCCTGGTGGGACCTGGGTGTCACTCACAGATGGAGCAGTGTAAACACCCCCATGAACCACCTCTGTCGTGACAGACAAGGGACTCAGCTCACAAATGAGGGCAGGGATGTGCCCTGTAATCAAAGCGACTACACACAGCCAGGTATGGCAGGAGGGACAAAAAAAACTCACTCACGGACTGATTTCCTGCTTCCTGCCTGCAAGAGGAGGGAAGAGACTCAAAAGACACAAGAGACTATTAAAAGGGAATGAGGGGAGGGGAGGGGAGGGGGAACTTTGCTCCCCAGAGCTGAGAACATGTAAATGCGTGTGGATAAAAGACCATAACAATAACAACAGTAACAATAATAATAACAATAAATGGAGCTAGCACTAGTAAGGCTTTCATAGTTGAAGAGTATTTTGACAACAAATGTTCGTATTTCATTTGAAATTTATGAAACCTTTGTGCCTGTAATCCCATGAGCAGCAACACAGTAAATGAAAGTAGCAGGCAGTCCAGATTAATAATATTTTGCCTCTCACGGGAAGGACATTTGAAAGAAGAAGCTTGCTTTATCTGTCCCCCGTTTTCACGGCCCCAGTATTGGAACAGACGGAGGTTTCTAAGATTGGCCAGGAAATATTCATAGACGTGTTATTAATTTATGGGAAACTGAAGGGCCCACCTCAAGGTTTAAGTAGGCCATTCAGAAACAGGCAGGAGGAGATGTGAGATGCACAGCAGAACGTGGTGACAAAAAAGTGTGGTGGGGTGACTTGGAGCTTAAATCAAAGGCGGGGAGAGTACCCTCCCTGAGCTGGAAGAGTTGATATTCTAATAAAGCGTTCTTAGGAGAAAAAGCAATCTGTTCGCATATGATTTCTGCCATATGCTTCCATCTTTTCATGGTCTACAAGGCCACGTCAGTAATTTCCAGTAGTTACACGGGCACGCGGGATGCCTTGGCTGGTTAATGTGAATAAATGGGCTGGATTTACTGTTTTTCTAATGCTCAATCGACACACCGTGTAGGTTGCTACCAGAAGCAAAGTGGGATTTATGGCTTTGCACTGAATTTCAAACAGACGCTGGAGCTAAGCAATGGAAAGTCAGACTGATGTGCTGTCCAGGGTTTCTCGGTGAAGGCTGCTGCTCCCTTGACAAAGCCCAGGGTATTGTCTGAGGAGAGGGGAGAAAGGTCCCCTGAAAATATGGCTCTTTCTGTTTGAGTGGCTGCCGACACACTCGAGGACGTGGCCGTGGCCTGATCACAGCTGCGCCTGCCCCATGGGCCTCCTGGGTTTCCTCTGACCCTAGCCCTAACCCATTCGTGTTTCTAAATTGTCTTTATTTTCCTTTAAAGTTTTATTGAAATAGAGTTGATTTCCAATGTTGGGTTGGTTTCAGGCATACAGAAGCAAAATGATTCAGTTGTACGTATAACTGAGTATAAACATATATATATATATATATATATATGTTCTTTTTTAGATTCTTTTCCATTAGATGTTACTACAAGATATTGAGTAGCGTTTCCTGTGCTATACAGTAAGTCCTTGTGGGTAATCTACTCTGGATACAGTAGTGGGTATACTTTAATCCCCAAATTCTAATTAATCCCTCCCCTTCCTCCTTTAGAAACTATAAGCTTATTTTCTATGTCTGTGAGGTTATTTCTGTTTTGCAAATAAGTTCATCTGGACCACTAGATACCACATACAAGCAATATCATATATTCGTCTTTTTCTATCTGACCCCCATGTTCACTGCAGCACTATTCACAATAGCCAAGACACAGAAACAACTTAAAAGTCCATCAACAGATGAATGGATAAAGAAGACATGGTACATATATACAATGGAATATTACACAGCCGTAAAAAAGAATGAAACGCTGCCGTCTGCAGCAACATGGATGGGTCTAGAGAGTATCATACTAAGTGAAGTAAATCTAAATTGGCTTTAAATCCTGTTTTTCACGTAGGGCTGCCCTCCTGACAACTGCAGAGAGTACATTTCTCTTACAGATCAGCCAGCTCCACTCACTGGTTCTAAGATCACAGGATTTAAGTTTGCATTATCTCACACCACAACTGTAGATGGCGAAGAGAGACAGCATCGCCGCCTTGACTAGAGAAGAATGAAACCTCCTAGACCTTCACCGCTTGCCCTGACATTCCTGACACATTGCGCTGTCTAATTTTCTGGGGGGGGTTGGTTGGGGGGAGCTGTTCTGGGCATCACGGGACGGCCTGCAGCATTCCTGCGCTACCTCCCAGATGCCAGCAACCATGTCCCCACAGGCCTGACCAGCTGTGACGGCCGGAAGGTCTGCAGACCCAGCCACATGTCCCCATGGGGCGACACTGCCGTCTGCACTGCCCCAGAGGACACAGTGCCCGCCTGCCCCCGAGACACTCCTCTGTGACCGTCCGTTCTGTGTACACGCTGAGCAAAGAAAGCCACATGTCCACTGCCGCGCACACGTGCCACCCAGACGGGAAAATCTTTCACACAGATTTTTTTAAATAAGGAAAACTGGGATTAAAACAGGGATACATGGCGGCTGACAGGACAAGCTGCATAGTTTGGCAACAGAAACTGGAAGCGATAAATAAGAGTAAAATTTACTGAAATCCAGAAGAACCCCGCTGTGATAGAGAGAGGGAAATGTATGTGCTTTCCGAATCTTCTGTGGGCAAATCTTCATAGCAAAGAAGAGCCGCAAGAGTAAGGAGGAGATGTGTGTTTGAAAACCCATGCTCTATCTTAAAAAAAAAAGACAAAAGAGGCATTCTATGAGATAATAATCTGTGTGTGTTTTCTTCTAAATAATAAGGCTTATCACTAAAATGACAGGGAAGCCTGGCATGCTGCAGTCCATGGAGATGCAAAGAGTTGGACATGACTGAGCAACTGAATTAAGTCACTAAAAAGTTTGACTTTTTAAGAAAATGAGATTTGGTTTCCTGTGACTTCTAATAAAATATGGCACAGACACTCCACTAGGGAAAATGGGATATTCCCAGTCCGATTTAAGGAACATGAAATTAAGATGGTCATTTTGGTAAGCAGGGATCGTAAATAACTTATTTATGGGGCTCCACTAGCAATCTCAGCCCCTACACCCAATATGTTCTCACTTGTAAGTGCAATAAACATGAACGTGAAGGATTCGGGCATATGGCCCTTGTAGTTGGAGAGGAACAACTATAAATCTACAGGTGTTACCTGTAAGGGTTCATTCTATGTGTTGGAGCCCAAAGTCCCCGCATTCTTCAAGACCAGATGTCAGCCAGGTGTTGGTAACTCTGCAGCGAATGGGCATGCCTCTATGATGCTTCACTATGAACCAAAGAATTGATGAAAACTGTGGTATTGGAGAAAACTCTGGAAGGTCCCTTGGACAGCAAGGAGATCAGACCACTCAATCCTAAAGAAATCAACCCTGAATATTCACTGGAAGGACTGATGCTGAAGCTGAAGCTCCAATACTTTGGCCATTCAATGTGAAGAGCTGACTCGTTGGTGAAGAGCCTGATGCTGGGAAAGATTGAAGGAAGGAGGAGAAGGGGAAAACAGACAATGAGATGGTTGGGTGGCATCACCAACTCAATGGACATGAGTCTGAGCGAACTCTGGGCAATAGTGAAGGACAATGAAACCTGGCATGCTGTATGTAGTCCACGGGGTCGAAAAGAGTCAGACACGACTGAGCCAGTGAGTGACGAACAACAACGATCTCCATAAAGACAGTGTGCACTTGGGGGAGGACTGCAGCATTAGGAAATGGTAAGGAAACCACGGTTTCCTCTGCTCTTGAAGAAAATCAGTCACTCACGCAGAAGACCTTGGAAGGCTGCCGCTTCTCTTCCCTGCACCACTGTGGCTGAGAGCAGCGTGGAGAAATGGACTGTATAAAGCCTCTGGAGTGAGTCAGTCCAGGGTCCAAGCTGAACCACACCCTCGGCCTGGCACATCAGTTTCCCCCTCTGCAAACTGGGCTCTCTCTCTGTGCAGGACTCATGTAATGTGAGAAGATGCTCTTCAAGACACCCAGCAGGCCAATTCTGGGTCTTCCTTTCCATCTTTGTCATTGGATAAAACTAATTTGCAGATGAATTGACTGTAAGCCTTTTGCATGAAAGGAGTTCACCAAAATCAGACAGACGAATGGGAATCAGGGTGGGTGGGAGCGGCGGGGGGGGGATATTCTGCCCGGCAGCCTGGACTCTGGAATTGCAAACAAGAGGCACACAGCTGGAATTCCAGGCCCTGGGGGTCAGGCTATTCCTCTGTTGTACAAACACCAGGGGAAATACTGTGCTTTCGCTTTTATGAACTTCTAAAGCAATGAAGACTTGTATTCAAAGCACTCTTACTTTGAAAAAGAAGTCATTAATACATCTGATGAAGTCAGAACCCATTAGTGAAGCTGTTATCGAATGCATCTGCTCAGGGAGAGTTATCAAAGGGGGGTCTAGAGATGGCATTGGACATATAGATTGGGGCCTGGTGGAACGCCTGCATAAGCCTGAACACAAAGGCTCCGGCCACCTGCAATATCTGAGAATACCTGAGTATTGATGTGATGCTAAGAGAAACATCAAGCCATCCTGGACAGGCTGACGGGTGCTCTTGAAGTGCATGCATATGCAATACATCCCACTGTACCGTTAGCACAGAATTGCTGGTAGGGCTTAAATAATTCACGGACTTAATGGTAGAGTTTATTCATACACACATCCAGCCGGTAGCTGGAAAATGGCCTGGAGGGAGGAAGGAAGACAAAGAACCGGGCCAGGTGTGTTCTTTGGAGTCTGAGGCTACGGGTGCATTGAAATCTGTGTCCTCTTTCCATCAAATGCTTTCAGATACTCATTCAGCAAACATCTCTTAGGTGACCACTGTATCCACATCTGTCCCTAGGCCACAACAAGGCCCTAACCTCGAAGAGTTGACTGTGTAGGGTGGGGTGGTAGAAAGAAAGCAGTATTCTGAGGGTTATCAAAATGTTAAGGAAGGTTTTATTCAGGGCTATAGGGGTCAAGACCATAGCAAGAGGGGGAGTGATCAGACTCAACTCCAAATACAGTAAAGACAGCTGGGAATTTATCACCAAGGAGTGGGTTGGGAAAGGCAGGGTGAAGTTGGTAGATAAAAAAAAGAAAAATTACTAAGAAGAGACATCAAGGGTAGAGGAGTTCTTGCTGAAGACAGGCCTGGGGAATCAGATACCAAGGGTGGAGGGATGCTCTCTAACCTGACTCGGGCTTCTTGCTCGGCCTGAGCTACGCAGACCTGACCAGGCTGGGGCCCATGAACACTGCACTCTAATTGAGAAGTGGACTCAGAGGACCGGGCTCAAGTTTGGTCAAGAAGAGCCTTTGTCTGGGGGGGAAGGGAGGGCAGAGTTTGGCCCCGGACACTGCAGGACTGAGCAAAGGCTTTTTAAAGACACATGAGGCTTGGGGTGGGGTGGGCTGGGGTGGGCTTGGGACTCTGGAAGCCTGAGCAGGAAGTAGCGAAGGCAGACGCAAGGTAAGCAGGACGGCAGCGCGGATGCCAGGGGCAGGCTGATGATGACCTGCCGACGGACCGGGAGTGGCTAGAAGAGGGTCTTCCACAGTGACAGCAGTGCAATCCGGGGGCTGGATGATTCTTTTTGGGGAGGGGGTGCAGCCCCTCGCATCACAGGATGCCCAGCAGCATCTGCGGTCTCTACCCCCCTCCCCATGTACCCGGTCCTGGCGACACGGCCAGGGCTCTCAGGGCCGCGGAGGGCTGAGGGCAGGGAGCTGCCCCTGTGACAAGCCGCGGCCTGGAAGGAAACCCTGTGGCTGGCATCAGCAGGGCGCGGGGGCGGCCGGCCTTGCTGAGGATGACCCAGCGGACAAGGCTTAGAGTTCGTCTCATAAGCGCAGACTCTTCGCTCTAAACACAGAGGAGCAATGGAAGTGAAACGAGTCAGTGTGTGGGGACCTGGAAAAGACGAATCTGTCAGAATCTTTCCTAAAAAAAAAAAAAAAAAAACAAGCATACAACTGACTCATCGTGAATAACCTTCAAGATGTCAGGTTTTCAGGTAAATCTGATTTCTGATGAATAACTAAAGATGCAGATAATGAAGCAAGAACCCGGCAACTGTTTTCTAGGGGTTAACTAGTCACGATTTTCAAAGCATTTTCATGTCTCGTCACTTTTTCCTGCAGTGAGGCATCACTTTTTTTTTTTTTTTTTTGGTCTGGTTTATAGTCAAAATGCACTCTTACTGCAGAAAACTTTAAAGCATAAAGAAAAAAATATATAATGATTCCTGGTAAGTGTGGCTTAGATTTTGACTTTGGGACAGGCTACAGAGATTTCAGAAACCATTTCCTAGGGTAAAGAAGCCCTATTTCAGCAGCAAACAGCAGCAAGCCAGCATGTGCGCCAGGTCACATCTAACCTCATTTGCAAGTTCTCTCTTTTGCTTCTGCAGGCGCAAGGGGCACAGGGAAGGGACTAGACTATTTAACATGCCTTTCTAACTAATTTTTAATCTGCCCTAATGCAGGAATTTGAAAATGCCTCCTTGAGAGCTTTAGGGACACTAAATAACAAACCCTGAAGGGTCCCAAAACCAGTTAATAGTCAGACCTGCGGATGTGAAATATAGTATTAATTTAGAATAACTTAATGCCCCAAAATGAAGCGAGTTAGGTCTAATTGAGCTGTGGACTGCTTGCCCTGGATTGTGCAGTGGAGGCTATTCCCACAGAGGGCGGAGGAGCTATAGGCAACAATTATTTTTCGCAAATACGTTTATTGGGGTCTCTATCTTTTCATTAGCCAACCTCATAAAGTATATGCCTGCGTGTTCTAATAAAACATAAAACGAGGAGACAGAGTCACAATTAGGATGCCCTGAGAAGCTGTATCAATAAAGTGGGTGTCTGACTCCCCATGATTGTTCACTTAACCATGATAAATATTTATTGGTGAGCGGGAGAATGATCCTGAGACAACCAGGGCCCATGCTGAAAATGAGGGAGGACTTTTTACATTTTCAATTTTCCCCTTTTGAAAAATACAATCCTTTCGCCTAAGACGGATGATTTGATTTAAGGACTTTGATTTTAAATTCTGAGTAGGCTATGGGAATGTCAAGAACGTATTAGGTTTGTATTTCCAACATCTACTTAAAATGACTCCGATTTACTAGGGTGTGGGAAGCGAAGACGAGAAAACCATGTGAGTGGATGGTAATGAAACCGCGCTAATCTGGGTGCTTACTCAACATACAACCTTTTATGTCCTCAGTACTCTTACTGGAAAAATGTGTTTTAAATGATAAAATAAAGATGAAAATAAACTCTTTAATGATCCCTGCTCTCTCGTTGGCCATGATGATTCAACAGCGGAAACATAAAGAGAGCAGTACATATCCTGATATTCCGCCAAACTCGCGTGGCTCAGACCTTGACTGTTGGGGATGTGGAATCTGTTCCACATTCTCAGGGTATCGCGAGTGGTCCAGGGAAAGGAAATTCTGCCTTCCTGGGTGAAATTCAGAAATGAAGAAATAATGATTTCTGTTCATCAACTTCTGTTTCTTCTTCTTTTTTGGCCATGACACACGCCACATGGAATCTTAGTTCCCCGACCAGGGATCGAACCCACGCCTCCTGCATTGGAAGCCTGGAGTCTTAACCACTGGACCACCACAGGGAGTCCCAGCCTCTGCTTCTGTTACAGGCTGAGATGGCACATGGAGGATGGGTGTTCAGTTCAGTTCAGTCACTCAGTCATGTCCAACTCTGCGACCCCATGAATCACAGCATGCCAGGCCTCACTGTCCATCACCAACTCCCAGAGTTTACGCAAACTCATGTCCATCAAGGTGGTGATGCCATGCAGCCATCTCATCCTCTGTCATCCACTTCTCCTCCTGCCCGCAATCCCTCCCAGCATCAGGGTCTTTTCCAATGAGTCAACTCTTCGCATGAGGTGGCCAAAGTGTTGGAGTTTCAGCTTCAGCATCAGTCCTTCCAATGAACACCCAGGACTGACTTCCTTTAGGATGGACTGGTTGATCTCTTCGCAGTCCAAGTGTAGTTTCCTATAAATATAAAGGCCTTCTAACAGTCTTCCTTACAGATAGTCTGAGTCCTAGAAGGACATCTGGCAGCAGTGGTCCTTAAGCTCGGAGGGCTTGGGAAGACCCTGGCTGGACCCCTCCCCAGCCTTCCTGATGCGGGATATCTGAAGACAGGCCAGAGGGTGTGCGGTTCTCACAGACCCCCAGGTGATGTGGCTGCTGGTCTAGAAACGACCCTTGGAGAACTCACTTCTTACAGCAAAGGAAGGAGGGACCACTTGGTACTGACAATATCAACGCCTGCTCCCAGCCTCTCTCCCAGTTCTGTCTTCAGCTTCCTTCCCTTCCCACTTGGGCCAGTTCCCTCTGCCTCCCCGACCGCCTCCCTCCCTTCCTTTCCTTTAACAGGTCTAACTCCCAACTGCTATTTCTCATTTTGCTCCTCTCCCTCCCTTTGTGTCCTTCCATCTCTCCCTTTCATTCTTTCTTCCCTTCTCATCTCTACCCTGAGATCTTCACTCCCAGCAAAAATTAACCTCCCACCAGGCTCTCAGCAGTGACTGAGATTACAGACAGACCCTGCACGTGGGAGAAAGACACAGGCCAACAGCTCATTCCCTGGCAAGTGGAATGAGAGCAATTGTCAGAGTGGTTTCAAAGAGGGAAGCTATGAATTGTGTGCTAAGCATGCAAGAGCAGAAGCTTTCCTGCTTTTGCACTTAACATCATATAAGCCAAAAAAAAAAAATCACTATGTGAAGTATTATAGCATGCATAGGACAGTTATCATTGGTAAATGGAGGTGCTTTTCAGCATTAATTCTCATTTTGGGGGCTATTCTTACATTTTAGGATCAACAGTCCGTAGGTCTCCTTGTAACTTGCACTTAACTCCCATGCTGGATGAAGATTTATAACAAAAGTGACTATTATGAGATCATTCCTAGGTGAAGAGTTACTTTAAACAGACTTAGCTCTTGATAGTCTTATTGTGTCAGACTCCGAATATTAGACACACACCAAAAAAGAAAAAAACCCTTACAGTGAGAGTTATTAGGCTGCAGATTATCATCCGAAGCTAATGGGGTCCCAGGACCTCATCACTTGAGTCATTTGAAATGAGACCTGGACCAGATACATGGCCACACCACTAGGGAACACTCCTACGTGGGCTGAGGATGGACGCAATGGTTGCACAGACCCCTTCCATCCCGCCCGGGGTCATAAAATCAGGATGGAAACTCTGACAAGTCATCTTGCTGCGGGGGCTGGAGGGTAGTATCTCAAGCGGTGGGCCAGGTGATGATGGATGTTGAAGAGGAAAAAGTCCCCTGCAAGGACCGGGGCAAAGAGCAGCCCAGAATAACACTCAAAGTGGGGACATTCCCGAAGGAAGCCCAAAACATGCTTTCTGCAGACACGGGCGTAAGACAGGCATGTGGTGTGTCCTCACGTTCTAGTACCTACTCGTGAGCTTCTCCACGCCAGCTTATAACCAGTTTATTTTCAGGCTCCCTCTTTCTGGAAGATGTGACTGCCTCCCTGAACACAAGCAGGAGCAAACAGAAGCACAGTGTTGACAGCAGCCTGTCTGTCGCTCAGGATCAGGGGTCCACGGTGCTGAGAGTTCAAACCAGTCGGAACTGAGACTAGGCTGGGGAGAGACTGTTGGTGCCCCTCACCCCAAAGTCAGCGACCTGGATGGGGTCCTTCTGAACCACTAGCAGGGAGTGTGGGGGCTCCTGAGCAGCTCCACGCAGCTTCCCCAGCCTGATGGAGGCAGCAGGCAGGCTTGCACACAGTGAGGTCCCATAGTAAACCTGACAACTGCAGATGGGTGGGGCGGAGAGGAATTCTGAACTTGATCTGACCCAACATGCTACAGCGGCCCTTGCAGTTCAGCTGGCCCTGAACTGTAACGCCTCGGGACTGTAACATTCCCGGGAGAACTCCCATGGCCTGGGGGCTCTCCTACTGAGGTGGCCTTACGTCACCTGACACCACTCCCTCCTTACTCTGGTGACAGCTGAAGACATCACAGGTCCAGTTACACCTGGGCCAAAGAGTCGATCCAAAGGTTTGGTTTGCAAGTTACTGATGGAAAAGATGACTCGGGCCAGTGGCTTCTTGGACTGTGGTCTAGCAAACAGACTCTACGCCTGCTGTACCAGAGACAGCTGATGCCATGAGGTGGAGTTTTGCCTCGCCATGAGCAAAAACCAAGAGTGGGTGAGCCAAAATAGTGAGGGAGGAGAAGAGATAAATCTGGCAGTGTCTGGCAGGAGAAGGCAGCCAGAGAAAAAGAACAGAACAAATGCGCCGGAGGGAGTCATCAGAGACAGGACCCGAAGCTGCCTCGTCTCCTGGCGTGCCAACATCTCTTACGGTGAACCTTTCTTTCAAAGGGGTGACGTGAATAGGACTCTCTGTCCCTCGTGACCAGAGCAGCCTAATTAAGACACTCAGAAAACCTGAATATACCTTGTGATGAGCTCTTCAAACTCAAACCACTACTATTTGATATATAATATCAAAACTCCCTCAAGTCCTCAAGGACTGTGGCTGATCACAGAGACCGAGAAAACCAGAGTCGGAAATGCTTGACGTTTCTCCCGAGTTGCCATTTTGGAAAATGGAAACAGAATCTGGAGATTGATAATGAAGATTTCTGATCCGAAAACAGAAAGGTTAGTCTCATAGCATCCTTCGCTTGGGAAAGACCTGTCTCCCCCTTGGAGCTGACACTCAATCATCAATTCGTGTGTTTCTAGAACATTCACTTTGCGAGGTACGCAGCACACTCTTAGCAGTGGGCGAGTGTGTTAGGCAATGTCCTTGCTCTTATTATTATGAGCTGTGGAGGAATGAGTGGTGTGAGCTCTACCAGTTGCAAGCTATCCTGAAAGGGAGGAGTGCTTCATTAAAGAGTGACAGCGACTGCATGCACTGACCTATGTTCATCATCAAGAGCCTAGAATGACTGGACGCTGGGTTGAAAGGTTTAAATCCAAGAGTATTATTCCATGAGAGGGGCAGCAGCATAGTGCATAGGACAAATTTCCAAATATAAAATGGTTCTAGCAGATCCTGATTTATGGATGTAAAAATAATAACTTGCAAAATAAAATGATAGCAACATTAGATCCCCTTGGCTAAGTTACTGTAATTCGATTGGCTGTGGACTTTACATATATTCATTTTTTCAGTTCTCACAATAAGAGTTCAAAGGTTTCTTTACAAAAAAAAAAAAAAAAACAGAAAGAAACAAGAGGCCTGAAAAATAGCTGTTTCAAGCATGGTCTGGGGCTGGGAGCATCAGCCTTGTCTGATAGCATCGAGAAATACCCAGTCCTGGGTCCCAGTCTAGACCTAGAGAGTTGGGGCACTGGGGGGTGAGACCCAAGAACTGGGTTTTAACAAGCCCTCTGGGGGACTCTCATGCCAAACAGAGCTTAAGAGAAGAAGCACCGACTTAGCAACTTTTCAAGCCAAACCGGAAATGGCAGAGTCAACATGAAAAGGTTGTGCTGAGTGTTGGAAACTGTCCCGTCCACTTTGGGTAATTAACGAGGAGCCAGGCTCTGGCTAATCAGGTTACCACCTATAGCGCAGGACTCCCCTGGGAGCAGGATTCGGAACCTTCAAACCCTCCTGTGTCCTCGGAGACTCCTGTCTGTACTGCTTCCTTCCTTCCACGTTTATGCAGGGATTCTAGGATGCAGCTAACCTTAAATTATTGAAGTCATGATTATAAGGACTTTGATTCAAGTATGTAAAACACCTTCTTTATTTCCTTATAGAGAAGTGAGAAATAAAATTAAGGACCAACACAGTGTCCTGTCTACCAGATGCTAAGCTAAGAGGACTAGCCCAGGGCTGGCCTAGACAACTTTCTGAGGTGATGGAAACGGTCTCCATCTGTGTTATATAACATGTGTGGCTGCTGAGCGCTTGACATGTATGCCTGAGAAACTGAATTTTAAATTTTAATTAATTTAAAATGAGATGGTTCTGAGCGGCCAGTGGAAATTTTTTTGGTGTTGGATAGCCCAGTGCTAGATGCCTTGTCTTATCTAAACCTCACACAAAGTTTCTGAGGGCAGGGGCTAATATTATCTCCATTTTGCCGATGGTAAAACTGAGGCTTATGGAGGCAAAATAATGAGCCCAAAGTCTCATAGCCAGTCAGCAGTGGGGCTGGCATCCTAACGCAGGTCTGCTCTGACTCCAGGTTTCCAAGGCCCAAAAGCACCTGGCCGCCATAGGTTAGGTGGATTTGGGGAGCACCGCTCAGAGCTCTGCCTCAGCAAAGGCAAGGGCGCTGAGCACGTGGACCCTGAATAACGCTGCATTTGAGCATCACCTTCTCCGGGCAACCACCAGCACTGCCACTCCCTGGGCAGCTGCCAAGGAGCGGATGTTCGGACATTATTCTCCTTCTATTAAATGTGCGTTTTCCACTTAAAAATAAGAAGCTCCTGTCACAAATTATTTAGATGGAAATGACACTACTCCTGGCAGAGAAACAGGAAAAGGAGCTTTTTACTGTTTCTTTCAAGACTGAGAAAAAAGGAAAAAAAGCTGATACCAATACTATGTTCACTCTTGGTGTTCTCCAAAGGTTGCCCCATACCCCTGACCTCACTACCGCAGGCTGAGAAATGGATTCGAGGATCCCAGGCCCTGATAAGAAACCTCCACCTCTACACGGCAGCAGGCCAGCAGGAGACACAATCCTGCCTAATCCTTCCCTGCGTTCGAGATGCTGGTCCCTCTGGCCAGTAACTTCACCCTGGGATCAAGGAGATCCCAGGAACACACTCCAGAGCTGGTCTCCAACCCTGGTCTCCCACCTTCCGTCTGTGGGAAGCAGTGTGGTTCTGGGGGGAAAGGTCTAGGCTTTGCAGGCTGGGCCCACTGCACCCAAATGGGCCGTGCCACCCCGGGGAGGTGGATGACCCCCTCTGAGCCTCACTGATCTCCGCGGTAAAAAGGGAAGAACAGAACCTTCTTCTCAGAACTGTTCTGAGCACTTGACCCTGTACCTCACCCACAAGAGGGTCTGGGGAAACCATGAGTTTCCATTCATCCCTCTTTTTAGTTCAGTTCAGTTGCTTAGTCGTGTCCGACTCTTTATGACCCCATGGACTACAGCACGCCAGGCTACCTTGTCTATTACCAACTACCAGAGTTTACTCAAACTCATGTCCATAGATTTGGTGATGCCATCCAACCATCTCATCCTCTGTCGTCCCCTTCTTCCCCCACCTTCAATCTTGCCCAGCATCAGGGTCTTTTCCAATGAGTCAGTTCTTCACATCAGGTGGTCAAAGTACTGGAGTTTCAGCTTCAGTATCAGTCCTTCCAATGAATATTCAGGACTGATTTCCTTTAGGATATACTAGTTGGATCTCCTTGCAGTCCAAGAGACTCTCAAGAGTCTTCTCCAACACCGCAGTTCAAAAGCATTAATTCTTCAGCGCTCAGCTTTCTTTATGATCCAACTCTCACACCCATACATGACTACTGGAAAAACCATAGCTTTGACTAGATGGACCTTTGTCAGCAAAGTAATGTCTTTGCTTTTTAATATGCTGTCTGGCTAGGTTGGTCATAGCTTTTCTTCCAAGGAGCAAGCATCTTTTAATTTCATGGCTGCAGTCACCATCTGCAGTGATTTTGGAGCCCAAAAAGATAAAGTCTCTCACTCTTTCCATTGTTTCCCCATCTATTTTAGCCCTCATTCAAATCCTGATCCTCCTTTAGGCCTACCCTGGATCTCATCTTATTTAAAGGACTTCAGTCTCCAAGTCTACATGTCTTTCCTGTTTTTAGTGCTTTATAAATCCTAATCTAGGCCTACACCAGTTCATAGATGTGCAGCCTAGTTCTACAGACAATCAACATGGTTTTGGCACAGACCCTTGGCCTGGACTTGCTTCCCAAGTTTCAGATCTCTGCCACATCTGACTTGTTCTTCAAAGCTACAGCCAGCACGTGGCCCTGCTCACAATAGGTGCTCAAATACCTGTTGAACTGAATTTCTATAGAGACCGAGGCAGATCTGTAATAAGCAAATCCAGCCAGGCAGACCTTCATTCACTCAGTCATTTACTCAATTAACATTCACTGCGTGCTGAGTGCATCTACTAAGTGGCTGGCAGGGGTCCTGGTACTCAGGACACGACAGAAACCAAAAGAGACGACACCGTGGGCCTTGATAATGTTCACCTGCTAGCGGGGGAAGGGGACGAGACAATTACCAAATGAAAAGACAAAAGAGACAAACACTGTCCCTCAGATGGTGACACAGGCCGGCGATGCACGCTACAAAGAAAATGGAAGCAGGGAAGATTTGAGAAGGGAAAAATTCAGAAAGATGTTCCCCATTTTAAACCAGGTAGTCTTGGCCACCTGACCAACTCATTGGAAAAGACCCTGATGCTGGGAAAGACTGAAGGCGGGAGGAGAAGGGGACGACAGAGGGTGAGATGGTTGGATGGCATCACCGACTCGATGGACATGAGTTTGAACAAGCTCCGGGAGTTGGTGATGGGCAGGGAGGCCTGGTGGGCTGCAGTCCATGGGGTCACAAATGAGTAACTGAGCAAGAAAAACAGTCAGGGAAGGAAACTATGAAAAGAGTGTTTTTTTTTTTTTTAAGATTTTTAGTCTTAATTGAATTTGTTTCAACATCGCTCCTGTTTAATTTTTCTGTCCCACAGCTAAATCCCAATTTAGCTCCCTGACCAAGGATCAAACCTGCAGCCCCTGCAATGGAAGGCAAAGTCTTAACTACTGGACCACCAGAAAGTGAAAGTGACGTCGCTCAGTCGTGTCCAAATCTTTGCGACTACATGGACTGTGTCCCGAAAGGAATATCCGAACACAGTTTTGTTTTTTTTTTTCATTTATTTTTATTAGTTGGAGGCTAATTACTTTACAATATTGTAGTGGTTTTTGCCATACATGAATCAGCCATGGATTTACATGTGTTCCCTATCCCAATCCCCCCTCCCGCCTCCCTCCCCATCCGATCCCTCTGGGTCTTAAAGAAGCTGAGAGGGTTATACCCTAGAAATAAATTTAATTTTGGAAAATAAAAATTGCAAGCTAAAGAAATGCTTGGTTTTATATTCAGAAAGCTATATCATACAAGAAAGAATACACTTATTTCACAGACTAAGCTCAGTTCTCAAGTCCACATCAATTTTAAGGCCAGCTAATGGTTTCTGGGTGCTTATTCCATACCAGGCAATGCCCAGTGACTTTATATAACTGAGTTCACTGGCAAGAGAAAAGCTATGGACCAGGGATGGAAGAAATAAATGATGCTCAGAAGGCATCACAGAGGCTAATGCTAGTGGAACACACGAGGGAGTGGTGGGGATGGAGGTGCCCCAGAGGACCCGGACCAGCCAGCACCATGCCCCCGGCAACAGACAGTTTGATCTTCTGTCTTCATGAGAGAGGTCAGAAATCTGGATTTTTCTGGGAAATTTCCCGATTTCAAATTTTGAAATGCTGACAAGGAATTAAAAGTTTTCAAAACATCATGAGGCCAAATATATATATATATATATATATATATATATATAGTAATATATATATATAATACTATATATATATAGTAATGTTTTCAGGACATGGTTGGTCTGAACAGAGGCATTCAACCTGTGGAAGATATAGGAGGTGAAGAGTAGCCAGGAACCTAAACCATGTGTGAGGATCCTGTCACACAGCCACGGTACCTGGATCCCGAGATGAGGCGGAATTCACACTGGAAAACATCCACATTTCCTGGGATCTCCTATGTGCCTGCCCAGTGGTCAGTGAGTTTTGGTATCTGGCAAACACCATGTCCTTGTGTATGGATGGACTATGCCCCCTGGGATTTGAATGAAAAATTAGCTGGTTGTTTACTTAAAAAAACAAGCACTTTCTGTGGTTTATGGGCTTTTTTTTTTTTTTGCTTACATTCCACCAATAAAAGCGCATTTTGCAAAATCATCCTGAGGAAACACCTTCTTTATTCAAAACTGTTTTTCATCCCCTTTCACTTGCTATTTCTAAATTATCTTATCAATAATGTATTAAAGTAATACTCAGAAATGGAACAATACTGCACCTTTAAGAAAATATTATTTTTCCCGAGGTCCTATCAAGGTAAATTTCATCAGTATTCAAAGAATGAGCAAAAGCACTTCAACAATTTATTTCAATAAAAGAAGACTTAGCTGAAAGGAGTATAAATGATGAGAACTTGCTTTAAACTGATTTATTCCCTGCAGCAATAAAAAGAATGTTTCTTCACTCAGCTGTTTAATATGCAAATATGCAGAACATCCAGCCCCTGACAGCACATCATTAATAAAACCTTGCACAGAGCAGAGCGCCCGATATTTCATCCTGATGAAAATACATGATGATGATTTTAGACTGCAGACTTTTAGAGTTGGAACAATGTGCTTTTCTGGTGATGAAACCCCACCAGTCACTGGCGGGGGTTGTGGGGGAGGGGGTATGGTGTGTGTGCACAGGAGCTTTTCAGATAAGTGATCAGATTTCTACAACAGGAAGTCCCGGGGTAAAAAAAATTAGTAAAGACAGAAAGCAGAGAATAGTCCATGCAACCAAGGTCCAAAGGACACGATTTAAACGGGGGTTAGTGACTGAAGGGGCAAGGGGCTACTTTTGGTGGGGGGGTGGGGGGCGGTGGCAGGCCAGTTTTTTATGTTTTGGACTGCAAAAAAATGTCCCACTTGAGGCTATGGGGATGCTCCTTTCATATCCACGTGGAAGAAGACAGCGAGCCGTAAAAAGAAGAAACAGGGCCCAGGAATTAGAACCCCTGGCAGGCTCTCCCTCCAGTTGCTGAGCTTTTATGATGAGCAGTTACTTCTGAATGACTCTGAGACTCCTTAAACAAGCAAAGGGAAGGAGAGGCTGGAAAACAGCCCTGGTCCCGGACCATGTGTTTTCTCTTTCCACTAAATGTTGGATGGATGTTAACAACGTGGAGAGGATTATAAATCCTTAAATTTTTTTTTCTTACAAATTTTTATATTTTTCAAACTTCCTATAATGAGTATGCCATATGCTTGAACAGAAAAATCATGTTTTTAAAAACGCAATTTATCTTAAAAAAAAAAAGGCATATATACGGACTAGGGCCCAGGGACTTACAAGATCACCAGCCCTAAAGAAGGGTCCTTGCTCGCGGCTTTGTGGAATTCTCCCATAAAACCTTGTGTCTGCTCTCAAAATAAATATTTATTAAATGGCTAAATGAGTTACTAGTTGTAAGTGCTTAGGACAGTGCCTGAAACATGGCAAGCCCCATAAAAGTCCTTGTTAAACAAATAACCAGTAAGTCAGATTAAAGTCTCAAATCATTTTAGTCTACAGAGATGAATTTTCTGTAAATATTCTTTATTTAAGTAGACAGAGGATATAGGAATGCTGCGGTTCTTTTTCCCTTCTTTTAAGCTTACTACAGTGTATGGTTCTTGTTAAAACAACTGCTCTAGCTTACAGAACTTTTGGATTAAGATACCTGTGTCTATGCTTGCCTGTGCGATCCTGGTCAAACCACTAAGCACCAGAAACTACCTCCTCGGTGAAAGATACACAGGAGTAATCATACTTATTTTGATGAGTGTCTTGAGTGTTTGTTTCAATCCAATCATCTATGTAAACATTTGGCACTGTGGCTGTCCTAGGATAGAGGCTCAAGCTTACCACTCAGTCACCTACTGTATACTACCCACTTCACATATGTCAACTGCAGAGTGGTACTTGCCATGGGTGCTTGCCATCTACCTCTACAAGGATCAGGTCACATGCTGCTGCAGCTGCTGACCTTCAATATCCCCTGAAGGAGTTTGGGGTAGACAGCAGGAATGAGGCACTTTGTGCTCCAGGGAAACTGGGGGAACCTGTCTTTAGATATTTTAGATATTTTCAGGAACTGATTTCATGATCCCAATCCTTGCATTTCCTCATATCTAGAAAAACACTAAATCCCTTCATGGTGACATCAGCTCCTCCTGGTCAGCAGAAAACCTTCTGTAAGATAAGTGCTTGACTGTACTGAACTCCCCCTTCAGCAAAGTCATATATACTGACCTTCGGCCACTACCTTTCTGGAGCCATCTCTCAGAGCTATCTGAGGTGCTGTCTCCTGGGCTGCGGTCTTCATTTTGCCCCAAATAAAACTTAACTCGCAACTCTCATGTTGTGCATCTTTTTTAGTCAATGTACACATTAATGCTAATCTGTGTGACAACTCAAGGCAGACACTGTCAGTCACGTTTCACCGTGGGGAGACCATGAGTTAGATAGATTTGAACAAAGCCATGCAGCTTGGTCTTGAACTGGAGTCTGTATATGTGAGTAGCTCAGTCACATTCAACTCTTTGAGACCCCATGGACAGTAGCCCATCAGGCTCTTTTGTCCAGGGAATTCTCCAAGCAAGAACACTGGCGTCTTCCAGTCAACAAATCCAACATTATCATGCTGGCTCTCTCTCAGACCTGCTCTTTGCTCGGGGTGGGGGGTGGAATCAGATATAACGATTATTCAGAAAGTACATGGTTAGAGTCAAGTTCCATCCATTTAACTCTAAGGTTTTGTTTTTTGTTTTCATTTTTTTCTTTTTTGCTGTGCCATGCAGCTTGTAGGATCTTAGCTCCCCAACCAGGGATCAAACCTCTGCCCCTGTAGAGAAAGCATTGAGTCCTAACCACTGGACCACCAGGGAATTTCCATCTACCTCTATGTTCAGTTACAATTCACATTTGAAGAGCCTCTATTTTTTTTTTTTTAATAAAGTATTTAAAAACAAGACAGGTTATAGGCTAGGAGGCAGAAAGATACAAGATGGAGGAAATGGAGAAAGAGGATGGAGTCTTAAGAGATGCTAAGAGTGACTATTAAAATCCCCTGGGCTACACTTTTACTGCAGAAGCTCATGTATTAGCGAAAAGATACTGTTTGCTGAAATTTCTGAGAGTCCGCCCCCATTTAATTCTAGACAACTTGGAGAACAAGACATCAGCAAACTCGGTCTTCAATTGTGATCTTCAAGTTTGCAATGGTTCCTCTTTCTTTTTAATTAAGAACAAATTCTTTTAGCTGCATCTCGAGGCATGCGGGATCTTGCTTCCTGGACCAGGGACCAAATCTGTGCCCCCTGCAGTAGAAATACAGAGTCCTGACCACTGGGCCGCCAGGGAAGTCCCTGGTTCCTTTTTCGCTGAAGACGAACCAACTGAAAAGAAGCGAAGTGGGAACCGCGTGCCCTGCTCACACATCCACCCATTCGTCTCCTCCTCTCTGTCCTCTTGTGTTCCCTCTAACTGACCAAAAGGAAGATTCTGTGCCAAAGGGAAGAGGGCTTTGGGGTTTTGTTTCCAAATATTTCAATTATAAATCAATCGTTCAGCAAAATTCAATGGAGTTTGCAAAATTTCCCCTTGAATCAGCTCCCACGGAGAACCCAAAACGTCTTGGGGGCGAAATTTCAAGTGATCTCTCTCTCTCTCTCTCAGGTTTTAGTCAACTTCTCCAAGCTAGTGCTTTCCGTGTTTCTGATTTTATGTGCTCGGTAATACACCCTCATAACTCAAATGGGATGAACCAATTAAACATTTCCCTGTAGTCTCTAAAATAGCTGCTCTTGGCATGTTTTTTGCATGGCACAAACCTCTGCGGGAGGAAACGATAGAAATCTTGCACTATTTAAATATAGAATTGGGACATCAAAGAAGGGGTTGTATTGAAATAACATGGATAATTAAGGAAGTGGAGAACAGTAATAACTGATTTACATAAAATGCTAATGAGTCTCTTGACTTGTTTGGCAATTTGCACTTTAGGCTTGGTGACTGTGGCTCCAAATTTATGATCTCATTTTTATTTTAATATTTTCTTTTAGCGAGTTGTAACCAACACTAATGGGCGCCTGCCAACGTCTAACTTCTTTCAGAAGAACCACCCAGAAGCTTCTTCCCCAACCCGTCAAGCACGTGGGGCTTGGGTGCTGGGAGGATGCAGCTGGCCTGGGAGCTTCCTGGATGCCCTGTTTTGGGCGGGTTTCTTTTTCTGTTCCGGGGCTGGCATCCTTAAGGATGATCAGGGGTTTTCATGATATTCACAGTTGGCTGAACTCACTGGGCTGGAGAACTTGGAAAACAAAGGCGGTGTCCCGGGGGGCTGAGCAGGTCCTTGGGCGGCCTGCCTCTTGCTATTCAGAGGGAGAGCCTGGGGTGAGGTGGGGTGAGGTGGGGTGGGGTGAGGCTCCCTTTTGCTCTTTGGACAGCAAACATTCTGCACCATCCTCTAAAGCCCTGCGCCTCTGAGAAAAAATTACATGCTCTGGAAATCCCTATTTTATTGTACTCTTCTCTGGATCTCGCTTGGCAGGCCCACCGCCTCCCGTGAATGAGAATGAGGGCTGGATCTTTTCCGTGAGGACGTGCCTGCCTTGACCTTCAGCGTCCCCTGCTTCCCTCCGAGCCCTCTAAGCATGATCCATTGCTATCTCCGGCCGTTCCCCCATCCACCCCACTGATGTGTTTCAAAGCTCCTTATATTTCCGAGTCCTGACGCATGGCGGCGGTGACCAGGGCTCTGCCGGCTCTCTCGTGGACTGCACAAGGTCACCGCTGAGGAGAGGAAGGAGGCAGGCGCAGCCTTTATCAGGATGTATTGCTTCACTTTTTCTATCCATCACCGAGGCGATGATTCTATTTTAGTGAAAATCCATTGAACTCCGATCAAGTCAGATGGCTGTTATCATTGGAAACTCAAGAGCTGTCAGGCCCTAATCGGTACAAATGTGGGACCAGGAAATGGGGGAGCTCCAGGCCAGCGATGGTCTTCTGGGGGATCTTTGTGGTCTTTCTGGTTTCCGAAGTTTCATCGGACCGTTTTATTTGAAGCACCTGTTCGGCTGCTCTGTTGGCAAGCGGGAACATCTGGTTGCACGAGGTAGAACGGACTCCCTCTGATTACAGGCGACTGGGGTGCAGGGTGGAGACGGGATGGTTTCTCGTGCTGTGCTGTCCTGCGCCCATCGGAACACAGACACACACATGAGCGACCACAGGAAGCGGAAGGGGACAAGTGCACACACATTGCAGAGACAGCCAAGCTACGAGTACCCTACTGTGTGGCCTTTTCAATGTATAACTATTCTGGTCACCCACTTGGCTATAGAATACTATGTTAACAGGCACAGTCGTGCACTGAATTTTTATGATAAATGCCCCAATTTGCATCTTCCTGTGTTTGGGAAGGTTAGTTCACAGTTATCACCTTCAACTGTGGGGTGGGGATGGAGGTGGGGAGACAGAAAGAGACATTTCCAAGCTCCCTGAAAAATTCTTTTTGGTTTGTCAGCTGCTGATTGATTTCATGAAATCTGCCATTTGAAGAAAGTCATTTAAACGTATCTGCTGCCCTGCCAGTACTCTAAACTTTTCCTAGAGGTGGGTGTGGAAAAGGGTGATGGGATGGTTTTCAATCAGGATCCTGGAGCTCAAAGTGACATTTAACTCTTAACTATCCAAACTTGAATTATTTTCCCTGTAGGACATGAGGAATCATATTTCTTCCACTGCCCCTTTGCAGGCCAACCCCTGCTGGGGTGGGCTGAGTAGGAAGGAGCTTCAGTTCAGTTCAGTTCAGTCACTCAGTTGTGTCCGACTCTTTGAGACCCCATGAATCGCAGCACGCCAGGCCTCCCTGTCCATCACAAACTCCCGGAGTTTACTCAAACTCATGTCTATCGAGTCGGTGATGCCATCCAGCCATCTCATCCTCTGTTGTCCCCTTCTCCTCCTGCCCCCAATCCCTCCCAGCATCAGGGTCTTTTCCAGTGAGTCAACTCTTCGCATGAGGTGGCCAAAGTATTGGAGTTTCAGTTTCAGCATCAGTCCTTCCAATGAACACCCAGGACTGATCTCCTTTAGGATGGACTGGTTGGATCTCCTTGCAGTCCAAGGGACTCTCGAGTCTTCTCCAACACCACAGTTCAAAAGCATCAATTTTTCAGCGCTCAGCTTTCTTCACCGTCCAACTCTCACATCCATACATGACCACTGGAAAAACCACAGTCTTGACCAGACAGACCTTTGTTGGCAAAGTAATGTCTCTGCTTTTTAATATGCTATCTACATTGGTCATAACTTTCCTTCCAAGGAGTAAGCGTCTTTTAATTTTATGGCTGCAGTCACCATCTGCAGTGATTTTGGAGCCCAAAAAAATAAAGTCTGACACTGTTTCCACTGTCTCCCCATCTATTTCCCATGAGGTGATGGGACAGATGCCATGATCTTAGCTTTATGAATGTTGAGCTTTAAGCCAACCTTTTCACTCTCCTCTTTCACTTTCATCAAGAGGCTTTTTAGGTCCTCTTCACTTTCTGCCACAAGGGTGGTGTCATCTGCATATCTGAGGTTATTGACATTTCTCCCGGCAATCTTAATTCCAGTTTGTGCTTCTTCCAGCTCAGCGTTTCTCATGATGTACTCTGCATATAAGTTAAATAAGCAGGGTGACAATATACAGCCTTGACGTACTCCTTTTCCTATTTGGAACTAGTCTGTTGTCCCATGTCCAGTTCTAACTGTTGCTTCCTGACCTGCATACAGGTTTCTCAAGAGGCAGGTCAGGTGGTCTGGTATTCCCATCTCCTTCAGAATTTTCCACAGTTTATTGTGATCCACACAGTCAAAGGCTTTGGCATAGTCAATAAAGCAAAAATAGATGTTTTTCTGGAACTCTCTTGCTTTTTCAATGATCCAGCGGATATTGGCAATTTGATCTCTGGCTCCTCTGTCTTTTCTAAAACCAGCTTGAACATCTGTAAGTTCTCGGTTCACGTATTGCTGAAGCCTGGCTTGGAGAATTTTGAGCATTACTTTACTAGCATGTGAGATGAGTGCAATTGTGCGGTAGTTTGAGCATTCTTTGGGATTGCCTTTCTTAGGGATTGGAATGAAAACGGACCTTTTCCAGTCCTGTGGCCACTGCTGAATTTTCCAAATTTGCTGACATATTGAGTGCAGCACTATCACAGCATCATCTTTCAGGATTTGAAATAGCTCAACTGGAATTCCATCACATCCACTAGCTTTGTTCGTAGTGATGCTTCCTAAGGCCCACTTGACTTCACATTCCAGGATATCTGGCTCTAGGTGAGTGATCACACCATTGTGATTATCTGGGTTGTAAAGATCTTTTTTGTACAGTTCTTCTGTGTATTCTTGCCACCTATTCTTAATATCTTCTGCTTCTGTTAAGTCCATACCATTTCTGTTCTTTATTGAGCCCACTTTTGCATGAAATGTTCCCTTAGTATCTCTAATTTTCTTGAAAAGATCTCTCGTCTTTCCCATTCTGTTGTTTTCCTCTAATTCTTTGCATTGATCTCTGAGGATGGCTTTCTTATCTCTCCTTGCTATTCTTTGGAACTCTGCATTCAAATGGGAATATCTTTCCTTTTCTCCTTTGCTTTTTGCTTCTCTTCTTTTCACAGCTATTTGTAAGGCCTCCTCAGACAGCCATTTTGCTTTTTTGCATTTCTTTTCCATGGGGATGGTCTTGATCCCTGTCTTCTGTACAATGTCATGAACCTCCGTCCATAGTTCATCAGGCTCTCTGTCTATCAGATCTAGTCCATTATATCTGTTTCTTACTCCCCTGTATATTCATAAGGGATTTGATTTAGGTCATACCTGAATGGGCTAGTGGTTATCCCTACTTTCTTCAGTTTAAGTTTGAATTTGGCAATAAGGAGTTCATGATCTGAGCCACAGTCAGCTCCAGGTCTTGTTTTTTGCTGATTGTATAGAGCTTCTCTGTCTTTGACTGCAAAGAATATAATCAGTCTGATTTCGGTGTTGACCATTTGGTGATGTCCATGTGTAGAGTCTTCTCTTGTGTATTTGGAAGAGGGTGTTTGCTATGACCAGTGTGTTCTCTTGGCAAAACTCTTTTAGCCTTTGCCCTGCTTCATTCCATACTCCAAGGCCAAGTTTGCCTGTTATTCTAGGTGTTTCTTGACTTCCTACTTTTGCATTCCAGTTCCCTATAATGAAAAGGACATCTTTTTTGGGTGTTAGTTCTCGAAGGTCTTGTAGGTCTTCACAGAACCGTTCAACTTCGGCTTCTTCAGCATTACTGGTTGGGGCATAGGCTTGGATTACCATGATATTGAACAGTTTGCCTTGGAAACGAACAGAGATCATTCTGTCGTTTTTGAGATTGCATCCAAGTACTGCATTTCGGACTCTTTTGTTGACTATGATGGCTACTCCATTTCACCTAAGGGATTCCTGCCCACAATAGTAGATATAATGGTCATCTGAGTTAAATTCACCCATTCCAGGAAGGAACTTAGGTACCTGAAAACTTGGTGCCTAGGTGTGTTCACCTCACCACTTGGAAATACACAGCAATCTTTCTGTGTATTTTCTATTTTGCAATCTATATCTTTATTCCTCTTTATCAGTGAGATTAACTGAACATTGAGTATGTATTCTTAAATACGTTTCCATTCTGAATAATAGCAACTATAATAAGGGTCATTATTGACTGCATACTTGGGGTGGACCAGGCTGTGTGCCAAGTGCTTTGTGTACGTTGTCTCATTTGAGTCCTGATGCTGCATCTCAGTGAGATGGGCACATCTCCATCTCTGCTGACGGATGAGGAAACCGGGGATCTGAGGGCATCAGCCACTGACCAGATGCTCAGGTGATTTAAAAGCGGCAGATGCCCAAGAAGGGCACCACCATTCACCTCCTGCAGTTGTACGGCACAAGAGAAACCACTGAGCCACCTTCGCTTCCAGAGTCACACCGCTGATGCCTCTAGGATGGGCAAAGGAGGCTCAGTGTGATGGGGAGCCACTGACACAGTGAGAATCAACAGAGAGGCTCTCCAATGAGGTCACTAGATCAGAGCACAGTCATCAGTATTCTGATTAGTATCCCGTTACTTTCATCACTATCCCGTTCTACAAAAAAAAAAAAAAAGACCCAAAAAAGCATATTTATATCAAGATAATTCATTAAATAGTAATGCCAACCTGCCCAAGTCTAATAATGCTGTTAAAACAGACATATGGCTCTGCTTTGAGAAAGACAGCCTGCTGTTGGGAGCAGAAGCCTGAAGTTTTAATGCCAAGGTTTATAGACAAGGTCACCCGTGGATTCTCAGGGAGGAAGATACTAGCAAGCCCATGCAGCAATGATGTGTTCTCTTGCCACTAAACAGAATGAAGTAATGTACGTGCAAGGGGCTTCCTAAGAGTGGGAAAAACTCAATTCTCTCCATGGCAGGTTATGTTTGTATCAAGCAATGATGCAGGTTTGTAAAAAGCCATGGCTGTTGTGAACCTATTTTTAACTAAGTATGAGCACCAACCCTGTTGCACTGTTTCCCAAGGCAGAGGCTGTGGATTCTAGCACAGGAAGTGTGCCGCGGGGTTAGTCCACCGCCAACTCAAGTCTGAGCACCCAGTCCTCCGGCTGCCACGCGAGTGACACTGAGCATGTCTCTTTCCTTCTCAGATCCCAGAAGACTACAGCCCGGAGCTCACTGCCGGGCGCAGGGCTGCGCAGTTAACGCAAAGCTCCTTGACTGCGACCCTGTGTGATGAGACGGGCAATACTGCTACGTCCATCTTATAGATGGGAAAATGGAGATACAGAGCTTCCAAACTTCAGCAACCAGGATCAAGGCCAACTCCCACCTGCCTCTGCAGCTCACGAGCGTCTCCACTTACGAGCCCATCACAGACTCACCTTGGGACATCCGCTGTGTGGACAGTGGGTCACACAGAGGCACACCGAGCCTCAAAGCCACCCCAGCTGGAGCTGCCCCAGCCAGGACCCTGGATGCTGTGAGACTACACACCGCCTCCTCGTTTCAGATTCATGAGCCAGGATTCTCTGGGACTGGCAGTCGACCGTGTGCCAAGCGCTGTACTTCCTACCTGCTGCTGGGGGTCTCAGGGCAAAGGCCACACCCCCTCTCTACCGCCATCTACAGGAGCAGGAATGGCAAAGAACACGAAGCGACTCAATGGCAGCGGCTAGGCCTTCCCCTGCAGCGGGCATGAGCTCGTCCACTTCTCCCAGTCCACTGCATGAGGAAGGTGCTAAGGTGCTGTTTTTGTCCTCAATTTATGGAAAAGGAAACACGCTGAGAACGGTCATGTGATATGATCGGGCGGCTCAGCAAGTGAACGGCAGAGGCAGTACCAGACCCCGACCTGCCGGACATGCAGGAGTCACGGCTTCTCCATGCCGGCAGAGGGACGTCCACACGCTGCCTGCTGGTCACTGTCCCGAATCCGTTAATAAAACTCACACCAACACCCACAAGGACCTCGCGGAGACAGAAATTGCTGCCGGTTTGTGAAAGCCCACAGCTCCTACTGGTGGAAAGGAAGACCATGTGGAGTGCTGGGGAGAAGGAACAGGGAAGAAACCATGATCTCAGGCATGAATAAATTCAAGAAACAAATACATGCAGATTTTATCCTCAAAAAACTCCTGTGATAATTACACAAGGAGATGTTAATTTGGCTAACGGGTTGGGGTTCTTAGGGTTAGAGATCGTGTAAAGACAGTGTAACTTCCCTCAAGCCCCTTGAAAGTCCCTTATTTTATGGAAGTGTCACCACCTGGACATCAATACTGTCTTTTGGAGACACTGTCCTCTGACTTAAGTCTGAATTTACTATGGAGCCCCCTTAGGAAGCCTTCTTAGGAGGTTGCCTGTCAGGAGAATTAAATGCAAACGTTTATCTCTCCTTTCTAAATCTCCTCCTTTCAATCACTAATCTCTCCAGGAAAGAACACAACCAAACAGTCCCATTAAGTAAGAGGTAGATAGGACTGATGTAAACCAGCCCCCCCATCACAGCTGCCTTGAATTAATGGGCCTGCTCCTTACTCCACAATGGCCCTTCCCCAGATGACCTTGCCAATCAGCAGATCTCCTGTTGTCTGCAATTTCCAGTGACTCTGGCCACACTCACAGAAGAAGGAATCTGCTTAAGGCATCCAACAGGTTCCCCCTACAAATGGCTTTAGAGGCTAACTGAAATTTACTGACATATATAGATCTTAAAAATGATTTTTTTTTAAAGGTAAATCACAATATTCCAACTTTGCAAAATAGACTCTAGGTATGTTAAGAAGTGACTGGCTGTTCCGGGCTCCGGTCGCCCTGGTCTGACTGACCCTGGGCTCCCTCTGCCTGATGGTGGGTGTAGGCAGTCAGGGTGAACCAGGTGATGTTGCTGAAACAAGCGAGCGCCTGCATCTCAGCGTCTCAGGTCACAAAGCAGAAGCACGAGTCACGTCTCCATGTCCACCTTGGGTCGGTTGAGGCTCTTGCCTTTGTCCTTTTCCTAACAGGGCAGCTGGTGTTGGAAATTTTGCCGGCCAGCGTGGCAGAGGGTGTGATGTGGCACACGCGATGTTCTTAAAGTTTCTGCCTCCAAGAGTGTATCTCACTGACACATCAATTCCAGCCAGATTCCACCAGCCAAGGCGAGTCGGGGGGTGGGGAGGGACAGTCATCCCCTGTGCCCAGACGCAGGCACTGTGAGCAGCCCTACTGATGTGGCAGTGGGGAGGGAGACACTGAGGATACGTGAGAACGCCCTGACAGGGTTGTGCCCCAGGATGTGCACGTCAGGATGGGGCGTCACGAGAATTCAGCCCAGGATTCTGAAGGCCCTTGCTTCAACCGGGAAACACGCTGCCCCTGCCCGGGGCTTGCTCCTCCAGTAAGCAGACCACCTCAGAACGGTCCACGGGTCCTGGCCTCAGCGATCTTTTGTCCCCATCACGCTTACCTAACAGATGACCCTACCAATTCCCATTGGCAGCCCTTTGTCGTGTAATGAACAGGATGCAGGCTGATGAATGCGGCCACTGCACAGAAAACGTCAGTTCTTTCATTAAGCAAACCTTCCCGAGTTCATTGTATTGAACCGGGGTTTGGGCTATTAGGCTGACACATGACAGAGACAATTCTAGTCACATTGTAAGTGCCTATTCATGTCTGGCAAATTCCGCCTTACACGCACGCACACATTGAGAATCGGGCTCTTGTTGCCTGGGACTTTCTTTTTTTTCCCCCTCAGAGTCTGTTTTCCTATTTTTAACTGCTAATTTATTAAGAAACATCCCACTTTATTTAAAGACAGCCTCAACAAGCCTAATTCAGGAAGAACATAATGGATCCTCGGGCTGAGATTCTGTTCTGCTAGCCACCTGACTCGCCTGTTCTTCCCAAACGCATCAGTGTTGACACACCATCTTCATGTGTGAAAGGAAAGAAAAAAATAAAATATTTGCGTGTGGAGTTGTGACACCACAGGCTCTTCTGGCTGCAAGCATTTTAAGAAGAAAACATTATCTATAAGCTTAGAGCTTCCGTTAGAGGAAGGGGACAGGGCTTAAGGCATCATTCCAGGAGACAGGCCATGCATGAGCCTGCCTGATGGGGGCAGAAGTTCTCAGGATCCGAGGCCAGAAGCCCAGGCGGTTCTGGCTCCAGCCGGCCCCTTCCTCCATGGGTGGTCCATCAACAACACGCAGTGGGTGCCTGCTGGGTGGCCGGCCCACGCTGGGTATCAGGATGTGGACAGGAGGGTTCGGGTCTGCGGTCCAGCGGGAGAGAGGCCAACAGATAATTACACTCAAATGAGCTCCGTGGGACTACGGATCCTGAGCGTAACCACCCTCCTCCGTCTGTTCATTTCCACCTCGTCTAAGTCAGCATCACTGCTTTCTTAGGTCCCTGGGCTACATCCCGAAAGGTCCTTCCTCTTGCCTCCTACAGACTGCAACCACCTCTTTTTAAAAGTGTGAATCAAACCACGTTGCCCTCTTGCTTTTAAACTTCTAATGACTCCCCTCATGATTACAATAAAAGCCAGACTCCTTATGGTGGCTTCACAATCTAGCATTTTTCTCCATCTCATCGTCTATCACTTGGCTCCAACTACAGTAGGTGTTCTCTGTCCCTTGAACAGGGCAAGCATAGTTGTACCCCAGGACCTTTGCACTTGCCAAGCTTCTGATTTGGATTCTCTGTCGTAAGTTGTCTGCATGGCTATCACCATTCAGGATTTGGTTGAAATATCATCTTCCTCAAAAGCCATCTCTGACCACATAAACAATCACTATCAACTTCCTTCTCTTCCTTCATTTCCATGTAAAACAATCTAATGTATTTGTTTCCCCCTATAACTTAAATGTAAGCTCCAGGAGTGATGAGATTTTCTCTAATTTAACCTAGCATCTCCAGATTCTGCAACAGTGCCTGACTCCTAGTTTTGCAGCAGCAAAAATGAAACATGGATAATAAAAATAAGAGGTGGTGTTACTCTTAGAGCAATGATTCATACTTACATACCCCTCATTCTGGGAGATCTTTACCTGCACTATCTCATCGAGTCCTCCCAACAACAGAAAATCACTTCTGGTCTACAATTTTCAATCTCCTGTCTGCAGACTAAATTCTGACCAAGATTTTCAGTGACTGCTGGTGACCTTGCCTTGACCCTGACAAAGGACATCAGTCTACGTGCAGACAGCAGGTGGTTCTAAGATCTGGCCTTGGCTGCACCAGCCTCCCCTACATGCCGGACGATCCATCGTCCGAACAGCATCTTTCCGTGCTTCTAGTGTGTGTGGGTGTCAGACGCTCAGTCGTGTCTGACTCTGCGACCACAAGACTGTAGCCCGCCAGGCTCCTCTATCCATGGAATCCTCCAGGCAAGAATATTGGAGTGGGCAGTTATTCCCTTCTCCAGGGGATCTTCCAGCCCAGGGATAGAACCCGAGTCCTGCACTGCAGGCAGATTCTTCACCATCTGGGAGAAGCACCCAGTTCTTGTATGTCGCAAACCCTGAAGTCAGGACATCAGTTATTAAGGATTAGAAGAGGACTCTGGTCCAGAAACAATCTGTGCTGACCCTTCTTGAAGCTTTCCCTCAAACATCCCAGACACAAGGCTCCCACCCTCTCCCCACCCTCTGCCACCCGTCTCTTTCAAGAGAGATTTATTATAGCGCTGTCAACACAATCCTACCTTTACGGAAAAAGATAAAAATAAGAAACACCTTACAAGAAGATGCTGTGGAGAAAGCTAAATCATAAATGTTTGATAAGGAATGGTCAAATCCAGACAAATAACTGTTCAATCCCACTTTGTATTAAGCAGATAAAGTCATACAGAAAATCAATGTGATGTATTGAAACGGGAGGGGAAAAAAAAAGCCAAGCTTGGGGATTGGGCTACACAGTGCTATGAAGCAGTTGCTTCATAAGAGATTGCTTATAATATGATGACCACATACATTTTTAAAAGTGGGGTGCTGATTACTGACTTGCTGTCCTGTCATTCATAACCCAGTCCTCTCTTCTGCTTCTCCTGCTGCTGCTGGAGACGATTCCTGGGGTGACTCACGTGTTCTGAGGGGAGGCAGCAGAGAGGAAACCGGTGCCACTGTTCGAAGAGACGCTGTGGCACTTCCTATGGAGCCCACCAGGTCAGAGATGCTCACATCCCATGTTCCAGCGCATCTGCTTCCGGAGAGTCGCCCTTGTGATGCGACACGCACACGCAGGTGTGCTCATCACCAACTTGTGTGGAAAAGCAAAACAGACTCAACCTACACGTGTCGAGAGAGGAGTGGATGAGGGAATGACAGGCCACCGTACGGCGGACCATCATGCGGTCATGGCACGCCGGGCGGCCAAGCTCCCTGTGCAGGGAACCAAATGATCCCTAAGACGTCACCACATACAAACAGCAAGGTAATAAGCAGCCGTATTCGGTGGTCTTGGCTGCATGAACCTTGTAAAAAGCTATGTATCTATGGGCTTCCCTGGTGGCTCAGGCAGGAAAAAACCTGCCTGCAATGCAGGAGACCCACACTCGATCCCTGGGTTGGGAAGATCCCATGGAGAAGGGAATAGCTACCCACTGTAGTATTCTGTACACATATCTATATCTGTACACAGATCAATATCAAATATATATCTCTCTCTACACACACACGCACACACATATATAGCACACATACTTGTATCTGATGGTAAACGTGTAGGAAGTTTCTGGAAGAATCCACAGTACACCTTTAACAGGTGGTTTCTTTTGGAGAGAGCTTAGGGGATGAGGGACAAAGGAAAACTTTGTTTTTAAAATGTTATCAAAGGGTTTGAAATTCCACCATGAGCTTCTATTGCTTTTACTGTTTATTTCCCCCGAGTGGAGTGGCAAGCGGCAATAAAAACAAAGCGATAGGAAATGCTTTCCCAAGATTGGGAAAGCCTGGTTGTTTCCATGAGTTATCTGACAGAAGACACAGGAAGCTCTGGGTGTTCTTCACTAAGTCTCCAGCCCGGGACCTCTCCCGTCAGAAACCAAGGATTCCATCTGGAGCCGCCTCCTGCACTGAGGGGCCTCCTCCACCTCCAGGGAGAACATCAGTGCCTCTGACTTCCTTCTGTTTCCCCCAAGCCCACCCCAAAACTCCTCAAATAAACGGAAGGGGTTTCTGCTAGAGATGTGGGACCTCCGTGTGCAGCAGTGCAAGTTAAGAGGCTGGCTCGTGGTGGCCAAGCTACTTTCAATACTTTCTCTGTGAGGTAATAAGCTCCCTCCTGCTGATGGCATTATTTTATATAACCTGTAATTAAATAACAACAAGAAAAAAGAAGCAGCAGAGTATACAAAAGTCAACAGATGAGGGAAAGGGCCTTCAAAACAGAAGATGATAAAGCTTGCTAAAAAGAGCAAACGCTGGCACAGAGGTCAACAACTCCCACGTCACCACGGAGAATGATGTGCTTGCTTTGAAGTGAAACAACAGGAGATGAAGGTCAATTAATGCTGTACCTATGAGCCTAGAGTGAGGTGACTGTATTGTGCGCACAAACGGTGCGCTGAGTTCTGCTGGGGAAGGGTCTGAGGAGGAGAAGGCAGCTGAGGAAAGGGAGCTGGAGGCCTGGTGGTTTGCTCTCTTGAAATAAACATCTGAGAAGAGTCAGGCTGTTCATCTAAATAAGCAGAGAGACTTAGACAAATGAAAATACTTCTCCCAATTTATCTTTGACGTGGTGCTTTCCATCTTCATACAGGCAAAGATCAGATCAGTGTGATTTTTTTTCAGATGCTTTTGGGTGTTGGGGAACTAGGAGAAAAGATCCTTTTAGACAAATAAACAGAATTCTCCTGCCCAACCTTCTGGAGCAAGAGATGCGTAATTGTACTGAAGAACAATCTGATAATTGCTTGGACTGTGGTTTGAATCCTTAGCTCTGCCACTTGCTCATCTGCACTTTAAGTGATCCGGTCAACTCTGCACCATGCAGAGGCTGAGTGTGCTTGCGCTTGGTTAAACAGCATTTCCACAGAAGTTAAGTCCACCTGGAACCTCAGACTATATCTGGAAGTACTGTCTTTGCAGTTAATTAAAATGAGGTCAAACTGGATTCTGGTGAGGCTAAATCCAATGATTGGTGTCCTCTTGAGAAGACACACAGATTCAGAGGGAAGAAGGTGGTGTGAGGTCAGAAAGACAGAACAGAGTTATGCTAACATCAGACCAGAAACATCACTCCTGTTAGGATTAAATTACCGATCACGTGCCAAGTGTTTACAGTAGGGCTTGGCACATACTGAATATTACCGAGGTTGAAGTTCATATCATTTTTTGGTTTTGTCAACACTTTCCTTTGTTCTATAAAGGAGTATAAAAACTTTCCCTTGGATAAAAAACAAACAAACAAAACCATCAACATTCTTAGAGAAGAGTATGAAGCATGGGTTCTCAACGAGGGGTGATTCTGTGGCCTGGCCAAGGGATATCTGAGACTGTCCACAGAAATTTTTGGCTTTGCAGGACTTGGGAGGGAGGTGGGTTCGTCTAGTGCATAGAGATCTGGGTTGCTGGTAAAGATCCCGCAAAGCACAAGAAGGCCCCCGTGGCAGAGAGTTACCGGGACCACCAGTCACTGCTGCGAGGCTGAGACACTCTGGTACCAGGTGAAAACCAAGGCCACCTGGCCCTTGAGTCCTGCCTCCCGAGAGTGTCCAGCGCTACACGACTCCTCCTCGCGAGAACGATCACCACCACCATCCACCCTCCCCACAAAAGCCAAACGGAGCAAGTCGTAGCAGTAAACAGCGCCAGCAACAAACCAAGACTCGAGCCCTTCTCTGCTCTGCTTCCCAGGCTACAGAAGGCAAGGTGACCCCCGTATCCTCCGGGAATCACGGGCTGGGAAAAGCAGGCGGGGCCCACGGCCCGCCCCCAGGGAGGAAGGACGGGAAGGACCCGGCCAAGGAGAACGGTGAGCGGAGATGGGGTGGTGGTGACGGGGATGACCGACAGGGCAGGTCCGAGGCACCGGGTGATGCAGCTCAGTGACGGCAGGGCGTGGGGGGCGGGGTGAGGGGCACCAGCATGGCCATCTGGGGTCTGGACCGCGTGGGTGGACGAGGCGAGGTGCCCCTTGCACTGTCAGAAAGCACCCCGGGAGGCCTGGCGATCTGCTGATTCAGTGCACGCGTGAGCCCTGAGGGAACACCTGTGCTCATCCAACAAGCTCGCAGGCCCCGACATCCCGGGGCCGCGGGTGACCGTGACTGCCACACTGGCTGCTGCAGCGGGCGGTGTCAGCATCCTCTCTCTGCGTGTTCCTCCTGATGCCCGCGGAGCGTGTCAGTCTTCACGAGACGGATGAATCTGCTGAAGGCGCCCAGCCTCTGGCTTCTGAAGAAGCCATGTGGAGGGAGGGTGAAAAAGACACATGGGGAGGCGCCCTGTGGATGTGTGTCCCGAGAGGTGACAGAGAGAGGAAACACGTGTCAGGGTCGGGCCTGTGACGGCCCACTGAGAAGGCCTGATCACGTGATGCTCACGGGCTGCTGGACGCCGGGGTGGGAGGGGGTATGAAGAGGGGGCCCTGGGTTGAACACACACCCGGGTGTTCAGGCACACGCACGCGTGTGCTCACGTGAAAAGCAGCAGCAGGACCGTCACTCTCCTTCTCAAGTTGGTACTTCTGCTCCTCGCAGTGATGAAGCCGATCAGGATTAAGGAAGGATAAGCCAGGACTTCCTCCCAAACCTGCCACTGGCATTGAACAGACGTCTGCCTTGATGTTGGTTTTGTTTTCCCCCAGCAAATCAAGGTGTTTCCCCAGGGCTCTGCGCCGTGAAGTTTTCAAGATGAGCAAAGATAACCATATTCCAAATCAGAGCGGGTGGGATCCTGAGCAGGGGAGCATGGACAGCCCATGGGGTCCCTGAAAAACTGAGCCCGGTGCACCTAAATCCAGTCTAACCTCTAAATCAGGCTTCGGATCACAGATCTGTTTACTTTCATTTGGTGATAATTGTTCACAGCAGAACATATCAGAAAATTCTATAAAAGGAACCACAGCCAGGAAATAGTAAATAATTAATCACCCTCCCTCCCAGCCTCTTGCATCTCTGTTGATATAAATGACCGTATAATTCCAAACCCAATTATCACTACTTAGCCGTTCCATTTTGTAGTTAAAATCCCACAAAATTAAAGTGCATCAATTGTTAATGGTAATAGACCAGACAAGGGATTAAAGATTATTTTAATGTTTATTTCCTGTCAAGAGATCTTCTGGCAGGAAACACCGCAGACAAAAGGCGGTACACTCAGATGAGATTCATATATTTAAATCTTCTAACTTCTGAAAACATTATGGATATAATTACTTGTTTAATTTACTTGTTCCCTCAAGATATGGGCTGGGGAGATCAAGCCAACTTTATTATATCAAGTTCTCAGAAAAGAAAGGCAAGCTCTGGAGCATCTAATAAGCTGGTTTATTCTCAATAATCACATCAGATTTTGAGGCTGAGTCCCTGGGCTCTGGGTGCTGCTAACAGAGGGGAGATGTAGAAGCTCGGGGTGAGGAGACTGGGTCCCAGGTCAACTCTCACGCCTGCAACCAGAGGCCTGACTGGCCACAGACCTTGCAGCTTCCCCAAGCCTCAGTTTCGCCTTGGTAACAGACGGTTGATGAGGACAGCAGTGCACGCTGGACAGAGGTGCCAGAAGGCTGGGAGGCAGCTGCGTGAGGCCAAAGTCACACCAACCCAAAACACACGCACAGCACCCCGGCGTGCATGCCACTGCTCGCAAGGTCGCCCAGCTGAGCCGTAGACGCTCAGTCAATCTTTCTAGGTCATCACCGAGACAGACAAGTGCACACGTGCTCACACACACACATGGGGACACATCAGAAAACACAATCGCAACATCCAGGGGTCCTTTAACACAATCTGAGAAATACTGGTCTATTTCCAGAAATGCAGATGATGGCAAAAATAAGTTCCATCCCAATGTCCAATCACCTTACTCAGGATGTAGGCTAAGAGAGATTAAGAAGTTCAAAGGCAATAAACAAATGGGGAGGAGGAATGGGCAAATAGAAAAATTGCTTGATAAGACAAAAAAAGTAACTGCTCACCTAAAATTACTATTTAGATCCTGGAGAAAGACTCTAGAATATAAAATATGTGATCACATTTATATATAAATAAGAGAGAGGGAGGAACCAGGGGGCAGGATGGTTGGATGGACTGACAGACAAAAACAAGAATTGCTCACCTAAAATTACTATTTAAATCCTAGAAAAGTCAGAATCTAGATAGAACTTGAGCCCCTCTTCCCAAAGTAGAGTTAATTGTTTTACCTGTTAATTTCTGCCACCTTCATTTGAATATAAAAACCATGATGGAAGAGTTACCTGTGTGTTCACTGCCATATTGCTAGAACATAAAATAGAGCCTGACACATAATAGGTGCTCGATAAATATCACCAGAGTGGACCATGACAGGGACAGTAACTGTATGATCATTCTGTGTCTCCGAAGGAATTCCCACCTCAGATTCTCATGTCCGTATATTAACTCGGTTTACTACTAACAGTAAGGGACTTGGAAACAAGACGGGCTGAGAAGCCCTGCCCGAACCACACACCCAGACACAGGGTCAGAGCTAGTCTGAAATCATACTTGCTGACTCTGCACCCCGGGCTCATTCCGTGACATCACTCTGGCCTTTGCAGGGTGTCCGTCCACCTGAGGAGGAGGGAAGGCACTTGGCTTAAGAAGCAAAGAGATGACGTACAAGGAAGTTTCTGCAACAGTTTGGGTTCCCAAAGAGCGTGTGACTTAGGGCTTAGGCTAATCAGTGGAAGTGAAAGGATACTGGGGAAGTCAGCCATCATAACTGCTATGCCTACAGATAAAATACACAAGGCAGGAGGAAATAATAAAAAAAGGAGTTCTAATCTTTAAAAGGACACTGCCCGTTTCATGTTTGATGTAAGTCAAATCATTATGCTGGACAACCACAAGCTTACAAGGCCGTGTCAATTATATCTCAATAAAACTGGGAGAAGAAAATATTTTAAAGAAATATATACATATATATTTATATATATAAAATTTATGAAAAAACAAAAATACAGTGTTCATAATGAGAACCACTGCTTAGCACAGGGAACTCTACTCAATGTTCTGTGGTGACCGAAACAGGAAGAAAATCCATTTATGTATGGATATATGTATCTGTATATGGGATATGTATATGTATATGGGACATATGTATATGTATAGCTGATTCACTTTGCTATACAGTAGAAACTAACAACATTGTAAATTAACTATACTCTAATAAAAATTTAAAAATAAATACAGTGTTCAAACTTTAAAAAGGCTAACCAACAATAGAAAAATGGTTAAACAAAATAAATTCATTCATATGGTACACTCTTACTAAATCAGGAATTTTTCTAAGCAATGTTTAGTGACATGAGAAATTATTGTTTAAGAAAAAGAAAATATATAGAAAAAATATAAAGTTTAAATTTTTAAACTTTTTAAAAGCTTAAACCCAAATTTGTTTTCAAAAAAGTCATCATGTGGAGGAGAGAAAAAAACAACAAAATATTAAGAGCAATCATCTTAGGGAAACGGAGTTAATAGAACAATTTCATTTTCTTCTGCCTAAGTGCCTAAAATTATTCTTTTCTCCTTCTACCATGTGTACTATTGACTACATATTAAAAAAATTAATAAATAAAGTTTTTCAAAGTAACACATGCCTCTTGATAGGAGAGAGAGAGGGAAAAAAAAAGTTCAGTCAGAACTTACGCCTGGGTCCAGTCAAATAATTTACTTAGCTCATGAGTTAACAAAGATTAAGAAATTCACGGTCTAATACATACATATATAAAAGAAGCATGTGCCTATCTACCAACTTTGTTTTCATTGCAGAAAAGTAAGAATCTAAAATGAAAAGGGATGTGGCATCCGTTTTCTTGAGCGTGATGAACCTTGAGCCCTGGAGCAAGGTGGAGGGCTGGGAGTCCTGGCACTCGTGGCTGGGAGCAGACCCTGGGAGCAATTGTCACGGGGACTTGCAGGGAGACCTCGACCAGGCTAAGAGATGGCTGTCCTTGGGCCCAGAGAGGAGGGTGAGCCACTGACGGTCTGCGTGATTCATCACAACTTCCTGTACAGCCCCTTGGAGCATCCGTGATTGCAGTTGGCGATCATGGGACACAGCTTCCAAACATGCTCTAAGTAACTCAGAGCCTTGCTCTCAAGTTGCCTTCTGGACCTGGCTTATCGTGAGGGGCTTGGAGGTGTTTCCTTTAAAACAGTCCCAGGAAAGCCAGCCATACATTCATTGGATACCTGATCTCCACAGGAAATAATCATCACAAGAAAGCGAAGGACAAGGGACTTTCCTGGAGATGCGGTGGATAAGAATCCTCCTGCCAATGCAGGGGACGTGGGTTCCACCCCTGGCCCGGGAGGATTCCACATGCCACGGGCCAAGGAAGCCTGTGGCCTACCCCTACCTCGCCATGCACTAGAGCCCGTAAGCTGCAGCTACTGAAGTCCTCGCACCCTAGAGTCTGTGCTCAACAGCAAGAGATGCCACCGAAACGAGAAGTCCACACACAGCAAGGAAGAGCAGCCCCCGCTCGCCACCAGAGAAAGCTTGTGTGAAGCAATGAAGACCCATTGCAACCAAAAAGAAATAAATTTAAAAAGAAAAAAAAAGGAATAAAGTGACTGATGACGCTGACCATCTCTGTGCCTGGCATTCCGCCGTCCATCTCCCCTGCACAACATCTAACTCCATCAGGTACAGTAAATAAGGCTTCCCATTTTAAAGGTGATAAGACTAAGGCTCACAAATAGTAAGGTTGGTTATGATTCCCACCACTGTGGAATAACCCAGATTCATACTCCAGGGGACCTGATTCCAGAACTCACTGCCCACCTGAACCAGTGGCAGAGGGGAAGGCCAGATGCGGCCTGGGGAGGTGAGCTGGGTCTCTGCAGGTGGATGAACAGAGGGTCTTGGGCGGGGAAAAGAAGGAATCACCCAGCAGGTATCAGGTAAAGACAAGACTCAAGCCCTGGGCCTTGGACGAGCACAAAAGGTGCCAGCTGGCGTCCCTCCAGCCCATCTCTGATACCCTCTTAACAATCTGCTCACACTTCCAGGGACCCGCATGGCTTCCCACCTCCAGGGGACTTGTTCTCCTGCCAGAGTGAGACACTGAATAGCTGCCTGTATTCAACCTGACATCCACAGATATTTAAGAGTCTAATTCGATCGTTACATCTTTTCTGTAGACACAAAGGAACTGCAGGCTTACGGCACCTCGGGGCTCCCTCTCACATTTACCTTCCTTGTTTAGGCGTGCTGGGGATGGATACACACGAAACAGGGCCGTTTAACTAAAGATGCTGTATAATGGTGCTACTTTGGTGCCTGACAACGAGGAAACCTTGGTGAATCCTAATACCAGCCAAGAGATGCCAGCCACCGGGGCTTGGGTGGGGGTCCAACTTGCTCATGAATATGGCAGCTGAACAGATGGTCAATGGCTCCAGCAGCCAAGGGGCTATCAACTGAGCTCGGAAAAGCCAAATTCCCATCAGTGCCAGGCTTAGGAGACGCTCCATTAAGGAGACTCACGTTGTTCCAAGAGTTAAGGATATAAACCCAACAGCCAGCCCACGTCCCCCTGCCCCCTTTTCACTGGAAGGCTTGTCATGTAGGTGATGGTATAAGCTCTGAAATTTTCTGTGTGCCTCAGGTGGCTGGCTCGCAGAAGTGCACCTTTGCAGACCAGGTGAGATCTGTGGGACGGGCGAGATGCGACATGGAAACCCATTCCCTAACCTTTCACCAGGCCTGAAATTTACTGTGAATGGAACTCCTAAAAGTTCATGTTGGCCTCTAATTTAACTACTAAATCAGGTTCCCTGAGAACACCTCTATTATAATAAATACATCATTGTGACAACATATGCTAATTGCACGACCTCAGAGACTACTGTGGACAACCTACACGTGAGGAATGTACCGAAGGTGGCTGTCCTTGGATCCACACCACTGGGGCTTTAGGACTGGGCTGAGGCACTGGGAGAACATTAAACATCTCCCCAGCAGGCTGCCATTGTGGCCGACTCCCACCGTGGTGGACGACAGCGGGAACAGAGTACCAAGACCCTAATTTCACACAGGTGACAAAACTGAAATCTGTGCTCACTTGGGACGTGGGTGGTGTCTCCAGCTTATGGAATTTAAGGGGGAAATTATCTGTAAGTGTATAGAAATGAGTATGCTTTTCTGAAAAACAAAATACTACTCAGCCATAAGAAAGATGAAATAATGCCATTTGCAGCAACATGAACGGACCTAGAGATGATCATACTAAGTCAGACAAAGACAAATACCACATGATATCACTGATATGTGGAATCTAATTTTTTTTAATTATACAAATGAACTTATTTACAAAACAGAAACAGAGTTGCAGATGTTGACAAATAAACTTATGCTTACCGAGGAGGAAATGTTGGGGGAGGGGCGGGATGAATTAGGAGCTGGAGATGAACACACACACACTACGATGTGTGTGCTCAGTCGCAGAGTCATGTCCGAGTCTTTGTGACCCTGTGGACTGTAGCCCACCAGGCTCCTCTGTCCATGGGAGTCTCCAGGCAAGAGTACTGAAGTAGGTTGCTGTTCCCTTCTCCAGGGGATCTTCCCAGCCCAGGGACCGAACCTGAGTCTCCTGCATTCTCTACCCCTGAGCCGCCTGGGAACAACCAGCAAGGACCTACTGGACAGCGCAGGGAACTCTAGTCAATGTTCTGTGATAACCTTATGAGAAAAGTGTCTGAAAAAGAATAAACAGATGTGTATGTATGACTGAGTCATCTTCTGTACACCTGAAAAAAACACAACATTGTGGACCAACTAAAAGCCAATAAAATTCAAAAAATAAAGAGCACTAAGAAGATATACACACCTATTCATCTCCAAGCTATGCCTTGAATAAACTAAAGAAACACTGTGGTCACTGTATGTAGTGACACATTAAGAGGGGGGAAAAAAGATCATTTTTATATATCTCAGCCAAACGACTTTTCTTCTTTTTTTCCCTAAAAATACCTTCATTCATTTTTCCTGTTTCTTTTCTTTCTCATCCCTCTTCCCTCCTCCCTCAGACAGCCCGGATCACTCAATTCCCCTGACCGTCCAGCCATTGACTGGACCTGTGAGATGGGGACAGAGTGTGCCTGTCAGGTCTCCCTATGGGTTAAATAAAATGATGGGTGTGCCCACCTTGTACACTGTGGACCTTCAACATATAAAATGATCATGTTAATGGCAACAACAAAGTTATTTTTACTGCGGTCAGAAGTAGCCACACACACGTAACAAAAGGACCAGCGGGAGAGGAGAGGAAAAGAAAGTGGGGAGGGGTGGGGGCAAATCAAGGTCCTGTGCTGATAGACAGGGGAAGAGCTGGGTGAAAAAAATGAACAGCGCAAAGTCAGCCTAGCAAATAAGCCAAGGCCACCCAAAGGAGAATAAAGCCTTCTAGTCAAAGCTTGTTCTAGCAGGGGAGTCAGCTACCATCGGGCTGTTGGGCAGAGGCTCAAAGGCAGACATGGAAGAGGGCACATTTTCTAATAGGAAAAGGGAAGGCTTTAGTGTGTTCTGATTGAAGGCTGTCCTCCTGGGGAGGCTGGGGCGGGCCAGCTAGGAGTGTGACATCCTCAGGGCTTGGTTTGGGAGCACACTTGGCTTTCTCTCGCTGGTCCTGAGTTGGAAGTAAGGAGAAAAATTAGTGACGCTGGGTGTTACTGACCAAGTCCTGACCATTTCTGGCTGATGGCTGCGGAGGCTGCGGGTCAGAGGTCTATGATCAGATACGGCCTGGCCATTGTCCATTTGTATATTCAGTCTCTCATTAGCAAGACCATTTAGTGACCCATAACCATTTACCCCAAAGCTGTCCACGAAACAGACTGTGACAAAAACTCTTCCCCCAAGCAGCCTGTGCAGGGGGGCTGGTTGGCTGGACCACCCACAGTGCCTCCCAACCACAGGGCAATGAATTCTCTCAAAGCTCCCCACAGCCTAGGAACAGGCTGCCCATCGCCCTGAGCCTTTGCATAGGGGTACGTGTGAATTTGAGAGGAAAATGGTGCTCTGGCATCCTACAGAAATAGCCATTTTTCATACCACTCCTGGGAGGTGGTAATTTATTCAGTCATCTTTCAACATAATTCCTGTCTGACTGATTTTCTCTCTGCCTTCATCTTCTCCAAGGTGCCACACACCTGTCCTGAGTGAATAAGAGTAAGTGTGGTGTACAGACAGGAGGGTTCAAGAAGCCAAATGAATAATGGAACAGACTTGTGCTAGCGCAAATGAAAAGGAAAAGCTCGCTGTTCATATGAAATTTCTGCCAAAGTGATTACTAATGTTGCTCTTTAGACAAATAGCAGTTAAAAAAAAAAAAAATCTCTAGGTCTTTATAGAGTTGGGAGAGTAAAATGGTTGGGATTTCCCCAAAGCTGGAAAAACTTGGTTTCATGTCACCAACCTCAGCCAATACATGTGTGGTCTGTTTTCTAGAACTTTCTGTTTTGGATCTAGGGTTTAAACCCTGGATCTGCCACTTAGCAGACAGGTGATCCTGAGGTTCATTTGGGATTATTTTGAGGCAGAAGGGAGGTTGATATTCTAAGGGCTGGTGTGGGGACTAGAGCTTAGTGAGCACAGAGGAAATGTAGCTATGATTTTTTAAATGGGGAGGAATAGGCCTGCTCTTGGAAATTGGAAGCAGGGAAGGTTTAATGCAACGGAAATTAGGCTGAAAAAAGCAGGCTGAGATCTGTCTCCTTCCCTAACAGATCCAAAGGTGCTCTGCAAAGTATCTGATTACATGTTGAAAAGGGACCATTATTCTATAATCCTGTGATTTGTGTAATGATGTATATGTGCAGAAAGACATCCCAGGGTCTTCCTAAGCCAGGGATCGAACCCAAATCTCTTTTGTCTCTGGCACTGGCAGGCGGGCTCTGTACCACTGAGCCACCTGGGAAGCCCATAAATGTGGAGAAAGACAGAAGAGATCAGAGTAATCAGCTGGTCCCCAAGGTGGGAAGAAAGGTGAGCCAGACTGTGAAGTGAGCTCTTCCACACGGTCTGCATGTGCCTGGCTGGCATGCATCTGCCCTTCCCATCAGTTCAGTTCAGTTCAGTCGCTCAGTCGTGTCCGACTCTTTGAGACCCCATGAATCACAGCACACCAGGCCTCCCTGTCCATCACAAACTCCCGGAGTTTACTCAAACACATGTCCATCAATTCGGTGATGCCGTCCAGCCATCTCATCCTCTGTCGTCCACTTCTCCTCCTGCCCCCAATCCGTCTCAGCATCAGGGTCTTTTCCAATGAGTCAACTCTTCGCATGAGGTGGCCAAAGTATTGGAGTTTCAGCTTCAGCATCAGTCCTTCCAATGAACACCCAGGACTGATCTCCTTTAGGATGGACTGGTTGAATCTCCTTGCAGTCCATGGGACTCTCAAGAGTCTTCTCCAACACCATAGTTCAAAAGCATCAATTTTTCGGCGCTCAGCTTTCTTCACAGTTCAACTCTCACATCCATACATGACCTCTGGAAAAACCTTGACCAGACGGACCTTTGTTGGCAAAGTAATGTCTCTGCTTTTTAATATGCTATCTAGGTTGGTCATAATTTTCCTTCCAAGGAGTAAGCATCTTTTAATTTCATGGCTGCAATCACCATCTACAGTGATTTCAGAGCCCCCCAAAATAAAGTCTGACACTGTTTCCACTGTCTCCCCATCTATTTCCCATGAAGTGATGGGACCAGATGCCATGATCTTAGTTTTCTGAATGTTGAGCTTTAAGCCAACTTTTTCACTCTCCTCTTTCACTTCACATTCAAGGTCAGGAGGAGCGGCCATGAGAAGATAGCCCTCGTCCAAGGTAAGGAGCAGCGGCTGCGCTTTTCTGGAGCAGCCGTGAAGAGATACACCACGTCCAAGGTAAGAGAAACCCAAGTAAGATGGTAGGTGTTGCAAGAGGGCATCAGAGGGCAGACACACTAATACCATAATCACAGAAAACTGGCCAATCTGATCACAGGACCACAGCCTGTCTAACTCAGTGAAACTAAGCCATGCCGTGTGGGGTCACCCAAGATGGTCGGGTCATGGTGGAGAGGTCTGACAGAATATGGTCCACTGGAGAAGGGAATGGCAAACCACTTCAGAATTCTTGCCTTGAGAACCCCATGAACAGTAGGAAAAGGCACTTCCCATAAAGCACCCTATTTCCTGAGGGAAACAGTTGTATCCTCGGTCCCAATCCGTGTGTTTTGGCATCTCGTGGTGGCAGATGACCTACACTGTGCAAACATTCCTGCAGGCTGAACTACGAATCCCAACCTCCTTCCCCCAGTTAACAAGATCAATGCCAGTCAACTGGTCAGCTCCAGGTTTTGACAAAAGGTGCATGTGGCTTTACCATCATCAAGGAAAGATGCTTATACATCTATAGAGGGAAAAGCTGAGTCCCAAAGGGGAAGAAAAAAACTCTTCATGACATCTTCTGAATACACAGGGCCAGCAGAGGCTGAACCCATGATAGTCCTGGAATTCTCACTTACATAAGGTAATAAGTACTTTTTTCCTCCTCTATAGCCGGCGAAGCATACACAAACCAAGTAAATCAGAAAGGGTGATGGGAGACGGAGGAGGAGTGATTTTTTTTTTTTTTTTTTTTTTTTTACAAAGTATCGAGATATCAAGTGAGCTGGAGGTTACTCATTATGGCAAATGTCTCACGCTGGGAAGAAAATATTTTTTTTGGTGCAGGTGCAGGGGATGTCCCCCAATACCACTTCAGCTGCTGAGTGAGCAAAGAGGAATATGAATAAACTCCGTGGCCACAAGAAGTCCAGGGCTTCCTTTTAAATCAGTTACTAGATGGTGAGGAACCAGTATATCATAGTGAGATGATCATTTATAATGGGACCTTTATTAGGAGCCAGGGTATAAAAACTGTACGTGAAACAGCCTCCTAAGCAGATTCGGTGCGTGGCTAATTAGCCTTGTCTCCCAAGGGGGGCCGGCTGGCTCCGGGCAGTGGTGACAACACCGGGAAGTCATTCTGCCGCCAGGTCACAGGCCTAGAGCGGGTCACGTCCAAAAGGGCCTAACTGCTTCTTCAGGACACAAGGGGGCACACGGCTGCCTCGTGGGCTTGAAGACGCGAGGACTGGGTTCGGGTCCCCTGAACTGGCTGTGTGGTGTCCACGCTGCTCACAAATCCTGTGGCAGCTACAGTCTGCCTCTGTGGTCTGGCTTTGTTGTTGGATAAATATGACAAAGCTTGGCACACAGCAAGTACTTGATAAGTGGTAACTATTTTCTAAGAGTACATGTTTCCGCTTCAGTTTTTAGGCATGAAGAGGGTGGGGAGAGACTCAGGACAGTTGGATCCTGGTCTGGTCAGTTGTTCATAGACAGCTTTTCTGTAATTTCAGGCAAACAGAAGAGACCCGTATCTTGGGTTACGGAGTCTGGGTCACTGGGGGCAGGGGTCACTGCAGAGCCATCATTTATTGAGAGCTTACGCTGGGCCAGGCACAGTTTTAAGTATTTCACTTCTGTGAACTTAACTTAATCCTTGCAGAATCCCCATGCAGTAGCTACTAGTAATGGGGTTAATATTAGACGCAATAACCCCAGGGTTTCACATCTATTAAGAGCATTGAGAGTCCCCTGGACAGAAAGGAGAGCAAACCAGTCAATTCTAAAGAAAATCAACCCTGAATATTCACTGGAAGGACTGAGGCTGAAGAACCAATCCTTTGGCCACTTGATGCAAAGAGCCGACTCACCGGAAAAACCCTGATGCTGGGAAACACTGAAGGCAGAAGGGAAGGTGGTGGCAAAAGATGAGATGATTGGATGGCATCACCGACTAGATGAACATGAATGTGATCAAACTCCTGGAGATAACGAAGGACAGAGGAGCCCGGCATGCTACAGTTCACAGGGTTGCAAAGAGTCAGACACGACTCAGCGACTGAACACAACAGCTAACGCCAAGATGAGGGATGTAACTTGAACCCCGACAGTGGGATTCCAGAATTTGTTAACTGTGTCCCGACCCTAAAAGGCAGGGCAGGGTTAGAAGAGTGATGCTTTTCCTTCACCTGTGACCAATGTGCCTCGTGCCCACAAGTTCCCACTGATGAGTCCTGACGAGTATCCCGAGCAAAAGGCACAGTGGTTTTAAGTGGAAAGTGGGCTTGGGCCTGCAGTTATCTGAGCTGGCAGGAGCCCACAGCAAGAACGTGGCGTGCCCATGAATTTCATCCATCCGGAGGATCCTGGGGGTGGGGAGATCACAGAAACAAACGAGGTGAGAAGGGATGGCCTGGATGGGGATGAACTTGACCTGGTACACATAGATGGTGCTCCGCAGACTTCACGGATTCCCACCGAGGCTGGAATGGAAGCAGGGAGCCCAGAGAGAAAAGATCTTGAAGCAGAAGAAAAAAAAAAAAAGAACAGTCAACATGAAGACAGAAAGAGAAGTTGGAGACTGAAGCCCTGGGTTCAAATCCCACCTCTGAGTTCTCCCCTCTCCCCTGTCCCCTGCACCCCCTCCCTACTGCCCTCTCCACATCGCGCCCTTCTCTTTGAAAGAGGAGTGAACAACAAGGGATGAGGGAGAGGCAATATTCACAAACACCCCTTGATGAGGAATTCCAACTCAGTATATACAAAAGGGCCATACATTTAAATATTTTGCTGTTGCTATTAAATGGAAAGAAATTGTAAATTATTGGGGAGGGGGAGGTGGGGCAAGAGGACTCCTACCCAGGGATGTCACACCTAACTTAATACAGCACTTAAGCGTTCACCCTCCAGGAAAATTCCTCCTCGGCACCTTCCAAGGACCCAAGGCTCTTGATGAAAAGGGAGGAATAATCCTTTCTTTGGTGTCTGCAATCAAGATCTATTTGGTAGCCCACTCCTCTAACACCGCCCCTGCGGAGAAATAATTTCGGCTCCCCGTTAATTTGAGTATTGAACTGAAATTCTGCAGCTGCTTTCTGCCAAGCCTGAAAGCAGAAATTAATTTCAATGACCCAGGCGAGTGGAGGGGAGCGCTGTCAGGTAATTAGTCTTCGTCTTCTGCTACTCAGGGTCTATCAGGGTGCTAATCCATACATAAACCCAGGCATTCCCCAAGTCACTTGCAATCTGCGGGGCCATTTAACTGCCTCTTGGTTGGGTTCGCCAGAGCCGGGGCATCACAGGCACATGGATGAAGGCTCCCTTTCGTGTCGACCCTTCCGTCTACCTATTTGGGGTCTGTGGAATTAATGCAGCTGATTTACATGTTCTTTTCCTGTTTGATCGTGGTGTCTGCCATTGATTAAGTGGAGCTTGGGGTGGGAAGGGGAGTGGGGGGAGGGGTCCCCCTCCTGCAGCATCTGACTTGCCAGTTTATTAATGAAAGAGGCACCAATATTGATAGCCCTGACACTACAAGTGCAGCAATTAGAGGGTATGTCCTTCCAGGATTTTAATTAAAAAGGAGACTTTTCCTGCCCAGGATGGTTCCTATTGTCATATATGTACTGGATTCTGGCTTGGGTTGGGGATTACTATGCCTTTGCCTTTAGGAATATCACCAGTGGGGAGGGGGCAGAATAAACACAGGTTCAAAAAGCTTTGTTCCTAATGACGGTCATTGTGAAATCCACGGAAAAGAATGGTACTTGGAGAAGGTACCTCTTTACAAAGGCAGCCTGCCTCCCTCCAGTCCGCCCAGACACTTCCCTGGGCTTCTGGTTTTTCATGCTTTGAACCCTGAAGGACTGGGAGTGGGTGGGTAGGTGGGGGTGTGGGATGCAAACCCAGTATGCAAACCCAGGATGCAAATCAGTAGCTCTGATAATTTTCTGAGCTACTGAAGCACCTTGTATCCACTACATTGCTCACCCTTCAAGCAGTTCTGTGGCATGGGTTTCGGGGGCTCCATTTAACGGAGGAGAAAACTAATGCCTCGATCAGAGATGGTCAGTGGCTGGTGGTTCCTCCTGACCCAAACTCCTCCTTCACTCCCCTCCAGGCACTGAGCACCCCCCAGACTACGGGGCCAGGCAGGCAGCATTGACGGCGACACCGATGAACTGGGAGCCCTTCCCCCTCTGAAAGGGCAGCCCAGCTCAGGCCAGAGCCTCCGGCCAGTTCTGCAAGCCAGGCTAGCCCAAAGAGGCGGCCTTTGGTGGCAGCTGATATTATAAGAGGAATCAAACATCTGGAATTTTAGGTGTTGAATGCTGTCAACTCATCACTGAAGCTCCTTGTAAGATCTGCAACTTCAGACACTCTACCTGCTTCCTTAGGATTCTTAAGATCCATTTTTGTTTCCTCAATATATATTTTAAAAATTCTGAACCCAGTTCTACCATGTCACTCTCCTGCCTGTGTGGTCACACAACAGAAATGGCCCCAGCACAAAGCTGAATCTAAAGAAGAAACACCAACTCCGTTCATCAGTACCATTTTTCTAGATTCCATATGTATGCATTAACATATGGCATTTGTTTTTCTCTTTCTGACTGATTCTACCTGATATAACAGGTTCTAGGTTCATCCACCTCTCTAGAACCCACTCAGAGACCCAGAGGGACGAGATGTGGGGATGGGAGGCAGGCTCAAGAGGGAAATGATACATGTACAGTTATGACTGATTTGTGTTGTTGTATGGCAGAAACACAATATTGTAAGACAATTTTCTTTCAATTAAAAAAATTAATTAAAATAAAAATATATTAAAAAAAAAAAAAAGGAAACAGACTGTGGGCCCCAAACGCCTTCCTCCTGGGCCTTCTTCAGCTGACATCAGAAACCCTCTTTACTTTTCGTCTACCTGGACCAGACACAGAGCAACCAGGCCCGCACACTTGGAGCTGGGGAGGGTGTGCTCCCCCAAGCCCACCTCTCCTGCTCAGTCATTCTGGACCACCCTCCTTTACACCCAGGTCAGTAATGAACAGACTATGTGGCCTCAGATCTTTATATTTTTTTCTCTCCTGTGCATCAGTTTTCTCATCTGCAAAATGAGAGACTAAATCTGACCTCACAAGTACCTTGGGAGGTTCCTATGAGGGGAAAAAAAAAAAAAAAAAGCATGAGAATGTTTGAACACAGTGCCTATCTCCGTGCAAGCAGGCCCACCATGCCTGACCACCTGCACAAGCAACTATGCCCAACTTGAGGTCCATGGTGGTCAAACTAATAATACATACATAGGCTTGTGAACCAAGTCTCCTCCCCTGGTGTTACGAGAACAGTGATGACCAAGAACTGGACAGAAAGCCAGTCTTGTAGCCTCAGTTCTCCTAGCTCTTGGATGGTTTTTATATACCTCCCTCACAGGACTGCTGGAAGATTATGTCCTCAAAGCAGGCCTGACACTTAGCAGGCCTGCAGAAAAGCAAGCTCCATCACCAGCTCCCAGACCTATTAATAATATTCTTGCTCTGGATTCATAACACTAAGGTTTTATCCTTCAAGTTTCTTTATTCATGCTTAGGACTAAATCTCGAAAATGACAGCAACAACAAAGCCCAAAACAAACAAAACACCTGAATCTTCCAGGAGCGACAACTATGATATCTCCCCATAATTTCTCATTTTACTGTGAATTCCTAGAAATGACAACATCTGAGAGAGAGAGAGAGAGAGAGAGAGAGAGAGAGAGAGAGAGAGGTGGACTTGACAAATAGAAGAGCTCTAACGTGCTAATGTATTTTATTGGAATCAGAAGTGCTCTGTCTTCCCTCTGACCCCCCTCCTGTCCCCTCCAGCCTGCTGCTGGAAGCACCAAGGAGAAGTCAGAGGCATTAGTCTGGTGTCAAATAGCACTGCCATCCACATTCTAGGAGAGTCAATTGCAATTAACAAGGCCATTCAGAAAAGGCAGGTACAGACCAGACAAAGGGAGCAACAGCCAGATCTTATCAGAACCCAAGGCCAGCAGGCTGGGCCTTTCAGAGGCTGTTTGCACTGGGTAAAAAAAAAAAAAAAAATGGTGATGGAGGAAGAAGAGGGCAGGGAGAGGCAAGCTGGACCAGGATGAAAGGGAAGGGTGGGGAAGGAGAAGAGGTAGGCTCTGAGCAGAGAGGTCTAAGAGCAGAAGGGCTGACTCCTGAGCCCAGCCCCTGGGGTCAGATCTTGACTCTGCCCCTGGCTACTGAGGACACGACACCACTCACCCCTCCAAACCCTGGCTGGCTGATCCGTAAAACAGGGAGAGTGACAGTGTCTCCCCGTTTGGCTGAACTGACAGAGCAAACAGTGTCTGCAAAGTGCTGAGGGCAGTGTGTGGCGCCGGGCAGTCATCCCAAGAGAAGAGCTTGGCTCGGAGTGGGAGAGGAGGCCTGGCCAGCCTGGAGAGAAGCAGCAAGCACCCCAGGGCGGAGGTCAGGCGCTGCACGCGCAGGTAGCCACGTTGACAGCGACTCCCTGTCCACTCCCACCCATCGCCCCCTGTGGCACCCCTACCCACGAGCTGCTCACACTTCTTTTCAGAAGGTGGCCTGGGCACCGACCATGTGCTTATTAGCTCTGCACCATTCACCATGGGACACCCAGAAAATAACCTCTCTAGGCCCCTCTTCTTTGTTTTTTGGTTCTGAGAATGATGTCAGGGACTATAAGGAAGTGCAATGTGGTAGACAGAGGGTGACAGAGGATGAGATGGTTGGATGGTATCACCGATTCAATGGACATGAACTTTGGCAAACTCCGGGAGATGGTGAGGGACAGGGAAGCCTGCTGTGCTGCAGGCCATACGGTTGCGAAGAGTCAGACATGACTTGGCAACTGAACAACAACAAATGTGGTAGAAAGTTCCAGTGAGACTGGTCTTCAAAGGCCAGGCGGCCCACGGATGAGTCCCATGACACAGACCAGCCACTTGGCCTAAAGCCCCATCTGTAACACGGGGGCGGGAATACCTATCATTACAGGATTATCACGAAAGAGGGGTGAGGGCAGTTTAATGTATACTATCAATTTTTTTTTGCTGTTGTCATCCCAGGGTCCCTGGTGTGCTCTAGATGGACAGGCGCTAGACAGCACACACACTCACATGTCTCCTTACCTGGAATTGGGTACCGGAGGGGAACAAGCCCAACCCCACCAGCCTCTCCAGCCAGATAGGGAGTTCTCCCCAACACACAGATCCTCACTCTGGTCTTATGAATTCTTTCAATGATGGAGCGCATGCTGGCACCATGAAGAAGTTACCTCTAGAAGCAGCTGAATTAAGTGAAGGCTGAATACTTTCTAGACCCTCACTGGGAATTAACGCATGGCTCCAGGGAAGTTGGGGAGCTCTTCCTTCTCTCTGCACTTTCCCAGCTAAGCTGCCTACTTTTGTTTGCACACCCTGGCAATCGAGGCTTCATCTGTCAGGTCCTGGTAGAGTTCTAGAAACTTGAAGCTAAAAAAAAATCCATCAATTTAGATTTTTTAAAGTTTCTATGGCATCAGAAAAAAGGGGGTCGTAAGGAGTAAGCAAAGGGGCTGAGAACAGTGAAAGAAGACAAGAGTCACTTGATTTTCTATCAGGAAAAAAAATAATAACACGCAGCAAAATTTCATTAAGTCAGTGTTGGTCTAGTCCAAATAGCTTATCATCTGGAGCAACTATTCCCCAATCAACTGGATGCCTCTATTGTAACCTCCTGAATGCTGAATGTCTGATAATGAAATATATGAATGTATCAGAGAAGCCAGACTTGATTTATTCGAAGGTGTGGGGTATCCTGCAGTGATGTCTCTAAGTGTCCAGAGGAGCAAACAGTGCATAGTAGGTAGTCAATAACCCTTAGCTTTCTTTCCTTGCACTTTGTATTATCAAAGCTTTAATCTGATTTATAACATGTTCGGTCCTTATCAATAATAACGTGTTTCCATTTTAATATACTACCTTTTATTAAACTGAAGTCACAAACTTAATAGCAAGGGCCCGTCCAAGGCACTTTAATCACTACTGGAGCGCTGATGTCTCTCCTAGGAGAACAGGGGCAAAGCTCAGTTGCAACGACGGGGAACGTCCATCCACCTCTGCGCTGGCAGAATGAGTTACGGGATTGTATTATCAACGCAATTAGGCCAGGCTCCCTCTGCACGTCCACGATAGACCTCTCGGCTCTGTACAATAAAAGGTACTTTCCTCTGTGACCTGGTTTCTAAAGTATGCTTTCCCCTAAGGAGGCCACCACTGATGCTTGCATTGAAAGGCTGACCTCTGGGTTCTGTGTGTATCTGTCACTCACAGATTTTCCCAGCACAGACACGGATCCTTGGTCAAGGGCAAATGGAAACCATATACTAGTCCTTTCGGGGTGACAATGACGTTAATGACATTGATGATAGTGTTGTTGATGATAGACGTTGATGATGTTGACCTTTAATAATGATGATGCTGTGAACGATGTCGATGGTGCTAAGTACTGAGCATATAATGGGTACTGAGCCTTGAGGCTTCCCTGGTGGCTCAGCGGTAAAGAATCTGCCAGCAGTGCAGGAGCTGCAGGAGACACAGGTTCAATCCCTGGGTCAGCAAGATCCCCGGAGAAGGGCATGGCAACCCACTCCAGTATTCTTGCCTGGAGAATCCCATGGACAGAGGAGCCTGGTGGGCTACAGTCGATGGGGGTTGCAGAGAGTCAGACACGACTGAATCAAGTTAGCACACGTGCATGAGCCTTGAGAAAGGTTGCCCATTTTATAGATGAAGAAACTGGGGCTTAGAGAAGATGAGTGACTTGCTCAAGGCCCAGAGAAAATACCTGGCCAATCCATGATACGAACCCAGGTATGTGGCTTCTGATTCTGTGGGTCATACCATGCTAGGCCCATGCCTTTGTCTGCTCGGCTGTTGTAAGAAAATACCAGAGGCTGGGATATTTAAGGAACAGATGTTGATTTCTGACAGTTCTGGAGGATGGGAAGTCCCAGATCAAGGTCCTGGGACCTTGACCTTGATTGAGATGGGAATCTCACCTGTGGTGAGAGTTCTCGTCTAGGCTTGCAGGGGCCGACCCAGGCTGCGTCCTCAGAGGGCCCTTCCTCAGGGCACACAGCAGGAGACAGATCTCTGCCTTCCTCATCTTATCCAAGCATTGATCCTAGCATGACCTCATCTAAACCTAACACCCTCCCTCCAAAGGCCACCATGCTGGGGACTGGGGCTTCAACCCAGGAATCTGGGAGGACACACTCAGTCCCTAACAACCCATTTCAAACAACTGTCTCCCTTCTTGCTTGGTCAGGAGCTACACATCAGAAACCCTCCCCTTCCTCCCAAAGGAGATGTCTCAGAGGTCCCTTCACCAGTATTAAGTCAGAGTGGCCAAGATCTAAGTCCACCTGCCACCCTCGCTCACGCCTCCTGGGTGATAGGCTGAGAGACCCATTCACAGACTAAATACTGAGGCCTGGAATGAGAGGGCTTCACACCACCAACTTTGGCCTGGAGCCAGGCGCCAGCAAACCCCGAGTCAGGCAACACTCGCCCGCAGACACTCCGGGGAAAGAGCATGGTTTCGGCACCAGACATACTTAGGCTTGAAGTCTGACGCCGCCGAGGAACGGCGGGGAACCAGGTTCTGCAGGCCCGCCTTCAGGATCCTGTGAAGATGCCCCAGTGTAGTCAGGTCACTGGGCCTGGCACGCAGTGGGAGCTTTACAAACACTAGCTGTCTCCAAGGCTCTTTCCTGCTCTGAGCCCTTTCTCCTCCTCCTTATTCACAAATGCACCACTGACCCCAATTCCCTCCCCACTCAACACACACATTCCAGCCCAGAACTGGACTCGACCCCACTGACCCTGGGCCTTGCTCCTGGTGGATGACATTCACAGGCAGGATGCCTTCTCACTGGTTCTAAGGCCCTGAAGCTTTAATGCTCCCACCAGCTCTTCGATTCAAAGATTTTCAGGGCAGGAATGAGTGAGAGAGAGAGACAATGTAACTGCAGTCAAGTATATAAAAAGCGGGGCACGCCATCCCAAACCTTGGGTGTGTCCACATGTGTCTGTGACAGAACACTTGGTCTGTGGTGAACCCGCTCTCAGCGCGCAGTCATTTATGGCACTCCTCTCCCCTGGGCACGATTATTGCACAGTAAAGCTCCCAAAGACCCAAAAGAGTGAATCTCTAATTGTAGAGATGCTCTTCAAAATTAAAAAAAAAAGAAAGGTCTGAAGTCTAGAAGAATACGGTGGGATCCCCAACCCAAGTCTGGGCGGGGAGCACTGCAGGTAACATGGAACACAGGGACAGTCCCCATAGGTGGCTGTCCATCATCTCGGGGGTGGGGGAATATGCCATTTTGGGCCCCCCCAGAGGATCAGACTACTGCTAAAAGGACAAACCTTCCCTTTGGTCAGTGATGCTGGAACTGATCTCAGCAATGAGAAACTTGAAAAAAACTAAAACAAACAAAACTCCACAGGACGGCCCCTCCCCGGCTCTCCGAGCTGACCCATGGGCGAGTGGAGAGTGACACGGGGCCCAAGCCCTCCTGATGCTCCTGGGGGCGAGGTCCAGGTGGCAGCACGCACCCCGCGAGCTGCCGAGCTCCCTTTATGAATCACACATCGAGCAGAGAAGGAAAGGAGAGCCGCCAGCTCCACCCTGCACTTCACAGCAGAGCATAAAAGCGAGCGGGAGGCAGCAGAAGCTGCTTTCCCGAGAAGCAGCCTCGCAGTGATCTGTTTATGGAAAGCAGGGGACCTTTGTAGTGGCATCGCTCGAGCCAGAGGCCTGTCTGCGTGCCTGTCGGAACGCTACACAGTGAAAGGCTGGGTGTGGATGTCGCGGCATGTTCTCCAGAGAACACAGCAAGGCCCTCACCAAAGTCCTGGGCTCCTGGTTCTGTTTCAAAGGCGGGTGACATGCAGAGTCGCTGGCTGGCAGTTAGCGAGGGCGGGGACTGGCCCACGGGAGGCTCGGAAGCTCTCCCCACCTCAGTGTCTTCACTGTAAAATGGGGATGACAAATGCTGGACCTCGCCTCCACACGGCCCCTTCTTTCCCTGACACTGCAGGGGTGGGGGAGGGGCGGGGGTTGTTAGGCCCAAAGTACAGCCAAGTGAGTAAGTGGGGATCTTCGTTCATCTGAGCGGCTGGAACAGAAGAGCACAGGCCGGGTGGTTTACAAACAACAGGAGTGCCTTTCTCACCGTTCAGGAGGCTGGAAGTCAGAGTGCGAGACGCAAAGATGGCCAGATACAACGAGGCCTACAGCTGACACCTTCCCACTGTGCCCCCTCACGACGGAAGGGGCTGGGAGTTCTCTGGAACCTTTATTAAAAGCCCACCAACCCCATTTGAGAGAGTGCCACCCCATGAAGCAAGCACCTCTCAAAGGCCCCATCTCCTAGTACCATCATCCTTGGAGATTAGGATTTCAAAACATGAACCGGAGGGGTAACATTCCTTCTGACCACAGCAGCAGTAAAAGAAAGGGTCTTTCAGGGCGTATGCTGGGGGCATGATAGAGCTTATATCAACACCTCCCTTACTTCTTCCTCCCTTTCTTGATCCCCTCTGGTATACTCCCACCAAAAACCAGAAGACAGCCAGCCACAACACAAACCCCATCTGCAGCATCAACTATGGAAGAATCCAAAGGAAAGGCCTCAAGGCTAGAGGCAGCCAACCAGCCCAGTGATGACCACTAACACTCAGAGCACGCTCACCTACCACGCGCCAAGTACTCCGCCAAGGGCTTTACGGGATGATATCATTTATTCCTCACTTCTCTCCAAAAAGTCCTATTCTTTCCAAACAGAAGACATAGCTATTAACCCTAGTAAGAAGATACAGAGAAGAAAATACAGCTTGGAAAGATAAAGTAACTGTGCGAGTTGCTGAAAGTAAAGATCTAGCTGAGCTCTTAACTAATCAGCAAAGGTTTATTAGCTAAAGCAGGAGGGGAGAGCTACTCCAGGCAGTCAATAGCCTGTGCAAAGGCCCTGCAGAAGGTTGCAAGTATGTTGGGGTGTGCGTGGGCGGGGCAGAGTGGGATGAGAGTGAGCTGCAGAGATTGGCAGGGTCCTTGCAGGGTCAGTTGAGGATTATAGATTCCATCCCAAAGCAAACGGGCAACCAGTGAGGGGATTAAGCAGGAGAGAGATGAACAGGGTGGTGGGGAGACTGGATTTCTATTCCAGAGCAATGACATTAGCTTCTGCCTGAGAAAGGGGTTTGAAGAGAAACAAGAGGGCAAAAGAACACGCCAGCTAGATACCTGACTGATAGCACGATGCTAATCTTAATGTCACTAATGCTCAGATTCAAAATTGAGCCTAGGCAGTTACCAAGGCTACTTACTGCAGGGAGGCCAAACCCCACCGGTGTTTCCTGAACCCCATCCCTTGTACATAAAAAAAAAGTACCCAAGTGAAAAAGTCTTCCTGTCATTAGAGAATCTTTTAAATGCTGTAAGAATTCCAAAGGGAAAAGTCCAATATGGGAAAGCAAGCACTGGTGCCCTTTGAAAAGTTTTAATTTTGGTTTAACTTTGCTAAATCTACTTACATTCACATTCTGAAATATGTATGCACGATAAAACACTACAGTTACGGTCTATTGGGTTAAAAATCCACTTTTTGGAATGGGTTCAAGGAATACTTATACAAAAGACCTCAAAATGTAAAGTAATTCTGCAGATAAAATAGAATGGGAACATCCCTAAATATGCGGCTTGCAAGATAAATGCTCAGCGAGGAGGGGGTCTGGAAGCATCACTAACGGGGTTGAAAACAGCAAGCTTCTTAATCCCTCATGGAACTTGCTGGAAGGGAAGGGCCTGGCTAGCACTCAGCAGCAATATTCGTGTTTTTCCAAGGGTCTCTCCACTCCCTTTCACAATTCAGCTGAAACCAAGAAATTAACCCCCAATTTAAGACAGTGAAATTCCATTCTAGCAAGCTACCCACAAAGCGTGGGGTGACCGCGGGGTTTATTTTGCAAAGTTGCAGACAAAGACAGCACTAAAAAAAAAGAAAAGAAAAGAAAGCCTGGAATAATTCCACCAACAAGCATTGCCGTGCTGCTTCTGTGTAATTATCCTTGCATGGGGAAGCATACAAAAGAGCAAGAGAATACGGATCTCATCCTTAAGGAGGTGCCAGCTCTGTTAGGAGGGTGCTTCTTGGCCCCAAGGGTGTGTCAGAATCACCTTGGGAGCTGTACAAACGTACAGATTGCCGGCACCCACCCTTGTACCCAACTCCTGGACTAAGGGTACACGGCAGTCCTGGGAATCTCCATTTTAAACAGGCAGAAGGGCTTCTGGTGGGGGCGGGGCTTCAGGACCAGGAGCTGAAGAGGACCAGGGGAAGAGACCCTGGTGCTCACCCCGCCTCGCCGTCTGCCCAGAGAGACCCCTCAGGTGGCCGCTGAGCATCCCGCTCCTCGCCTTGACCTCTCTGATAAAGGGCACTGGTCCTTGTGTAAATTTCATTCTGCTGTAGGAAGAACCTTCAGAGAGCTGGTGTGTCCTGTCTCAGCCACCCTTGAAGGCAGCCCACAGGGCCCTCGGAATCCCTCTGCTGTGGTGAGGAAGGGCGTCACGGAGGGGCACGGAGCACAGAGCCCAGAGCTGCGATCCTGGGGACCCCAGTCTAAGGATGGGGCTGCAGAAGAACCCATAACACTGAGCCATCAGAGGCTCCATCAGCGGCATGTGTGATATTCTCCAGCAGTGCTCAGGAGTGGGAACCAGGACTTCTTAGACCACTCGGGATCTGCGCGTGTGACTGGCCACAAATCAGAATGGGTGCTGTGTGTGTGGCGAGAGCTTTCCTAGAATGGCAGCAAGAATGCTTTCTCCCAAAACAGTCTCTGGTTCCAGCAACAGGGGTGGAACTCTGGGCTGGGGCAGGCCACCTAGTGGGCTTTGCGCGGGCTGTGATGTTCTCAACTTTTAGATTCAGGGGTGGAAATGGCTCAGCGCACAAGCCCAGAGATGGGCGCCGTCCTCCATGACCACACCGGCATTCACAAGGGAGTTCATGTGCTCCCGCACCTTTGGCCAAAGGAGCTGAAGACAGAATTGCACATGGAGTAATAGTTTCTTGTGCGCCATTGTGTCTTTCTGCAATAAATAATTTCCAGTCAGGGTGCTGGAGAATTTCAAATGATAGACATATTATGTTCATGAAAGACAACTTTAAGAGAAATCTTTCTGCACTAAAAGTGAGGGCTCCCCCCTCCTGCTTCTTGGCATCCCGGCCTGCCATAGAAATGAGTGATTTTCTGAATTTCTGCCAAGTTAGATGGTTCAGCATGCTATTAGATTAAGTCTGTTTATACAGAAACAGCCAAAAATAGGAAACACACAGAAGCTATTAAAGATATTGTCCTGTGAGGGAAAGATTTGAATGGTTTTTCTTACTGCAAGTGGGAAATAAGATACGAGTCAGTATTAATGTGATAAAGAAGTTAATGCCTTCTAAAGCAAACCATTGGTTTCTTCATCTTGTTTCAGAGGTGACAATAAAAGGAACATACAGACAATTATTTCGGGCTGGGTGAGCATGGGAGGAAGCAAAGATTCTGCATGGCCCGATCGGGTCTGACACTGAGAAATACATCGCTTTTAGGGGGAGAAAACTGCTGGGGCATCCATGGAGTTTTTAAAGGGAAAGATGATTCTGGGACAAGGGGTGGGGGGGAAAGTGGTGGTGGTGGGAAGGGGGAAATTCAATAAATACATAAATAAAACAAGTATTCAGATATTCACAAGTGAAATTCCAATTTCACTTCTGCCCTTGAGTTGCTCCGTAAACGAATGGAAATCATATGACCTCTGGGGTCAATGCGATTCAAGACGGAGGCCTTAGATTGAGTTCTGCCTGAGAGGGGCCGCCAATCCTCCTTTCCTCGTCTATGAAGTGAGCGCAGTGACCCCCTGCCTGAGAGGGGCCGCCGATCCTCCTTTCCTTGTCCATGAAGTGAGCGCTGTGACCTACGCCTTTGCAGTCACCTCGCTTCTGCTCAGTGAGCCCGGAGGGGATTCCTCCTGGCCACATGATGGTCCCATGAGCTGCTCCTGACCATGTTCTGGGATGGACAACACTTGGCTCTAAGTGCAAGTGTGTCTATAATTCTCACACGGAATTTGGCACTGTAATCTTCCTCTTAGCACAGAGCTGGAAATCATGAAAAAGTAGGACTCTCTTATGCTAATATGCTTTTGCTCTGGGGCTGTTGTCATCTTGGCTGCTGTCTGAGGCCTGGTAAGGAACTTGGAACTTGCTGCGCAGCAGAATGCCAAAGACAGGTGAAGTCTCTGCTACCCTGAATGCATTCCTCTTCCACTGCTGTGTAACAAATTCCCACAAATTCATCGGCTGAAAACAACATACGTTTTGTATCACACAGTTCCAATAGGTCAGCACTGTGGGTGTGGCTTGTTGAGCTGGGTTCACAACTTCAGGGTCTCACTAGGCTGAAATTTAGGGATCAGTTGGCCTGTGAATTTCATCAGAGACTTTGCTGGGGAAGTTCGACCATCTCAGCCTGTTGGCAGAATTCATTTCCTTGAGGCTTTAGGACTGATGTCTGCATTTTCTTGCCAGTTACTTCGGGTCACTTTCAGATCCTAGAAGTCACCTACCTCTCATCACATGGCAGCTTATGTCTTTAAAATCATCAATGGAGTTTCTCTGACTTGAGTCTTTTAACTCATTACTGACCTGGGAATTATTGCATAAACTAACACTTGTGGCCGGTGATTTTTATTTTGGGTGGCCAAAAATTAATTCTGATATTTCACAAACACTTTGCGGGTTATTATATCCAATAGTCACACCTGACACAACTGTGAAGTCTTCTAATTTTTGTGAAATGCTGCCTTCCATTCACTCTTCTGTAGAAGCAAAGGAGCATTCTCTAGCACTGTGAGTTTCATTTCCACTTTCTGTATCAGAACCAATCACTGAAGTTTTTCTGTCTTTTGGTGGTCTAATATTCACAATGTCTGAATCAGAACTACATTCTGAAGAACTATCATCCTCTGACGAACTACATTCTGAAGAACTATCATCCTCTGACACACCAACATACATGTCGCTAGGACAATCAGAGCAAATGTCTGCATAAAATTCCCAAAAAATTCTTCACTCAAAATTTCATGATGCGCCATTTTTGAAGTTTTTACATTTATAATATACACAAGGTTGGAACGAAAACCTCACAGAGCAAAACATGAATAATGACAACCTTAGGCTGTATAATGAACCCTTGATCAATTTTAAGCTCTAACAACTTTTCATGGTGATGTTAACTGTATCATTCTCTAAAAATGTATTGATACACCTCCAGTCAATAATGTGTTAGCAACTTTAACCCTAACTCAGGCCCACATCTCCCTGATATGTCGACTTAAAATCAACTCATCTGGAACCTTAATTATATCATCGAAGTCTCTTCACTTTGCCATGTAGTGAAGGCTAATCAAGGAAGCGACATTCCTTAATCATTTCTACTTCCCACTGGTTAAAAGCAAATCACAGGTTCTCAATCACACTGTGGCAAGGACATAGGAGATGGGGACTCACTGGGCCCACCTTTGAACCCACCTGCCAAGGAGAGCAGGAAAAGAGTTGACTTTTGAAGAAAAAGGGAAGAACTACTTCATTTATGAGCCTGAACTCAGAATCTTGGTGTAGGGCGAGGGGAGAGAGGAGAGAAAAAAAGATAGAACACCATCTTCCTTCCAAGTAATCTTGTTCTTCTAAGAACTCAGTGCTGCCCAGGTAATATGAAATGGAAATACAGGTGCCCTTAAAATGTGGAGCTCAACATCAGCAACAAATACCCGGCCAGTGGAAACCCTCCTTCAGCTGGAGCAGCAGTGAACTTGGACCTCCGGGAGCACCAAGCATCCAGAAAACGCAAGGCGGACCCAAGGGTGGGCCCACGTCCACTTGTCCGCCAGACCGAACACCACAAGGTTTGGAGAAGACAGTGACAGGTCAGATGCCACTTGCCGGCCAATAAAGAGTCAAGTCTGAGGCTGCTGGACATGAGAAAAGTAGGAAACATGTGTGACAGCAGAGGAAATAGCTGAAAGAAGAAAAGCACAGGGACGCCAACCGGGAGGGAGAAGCCAGTCAAGGAGAGGCGTGAAGGGGATGAGGATGGGGGGGGACGGAGCAGAGGGAGACAGGGAAGCACCCTTCACACGAGGAGGAGGGGCTGGGCGGTGGGCGAGCGTAGCCATCAGTTAACTGGGAAGTTCGGTTAAACAGAACGCTGCACCAGTTAAAGCAAAATCCCACTGAGCTTGGCAGTCCTATTCTGGCCATTAACTTTGATGTTCTTTCGGAGCCCTGGCACTTTTACAGGTGTGAGGTAAAACCATCTGGTTTCTGTGCTCTCCCCTGCCTATTAAAACCCACCATCTTCGAAGATAAAGGATTGTGGGCCAAGATGGGGGATGGGAGGAGAGGCAGGAGGGAAGGGCTTATGGACCACACGCTTTATCTTCACCAGAAGGAGCCTGTGAACAACCTGTAAGTGGGATTATTTTATTTTCAAACTGAGATTGGAAAAAAAAAAAATTGGTGAGATGCTTTAATATAAACACAGAAGCACAACCTGGGTCAAGAAATTGCTCAAAAAACAAAATTCCAACCCAATAAATCCTGTGCTGAGTGACCCACAACGTGACAAAAGAAAGAAGAAATAAACTGAGGAGGAAACCCAGATCCAAAAATATGTCCTTACAGTCATGATGTTTATAAATCTGACACACTTGCAAGGAGAGCTCACTAAAGATTATTTCTATGCAAATATGCATTTTGCCAACCCAAGTGGGTGCAAAAAACAAAAAAAAAGCCCTAAGTATATTTCTTGAAATCAATTCTCGTGCAGTCAAAGTGCCTCAGGAAGCAGGGAGAACATGGATAAATATTGAAACGTTGGGCCAAGCGCAGACTTGACGAAGGACAAGCACCCCGCATGCAGGTGGCTGGGGATGAGACTGCTCCCCACTGTCCAGTGGCTAGTGTCCGGTCTGGATAGGATGCGTGGCCAAGCGGTCTCCGCATGGTGCTCCGGCAGGGTATGCACGCATGGGAGCATCTGCACCATGCTTCTGTAACCTCCTTACTTAGTCCACACTCCCAGAAATGGCAGAAATGCCAATGTTCAAATAAAAGCACAAATCCAAAACTTATGAAAATGACTTTATAACCAGCATCGCATGAGAGAGCCCCAAACTCAGAACATGATCCCTATTTCTGAATTTGTCAGTGTGTTCCTTTTCAGCAAAACTAGGGTGGAAACTATTTACAACACTCAGCCCAGAGGCAGGGATTGTTAAACACGTTTAGCCTGATTAGGCTAAGCATTACAAGAGCTAGGGAATAGAAAAAGCTAAGAAGGTATTTGCTGTTGTTCAGCCACTAAGTCGTGTCCGACTCTTCTCTGACCCCGTGGACTGTAGCCCACCAGGCTCCGCTTCCATGGGATTCTCCAGGCAACAGTACTGGAGTGGGTTGCCATTTCCTTCTCCAGGGGATCTTCCTGACCCAGGGAGTGAACTCGAGTCTCCTGCTTTGGCAGGCAGATTCTTTCCCGCTGAGCCACCAGGGAAGCCCAAGAATGCATTTAGGAGACAAATATGGCAGTATTTCTGAGGTGTACATAATGTGCTTCAAGGCAGAGCCTGCTGTCGGGACCCCAACCCTGCTAGGACTAAAGTGGAGGGGGACCCTTCATCTGGCACGCACTCCATCCTCTCTGGCCCGAAGACCAACTTGATTCCCTGAAGTCAGGATGTCTGCACTGACAGGAACCCTGCCAGCTCCCAGGGCACAGCTTTAGGGATGATGTGGAAGGAAGCCCAGCAGGACACACGGACATCACTAGGGTGGTTCCACGCTGGTCCCAAGGGCCTGCCACCTGCGCCCCAGCCAGGGTACAGGGTGCAGGCCCCAGGCTGGAAGGCAGCAATCTAGACTCTAAAAAAACAGTGTGTTAAAGACGACAACCATGATTTTACTAACAGCAAAACAAGCACACATGTAAAGAAACCCGCTCTCCCGCTCCATTCCTGCTGCCTTGTGTGTCCACCCACAGTGACGAAGCTGGAAAAAGACTCTGTGAGACCCAACGGGTTCTGAACACAGCACGCTCAACAACCATTTGGTAGCGAAACCTGCCGCGAGCAGACTCAAGTCATTATTCTTACTGCGGACATCTTTTCATTTTGATGCAGAGAAAGGTACGTGTTTAATTACAAGTTGCTGCCCCCAGGGCTACAGAGCCAGATAGTAACTATTTTGCACCTTGTGAGCATGTGGTCTCTGACCACTCAGCTGTGCCATTGTAGCTGAAAGCAGTCATAGGCTTTCTAAACAAATGGGCATAGCTGTTTACCAGTAAAACTTTATTTACAAAAACCATCCTCGGACCAAATTCGGACCTTGGCTCTAAGTCTGTCACCCTGAGTGGGATACAAAATATGCAATGTATCACCTTTCTGAATTTTGAACAATTTGCAAACACAACTGGGCCCAAGGGTTTTCTACAGGGGAGTTGGAAGCTGGTAGTTCCAATTCTGGAAAACATCTGCCTCTAAAAATTCTTTCAAGGACCTGGTACTTTGCTCCAGTCACCACTTCGCTGGTCATTGTGAGCAATTTTTTCTTTTTTTTAGTTTCCTGCTGTCACGCTCACACGGCAGCAATACTGATGATTCCAACTTTAATCTGGACCTCACGGGTACTGAACTGCTGGAGCGCATCTACCATGAGTCCAATTCCCAGGACGACTTGCTGCAGTAAACGTACGCTGGTTCTTCGGGACCCCATCTGTGCCTCCTGGATCACTGCTCGTGGTTATCTGCTGCCCTTCCGGTTCAAGCCCACTAACCTCTGTCTTAGAGATGTGACTCTGTTGGCCACTGGAGTGAGAGAAGCCACGCTATGCCCCTTCTGAGAC